>NC_050202.1:33880120-35262620 GCF_013141755.1 Anopheles stephensi | reverse complement strand
TTACGATTTTGGGAATGTTGAAGTCACGAAGAGCTCGCATCAGCACTTCCTCCTCCGGTCGGCCAGGATCACCGCGCTGGAATCAAAGAGAAGAGTTGGAAGCGTTTTGTTAGACGGAAATCTTTACACTATTACTACACGAGGTCCTACTTACTTTCAGGGAACCAGCAACGACGAGAACAGATTTAATTGCACGTAGACCCCAATCGTAATGATCTTGCTTCGAAAGCAATTCCTTACACAGCGTGTAGAGTGTGATGAACTTCCGCGCCAGTACTCTGGCATCCTGGAAACCTTCAGCAACCAACATGATTTCACAAATCAGCTCAAAGTCAGGCACCACCATGGCACATGGACTAAAGATTTGTTTGCAATGAAAGAAGAAAAATATTAATATTTGATCGCATCAAATCGCGATGGCGGTAACCTGCACCTACCGAAAGAGTGCTTTCAAATTTTCCGGCAACTCTGTACGTCCGGCGTAGCCAGGGTTCATCGTGATGAAGATACCGACCGTTGGCACACAGGCAATAAACTCTCCCATAAAGTCAAACTTGGACTTTTTGTCCCGGATGGCGTCCTGTACCGATTTAACCTGTACCGCCACAACCGAGAGCACCTCCACCGAGATTCGGTTGAACTCGTCGAAGCATCCCCACGCACCGGTCTGGGCTAAGCCTTTGTAGATGTTACCGCACGACTTGTAGTCCATCTGTTCGGAGCAGTTGAACACGTACACCATAATTCCGAGCGCACGACCCAGATCCTTGGTAGTTTCCGTTTTGCCCGTACCGGCCGGACCTGCCGGACCTCCACCCATCACCAGATGAAGTGACTGCGTAAGGGTAATGTAGCAACGATCGGTCAGCGGCGTGATGACGAGACGTGGTGTATTGCCAAGATACTCATGGCTGTAACAGAACTGGGCGTCACAAATGTTGGCGAAACAGTCCTTTTCCGTATCGTCCCAACGGTGCCGCAGCTGTGACTGCCACTGGAAGGCGGACGCAAATTCAACCTTCGATTGAATCAGCTTGCTGACAACGTCCCGCGAGTGGACGTCGATCGTGCAGATGGTCATGATCTTCTGTCGATCACCTCTCGTTAGCTCTCCGAGCAGCAGTGTGATGAGTGTGCTTAGTTGCGATATCTGTTTCTTGTAGTAATCCTTGATGGCGTTGTCGTAGCCCTCCTCGAGTCGGCTGAACGCAATGTTTACTTCCGTTGACCACCAGATCTGTGTGCCGCACAGCGAAACCTGGGCTGGGTAGTCAAACAGCCAGTGCTCTCGTTGTTTCTCCTCGTACGCTACGACCGCTTCCGCAATGTAGCTTCGCAGTGATGTTCGCATCGCAATCTGGATGCGATTAAGCCATACTTCAACCTGAAAAACACAGTGCCAAAATGTCACCAAAGAGATTGGATAAAACTCTCACACCGCAAACTTACCGCACCCGTGCAGTTGCAGAACTCGAAAAATTTTACGTATTCGGTATCCTTCGCGATCATGCCGAGCGCCTTCTTGCTGTGCCCATCGTCGGTCGTCTCCAGCTTGAGCTTTGCGATCGAGTCAAACAGTTTGGTTAGATGCTTGCAAACGACCTCCGGTCGATTGCCGTTACTGAGGATATCGAGCAGATCTGCAGCCGAGACGAAGTAAAATCGGGGAAAGTAAAGTCGCTTAGTTTCCAGGTATTCGGCCAAAGCTTTCTCGCACAGTGCCAGCTGGCTCTGCAGGTTGTCCAGCTTGTCCACCAATCCTTCCCGGTTCGTAGCGTGTATGACGTTCGAGTTTTGTGCCATCTCCTCCATCATTATCTTGAACTCGGCGTCGATGTTGTCGAACCGTTCCGAGTCGACGGGTAGCTGCATCCGAATGTCGTCCGAGCTCATGAAGATCGATTCGAGATGAGCCCAGGTACGCTGGACCTCAAACCAAACCGTGATCACCTGATCCGCCGTGGTTAGCTTCTTTTGCCATTCGGACACCTCCTCCAGGAAGTGGGCGATGAACTTGGATGTGATTAAGTTTTGAAGCACAACCTGTAACGTAGCAAGTGGACGCTGTAGGAAGTGGGGCGCACAACGATCAACAACGCCTGCTAATGGTACCTGATTTTCTTCAAGCGTTTCTATCAACTCTTCCGACGCCTTCAGCAAGGTGGACCCGGTGCGAAGATGCGTTTCATACTCGAACTCCATCATTTTGGTCTGTGGACTGCCGTTCCACACGGAGTGCAGATCGCGCAAGATTTTTTCCATCGACATTTCCTTAACAGCCTTGTCGACTATATTTTTCACCTCTTCTTCGCATTCGTGCAGGTTGAGTGCGAGCAGATCGGACAGCGTAGTGTTTTTGTCCATGATGAACGTAACCTGGCAGTGTTGGGTGGAGAGACAGAGAGTGTTATTTTGATTTGACAACAGTGTTCCGGAAATTAATGACATTCAGACATTCAGACACTAGAATAGCTATAAACATTAAAAAGAGCTTTGAAAAGCTTATGTACATCGCTAGGAAACTTACTGTAATTTCGGGTGGAAGATTTGCTAAACTCTGGAATACAAGCAACGATATGTACAGAACGATTAATATTGGTGTATTTACAGAGGGTTCAGACGTTGAGACCGGTGTAATGTGGATGGGAATGAATTGTAAAAAAATGGTAAACACTGTTATGTACAAAGCACTTACAAAAAGGCTGGCTTACGTTCACATTCAGCGTTGAAACAAAAATTGAAAACATCGAACATATCAACAAATAGGTCAGCTGAGTTTAACTTGAAAGCGAGTTTTGTCGCTTTTTTCTGGCAGTGCACAAGTGCGAGCAAAAACAAGAGTTTCAATCAGAAGCAAACTACGTGTGGGCGTGGGGCAGCGAACCGAACTGTTATCATAGATAAACAATTTGCGCCCGCGTTGGCATGCAGGTGGAAGCGTTTCGAGTATTGATTAATGTTTAAAAGGCTTTCGGCCCCTTCCTGGTCGTTAGTTTCTAATGAGCCTGCAGACGTTTCAATGCTGATTATTTTTTTAGTATAGAATTTGGCAAATACTTCATGAAGGAAGTAGCGTCAGGGACTGCAGTCATGGCCTTACAAGTTGTTTACTTTTGATTGAAACATCCCCAACATGGCTCGCAGTACTGATGTACAGACAGAAGAAGAAGAAATTGATTGAGAAGGGAACCCCAGGAAAGAATAAGACTACGGCCGGAGAACCGACACCTGTTTGATGGAAAGCGAAAGGCGGTAGTAACCTTTGTGGAGGACATCAGCTGATTCCAATGCCGCTCGCGGATGGCGGGATTTTGCAGCTCGCCAACAGCACGCAGCGACGTGAGCATGTTCTTGACGGTCGACTCAAGCGTGATGTACGTATCCCACGGGCGCATTTCCTTATCCAGTAGACGGATATCCTTGGCGAACTTTTTACACTCAATGTCCATGTTTTCCACGTCCACCTTGCGCCATGGCGTTGTCTTCCAGTCTTCAATGCTGGTACGAACGATGAACACGTAGTCCCAGAGTTGCTGTAGGCATGAATGGCATTAATATAGAACGTTGACCCAACAAGTATGACCTCCCAGCCCAACCAACCTTCAGCATTTTCATCTCCTTGCGACACTGGCGCAGCAGCTTAAACTCCGGGACGGACACCTCAAACAAACTACCCGATTCCTGTATATCCGACATATCTTTTTCCAACCGCTGGACATCGCCATCGATACGATCGAGCAGAATGTAAGGTTCTAGGCAATCGTATTTGAAAAATTCATATGTACGGAACACATCGCGGAACACGGTAATGTGCACGTCGAACATGGCGATCCGATTGCGGATGCCGACCACCTCGTTGGCCTGCAGCGGTGCGACCTGCTGCTTCACGGTGAGCGCAATCTTTTTAGTGTTTGCCCACTGCTCCGGCAGCTCCTGCAGGTACACGTTGACCTCCTCCGGTATGTCCATGTCGTAGTACTTGAGCAGCTCTATCGTGTCCTTCATCGGCTCGAACATCTCGTCCGTTGTGGCGGTACGTTCCTTGACGTGTAGCAGATACGCCATTATGTTAACCAAACCCTCGTAATCGCCCTCCTTCACGACCTGCAGCAGACCTTCGTCTGCTTTGCGGATAAAGTTGCCGAGATCGGTTAGGCTGTGCGTAACGTTGTTCACGAGATGCTCCTTGAACATGTTGCCCCACTTGCGCACGATGTTCATCAGCGATTGGCGAAACGGACGCACGTCCACTTGGAACCAAGAGTTGAATATTTGAAACGATTCAATTTTTTCTATCTCCTGGTAGAGCGATTCGTAGTGATCGATTTGCTCGCGGAACGCCTCGATGGTTGGTGGACAGGGTTTGGGTGCATCCGGATCCTTGTTGATGATCAGCTCAATCTCATCGCCTTCCAGCTGGCGACCGTACTCCAGGAACGTTTCCATACTGTACTCGCGATCCTCCAGCCAGAGATAGGAGTAGCGTTCGAAATCGCCACAAAACTCCGCTGCCTCCTGAATGACCTTGTCGACGCCTTGCAAGATCTCGACCTTCATCTCCTGGATGTCGTTGTTCTTGGTGATGATCTGTTCGTATGTCTTGTTTGCCGTTTTCAGCAACCGTGGAATCAGCGATGACATATAGGTGATATCGTTCACCAACCCAGCTAGCAGTGCAGTAAAACCATTAACATCATTCGGATTTAGTGAGGGCACAAACACAAGTTGCGGTTCCAGTAGCTCTAGGCGTGATTCAAACAGCGGTGCAAGATTATTGCCGACGTCCATGTTTTCGGCCAGATAGCCGATGCTGATCCCAATCATGAAGAGCAGATTCTCGTACACGATGTTGTCGACAAACTTCACGTACTCCACCCAGTTATTGTCTTCCTGGTCGTCTTCCATCCCGAACAGCTTCATGTTGGTGTCGAGCAGCTGGTGAACCTTGATCGCGGCCGCTTCCAGCTCCGCGTAGCGTTTCGTTTTGCGATCGTTTCGCTCCTCCAGGCACAGCACTGTATCCTTCTTGGAATCTTTTCGCTCAAACAGCGGCAGCTTGGCCCAGGCGGACATGGTGGTGCGAATGTCCTGCAAGTTGTTTTGGATGGATTGCATTCGTTTTTGCAGTTGCTCCACCGGGCCACGTATCTGCATCATGTAGTCCTGAATGTCTTCCGAGTTCCACGTTAGCTCGTTGATCGCTCGCTCGAGCAGAGCGTCGATATGTTCTATCTCACCCTTGATAAGCTCTAGCTCAACTTTGGTACAGTTTTTGCGTATCTTGTTGTACCAGTCGACCGTTTTCTCTAGGTTCAGGGTGTAGGAGCGAAAGATTTCACTGCGGTCGGAAAACTCAAGGCCTCGCTGTGGGATGTCTTCTTTTTCCATAAGCCTCAGATAGTGCACCTCGCGTAGGATAGCAAACAGCTGGGGGCTAAAGTTCAGCAGAAGCTCGGGCGAATTTTTCTTCCGTATAATGAGCGGTTTGTCTAAGTGCGCTTCAATCGTTTCTGGCACTTCCTCTGCCCAGCCGTCAAAAATAGATCGTTCGAACTCCTTCAGCTTAGCAATCAGGATATCAAACCGAGCAATTAAAGCGGCACCCTCTTCGGACTGAACCACGCTACAGTGAATAGAAAGTTAAACAAATTGTAATTAATAGATGCCTTTGCCTCATCCCTTTTCGGGGGATCAAAGGCCGAGGATGCTTACGGATGCTGCAAAGTTTGAAATTGTTTGATGGGAGAGGTTATCCGATTGGTAAGCTGCAATACCCAACGAAGAGCGGCGGTAACCGGAGGAGCACTGCGGTCAACGAAGATGTACCCTTCCTTGCGGTAGTACTCCATCTGTTGGGTGTAAATATTTTCACAAGTGCTGAGCTCCTCGTCAATCATCACTAAAATTTGTCTGTATTTGTTGGTGAATTCTTCCTTAATTTTGGGTCGATCCAGCACTGTTCCCACGATGCTTATCAGCTGTAAAAGTTGCAGTGGATATTAACACGGTGGAATTACATCAGCTTGATTCTGATTTAGGTTGATGCTATTTTACCTTAAAGACGCTTTCGAGATTATGACAATCGTCAAACGCTTGACATAAAATAGCAGCAAGCTTCAAATCGAGCTCCAGGATACGATCCTGGAACTTGAGAAAATCTTCCTTAAAGGTGGGATCGTCGGGATCCAGCACATCGTACGTTTTCGACGCAAACAGTGAGAAGCACTGGTTGAACTCAACCGACACTCCCGTAATGCGTGCACTCAGCGCTCGTCCCTTGAGGCCTCCGATTTCCACTTTCTCTAGCTTAAGAAACTCAATGACAGTGTTGAAAAACCATTGGATGGTAAACAATCGATCTAGAAACGCATTGTACCGCTCGAACACGGCATTCGGATGGAAGGTCCAGTTAACGACGGGGCGATCTTGAAAGAAAGGTGCAATGTTATCTTTATACTCATCGTACACGGTGCGAAAATATTTAAGAATCTGTATCGACAACGATATGCGCTGCATCGCCTCGTCGATATCGGTGTGAAAGATAGAGGATGGATCAAGGAAGCGTTTAGCCTGTGAGGATAAATAAGTTTTAAAAATTCAGTAAGTTGAGTAGCGCTACAAGAAAGTGTTGGACCGGATTTACGGGACAGTGCAGGATAGTAAAGTTACCTGTTGGATAATTAAATTGCATATTTGGCGAAGTAGAACTGAAGTGATAGGAAGAACATGATAAAGAAATAGTTGAAAAATCGTAAATAAATCTGATCTCTCGCACTAACTCACCTATCAACTTTGCCGAGTGACAATAGTATAGGGAGTTTGACCAAATCAAACAAACTACGTGCAGCAGTGGCTTTAGCAAAACTTTGCACTCGGAAAACTCGGTGTCCTCTAGTTGCTGGAAGTGTCTTGTCAGTGGGTTTAAGTAAAGTGTAATATCTCGTGCCTCAGCCAACGCTGCAGACATGAAACGCATATTATTTTATGGAGAACATACCTTTGGAATGCAATTGCGAACTAACCTGTTACAACGTTTTTGAAAAGTGTTTTAAAGCAAGGATAGTAGGCACTATCGGTGTACTCTAGGATCAGCGCCATACTGCGGATACGCTCGTGGCGCAGCTGCTCGTAGATGTAGGTTAAGTTTTTCAAGCGATTGTTCCAAAAGTTTATTTCTATTTTTACAAAAAACAAATCATGTTGGTTAATTTTAATGTTCAAAAATAAAAATAAAATATACTGGTATGTTTCATTACCAACGGAGGGAACCGGATTTTGACCGCCATTAAATGCGTTCGCACTCGACTCGAGCATAACGTCGTTCACCTGAGTGGCCCATTTGATGACAACACCTTCGATTGCACTCTTCAGGTAGAGATTGATCGAACATTCGGAGTTGACAACCAGCTCTTTGGCCGTCTGCACACATTTATCAACTCCCACGGGCATTGGTAGAACGGTCTGTCCACTAACTTGACCCTGAACTTGATAAACCGTGCTCTTCAGACTGTGAACTTGCTTTTGCACGTCTTGCGCTACCATTTCCGGCCAGCCGAGATGGTTATCGGAGTTGGAAAGCAGGGGCACGAACACTTCATCGACCAGGCAGGACAGCTGGTCGATGGTTCGCGTTGCCAGATCGCCCACCACCAGCACATCCTTGCAGCCGTCGCGCGGCACATCGATTGGATTTTTCTTGACGAAGTAGACGCCTGCAAGGGGAACAGCAAGCACAAAGATCACTGTTTGTCGCGGGGTTTTGCAACGCATCGGCATACCTTTGTTTTTCAGCTGCTGGATGGGAAAGCTCACCAGTGGAATCAATTGTGCGGATGGTGTGAGAATAATAATCATAACGACAGTCTGTGCATTGTCAAAGAATTCCTTCAGAACTGCCTTGTGCTCCTCTCTGCCCGTTTTGAGATCGATCCGGGGGTGAAGTTGAACGTACATTACGACATAAAACGATAAGTAACGTGGGATTATGGGTTAGCAAATGTATGTTTCTGGCAAGGCACACAGAACCGTACAGTGTTACTAATCGGTGCCATTTTTCTGGTTTTAACTTGAGCGTCTTCTGGACAAATGAGCCAAGAAACTCGAATCGTGGATCCGAGTTGCTACTTCCTCCCGCTCCTTCCATGGCGCCCAGATGTGGTGGTATGCAGTGATATTATTTAAACAGCTGTGTGTAGCGCATACAGAGGGAGAAGAATAAATGAGTTAATCGTTGTATAAGAATGTCAAGGAATGATTCAATGTCGGAAGTACATTTTGTCCCTCACAGCATACGTGTCTTGTGAGGACTATGCCAAGATAAATTATATATATTAGTCATAATTCAATCAGCTATTATACAGAGCATTCTTTTCTTTAGATATACACTCAATGAGAAGTAGTTTTAGTATAGCTTTTGTGAAACTTTCTATACAGCTCTTAGCTGGCCAGTTTGAATCTGCCCAGTCTTGTAAAACGACCAAGACGTTATACATGAAACAAAAATAGGCTTCCCCAGCCTATTAACTAAACTAACGATAAATGACAAAAGGTCAACTCTATGCGCGAAAAATAGCAGTTAAATCAAGGTTTTTTTCTGACACAAATAACAAGACACAGATTGCACATACTGGGCATGACACATTCACGAAAAGTTTTACTCAAACTTATTGAACATCGTGTAAATACCAGGTTTGCATTTAAAAACCGTCCTTTTTCCTTCACTTAACCTAGACCTAGTGTTCAAAAATTGTTACAAATGTATCCTTCAAAGAAACTGTTTTTGTTGGGTACACATCTATTTTCTTCTTGGCTGTTAAATGAAGCGTTCACTGGTCATCGAGCATTATTTTAATCAAAAATCGAGCATGAAACATCGATGCAAACAAGTGGTTGATTAATGGCAGCAAGTCAGTTAAGTAATCCGTGAGGTCTATCGGCTTCCAAAAACCGTCTACTATTTTCTGGACCACTCTAGTTCTGTTCAAACAATTTTTGGATTTGTTTTTCTATACTGTATGGATAAATCTTTCAAAGTCTCGTTGTCGACGTGCATCCTTCTTGTTTCAAAAAATAAAAAACATGACACTGCGAACGAAGCGATATTGCTTGACTGTTGTTTTTGTCTTATACACAGGGTGGGCTGTCAACATGCACTATATATCATCAAGAACAGTTCCGCTGTTAGCATCGAAAAACATACTTCAAATGTTCAAAGAACACAGAACATTCCTTGCGATTGGAAACTTTTGGCACGAAACTCGTCACTTTTGTGGTCCAAAATCCCATGTGTAATAGTTACACACATTATAACTGAACTTGTTCAACAGTTGGCACACTTTGGTCATTCATACTAATAACAGGATCGTCACTTTAAATGACCAAATTTTTAAGCATTTTAGAAGCACTTATTGCATTATTTTACTGATACTTGAAGTATTTGTTTCTGGCTTTACCTTGCACTTCTTTCACTTCATGTCACATTACTTTACGTAAGAGGTCTTCTTCACACTGTTTTGAACTAAAACCTTGTTTTTGCAGTCAAAATTCTTACATTTTCTTATGTTTCATAATATAGCCTTGTTGAAAGGATTTATACTTCTTCTTCTTCTTCCTTGGCACTACAACCTCGAGAGGTCACGGCCTGCTAATTTCTGGCTTTCTGTGACTTGATTTGACCCGTAGTAAAGTGGTCAGCCTTACGTACGGAGAGGCGGTCTGGATGGGATTTGAACCCCGGCCCTGCCGTGTGGAGACCGGCGCCGCTGTCGCATCGGTCACCGGATCGCCCCTGTAAATGATTTATACAGGAAGCTTAAATTTATAAAATATGCTCAAATTCTTTCTTACTAAGTTCGTATTTCTATTATCGTATGAAAAACAATTGATAAGACATGTTTAATGAATCACACTTTTTCAAACACTTTCTATTAGAACAATGCAAAATATATATGCATATTATAGACATCGTATCAACTTGACAACGCAGGAGTTTTTTTCATGTTTATGAGTTTCATGTTAGTGTCATTATGGCGAATTTCTTATTTTGTAATAAATTACGGAAAACTGTTGCATGAATTCTGATTCAAGATTTTTTTTTCAATCTTAAATTTTTGTACTTTTTTGATAAAAATTATCTTTCTCGAATGTTTAATAAATTTAATCTATTTAAAGGCATAAATATCTCAACGTAACCTGTAAGACTAATCGAAGAGACAGGTGTAACGGAATCATCCGTAAACCTATTGTAAAATCCTGTGTTTAATTTCTGTTCACTAAACAGTGAGAGAATTTTAAACAAACACCTTAAACTTTATTAAAGTTTAATCGATAATACTATTCTTTTGTATTCGTCCACATCTCTATAAAATAGAGATAAATATTTGTCAAATATCACTTTTTATATTAAGTACCGTCTACACTTCCACTCCTCGATCCTTGGCACATTACGATAGATAGCGACCCCGGTTAAAGCTTTCAAAATCAAAATTATTTAATTTTTTTACTATATTTTTAATGAGTTTTTTTATTGCATGTTTGTACCAGGAATGAAGTATATTGGTTTAATGTTGGATTTAATGTTGATAAAGCTATAGGACTGTTGTATTTTATGCATACTAATATAGTATGTCTTCATACGTCAGGACCGGGGCTCAAATCCCATCCAGACCGCATCCTCGTACGCAGGGCTGTATACTTTACTACGGCTAACATTAAGTCACAGAAAGCCAGAAATGGCAGGCCGAGACTTCTCGAGGTTGTAGTGCCAAGGAAGAAGAAAAAGAATATAGCATGTTTAATTCAGTCAATTTCACTTTACATAATTGACAAATAAAGAAGTGTATCGTAACGCTGACAATGTAGAGGAAATAGCATGCGTTCGTTAAAGGATGTTGAGCTATACGAAAAACAAATCCCTTTTCAAATAACACATCCTTTAAATTGTTGTTTCTTGCATCGCATAAAAACGTTGCTTTACTACCATCACCGCTCAATCCAAGGGCGTTAAGCCATTAAACATTTGCTCTGGTATACACGGATTGACTCAACGATCAATTAAAGTCACAATTGTTTGTCATGTCGAGTCAACAAAATGGAACGACCGCCGACATTTCTACCATTGCCAATACATCTCGTGCTAACTTGTTGCCAGCGGAATTGTTCCATCGCGTGCTCTGTCTTAGTTTCAGGGTTAATCGTCTATCCTCCTTCGTGTGATGTTTCTTTTAGGTTTTTTCGAAAAATTGTGACACGCGATCAAGCTCCAACTTTGAACCCAGCCCCGAGTTTGTGTTTGTGTTGAATCCAAAATCGTAGCCCAGGCGGGCGAAGAAGCACAATATTAGCATAACGGATTAGAAACTACGCCGTAAAGGGGGCTCTATGCTTCACAATTTTTTTGCACGCCACACTATTTGTCAGTTGAGTTTTGCCTTCCAGAACAATGCTATAAATAATTTAATCGATACGGTTTCTGGTTAGTGTGTCGCTGGTAACACGAATAATGCGCAATAGTTTTGGACGGTTATGGGTGTTGTTGAGAGAAGAAATTAATCCGAATATAGGGCAGCATGCGGTAATCCATCTGATTGCTTCACAATAACTTTCACTTCACTTTAAACCTTTTTATTGTTTATATCTCTTTTTTGTATTATTCACTTTATTTTTTGATTGGCTTTTTATTATATTGCATTCATCTGATTGACTCTACTATAAATTCACATTAATAACTATTGACAGGATCACTGATAAACAAAATTTCTCTTTCCAAATCACTTTATCTCAACTAACTATGATATTTTTACTTGATTAAAGTATAACCTTTAATACATTTTTTAAACACACACCTTGAACATATATTTTAACTTTCATTTATAACAAAAATAGTAAAATTGTTCACAAAATCTTTTTAAAACATCACAATCACTTCATATAAATATTCCACAATATAACAATTATTCAAAATTCAAAGCTTTCAGCCCAATAATTCTCTTTTCTTACAGACACTTGCGCTCGCGTCGAACGATTTGGTCTATTCGAGTGGAATTCTGGCCGCCGACTGATCAGATCGATTGCACCAGGCCAAAGCTTTTGGACTAGATACGGGAAGCTATTCCGGTCTGATATACTTTATGCTTCCTGGCCGCCACCGCTACCTCGCCCTTAAACTCCAGGTAAAAGCGTGAGGGACATGATAGCTGTTTCTTGTGTCACCAGCACAGAGCTTCGTGGCCCCAGCGTGGTTTACATATAAATAAATTCGTAGCTAAGATACTGATATTGTTTTGTTGATACAGCCTAACATTATCTGGGGGAGCGTGAATCGTCAACCGGTACGAATTCGGTCCTCCGGGTCGTGGTTGACCCTTGCAATTCTGTGTGCCTGTGTTTGCGATATGGTAAAAGCTTAATGCGCGCTATTCGAACGATTGTTGGGTCGATCGTGTCCTAGAGGAGTGTTGCTCACTGTCAGTTTAAATTCTTGACATCTTCCAATGAGGCTCCTGCTCTTCGGTGGGTTCGACGAAGAGTTGTTGTGGGGCAAAATAGCGTAAGAAAATCATAGAAAGCAAGAACTTGTTCAAACAATTCCTCCTAAAGTATGCTTTCCTGTTTGATCCATGTGCGAAAGCTAGCCGAAAGCTTGCTGGTAGTTGGATGATTTATGATGCTTTGTTGGTCGAGTCGAATAATATGTTTTATAGAATTTGAAGTAGTTTGGTTGTTTAAATAAAGGTAAATTTGAACCTATTTGACTTTATTTTTTAGGGAATGATGTACAGAATTTTTGGAAATCCAGATGTTTAATCCTAATTTAACCTTCATTTGAACCTCATGATACTCAAGCAGCAGAGGTCTTAACAAGATTAAATGCCACTATGTGAGAGATTTTCACTGCAATGTCTAAAGCAATTAGAAGAAACCCAGACAAATCCTCCAAAGTATGTGAAACGATTTTTGGTAATCTATTTAATAACAATGAACTGAACTGGGTGTACTAATCGAGAGTAAAACCAACTTTGACTTTAACTTACACCGCAGATGAATCTTAATCATGCACAGACCATTTCTGCCTATTAAAGTCAGTTCATTACGGGTTGAATACCTTGCCTTTTACCATCAATAAGGCAGTAATCAACAGCGAATCCGTACGAACCATTGGACCGTTGGTTTAGGTTTCCGCTGTGATTGATTCGGTTTAGAATCGATTCGATCTATCCGGCAAAGGGGCACTATAAAAGCCATTTGCACCGCCCACCGATCACGAGAACTAATAGTCAATTTACTTTGAAAGGCAAATTGATTGTGAGTAAATAGTGCTCGTTGAACAATCTTGACCGTTTTGTGTACCGTTCTGTACTGTCGGTTCGTGCAAATGACTTTACGAGAAAGTTTGTAAATAAACGGGGTTTGAACGAAATAGCTCTAAATATGAAAAGAAGAAACAGAATGCGAATGGTGCATTTATTTCCCTTAACAATGAAGTTTACTGTACATTATGAAACTATCTTTTCAAAAGCTTATTCGTATGGTTTAATGGTGCTGAAACCAGACCGTGTCTCTTATTGGGACAGCGTCTTTACGTGGTTTACACAGCAAATGAGTCATTGTAAAGCGCCTGAATGTGCACGAAATTGCACATATTTTATTTTTTTTAAATATCTAAAATTCGAGATATTCATACCACACATTCAAATTCAAACAATTTCATACTTTTAACTGTAAAGATAAAATTATGACTATAACGAATTGCGGGTTTACGGTAACATTGTGGTGATTCCTGCAAACATTCAGGCGCTATACGATGACCGATTGGCTGTGTAAATCCTGTATTTGGACTTTAATCTTTGGTGGTTCTTATGAACAACTAAACTTTGGTAGTTCTTAGAACACTTAAAAGAATATTTAAAACACTTGTTCCATTTATTCTCTTATTATTTATTTATCCTCTTGTTAAATTATTGAAAATTATAAGTTCTGTAGGGAAAAGAATCGATTTCTGTATGAATTTTGGCAATAAGTACACATTATAACTTAGTTTTGTTAGACGAATGTGTACTTACTTATATTTGCTTGTGTTTATTATACAGGGTGTTCGAGACAAATTTGACATTTTCTGAGGGAATAGGAAAGGATTTTTTTTCAAATTTATGATAAAAATTAAAAAAAAAATTCTACAAAGCTTAGCTTACCATGTTTGCCGCACAAGAACCACAACGTGCCTGGCTGCGCCGGGTGCTTCAGCCAGCTCAGCAAGCGCTTAGCGTTGGCAAGCCGCTATTCGCGCGTTTTTGCTGTTATGAGCTGTCCCCTACGTCGCATGTACGACGCGTGCCGCAGGTCCTCATTTAACGCCACCTTGCCGGTGCTCGGGGCCACGCCAACGTCTCGCGCCAGGGCCCGAATGCCGACGCCGGGATCGGCCGTCGCCCGCTGCTGCAATCCGGCCAGGAACGCGTCGGTCCGCACACAATCCGACCGCCTGCTATACTGTTTGCGAACAATAACACTATCCACGTCTTCACCACACTCTATTGTTTTTACGGTGTTCAGCGAACACATCGCCGCCTTCCGAATTTTGGCATTCGTATTGCCGGCACGAACCATCATAACACACGTTACGCGCTTGTACAATTCGAACGGGTTCCACATATTTACGGAGCTAGACATTTTTTACACTTGTTCGCTCAACTTTTAGCAATCAAATGACATATCAATCATTTCGATACGTCAACTCAACCCTAAGATATAAACCCAAAGGCCAGATGTCAAATTTAGCCCGCACACCCTGTAAATATTTGCTTTATTTACATATATTTATGCATATGGGCTATTTATTCACTACACTCCATTACACCTCACTGCTCTGCTAATCTGCTAATCTGCTGCTGATCTCAGACCCAATTCGTCACTTTCTCATCGTAAAGAGATGTAACTTGGCTTACTGCATATCTTAGCTTATGTACATGAGATATTCCCAGCTCCTTCGGTGAATGGTGGAGCAGGGTTAAATATGAAGCGAGGTGGACAGACCAGACATCCGGGCAGCTTGAGCGTCGGGGATTGGGCAACCACATGTGGGGGAAACTGAGCTACCTCGAGGCTCTCCAGACGTATCTGTTGGTTTGACTGCAGGGTCAATCACTCTACCGAAAGTGAAAATGGAAAAGGGAAAGCTTGAATAATTCTCAAGTGCAGCGAATGATACTCGCCAGACACCGGTGAGCTGGTCATGTCATGTGAATGGCACCCGTTGAACCAGTTCGTAAAGATCTTAAAGGCCGTCCACATGGATAGAAAAGGCGGGGTAGGCTAATATTGAGAACAAGTAATGGCGTAGATTTGTCCGCCAGGGGCGGCCCAGTGGTAGATGCTACAGCGGCGCCGTTCTTCATACGGCAGGGCCGGGGCTCAAATTCCCTCTGGATCGTTCTCCCATATTAAGAACTGAATTTCCAACTATGCAGTATTGATAAGTTTAGTAAAATTCAAGCCATTATTCCTCAGAATAGGACAATACGGCATCAGCCCGTAATCATTAATTAATAATAAATAAATAAAATATTGCTCAAAATATATTTTGAGCGCTGCTGTACTGTGTTGGGGCGGTCCGGTGGCCGAGGCGAAAACGGCGCCGGTCTTCACACGGCAGGACCGGGGTTCCATCCAGACCGCCTCCCCGTACGTAGGGCTGACTACTTTACTACGGGTAAAATCAAGCCACGGAAAGCCAGATATTGGCTGGCCGAGACCTCTCGAGGTCGTAGTGCCAACGAAGAAGAAGTACTGTGTTGACCTTAAGCTAAAGATATTTTTCGTATTTCGAATAAACAACAATACACTTCCTTACTCTACAATTATTTGGCAGAAGGTTTTTTTGAGCTGTGTTAACAAAAGATTCGTTGCTCACACAATTTAATGTTTAATCTAATCGTTAAAAAAATGCAACATTGGCTTCTGTTCATTCTGTTGCTGATAATCATAATTGTTGAAATAAATATGATACGTTGAGTTTGCTATTGCAGCAGAATATTCTGAAATAAAGTACACATCAATCAATCAACTATAAGGTGCTGGCCTCTGATAAACATAGTGATGAAATGATAAATAAATTTAAATATACCTTCAAGTCACCTACATTCTCTCTAAGGGTTCGCCCTTCCGTTGTCCGCTGATGCTACCCGCAAAAAGTTGAACGTAAATTGAAAGACAACGTGAAAGCTCTTTGACAATGTTACATCAGCTACAAAGGATATTTTGCGTGGGCAAAACTTTTCCCGTCATATTATCTTTCACACAGTTTACCGTGAACTCGGCTGTTCTTGGGATGGAAGTGACATGAAAATTGAAAAGCAAAACTTTCCACATTCTCTGAGGACGAATAGTTTGGGCAAAACGTTTTTCCTATAAGCAAGTGCGGTTCATCTACGGTACGGTTCTGGCTCGTAGGTTCGAGGTGTGTAGAAGGTTGATTTTATAGTTATGAAAGTACTCACTATAGTAAAGGGAATACGTTCCGCGGATGAAAGCTATGGCGGTAATTTTAAGTAGCTTAAGAAATTAATACAAGCAAAGTAACGAAAATGAAGGACGTAGAAGATGGCGGTAAGGTGACAAGCTGTAATGCATTGTATGATTAAAAGCTGTTTAAGCTGCTTAAAATTTTCATATAGACTTCAGATTATAAATTAAATATTTTTATGCAATCTGGGTAAAGTATTGTTATGGCCGGGTGTGATGGAGGCGCCCAGTGTTTTGTAAAAAAATTGTTCATTTCGTGCATAATTTCAACGAAGTGTTACAATTACTCAAATGTGTTGTTCATCGTTTAAAAACGCACTTATTTACTTATCAGATGCTATAACCGATTTAGGTTCTTAGTCGGTTGGAGAAATCCTCGACACTCCTCAAGGTCACGGTGAACGTATCTTTACCGTCACTCCATTCTCCTCCTACATCTATATGGGCAGCCTAAAAAGACTATAAGAGCTCTCCGCGGCCATTCTCATGCCATGATCAACCCACCGGAGGTTTGTTCATCGCAACAGGTATTTTCGGTGCTGAATTTTGACCCCAGATAGGTGATGTTTCGGATGTCTATAAAGGTGTGATAACCTTTGCGTAAATCAGAACTTGTTGGCAAGGTTTTCTGGTGGTGCCACCATCATTTTGGCTCTTGTCTCGTTAATATATAATCCAAGGCTTGCTGCTGGTTGCTCGATCTATTGGCAAGCTTCTGGTATGTAGCAGAGCCTTATAGACCAGAACGCCAAAATCTGTATTGACCTATAGTAGATAGTCTTGGAACATTTCACTGCCGAGTCACGGATGGCCCTCTCTAGCGTCAGATTGAGTAGAAAGCAATTAGGGCTACCTCTCTGGTGCAGAATCTTCAATACTGGAGTTTGAAAAAGGCCTTTACAGTTAGACCTTTTTATCCATCTTCTGTCATCTATAGCTTTAACATCAATGAAGAGTTTATAGGAATAAAGCTACTACTCTATCACATTCTCTTCAGTATTGTACCACCGCTGTGGTTGCTGCACGCTACCCTATCTCTCTTCTAGTACATAGCATAGATGATGGCCAGATTCTAACAAAAAAGCATTGATCAGCTAGTTCATAGTTCAGTAAAAGTTTGATGAATTTCCTGTTTGGGTACTACACAGAGACATCAGTTGACTGATCAGTTGACTTTATCGTCAATGCCCGGTGGCAAGATGATAAATGCGAAAGCGACGCACAGTCATTAGCGGCCCGTTTCACCGTAGTGAGGGTTGACTATCCAAATGTTTGGTTTATTTTTTATTGTCATTATAATTCAACGGGCCACGCAGGGCTCCCTTGAAACCTATTTAAAAGCGCAGTGCGTAGCATGTCCGGTTGGTGACGATTACTGGTACAATTATATTCACGGCACATACGGAGAAAGGGATCAAAACGTGTTCGGCGATCTTCTACGTCAAGCAGCGTCCTTGGGCGAAGCGGCCTGGTTGGGACGTATAAGTTGAGCGTTGGAGAGTAGATCAGGTAGTCCAAAAGTCCCGCAACAAATAGTCTCTGGGCGTTGCAGTTACGCTGGTTCAGCGACTCGATATGCAAAAGCGCACAGCGAGCGTTGTAGTCCGTAGTCAGAACGGAGCGTTAATGTGTGGTCGTACACCAGAGGACAGCGCTTTCTCGTGAACGTTACGACAACACATTTCTCAACGCACAATTCAAGACCATTCTCTGAACACCAGGACTGGAATGAACAGAGTGTAGCTTGAAGGCGGAGTTGGTCGGACCGGTCTTGGATCGGCAGGATCAATAAAGTAAATCAATGGTAAATCAATAAAGTCTAGTAAACCAGAATGATCAGAGATGATCTAGGAGGTAGTTAAGCCATTAAAAAGAAGAACTATATTATTAAGGGGTTGCATAATGTCTGTAGTTTCTGTTTATTAAAGTAAAACTAAAGGATGCTTCCGTTTTCGTGTTTATTGCTTCTGAATGAATAAGGGTAAAATACTTGTAAGGGATTTGAGTTGGATTTGATAAGATTATACAATTATTACAAGAACTCTCAGGCCACCCAATTAGCAAAAGCACTTTTTCTGCAGCACGAATCTTATTATCCGAATTCACTAAAACACTCAAACGTCATCCATACGCTAGGATGTCTAGCGTAGCGTCTAATGTTTAAAAATAAACTGTCAAAAGGTCAAACGGGGAAAGAATGAAGTGGATTCGAGGTTCTTACACGGTTCATCGATACTGCTAATACAATCATCATGAAATCTAAACTTTGTGATTGGAATTGGAACGGAACTGTCAATCGACAAGTGACGACCGCGTGATTTACAATGACGTAGTTTGAGCTGCGGGAAGAAAGTTATACCGATCTCGGTAACGCACGTACGATTTGCTGGGCAGAGGGAAAGAAATTGGAATCCCGAGAACGAAGTTTTAATGAAATTCGATAGCGTTCGATAGGTTAAACGCAAAGCATGAGTAGAATAATATTTACCTTTATCGCTAGTGCTTTCTCCTGTAATAAGCTTGTCTTTGATATAAAGAAACAGATTCACATTCCGTGGGTAAATTCATATAAAAATCGCTACCAAAAGCTTTGAAGTATTTGACTTAGCCCGCACAAAATACAGCTGTATAGACTGTGCACTCTCATTCACATTTCATTACAATAATCTCTGTTTATCTTTATTTCCATCCTAAAATCTTTGTTGGTATTACGATATCACACAGAAAGGGAAATAATCTTTTCCTTCGAAATAAAATGTATATCACCCCCCAATGGAACCGAAGCTGAAGTAAGGCGAAAGTTTCGTTTGCAAAGGTGAGTGGCCAAATGTAACGCTCCGGAATGCCGGTGATGATGCTTGCCTTTTCGCAACGCAATCGGAATATATTGTCATTTATGAGGTGGGATGGGTCAACCGGTGGCTCTCGGTCGGCTAAGTTGATAATGGTTTCAAACACATTGTCTTTTCCCGGCCCAGCGTTTCCTAAGCTGAGGTTTATGCGGTGGTGAAGGTGGATAACAGACAAAAGGTTCAGGAGCTCTCTCGCTGCTGAGTTGAGCTGTTGCCGATGGCTAAGAGGGTAATCGCATTTCTTTTTCGTCGTAGTGTGGGCAGTTTTATCGTACAGTTACCATTCGGCTTCTGACTGTATTCTTTACGAAACCACTCAAATATGCGTCGCATGCATCTGACGTGGAACGGTGTAACAGGTGTGGGACACACACCGGTCTGGAAATAATCTGGAAATAGTCTGGTACTGTTGTAGTATGATTGTATGAGTCAGGAGAAGGGTCTTGTGGGGTTTTTTTTCTGCTACGACAATTGTGAAAAATATTGTTTACATCTTTCATCTACCCGGCACAGAGTGGTTGGAGTCGAGTAAATAGCCTCACATACATTCGGTTAGCTAGAGCAACCTGAAGTGAGTTCTATATGTTTGATGTTTTCCCTTTATCTTCAAAACCTCCCACCAAAAAATAAAAGGTAATAGCTCGGTCGTCCCCTTCGCTCAAGACATTGCCACAAGTAGAATTCCCTTGACATTGTTATGCCCTTTAGGAACATGCTCGCCTTTTTTGCAGGTAATAGACTGGCGCATAATGGATCCACTTTGTCTTTAAGATGAGCGAAATATATTACACTGCCGGGTTGTTGGGTGTGGAATGATGGAAAATTGGCGTAATAGAATGGTTTGGCATGATGGAGCTTGCTACCATCGACGGTGTCTCGAGTGTTTCTTTCGGCCCTGGGGCAGGTATTAGATGAATTAATAAATATTAGACGTGGCATACTTTCGTAACTTTACAATACAACATCGGACATTTTTTGTTGTAAAGGATAAATTTATTTTTGCTGGCTTTAGGTGCGATGGAATTGAAGCGATGTAAGCAAAAATGTTCTTCCGAGAATGCCTGACTGACTTTGCATGAACCGTGTAGGTGTGTTTTACAACTAATGTGCGATCGCTCTTTGTTTTGGCATACAAAAAATAAAAGAAAGAAGAAAAACTTTTCCATCTAAAACAATTACCGGAAGGGTCATTAAAATGTAAAATATGTATCGAAAGTTAAAAGTCGCTAATCGTTTACAAGCACGTTTATTCGGTGGTGTATGTAGGTAGGCAGCAGGTAGGTAGGTTTGGTATGTGTGTATCCTGTTGTGAAACATTTATTTGCACATATGGATTGCAACTCTTGCAACACCTCTACACAGTTTGATTGAACGATTTCACCAATATCGATTAAACATGACGGTTGCTCAATGCGCTTTGCAAGGTACGATGATATGAACGACAAAACCGACGATGGCTAGTACGGAGCGAATAGGTAACTCGCTTCTATTCTACAATCATCGCTTGTTACTCGTAATACTGCTGTACGACAGACGGTGTGTGTGTGTGTGTGTATTTGTATCTGTGTCTTTGGTGTATGGGTTCGCTTACAAGCTGCCACTGTCACTGTCTTTTGGCACACATGTTAGTAAAACTTCCTCCTAAATACGTTCATCGAATGGTGTTTTGACGAAATATGTCGTTAGAATTCCTTTGCCTTTGACGTGAATCGGACCCCGACAGTCGCACGAATAGCCCGCCGCCATCAGAACTTTGGCCGTGTTTTCGGTCACCTGGGAGTTGTGGCAAAAAAATAGAGAAAGAGAAAAATGGAAATGGCATAAGAAACTGTCACTGATAAAAGCGTGCTCTGATGACCCGGTTGTATTGTTAGTTGATGGATGGTATTGTTGATATATGTTCCAACTTTTGTCAAACTTTGAACAAAGTGTTATGGGTCAATATTATTTTCAAAGTAAATGCTATCCTAGTTGGAATGCTTCAATAGAAATCAGATTTGTTTAGATTAAAACAGATGTACATTATTCCAATAGCTGCATATGAGTTTGAGCCGTTCTTATTAGAGTGTTTGTCAGTAGAATTCTTTGAAGATAAAAACAGGACTACCAGCAGTACGGCCAGGCCATTCTTTATGAATAAACAAAAACAGGACTACCAAAACTTAGAACGCTGTTGATCGATGACAGATAAAAACTTTTTATTATTTTAATTGCATTCGGTATACGAAATGAGTCCTTTTGGAATTTCTTATGCCAAGAAAAGGGTCTACAAAAAAGTGCTGTGATAATCATACAACAATGCATGATTTATGGAAAGGTCCCTTGGCGTGGTCCAATCATTAGTTGACAACCTTTGTATCATTTTAACACTGCTATCTTTTTCCCTTAAAGATCGGAAAACAGAGAGAGTTCTAATGGACTCAAGCATTCCTTATGAGTTTGAGGAAAGAGCAGCAACGATTTGCCATAAAACAATATAAAGTTAATAGGTTAAGTTATATTTACAATAGACGAATAGCTTGTAAGAAGGTTTGGGAAGGATACGCTGGTGAAAGATACAGCGAAAAAGGATATTGAGATAAAGGCTCGGAACTTCTAATCAACCAGTTTAACCTGCTGATGTCTTCCTTCATATTTATGAATTTATATTTCTTATCATATCCTCAAGAAAAAGTTGAGTCCCAGTGTCTACCAATTTGGGAAAATTGTTCCAACAAGAGAATATGTGGCCGAATATATATAAGTGATTGCTTCTGTCAGTGGCGCATCAAGCCCCTTGGAGGCCCCAAGCATATTGAATATGCTGACTGGGGCATTGGTCATAGCTCTAGCGGAGATATTATCCGGAGATAGACTCCACATGGCAAGCGCTTTATGTGACCGAGGATCTTCAAGGATGCCACAGCCAGCTTATAGCAAGATACGCCGCTGTCCTCCTTGGAGTTTTTCCCCAAACATCTGCTTAGTGTGCCTATACTATATACCGCCCCTGGCTTTCGTGCCAATTGTCGAGATAACTCAAGAAGTGACTAAATAAATTCAAATACATAATTCGGAGAAATCTCTTCGATTCTTCGAAAACACGAATTTTAAGTTCTGCTAGTCCTATTATAGTTATCCTAACAAAATTATTTGTTTAAAATATGACGCTTAACTCAAATACTTTTAAGACCCACTACCTTGTACTGCAGAATGATTGATTGCCCTGGGTTTATTTTATCGCTCAGTAGATCAAATCATATCACAACATAATTTAAGCATTATCATCCTCGCTCAAAAAACAGGCTGTATCATGTCATTTAAAAATTCCTAAGCAAATGTCTATTGTACGTGTTACATTGTATTCTCAGCACAATGACAAACCGCTAAAACTCATCCTTTGTTAGCATGTGCTTTAAACCACACGCCCACCCAGTCATTTTTAGGTACATAAACATGAAACTTGTCCCATTATGCGTGGTGGAGGGGACACACAATTACCTGCACACGGCCCATCACACCGCACGAATCCATACGCGACGCCACGTTCACCGTGTTGCTCCAGATGTCGTACTGCGGCTTTTGGGCACCGATGACACCAGCTATCACTGGACCGTGGTTGAGCCCGATCCGCAGCCGGAATCGTTGGAATGATTCACGATTTATTTGATCCAGTGCCGTCATCAGTGCGATGGCAAACTCCACCAGCACTACCACGTTATGCTCCTCGGTGCGCTTCTCGTCCTGAGCGCGTTGTGTGAGTGTTTGTGGTGGTCATCCCGGAAGATCCCGGTCCACACCGCAAAACGGAAAATGGTGCAGACACATTGTTTCAAGTGCGATGACGACGACGAAGAAGAAGAAGAAGCAGTGGAAAGGAAGCGGAGTTAATGATTGAAAGGACGTTGCAAAAATAATCAAATTGAAAAACTGCTCCGAACCGAGCGCACATAATGCAGCGAAAATGGCGAAAATAACGATAGGTCATGATGTTGGCAGGAATAAAAATTGATGGTATAATAACATCGCCATGCACCGGAAGCTAGCAGACCTTTGCGGCACAGGTCGAACGGGAAGCACTTCGAATTCCATTACAGGCTGATGGACGTTCGTTTGGGCCCGGTTGGTGGGTGATGTGCTTCCCGAACGTCATTTAGCCGTTTGAACGTTTACCGGCGTCCGGTGGTGATGATGGTGAAAATCAAAAGTCTAACAAGGTCTACCATTCCAGCAGTCCGTGATGGTGATACGTACCAGCTCATTATTTTTCTACCAGGTTGGGTGTAGAAACAAACGAACATTCATGAAATGGGAAACAAGTGAGTTAGTAAACGGGGAGAAACACGGTGTCAACAATTCAAACAACTCGTGAGTGTTAAACATAAACGCCTTCTGTGGTGTATGCAGTGTGTGAGTGTGGTTGTAACAAACTCAATCAACCGTTGTAACTGTTTGTTGTTTGACAGAGTTGTTTGACCTTTTTTTAACCTTCAAACACAAGCCCATTGAGTTTAAAAACTTTGTTGAAATAAATTGGTAATTTAAAGATGTTTTTTTAGTACATGTTTCCTCGAACGTATATAAGAGACTTACTAAAGCAGAACGCAAGATACTACATGCTCGCTTAATAGTGATTGGTTGCGCAATCCATAAATAAAATTAATTCCAATTGTTTACAGAATGCCTCGGTCGACCTTTTTTCGCTAAGCCAAAGTATACATGCGTTGCGATGATATTTCTCAATTAACTGAAGAAATGCCTCGGGCACCGCCGGCCACACGTTTCGGTAATGAAAAGAAATGAGTAGACTGGAGACGACGACCCTAAACCCGAACAAATAAAGCAATCTGCATATTGTTGTGCCCGTAGCGTTCGGTTCGGGTACGGTAGCCGGAAAGATATTCGATGAATCAAGCAAACTTTGAAGGCCCCCCGAAAGCTACTAATTTCCACACGCTCATTTAGGGGCTTACGGTGTGACAATAATGGTTCACCCGCATTTCGACGCTGGGCTTGTTGAATGCTTTTAAGAGAGCTGAATGCATTATCAATGCTTTGGAAGGTAGAAACAGTTGTCCGATATTGTTTGTCATTATTTTCTGTGGGTGTTGTGTGTGTGTGATTATGTGGGTTTGAACTAAATATTTAACATTATCAGTTTCTAAAGAGCTATTTACAGGGCACTATTCTACATAAATAGGTAAATAAGAATAACGAAAGAACATCAGTAAAAAGAGAGGTTAATACAGGGTTTCGTTCCGTATAATGGTTTTCATGAATTACCTAGGTGTGTCTTTCAAATAAATAGTGGAATATTTGCAAGCCTGCTGTGGACCTTTGCAATCATATAATGGAATCTATAATGGAATGCTGGGAACAGTTTGAACTGCTGGGAAATTTGCAAATTATCAACTATTCTCGCGTTAAGCCTGTTGGAATGTGAATGATACATGTAAACTAACGATCGAGTGACATTTTGGAATTTCACTGTTTGACAGGGAACAAAACATCCACAGCTGCTTGCAACTTCACAAAGTTGCGTTGAAAATTCCCTTAAACATTAGGTAAAATTCGTTATACAGTGTGAGGCAATCGTAATTTTGATATATTTCTCAGTGGATTGAGATGCAAATCACTTTTACTGTTGAACAATGTAATAACCTTTTCATATTTGTCTTTTAAACAAACTTCATTCAGCAACAGTTTGTACTTGCTAGCTGAAATAATAAAAAATAAAAAAAAGGGATTGCATTCGTTTAGCCACACAACCTCCAAATTTAATTTACAAAACTAATTGTCACTAAAAAATATTCTTTGGAATTGGAATTCTTAAGGAATTAATACATCTTGTAGGACTATGCAGTAAGAGTTTGAGGTAACTCTCGAGGATATCCAGCAGATTCCTCGAAAATCCTGATCATGGCTGAAAAATGCACTGCAAACCATCTGTTCCACCGAAATGTCTCTATGAACAGTTGGATGAACTTTGGTCAGCAAACTTCAATCGATCAAACTTATGAGTCATAGTAAGTTTTGGCATTAGCTGTGTTTTGGTCCATTTTATATGCGAAGACGCAGTGAGCCAAATGGATATATGAAAATTTCTTCACTAGAAGTTTGAGTTTACTTTTAATCTGGCGGCAACTCTAGTGATTGCTTCGTGCCAAATTCCTCTTGTCTGTCTAGTTATCAATGTGGAGTTCCGCTTAATATGTCGCTGCTCACCATATTTATTGGGATTTTTTTCAGACAATTTCGGCCCAGTCTTTGCCGAACTGTTGATATTCTGTGCAATGCAAAGAATTGATTGACCAAAATCAGCCGAAATTCAGATTATCCCTTTTCGGAATCGTCCAACCCTTTTGTTCTTTCCGTGCCTTAAATAAGTCTAAAATCAATTGTACCTTTCTAAAAATAGCACTGAAAAGCAAAGATTAAACTTATTTCCATGCAGGTTTACTCTAAACGTTGGAAAAATAATGGTACTTCAAGTAACATGACGATTGATATGCACTGCGACAAAACGAATGCAACCCCTTGAAAGCAGAAATAATGATAATTTGTAATCTGACATCATTTATCAATCGTGGGGACTGCAAAACAAACATTTTAACACAACGCAAAACTTGTCACTGTCATACGTTACCATATTTCTCGGACTGATACAACAAGCAACCAGCAACTTTTTAAATGAGGCTAAACGCAAGCATCACACTGAATGATTGCAAAGTTCCACAGCCGAGATGCAATATTCCATTATTAATTTGAAGTATTCGCCTAAGTAATTCGAAAGTACTATTACATGTATCTAAACCATGTATCAAACCATGATGAGCTAAAGGAGATTTGAAGGTACCGAAGATCATCGAGGATTTTTACTCTTTAAGTACAAGACAGTAATGAGTTGTGCCATGCTCTGTTTGGGTATGCTTTATGTATCCTGATTTGACTATTGAGGCTTTGTGCAATGGGCACAAGAGTGTAAGAAAGGGTTTTAGACTCATGCATCAGTCAAACAGTAAAACAAAATACAACGAAAACACAAATCAAATTGGAAACACCAATGTAGAGCACTTCAGCACGGTTCAAGTACAAGATTGTAAGCCCGTCTTTTTTACAGCCCTGGGACACGGTCGGTTGGTATGTTTGAAAGGTAGTACATGGTGGTTCTTACCGTGGCACCTTCCTCCTTGCCGGGGCGCAGCCCGGATGCAATCATGTAGGTACTTCCGATCGTTTTTATCTTCTCGATACCGCTGAACTTGGGCTTGAGCAGCAGCTTGTCAAAGTCGCAGATAATCTCGTTCAGCAACCGTAAGCACTCGAGCCCCTGCTTGTTCACATCCGTTTCGTCGTAGAACTCCTTGTAGTTCGGTATCGATGCAAACATGACCGCAACGGACGAGTAGCTCTCGTGGTACAGCTCCTGCACGGCACGTTCCTTCTTGAGAAAGTGCTGGGCGACGTGTGCGGGCAATATGTTTTCCAATAAAATCTACCCGACCGGAACACGTTCAGCATATGCGAGCACCAGGACATGGCACAAAAATCGTGCACAGCGCACATGATGCGAGAGACAGAGAGACAGAGAGAGAGAGAGAGAGAGAGAGAGAGAAGGACGACACACCATGAAAAACAAGTGAGGAGATCCAGGTTGCATGTGGCACGTTCCGGATGAGCGAATGGGAGGAACCGCAGGCACGCGATTAATTTACAGTTTTTATGGTCCCTGTGGCTACTAAATAGTTACCTTATTGATTCCGCGCATAGTTTCGACCTCTTCCTGTTCCACCTTTAGCTTCGCCTTCCACAGGAAGTCGGTTCGGGCGACATATTCACCCTGGCGATCGAGTGTGTGCAACACGGCACTTATCAGCAGCAGGAAAAGTAAGCCCTGGAATCCTAGAGGCCATCTGCAGGGCAAGCGGGTAGACAATGTTAAGAACTTATCCAACGTCTTATTTGGCTGATGTTAATTTCGATAAGGATATAGTGAGGCTTCATTGAAACGAATACTTACGAGCTGCTCAGTAGCCCGTACGCCTCAAACAGCGAGCTTGTCCACAGGATCGAGGACTGGATGGCGACGAATAATGCCATCAGCAGCCCCTTGACAAGAAATCCCGCCTTCAGAAAGGCGGACACGGCTGCGAGGCTGATGGCGCACATGTAGAGGTAGACCGGAGCAACCGGAGCGAACTGGTCGTCGTACATGATATCCTCGGTGGTGTTGTTCACAAAATGTATGTCGGCTATAACTAAATCGTCAAAGTTTATCTGCCAGCAGAAGCGAGAAAAAGGCCAAAAAATAAAAATTATGGCAGCAGCGGCTTGGGTGTTCGGCAAACGTGCTTGGGGCACAATTCTTACCACACTGAAAATGGCACAGCTCGCAATGAGTGCTGTGGCGATGAGGAATATTGCTAAACGAAGACCGCGGCTGGCAGCTATGACCTGTCCTGGGCCGTTGTTGCCCGGCGGCGAAATGTTCGACATCTGGTAGTTGCTTAAGTATAAAAACAATCCTAAAGCTACAGCTGTTGCACTGAGTGAACCAATAACGACTACATTGCTGCAAGAGAAGAATGAGGGCAGGAACACACAAATTAATTTGTTAAAAATGAACCCAGCCCAACCTTAAAACTGGAGTATTTGCTACCTTTTAAATACTATTATTTGAATCAGTCCTATGGTGAGGAAAAGAATGAAGGAGCAGATGAGATCAAAGCGAAACGTTGGCTCAGGCTGTGCACGGAACAGGGTCTCGCGGGCCGTATTCCTGTACCACATCGTGACGGGTTGCAATTCCTTCGGTGGGCCCCAGCACTTGCATTCACCGCAGTAACCATCCTCGGGCAGCAGATTGGACTCGATCATCGCTATACTCTGCAATGAAAGTCCATGGAGAGCCATGAGTTCTAGCTGTGCGCTAGAAGAATCCGGTGGCCATCATACGTACCGCCAGGCCAATGTTCTTCGCCATCTTGGAGTCGGTGATGTTGGCGAACGGTTTATCGGCACCCCAGCACTCGACGTACTTAGTCATCTTGGAGGAAGGGCGTGTGCGTACCAACGGGCCCCCCGGTGTCGCTACCATGGGCGACCGGAGACAATCAATGTTGGAAATTGACATTTTGCGCATGTCACCAAAAATAGAACTGGATGATTTTCGTCGCTCGGCGAAAGCAATCAATCCTGTGGAGTATGAGAGTACTTTGAGTGGCTTAGGTCCAGAATTTGAGATTTACTTGTATTCACAAATTTATCATAACAGCTCCTAAGAGAGACTTGGCGTTAAGTACCAAAGTAATAGCAAATATTAAGAGCATTTGTTGGAATTGGAAGACTCATTTAACTAATTCTTGAAGTTAAGTTTTAAATTCTTGAGCAATACGGCAATACGCGGATCATGTTCACCAAATTTTTTGTATTATTCATTGCAAATTAAATTGTCTCACTAAAAATATCCAAATTTTCGTAGCAAGCATTTTTCCTATTCCATGTATCAGTTCGTAAATTGAATCCAATGAAGGGAATTGCTATATTGTTCTTTAGATATTCTTGCCGCCTTTACAAATGCCAAACGTAAACGGTAGATTGGCTATGGCAAAGCAAACGGCTACCATCAGCTACCATACCTTGCACGGAGAGCTTACGACTTCCGACACGCTCCGGAAGGTGTCCGTTGGTGGTAATTGGTTCGACGGGAAGCGTCAGGCAAGATTTCTTCCTTAGCTCACCGGTCTCGTCCGCTTCGCCCGTCTCGCCGTCCGCAGTACCGTCGTTATCCAGCGTCTCCTCGTTAATGGTGGGCGGGTTAATTTGCACGGTTTGCTTGGAGTTGGGTGATGGCGGTGGCAGCAGCCCACCATGCCCACCGCCGGAAGCAATATTGGCCGGAGATGGCGGCAGCAGTTGCTCCTGCTCCTCGGGAATGGCGATGGGCGAGATGGAGGTGTGCGACCGGCGCATGTCGTCCGGGGTTTTGGGGGTCCGTGGAGTTTTCGGTGTTTTCGGAGGCTCCAGCACCGGAAGCAGGTGCTCCTGTTCGGGCTCGTTGATTTGTACCATCGCCGTGGGGGAAGGTGTACCGAGGTTCGAGGTCGGTGTGTGCGAGTCGGGTGCTGTTGGCTTACCCAAATCGGTTGCCGGTTTCTGCGGCGAGGTTTTATGATTCGACGAGAATCGCGCGGGAAAGTAACAGAAAATTTCATTTCATTAGCCACTCGCCAATCGTTCAAACATCCTGGAGCGCTCCCGAGTAGCGACAAAAGGTAGCAGCAGCGTGTTTGCCTATCACAGTGTAATCCCATGGGGTTTTGGGGGTTCCATTTCTCGCTTCAACGAAGCGGTCATCCTAATGAGGATTCATAGCTCGTGTATTTAGACAATGAGCTTTAAAGCTTCTGGATTCTGTGGAGGGGGGGGGGGGGGGGGGTCGTTCTTGGGAAAGCGTGAAGGGATTTTAAGCGCCCATTAAGAAAGGTTTGCATCAAACTGTTTTAATTGTTGGGCTTCGTAAAGGGTATGCCTTGAGAGAGATATTATTAAAAAAAAAGACAGCAATAGGGTTTAACTTCTAACTAAATAAGGTCAACAAAAATAGACGAACGATAACAGGTATTGAATGTTTTTGCTCACTTTAAACGTAGAGAAGATCCATTAGTATGATAGTAAATCATGGCGTAAATTTTTAAAGGATTCTAAAGCCACTTAATCTGAGCATCGTAAAGGTACCTTCCTTCAAGTTAACCCATACAAAGCAGGTCGGGAAGGTCACTTACCTTCGGTGGCACGATAAGATATGTTTCAATTTTATGATCCGCCAAGTAAGACTCTCGGGTGGCACCGCCGCCCGGTTCCACCTCGAACATGTCGCCCAGATAATCCAGCGTTGCCTTTGTGATGTGTACCCGGCTGAAGCGATGCAGATAGTATTGTGCGTGTGTGTGTTGCGTGAGTCAAACCAGGCGGGCCGGTACGGTACCGTGTTAGGAAAATGAAAGAAAAACAAAGTTAATAATAGGTTGGGAGCGGGAATCCTTTCCCGGGGGCAAAACATGGCTGCAAAACCCCTTCGCAAAGTTGTCCAGGGAAACGGTTCCTCACGTCGTCATCAACGTCAGCGTGGGACGACATGGGACACAGAACGGTAGAAACTGCCAGCGATTATTCTCTCTTACCCTGCAACGCCGCCACTTTCCATATGGTTGGCCAGGGTCACGTCATCGCTCCAAACGTCGAACTGCCACTTCCGCAGGCCCAGCACACCGCACAGCACGTTGCCGGTGTGTATGCCGATCCGCATGTCCACATTGAAGCCGGTTGCCTCCCGGACGAATCTGCACACGGGAGCAGAATGGAAAATATGATTTCGTGCAGTATTGATGGTTTAGACGTACGGCATAATTCAATTTGGCCCAGGTTAGTGTCGTGTGGGTGAGGGTGGTGGCAATGTCACCAGGGTACAGGGCGCATGAATGGGCGCGGAATCGATTTTTTAACCTTTTCCCCGGAAACCCAGTCAACTCACGGGTGGATAAAGATAATCCCTGTGCATACGCACACAATCAAGATTGTCATGCACGTGCTCTGACGCTCAAGCATTCAGAAATTAGCGGAAGGCTACACAGTTCTGTAGCAAACTTAAGCTCGCCGATCGATGATGTCAGTTAGTTTAAGGATTTATTTTTCTGCAAGCGTACTCACCGTATCGCATCTATCATCTGAAGCCCCATGTTGACACAGTTCGCTGCATGGTGGGGTCTTGAGACAGGCAACCCAGACACACAGTAGTAGCAATCACCAAGAATCTTTATCCTAAGACATTGATTTTCCTAAACAAAGAAGAAGCGAATAAAAAGGTGAGTGGCAATAAACTCCGGCGATGTTACTTCAAGGAGCTGTCGTTAGAGTTTTACAACACTAACTATATCAAGCCACACACACACTTACTTGTGCGATCTGATCAAATCGTCCGAATAATTCATTTAGTGTCTTAACCAGATCGGATGCTGTCAGCTGCTCGGACAGTGGCGTAAAGTTGACGATGTCCGCATACAGTATGGACACGTTGTTGTGGCGCTGCACGTGCATTTCGTGGAATCTGGTCTGTGTCTGGCCGCCGGCACGCTGGCAGGCGTCGGCCATCTTCAGCATTATGCTACGCTTCACCTCCGCCGCAATGTAGGCCGGTATGACGCTCAGCAGCAGCTGCTCCTGCTGCTCCCGCTCACATTCCAGCTTCACCCGCTGCTCGATGCCCGTCCGCGTACCGTCGACGGCGTCGATGTGGGCCGCATCGGACATGATACGGTAGTACAGGCTGGAAACGGATGCTGACGCTAGGAACACCGTTTCGGCGAGCAGCTGCGGGAAGAACGTCGGCGGGAAGTCGTGAACCTGCGACAGGATGCGATAACCGATGTGGACGATGCAGAGCAGCACGGCAAGCACGACCGATACGGGCCAAGAAATTGGTAGCATCGTGTGGACTCCCTGGCAGTTCGCATAGTAGTAAAATAAAACCGAAAAAAAAATCGGTGAATAGTTTGGAAGCTGTGCCGACTGCTTCTGAAGAAGGTTAGAAGGCTAGAGATGAAATATTAAGGTTCGGGGAGACTGGAGACCCCGTGTGGCGTAACAGGATTGAATTCTACGCCACCTTTTTTGTGAAATGCCAGTATCAATGTAACTGTGCGCCACTGTACTGCTGTACTGTTGGATTTAGAGCAAAATTAACACCCTGCCGCGTTTGTTTGTGTGTTTCTGCCTTGGCCACATACAGCGGTTAACAGGCTGGTGTGCTGCTGGCCCGAGTCGAGCAGCACTTTATGACACGAATTTGAAATTGGGTATGCAAATGACAGATGAAATGCGCTGCGGGCGTACATGGCGAAACGGTTTCGTGTAATGGATAAGTGTGGCGCATATTAACCCGAGGAGAGGGTGCCTGGAGTTGTTAAAGTTGACTCCGTTTCTGGTTCTTGGACGAGAGTGGACGGCTCTACAGTCTGTTGGAGTTGTTGGGAGCTTTTGCATGCGCAAGGGTTTTTGCGAGACTAATTAGTCAGTGTTTCATTCTTCGCTATTTTCCGTAATACTCTGATCTTATTCACATTTTCATCATTATCGTGCTCGTACGCCTGCAGTGCACCCAGTCATCACAAAGGATGGAGAGCCGTGCAATGTGTGATTACATAAAACATATGGACATTATTATTGTGTCGTATGATGTGCAACGTGCTGGGCATTATATAAACGTGCCATTATTTCTGTATTGTTGTCTTTCGAGTCGTTTTTGAAAGTCGCAATGAAAGTGACTGTTTGTTGAAATCAGTTATTCTGTTCTTTTAATTGAAATTGAACATCAGTTTAAAGAATAAATCTACGATAAAGCACATCTTTCATACTTACGAGTATCAACGCAAACAGAGGCAACGGAGCGAGCTGAGTCCCGACAAAGGTGGAGATGGCCCCGATCGTTCCGGTGGTTAATATCGCGAAGGATAGAGCTGCCAGGGGCGAGTTCATCACTGCCGGGAATTGTAGAGCGACCAGTATTCCGCATAGCACTGTGGATGCACCGGCCAGCAGCGCTAGATCGGCCAGAATCTATAAATCAACTGTTTTCAATTTGGATCTCGGATTTTCTTTTCCCATGTAGTTTGTGTAGATGTGATGTGCGATTGGTTGTGAGTGATTTTTATGTTGGCGTGTTACGTTATTAATTGCCAGTTGGATATCATACATGAGCACAGGTTACAATACGATACGGTACATGGACGTACGTAGGATTACACACAGGCACATAAAACGGAGTTCATGCACGTTGGAAGCATTATGAGAAGAAAAGAACAGCACAGCAAATAGTCGATACAGACAAGTAGTGGAAGAAACAGAGAGAGAGAGAGAGGGAGAGAGATAGATAAAGAGAAATAGAACATCGTCAGCAATAGACATCTTATCAAGGAATAGCAAGGACGGTGCGATCGGAAGGATAGCGAGAGAGTGAGAGTACGACCAGTGAAATGGGAAATAGTTTATCGTGATTATCAGATATTAGGGAAAGGATAGCTTAGGACGTTACTGTCCTTATACCACGGAGCGAATTGGCAGGGGCGTTGGAAATTGTGTGCAAAGGGAATTATTACAGCAAAACATTCACAACACACAGACACAAACACAAACACATACAGAGATTCACGTTGATACTTCATGTGATAAGAAAAAAAAGGAGATGAAAACGAGCTCTTACCGCATCGTGAAGCGCACAGAGGACGATGGAAGTGATGCAGGAGAGTATCGATATTCCCAGACCGGTGATAAACAGCGATCTTCGGAGCCGTTGCCGATATCTTGTGTAGAGGTCATCAAGATGGGAATTTTCTGGAGGCCAGGAGCGAGAAACCGGAAGGAACGAGAATTTCAATTTAAATGTTTGCTAGTTGAAAACGAATGGAGAACTTTCTAAAAAACACGAGCAAGAATAACGGACTCTTCCATTGAGAGTGATAGGGAAAGTTAGGTGAGCTCAGGGGTAAGCGAATGGAGTGGAGTGGATAGACAAAATTGCTATCGGAAAATGTCATTTCGTTCCTGTTCCTGTTTAAGCACTGGAAACGAGATTGCCTATTGAAGTAGCAAAGTGAAAGTGACATTGCAATGAATGGAAAAATGAAACTGTTCGGCAGGCAACGTTGCACGCTACGCCATGGACAATCTGTCTATGGGATTTTGTTCCCCGTGATTGAACCTTAATGACCCTCGGATGAAAAGAGAAAAAACAAATATCCGCTCGATTCATGGGTACCGACTTGAGGCTGAGCTGCCCGGAAGTCGTTATGAATAAAAATGAATTTTCTGCTTCGGAAAATTCCTTCCTAGTGAAGGATAAGTTTCAAATATTGATATCCATCTCTTTTAACGCTTCCTGCCCGTTCGATTATGGATAGTATTTGAGATATATTTCTTTATGGACTTTTTGTTTGGATCATGCTGCTATCCGGAGCTTGATGCTGGTAAACAAGTGGATGTAGTGTTCACGGATTTTCAAGCTCCCTTCAAATCCGTCGATCATTCACTATTGCTTGATTAGCTCTCCAAATATGGTGTCAATGATGCGTTAGTTTGAAGTCTCTGAAGATACTTTACTAACAGGAGCATTTCAGTAAAAATCAAAGCTTCGTTCTCAACATCTTTCATCCTAACAATTCAGGGGTATCACAAGGCAGCATGCTTGGATCTCTACTGTTTGTTATGTTTTATCCGGACGACTATGCCTTCAAAACAGTCTTTCGGTCTTAAAGTTTCTCGAGCTAATGTGGTTCGCTTCTTAGATAGTAGGTTGACAGGAACACTACGATCACACTGTGTCTAAAGCGTTCCGTTAGTTAGGTTTTGTTTTACGTGTAGCTAAAGTTTTTAAGAATCCGTACAGCCTAAAATCTCTGTTTTGTGCTGTTGCTAAACGTTTGAATTCGTCACCATTATTTGGACCTCTTCACAACTATTCCGAATTGGCCGATAAGAATCTATTCAGGAAAAAACTCGTTCACTTGATTATCGTCACGGTCCCGTGAGGCTGCACATCCTTCAAACTGTTCTAGGTGCCTTCTATTTGAACTAAAATCCCTTGAACATTGCGGAATGGCGACTCAGTGAAATTTATTTCATAAGCCGACTAGCGGGTTGATTGGTCACTAGATTATATATCTACTTTTACTGCTGATAGGAGTTGAGAACGTGTGGCATCAAATGCCCGACATAACCACATCAAATGAACACTATGCAATGCAAGTGTGCATTTAATGAGTAATATTTACCACACAAACGTCATGATCTTTGACCCAGGGGCGTAAGCATACTTTGGGCAATATGGTGTATCATAGGCGTTCAAAGTCGTCTACGCTCCATCATTGCTGTCATTTATTTGGGTAATGCTGTCGCGGTACGATCAACATCTCCTGAGGATATACTGGGCGTGTGAGAATTTGTCCCACCAAAACACCTTCTTCTACCAGCCAATTGGCACACTCGTTTCCAATTATTTGATAGTATGCTAGAATCCAAATTAAGGGTATCGTAAAGCCTCTCACCGACAGACCATTAAAAGCCACTTTACTTTGTCACTCGTTCGGTGTCTGGTTCGGTGACTTGATTTTACTGAGCAAGGAGGCCAGTCCTGCGCACCTGTATGGCTGTCTAGAAGCAATAGCTTCTACCGCACATGAGATTGCTGCAAGTTCAGCGACAAACACTGTGTATGGCTCTTCCAGCTGTAGAGGAATATTGAAATTCTGTAAAAATAATTCTCAGCTTTTATTACCGCCTATTTAGGAGTATTCTGTAAAATAGGCATTGTCTATATCAATACTACAAAATAGTTCTTCGAACAGTCTTCATAGCTTCTCGCATGGCAGTGTTGATGGACAATACTTTTTCCGAAGAATAAATAAAGCATGGCGTCCGGCTGATCATAATGCGTTCGTAGACAGTGGCCTTAAATCCCAGGGAGGTGAACTTTGAGACTACAGCCCATTCTTGAAGTTTTTTTAATCAAATGCTCATTTGACAAGGAGTATATTGTAAGAAGCATAAGTGCAAGCTGACCATATTTTAGTGAGAGTGGCATTACTCCTGACATAACTTCGACAGACATGGTGTGTCCCAAACAAGCACCAGTACTGAATAGTGATTTGATGACCATATAAATAGCACGTCCGGATAGCTCTCTGTTGAATGAAGATATAGAAATCAATAAATACACATGACATGGTTACAGCCTAATAAACACGCTGGTACTTCTACGGATGAAGTCGTTTCCGAAATTTCAAGGAAGACGAAACATGTGGCACATTATCGATCTAGTTGATACCACCTGTTCGTTGGAGCTAGCCAAGTAAGGCATGAAGCTTTTCCGAACTGTATATCCACCCGATTTAAATATTTAATTGGTGGAAACGCGATATGTATCAGATTATAATCGCGTAGAAGATAGGAAGCTTTTAATATTTTTTTTTAATATTTAAAAAAGTATTATTTACGAAATTTGCATCAGAAATTATGCCTTGGGCCGTATAAATTCCACCTTTTTTTCTAGCAATCGCAACCGAGCGACTTAAAAACTACGCTTTCCAAAAACCGTCTCATCAAAACACGGTGAAACACAGCTGGTTAACAACAACAACAAGCTCATAACAATGCAAAGAACATTGAAATAAAGCGGTGGTCGGGAATTTTCCCCGAGAGCATGCAAACTTTTTGCTGGTGTCATGAAATACTTTCTCATCGTAAAACCAGAAACTTTTCCTGAGCTGACATGCTGTTGTTTTTTGTGTTTTACTCATTGAAGCACTTCTTATTGCTCTCCAAGTCAAGAGCAACATCAATATTTGTTGAAGTTCATTTCCGAAACAGCTCTCGGAAGAAGCCTCGCGTTTTTATTTTCACTGTTGCTTGACATCGTCCTTAGGACGAGTGTTGCGTCAATTCCGAGAGCTAGCTGAAGATCAATTTTGAATGATTAATGTTATTTCAATCATAGCCGGTTGCGGTTTAATGATGATGAAAGTGTTGGCTGATTGTTTGGCACGATTTTGACTCGAGTCGGTGCAAGCAATGGACCAGGTTTTCATTAAGGTGAAGAAGATGATGCTGATTTTCGCACGGCTAGTGCAAAGATAATTGACAGTTGAGCTCTGATTTTGGCTAAGTATATAGTGGTAATTAAACGACCAGAGTGTCTGTGAAATGGATCATTGAAGTATAGGGGGCTAATAACCATGAAAGAATCATTCTAAAATTATAATTTCCATCATCCAAAATTGGACCTCAACCTCATAATTAACCCCAGAGTTGAGGTTTGATGTTAAATGAATTGTACCTGCATTAAAACGTGGTACAAGGATTAACTATGTATGTGTATTTTTAGTATTTTAAGTGAACCCATTACTCAGCGTAGTTTTCAAAATATTTTGCATTTGAAGAGCAATTTATCACTAAACTATCCTGTTATTATTTCACTTAACTACTCAACCTGATAATTTGAGAGTGTTGTTTTGTTGGTATTTGAGTTATAATTTGAGGTATTTTCAGGAACACAAAGCTGGGGATATATGAAGCCACAAGAATGATTATACTCAAATCTCATTAAACACTCTTAAAGGATTCCAAACTCCCAAGTTTAGCGATAAAACCTTACTAAACGATTGTATGAATAGAAATCAATCACAAATATTTTTTTTTGATTATCAGATAATAGTAGATCGGCCAATCATCCATGAAAGTTTACTTTCGACCGTTCTTCTCCTTCCTTGGCACAACAACCCAGAAAGTTCTGAGCCTGCCATTTCTGGCTTTCATTGACATGCTTTTGACACCAGAAAGATGAGGTTTGAACCCCGGTTCTGGCGTGTGAATACCGTCTCCGCTTTCGTCTCGGTTAACGGATCGCCCCGACACTGGGCAGCTACGTCATATTATTTATCTATAGGATGCATCAGCATCCTAGCTGTACAACCAAATGATTGTTATGACACAAAATCTTAGAGGTATAAATGCAGCAAGGATCCATTACATGCACATCAATTTTGTACCATCGGATTCGTTGGAAGTCAATTTTAATAATTATTTTTCAAAATAAAACATTTCTACGTTTCTACGAATTTAGTCAATGTCTGCTTAATGCAACCTTACGCAATGCTTTTCAGGACTTAGTATTAAAATGTATTTTTAATGATTTTTATGGAAGAACCCTTCAGTTACTGTTTGGTAAATAATTTCTGTGTACTTTTTGGATTTTTGTAGAAGTTGAGATATTTCACGCATGAAATTTAATACGGTGGGCAGGTGAGGGCGTGGTCAGCGCTCCTGCGTCCAATTGGACCAATGTTGACTTTTGACGTCGGCGACTGTCAAAATTCATACATTTTCAAAAAAAAAGCAACGCATGACGCAGGAGCGTTTACCACTGCCTAAGGCATCAATATTTACCCATCGCATGAAATTTTATGCTGCAGATAGTTCAACTTATAACGATATCGTAGCAACACTCATGCATTTTATCCCATTTGGAGGCATACCTAGATGGATTACGCCATTCTATGCCATATTGATCAAGCTTTACCTCTTGATACACCTGAGCAGTAATGGATTTAAAATTGTTGTGAATACGTAATTGGCAGCATGCAAGTCAACATACTGTTGCTTTTAAAGGAATTGTGGATGGAAAAACTCCCATTTCAGCTGTTGCAAAATTAATCGTCCTATCCTTGAAACTAAAACTTCTCAAAGTCCTGCATATAGCATGTTTCACTTTTTTTGTATTCGTAGCTTATTAGTTCAGAAGGATTTTAAGCACCAACCGTGTCGAAGGACCATGCAGGAGTCGCTACAAATACGAGCTCTACGAGCTGTACGGTGATTCCACCATTACCATTAGACTCGCCAGGCTCCGATGGGTTGGTCGTGATATGGGAAGGGTACCGGAAGACCCAACTCGTAAAGGCCTTTTAGGCCGTTCACACGGACAGAGCAGGCGTCGTAGGCCCAAATTGAGATGGAGTGATAGCGTTGATGCGTCCGCCAGAACGGCCGGGATAATATATTGGAAGACGACGTCTCTAAACCGTGAGCGGTACTCCGGTACTCGGGAAAAGCCTGTGAGGGATGCTCCATTTTAGGAAACTTCAAAAGCTTAATATCTTTTCATTTCTTACTTCCTTTTTAACAAATAGTTGGATCTTGTCCGCCAAATTTGTCTTAATACACCTACTGTAGTTGGAGAATTACTCCTTACTTACTTATACCACATAAAAATTGAAGTCATCGCAAAGTTTTTGCATAAATAACAGTCATTGTTAGAGCCCCAGACTGTATATGAAACTGTTTTAACAAAAAATAGAACATTTGCATCTAGAAATGTAATAAAGGTTGGCTCAATATGACATTGAGGCACTATCTCACAACTCGAGAATCTAAAATATAAATTTAAAAAATTGACAAATAAAAAATTGTTTTAATAAAAACTTTGATCGCATTTCTGAGCAATTCTAAGAACTTTCTAAGCAATGTGGCCAGGCCGTTCTTCATGAATAACAAAAAATCGACAATATTCTTCTCATTCACATCGTCAGATTATCCACCTTTTTCAAATAAAATAATTTAAGTACACGTTATGAAACTCCGATACAGCACCGAACAAAATATTTGAGGAAAATTTATCAATGAAACGAGCACAATTTAATTTCCATTGGTAGAAAATTACAACCTAACAACAAAACGTGAAACACTGCGAGGAATGATACGAAGGTGGAAGCCCACACTACTTGTTTCATGTTATTTGCTTACTGCTCGAGAAACACATCTTCAGACTCGAGAGCAGATTAGAATACAGTTCACCTGTATCCCTCCAGCTAAATGCGGGCTGGTTCGTGCCCGGTGCTTTTCTAAAGTCTTTAATTATTCACAAATCTCGAGAGCAAATAAGCAACGTCCCAACGTTTGCCTACCTCAAACAATATGCAAATAAATCTTGGTCCACAAAAACTATCTGCTTTCTTGTGAGACGCTTTAGTGCCAAACGTGTCGGTGGTTCGAATTTTTGGTAGGAGTTTTTGTGTACCACAATTTGAACGAATATTTGAGGATTGGAAGAAGCTTTTTCGGTGTATCAGTTTAATAAATATCTGGTTGTTCGTTTGTATAAATATGTTAAATATGAAGAAATTCTAAATGCTTTTTGAACTTTGGGGGTATATAGATATATATAAATAGATAATATAGATCAAAGAGTCTGTGATTTATAGGAAACCATCTCCATGCACATCAAAAGTAATCGGTTCAAGTTAACCCTCTCTACAACTAATTGTCAGTAGTACTTTCACAAGTAGCATGGCGCAGACTAATCAGTTCCGGTTACAAATGACATTGATTAATACGATTTAATAAGTCAAACATTTCTCTCCTTCTTTAAACTGGACAAGCTCCAGAGATCTTGGTCGGCTATTTAAGGCTTCCTCGACCTAAACGTTCCAGTACTGAGACTACCGTCTCCGCTACCGGCCTCCAACATTATACATATAGGACAATCAACATTGATATTAAAAATAAAGGCACTCTAAATTATCTTTCTTTGCCGCTAACAAATGTTCCCGCTAGAACAGTTGCAATGGTGTCAAAAAATGTCTTAATCGTAGACTGCATACAAAACTCAAGTCTTAATCTATATCCAGGTGCTCGGCTGGGTAGATGATCTGACGCGATGTCCGCGAACGCTAGTATATGATTAATTATCGAAACGAAACGTGAACCCTCCGAATCTCCGAATGGCTGAAGAAGTTATCTTTAGACTTTGGGACCAACATCTTCGACCCAACCGAAACCGATGGACGCTTGTACGAGTTCATATTTTTGGCATCGCCATACGGTACCATTAATAACGCGACCCGAAAATGGTGAGTGCGCAAATTTTCCGGAGAAAGCGCGATAGATTGCGACATCCAGTAATTGCCTCTCGCTGTTAAGTGCGTTGGTAAATTGAACGCATAATTAGATGTAAATTGGACCTTTTGAAATGAACCATAGCTTGTTAAGTTGCTCCAGTAGAGGGAGCGGCACTGTTGCTTCTTTCGGGGGCAGACTTGTGTATTTTTTTTTTGGTTGTCTTGTGTATTTTTGGTGGTGCTTTGCTGTTTTGGCTTTCGGGGGCAATATTGCTGCGGGCGACCCGAAAGCTTCAAGGAACGAAGCTTGTGGGACATGTACAAACAATGTGGGACGACGATAAATCAACAATGGAACACTTTTAATAATGAATAAAATTGCTGTTCGAATAAAGCTATGATTAACCTGCAACAACATCCTCTGCCTTGTCATCGTCGTCGTCCTCGTTCGGTTCTATTTCTAACTTATCCATTGCACACTATCAGGATGTGATCACTCGCTTCTAGTACTCTAATGGCAAACACAACACTCTTCTGCTGCTTAATGCTGCACACACCAATTGCACATGTAATATCGCAATATTGTATGAAACGATTGCGCTTATTGTGGTAAAAAATAGCTAAACACTGATTTTGCTGCACTTTCACATTCCTCTCTTGTTGGATGATATCTGGACGCTGAAACACTGGAATTTAAAAATGATCACACGTTTGAACCAAACATTTATGAAATATTTCACAACAGACCAGTTAGCAGTCAGCACACATCAATGCACGTTAAATTCAGACTCATTGTACTGGTTCAATTTGTTCCATTGAAAACAATTGACATTTGAAATGGAATTACTCGGCCTGCAGTGTATTAATTAAATTTACACACTCCCTTTCCATCCACACTGATCCAGAGCGCTGTGTCCTCGCGTGTCGGTGCCGGTGGGTAGGGTTGTCACAAATGGAAAGAAAACTCCAAACTGATTACCGAACATCGAATTGCCTAACGTTTAAAAAATCGAAGAACAACGTAGAAAAAAACACTGATACTGCCCGTTCGATGGGGATGAAGCGTTAACACCAATCAAGCCATTAAATAGACAAGTGTCAGGGCTGAACAGACAGAGCGCAATTATGTAGTTGTACTTGCAGATTCACTCAGACGCTTCAGAACGGTTTGATTAGCCCTATTAGAATTTGGTACACAAGCGCGGAGGAGAGTAATTGCTGCTGCCACAATTATCCTATCAACACGAACGACACTCCGATAACACCGGAATCGAACAGGGTAATTATTCACTTTTGCTGTAATCACCACCCATCACGGTAAGACGGCATTCTAAATCATTCTACCAGCACGTTTCGATCGTGAGAAATCAATATTGAATCTATTTTTGTTTGGTTGACTCTTTTTTCCGACAACGACAACGACAGCCTACACTCACTCACTGTTGATCCAATACTCCATACTGAAGGATGAAAATATTTATCACTTTTCACTGTTTCATGTTATCACTCTCACTGTCCGACAAAAGCACAACCAATGAAGAGCTGCTCTAAAAGTGTATCCAACGTCCGTGTTATTAGAGCGACCGGACTGATGAAATTTATGTGCATTCCAAATGCCGAATGTCCGCCTTTATGGCAGCCCTGTACAATGGCAACGAGTGCTCTCACAATAGTGCCCAGTGAAATGATGATGGCTATAAATATGCTTTTGAATGGAACAGTCGGCACGAAAAACATGTCAGTCATCGTTGGCATTAGGAGTGCGCGCGACTGGCGCAATTTATAAATGAATCCAGTTCAAGTTTTGCTTCCCGCGTTGAACTTCTCACCGGAGAAACGTGTTTGTTGCAGCAAAGTGGCGATGCCTCACGAGAAATAGAAACCGTTTAAAGTGGAGGATCTGGGCGATATGATACTGCACATCCACTGCACGAGGTGCTGTGCACGATAGGTGCACCCGAACGCCCTGTCGTCTTGCCGCGTTTACTGGTGCACTAGAGCCGAACCAGCGTAGTACTGCTGGCTCCAATTACGAAACTCAGCCACACAACTTTGCCACAAACGACGAACGCCAGTTAGACTCGACGACGCGCTCCTACCACTGCAAATGGCCAAGCGTTCGATCGACACTTCCGGCACAGCCAAAGACCTGCCTACTGAACGACTGAACGGCAAGAACCGTCTAATACCACTTCCAACCACTGACTGAGCGGATCCCGGCACGAAGGGCACAATTTTTATAGATTCACAGTACATGTGCACGGCGAACCCCAAAACAGGTTCGGAACCGACACCGAGGAACTGTTGCACGTTTGGTGAGCTGCTGGGTCGTGCAGTGCAGTGCAGGGCTCTATTGGAGATGGAGATGGAGATGGTGTGTGTGTGTGCGTGGGGCTTCGGGTTTTACGAAACCGTTCGCCTGCGCAGTTCGCAGCCGCAGTGAGAACCGAACCGACCCACGGTGGATTTGGAGTGCAATGTGTAAAAGGCGCACTTTGCCAGCAACACGTGCTTGGGGCAGTTCGGGTGTATTGTACTTTTTCGTTCTCATTTACCTTTTTTTTCCTCCTTCAAACATTTCGTTTGTTGTATGTTTTTCCCTACAGCGTAACAGCACTGTAGCGAAAGGATAAACAAACTGGCGTTGTCTAGCATTCGAATTCGTCTTTGCAACGGGGCTGTGACAGCGCAGTCGGCGGAGATTCCTGAACGAATCTGAGCCGGCACAATGAGGTCACTTTAAGGTCGCAGGTCTACAAGGCCACGGTCACACGGCAGCATGAGGGAATTCGATAGGGCATTCCATTCATAACTTCTGTTGAATGATTATGTTTATCTAACCCGATGGAACGGATGGTATTGTGTGGCATGGACATAGTACTACGGAATACTATCAAGCAACTGGGGCTATTGATCTAATAGTGATAGTTATAGTTAGTTACCCCGAACACGCAAGCGGAATTTTTTTTTATCAATGGTGAGGCTCACCAGTGCTCCAGCTTTAAGTTGCTTCGTTCACAGAACTCCTGTCCGTTGCTAGCAACAACCTGTGCCTCTAGAGTTTCGAGGTAAAACATTCAACCCATCCGCATGGGGAACGAAATTCTTCATAATGTGTGCTCCGAAAGAACTCGTACCTAGCCTCAAGGGCCTTTACATTATAAGACCCTTCTTATGCATTACGTCAAGTTCCATCCATCATAATCAGCAGCCGGTAGCTAATTAGTATTATCTATGCAAATGAGCGGGCGCTTCCTGTGCTGTAATAGTCAAAGTTAAAAGCGCGCGCGTCTCACATGCTGTGCACGAGGACCGTTTTTCGCCGCCGTAACACGTACTTTATCATCTTAAACAGCAAACGCTGGGAGCCAACGGCTTGGTAAATTGAATCAATCTCGCCGAAGGTGCGCTTACGGGGGACACTTGATCTCTATTCTCGCGCTTGCATCCGTCGCGTGAACGGGGTAAAACTTTGCAATTTTACCGTTCTGCTGACTGGCTGGCTCCATGCACCCTGCCACCAGGGGAACGCAAATATCTAGATTGCCATTGTTGCATCCTTCGCTCCCCGGTACGTTCGCTTGCCGACCAGGGTGCGCGTGACATAATCAACTTTCTCGCAATATAGATGCACGAGGAGCGTAAAGATTTAAGGGCAGGTTAAAGCGCACGGCAAGAAGCAACCTTGGTACACCTTTTGCCAACCCGATCGCGCTCCGGTCCATTAGCGTAATGACTTTATTTATGTGGCAATTGATGTATGCAAATGTGCGATGGTCTTTTCTGGTCTGATTTAAATATAAATTGAATTAAAAAGGTTAAATTGGGGTGGGGTGGATCGCGCTAATTTTTACATGGTTCATTATAATAATTCATTGGGTATTGAAAAGTTGGAACAATAATTAGGAATTTAGCGAAACAACAGCGGTAATGAATAAAATTGACGATCTGTTATTGAAGCGTTATTGAAACTGTTCAGGATTTATATTTGAGGAAGAAGATTATGATGAAAAAGGCTTTCGAATCATATAATCGCTTGAATGGGGGGAATGTTGCAAGTGGGTAGTGGAGTGTTGCAATCATACAATGGAAAGTTGCATCCCTCTCTCTATATCTCTTCTTGTATATTCTCTTCCACACCCTATAATGCACCTTCGAGGCGGTTTAACGGGATATAAGTCGAAAATGTTGTTTAAATAATCTCTTCCACAATCCACAGCTATTAAAAAAAAATCCGTAGTCAAATTTTAGATAATCCCTGAACTGAATGCTGTATTAATTTGAAAGGGTTCCAATTTTCCACAACAGGTTTGCAATATTCCTGTTGAAATATTCCACCGAATGTTTCAAAAGTTACATTATATGATTTCGAATCCTGTAAGTGTAAAAAATTGGTTTTCAATACGGTGTTGCTGTCGAAGTAAAGGTTTATGGGACGGTCCTTTGGCAGAGACGATAGAGGCGCCGGTATTCACACGCCAGGATGGGAGATCAAAGCTGATACAGATAGCCTTCCAAATACATGACTAGCTCTAGATAAAATAAATTCTATGAAAGTTGTGGTGCCAAGGAAGAAGAAGGAAGGTTTGTTTACATTACTGGGAACAGCTAATTAAAGCTGTGTACTGCCTAATTAAATCGGTACTTTGCTATTATTGAATGCGAGCCCTTAAAAATAAGTCATAAGTATCTTTCTTTATCCTCATATAAAACCAAAAACTTAAAGAAACTCTAGAACTTATAATTATAATTTACAATAAGTTTCACTCACCAGAAAGAATGTCATCCTCTATCCGCTCTTGCATTGTCCTGGAATATCTTTCGAACGTCATCGTTGCCGGTAGGTTCAGTTCGTATATCATAACTAATCCGTTTAGTTTGCGGTTTTCAAATCTAATCTAAGGTTAACACTCCTTCACGCAGCACTCGTTAATACGGATGAATACATTCGACACTTGCCGTAGCACTACACATGCATCACATCGATTTGAGTTGACTTATAACATCAGCAATTGCTGTGGTTCACACTGTCGTACATGAGTTGATGAAATTAACATAATTTGTTGTAATAAGCTTTGGTTTTATAGAAGAAATGACGAATACAAGACTGTCGTGGGTTTCACTAGGGGTTCTGTTGCTTCACCCGACCATCGACGAATAACGAACACTCTTAACCATGAATCTATTTTTCTTAATGTATTAGGTAAAATTAGAGCCGGTGAACAAACACATGTGCTTAGTTTTATGATCACCGGTTCAAGAGACCGCAAGATCGCGTTCCGTTTGTGTCTATCCTCTTGATAGCTCCCTAGATCTGTGTTTAGAGAGTAAGATCCACGTAACTTATAATATCGCAACAACTTTTGTTTAAGTAATATTTTATGAAAAAAAGTTTCATGTAGCCGAGGCGACAGCGGCGCCGGTCTTCAAAAGACATGCCTGGCGGTCAAATCCCATCCAGACTGGCTCCCCGTAAGCAGGACTGAATATCCAACTACAGGGTCGAGGCTGTAGTGCCAAAGAGGAAAAGAAAAGAATATGAGACATTAAAACTATATGTTCCGAAAACACGCTTTTATCTTTCAACGTCACTCAAGTGGTCATCGTGCTGATACAAGAATATATCAGATAGACACTTTATACTAAATCAAACAATTTTGTTTTATTGGAAAAATGGAAATGGAAAATTAAAAAATCCTTTACAATCTGGCTCGAACATTGAAGAAACCCTTGAACCATGGTAAAGATTTTGTGAAAAGCATTCCCCGACCATTCTTCCGGTTCATCGCGATTAATGACGATCCGTGAAGAAGGAACACATCTCTATTTTTTATTTCGGTTTTCGGCTACCGGCCGAAAATATCGTAGCAGAAAACGGCCAGTGGATTATTGCTATAGACCGTGAAATTTCCGCTAGACCACCATTACGGTTTACGGATTTATTCTAAAAACCTCCTCATTTCATCTAAATCATCTACCACCGAGTGGTGTGGGGTGTAGTGGTGGTGGTGGTGGTGGTCCGTGGACAAACCACGGCTTTGCATTCGACCGCTTATGACGTGCGACCTTAGCGCTTGGTGAACGAAAATAGATCCAAAAGGATGGAAATTATAGGCCGCATTGGGGTTGGTGGGAAATTATGAGCCGCAGCACGAGGAAGCGGGTTAGCATTTTTTTAAACTTGTTTACAGAATCACTTTAGAATCTTCTTCTGGAAAATAAATTAGATTCGGAATTATTTTTCCTGTTTAGTAGCACTTCAGCACATGAGTTTACGTTACTTAAAATTTCACTAAACACGTTACTTCGCCATTTTGTTTTTCGAAAACTTCTTTTAAATATGGTAGCAAACACATAACATAGCCCTTTTGAACACGAAAGCTGCACAAACTCGGTTGGCAGCTTCATCAGTTCCGCGTAGGATGAGCGCATTACTCGTGTTTTGCAGCGACTCTCTCAGATCATACCAACATGTAAATAAACAAAAGTAATGTGAACACAAACGAAAATAAGAACGTAAACAGTGTGCTGACCGGGAACCGTGGCAAACGTCACTGGCACTTTTGTAGACCGTCCCCACTAGTGTGTGCCGCAACATGTGGGACACACACACTTACACACAAACACACACTTACACACATAGACGTCGATGCGCACTTTTATCATAAACATTTCCGCAGCACGCGATAAACATGGGTTCGGGCGACCTGCGAATGATTATCAGCTAACCATTTTCACTCAGCTGTTACGCTGTGGCTACCCGTTACGCCGTTACGTTACCCTACACTGGTGCTAATCGAAATTCAAACGCCACACAGTACAAAGGGCGCTTCTTTAACCTTGCACCAATGTGCCGTTCTCGTACGCGCAAGAGTTGCAGAAATACGCAACAAATTATCACCACCACCACCGCAGCGCGCGATCGATGACGATCTTCGTCGGGTTCTGGTTCTGACGGATGATGCTAAAAAAGCGGACACTTTGGATCGCGAAATCGTTTGATCACGGGGTTTCGGTATCTTTGGTACACGATGCACCATTGGGGTGTTGGTGCTTTGAGTTTAAGTTGACTACGCGCCGTCCCCGCTTCAGACGAGTCACTTCACGTCCCTTTCGTTTCGATTATTTTGGCGCGTTCCTCTCACGTCATCCTGAGGCGGCAGCTTCACATCAACATCATTTGCACACCCTTCAATCGCCGGCAACCGTATGCGCGGCGTACGGAGCAGTCACACCAAACCTCTCCTTATCTGATTTGGTGGAGCGTTAATATTGTTAATGTTTTCGAGTCCGGTTTTGAATCTTGACGAGCGCCAATATCACACGCCTACCGAGAGCGACCGTAGAACGCTTCCAATTACACTAACGTGATCACGGTGGGCCAAATTTGCCACAGCGCACGACGAACGACACGACAGGCAGGCGCAGAGGCAGTACGGAGATCAGGCGGCCGCGATTAGATTGCTTTTAAGTTTTAATTTTAATATTCACCGGTCGCTGGCAATACTGGTCAATGGTGGATGAGAATGCATTTGCATGATAGGTGCATGAAACGATACAAAGACCAGACCGGCCTGGGTGGCAAAAAAGAATCACACACAATCACACAGTGTGAAACAGTGAGTGACGGTTGTTGTCATGGGGTTGGTGTAATTTGTGAGTAGAACGTTTCCAACTTTGAGAAAAAAACTCTTAGATCAAGCCACAAGATTCTATCAAAATACTTCAACATGAGATTGTTTTAAGATTTTAAACTAAGTACCTTACTAGTATAAATTATTGTAACGCTTGGATGTCAAAGTTGTACGACCGCCGAACGTCACCGAACCGACTGTATTACTTGTCGCACGTGTGCCGCCAGCAATTATCCAACAAGCGCAAACTCGTTTTTATTTTTTTGCGCCCTGTATGTCTGATAGAACTGCCCTGCGCTAGACATGGCACGGGTGTGAGCAAGCCGGATCGCGACTTGACGGTTCGAACCACGATGGTGATTTGTTTTAATATTTCATAAATTTACCTTCGACAGCCGGTGAAGGTGAAGGTTAGGTCGGTTTGTGGTTTTGAACTTGAGTAGCGCACAGGGTGCACAGGGTCGTGTTAGTGTAGCACTCGTTGCACAAAAAAAAAAGACTAAGTAATTCACGCGAGTCCGAACGATCGGAGTCCGGGTTAATGAAAACGTTGGGCATACATGAGCCGGCAAAACAACATTGTCGAAGGGGTTTGGGGCTTATCAACAATGTGCGTTGGGTGTAATTTAACATCCGTCAAACGTCTGCGGGCGAGTTCGATAAGCAATCGCATTGGCTCTTTATTGGTATCTCGTGTGCGGGCATCGTGTCGATTTCAGATAAGCGTATAAATTGAAATAATCTAAAGCTAGCAAAATTCATGTGCCCCATTCAAGCCCGGCTCTCTTCCCGGTTGTCACTCTCGAACACTGTTTGCTCGTTCTAAACGGCAATCCTAAGCTCGTTGTTTACTTGGTTAATCCTTTTCCCTCGATTGAACGTCGCCCGCTTTGCGCGGCCTGTGTTGGAAGCATTTTTATGAGTTGCGCACGACATCGCATTCTACCATCCTTTCGTTCGCTATCCGTGACCGTGAATAGATGAGCTATATATGAGCGTTGCTTGATGTGTTGCGGCCCTATCATTCGGAATATTTTTACCACCGCTTCCTAACTCTCTATCGTTCGCTCTCTTGGTGAGCGCATTTGTGAGTCAAAAAAGTCATTGACCCGCTCGTTGAAGGATGTAAAACAAATCACTAATACACACACACGCACTCTGTAGACTTTTCACGTGACACTTTAGACGGAAGAATTTTGGACCAAGAAGGATCACATTTATCGTACTCTAGATAGCTATCAGTTGAGAATGGAACCGTAACGCAATGGGAGGCATCGGGCTGCCGAGCCGGTCGCGAATCAACTGTCGTCGTCCATACCCGCGAACCGCTGCAACGGTGGCCCGTTTGGTGAGATAGCAGCGCGCATGCGGTAGCAGCTTGCGGCATGACGATAGTGAGAGTGCGATTAGTGTACAGTAAGCTGCCCGTGTTACGCTTCTAATCAATGATGTGAAGAATATGGCGATTTAGAGTCGACACTATAGACTCTTCTTACAGGCTCAGCAAAACATCATCTACAGAGATAGCACAATACTATATCATTACAATACTCAAAGTGACCTTGAGAGTGGTTCCCGTCCAAAAAATTGTTACGCACTGTATCGTGATACTAATGTTGTTCCCTGCGAAACACTTCCCAGCTCTTCTTTTCTCCGCAGAGCTCGTGCGCGTAGAACATGCCTCGGCGTGAGGCGTCGTCGATCGTTTTCGCACTCACGAGATACAAAACTGTGCCGAATTATAGAACACAGCCGCAATGTGTGTGGTGTTAGGGTCTGGTTAGAAGGGCAAGGCAGTTGTATAAATTGCTCTTCACAGCATCGGCTGCATGCATCGCTCTCTCTCGGGGAAGAAGCTATATGTAACAATTCATTGCCTCACTCGCAATCTGAGGACGGACCATTTTTTTCGCTGCAGTGTGAAGGTGACAAATGTGACCAGCTGCTCGGGGCTTGTTCGTGAAATGGGCAGATCAGCTTCCTGAACTTTACGGGAAGAAAAACCCACACAAATTATAATCATTTCGTCGATTATATGGCGCGTGTGCCGGGCATGACATCACCTTATACCGAAGCTATTCCGCTCTTAGTGTTTATGTTCGGTGCACCTGTTCGCCCGAACCCGAATGCTGCAAAGATGGAACGATGCGCTGGGATGATGAAATTTAACAACTGTTTTAACTAGCCCGACCGCACCCTCAACGCGCTTATCATTGGCGTAGTGATTATGGATGAGATTACGCTCGGGGGCCGCGATGTGCGTGGTGCCGGTCTTTTGTGGTTTTGCAAAACGCAAAGTGCAATGCAATAAATAGCAGCTTCGGTATTACTGGTAATATTTTGTATAAGCTTCCATTGCTTTTATCGCCTTTTTTATGCCCCATAAACGGTTCTCGAGATGACTTCAGAATTCCGAACTTGGTGACTTCAGCCTGAGGTTCTTTAAGTATTGTTGGAGTATTTTAACAAACTTGTATCACTGCAAAAAAAAAAAATCACAAATGCTTCAACATCTTTTATTGAATCTCGATATCAACTAATGCACAGTAATGGTCATTAAGATTGAAGCCCTGTTAAATTGCACTACTATAATCATGGAACTGCTTGTTTTGTTTTAATGGTTCAGCCCTAATAGAATAATGTTGGCCGTGTTCGAATGTATCCTGACACAATGAGTGCACACACTAAGCAGCAAAGTAATTCAATCTACGATCAACCAATTTGACGAAGCACATGGCCCTGTTATAAAGCATATTAAAAGTAGCTGCATGAAGATTCTACAGTACATGGTAGGCTAGCAGCATTGCACGGCCGGTGCTAAACAGCATGTTGCTTTAATTAAGTTATCCGTTTCTTTGTGCTCCTCATAAATATGTGCTCCCTTTTGTGTGAATGTTTTGTTCGGTTTTACGTTCAACGTTCACTGCTACTGGAAGCTTGATACCAGGTTCAAAGTATGAATCTCCAGATTGAGAACATCCAACAACTGCAGGAGCAATTACTCAACCCCAAGAAGAGTATTTGTTTAATGGCATCATTTAGCGAACTTTTTGGTGCTGCGGTATTGTAGCAGTTTTTAGTATGGTAAATAGACTGATGATAAATGCACTGTAATAGCTTCAACATATATTACTTATTTTAATTTTTTTTCCAGTTCCAGTTCCAATATTGAACAATGGAATTCAGTGTGCAAACATTAGATAGGGCTACCGGAGAGCCATGTTTGCTGTGCGGAGAACCGATTGAGACTAACAATAGACCCAGAAAGCGTAAATAAACTGCACTTGACGAGGAGTGGAAATTTATTTAATTATTATGACATTTTTGCCACAAAACATTACCTAAATTTATTAGATTTATCGAGACAAAAAAAGTTTGTAACCAGGCTCTTGAATGAAAGCGCTAAAAAGCAAGGAAGTAAGCTCATGGCAAATACCCACTGTGTGAAGCACTTTCGAGGAAGGAATTCGAACTTGCTGTTTTTAGAACTACCCTATAAGCAATCGGAAGCTGAGTTACGGTTTTGAGTTACGTGAGCTACCTTGACTCACTCACTAACATTCATTTTTGCGAGTGGAGTGTGCTGGGCGGGGTTGTATGCATGGTGGATGAATTTATTTGCAGATGTGATACAATAATTAATTTGCCCAAGAACGTGATATAAGTTTACAACGGATGATTTCGTAATTGCATGGGAATCTTATCATGAAGCTATCCAGTACCCTTTAACTGTACACATGTTGTTCATACATCGAATTGTTCACTCAAACATACATTTGAGAACATCCCTGCTGAATGTTCGCCTCCTTCTTAAGTAAAGATATTCATTATTTATGTATGGTATCAAGTTTTCTATAAACAAATTGTTTACGCCTAAATGCATGCGATTTTGTTGCATGCCATAATACGTGTTTGTGAACGGTTGTAACAGTATTAGTGTAGGCATAAGATAGGATAGGATTAAGAAATATTGTAAATATAGATAGAACCCAAAACGCATTCGACCAGGGCAGACGTCCCCCCTTGAACAGCACAACGAACCATCCGAACATTTGGTCCTTCGAGCCGGATAGTTCCTGTTAGTTACCGTTCCTATTGTTGTTTAAGTTACGTTGGTTTTGTGCAAAGTTATAGTGTTTATCGTCCTGGTGTTGTTGTGAACAATTTGCGCTTGCGCTCGTAAGAACTTTGTGTCAGTTGTAACCAGCGAAGGTGTAAGGACGGAGAACGACAGTGTTTTTATTTGTTTTCAAGGGGAATTTGTGATTTGTTTAAGTTTCACATAGTAATTTGTTCGAATGCAGATAAGTAATTGCACGCGGACTTAACTAAGCGTGGGTTCAGGGTGTTGACCTTTCGATTTGTCGGTGAACTAGTGAACTATCAAGGACGGACATTGCACAAGGTTTAGTGTGTTTACAGCAGTGGTATTAGTGTAGTGTTTCGTACGCTGGAAGGAAAGTTCATCGATGAACAGTTCGGTGCCGTAGCAAGTTCTTCGATAAGGATAGAAGCAGCCATTGCAACTAACCCACGGTGATTAGGCAGGAACGGCGGTAGTGGCAATTTTTTGAAGCTTTATCCGTGAAGTGTGGAACAAGCTTGCTTGCAGAGATTGATGTTGTGCCGATAGCAAGGTTCAAATTATAGAATTCAGTGTGTGGTCAACACGTGGCTTGATAGTGGTATTAGTGCGAAAGAACTAAGTACGTTAACCTTACAACGCAACGCGTCAGAGTGAACAGCTTTGAGAGTACGACAGGGTTCATCAGTGAAGGTGAAGTGTTCATCGAGAATCGTTTACAGTGTCGGTCGTAATAATACGTGTGGATTTCGCGTTCATTTCGTAATCCTTTTTTGTTATCGCGAAGGAAGTGAAAAATATTTAAAATGCCTGCAGGGGACAAGCAACAGAAACAATTACAGCAGCTGCAGCGCTTATATCGCGATAGTTTGCGTAGCATTGACATTTACGAAGAGTTTGTGAACAATTACGATCCAGCCAGAGATAGTGACCAGGTCCCAGTGCAATTAGAACAGTTAGAGGAAGTGAAAAATGCATTTACAGATGCTCGAGCACAGTTACTCATCGAAGAGTCAAGCGTCGAAGACGAAATGTGGAATGATCAAAGGACATTCATGACAAAATATATGAAGGTGAAGGGTTTTTTGGGCGCACAACAACGAGTAGATGCAACAAATCTTGTGGCTAGCAGTACGTTTCAAACATCAGTGACGCATACACCATTACGACTTCCCGAAATCAATCTGCCTTCATTCGACGGCGATGCAACGAAATGGCTCACTTTTAAAGATCGTTTTACCTCTATGGTTCATGAAGTGATAGAACTCCCAGATGTAACAAAACTGCAGTATCTGTTGACGGCGTTGAAGGGAAGTGCAGCAACACCATACGATCATACGCAGTTAGTAGCAGAAAACTACGAGTCAACATGGAAATCATTGCTACAGCGTTTTGATGATTCTAAGAGAATAAAACGAGAATATTTCAAGGCACTTTACCAACTGGAGTCTATGAACGGGTCAAGCGCTGAGGAGTTGGCACGTCTTGTAAATGAGACCAGGCGGCTGGTACGAGGGATGGAGAGGTTGAATGAGCCGGTAAATCAATGGGACACTCCGCTTACAAGTTTGATTCTCTACAAGCTAGATTCTGCTTCTTTGATGGCCTGGGAACAATATTCTGCCGATCATGAGGCAGACACGTATAAACGTATGATTGAGTTCTGCGAGAAACGAGTGAAAATACTAAGTAGCTGCACCACACACACAACGAACGCTGTAGACACAAGGCCGGCAAGGGTGGTCGGCAGTTCATCACCACGTAGTTATGCAGCAGCGCGTCAGAAGAAAGAAAGTGCGACCTTTTTAGCATGTGCAGCACAAACTCCCAAGGCAGCCTCTAATACCTGTCCGGTCTGCAAGGCTGATCATAATGTGGCGAAGTGCACCTCATTCAGAAGCATGGACTTGTCCCAAAGGCAGACGGTTGCGAAGGAAGCTAGGTTATGCTTCAGCTGCTTAAGAAGAGGACATTCTATACGATTTTGCAGAATGCATGGCAGATGTTTAAACTGCAATGGAAGGCATAACACTTTATTGTGTATCAAGCAGGGAGAGTTTCCAGTATCAACAAGCTCAGAGACATCAGCGCTGCCAATTAGTGCGACACTTCAGGACAAGGTAGAGAAGCCACAAAAAACCGTCTGGTTGTCAACAGCTCTTATTTTGGTAGAAGGGGTTAATGGTTCTACGATTCCTGCACGAGCCCTCCTGGACATGGGAGCCCAGTCTAACTTTATGTCCGAAAGATTGGTTCAGCAGCTAAAACTAAAGAAGGAACGAGTTCACAAGCCGCTGTCAGGAGTGGGAACCGTTGCATTGACCGCGAACAATTTGGTTTCGACAACTGTCAAATCTAGAACAACCACATTTGTTAAGAGGCTGGAGTTTTTAGTACTGGCAAGGGTAACAGCTAACTTCCCATCGAGATACGTGAAAGTCGAAAGCTGGAATGTTCCATCAGGATTGGAATTGGCAGATCCATCATTCTACCAGCCTGGATCAATAGATCTTTTATTGGGGGCGGAAGTGTTTGCCGATATGTTGAAGCAAGGTCAGATCAAACTCGCTCCCCACTTACCCAAGCTACTCGAAACTCATCTTGGATGGATGGATAGTTAGTGGCACTGTGTTTGAGCATCCTAAAGGAAGTATTGATGAAGCCCATATTGCGTGCTGTGCTGTTGAAGACGATAGTTTTGATACGGCAATGAAGCGGTTGGTGATGCTGGAAGACCTTCCAACAGAAAGAATTCGCTCAAAGGAAGAGGAACAATGCGAGCGCAGCTACCAAGAAACAACATACCAGAACGAGGAAGGCAGATACGTGGTTCAGCTGCTCAAACGGTTCGATTGGAAGACACTTGGAGAATCCAAAGAAACTGCACTGAAAAGGTTCATGGCTATGGAAAGGCGAAGAAAATCGGACTGCAGGCTCGACGACGCTTACAAAGCCTTTATGAAAGAGTACCTTGATCTTAAACACATGTCATATTTGGGTACGTATGCAGAAATCGATACAAATAACTTAAGACCTTCTTTCTTTCTTCCACATCATGCGGTTTGGAAAACGGACAGCACCACCACTAAATGCAGAGTTGTATTCGACGCATCATGTAAAACAACTTCTGGTCGGTCCCTGAATGATGTGCTATTAACCGGTCCGCAACTACAAGACGACGTTGTATCGATACAGCTGCGATTTCGGATGAAACTAGTAGCTGTAGTGGCAGATGTGGAAAAAATGTATCGTCAGATACTCGTGAAGGACTGCGATAAGGCATTGCAACGAATTTTGTGGCGCAGCGATGCTAATGAGCCGATAGCAGTGTACGAGTTGAACACGGTCACATACGGCACGGCCTGTGCTCCGTTCTTAGCCATCCGAACCCTGCAGCGAATCTTTGATGATCATGGCACCAAGTTTCCGAAGGCAATGGCATGCAAGGCAGATTTTTACGTCGATGATTTGCTGTCCGGTGCAACGACAACACGTGATGCACAAGAAATGGCCGGGCAGTTAAATAAGTTACTTTCGTGCGGAGGATTCAGTTTAAGAAAGTGGGCATCCAATTGCCCAGAAGCGCTGAAAGATATTCCGGAAGATCAAAGAGCAACCAACCCACAGCATGAATTGGCAGCCGAGACCAGCTCTATTTCGACGCTTGGATTATTGTGGACACCTGAATCGGATATTTTACAAGTCCAGGTTAAGCTACCGATACAGGAGAGCAAATGCACGAAACGACAGGTGCTAGCATGTATTGCACGTATCTACGATCCACTCGGCTTCATAGATCCGGTTAAGATGAAGGCCAAGCTTTTTATGCAGCAAATTTGGATGTTGAAGGGAACAGATAAGCGCGCTTGGCCATGGGATGAAGAACTCCCGGAACAGTTGGCTCGAGATTGGATGTCATTTTTTATGCAGCTACATCTCTTGGAAAAGGTACGCATTCCACGGGTAGTTATTCAGAGTGATACGTTATCGATGCAGTATCACCTGTTCTGCGATGCATCAGAGAAAGGCTACGGTGCGTGCTGCTACGTTCGAAGTGTCTCGACCAGAGGAGAGGTGTTAGTTCGACTGATGATTTCAAAATCCAAGGTGACACCGTTATCTCAGAGGATGACCATTGCACGTTTGGAGCTCTGTGGCGCGTTACTGGCAAGCAGATTGTACGAGCAAGTAAAACAGGCAATTGGCCGCGATGAGCCTACATTCCTGTGGACCGATTCGATGACCACTTGGCATTGGATTCATTCCCCTCCAAGTCGGTGGAAGACATTTGTTGCGAATCGGGTTTCGAAGATTCAAAACCTTACGGAAGGAGCCAGTTGGAGACATGTGCCTGGAGTGGTGAATCCAGCCGATGTGGTGTCTAGAGGCTGCGATCCTGCAACGTTTATGGAGTCAACATCATGGTGGTCGGGGCCAGAATGGTTGGCATCGACAGAAGAAAATTGGCCAACAGTACCGGAGTCTAAGACTCTGGAGACGGGTGAAGAACGTTCCAACGAGTTAATACTTTCTTCACTGGATGAAGAAGGATTTATTGACCATTTGTTCACCCGTTACGGATCATACTCAAAACTTCGCATGGTAGTTGGGTACTGTTTGCGGTTTATACATGCTTTGCGAATGAGAGTAAGCAGCTCAAAGGTCCAGCCTAAGTTTGGTGAGGGCCTTTCAACGGCAGAACGGCAGCAGGCAGAATGGGTATTGTGTCGATTGGCTCAACGTAACTCGTTTAATAGAGAATGGAAGGATTTAAACGCCAAGAAACCAGTTCATCGAGCGTCACATCTTCGAGGGTACCAACCATTCATCGACAGCAATGGTTTAATTCGGATAAACGGCAGATTGCAACATGCATCTCTATCACCTGATGCCAAACAGCCCATAGTGATACCGAAAAAACACCCGTTGGCAATCCTGTTAGCTGAGTACTACCACCGGAAAAACCTGATGATGCTTACCAGAATAAGGCAATGATTTTGGCTGTTGGATGGACGATCGGTGGTGAGAAAGGTATTTCATCAATGCGTGCGCTGTTTCAGATGCAAACCTAAGGCAGTCACTCAACCGATGGCGAGTCTTCCGAAAAACAGAGTGACTGAGGCGAGACCGTTCTCTGTAGCTGGCGTCGATTATTGCGGTCCTGTTTGGGTGAAGGCACAATCGCGGAGGGCCGCCCCTATAAAGGCTTTCGTTGCAGTATTTGTGTGTTTTATTACGCGTGCCGTCCACATCGAGCTCGTGTCGGATTTGAGTACACCAGCGTTCCTAGCTGCATTAAGGCGATTCGTATCGAGAAGAGGCTTGGTATCGGAGTTATACTCTGACAACGGTACGAACTTCAGGGGAGCTGCGAACGAGCTACACCGCCTATACGAGCTGCTCAATTCTCCTGATGACCGAAGGGAGATCTCATCTTGGTGTGCCGAGAACCAGATATCGTGGAAGTTCATCCCACCCCGGACTCCACATTTTGGCGGATTGTGGGAGGCTGCAGTGCGTTCTATGAAGCACCATTTGATTCGCGTCATCGGAAATGCGTCAATGTCTTATGAAGACATGACAACGTTGCTATCGGAAGTAGAAGCATGCCTTAACTCAAGACCTCTAACGATTCTTTCTAATCATCCCACAGATCCAGAAGTACTCACCCCTGGACACTTCCTAACTGGCTCGCACCTCCAGCATGTCGTAGAGGTTGATTTGAAGGATGTACCAGAAAACCGTGTGAACCATTGGCGCCTCGTTCAAAAACGACTACAACACTTCTGGGAAAGGTGGCGTTTAGAATATATGCAACAATTGAATGGGAAACACAAATGGGATTGCATTGCGACAAAAATTGTGCCAGGAACAGTAGTATTGTTAAGAGAGGATAATGTAGCACCTATGAAATGGCCATTGGCGATAATAACAGAGGTTTACCCTGGTAGTGACGGCATAGTAAGAGTGGTAAAGGTACGTACGGCTCAAGGCAATGAGATTAAAAGACCAACTGTGAGAATCTGTATTATACCGAATCAAGAACGACAAATGGCACACGATGGAAGTTAGATTAAAGTTTGTACATAGCATGTTCTAAGGTTAGGAATAAACGCATGAAGCTAGCAATTATTTCACGAAACGGATTACAAGCATGCGAGGTAAAATTAATGAATTTTAGGTGGTCGGCATGTTTACGCCTAAATGCATGCGATTTTGTTGCATGCCATAATACGTGTTTGTGAACGGTTGTAACAGTATTAGTGTAGGCATAAGATAGGATAGGATTAAGAAATATTGTAAATATAGATAGAACCCAAAACGCATTCGACCAGGGCAGACGTCCCCCCTTGAACAGCACAACGAACCATCCGAACACAAATATTCCATTGCAGCCTTCCAACGACCTAATTGCTTAACCCGTATTTTGGCCGAGAAAGATCTATAAATAAAGGAAATAATCAGTCAACCATAATGCCTGGCCCTTCATGCTGCCAAGATGAGTGCCTGCGACTGGTAAGTGGGCCTTAATTCAGAATTGAGCCATTGCCACTCTCTCGAGATATCGCTTTCAGATTGAGTTACCAGTTGCAAGTAGGGTTATGCGTTTCGAAAAGGTTCATGTCTTGACTAAATATTTGAATGAGCCGCTGGTCCGTTACAGTTTTACGTTTGAGAACACATCCGAAAACTATACAAACATGACGATTTTATGTTATTAACACCAGCTACGTATTTTTTCAATTATGTTATTTTACTTTAAAGCTTATGAAAATCAAAAGTTAGTGAATGGCATGTTCAGTTAAATCGCTCACGAATTAGCTTGGATTATTCGATCCACTGTTCCAGGCCTTAAATGCAATCCTCGTTGTGATTTTATTTTCTTCACTGATTTTTTTATGAATATAGAATAAAAAAAAGTATCTGATTAAAATTTGCTTATAAAAATTTGTCAAATGCATTTTCAACTGCATGAACCAACTTACAAACTTAAAGTTTAATTATTTATACATAACTTGATACCAGGACTCATTCAGTAAGTTGTAAGTAAATGTTCTCAAACCCATTAGGTACACAATACAGTGGAAAACTATGAAATACATTATTATTTATTGTCTTTAATTCATCATTTGTTGAAATTATCACTGGGCGACTTTTTTTGTGTTTAAATTGTCACTAGAAGAAGCTTGAATTGTGTTTTTGAACGTTGGGATAACAAATGTCCCAAGCTTGCAACACTTTGAAAGATCTTTTACCAACTTTATCCATTTATTCAAATGTTTGAATGTATGCTAGTCGTTTGTATTATGTATTTAATTTATAGCCAATTTAACAATTTTACTGCATTATCAGTTGATTTGGAGCTGATGTGCAGTAGTGAAATCGTCCCTACATATTTTTCCTTACCATGGTCTTCAAGATAATATTAAAACACGAGATCGTTCTGCCATTTACGCTAGGGTGTCAGAGTATCCGTCAATGCCATGAGCAGGGTTTAGTACAAGAAATTATCTGATGTAAGACAACGACATTTTTTTTTTCAAAAATCTCCTATTGAAACTGTCTATTTCTATGCTCATGTGACTCCGGATAAGTGGATTCTGGACGCTGGTGATATACCGTATATCGCTAGAGACTCTAACATATATCTCTACCCAAACGCCTTCACTGGGGCGGTCCGGTGGCCGAGGCGACAGCGGCGCCGGTCTTCACACGGCAGGGCCGGGGTTCAAATCCCATCCAGAGACCGCCTTCCCGTACGCAGGGCTGACTACTTTGCCTCGGGTAAAATTAAGTCACAGAAAGTCAGAAATGGCAGGCCGAGACCTCTCGAGGTTGTAGTGCCAAGGAAGAAGAAGAAGAAACGCCTTCAAATTTGCCTCACTTTTTTCTTACTGGCTAGCTTAGTTACCCATCAGGTCCTACAAACGCTGCAAGGTCAAGGCCCGCTGCAAAAGTCCTCGATACCGTTCAAGGTATAGTTTCATCGTCTGGCAACCTCTCTGGCGAACGCATCAACGCCTTCGCACCAACTCATAACGAGCCTACCACGCTTCCTCTGTCCATGTGGATGACCTTAAAGGACTCTGCCATTAAGGCACAGACTTGAAATTGGGTCGCCTGGTGGCTTTCTGGTGAAATGACATGAACTTGGTAGAAACTTCAATCAGATGATCGTTTTGAATAATTTGCTATCACAGAGACCTCAAAAAATAAGCACAAAGTTTATATTTTTCAACTTTTTTTAATAATCCCTATTTTATGTAGAAATAAAGCCTTCTTCTTTGAGTTATCTATGGTTTAAGTTTCCTCGTTTTATTTATTTGAGATTAATTGTGCGTACGTAATCGGAGTTGTACATTAAACTGTTAAAAATACTTATTAAGGTTTTCCTACGTTCTTTCTCCATAAATCAGGCAAAATATAATACATACGCACACCATAGCATCAGAAAAAAACCTCCCTTACACCCATTTTGTTTACGATCCTGTTAAATATCGATGTACCCTTGTTTGCTCAAACACAACAAAGCTGCTCGGTTTTGATGAAGGGATAAAAGAATAACTCCAAACTCGAGCTTCCCTTTCTATACCCAGCCATAAATAGTTGATTAATGAACACTTATCACATGTTCACGGAGCGTTACGGGTGCTGAACCGTGTTTGGCAAAACATTTTAGCCTAAACGCTTCCTAAACTGTTGCCTCAATTGCCGGCGGAGGGTTGTGCGCCGTTGGTGCCGTTTTGTTTGCATGATTTTAACGCTAATTTCTGTCCGCTCGATCGCTCGGGCGGAGCTACGGAGAAAGGTGCTGGAACGTATGTATATGCGTTTCAGGATGCGATAAGATTTATGTTGACACTTTAGTAAGGCTGTAATGTCCTGCTTGGTAGAGGCGGTGTAACTCAACTCGATACAAACGGAAACTGTGAGCTACATGGCGGACAACGGAAAGCGAACAAGTCGGAGGTTTGGGCTGGCTTCTATGTTTGCCATTAAAGATGTATCATTATAGGCTCATGAATGTTAGGTTGATTTATAGAGCGAAGAAGCAAATGGTGCGCAAGAGCCGACACCGACCAAATAGCAGTTGTTGTTGTTGTGTGAAATGCGCGTGTTTGTGTTCCTTTGCGCCGTATTTGGTATCAATAAATTGAATATAAGTGCGAATTTGGATACGGTTGGTGTAATTAGTGCATCAGTCCCGATTTTGACATGATTCCGAAAATGATACTCGATCGCGTCATATTGAAGGCACACCTCTCAAGGCATTCGGTAGGATTAATGGCACAAACTCGCACATCCCGTTGGAATAAATACGGCTGTATGCATCGTCAGATAAATTTGAGGTTATCACAGCGACACGGTTGAGCGAAGGGGAGTGGAAGATGCCAGCGTGCTGGAAGGACGTGGAAGTTGTTTTGCTTTTTCGCTCATCACAAAAAGGTAAAGAATTTCACAAGTGCAACGATGCACCACAGCAAGTTCCCTGCAGTCGCGGAATGGGCCAAAGCATCCGTGAGTGATTGTCTTGCTGTTCGCATTATTCTTGTTATTAAAGTTTCATCGCGTGAGCATTTCGCGATATCATCTCTGCCGCTTAAATCACGGTTACGGATACGGACAGCCTTGTTCGGCCAGGGGTTGTTGTTGTTTTTTATTATTATTTCTGGGCCCCAACGGGTCCGTTCATTTGGTTTGGCAAATAATTTATCTTCATTTAATTTTATTTTACCGTTTTTGCCACCTTTTTTCCCGTGGCCGGAATGCTCATTATAAGCAAATTTGACATGTGAATACGTGTCGTTGACACTTGCTGGTGCTGGTGCTGGTGCTTACGCGTGTTCCTCTATCTGGCACGTCTCGGTCAATCGGTAACTGATGATCGACTGCGCTCTCGCCGTGAAGAATGCTGCCCGGATGATATTCAATTCCTGTGACCTCATTTACGCGTACGCGTTCAAAGGGTAGCAAAGGAGAAAAGAAGAAACTAACACATAAATAGTGCAATACACGGCCACGTACTTGATCCGCTTAAAATATCATCCCGAAAACGAAAAACCCCGGTAGTGTGTACTAAACTGCTCGGAAATTCCCACGCTTATTTATGAGGAGGAAGTGAGTGATAGGCTTCCATGGTAGGGGCGCTTTCTGCACACTGAAACGTTTTAATTTAAATTATCTCACTTCACGAAGTGAATCACAGTCCCGAGAGTGGTTTGCTAGCGATGTCCATCTCGTACGTATGTACCCACTCCGTATCTCGGTGTATCTTATCGCATTAATGTAAGACGGCGATACTGTGACGGTAACGCATTACTCAACAGCTCCCCACGAGAGACGACGCAGCAAGTGCTACGTCCGACCCACCGATCATCCTGAAGAGCAATTTGAGATGTTTTATGACTGTTTGAAGCTGAGTAGAGCAGAGATGGATGTAGTCTTCACGTTGTATTTTTTAAGACAAACTCTGTCAAAATATGGATTAATACTTCAATATGTCTTAAATTGTTGATCGCGAGTGATCATTCTCTTGGAAATAAATCTACGCAACTAAGGAACAAGTCCACAAGAGATGATAAACTTTTTGTAGACAGTGCAAATTCTATTAAAACGTTCATACGCCAAGCGACGTCTATAATGGTCCTACCGTCACCCAAAAGAAAGCATATCTCCAGGGCATTCCGAACGCGTTCCTCCTTGGTATGCCCTTCTCCAAACAGAGTCTCTGTTGGCTCTCTGGCCTCCAACTCCGGTGTCCGACGGTCAATAAATAGAGCGTTTTTATGGTTCACGTGAATTCATTAATCCGGCAAAACAGTGGGACGGCCCCGAGAAACCCGGAATCGAGGCTAGCTTCCCCAAAACCTAGCGGGGGCAACTGGTCGCAAATCTCACACATGGTCACAAAACGAGCGCATAGTGCGCCCGGAATTCTTGAGCGGGTGAATCTTCCTTCGCGAAGCCCCATCGCACTAAGTGGATGGTTTTGATTGTGCAATTAAGATAGGTAGATGGAAGCCGAGCTCATGCCCAGCAACAACTACTCAAGCATCCCGTCGTGACATTCGGCTGAGGTACGACTGCTGTGGGTCGTAAATCGTCTGGCGACTCGAGAAGGCGAGATGGGTTTCACAGACTGCCCAGCGGTAGAAGTGTTTGGAAGTTGAATCGGTCAGAAATTGGACCAGTAAAAGTGGTCTGATGGGAAAAAAGTGAATGAGCTTTACTTGCGCTCAGGTAAGTTGCAAATTTAAGCATCATCTTCGTCACAGTAGCTCAGTAATGTTCATCCGAGAAAAAGAGTTGGACCAGTTCTAAGAACTCTTCTGCCAATGCCAATAAACGCAAATCCTTGTGTCCAATTCAACTGCGACTATCCTCATTGGTTTGGTCTCCTGTCCTACGAAACACCTAGAGCGAATTCGAAGCCTAAAAGCGAATAGCACCCAGAAGCACGTTGCTCCTATTTAATCGATGATTCGTGAAACATCTCTAGCTCCTTCTCCCCACCATGTTCGCCGTGTTCAACCATACGCCATGCTTGATTGACTTCGCGCAGACAAACTCCTTCCGTGTCCGGCAGCAGCAGACAACAAGGGAACGGTGCAGAGGCACGCTGTTAAAAACGAAATGGTAGCAATCAAATTTATTAAACTAGATTTTCGCTAATGAAAGCATTTCAGCATCGTAATAATTTTCATTTAAAATATCACCTATCACTATCGGGGGCCGTTTACAATCGTCGTCGGCCTCGTCAGGTCGTCAGGGGCAGGAATATTCACCATCCCACGGCCCAGATGAGGCAAATGCGTTGTTGTTGGATGCCCGGTCCGTGTATGAATCAGCACAGGTTCACCCTGAGAAATCGGTGGGGAAGCTTAGGCATTCTCCTCTTGGCATGCTCGCTCGAAGCTAATGGACTGGCGCACACCGTCCTGCCCGACTGGCTGACTGACTGACTGGCCACATTTAGCGGACCGATCACGTTGAATGGCAACTCTGTGTCGAGCTGCTGGGAAATGATGATGATGTTCACGATGATTGAATCTTGCAGTGGCACAGGTCCTAGTTAAAGTAAATGGTAAGTTTCCTAATGCTTTGTTTTGTGGCGCGGATGTCTCCATCGGGGTACTGCGCCAACCGTACGACAATGCCGTGCTAACGGTGCTGTCGGTGCTCTCGGTGCGATGCAGGTTGGCTCAATAAAAAAGGGCTTCGAATATTTTGTTTTGTTGTGATTAATAGATTTTGTAGGTTTGTATCAGTCTGCGCTACCGGGCTGCTGGGAATGGGATGATTTGTGAACACGTCATCACAATAACCGCTTTGTCAGGGATGGTGCAGCTTGATAGTGGTTTGCAGGGCTATACGGCTCCAGGCCAATTTTTCCAGGCCTTTCAAGTCGAAACGTTGAATTGAAACAATTTAGCTACAAACAAACAGAAAATGGCTTGATGCAAAAATGTTCCCTTCCCCGTTAAGCCACTATCCTATGCTTGCAGGTCAATAAAATGAAAATGATTACGATCGTCTGGTTAATTTTGTTCCTTGCCCTGGTTCTAGAATGATGGGCAAGGCTAGGTGATCCGAACATCGTCGAGTAAGAAATATTCCAAATCCAATGATCCATGAAAATAAACTAATAAAACGGTTCGAGCCCCTACCGTCCGTTCCGTTCTCACACGGTGCATCATCAACTGATTGATCTTGGAATGATTTTCTCTTTCATTTTCTGCGCCAGCTACCGGAACATACTGCCCAGCCCGACCCAGAGTGAGCGTGTGTTGAGAAACGCCTCTTGCCGGCAAGATAGAAGCTCGTAAAACGATCTGGATAGCATAAAGTTTTCCTTATTATTAAATTAGATACTTTTAATGATTTAGATTCCGATATGCGGGACCTTGTCCCGAGAGCTGAAAGTTGGACCGTCCAAGTAGCAGCAGCCCTCGAGATCGAAGCCTGGTGCAATAAATTCCGTACGAAAAAATAGATTTTTAATTGACTCGCCAAGATAATAATATGGATCACTGGGTAGGAGTATAAAGTTGAAACCGTTGGAACCGACCGCTTCCTTCACATAGGTTCGCTGAAACGGATCCGTGCCTGTGCCAACAGAGCCGACCCACCTTCGCAGTGCTCCGCAGTTTTGCGTATCGGGTGCAATAAATCTGCTTACTGTCGTCAGGGTACGTTCTACTACGACTGACGAGCAGCAGGCGGTTTGGAATCCGTCTTTGCGGTTCGAAATGATTTCGGAATGAAATACTTATGGCGTTTGTTGCAAGATGTGCAACGCACCGCGGCTATGCCTCATGTAAGGTCAGTTTTATTGCCTTTGGAGAGCGGGTATGATGATAACAATCTTGGCAGTAGCATTGACCCTGAGAGCTTTACGGACTCTACGGAAAAGGTATCTCACAAACTGGAGCACATGCGACACGAATGACGCACTCGTTAGCAGATTCGCTTTTTGTGCGGTTCACCGATTCCTGGACCTGGTATCGATGAATCTCAGGCAATGATTAATCATTTTTCAGTGCATGATTGTGTGTGTGCGTGTGAGGGTTTATACTTACACCACTGGTCAACATCTATCCAACCACAAATGCAGCTGAATGCTGAATGCCCGCCGACATCCCATGCCGTGCAGCATTTGTTTTACCTCTTTTGAGATAATTCGTCACAGATATAGGACGGCCTTCTGCAGGCGCAGTCATCGAAAAATCATTGAACTGTTCCGATTCATCTTTGTCTGTCGCAGCGAGGAGAAATCCTCTGCCGAAAACTGTTTTGCGCTGACACAGCGTAACCGAAACAATGCAAATGCACCCTCGAGAATGAGTAATGACCGGGGCAAATATGGACTTCGTGCTGCTGGGACAACGACCCATCAGCTCCGCCGCAAGACCGTATCGGGCGAAACAAATGCATTCATTCTTGGATGCAATTTTCGTGCTGCGTTCGTGCCGTTTTCGATCATCCGTTTGGTGTGGTCCCTTTTCTGATTTGCCCTCAATAGGACAACTAATCGGTTCTGGTCAGTTGGTATTTAGCGTGGTGAAGGAATGGGTTTTTGCAAGCCTCTCCACGGCATCAACCGGCCAGAATCGGTTGCTAATGATGGACGAATGGACGGTGGCGAATCGAGGAGGGCTGAAGCTGGTCACATCAAACAAACGCAAGGTGTTGTTTTTGAAGAGAGTGTCAGCTTGCGTTGACCATCTGAAATAAACTTGATATTTGAAGATGTAAACTTGGGCGAGCTGTATCAATGGTGAATAAGTCCTTGTGTGGATAGAAACATTGTGTGATATTTATTGTATTATGTTTGTGATGAAAAGTTCACACTTAACGCAGGTATTTCAGACTTGAGTTGGTGTTTTAGATTTTTTTTGAACTTTGACCACACAAGATATCATCGGAACTTAAGTTCTCCTTTACATCTGGGCCCCTATTAATCCTGGCCCATGGTAAACTACGTCAAAAGAAGGACAATGGAGGAGCCGCTACAAAGACGAGCTCTACGAGCTGTACGATGTACTCACCATCGTGCAGCGAATTAGACTCGCCAGGCTCCGGTGGGCTGGTCACGTCATGAGAATGACACCGGACAACCCAGCCCGTAAAGTCTTTCTAGGTCGTCCGCACGGACAGAGGAGGCGTGGTAGGCCCAAATTGAGATGAAGTGATGGCGTTGATGCTTCCGCCAGAACGACCGGGATAACGGATTGGCAGAGTACGGTGTTAAACCGAGAGCGGTATCGAGGATTGTTGCAGTAGGCCAGGATCGCAAAGCGGTTGTAGCGCCTGATAAGAATGTAAAGACGGTCAAGGATATCCAGATTGAGATACTATTTTGAGAAAATAGTATGATAGGATGAAGATTAAGAAGAAGGAGTACATGTATTTTTTTAATTTTAAATCATAAGTTATGAAGAATATAAACAGGTTCGACTTGATATTCCGTTAACATGAGCTGAATCGTCATCATTAAGCTTACTTTCCCACTGGTCGTCATTAAGTTGGAGTTTACTTCTATACATAAAATATCAACTTCTATATTCTAACTTCAATACTATATACAATAATAAATATATAATTCTTTATATAGCTAGGGTAACTGTACCAGTTTTCGGCACGTTAGTGCAGCTGATCAGAAAAAATACTAATACAATTATTAAACTCAATAATTTTGATTGTAGGTGGTATTATTTTGGTTGTAAAACTATCAAAGAATGTTTCAGCACTCATGATTTATTGTTTAAACCCAGTTTTGTAGAAATATTATCAAAAATGCAAACATTGGTTTTGCTTCTATTTTGGGCAGAATGCTCCTATTTTGGGTAGGCTGTGCTCCTATTTTCGACATCACGAATAGACGATTTGAAACACTCGAATAGGTGTAATTAGTTAAAGAAAAATATTTTAATCATTTTTCTACTCTTACTTTGCTGAAATTCTTGATAGAAAGTTGTTAAATAATTAATTGTATATTGCCCATTTTAAATATCAAACTGCCAGATTTTGACGTGCCTCGAAAATCGCTCTGAAATTGCACTGGATTGAGCTGTCAAAAATCAACATTTTCCATGTACCTATTTTCGGCATCCTTTAAAGTGGAAAAATAATCATTTATTCGATTTTTAAATTATCAATGAGCTTTGAATAAATTTTAAACTAATTTTATTGTTCAGAAAAATTGAAACCCCAATTTTTTTAAGCTTTAGTTTGCTTAATCTCAGAACTGCCGAACTATTGGCACAAACCCAATCTGACGAAATGTTTTGAGCTCGGCACAAATAATTCGATATTTTGGTAGATGTCGATCTAAATGCGTCGAAATTTCGTATTTAAAGAATTAACAATGATTTATTCCTTTAAAAGCAGTTGAAAGATCATTTCATTTGCGTTTTTTCCCATAATTTTGCTATTTTTGCCGACCTGCTGAAAACTGGAGCAGTTACCCTTTATATTCTAAACTATATATTCCAAACTTCTATCTATAGAGTCCTGCTTCAGAGATGTCATGTAAAGTTCTAAATGATTGTGTCAGAAGTGCTTTATAGGGTTCAAAAGTGATAATTTTGTTTCGAAAGCCGAATCACGTATCGGAGCGTCATTACAGTTTGAAGATACATAACTTGAGACCAGATCAAGTTCTACTACAACCACAAATCGGGATGGTAAAGACACTTTTAGTCATATTTAGTTAGACATTTAGGATAATTTAAAAACAATATAAATGATTCCTAAAATTGTTGCCCTATGAACTGAAGCCATATAGCAATACGGCCAGGCCGTTCTTTATGAATAAAAAAAAAAAAACTGAAGCCATAAGACATTGAACGTATTTTATTTACTTGTGAGAAATCGCTCCAACTGCATACTTCATCAACGAAAGCCAAACTGTTTCGAAAATCATGTTGTGCATCAGCTTATCATTGGTGGAATCAGCTTATGGTTATGTTGTCTTATGAGTTGCTGCAGCCAAACGAAATGATAGCAGGGAAAGTCAAAACAGTTGACGCGTTAAGGTCGAGCGTCGTACGAAAAAAGTCCTAAATCGACTGATCGACTCGACAACGTCATGTTGCTGCACGATAATGCTCGGCCACACGTGGACATACTCGTGAAAACGTGTTTTGAAATGATTAAATGGGAAGTTCTACTCAAGCCACAATAGTGCCTCGACATTGCATCTTCTGGTTTCTATCTCTTTGGAATGATCAATCTTGAACCATTTCTAGTAAAGGGATCCATCAGTTGTTAAAAAATAGATAGAAAGAAATAGTAAGCGATTAAAAATACTTATAACATTGAACGCACAACCCATTCTACCCAAAAAATCTTCAGTTTGTCTAAAGTTAACTGCAGAAGTAATTTATATATAGTCCTGATAGTACTTTAATTAAAGTTGATATTCGAGGGATTGTTTTATTCAACAACATAGCGATAATACAATTGGGTCTAAGGTAGACTTAGGCTATTAAAAGTGGCTATCTCTCCGCCTATAACTACTCAGAACCAAATTGTCATGTTCGACCTTTTAAACCGTCCTCACGCGACAGAAAATTTCTCAACGCTAAATAAGTGAGCAAAGCGGAGGATTACGAGCTCAAGCTACGACCAGTTTAAAGCAATGCAAGTCGCATGTTTAAAGACATTTGCTTTAAAGACTCGCCAAATAATTTACCCAAATTTAATACTCACTCGACGAGCATCGTTGGGCTATCACCGTTTTTTCCCTCGTTCCCGATGATCGCCCAACACCGGAATCGCTCTTTTTGGCGATCGCGGTAATGATCAACGTCGATGGATGTATTTACCTTTATAAGCTTTTAAATCTGACGCTGATACGTGTTCGAATTCAATATAAAAATGTAAATCCGCGATCATAATTTTGCTCAGCCGACGACGCAGCCGACGCACGAAACACGTGCGCATTCCGCTCTGCTCGTACATGCGGATGACAGAATCTCGGTCTTGCTCTTGATGTGAAAAACAACAAAACAACATACGACGAAAGTTAACGGAGCCTCAGGTTGCGATGAGTTCGAATTTTGACGCAGCTCGATTTAAATTTACACTCATACGAACTTGGATACACATTTTGGCACTTACTGGAAGGAACTTCCTAAAGGGACTCGTCGCATGTTTGTAGATTGAAAATTATATCATTAAGTCGTCTACCTAGTCCAGAAATGGTCTGACAACAGTTAGGTCACTAGAACCATGAGCAGAAAATCTTGATTACAAACTCGCTTGAAAAGGTAAAGATAAACTGCAATATGCGCTTCAAAACTCAGGTGCATCTCAGGCGCGAGCTCGAGTCAAACAATATATTTTTTTATAGCGAGTCACATTTGCTTCTCGCTTTGCATCAGCGCTCGTTTTTGCCCAAGATGGCCGCAAAGGAGATTACTGTAAGGTCACAAACATGGACAGAATTTATGTGCTAAATAAAACGTAAAGTTATTCACAGTTTCAGCCGAAGCGAAGAAGAATGCGCCTCACAGTCATTAACATCGATACGGCAACGGCACACAACGGTTGTTTCGGGTGAGATTGCCTTATGAAAGGTGTGTCCGGGAGATGTGCCGGAGGTTAAAGCTGATATAATTACACCTCTTTGATTTACTGCTCTGTGTCATACTGTCAGAGAGCAAAGAGAGACTCCCTGGATATTCTGAAGAAGTCTTAATAAGGGTAGAAATTAATTGTTTTCCGAAAAGATTAGTAATAAGAGCTAAAGTTGGCTAACGTGTTGCCGTTTTTTAAGCGATTTCAAATTCTTGTAGCGCCAAACTTGAGTACCTCTTCAATAGCCGGGGTTTTGTTTGACTTTAAAATGTCCCTCGAAACTAGATCGATTGCGGCCGATGAGCGGTGCAACGCTCGATGGGGCAATTACTCCGTACGTGCTACGATTGCTTAGCCAATATTTACATTTCAAGTGCCAAGGTCCATTATTGGCCGGTGCCACAAAGTCCAAGGCAACAAAGGCTAGGCCCACGTGGTGATGCGCACCGAGCTGAGCTGGTTTTCATTCGAACTATCTTAATGTTTCGCAAATATTTGTCCAGACTCACGCACTCGACCAGTTCGGGATCGGTCTCTTTAGCTCTAAATGGTCCACTGCTCGAGCTACGCTTCACGGGATTAGGCCAATTTAGTTGTGTGTAGTATTTTGTTTTCGGACCAACGACAAATAGCCTCACTCTGTTTGATCGGCTCACCCTTTACGGATCTCGGGCTCTGAGACTCTCTATCTCTCTCTCTCACACACTCTCGTCCGTTTTAGCCGGCGTTGCGTTAGTTACCGTATCTGGACCACCTTTCATTTGACTGGGCTTAAGGAACATCATTGGGAGGGATCGTCGGGGACATTGCGCAAGCGCAAATAGTAGATATCATCCCTACCGAAAGCAGCCACGATCGATGGGCCTGTGAAAATTTATTAACCTCATAAAAGTCGCTCTGCTTGTCGGTCAGCGTACAATGTCGAAGCCGTTATAGGTGAAGGGTCCGTGGAGACGATTTGTTCTACCAGTCCCCTTCAACAGCACGGAAGCCTGCATTCGAAACTTCCCCTTCTCTCGTCGTGTAGAGGATCCGCTTTTGGTCTAGACCTTAGTCCTAAAAGCTAGACAAAAGTCAAACCAGCAAAAGGGACAACGGAGCAACACATCAAAACATTGTTAGAAATTCATAATCAATGCTCGAGCGGACGAACGAAACCCAGGCGCTTCTCTGCCAGCCTGACAGCGCTTGAAACGGCCAGATCGTTTATTGTGCTTTGTATGATTTGGGGTGTTCTTCTTCCTCCGGTTTTTCGGGTTACCTTTACCGCTGCTCCGTTTGTTGCTCCTGCGGGCTTGGTTTGGTTTGGTCTCTTTTCACCGGTTGACACCTTGGGATCATAAATTATGCCTCATTGAGTAATGAAAAATTGTCACGCTGCCAAACGACGGCGAGCGATGCCGTGTCGTCTAAAGGTTCGGCTTGTGTTGTACCAAACGGCGCAGGACCCATGGATAGACACTCGTAACGACCTATTGCAGTTTTGCGAACAATGCCGGCCCGGGACTGGTGGTGTGTTCGAATATTTGTAAATATTTACACACAACGCTAAGATACAATAGTATTGTTTGTTTGCCGAGGGACGGGTCAAAGTTTTATACCGTTTTGATGAACTGAATGCTCGACGATCGACTCCAACGGTGTGGTACTTCGAGTAGGAGGAGCGATACAAATCCGTCCTTTGCATTGACCATCAGGTATTCGTTTGTCCTTGTGCTAATGATTAGAATTTTGTACTTGATGTTGTATTACATCTAGACAAGTTCTTTATCTTGACTTTTGGAAACCTTTATAGATTTGTTAAGGTAAATATTGTATTATATAGTGTCTCTTACATGGCAAGGCTTCATCTAGACCGGTACTACACTGATGTCACTATCTATAACTATCAAAAACTAAGTAAGAGTTATTTTTTCAATGCATTTTTAAGCAAACAAATATGAAATATTTTGCCAAAAGAAGCAAAAAAGAAACAAAATAGAAATAGAAACCAGTTTGAAGAACTGAGATTATTGTGAAAGAAAGGGAACTTTATTCTTCGGCAATTGGTTTCAAATGCTTTTAATTAATTTTAAGGCCTCATGTTTTTGACAATTTATTCGTTTTAATTGCCATTGGCATGTAATGTTTGTACTTGTACATCAATCGAGTTTTATATACTTACTTTCACTTATTAATCATAAGATTGGCCAGTGTTTTTCACTCATTTGCTGAGGAATTTGAAGTCGCAACATGTACTTTTATTCAATGTTGAGTTTTTATGTTTGTTATGTTCAGTAATGTTTTTCCAAAGATATTATCCCTTTTGAGCAGTTTAACACTGTGTATTTTTAACTGTGAGATAAATAATGAATCTGAATAAATCATACATAATTTTTATTAATTTTTCACACTACCTTTACTTTTAATTGAATTAATCTTAACATAAACCGTAATTTAAACATCCTTCATTGTTGAACATTTTTAAGATGCAATTTTTAAAGATTTGTGATGTTTTAGATTTTTTAATGTCTTTAGCCATGCCACTATTAATTATTGATACATGAATGAATAAACCATCCTGCGAATTTGGCTTGTCATACAATTTTAATATTTTGTTATTTTTCATACTTCGAGCGAGCGCCGTATTCCGATATTAAATCACACAAACTGTCTCATTTGCACGCAGCCTGATGTATCTGATGAAATGTATGTTGTGCACTCCCACCAAAACGTACAACAAAATAGTTTTACCCGAATTGACCCATTACCCAAAACAAAGTGCACCTTTTGCACGGATGCTGTCCGGCCGCTCCTTAGTGCTCAATTCCTTCGGGGTTACTTACTGCCGCGGAATGGACATAAATTTGCGTCCAAGTTTATCGTGTTGCGTATATTGTAGAATTAATTGGAATACATATTTTTTCGGCACCGATCCGTGTGCTTTCTTTTTCTTTAGCCTCACGCGTATCCTTCGATCGCTGAAACTGAATGGGATCCGACTTGAAGTCCAATCATCTGGGGAGAGCTTCCAGGCCAACGGTATCAAATGTAGCTTTTGGATGGGTTGGTGGTGACTTGCTTCAGAGCGCAATGAAATCATGCGCTTACCTTAGGCACATTTTGAATGGGTGGAAAGTTTGTTCGTTTGTTGTTTGTTTTAAATCTTAAGTTCGTATATTTTGTTGATTTACTGGATTACTGTTCCGTGTGTGCGTGCGGAGTGTTGAAGAATGCTACGGTTTATTGATATTAAGTCATTTTTATTGGTTTTGGTTATGAAATAATGAGGCATGGATTTTTTGTTGTTTTTATAACGGATTGGTCAAAATTTTTTTTGAAGAGCTGGCTCAGAAGATACGCCAAATACTAATGTGATGTTGTCATATAAGAGAAAATCAGTAAGTTGGAGTTGTGCGAATTATAAAACTATTTTTATGATTTAAGTTTTTCAATAATAAGTTGTATTAGTTAAGGGCGGTCCTGTATACACCAGTCTTAACACGGCAGCACTGTGGATCAAAACTCCTGCATTTCATCACCACCCCGTACGCAGGGTAAACTATCCAGTTTCGGACCACAGACCTAGTCATAGAAAGGCAGAAATAGCAGACCAAGACCTCTCAAGGTTGTGGTGCCAAAGAAGAAAAAGAAGGAGTTGCATGAGTTTTATTGTTATAGAAGGTTACAAATCATATAATGGAACTTTTGATTCACTAGACCAACTGGAAAGTGGAATATTACAACCCCGTTGTGGAATGGATTTATTTGTTCAGTTAGCCTATCAACAGAAAAATTACAAAATAGATTTGGACGGCTTTAACGAAAAAAATTTGTCTGATTTTTTTAGTAGCTACTTTCTTAATTTGAAGCTAAATAAATTAAATTGTACCGTAGTTACGTCTCCCCTAATGGTGTGTTAAATTACATCAAATGAATGCAATTTTTCCACAACGATCTTGAAATATTATACTATCTGCTTGAAAAAATCCCTTAAGTGATTCAAGACATCCATTACTTGATTAAAAACCCGTTGAGGTAAAGTAAAAAAAAAGTTTATTTTGAAATTTTGTTCAAACTAATACGTACTAGAGGCAACAGCAGCGTCAGTGTCCTACGGCCAGACCTTGGTTCAAATCCCACCTGGGCCGCTCCGCCATAGTGAGGACTGACTATCCAACTACATGGTATCATAGAGTTTAGTAGTTTAGGGCTAGTCTAAGAGATCGTTTGGCTAAGTAAAAGAAGAAGACCCTTAATATTATTGAAAACCGAAAAAAACCTGGAACCAATCAGATCAAATTGAAATGACACATCGGAAAGCGTAGAAGAGACTTAATTTAGAGCAAATGTTTAACAAACATGCCGCTATTTTGATTGGCGTGGATAGTTTTGCCTGACGAACAAATGCTATTGTTCTATATTTGATAACAAATTTCCTGGAATGTTCAAGAGCACGATAAAACATAAAAGAAATCGCGAGTCATTGGATATCAATGAAATAAAACTGATGTTATATTCGTACTTCTAAATATGCTATCAAATTTGTTTATCTCGAAAGAAGGTATAATGTATCACTCCTCGGTGAAGAGGTGAGGTGATAGTTCTGCAAATGTTGCGCTTTAATTGAAAAAAAAAAATCGCTGTTTCGCAAAGCAACTTACCGTTTTGTGATTTGGAGGGCTACATTGTTTACAGCCTTTGGCATTCTCACACTTCGCGGTCACACGTGGCCAATTGAAACGGCAAACGGGGGCAAAATATTTCAAATATTTACCTAAATAATTGAAGGATGCAATCGTGTGCTGTATCACGATTTCGTGATTGCGTTAAATCATTGCGTCCTGTTTGGGTAGGTTGGTTGGCCGCATGTCGATAAACGTGAACAGCGCGCGTTGCTGATAAACGCACTTTCTTCTTGCGCATCTTGACGTGCGATCATTCACGATCGTCGCCAAGCTAAGCGTCAGGCCGAATGCCCGTTTGTGGCTGGAAGGCATGCCGGAGGAACCATATCTCTCCTTCTGCTGCCCTGTTCGGGAGAGGGAAAAGCAGAAGCCTTTCCAGGAGCTGACCACGCAGCACACCGATCGTCCACTGGATCCGGTAGACGACGCGGGACGAACATAATCACCATTCAATAACTAATCGCGCCAACTCGAAAGTCAATTTGACCCACAAAAATAAGCAGACATCGAAATGGGAAATAGCGTGGAGGCGCATCATCATCGCCGGTTTGCGCAGGTGAACGGGCAGCTTTCGGTTTGCAACTGAAGCCGCGTGAAAGGGATTCATGGACGCATCAGTCCCGGTAGTCGGGGGCTTTCTGTCCGAGCAGCAGAAAAACACGCCAATTCGCTATCGAGCGATCACCAAACCCGGCCGCCAAAGTATTCTGAGGTGACAACCAGCGAACCAGGATAGTGGTGGATAGCTTGAAATGTTGGCAAAGCGCATAGTGCTTCACTGTGAGGCGGCGATAAGTTGCCTGGTAGCCCAGCACTGCCGCTCCGTACCCGTCCCAAGCGCACACGACTATCGTTTGCTTCATCGGTGCAGATTAGCTGAACAATCCCAGTGTGTGTCCAGCGAAAAAGTCTGCAACACGACACGGGGACCCTCAGATGCCTTCCCTGACTAAAATCGGGTTAGCCGACGACGACGATGGTGGGAATGGAACGGTGGAACGGTGGGCTGGTGGATTGGTTGGCAAACATGAGGGACAGGTTGCTGTGCGATGGCGACTGCTGAAGGCAATCGTTCCCCGGTGCCTTACGGGTATGGCAGATGCGCAAGTGTGAACCTGCGCCGTGACCGCCGAATAGTGAGCTGCGGATCTGAAACGGGAATGAACGCGCGAAAGGAAAGGACAAATCTTTATGGAAATAAATACATTGGAATGGCTCACTCTTTGCAGCGCGATGTAAACGACGGAGACGCAATGTAGTTTCCTTAAATTAATTCGTCTTGTTTATCTGACGCTTCGGAATAGTGTTTTCGGTTTTTTGAGACATACATTTACTTTCCAAGCCCTCATGATCGCTAGCGTTGCATGCAATTCTTGTTCGTTTGAATTATAAAAATGAAGTAAGACTCTAGGTAATAACATGCATTCAAAATTAGAAAATGTTAGTTTAAGCACAAAGTAATGCAACAGTTTAAGTACAAGTTTTTAAGTAATTTTTATAATAGAAGAACATAAAATAAAATATAACAAAAAAAAATCAATATGATTCTGAGTGACATAGAAAATTTAGAACACTTTTTAAAATAAAATAAGATTTTCGATAGCAACAAAGCAGAAAATATGAATGTTTCTACTTCTTCTTTCTTGGCCTAACGGCCATATCTGGCTTACTAGACTTAATACAGTAAAGTTGGATAATTAGTCCTCACTATGCAGGAACGGCCCAGATAGTATTAGAGCCCCGGTCCTGCCGTGTGAAGACCGGCGCCGCTGTCGCATCTACGATCGGTACGCTCTGCTCAAAATTTACTTATGTCAATTAACTGATTTATCCATTTTAAAGAAATTATTACTTTCCTATACAATATTTGTCATACATTATTTAGTGTAAGAATAGTCCATAAAAACAATTATAACGTAGAAGAGCTATAGATTTCTACTACAACAGTCGAAAAATGTTTCAAGTTATGATACTTTCAGTTGACAATTTAATGAATCTCTAAACAACAATAATTTTTTTTGTAGATATATTTCTCTTTCATCTATGAAAAGAAAAAGTTTTATTATTTTATTCGATAATAATGAGCATTTTGAATAATTTGTTTACTATTAAGACTAATGCATAAAGGTATTATTAGTCTTACGCGCCCTGTACTAACCTTACTAGCAAACAAAATCATGATGAAAGAGATAAAAAAAAATCTCAAGGCATACAACGTAAAGTAAAACAGATATTCAAACAATAAACACGATCATGAAGGCAAGAATATCATAAGTCAATCTGGTCCGATCGCATTAAATTCTTGAATTCACATTCTTTACATGTAAAACAAATTTCATTGTTTTAATATTCGAAAAAATATTCTAGTTAAACTTTATCCATCAAGTCTCATAGCATTTTAAAGAAATTTCAAGCTGACTCCAACATGTACTTCAAGCAATGTTTTGTTTACGAAATAAAAATAAAAGATGCGCCTCGATACATCCCAGCGTAACCGGCTCTCAGCAGGCACTCACAGCGAAGGGATTGGAAGCCGTATCTCACCAGAAGAGCAGCAGGAACTCAGAAGATGATCTCTTGTTTAGTTACATGTGCGCACGGGACAGGTTCGCCGGCGGTGAAGGATGCTGCGATGCTGCCGCTTGGCTCTCGCACATTGTTGTGGCTCGTGGTGCGCAAGCCCGAGTGCGAGTGCCCGTCGTCGTCGTCACGAAGACGACGCTGGGGGCTTCCCTATACACAAGGTGGCTTAGCGCATCCGCAACGAGTTCGAGACGTTCGAGTGATGAGCTCGATGGCCTACGGCGAGGGCGCCTACCGCGAGTGCTACGGGTGAGCGACGCAGGCAACAAAAGGCAGCCAGGGAAAAAAATAATAATATGGGTTTACCTTGATTTTACTTATATGATTCCCCCAGTCGTGATTTGACTCTTCTCCGTTACACATCTCATCTGCGCTGCGGTGCTTGTGGTCGTTTGTTTGCAGTTTGTTGGCTGTTGGCCGGCATCGCTTCTATCGCTCTGTGAAGTGTGTGTGTGTGTATCCGGTTCTGAAGGTGGTGGGGTTCGATCGGTCACCCGGTTCGCGAGAGACCCGATTACGACGGCTGGTGACGGCTCGCTGCTACCGCTGGGGCCTTGCTGGGGCAGTGTTGGCGGAGTTCCGGAGTGTGTGGCAAACGTGCGATCGAGCAACATCCTTCGAGGCCGGCATGGATCGTGTGGATCGTGAATCATAGGAACCCGATGGCTTCTTCTCGATCGCTCGATATAGATCGGGTCTCACGCGAATTGCGCGCAGCGGCGGTTTCGCATTTGTTTGCGTACAATCATTCCGTTTGGTTCGTGCGTTGTGTTACATGCTAGATGAGCAGGCGGAAACGGTTTAATTTTGCGCGGCGTTCCTATTGTTGTGGTGTATGTTGCGTCTGAAGCCGCTCGCCCGAAGATTCCCCAACCGGTCGTAGTCGCAGGAAGTAAACAAGCAATCCGCCTAGGAAGGCAATCAATTTTTGATTGATCTGTGTTTGATGGTTAAAGTGAATCGAAAGAACAAATCGTTGTGCAGTACTTGCCGAACATCAATGAAGCGATGATTGAATCGTATTGTGGGTTGTGTAAAAAAAAAAAACGCTTCGTATAAAATTATGTTCCTGTTGTGCGCTTGTGAATGACATGTGTTACACTGCTCAATGTTAAATGATGATAAGTTTTATCTGTAAAGTGCGTGAAGTTTAAATAACCTCAAACCCAGCACTGCAAACAAAATTCCATCGTTGTGGTGCTGACGGCAGCTGAGCTCGTTGCAATCGACGAATAAAAGACAAGTGATTTGTGCGCTGTGTAAGTGACGAACCTGTATGTGAAATGTCAACGGTCAGTTCGAAGCCTTCTAAACACGAGTGATGTGCGGATATGATGCAAAGTTATGTGTAGCAACATCAGATGTATGTATTTTGCTCGTGCACAAATAATTTGTAAACTTACCCACGTTTAGTGACAACCGATCAAGTGATGTCGTATGGCCGTATGGCCGAACGAAATCGAGAAGTGATACTGTTCGCTGACACACATTTGCTGCTTGCTTGTAACGCGCTTGTCACCTAGAAAACTGTTCCTGCTCACTACAACCATTCAGCTTCGACAACCGACAGATTCGACAATTTTTTGCAGAAAGGTAAGGCCCGCTTGGAAGAAAGACAACTTATAAATATGTGAAACTTTTACCGAAGAGTATTGCCCAAATCCAAGCACCAAGCAACAAAATAAGCCGTCTGGGAGTTCACCCCGTGTGGAATGCTATCGTAGCAGGAAGCATGCCCGAAAGTGATGCGACACTTGTGAGACCTCCGGCGAAGACGCTGGGGCGGCCTCGACATCGTGGCATTATGAAGCCTTCCTTCCGCAACGGTTGGTCCACCTTTTGCGGACGAGTCAGCCAGCGAGCTTTACTTGTTGCGGTTCAGTTTCAGTTCGGGTATGCAGTGTACCCTCGAAAGGAGAAGAACTTTTATGCTTATGTTAATTACATTGCGAAAAATTGTATCCCCGCGAGTGATTCAGAGGATGTTTTCTTTTCGGATCGATTTGGTTAGTGTGATTTTGACCGATCCTTGGTTCTCTGTAGTTTGGCTATTCCAAAAGGCAGTTTCCGTGCCTTGATTCAGTTCGGTAAAATTCAACGGGTTTTTTTTTGTTAAGGGTCGTTCCCTTGAACCCGTTTACCCTGGAACCACCCCGGGTTCTGGGAAGTCTTTGTGTCGGGAGCTCGCGTTTTATGGGTGTGTTTATTTTTAGTGTTAGCGTGCGATATTCCTCGCAAAGCGGGAGTCAGCATTCGATTGCCTTCAATAGACTGGTTTCGTTTTCTGAACCGGATAGGATGGATTAGGTAACGACAGAGATCTGACCGTATTTCCTGTGTGTTTGGGTGGGTGTTCGACCTGTAATTAGTTGATAATGGCTTTAATCAACAGCAAGGGTTCCACGTTAGCGGGGTTTTGCTCACCTATGTGGCTTGGGCATACACTGATTAAGGTAGAACTGGAGCGGACAACTTCAGGTTGCTGGTGGGTGTGTCGCATTGTAACAGATGTTGCCGCAGTTTGTCACCTTTGAAGCGATGACTAACGGAACCTCACAACCTGAAAGATGTTAATGAAAAAATGGGAATGCTCGCAGCGGATGCAGGTTGCATGTTTGAGTAAAGGTGAGCCGGTGATAATTGTAAAGGTTGAGGTTCATTGACGTAGAAAAATGTGTAACGGAATCATAAGAATTAGATTTTAAAGTTTAGATTTAAAAGATGGAGTTATTGTAAAAATTAAGATATTACCATAATAATAAAGTCAATTAACTATCCTGTCAACTGCTGCAAACACTTGCGGCTTCTAAAGGAAAAGAAAGTCTTTGACTGCGCCGTTGACAAGGACATGCTTGCAACAAATGAGCTGTGTTGTACGACTCCGGGGCTGGGGCCCAGAAAGGCTGTGTGCGAATTTCGCCGTCCCAGGAGCCAACCACAACCAAGCAAACTGACGGAAACATCTCTCCCTGCGGTGAAATGAGGCTCCAAATCACAGCATTCCTTAGATCACACAGGTATCCATGCGGCCACAGTGGTAAATGGGAAACCATTATCTTGATCTCTTGATCACCTGCCGTTGTAAAAGCGGCGCACCAGGGCCTCGGAAGGCCCTGCAGTTCACTTTCAAAAGTCAAATTCCTTCGCGATCATCTCGCACAATGTGCGCCAGCGAATGAGATCAAAATGTCGTGAGACGGATTCCCGGTTACCGGGTACTGCGACTGCACAACACGGCCGCCTAAAACTGCACCGTACCAATGTGGCGAACTGCATCTTGGACTTGGTGTATCACCGTGTGTGTGTGTGTGTGTGTGTGATTGTTTACACTTTTAGAAATGCTGCTGGAGCTAGTGAGCGTGTGCGAGCGCGCGCGCGAGAATGGGAAAAAAGATTTATCGCATCGATAGGGGCAGACGACATCATGATCATAAATATCGACAAGCGTAAAAAGGCGGTTCCAAGGGTGGCGAAGGAAGGACTAGCCGACCGAGCGGCCGTTTTGCTCTGTCGACGGCAGAGGGTCGCCAGAAAGGCTAAGGGGATTTCCGTTTTCCCCTCTATCCGAGCAAGTGTGGACCTAAACTCGGGTGGCAACGATAATGCGTCTCGCGGCATTAGAGAAAAGCGAAAGGCCAGAAAGAGTAGAAACAAAAGTAAAAAAAAAATCGGCCAGCTTTATCTTTCACTCGGTGGCCGCAGAAAGTGACTGTCAACAAATGTGTTTTCTCGGGCTTTTTCATGCATCGTTCGTGCTTTGATGGTGGACGGGAACAGGCCGAGGGAAGGGTTAATTTGATAACCCAATGCAATGGACGAGCGACAAGGCGAACAAGGCGAGCGCGAACGCGTAACGCTTGATGCATTTTTCTAATGGTGCGCTCCCTATAGCGGTAGGGAGGGCAAAATGTGTAATGATTAGCTCGAATTGATTCGTGTTTGCAAGCTCCGCCCATTGTTGGCGCTTGATAATGCTTTTGAGACATCGCAATAGTGAAACAGGCGTTGAAGTCTTAGCTGAAACAGGGCTATCATTGGGAAGACTTTCGATTGCCGAACTAACCAGCTGATCGTTTGACCAATTATGGTGTTTAAATTAGAACAGGAGTCGTAGAGGATCAAACTTAAACTTAGTATATAAAATATGAAAGTCTTTTTTCCTTGGCACCAATACAACCTCGAGAGGTCTCGGGCCTGCCATTTATGGCTTTCTGTGACTTGATTTTACCCGTAGCAAAACAGTCAGCCCTGCGTACGGGGAGGCGGTTTTGATGGGATTTGAACCCCGGTCCTGCCGTGTGAAGACCGGCGCCGTTACCGCACCATGAAAGTAGTTGTTGCTATTCTCCAAATAACGCATTCTGACCAACTTTGGACGGCAAATGTCCATGTTCGGATCGGATCACCACCTGCTGGCGTGAACAAGCTACACGTTAAAGCTCGGTCCGTGTAAACAGACGCTCCGAAAGGACGCTCACACAAGAATCCCCCGCCACAACCGTTCAACGAGCGGGTACAGTAAGTAAATTGGTATCCCCACTCGCTGATGGATGAGTGAGGTAGAATGCAAGCCTGGGCATTAGGTCAGTGATGCTAATTTGAGTGCGTAAACGAATACGGCATACTGATCAGCGTGGATGACTGGAGCCAGCAAACGGGTAATGATTTACGATCCTTCACGGAAATTGGTTTCCGCAGATCAAGCCGTATAGCGATCGTCTTGATACGCGTCAGAATGTACGGGATCGTGTGATGTAAATAAGATGAGAACTATAAATGTATCTACTTGCTTTCAATCGGAATGATGTTTTGAAACCTAGTTAACGTGTTAAGAAGCTGCTTTTTTAGGAAATCAAGATTGGTGGGTGTACCACGTCAGGCGAGATCACGTCTGATCTATTGGTAATAACCTACTTAAATTTAGTTATAAAATAACAATCACGTGACAGAGTTTTTGAGTCGAACTTACAGAGTTTGAGCCATTTCAGGACCATTGTCTAGGTGAAGTGAACTATTGATAGGCAGAAGTGGAATTTGACGCTTTTTCTGGATCATGATCAAGTTTAACTAGGCTCTTGTTAGGATGAAGCAGAATTTTGTCATGGAGAACTGTTCTACTCGTCAATAGTCCACTTCATCCAGATCACGGTCCAGAGATGCCTCGTAAATTATCAGATCTTCTCAGGAAACTTGTATATTCGAGTTAAGGCGATCCGGTAGGACCTGGGCTAGAATCCCATCCAGACCTTACCTTTGAAGTGGGTATTGGCTTTTCAGCTTCATGGTATAATTAACTAAAGTCGATGAGCCAGGAAGCAAAATCGGATTATTTGGCACTTATAGAAATCTGGTGTTCTGGCACAACTTACAATGTGTGTTATGGACAATTAGGAACAATTAAGTGCCTTACAAGAATTACGAATCAGTTCAGTGATCTCATACTAAGGTACCGTTTTGCTATTCTATTTGATTTAAAAAACGCCTTTGATTAGCCTACGATTGTCGTAAACCGGGACGTTACCATTGACCCTAACCATTGCAATTGCACGTCGTGGTAAGCTCGAAGGTGATAAATATTTAAATTATTTATTGCATCGCTTTCAGGTGACACTTGTACTATGCAAATGCAGCCCCATGTCGTTTTGCCAATGTAACACATTGTTCGAGCGACGATACTCGGGTCAACGCAAAGGCGCACAGCCACCGAGTCTTGGGCCTGGGATTCACGGCCGTTTTCCGTCGACTTTGAACCCAACAGTTCGTGTTCGCTTCTTTTGTACGGCTGCCGTTACTGCGGAATCGTTGGTCTGCTTGGCAATTCATTGGGAATTATTAGCGATACCATTTTATATGCTCACGATACGTGCCATGGAACCGATGCGATGGGAAGACCTTATGGGATTGAGGGAATCGATTTTGGGCATGCCTTTCCTCATACGTTGCTGATATTAAGGGGGGAGCAGCAGTTAGCATCAAATGTAGCATCCTTTCGAGACATGTCTGTCGCAAAACGTTTGTCGCAAATTTAAGTGCCAATCGAATGCGCTACATTATCATATTCTTCCGTTTAGGCGGGCACGAATTAAAACGCCCTCAAGACGTTGGCGCCGTGCTGCAGCCATCCACCATTGGCAAGGTTGTGAAGCGAGCTGGTTTCGTTTTTTTTTTCACCGAGTAAGCCACGCTCAATCCTATGATCCTAATCCTGTAACAAAAGGTAAGGGTAAGAAGCCCAAGATGCCGAACGGAGAAAAGGAGCACGTAAGAAGAACCTTCACCCATACGAGATGATATGTTTTCATTCAAGCAGCAGAACATGACTTCTGTTTATGATAATTTGCTCACCGAACATATCCTCGATCATCTCGCATTACAAGTGATCGGTAGCTACCGATGCTGCGATGCGACGATCATCAGGGGGCGGCAGAACTTGTTCACTTCTGGGCCAGAGCGCGCCAGCCTGATGAAAAGAATTCGATCGTGTTCGAACGTTGACATCGATCGGGGCGACATAGTGCTCCCCGGTAGCCCGGTGAAAAGTGTGTGTTTACCTCGGTTTCGATCGTTGCCATGATCAGGAGGAGGCCTTGGTGGTGTCCCCAACCGATGGTGGGAAGATCAACGATGAGGCAATGTTATTCAAATATATTTGTCTGAGCCCGGATCGTTACAAGATCACGAGCTGAGCGGTGTAGCAGCAAAAACCAGAAGCGAGAAAAGAGAATCGCTCCAGAATCCAGTATCCTACACCATCACATCCAGGGATGCTACACCACAATCCCTGAGAAGCGTAGATTCGCCTGCCTAGGCCAATTTCTTTCCACCGAACGTGTCGAATGTAATGCCGTAGAATTGCAAAGTAGTAGTGTAGAAGCTGCTGGGCATGCTGCAAGCACTAGTGTCCCGCTGTGTCAGCCCTCGTCAGCTGGTTCTGTTTTTTGTTCTGGGAAATAGATAATGTATTTAAACTCTATATGTGAAGGCTGCATTTTGTGCCTAGGTGTTACAAGAAAAAAATCTCAAGTTTAACAACTTCCTAACAGTTGGATACGTATTTAAATATAGCTAAATTTAGCTTTGAAACAAAACTTGGCAGAAAAATCAACTTGATAATCCAATCTCGCTATGTGTTTCAAATCTTCTTTCAAGTGATTTGCAACCTCGAGTCGAAGACTTTCTACACGATGCAGAATGTGAAGTGGTACGTGATGGTAATGCGCTCGTAATGAGACAGCAATGACCGACGCGTTTGATCGCCTCAAGTAGCAGATCGTAATCTCACCAATTTTGACATCAATACCTCATGACGATTAGGCCGACTGGGCAGACCCGGCTGAGGTACACATGTGCATGTGCCTTTTTTCTCTCTTCGTATTTTGCAGCGTGCTAGTAGCTTCAGGGTCTTGAAACAGCTAACTGGATCGCTGATTCCATCCCGGCGCGGGTCTATAATTAGACGAACGTTTGCGCTCGCCCACCGTGGGGCGTTAGCTTACCAGTAACCAGGTGCAAATTGTGTGTGGATTACCAAAATTCATACTTTCGAGACCCACTCCACACACACGCTACACTTCTGGCCGTATCGGGTGGGTAGCGCCTACTTTCGCCTTCCGTCAGCACTAACGAGCTAAGAGCGACGCTGTTATGACATCTTAATAATAGCCGAACGGTATCAATTTCGTGGATCAATATTTGCTTAGAGTTTGCTCCATTTTTTGTTGGTCTTTGAGGATCTTTCTCTTTTGGGTTTCTTGGAAGAAAGAAGGTCGGCAGAAAAAAAACGGCCACAACCACAACAGTGCACTGTTGGTTTACGTTGCGTTCCAATTTCAAGTATCCAGCAGGTCGAGATGGCTGTCGAAAAAGTGTTCTGTTTTTAGCGCTTGCGCTTGGCCTCGGATCGTAGAAATGATAGGTTTCTCGTTGGCATGATGTGTTAAAGATACTACAGCCACACACACACACATTGATCTACACAGTGTGTTGAAGAGTTGAATGAGTTCGTGATGTTTTCGCGTGGACACACGCGATCATCGACGAGTCTTCCCTGGGCGTTTTTAAATGTTTCTCAAGCTCTCGGCTGTGAGTTGGAGGATCCGGTGGCAAACAGCAGTAGATAGGTCGTCAGCAGCGTCATCGTAGCTGATCATTGCTGGGGAAGCACGTTTTTAGATTTTTTTTGTGTTGGTGAGTTGCTCGCTTGTTGACTTAGACATTCGGTGTCTGTGACAGCGATCAGGTCGGTTACTGTCGGTGCCTATTTGTCCTGTGCTGGGAGCTACATTGGAGCACTTAGGGTTTTTGTAGTTACCTGATTAGCTTCAAGGTTTTCTTTCATATGGGAAGGTCCATTCTCCTCTAAACACCCGATATAAATTTAGCCGCATAAAGCGCCTTTAGAGCATTGATAAGAGAGTTGAATATCTCATCTTTTACCAAGGTTCATCTGATACTCAGTATCTTACTGTTGCATCGTAAAAAGGACATCAGGTGTGAAAATTTATGCACAAAAACCTATATTTCATCGGTGTTAAAGTGATCCACAGCTCCAATAACCACTCGCTAATTGCACTTGACTGATACAAAAACACGAACCCACTTCAACGATTCCTGGCCCCACAAAGAAGCTCACAAAACGCAGGTCCAACTGTATCGGGCAATCATCATAATGATGAGCTGTCTACGCATAACTGAGCATTTCAGTCTGTGGTATCCCGGTTTAGCCAGCGTACTGACCAGTTCGTAATTGCTGTCCCTATATGTACGCAAGCCAGAGACTTGCGGCTTTTGTGCAGAAATGGCAAACGGGTCCGAGTGAAATGAATTCGAATGATATTTTGATTGAGATATTTCGAGCATTCGTAATTTATTGAGAAATTACGAAGAATGCGATGATACACCCGTTTCGGAACCCTGGGTCAAAGTTTAGTGCAACGCAAAAGGGGAAGTTTTTGGGTGCGGCTCGTTTATCTACCCGTAGTAGTCGAGTCGGCAACGAAAGCAATGCACTACTTAACGTTTCGGCGTGGTAATTATTCACCTGATGAATATGTAACATCCATATTGGGAAGAAAGGATGGATACTGCTGACTGTTGCAGGACAGCATTCCACGGAAACGATGGAAACGTATTGAGCGAATGAAAGCAATCAAATATTTTGTCTCTTCGAGAAGACTTTGGAGCTGTAGATGTCCTTAAGTTTCCGTTGGTGACAAAACGGGCTTATTTTGGGAATCGATCGCTTCCACTAATCCTCGCGAATTTAGATTAACTCCTAGTTCAAGTCACAACGCCAGATCTTCTTATCTAAGGACAAGGACGTGACAGAACCAAACATTTGCCTGCAAGAATTCGTGATCTTAAACGTAGGAAATGCGTACCAAAATCTTTCAAGCTAGGCGTTGCAGCTACACAACATCTGTCTCCTGTTCAGGGTGAGAATTTTTCGAAAATCGTCCTCATCCTTGACTTTGACAAATGATTCTCTGGATGACACATCACAAAATAAAAAGTGACGCATCTTGACACATTTAAGGTAGGAGATCCTCCCGGTTGTTTTTTTTTGTCACCGATCAGCTTTTTCGTCTTCTTTGCACCTTTGTCTTTATTCTAACAACTGCACACACAAAGGCACCAGGTTAAAGATGGTCCGTGAGTAGAAGAGAAGAAGGCACTACGGCACAACACACTGATTGGAAGTCCTCTTTGGTACAGTCTCCATGAATTGTACTTTGCATAAGAAATGTTTCAAATCTGATTAAACAAATTCCAGGGCACAACTGTCTCCGCGGTGACATAGTTGAGCACAATATAACAGGTTGCTGGGGCAGAGTGGAGGGCAGAGTCTTTCTCTCTCTCCATGTACGGGTGTTCGGCAACAGTCCGTAAAGATGGCCAGCGGTCATCCAGCAACAACGAAAAAAAAGAAGCAGTTCGAATTGGAAATTATCGTTTTGAGAGCGTTTTACCTGTGTCGGTTTTTGGTGCTTTTTTGAGCTGGGCTGGTCCGATTCGATTGGCCGCGAACGCGGAAGACATATATTTAATTATAAGCCTGATTTATGGAACTTTTTCAAATGAAAAATGACGTCACGTGCGTTTTATTCGGTTGCGCTGCTTACGTTCCCCCGTTCACTGGGCCACCGTTGAATGAAGTCCTCACACATAAAAGGATAAACAGTCCGTTTGCTGTAGGATGTGAAGATGAGAGACGCGGCGCTGCTCTGTCTGGTTCGAAGAAGGTTCGTAAGGATCGGAAGCTGCTGATTCGGGACAAGCCGGATGGATGGTCGCAAATAAGTCCTGCGATGGCTTACAGTGTCCTGGTGCTGCAAGCAAAGGGAGTATCGAGCATGGAGTATGCAGCAATCAAAGCCTTCCAGAGCTGAGAATGATTAATGAGTGGGCTCCATTGCACGTTGCACAAGTTTGTCACACTGTGGTACGGGATGGGTATATCATCATCAGCTGAGGCTCTGCTACGCTGCCTCCTTTCAACAGCGCTTCAGGATGCGCACTTTGTGTCGAAAGCCCTTCCATCTTCGACTGCGGACTTCATGTTGTTTCCGTTTTTTTCTGTTGGTGCGTCTCGTTCCCCGTCCCAAAATCCCGGGAAGCTCACCGGGAACGAACACACCCTTAATCGACAGCAGTGAACCGAACCGGTTCAACGTGATGACCCTTGCGTAAGGATTGTGGATCCTCGATAACAAGCCAAAGATAGCCGGAAGTGAACTGTTTTGGGGTGACTTCCAAAAAACCTGAAATATGTTTTTTGTTTTGTTTTCGCGATCACTCGCTCGTGTTTGCATCGAACGTCCTCCATCTGCCCAGTGCACTCCCACTGAAAGGCGGTCATCTTCGAGGCATTTTTCCCAATTGCTCATCTTGCGGACGAATGCGTAGAGCCCTGTCACGAAAGTTGATCATTATTTAACAGATTTTTTTGTTTGGTGTGTGTGTGTGTATCAGGGTAAATCTCTCTTTCTCTCTTTCGCTCGTTTTGCCCTCATTGATCTTCGAGCTGCATTTCGGATGAGCCATCCACCAAGCTTACCACCGGACAGTATCTTCTCCAAACGATCTTCTGCAAGCAATGGATGGATCTGGTCCGATGCAAACTGCACGATCGTAAAAAATCTTCCAATTTACGGAATGTCGTGTCGGGAAAAATTGAAATTAATTAATTATGAGCATAAAAATCAGCAAATTGTTTTTAAATTACTCTACAAGCTATATCGCATGTTGATTCCGATTTTTAACTGATTTCGGCGCAGTGGGCGGTGGAATGTAAAACTTTAGGATGATCGAATGGCACTCCTCCGCTTGGACATCCAACGGTGGTACGTGTCGTGGTCAAAATGAAGATTAAATGTATACTTGGTGAAAAAGGGCCAAGATTCATGTGAAGCACACATTTATCTACAAACTTTTGGGGTTATTGAATGTTGTTATATGTGCTCCAGTGCTGATAGTTCTTTTGGACGAAGCTGACTCTTTCTCATCATAATGATCTCAATCGATAAGTTATTTAGCATCTGCATGATAAAGACAACATCAATAAAGCGAACTGGAACTAGGAGCAGATTGACTTACACTTGTTCCACCCAATCACGGCTATAACACTGAAATTAATGTCCATCGCTTACTTGACAACTGGCAAGTAAAACATACGGCTCGTCCAAATCGAACAACGACTGCTCGTATATTGACAGTAGAGTAAAAGTCGTCGGTCGTTTGCTGTCGATTTAAAATTATTAAAATTACCTCAAGCAGGGTGTGTCCAACGCGGGAACGGGGAAGCAGAGGCGTGTGTGGCGCACCCGGGGTTCAATTAGTTCTTGGGTGGTCGATCTCACCGTGCACCGATACTACTGGTGACTTTCAGCTTGCCTCGGAATTGGCTTCACTTTCGGGGTGGAGGATGATACAGTACAGTAGGAGAAACGAAGAAGTCATCGGTGGTGGAGAGCTCTTCGCTGCGTGCAGAGGAAAAACGTTGACCAAAATAAGTTTTAAAATGGCCAGTTTATGAGTTCGCGTTGCCAACGGTGGATAAAGTGCTGGAGGTGGCGCTGGGATTCGGTAGAAGCGTTGGTTTTGTTTTTGATCTCTCCCTTTCTGTTTCCTTTCTGCATCAGCAGCTTATGCGGTGCGTCACTTAACTCGAGCATGACACTGCTTCAACGGGCCAAATGGCTTAAGTCCCATATATGAATCCGTAATGCGATAGGATTATGGAGCATTTAGTAATCCGAGAGCCATCGTTTGCGTAAAATGTCGTGTAATTCCTCGGTGATGATTGACTCTCAGCTAATCGGATTCATTGTTTCAACTGTTGAGCGAACCAGAACTACCAGAAAGCTCGTAGGTAGCGTGTGTGATCCTACATTCAAACGTTAGATGTATATGATCTGTCGCTCCTTTTGTTGATCTGTTGATCCATGAAGTTGGCAGTCCGTTCGGCAAGAATTGCTTCAAGCCACCAAATGCCCTAATCGTGTGTGGTATCGAATGTCTCCTTTCCGGTTTTTCCTTTTTTGAGAGGAAATATGTGTGTGTGTGCGTTGTTTTTATCATCCATTATTTTGCCAGGGCTAGATATGAGGCTATCTGGCTGAGTACACTTTCCAAAGCACGACATATCACTGTACGAATCGATCGAACTGAGACTATTGAAATGTCTCTTGCTATAAATGACAACGATTGCACTCGCGATCGCCGTGGCCATTAATCTCTTTTTTTGTGTTTAATGTGAAGACCGTGCGGAGGGCTCCACGATCACGCTGTACTATCACATCACACACAGTGGTAACAAAAATTGCTCTGCTCGCTGTGTAAAGCCTAGCGTTTCGAAATTGAAATAAATCACTTTTCCCGGTGGCATCGTGTACATGCGGGTCATTCGATACGCAGCAATCTTCTATTGGCGATGGGTTTCTCGATGAATGATAGCAAATGTGCATTTGGAGAGCATTATCATGCACACACAATCACAGACAGAGCGAGAGAGAGAGAAAGAGAGAGAGAGAGAGAGAGAGAGAGAGAGAGGGACAGAGATAGAGCCGCAGTCCGGACGATGCGCACCTTACGATGAGATTTGCACAGAGTGGACGGACGACACATCAATAGATAAATCATCCATTCATCATCTCTCGAAAAGTAAACCAATCAAGTGGAATTGAACGGTGAAACGATTGAAATTACTTTTATTATCTCTCGGCCGAATGGAATATTCATGCTGGGAACTGCATCTCATCTTTGGCTGCGTCATCGACGTCCAGCAAAAGCTGGAGCGACATCGGCTGCGTTGTTCCGACGGCTTCCTACGATGACAGATCGGTGGTCTGCCGCGATCGATGTTATAGAGTTGTCGATGTTTAGGTTGAAATGAATTAATTACAGATCAAACATTACACGCTCTATCGTCTAGCGGGTCGGCCGGCTGGGCAGTGGAAGAAGCAGCAACGAAGCGTTGGGCGATGGGTCTCCTCCGTTTTCCCGTGCAGTCCACACGAGAAAAACGGTGGGAAAATGTGTGAGCCACAGGACTGAAAATACTGGAAGGTATGCAGCCAAACGGTAAGCAGCCGTGAGCAGTAGCCGCTTTATTAGAACCATTGGCTGAAAGCGGACAAACGAAGTATGTCGAATTATTTTGAGTGATTTATTGCACTGCTCTAGTACGGACAGCCGTTTGCATTTCAAGCAGATTCCAGAGCAGATAACTAATGTGCTGTGGTAGGACCGTTTAGCGCCATCCCTTGAGGAACCCTTTCAGTTCCAAATTATGAGGGTTTTTTTGTGAGCATTTGGCACCTTCTTGAACGATTCTACCACTCGAAACATGATTTTTTAACCACTTCAAACATGGTTTCCTTTCATCATTTGGTAGGAACGGGGGTTGACACGTCCCATCCCTTATTAAAAATTCAGTGACTTTAATCATAACCAACACCCGGAGAAAAAAAACGTTTTAAAAACCATTTTCTTGGATTCGCTACCTATCAACCTTAAGAGCGATCGAGGTAAAGAACCATTTGCATAAAACGGAACCTTTTTCCTTCCTTGTATCCTTGTGTAAATTGAAGTATAGGTATAAACGATCGTTAAAACAGAAACGGGAGCAAACAGTTTCGTTGAAGGGTTGGCTATGTAAGCGCAGCGCAAACAATTGAAGTATACCCAATTGATGAAAGCTGGGACAGCTGACCAAGAAAAGGGGTTGCAGTGGTTGAAGACCTGACAAGAAAACAAGGACCACGAAGGACGGAAGTAATTGTTTTTATGACATCATTAGACGTCTACTGCGGATCAGCATTGCCAGTTGCCTTCGAATGATGGATGAAGGCAAGATGTACCTAGATATTCTGAGCAATGCCAGATAACGCGAAATCGTGACGATGGATAAATGTTTCAAGATTTTTATTGTGTGGAAGTTCTCTAAGGTTAGAAAAAATAACTTGTGATGCAACTCGGTGATTGTGGTATCTTTTGGTCTGGAACTTTTTTTGATCATCCGTAATACAGGACTTACTCATTATTTTATTTTAAAGACATTTAATAAAAAAAATAAACTCCTCTTTTTAACCCTAGTATATCTTCTTCAATAGAACTTCAATCTCGGCATGTCATTTGTGAATTCAGTGACTTCATTATACTCGTAGTTGAAGAGCTGGGCTGATGGAGGGATTGGAAGACAAATCTCCTCTGAAACCTAGTCTTTAACACCGGTATAACATATTGATAGAATTTTAAGTCATAACTCTAAGCTCCATGGTATATGGTCCAATGGTATATTAAGTGTCCAAGTTCAATTCCATTCGTTTCAATTGAGATATTGAGCCGTCCGATTTTAAGTATATATTTCGATATGAATTAATTTCATTCTAGTTTAATGTATCTGTTTCGAAAATATAGCAAGAAAACTCGAACGAAACACCAAACCCTTTGTCAGCAAATTAACTTCTCTCACGGAGCAAGAATCGTGTCGGAACACATTCAGGACAAACTCTTTCAAGCATACGCATTCATAATTTTTGCTTCTTCACAGCGTTCGCCTTTCCACGTCTACAGTCAATACGATTGCGATTTGTTGATGCGCTTTTCCGTAGTTAAGCGTAGTTCGAGGGTAAGCATTTGCACTTGGCACGCCTGCAGCTGCATAGTTACCGCGTCACGAGCGTCTGCGAAATAGAGATGCTTTCAATCCCGCATGATTTATTGACACCTGTGCTAAGCATTTGCATACGGCGCGCATTAAAATGCGTGTGTGCGGCGTCGGCTAACAACAAAAAGGCGCTCCCTCCATCCCGCCGGGCAATTATGACACTTATGCGTACAAACGACACGCAAGACAATTATAATCTAAGCTCGATGCTCACCTCCACCAGTATGCCGGAGATGCAAACGGCCGCAATGTCCGAATGTCCCTGGTGCACCAGCAGTAGGGTCATAGAAAATGCATTTTCTATGTTTTCTCCATGCTTTCGTGAAGTTGCAAGTACGCGTAGTTGTATGTGTGTGTGTGTTCTGTTTGCACACCAAAGTCTACTTTCAACCGCAAGCCGGCACATCCGCCACGGCTGACCATTAGCTCGTGCGACAACAGTTCGTCCGCGATCTGTGTGAGTCTGTTCCGCCCCCTTGACGGCACCAGCGGCGACGACAAATTCCTGGCCAGGTTGATCTTGCCACCGATCTGGCGGCAGACTTTGGCAGCAGAGCGTACTGCCGGGCCGGAAATCGTCGGACAGGCGATATAGATGCGCCGCGGTGTCTGGGTTGCTGCCAGTTGCCAACTGAAAGCGCGGCTTTTGTGGCTTGGACCACAAAGTTCAATTAACACAATGCGGCAATTAAAGAAGCCCCCATAGGATGGAGTTTTATGCGGGAACTATGGTCCCGTGACAGTGTACAGCCGCACCGTAAAGGTTCGTCCGACCGTCCGTCCGGAGGTTTAAGTGTGTTCCGACAAACGTCGGTCACATTCATGGAGTTCCTCCACCATACACCATTTATGATCGTGAGGCTCGTGTACTTGGTAAAACACACTCACCACAGAAAGAAAAAAACCGGACGGGAACACAAAGATTGGTCGCATTTGAATGCGCGCTCTGTGCTCAATTAGTTCCATTTGCACTGTAAGACCAAAACAAGTGACTTCACTATCTCAAGTTCTTGTCTTAGGGGGTTGAGCCCTCGGGCGGGAACAGTTTCTACTTGGTAGTGCAAATTGTTTATGGACATTTTTCAATGAGTTGCGTCTTTTTTCACCCCGATTAGTGCAAATACACTTCCAATAATCCAACCCATTGACTCAGGAACACAAGCCGACGATCACTGCAGAAGAACTATACATGATTGGTTACCAATTCCCCGATATGGTTACACCATCAGCCGCCGAGGCCAAATCGTAAGGCTCCTCCAATAACGTTACGCAAGGCCGATTTTACAAGTTGAGCATCTTCTTGCAGTAGGCGATCGGAAGATCCGAACGAAACGGTACGGAGCGCTTTTGGCAAAAGGGTATGCTACTATTTGAGTATGGCTGCCTTTGCTCATCCTGGCGTGCCGGGGAATGTGAGTTTCGGTTGTGGTGCACCTGCGATATAAACCTTTTGGTCGATCTGAAAACGAATAAACTCACCCGCGGGACCGCTCACGGGCAAACCGGCACCATTAATGCTAAACGGATAATCCCATTTGCCCATTTAGCCCCCACCAGCACAACGGTGACAAGCGTAGTCATCACACTGGCCACGGCCAGTTTTATAGCCGTCGTCGAGTGGACGGATTTATGGCTGTCAACTCCGCTGGTCTTCGTTCGTCCTAGTTGGTGACCTGCGAGGCGCTATAAAACAATGCCCATTTACGCGCCGAAGATGCTCCGAACAGTGCGCTGCGAATGCTGCGTTTCATTACTGGAATGTGTCACTTTTAGCGTGCTAATAAAAAGCGTTTTGAGCTTTAAACTGCACTTGGCCGCGTTGCAGCCAGCCGGCCCCTTGGTGACGGTGTGGCCACCCGGTAAAATGGGAGTTCTGGTTTGTGAGCTCGGTGTTTTTGTTTTCATTGCTCATTTGGTGCGTTGTTGGGTGCTGGATGGATTCGGGGTATGTTGGGTTGGTTTGGTGGTTTGGTGGCCAAGTGAACAGCGTTGTCAACGGAGAAATAAAGTTTATTTTAGGTCACTGCGGCAGTCGTCGCCGCCGCACTGTAGCTTCGGAAGGCGGATATTGTTTTGCGTTGAAAGTATTCATTCAACAAAATTGTCGAGAGATGTCCAATAAATGTGTAGCGCTTTGAGGGGATTTAATTAATGTTAAATAACTCGATAAAAGTGAGGAGTTAGTTCAAAACGGAGGCTTGAGATCACCAAAAGGAAGTATCTCTGAAAAGAGGAGGAATTCACGAGTACATGGACACATTGAACAGTCGATGCGGTCTACATACATTAGACACGAAGGTAACACTGTGTAACACCATTGATCGGAAGAGAATTGCATCAGGTGCTTCAGCATTCGGTGGAAAATATTGAATATCATAACCCGGTTCCACCCATTTGCCGAAAGGCAGCCCAACAGTATAGAAAACGATTTATCATCGCGCACGACCAGTTCGTTGCGCTTTGCTCGCATCGATTTAGTTGTTTATAACAATATTTAATAGTCCGAAATTTTCGTGCGGTAGAGATGAACTCGCTCCGTCGGTCGATCGGTCGCTTTCGGTTTTATTTTTCGAAGGTCCGGTCTCCTTCGGTGCCCCGAGGCCAGAGCCGGTTGCCAGGAAATCAGTCACAATGGAAAGCCGCTCATCATCACGCCGAATTAAACCGTATCAAATCAAAAGTAGACCTTCCCGATACGTGTAAATGATTTTAAATGATCGCTACACATTCACGCAATCATTGAGGTTTTGCAGGTTTTGGGCATCGTACAGTTGGACATCACGGGGTTTTGCGTTTGATAGTTGACTCGTGGCTGTGTCCGATTGCGGCAAATTTTCAATCGGATTTCGTTGACGGATGACCTCCGAGCTATTTGTTCTGACAACTGCACGCTTTTGTGCCGAAAGCGCGCCTTCCTCAGATGTTTCGGAGGAAGACACCCCGGTGTAAATTATTCTGCGCACGTGGATGCTGCGTGGAAGTCGTGCGTTGACAAAGCAGCCAGATCAATCTTAAGCTGGGGCGAGAAGATAAATAACTAATTTTTCTTGTCCGAGGCCCTGTTGCCACAGCATCAAGATAAATTGCCTTTACAGAGCACCGCTGTAACACCTCTCTGCGGCTGGTTTAGTTATTGTGTGGATTAATCTACAAACAGATTTCCACAACAAAACAATTTCGTCCACTTGTTCGGTTTTGTACACGGTATACGGGGAGAGAGAAAACGCGACCATTACCTTTAAGCCGGCTCTCGATCAAGACGTTTTAAAGCTGTGAAAACGCACCAAGATGAGCGGCCACTTTGCCACTGGGCCTTCTCGCCCACGACGTGCTTCTACTGTAAACGCGACCAACGCCCACGGTAAAGGTGCAGAAGAAATGCTAGCTGAAAATAATTTGAATAATTTTATCATGCTCCCATCGGTCATGTACGGCCGATGTCATCCCAATTGGATGGCCGGAATAAGTGTGTCCGGTTTTGCGGCGAGGGCAGTTAACCGATACTTCGGGAGGCACCAAACTTGCCGCGAAAGCTACCACGCGTTGACGGAGTACTTGCACGGCTCAATCTTCTCGGTCTGACAGGCGAGCATCTCAAGTGCGACTCTACTTAATTTACCTCCGGCCGGCCGGGACTCGCACGGAATAACGTGTATTTGGTGGCCGGCGAAACAAGTTGGCACCCGAATCCTCTACATGCGATGAAATTAAAGTACTCTCCCGACAAGAGCGCGTAGATGATGATGCGATCAGCGCGCCGGTCGGCCGGATCGTCCAAAAAACGGCCAAAACGGTTCGGAGAAATCTGGGAGATGCTCCGGCCGAAACGGCTCCAGCAGCACGTCCTTACATAAGTTACGCTTAATCTGGGTCATTTCATCAGCCCAAAGCCGAGAAAGCCAATGTGGCATGCGTTGCCCGCGTATGTTGAAGTTCACCTTGATTTCGGTGGCGGGTAACAGCAAGATGCGCTGCACGAGGTGCTTGAAGGTTTATCATAATATTTGCAAGTAATAAAGTGCTGAAACAAAATTAAGATTTTCTCTCGCAAGTTTAATAACGATGTTCAAAACTTCCAGATGCGATAATGTTCGCTCAAAACAGTGATCAACAAACAAAACAAGTCGTTTGAGTTAGGAAAAATGGACACAAAGACACAACCAGAAAACACATACAAAAAGCGAGTTACATCGAATCAAAAAGCGCGCATGACCGAAGCAGATGCAGTTTTGTGGAGCAAAAACGCAGTCCAAGAAGGGAAGGAGACGAACGCAAAAAAAACAGGCGATGCGATTTAAGACGCAGAACAAATCTGGTTTCCCGATCGTACGTTCCGCTTTACGACGTGTCCTTCAAGCCGGGCAGAAGTTGCCGCTAGCTGTTGTGTTGCAACGGCAAATTACTCCTCGGACGTCAAGAAACCGAGGGCGTTAACCAATTAATGTTTTCAACCTACTGACTCAGTGACGAGCTTAACGAAGGCAAAGCAGCAGTCAGCTTCCGCCGCGGAGACTGGCGAGGATCTCCTTTTTATCTTTGGAGGTACAGACTCGTCACTGCTCGTTGTTAAGCTGAGCTGGACGCCCCAAAAACGGGAACCTTTCATAATATGGTTTTAATTATTTGTTATGAACCAATCCATCCCTGGCGCGGTGGTTGGTGTCCGGGTGTTAAAAGAAAAGGCACGGAATTTTTAGGACGAAAACTTGACCCGTCGGGAACGAAGATTTCAATCAGAAAATTGGTTTTTTGTTGTCGTTGTTGTTGCCACCGTGCAGCAGCTGTGTGTGTGGCGTGAAGGATCTGGTAGCACGTGATTTAATTTTTAGCAAGTGAGTGCGAGCTGATTTAACGATGGAGATTAGTGTTGAGGTAAAACATAAGAAGTATATGCATCTGTACATTGACTCATTTAATATGCAATCAAAATTTGTTGATCAAGCAAATCGGTATTTTATGTCATAATATAGTTTAATCTTTCCGTGGAATTGATCTTCTATTCATATTACGAAGTACTGTTCAAGAATCCAGAAAGTGTTATTTTTGAGCCGCAACTCCATCGAACTTCAATAACCTCCAGTTACCTTGCCGATCGCCATGGGAAAAAAATCAAAATACTGAGCTCCAAATTTGGCTTCAGTTTGTATACTTGCAAGAGCTGTAGCGCTGCGAGATGTGCAATCAAATCACAACTTGCCGTACGAATATTACCCGTTATGCATATATTTCTCAACAGAGTCATGAAGTGGGCTTGCTTCGTGCGAAAATAGGTGAACATGCTAAACACCACTCACGCTGCGGTGTGCAATCATCATAACCAGCCGCGAATACCATGGTTCACAGCATAGCTGTCAGTGCATATTGCTTCTCACCGCGTCTCAATCGAAAACAAACAAGCCAGGTGCAGCATAACGCAGAAGCCTCCTAATAAGCGATGGACTTAATCCACTGAATCGACAATTGCTGCATTCTTCCTAGTGATTAGGACGACGGGTAGCTGCCAGCTGTAGCTGCGTGACGGGATCGACAGGATTAGCTACTAGCGAACTGACAGCCCCAATAATCGAGACTCGAATCTGTATTTTCGGAGACTTACCATTAACACTGGGTTGCTTATTATTGGAGCTGTGTGTTTGTGGACGTAATATGGCAATTTCACGCTGAAAAAGCTTAAGTTATAGCGATGGAATGATGTGCAAAGTACTTCTATTACCAGGTACGCAAAACTCTGAAGAAATGACAAGATTTTAATATGATAAGCCACGATTACTCATGTTGACCTTTTGAGCACCTATGCGTTACTCTAACGCCGTGTCAACCGGATCATCAGTTAATCTGGAAAGCTGTGTTGTATAAGTGAAAGTGATAGAATTTCAAGCGGACATATATGTTGAACAAGAGTGAGAAACCTGCTAGCACTGTTTTGTTGTAGGTGCCAACTGAGTGACAGCATCCGATGACATCTTGGCAGAAGTAACGATTAGTTACGGATTTTTGCACATATTCGACTAAGAAGCATTACTTGCCAGTACTTCTAAGAATTCAATTTGCGCTAGTTAAACAATCAATTATTGCTGAAATCATTGACCTATGAATGGTTTGGAATATCAATCAACAACTAGGAATCCCTTTTCAATTTATTTAATTGAAATTCCTCCATATCTCACAACTATAAGAACACCAACTGCAGTACTAAACTGTGGTTCTGTTGCTAATACAAAAGCTGTTCTGGGCGGTGATCGATAAAGATAGCTGCAAGAAGTAGCCCTTGTTGCGGGACGCAACAATGAGTTTTAGACAATCTAAATGTACGTTAATATATTTTTGAATCATTTTACAATTTCCTATCTCTTCTCCCTGCCATGCAGTTTTTATGGATTTTGTCCTATTTTGATTTTCAGGGTTTTCGAAATGTAATACTTTAGTTACATACGCATGTAATAATCCATTTTTAATGACTTAAGGCATTTTTAATAATCTTATAAATTATGTATTTTTTAAGGAAGTGACTCCAACAAGCAATGCAATAAATTGATTGAAAAGCGAATTAATAATAGAAATAAATATAAGAGTAAATAAAAAAATCATACCAATTTGTTAAATTAATTATGTTAACGCAGAACACTTAGAGAATAAAATTAGTTTAACTCATTGCAGCAAATTTCAAGGTGTTTCAAAAAATAACGCTAAATACGTTGATTCCAAAACTATTTTAAATTTAGAATGCTATGGAACGATAACAACCAACAGCTATTTTTAACTGATGCTCTCAGACGCTACAAGTAATCAGCAAGAAGTAGGATTGAACAATAGCTGAGAATCGATTTATCAACCGGAGTTTTTACTACAAAAGTAGATGAAACATTCAAATAGAAACACATCTTCAGTCTTACAGTACCCACTTCAAGAAGTACTTTTCTGCTCTCCTGTACGCCATTTTGTTTTCTTTTAAGATAAGTATGATAAACTTATTTAAATCACATAATGCAGACGTTCACTGATGCGAGTTCGGACGAACCAAAGTTATGGGTAGCGCGAATCGGTCAAAGATCAGATCGACCATCCATGAATGTTTGAGGGAAATGTTAAAAATTTTAATAAAGCCATTTATCACGCCTCGATCCGAAAGCGCAACCGAAATCGATTCTTCCAAGCCTGGAATGCAAGATCAGGTTGAATCGATTTCATTCCACGCTGTCACTGGTTCCGCGTGTCCCGAGTGAGTTCCGACAGCTCACAGGGCGCTCGAGATTTCTGGCCGGTGACCGGTTCGGGTTTGCTCCACTTAAGTTTTTAAATTTATGCATCATTCTTTTATTTTCTTGCCCCCGTGTTCGCACCTTTTCGCAGGCAGGCAGGCCCGGCCGGAATGGTCATGTCGGATCAACGCCCATGTGTAGCTGCCAATTCGAAATCGATAGAATTTCAATTTGTTATTGTTTGGCTGAGCGTTGCATCGGCGAATTCGTGGAAGTGGTACCTGTTCTCGTATTGCTGCACTGCATCACAATTGTCCGGAGCACGAGATTCTGCTGTAGTGCAGTGAAGAGTTGCACATCATTATTCATTTCAGTTTTTTTGTGATTGTGGCATTATTCGGTAACTGCGAACTGCCTTCATTGGGCGTCCTACATCCACCTGGAGCTTTTCAGTCAATATGTTTCTTCCTTGATGTTTTGAGCAAAGTTTCAAGTGAACGTTGCTTTAAAATAAGTACAACAGCCTCATCTCAATCCAAGTTTCTCGCAGGCTTTTTTCTGCAGAGAGCGCATTGCAGAAGTAGCACCAGCTAGCTATTGCAATGTAGCTGTTTGACGTCGTTCCCGGTACCAGATAATATCCCTGTTAAGAGCAGATCGGGCTCGGATTTTGGCTTTTTAAGCAACACAGCAATTGATGCTGTGTTTTCCATTTTATTTACGACAGTTTTGGGGGCCGCAAATGAACCGACTAATCAGCTAATGTTTAGGTGAAATCCCTGCTTCACCGATCCATGGATGATTTGTTACTTTGTCCTTTTGCTTTACGCTTCGGCGTTAGTGGTTAATTGATTTCTCACGGATCAGTGTTGACAGCTACTGTGCGCGTTCGGGACCCCGGTATCGATTGGGCCATCTCGGCCCCGACATCCGAGTGACTGACAGCGCTAGTCGTTTATGGCTCCGGGGCTCAACAGCCACCAGCCCGTGGATTGGGATCGTTGACGGCCTAATTAATTATAAAGACATGGTTGAAGTCGAGCTGCCACTACTAGCGCACAGGAGATTTCCATCGGTTTGAATTAGATTTACAACTTCTTCGATCCGGGCGCGATCCGGTGTGAATTGTACGTGACGGCCTGTGACTGCGTGTTTGTTTTCGGTGGGAACGAGTTTTTCATGTTTGCTCCGTCCGTTCGGCCGTCCGTCCGTCGGAGGTTGATCATTTTCTTCGCTTCGAAATCGGGTGTTAAACGCTCATAAATAGCCACCAAAATCCTTCTAAAACGCGAACAAGCGTCGCGTCGATAGTTTGTAAGGCATCGTTAAGTCAATGCCTTGGCCGGGAATGAATAATAATCGTATCATTAAATATCTATAACAGCAACCGACCCTGGTGGTGCCGGCTAAATTTGATACAATTTATTTACCACTCTGAATGTCCGCGCTGATTGGAACAAATTGGCATCATTTTCGAGAGCAGCGCTTGTCGTGGCCAATTTTTGCACTTACGCTTTGTCCAGCGTGGTCCAACGGTCCACCGGCGCGAATGCGTGTGGACGCGGCAACCAACACATGCTTCGGCACCGGTACCGGTTTGACAAATTTCGAAGATGCATCCCCGAACGGGGTCAACCCTTGGAGAGTACAAATTATTGAATTTTAAGCGAACACCATATTTCTTCATTTACATCGTAATTGTATGCAAATTTGTGCGTCGCACCGAAAAGAAAAACACAGCCAAATTTGTAACGCAGTTTCCTTATCGGATCGGTGCCGAGATGCGACAGATTACATGGGAAATTGATCGTTCACCGGGGTCGCAGGCGTGTTTCCGTGTGTGTCTGTGAGGAGGAACACAGTACCCTGTATGGTGATGTGTCAAAAGTGACAGGGAAGTTGGTGTTCCAAGCGCGAGTAAGGTGTGACATGAGATGTTGATAAAGTTCGAACGAGATGTACCGCATACAACGATTAGTTTTAGTGAGCATGGTTATTAAGAATAATCAGTTCAATTATAAAATTTGACAAGTCTTTGTATTCCAGCACAGCCAGTGAAGAAGCTTCACTTTAAGACTGTTTTTTAGCAAGTTCCTTGTTAAACGTTTGAATTATTGCATGGATTCTTTATGAAATTCTTAGAAGCCTCATTTTATTTCGTAGTCTGCAAGTTATTGGATTCCGTCTAACATACGAACATCTGTGATCAAAATAAATCTGGCTACTTTCTTGTCAATCAAGTGTATCGTCATGTCTTTTAGGCCTGTACTTGGTTTGCAGTTTGTTTACCGAATTTAGCATCATCTGTGAAATAACAGCCTTTTGTACGACATTCCATACATTGAAATTCGCGATCAAGCAGCATATCTGGATGACCTAGTAATGTCAGATGGTAGTTGGTTTAACACGGCAGGACCGGAGTTAAAATCCCATTAGGATCGTTCCCACGTATGGAGAGCTAATTACGTTGCTACGGGTAAAATCGAGTCATAGAGCGCCAGAAATGGCAGGCCGAGACCTTTCAAGGTTATATTGCCAAGGAAGAAGAAACGAAAGACTCGACAGAGCTAACCCGAGATAAGGTGCCCTTTCACGGTTTGGAAAAGGAAATGTCAATACCATCGTGAATTGTATTAATTTTTGTAATTTAGAAAAAAAAAATACTATAATAGAACTGAAATATGACCGTGAAGAAACGATTCGATTTATTCTTCTTAAACAGTCTTTTACTTATAGAGACTTTGGGTCTCTGAGGCCTCATTTGCCTCATTTTACTTGAACAGAATCGGGGAAATACAGTAGATTCTAGTTCAACCAGAAATCTTTCCAACTCTTCCTGAACGGAATCCAGAAATGCTTGGAACATTGCTAGTTTTTCCTCACTAACTTGACTAACTTTCAGTATCTCTTTGCTCCTAAAGCCCACTTTGAGATGCTTGCTCACTATGTGCAATAAAAATTAAGTGGCGAGAAAGTACTTTGCACCTTAGAAAAATGCTACCAACTTGGAATGTTTTATTCCCCGCCATCCCCGGTCAATTGTGTGTTTACGCGCTTGTAGCACAAAACAGGGAAGTAAGCTCCAGCAACCGTCGATCCAACTAGCCAAATGCCAACAGGTGACACAGTGGTTGGTATACGTTTGACATCTTTGTGCAGCATCTCGCTTCCAGCTTCCCGATGGTTTCACCCGCTGGCAAGAAGTGTGGCTGCGGTAGCGCTGAACTCTAGTGTCGTTCTAGGCCGCCGGGTCTGTCGGGTTCCATTTCCTCTGTCAGCCCTTTTATGGAGTCTTCAATACAAATTGCTTTACGATCGTGTAAGGAGAGTTTATCAAAGCGTTTGCGATCGCTCGATCGGTGGGTCGAGAGCGGTGGTGGCCTGTAAAAGCAACACACAGTGAGAGAGGCAGAACGAGACCAGACTGCGAATGGTGCCTGCATCCTGGAGCTGACGATCGGATTTGCTCCGATCGGCCGAGTGCAGGGATAGATTGGGCTTGTTTGGTAGCGGCAGCCGCACGCAGACAGCAACTATTGTGCCGCACGCATAGAAGGCACGGCAGCCCATAAATTGCATTATAAAAGTGCTAACAGATTGCCGCGGAGACAATCGGCGCAAAGGAAAATCAAATTGGTAGCAGTAAAAGGCGGATCAGTGGTCAGGGTGATACAGTAAACTGAATTCGAAACGGTAGCCGATTATTCTCGGCTTTCACGGTTTGCGCTCGGTGTGTGTAGTAGTGGAGAATCTATTATCTTCGCGCTGGAACTGCAAAGTATCTTTATTGGTTAAAAGGCAAACAAGGTAGCGTTATTTATGGCATTTCGGCACACACGCTGCTAGGACGACATCATGCAAACACCGAGTTTCAATCTGTACTGCTGCGTCTTATAGCGGTGCAAGCGTGGCATTTAAATGTTCAAACAACAGTTGAAAATTGTAGTGTTTCAAAAACAAATTTATTTTTGTAACTTTCCTTCAAAGACCTATTTGGTCCTTCTTCTCAATATGAGCAGCTATATTAAACATAAAACTAAAACAACATTCGAATGAGCAGCACGATTGGCCCGTTCTACGCAGTTTTGTAGCCGATTCGAGTCTTTTTCCTTGCGTGCGGTATGAGCTAGATCTGGAAGTGAATGTCTCGGCACGGCTCATCCATAGGCAATGATGCGATATCGTCAACATGGCTTTGACAGACAGCGACCTGCTTGCGTTCCGACAATAATCTAATTTGCTGCGAAGCAGAATAAAATTACATGGAAATGCTACCTCCCAGGAGAGTTCCAGGCGCGCGCTAACGCGGTGTTACACACACAAAAAAAACTGTCATAGTGTCGCATTCCGATCAATAGCTCTTCGTGCCATCGGACCGCCACATCGCTTAGGCTCTGGAACCGAGGACCTGCCACACTGCTGGCGTAGCGCTAGCGCGAATGCTGCTGACAAATGCGCATCACTGTTCACGACTGCGTGCTCTCATGAATGGTAATGAGGCTGTAATGATTCGGTCCGGGATGTAGCCAAGGATTGACAAGCGAGTTGCGCTTGTGCTCGCGCTTTCTGATAGAGTGGCGAAAGGAGTAATTATTATTCGACTGCAGCAGGGGTTGGATGAGACATGCGCGTTTGTAAGTTGTTCATTTGTCAGCCTGGAGGTGAACTGATTATTGAATGATGCTTACAGAGTGTTTGCTATAATGTTGTCGCTTGAGGTGCTATAAATGTGACTTCGATGCCGGTCCTCGCTTGCGTGTCTTTGAATGTTCTACGGATACAGACCTGGTGCAAGGGCTTGCAATTTAGTAATGTTTCTAAACTAGTGTTATTGGGTTACGTTAACGCTTTTAGCGAACATTAACTAAAAGCTTTAAATAGTTATCAGAATATCAGAGCCGATGTTTAAATCCCACTCAGATCGCCTTCCTGTGCGCAGGACTTACTACTTTGCTACAGGAAAAAAAAAGCCACACACAGCCAGAAATGGTAGGCCGAGACCTCTCGAGGTTGCAGTGCCAAGGAAGGTGAAGGAGTAAAATTTTAAAATCAGCTGTGGATTGAGGACGTGGTTAATAAAACAATATTTACATACTTACTCACTTACTTATGGGCCTCTAAAACGGCTTTACGGTCGCGGCGTGGTTCTAAAGTTCTCGATATCGCCCAAGATTTAGACCGACATCAGCCAACCCAATATGCCCGTGTAAACGGCCTAAAAGGACTTAAATGGCTGGGTCGTCCGGGTTTCTCATAACATGACCAGATCATAATTCGCTGCACAATGGTGATATTATAGGAAATCTAGAATTTTGTATACAATAAGAGAGATTTTTAGTCATACGGCCAGGCCGTTCCTCATGAATAAAAATGAGAGATATTTAAATGCAGCTGAAGAATTTTGAATTCCTTTCTAGATTAAGGAAATGGTAATTTTAACCATATATATTAAAGTATATATCTACACAATTAGATCGCAAATTTTCTCTGCCGCGTTGGCAATTTGTGCTTACTGCGTGCAAAATTAGATTACATGATTGCAAAATTCCAAAATGAGCTGGCAATGTTATACTACCGATTTGAAAGATTCCCTTAAATGTTTAAGTTATTTATATTGTTTATTTTATTGTATGGACCGAAGGCCTGTATCTATGTTGCATATCCTCAAAAAATGGCTTAATAGACAATTTTAGTATACTGATTAATACGTATTCTTCTCTTTTTTCCAGATGAATCAACAATGCAAAGTATGTGGCGAACCAGCAGCAGGATTTCATTTTGGAGCCTTCACATGCGAAGGATGCAAGGTAATAGCGATGGGTAGAATACCACCTTTTATAGACCATAAAATATACATCGTCAGAATTGAACCGTTATCGAACAATTTAAAATGCTTCTTGACCGCTCTGTTACTGTCAGCCACATGTCAAGAGAGTTCAAGCAAGAGAAGCAAATACTTCAAATCAGTAAAATAAACCATAACCTTGCTTCGATTCGCAATTAAAATGAAATATTTCCTCGGCATAAATCTCAACTCCATCCTGCACTCCAAAGGATACTAATCAAATGTGCAATCAGCCGATTCCTCTTTTCGGTCCATTTGTTAGTCATTTCGAATCGGTTGCTCGCGCTTCGTCATGCGCAGTTTTTTTACGCTTGCGGGATACATCAAACACGAGCGAGCTGCATTGATGGTGATAAAACGCAATAAACGGCGGTATCGGCAACGGTCGATGAGTGGACACCACGGGATCGAGCGCGATCAAGTTTTTCTGTTTTTTTTTTTCGTTGCCAGGCAGTGGACGTATAATCAATCCCTGAAATTGGTTCAATCACGGGTAGCAATCAAAATAAAAAGACTACACGCCAAAACACAAAACACCTGCAAATAAAACGCGCATACCCAAATAAGTCTCGGGACGGGATCAGAATTTTCGGCACAGGCTCGGGTGCCGGGCTGAATTGAGCTATCGCGCGAATTGCATCGCACAAAAATGGTGCCGTCGAGTCGACGCCTTGCAAGGGATGGCAAGCGGGCATCAGAGAAGAGGAAGGGACCTCCGCACCGTAGAGAGGAACCCTCGAGTTCGAAGCGCAAATCTCGTAATAAAGTTATAAATTTTTATGTTTACTCGAAAATATAACTTTATAAGGATTTATAACCTTTTTATGGCGAGAGCCGAGCGCGCACCATCGAAACCTTCGCCACCTAAATGGTAGACCACTATTTAGGGTATTCAGGCACTTCCACCCGAAGAACACCTTTTTCACCTTCAAAACGCCATCCGGGGACGCTTCGCGGGCAACGGCGATGAACAAGATGTCCATGGTAAGAAGCAGGTCGATCATCATCATCATCATCGTAGACCGACTACGATCGGACCCCAGGTCAGTTGTGCTCTCGATAATCAGCATAAAGTCGATACTGGCCGTTGATGCACTGGTGGTGAGAAACAAAAGACGAATCGTTTGCAACAATATTTCGGCAGTTATGGGAGCAGTTCCTTGCCTCTTCGGCGACCTGTTTGTAGATCGAGAGAGACAGTTCAGGTCAAGTCGATATCGAAAGGGTATCGAGGCAATGAACGGACAGGCAGGAAGTGATAAAACGAAAATGAATCGATCACTAAAGATCACCTTAGCATGCACACCGTGGAACGAAAGTTTGAGGGGAGAAGTACAATATTGCTTATTCACTTTATGCTCCAGAGGGCCAAACCAAACAGAATTTCGATCGATATGCTTCCCAAATTACAGTGTCCAGCGATGTGACACATAAACACACGGCTGCATAGTTTTGCCGGACTGCGATGCGGCGTGCGATAATAATTTAATAAAGCTCTGAAGAAAGGGGTTGCAAACTCAGCCAACCTACCATATCGGAAACACACGTTGGGTCGACAGGGAGCTCATGCAAGCTCGCTGCTCACCGGCAGGACCAAGACGCAAGGGTCCTACACAATACACCGAGATCAAGGGTCCCCAAGAACAGCTTCTTTGCGAAACGTGCCAGTTTAATAATAATAATGCCATCAGTTTTTATGAACAATCATTAGAGAGAGCGAGCAAGCGACCGAGCGATCGAGAGTCCTGAATCTCTTGAGGCCTCAGCTTCAGTTGGTCGGTGTGAACCGCGCGAAGGTGAAATAATTTTATAGTTATGGAAGACTTTCACGTGATGCTGGTTATAGGTGGCTAGCGGCATCGCATCGATACGGTACGTACGGGCCGAATGTTTCAATTCGTTGGAGCGCTCGTTCACGAATCACCATCGTTCGCGGTTCGGTGGCTCTGTTTCAATCTGTGATATTTCGGATTCGTTATGGTTCGATCTTCGATCTACGTGAGCTTCGGGTTCAATGTTAGCATAGTTTCCGCCTTATGGCTTTACCTCACGGTGCACCGGTGGGTTTTTTGTTTTGTTTTTGTTTCGACAAATAGTGGTGTGCACTACAAGCGAGCGACACCAGGAACGACGAGTGTTCCTTGGCCCAAAACAGAGTACGGGGAGTAGTCGAAAACGAGAGGAAAAAGGAAATTGCTTCATTTATGTGCTTTTCAAGTGCCGAATCGTGCAAGTGATTCATTTAATTTTACTACCGCTGGCTGATGGCTGTGAGTGATTGTGTTGATTATTTAGGCTTAATTAAATATGGATGCGAATGGGCACAGCGGCTGGCATTTTGTCATTCAGGAAGCGACTGATAAGATGATCTTCTTTTAATGCTTTTCTTATAGAACAGTATGATTTTGACTGGCGGTTTAATAAAACTCTCAAACTACATGAGGTTGTATTATGTCCAGGATTCGCTCAAGTTGAGGCCTGATTAACATGCTCGATTGTTTGACATAGGCTCTCTTAAAAGAGAAGGTTGGAAATTGGTTGAAGCTGTGACTGATTTTGTATACATTTTTCATTATTCTGGCAGCTAAGTGCGTCGCGACTAGACGAAAACGAAACCTTGACGAAAGTTTGACTTCTCAAACTCAACGCCATAAGGCCGATCCACTCGAAATGTCTTTTCGCGAGGTTTGTTTGATATATAATATCTAACCTTCGAGATGGTATTATCAATACCGGTAAGACATGAACAATGGCTGGACAATACACATACACATTTGTAAACAATTATCGTAAACCTTCCAAGAAATGCTTCCGGATCGGGGATGGTAATTTAGGGTTCCCTTTATAACAAAACTGGTAAACATTCAATCCATTCATTATTATACTAGACCCTAATTGCTCAATTAGGCAGTCAGGGAACGGTGCCGGTCGAAATCGGAGCGGCTCAGCAGTGTTGGCAGAGAACCTGTCAAGTTTTATTGATATTCTAATGCCGTTTGCTGCGTTTGCCAAACTATAACGAACAGACCACAGGGACCTGTAAAAACATCGCTCTAATGTGGTTCGGTTCCGTATGCCATCCTCCAAGTACTTGTAACATCATCTTGACTTGATTCAAGGTAAACAAATGGCCACCTTCCTCTCCGCGTGCTGACGGACGGTAACAATACAACACACACATACACACAAAAAGGAAACTAGTTCGATAAACAGTCATAGAGCGTATGTGTATGGCCACGGCACGGCACGGCGGTGAAGAATGGTACACAACAGCAAGAGACCTCCGAAATTGGTGGCCCTGTGTTGACCGATTTGCATAGCCTGGTGTGAGCTCATCGGCATAACGTAGGAAGTACGCACCGGTTCGAAACTGTTTGATTGATGATGTTTTTGATCCAATTTATGGTCGAACAAATTACACTTTGACCACGCAATTGTTGGCAGCGGGAAGAACGGTGTCGGCAGAGACCTTTCTTCAGCGTACGTCGGCTCGCGTCGGCTCGCGGACATTGTGGCCCCGTAGGTAAAGGTTGTCGGAGTGTTTAACCCAGGGTCGGCCCGGACTAGTGCTAGTGGTGTCTACTTAGGCTTCCGCGATGGGTGCTGCATGACGCAGCATATGGAATCAGCGTGAAGGTGTGCTTTTTGTAGCATTTGATCAATTTTGTGTGAACGGTCGGGTCATTAAATCAAGCGGTGCAACCGATTGACCGACAATGGCAGCATCACAAATGGCTTCGTGTGTTTTTTTTTGGCAACCAAGTTTCGATGCGCAGAGGGCAGTTAAGGTGTTTGATAAGCTGGATTCGGTTAATATGGTGGTATGGTTTCAAGAAGAGCACCTTCAAAATTCTACCACAAGATTCATGGACCGTTCAATCGACAGAGGGAAGTTTCAATGACACATCTTCTACGATTCATATTCATCAGTCAGATGTAGCAGTATTACCTACTTTGTGTAAACTTGTTTCTGACTCTCATTTAATCATCCAGATCATTTTAGTAGTATTCAACTCCGTTGCCGTTCAGCCCACCTACAGCGTCTAATTAGGCGCTAAACATTCCACGACTCAAACACGGTGCAGATAGTCGACTACAAAGGGTAGCTTACGGTAGCGTATTGTATAGCTTCGTCTTTTTTTTTTGTTCGATGCAATGATTTATGAGCGAAACTTTCTTGACCATTTGAAGCTCAGGAAGATCACGAAGCCGTGTTACGTCAAATTATCTTACCCGTGCGGCTACCGTTCGAGATGGTGCGCTTTGTAGTTCACATTCCCCCGAGCTGCTCTACGGAATATTATGTTTGCTTTGGCTCATGGTGATAATTATCGTTTTCCAGGCTTGTGATTAATGATCTATCTAAAGCTCCGTTATCCGAACGCTGGTTATCTGGTGTGAATGTGTAGAAGGTTAACTTTTAGCTTTACTTTACTTTAAAATACATTTTCCAATGTACACGACAGCTTATGAAAGCTCTGGACGCTACTTTATCGATGCCGATTATCGCCATTTGCCTGCTTCCGCAAACGGTAGTGAGTGTGACGATCTTGATGACGAGCCCGTGCGGTAGTGAGCGACATCACAACGCATGAGCAAGCTGGTCTCCATTCGACCGATCCGCAAGATCAATCGATCCAGTTTTGAATAGAGTAGGATGTACGATTACGGAGCGCCTGCCTGAACAGGCGACTGCTAGTGCCAGAAATCTATCGATCTTTAGTGCGATTGAACGTCGTCGTCGTCGTCGTCGTCAAGCATTCCCTAGAAGCGGCTTGACACGAGCAGTCAGGCAAGCAGGTGGAGGTAAGTTGAAGGCTCTTGAAAGGCTGAAGAGGAAATGAGAGGCTTTCATGATCTTGTTTCGTCGATCACCGTACGCTTGGAGGAACGCCGGTTCGTCGATCGTATTCGATCGCAAGGGGAGTTCAGCAGAAGCCAAACCGGAGCTTCTCCTGGCACCACCGAACGCTGAGGTTGTCGATTTAGTACTTCAAGCCGATCGCAAATTGACGTGAGAACCTTGCTCTTGAGCTGATTTACCGATCTGCCGTGTTTGTTGCGACGATGATGGTGATCTTCGCGATGGCATTGGACGCTCGATACAAGTGTTCTGATTTCGAAAGGTTAGTGTGTTTTTATGACGTAGCCGAGTGAAGGTAGATCAGTTAGTCGGTTACGAACATGATCGTACGTTAATCGCCTTTTGCACAGCATTGCCCAACATCCGTTCCCATTGTTGGTAGACGTGTACGTGGCGCTTTCTTTCGATTTCTTGTGGATTGTTTATGTAAACGGCAGGCAGAATAGTTTTACAGCTGAAATAAAGCTATGGCAATATTGTTAAGAAAATTCCAAAAAATAGTTATTTAAAGTCAATCTTTCACTGATGTAATATTCGAGTTCTAAATGGTCGCTGGTTGGAACAGTTGTTAGAAATTCCGAGCAAATCGAAAATTGCAAAAACCACTCGAATCGTCCAATCCATCGTATGCAAGACCTGCAAGAACAAATGCTTTGCAGCTATTCAATCGAGAAAATGACCTAAAAATGGAAAATTGTTGTGCGTTATTTATGGGGTTACGGAAGTTAAACGGGAAACCCATTCATCCCATCCCCGAGCCAGCGAGATAGTGGCGCTCGGACATTCTGGTGTTTTCTAATTTCGCTCATGCTGGTACGGGGAGCAGACTTTGCAGTAAGACTGGTATCCCAAATTGATACAATTTGTACACCACCGGATGCATCAATAAACCCGTTTTGCGTTCAAAACCCGGGCGCCAGTTTCGCTCTCGGCTCAGCTCAACCGAATCGTATCGGTAATTGTTGAATAATGGGTAAAATTAGAGTAATGATCATTATTGATGAGGTTAACGTTAATTTCACTTTTGATTGCAGCTTCCCCCGGTCGCCCGGTGCTCATCTATTTTCTGCAGAAGATTCCCCAGCACATTCCCCAGCCCATCCCAGACGAAGGTCTGCAAGGGCCCTGGGGTTTTTCGGCCAGTTTGGTCTGTGAAATTATGCCCGTTTTAGTAAGTTACAACAGCAGCAGCGCCGGCTCGACAGCGACAGTAGCAAACGCCAATCGGAGCAGCGCTACTGTTACTGCAAATAGCTCTCGGTACGGTGATTACCATCGTTTTTCTGTAGCAAAAGTACACAGTACAGGAAAGTGTCGCAACATTAGCTGCCCAACATGATCCAATCGGTTGTTTCAGCGACAGATTGACCAAGGCGCTATTCCTTGGTGCAGGCCGGGTTTTTTTATTTCTCTCCACCTGCTGTCTAATGAAACCCACCACGCCGGTGGCTGGTTGCAAACAAAAATGAAGCAGATCATTGAAGAGGACTCCCTTGGGGCAAGCGCATCGCATCACTTTCCAAAATCATCACAATGGCTTGATGAAAAAATATGCCACATAGTACGTGCACTGGAGTAAAGAGCATGGCAATACAAATTGGATTTGATTCAGTTTCATCAAAAAATCAAAACAGACATAATTTATCAAAATTTAGGTTAAGACAATCTTAGGCCAACCGCCGTCCGTGTGCCTGGACACCGCGGCTATAAAGCGTTCATGAAACGGAATGGGTGGCATGGATATGTGTGATCGGCAGGCGAAGCTACAAATTAAATTAGATGAAAAGGCCAAACGCTCATTAATCATCGCTTGTGCATACAGTAGCAAGTAGTGCATGGAACGCAGGAAAACTCCAAATCTGCTTCATATCGCTTAACCAGTCGTTTCGGATACCCCATCGACGTGAGAGCGTGGCGGTAAGCGAGAGTAAAAGTACAGCATCCTCTTGATGGCGCCGGTAGCCCTTTTTTTTGGCCGGAAAGCACCAGTTAACAAGTGCTGCCATAACCAACTATGGTACATTTACGATCCAATTTATGCAAGCCACTGCACAGTGCCTATTGTAATGAGCGTTCGTAGTTATAAAGCAAAAACTGTGTTCGTATTTTCAAAAAACTAGGACACACCTTTATAAGCGATTATTACCAATAAAATGGAGCTTAACATTTTATGGCTTATTGTTATGTGAGAAATTTAAATTAAATAAAAAGCCCAAAGGCCCCAATTTTTAAGAAAAAAACAAGTACGTCAGGTATATTAATGGGTTCGTGTCTTAGCCTGTCGCACAAGTCATTGATACTCCTCACGCTCCAGCTATTGATGCGGGTTCTGGAATGAACAATTTCGTTCTGTTCGTTCAGTTTCGTTCCGTTCCTCAACTGAAACGAGTGGAACTAGGTTCAAAGTTTTGAACCTTGCATTTCCACCGAAAAGGAACGAACCTGGTGAAAGGAACAAATCTGGTGAAATGAACGAACTTGATAAAAAGAACAAACCTGACAAAAAAAAAAAACAAACCTAGCTACAAGAAACCAACACGGCAACGTTATATTTGCAAAAGAACCCAGCTTCATTCCGTTCCTTTTTTCAAAACATATCCATCAATAGCTTTAGCGCCGTCAATCCCTGCTTACTACCATCATCGTCAGGCTAACAAGACGACAAAAATCGACTGTATTAACTTGGCAGTCCGGCGCTTTTCTCATGACGTGATTAGTCGACTGGAGCATGGGAATCCTTTTTGAATCCAGGTTCGTGTCAGGTATTTTGAGAGAAGGAAGGATGAAACAGTAGCACATAACAAGTCAGAAGAAGCATCAGTTCAGAAGTGGTTAAATTTCCACTCAGAGCTATCTAAAAGATAATACAAATAATACTACATGGTATGTCTCTCAAAATGTAAGCATTCCTCGTATAATTTCATTAAAAGTTTCACACGTTTGAACGCTACCTACTAACTACTCTGCCTTATTCCCTTAATGATCAAAATGTTGTACACATTCTCTTCCTATTAACAAACTATTTCTTTCCCGATCTTCTATTCCCGCCAGAAGAGAGGTTAATTGAATAATAAATTAATATCTTTTAACACTATCGTCCGGTTGTAATCTGTAACAGGTACATTATGTATGCCGGGACGCGTCCGCAAGTCCGCCTAGATCGGTTCCATCGGCAGACACGACCACGGCCCATTGCCTTGCGTGCCACGGCATGGGTAGAAGATAGTACCAAAGTATAATCGTCGCTTTAAGAGCAGCCCTATGGGCAGCATTGGTGGCGCGGTAGGAATGCCAAGAAATGCTAATGGAACTGCCCACGGCTTCTCTTACGCCTGTTTGCGCTGCTCAGTCGACTCCTGAATCCTGACCGCTTCAGTCCCCGTCCCGTCGGTGAACCCCACATTCACGGAGGTGTTATCTGCTGCACTTAACGAGAATAAATTGTACACAGCTGCTTCACGCGTTGCTGTGTAAATCAACGGGCGAAGAAGTTGTACGAACGCTTGTTCAAACAAATTGATAGCTGATAGCGCCGAGCGATAGCGCGAAAGTGGATCGGTTCACAGCCTTGAGCTCCATTCGCAGGTGTATCGCTGTACGGGCTTTTGCTAGTTAACAGATCAAAGATCGTGTTAAAGATTGACGCCGATAGAAGACACAAAAAACACACATTGATGGTAACTTTGGCGAAGCTTTCGTCCGTAGACTACATCGTGCAGAAGATAAATGTTCTGCATTGTTTCATATTTCTCCCGTTACAACAATAGTATGTTATGGACCAGAATTTGTGTCCGTAGCATTTCGCACAAGATTACAGCTTTTCGTTGTAAGATATTCAGACTGGAGGTCGATTATAAGTTGGCAGCGAAACGCTTGCTTAGTGACATACATCCTTGCCTTGAACGCACGATTAGGTTAAAAGTTGAAATGCACGATCGAGCGTACGGGTGCCGTTGCCTGAATATCTCCACAATTTAGCAGGTGATGGCGGCACTTGGCGTTCGGATCAATTAACCTTTCTGCGAACTTCTTTGTCCGGGTGTAGCAATGTAGCACGGCGCTGCAGTGCAAGTAAAAGCGATGAAGCCATACTGGCAAGGCGCGACTCCGTGTTCGTGTCATGACAGACCATAAATCACATTCGCTATTCCATGGGTCAGTTAGGGTTTCGAGCGGACCATCGGACGGATTCGGTCAGGTTCCATCCACATTCTGAGTTCCATCTTAATACAATGTGTTGTGTAGCACAAATTGGCACTATACCATTATTGCCCTCGCAATCACTGCAGCGGGTGCAGTGGGCTGCTCGCACTTCACCCCAACGACGGTGAGGTCTAGTTTTGGAACAGAAAAGGCAGCTGCTAATCAGTGGTAGGGAATAGATGTTTATAAATAATCTTTTATTGCGTCGTAAAATGTGTACTTTCCAGCACATTTTATGCGTGATCGGTGGGACAAATAAAACCAATCAATGGGCAGTCAGTTGGTTGCGCGTTTGAGAGCAATGCCCTCTCTCTGTCTCGGTCCCGCGTTGGGCAGGAAGCTACATACTTCACCACATCCCGAGCGTAAAGGAGATCCACGTACGATGGTCGCTCCTCGTCGGGTTGTTTAAGAACTCCTCGTGCATGCGGCGCCCAGGAAAGGCAGCCTGAATACAGTAGAAAAGAGCGATCGCCTGCACTGCTTCCGTGAAGCAAATGTGACTTTTCAGGGGGTCCGACAGGTTGAGATCGCACTAAAAGTCGTTCAATGGCAACGAACGACCATTTGTTTCATCCCTAGGTCTTGATCTGCGGCGGCTGCGAAAGGATTGGAACTTATGCGTCTGCATTGCGGTACTGTTTTAATTTTATCGATTATACCCATTTTATAGCACTTGTAACCTTCCTGCTGGTGAGCGAACCGGGACTCCTGGCTGGAGCCAACAGCAATAAAAGAAACTCTTAATTTAATTGATCTGCTTTGCTGTACGGCACATAGATCGCCCGATCGTACCGCACCGTGCGCCACGGCCCACTGTGCGGCTAAATGCGTCACAGCGGACACAACACCACCACCGGTAACTTACTGTTTCCTGGGCCGACTTGTCTGCAACCGGTGCGGTTTCCGACCCGTTTCCCAGAGACCTTTCGCCAGGCTCTGGTTCGTGCCGTGCAGAAAGCGCGAGCAGAGCGACAGGTCGATTGCCGGACTCGCCATTCGCTGTCAATGCAGGTCCGTTGACAGAAAGATAATTGTTCGTGATCATCTTCACTGGGCGCTCGGCTGGCCGGTGCGCCGGCATTCCCAAGTTACTTATGCGATGACTTTTTTCTCCTGCTTCGTAACGATGTACGACTCTGTTTTAAAATTAATAGTCTAGTTAACAAGTCGTATGTGCATTATGAGACTCCGCGTCCTGGGACGTTACCCGGACTTGAACGTCAGCTGTGTTGCGATGATGTTGTTTCGATCGATGACATGCGGCCAACGGAAACAGGCAACTGGTTGGTTGCGTTTGGAAGACTACTGGTGCTGCTTGCATAGCTACAGGAGGAACGATTTCGAGGGCAAGATACCAATTTCGGTCACATTTTCTCCAAAATTTGCTTACTTTAATTTGATTAAAAATTTCTGCAATCGGAGACGTAGCGGACAAATAACAAATAATGATCTGATGAAAATAATGATCTATTAATGGAAACAATTAGATTAAATGCTCCCAAAACTCTTCTGCTACGTCTTATCTAATGTCCCGAAAATACAGATACTCGGTCGGGCTTTGCGTTTTCCCGCGATGTAATCATGCTATCAACTACGCGCGACGCTCACTTATCGAAGACGCTCTAGCTGACCTTCGCTTATCGCCTGTGTGGTATTTTGAATTTTACGAGGCATCATTAAGCTTAAAGATTATCGAAAATTAGTGCCCACCGCGTTATCCTCTGCCAGCAGCGCAGGCAACGAACGGGAGAATGCTTTAAAATAGCAGAAAATATCGAAAGGAAAAAAAGCCGACCATCCCGTCTCCGCGGACACGGCAGCGCGGCAGTTTGGTGAACGGACACGGCTGCGAGTAAGTCTCCGCCGGTGGGATCCCAAAAGACGATCCCAAAAACCGCGAAGACGACGCTCCAGCGGCCCCCCCGTAAGAGAGCAGACGGATGCTGAAATTGAAATTTTTACGATCCAATTGAGAGCACTCTTAAAAACCGATTCTCATTCACCGAAATGGGCCGCCCGGTGATCGCAATGAAACGCACGAAACCGAAGGCAGGTGGCCACCGAGTACCACCGGGGCACGACGGACGGCCGACCACGGGTGAAGCAGGAAACCACAAAATCATGCTGCTTAATTGTGCTGCCTCATGCTAATGCTTCTGTGTCGCACTTCCCTGTTTCGCGATCTCTCGCATACCACCCCGACACCGCCGGGTGACCGGATCAATCGTCAACGTTTCCCTGGTCCCTGGCGCGGTTGAAACGCACCAGCGGCGAGCATTCGAATGTACAAGTGCGAATTTTATCTTTTGCAAGATCTGTTTTCCCACCAATTTGGCATCGGCAAACAAAAATCAACCCAAATCACCTACCATCGGGCCAAATCGTGTCATCAAAATGCAATCGTCATCAACGGCATCGGTAGGATGCAGACGGAGCCAATGCTTTACCTCAATATCCCCGTAATGCACGCCCTAGCGAGCTGGCGGTTATCATTGTAAATACAGTGTTGCAGTAAGCTTGTTTTTTGGAAGAAAACATGTTTTGTGGCATGATTTTATTGAATATGAAGTTTGCTGAACATTCAAGCGAAGCGCATCATTTTTGCTTATGCGCCACAGAACTAGTAGTAGTAGTATATTCTTCATGTATTTCAATTTAAATTTGTTTACAATAGTTGTTGAGATATTGTTGATAGTGGGTTCAATAATTTAAATTTTTCCTCACTAATTTTAAAACATAGTTTGGCTTTGCCAGTTTAAATGCTATTTGATCAAAGTGCAGATTTAAATTTGGGAGTAGGAAAAATTTCGGTAAAACCTACTTCATAATACGAAAGAAAAAAAAAATATTTTAAACTTAATCCTACTTATTAAATAATTTTACAGACTAATTCTTACTTCAAAATAATGATTCATTAAACATTCAAATCGCTTTAACGCTCTCAATAACTAAAGGGAAGTTTTGGGATTAAGAAAATTGGGATTGTTAGTGGTTCATGGAAGTTTTGGAATCATGAATAGGATTGGAAGAGGAAAAAAAAAATTACGCATGATGTATATTTAGATTGTTGTTTCGGCATCTTACTTTGTAATTATAAACTAATTTACTGTTAAATTCAGCAATGGTAGGAATTTGACAAATTCTATGCAGTGTTTTAGTTCTGAACCAAGGTGGCACATTTAAAATATTTTTCAGACACTTGTTTTGAATTCTTTGTAGTCTAAGTTTGTGTGTTTTGGCGCAGGAATCCCATACTGGAGAAGCATAGGTAATATTAGGCCGTATTACTGTAGCATATAACAGGAGCTTATTGTCTAGATTTAACCTGGATTTTCTGTTTAGTAAGCTATACAAGCTACGAAAAACTTTTGTGCATTTTATAATTGTGGAATCAATATGTGCTTTGAAAGTTATTCTTTTGTCAAAAGTCATTCCAAGATATCTCACAGATTGTTTCCAGGGGATGTTTGTATTGGATATCTGTACTTGTCTGTTGGGTATTTTTTTTGTACACGTAAATCGAGTGAAAAAGATGGCTTCAGTTTTACTATTGTTGATTTTTAATTTCCATTTTTGACAGTAACTAGTGTATGCTTTAAGAGCGGAATTCAAAGTGTTAATTATTGTATTGGATCTTTTTCCGGATGCTGCTATGGCGACGTCGTCGGCATAGAGATATTGCTGGCAATTTTTCATTTTTGGAATATCGGAAATGTATATATTAAATAAAAGTGGAGAAATAACGCTTCCCTGTGGAACCCCGGCACAGGGGGTGTATGATTGTGAACTGGCGGAGTGAATGAATACTTTATTTTTCCTATTTGTAATGAAACTTCTTATTATGTGGATTAAATAGTTGGGAAACTGGAGTTTTATAAGTTTGGCAGTCAATCCGTTGAACCAAATGGTATCAAAAGCCTTTTCAGTGTCGAGCAGTACGAGACCTGTAGATTTTTTTAAACTTCTATTATTTACTATGTTAGTTTTCAGTCTATCTAGTTGATGGGTTGTAGATAAACCAGGTTGAAATCCGTATTGAGCTTTTGGTATTATGTTAAGTCTTTCGACATGTGTTCGTAGTTTCGTAGAAATGATTTTTTCAAATAGTTTTCCTAGGCAGCTAAGTAAACTTATTGGTCGATAATTTGAGGCAATACTGAGATCTTTTCCTATTTTAGGTATGGGAACTACTTTTGCCGTTTTCCAACTGTTCAGGAAATACCCCAGCTTAAGTGAACTGTTCATTATAAAATTTATGGTAACGACTATGTTTTTGGGAAGATGTTTTAGCATTTTGTTATTTATTTGGTCTAGTCCGGTTGATTTTTTACTTTTCAAGTTTCTGATTGTTTTGATAATATCGCTAGGTTTTATGAAATCTGTAGGATTGAATTCTGGAATTGGGTGAGTACGAAGAAAATTGTCCACTGCTGTCCTTACTTTATTTTCTAATGGACTTACAAATCGGCTGGTTATTTTATGTGCTTTTTCAAAGTGTAATTTAATGGCCTCGCATTTCTCTTTTGAGGTCAAAAGAAGATGCCCATCCTTTTTAAGTGGTTGGATAGTATTGGGTTCATTTTTCAATGTTTTAACTAATTGCCACATTCTGCTATTATTGTTATTATTATTTGGTGCGTTATTCATTGCTTCAAGATTGTTTGACCAAGCATCGGTTCGAACTATGTTCAATTTGGATTGAATGGTCGCTTTAAGCCAGAGATAAGTCAATTTGAACGTTGAATTATGCCTATGTCGTTGCCATTTTTTCCTGAATTTATTGCGAATTTTGATGAGTGACAAAACATTATCAGGTATTATAATATTATATTTTCCCGGTGTTGTGCGTGGGACAGCAATATTATGGGCTGCGTGAATGGCATCTGTAACTTTAGTTATTAACTCTTCAATTCGCGAAGTTTGATCCATCATACTTTGATCCAATTCATTTGTGTTAATACTATTTTTCAAAACTGTTTTGTACAAATGCCAATTGGCTTTGGAATAGTCATATATTTGTTTATCCGGTTTATTAACAGCGGATGTGTTTTCGATTTGAAAATAAACCGGTAAATGATCGGAAGTTAGTTCCGAGAGAGTGATCGGATCAGAAATGTTTAAATTGTTGTTTGTTAAAACTACATCTAAAGTAGACGGCATGAAGTTAGAGTTTGATGGAATATAAGTAGGAGAATTAGGAAAGCATATAGAAAATTGACCTTTTTGAATTTCCTCAAATAGGGATTTTCCAGCTTTGTTAGCAGATGCGCAGTTCCACATTCTGTGCCTTGCGTTAAGATCTCCACAAATGAAATAATTATTGGCTCTACTAGTTAGCTTTTTAATGTCTTTTTTGAAGCTATCTATATTAGTATTTCCTCCAGGATGGTATGCGGAAATTATAGTTATAGGAGTGCTATTCACAAATATTTTTACTCCAATGGCTTCAATTATATCCAGGTTAAAACCAGGCAACAGCTCATGTTTTATGCTACTTTTTACTAGTAATAGTGCTCCGCCTTTTGGTCCGTCCAAACGATCCAACCTATAAACTAGGTAGTTTGGCATGCTAAAACGCTGACCAGGTTTTAGAAATGTTTCTGTGATTGCCATAACATCTATTGAGTGAACGTGAAGAAAATTAAGTAGGTCTAGTTTTTTAGTTGAAATGCTATTTGCATTCCAGTATGAAATTTTCATATTGGTTGTATTAGCCATTTCATGGGAAACAGAATTTTTGAACTATTTTAAATACAACCATGATTTGGTCTTCTTTGGAGGAACAATTTCGAAGATTAGAAAACGTTTCTGTAATTATTAGCGCCAGCTCATCTGGTCCGAAGAGATCTTTTTGACCAGTATTGGTAACATCTGCGTATGATGCCGACTGGGGAATGCGTGTGTTTGGATTATATGTTTTTTCTGTTCTTTGGTACTGGGACTGGGAAGAGTTTGGGTTATTCAGGAGAGGAAAGTTATTATGCGAGAGCGTTACCTGCCTTGTTTGAGATGTGGTAGTGCGTCGGCTTGTCTGCGTAGCTTCGAACTTTTTTCTGTTAGGACAGCCCGTGTAGTTGGCTGTGTGGTTACCGCCACAGTTCGCACACTTTAACTTGTGCATCGGTATTATACCGTCCTCACATTCTTTCGCTAACGGGCATGTCGAAGATGTATGTGTTTCACCGCATTTGATACACTTAGGCTGTCTAAAACAATTGTCACCGCCGTGACCGAAGTTCTGGCAATTTTTGCATTGCATTACGCCGTTTTTATTTGAGTAATATTTCCAGCTCACTTTCTGGTGGTCAAGTGCAGTAATCGTACGGAGCACTTTGAGTTCCACCGTCCCTTTACTGAAGTGTAGCAAGTACGCAGCTTGCTCATCGTAACGCTTCTGCTTCATGGCCAACTTCTTTATTGCCACCGGAGTTAATTTCTCTTCCAACAGAATTTTTTGTAAATTCTCGATGGGCATGTCTAGCAGCCCGAGCAGGACTATTTTCGTTGTCTTATCTTCTTCGAGCTGATAAGAGTGGAAACTGAGACCTATCTTTTTAAAGTGGCTCAGTAGTTTTTTGTGATTGTCGATGGAATCCGTTCGCACTACTATTCCTTTGAATGTAACGTTGGTGGTATATCTCACAACACCTGACGCAATTATTTTTTTGTGCACATCTGCAACGTTGGTGCTCGCCACGGTTATTGGTGGTGGTTGTTTCGTTGATTTAACCGTTTTAACGTGTTGCGTATGCGTGTTCACCTCAATTTCATCATCGGCGATGGATTCCAGAATACCAAACGGATTTGTATCCGCTGTTTTAACCGATTTTGAGGGATGGCTAACCACAGATTTATGGAACGAACTAAGAGGCATGGAAGCAAGCCTCTTGGTTGAAGATCCTTTGGCCCGGCCCATGGTAGTCCGAGCAAAAGCTTTGGCTTTGTTTGACTGTAATCACTCTGTTAATATTACTTGTTTCACTGGAGCTATCTGATACACGTCCGTTCGCTATCAGCGGTGAAAGCACTCTGGCCACAGAACTACTTTTACTAGTTTTACTTGTAAATAAACAGTTTACAACGGAGTTCGTGTGTTTTTCGTAAACAATGATAGAATTTATTTTATTATAATATTGTTGTACATATGCATATGGTTTGTGTTTGAAAGTGTATTGGAGAATGTGAAGGAATGTTAGAAAATATGACTACATTTTTCCTGAGTCAGATATTTCCACTGGCAGTGGAATTAGCTTAGTCCAGCTAAGCTGCATTCATGAAAGGAATCACCCAACGTTAATAATTAATTCTGGATTCTGGAACTGGGAGGCAAGCTGGATTTCCTAGTAGTACGGAGAGATAAACTTATCAGCGAAGAAGAGATAAGAAGGGTTCTAGCTTCCGAGTGAAGATGATTTGAGCGATACTTTGGCGAGACCTCCAGATATTGGAACAATACAAGTTTGCAGGGAGAATAAAGGGTTTGTAATGCTTTAGGCTTTAGGTGGATTTTAGTACTGGCTAGATTACTGCCTAGAGGCATCTGTGAACACCCATATCGACCCTATGTAGCAAGGAATGACTGGAAGCAGGTGAAATGCATATTATTCTTCGTTGACACTTACAACCTCGAAAGGCCTTGGCATGCCATTATTTCTGGCTTTCAGTGACTTGATCGATGTGACTTGAAGACCGGTGCCACAAACTCGGGATGAAATGTCGAAAAGAGCCATTATGTATGTCCTGCATCTCTTTTCTAGCTCATACAGTCAAGAAGGAGTCCTTCAAAGGTGATCTTCATTTTGAAAAATTCGGCATTTTGAAAAAAAGATGAATTCTCCATTGTCGCTATCATTGTCATGTCTTGTGGAACAGAAATTCTTGTTTTTTTTCCCGTTCCTAGAATATGTTATCTGATTCTATGAAGAAGGATTTTGAAGAAGATGAGAACCTAAGTGGGACTTGCCATGAGGTCCGTACTTTTTGCTTCCTATTTTTAAATTTCAAAAAAGTCTTGTTGAGTTCATGAGATTCGATTCATTTGCTGTTTATGTACTCAATCCTTACCTGATGCATATTGGTTATATTGAACATTAAAAATATGAACTATCTTATGTACAAACTAATTTTAATTGCAACATCATCGGTGTTGCATAACTTTTTTTGCGATCAGTGCGCACCAGAGCTGTATGCACTTCAATGATGTTTAAATCAAAGCCTTCAACTTATGTAGGATTGTATTAAGTTGCTCATCTTCTAGATGTATTTTTAGAATGCTTAGTGTTATACTCTCCACATGCTTTAATTAGTTTCAATCTTTTTGGATCAGATTACTACTCTTTCCTAGATAGATACGATAGATATATCGTCTATGATCAACTTAGTAAAGTTGATATGACCGAACTGGAAACTGTAAGCGATTTCAAGCAGTTGGTGGTCGATTCAGCCCAAACCTGTCACCTACTTCCGCAGCAATTCGATTTGTTATACTTTTGGAAGAAAACGATGACGCTGAGTTTATCTTTTTTTCTCGGATTATCTACGGAATCTATCACTTTCTTTGGGCACCCCCAAATGCCTCGAAAGACGCAACGTGTGGTTTTGTTTCTCTGGCAACCTGTTGGACGAGGTCATTAGACGTGTGTTGTTGGGGAGAAAGGTTTCAAAGGTTTACGGACACACAAACATACACACACAGCGTGTGGACCCAGCCAGACATACATAAACTTTACTGTGGTTCGTTAATCTAGTGTGAAATTTGATTATACGCTACAAAGGTGCACAAGAGAAAATAAGACTTATAAGATTAGTTAACGAATGCAAGGTTGAGTCATAAGCCTGGCCGAACTACTTTTCTGGCGGTTTTAATAATTTTCATGTCGTGGGTTTTATGTTCCTTTTTACAACCATTTTCTTGACATTATTTGTATTTGTTTTGAATATAACAAAAATCTTTTTTTCACCGATGAATTTGATAAAATGTACAAACGACCGTAAATTTCAATCCATCACAACATTTTAAAACCAATTAAATCGTTCTATGGAAGCAAATTACACAAAAAAATTGTGCTATTTTAAATCGCGAATGTACATCCATAGTCTCAATATTCAGTACATTCACTTTTCTCGTGATGCAAACCTGTCAATCAGTTTGAGATTCCAAATTTTCCAATAAAGTTGATTGTACCATCGCCACCAACGTCAGCAATGATTAAGCTCGAATGAGTTACCAACTCGGATCGTAAAAAAAATGTGTAGGACACTGAAGAGCCTCGTGAACTGAGCGGTTTAAAAACACTTGTGAATAGCATCCCCCGGGTACTACAGGCAACCCATTTGTGTACCAAGGTATGTACGCAGGTGCAAAATTTGAAATAAACAGCGTCTTTCATGAAGAAGTGGTTGCAAGCAATTGGAAATCGTGTTGATGTCGAAGATGTCTAGCTGTCACCGGTGCGCTGACGAGGTTCCTTTTTGAACTCACTGCCCAAAAAACGCAAACCACGATTCCCAATGACCGGTGGCTAACACTGATGATAATAAGCTGATGTTTCAATCAGTTCGCAGCTTCAGCGCTGATGTCTGGAACAACGGTGAGGCTTTAGATATTTTGGGGATGTTTTTTTTTGTTGGTCCGCTCTGCTTCACTAGACTCGGGAAGATGCTTTTCTACGCCCCGGGCGATCGAGTGGTTGGCGTGTTTTCGAAAATTTCTCACGCTTCGAAAACACCCCGGCAGCGCTTGGGCAATCAAATCGGAGTGTCCACACCGTGTGTGTGTATTTTTTTTCTTGCTGGTAATGTTCTCTCTACGCCTAGCCCGGTAGTGTGATGTTATGGAGTCCCTGTCCGAAATGGCAGTGTTCCGCCAATTTCGTAGCAGCGATGAAGGCGAAAAGTAGGAACCGGTAGGTGGTGGTGGTGGTGGTGCAAAAACCCCACCGAGGGACTTTGCCTTCCTTGTGTTTTATGGCCAATTTGCTAGATTTATGATTCGTGATGGAATGCCACGAATAGTGTAGCAGTCACTCGTAAAAGGAAGCACACAGTCCACACATCAGCCCCTAGAAGTGAGGTGGCAAAACATGATGAATGTCTCGTGTATCCTGAACTGGGCCCGATTTAGGTACTGGCAGCACGCGACATTGATGCCTAACAAGTGAGGGAACGTTAAACGTCAGCAATGCCACCTTACGTCACCGTTCGCAGTGTTGCGCGCGGTTGGCACCAGCTCCGGTAGAGAAAGCCAAATCCAGCTCCACAATCACCGGTACAACAAATGTATGGCAATTCTATAAATTGTGGTAGCCGATATGGAGCCGTACTTACTTGATCTTCATAATCAATGACACTTAACCTTCTCGAGCATCCGTGTTGCGATCATGATGATCTTCGGCGAGTTAATGAGAAAGGCTTACCGTTAACACGAAAACGGATGACACCATGCGCGAACCGGACAATCACAATCGAATATTGCCGCCTGCTTGCCGGGGTATCCATTTGGCCCGCTCGGTGAAGGTTGTAGCCTCATCGGATGCACATCTTCACAGCTGAAAGTGCCTAAAAGAGCACGAGTGTATAAATACCGTTCACCAGCGTGCGCAGCGCGAATAGAACGATGATCGCCAATGCCGATCATCGTGGGCCGTGAGTTCTGGGTGCATTAAAGTCTATGCGATGCCTGGCGCGTCCTTGATATTGCCGTTCTTTGCTGTGCGGTGCAGTGGGAGAAGATCAACCAGTCGTTACGAGTGCGACAAGTATCGTCATACCGTAGCTGATCGCAACTGATTAACTGGGAGGATTAGCGGATTTCTTTAGCTCAGGAGCAGGAAGCGCGCGCAGGTGTATGGTGAAACGGCAACAACAGTAAAGTACACAATAACCTTCGTCATTATCATCATCGTCGTCGTCGTCGTCGTCGTCGTCATCGAGTGGAATAGGAGGATGCTCTCGGTGTTCAACACTTTATGAACCAGTTGCACCTCGCAGTTGTTGTTACATTTTCAAACATATGGGATTCCGTGCGCAATCTTGAAGGCAACCAGCGGTGAGCCGAGCGTTGCTAGGCTGAACGATCGACAGAGCAAACGTAAGATCATTAGGCGTTATTTACGATCGTGTCGCCTATGATTGAGATAGATCAAAAGTAAAGGTTAGCCTTTTGAAAACAGTCACTCGAAGTATCAGTACGTAATTGAATGTACGATATTCTATAGCATTTTTCTGAGGTAGACTCACAGTTGAAAGCTAAACCGATGCGATCACCTTGCATAACAAAGGCTTTATTTTTCTGCTAATATATATAGTCTTCTCAGATATTTAAGATGATGTCAAGTAAAGCGTTTTTGTCATGTAACGCTCATAAGTAGATAATTTCGTTAACATCAGATTTTGTTAGGAGAACATCGAGCATATTAATTTGATTATTATGGTTAGGTCTCTAGCAATGAAGATAAGCAGTATAATGCTTATACCTGATGGGTGTCGAAGCGAAAGAAGCTGAACATCGTGGATCGCAATCATTCAAAACCGATGTCAAACCACAAGATGAATAAAGCAGATTACAATCTTCCATTTCCAGTATCTGTTCTGCTTGATAAAACATTGATGAAGTGGTCAATAATATCGTGACTGTCGCTGGTGTGAGTATCGCGCGTTTCGGCCCAGATTGGAATGAAGCGATGAGAGTGCACAAATGCACCGAGCCGTTTTGACAGGAGTAAGAATGCACCTGGAGAGTGCTACCAGATTGAAGCAGTTGGGAAAGATTTATCATTTCGCCGACGGGGTACCCGCAAGGACGTATCCTTGGGAACCATCAGCCAACAACGGAGAGCCCGCATGGTTGCTGTCGATCTTGTTCGATCGCGGTTGTAGCCGGTTGAGCGCGATGCGAATGTGTCGAACCAGCAGCGGGATAGATAAAATAGCTCAGATAAGATTGATGTTTCGCAGGAAACCACTTAATGATTTCGTCAGATCTTGACGTTTTAAGCGATACAAAGTAGATAGAACCGGCTCGCTTCAATACATCGGTGGACGTGTTCATTTTCTAGTGCAATTTAGCTGTACGCGTAGAGCCGCACTCTAAAACAAATGTGCATGTTAACGATTATGTTGTTGCCTTTGCATTGTTTCACCCAAGTAACCAATTATCTAACGATGATTACAAATTTTCTTTTTCATTTCCTTTTTCTCTTTCCAGTCGTTCTTCGGCCGCACGTACAACAATTTGTCATCGATATCGGAATGCAAAAACAACGGGGAGTGTGTTATCAACAAGAAAAATCGAACCGCGTGCAAGGCGTGCCGGTTGCGAAAATGTCTTGTGGTCGGTATGTCAAAGAGCGGCTCCCGTTATGGCCGGCGATCGAACTGGTTCAAGATCCATTGTTTACTACAAGAGCAACAGCAACAGCAACAAAAGACCTGCAACAACAACAACAACAGTAATAGTAACAACAATAATGCTACCATCAACAACACCAGCAACGAAAACAGTAGCAATAGTACCAGCTCTCCAGGGCTGTCAATCTCGAACGGATTTCTGCCAAGTAGTTTCCTATCGAACCTCTGCACCAACAACAACAACAACAACAACAACAACAATAGCAGCGTGAACAATAACAATAACAACAATAGCATACACAAGAACAACAACACGATCAAGAAGAACTTGAAGCGAGCGAACACTCCCAGCGATTCGGGTGCATCATCTGCTGACCTGGATGAGGGGGGAGGAGGAGGAGCAGGAGGTGGTGGTGGTGACGGAAGCAGCTCATACAAGGACCAACTAGCTGGCAGTGGCATCGTGGAAAACGGATTCAAAACACCGGACAACCATGCGGACCCGAGCCTGCCCAAGCTGCCGGTTAAAATGTCCCGTACTTCACCATCGTCATCGGCGCTCCAGTCACTAGCCGAGACGTATCGGCCCGCACTGCTGGATCGCATGTCACCGTACCTGCCCGGCGTATCGTTTCGCACCGATGGATCTCCCTTCTTTCCGGTCTCGTTTTCGATACCGCCCGTATCGCTAGCCATGCTTTCGTCCGCTGGCCATGCCGCCGTTCAACTGTGCAAGCGAGACGAGCAGAGCGAACCCATTGACCTGTCCATGAAGTCTTCTAAGTCATCGTCTAGATCGTCGTCCGAATCGCCCCGGCGAATACGCGACAGCTCCCCATTGCTGCCCGATCCCAGCGAACCGGACGGCCAGTCAGCGTCGGCGACAATCGCTACCAAAACAGTTCCTCTCGATCTTTCAACGTTTGTGCGTAGCAACAGTCTTCCCGGGTGAAGTGTGGGATGCGATGGGGGAAACTAGCGAAGATAAAATTAGCAATAATTTGGTATCCTCGCAGATAGTGGCTGACCAGTGTACGGGAAGAAAGCATCGCGGATAGTAGTCACAGGACCGAAATTACTACAATCATTCCAGCGCGAATGAGTATAAGCAGCCAGTAAGGGACAGTTTTTGCCAGTTATGTTAACTCTCAGCAGAAGAATATGAGAACATGCGTAAAGTTTCAGAACAAATGTGTGTGTATATACGACTTCTAGCAGGTAGCAGATAAGTAGGTCGATTTAGTTCACATATGGTGCCAGATACGAGTGTACAAATTTTTCATTAGCTATTATACCCAACCCGGTTGAGGAAAAAACCTCCGGCGTGCTTCTTAATTTATTGCCAAAACTCCATTTTTTTATTTGATTTTTGAGAATTGGGTTTATAAAATTTGTCGAACTTCTCTAGGAACCATAATCTCCCCTTCATCATGAACGCATTGCATAGAATCTCTATCTCTTATGGGCAGTATCGAAATAGTGTGCTAGACTTGCAAGAAGAGTAATTTATGAATCTCGAGCTGTAGATAGATATGGGCGTTGTTTAGCGAATTTTTGTGTTTTTTACTTTACTATTTAAAACTTAAGAGCTATTTATAAACTGAACTGCATTTGTAGTGAATAAAACGTTTGTTTGTTTGATTGTGTACGATATGATGGCGAGGCGTTTCATTTCAAGCTTCTGGTTTGAGTTGGACGAGATCTTCCGTATGATCACCGCCTTGCGAAAAGGTGTGAAAGAAAATGGATGCGATTGTTTTTTTTATGTAGACCAATTCTTTATTACAACCACGATTATTTATTCGCATCTCTCTTTAACAATTTTCTTGTACAACGCAATTCACCTGCCCGCGATCGTCCATTTGCATTTGCATCGTTTGTTGATTTGCCCGAGTCACGCCTTGTGTGTCGCTTGATGTGCGCGAGACTCGTCCGCGGGTGGCCAGCGCTAAAGAATCGTAACGATCAACAGGCACACGTTAATTGATTGCGTAAACTAAAGCCCTCGCCAAAGCTTCAATCGATCTTGTCCCGTGCGCGTACGCTCTCCCAGGGCCGGGGAATGACTCCATACCAAATACGTCCGCAACTGAAGATGTCTCCTCATCAATTTCCTACAGGTGTTCTACTTATATCGAGTTTCCTTATACAGACGCTCGGCGGAGCGCCATAAGCCGCGCCTGGGTGGAGCGCGGTCGGATTCGGGGCTGGAATGAATCGCGTCAAAATGACAATTTATTGTGTTCGTCGACCAGCGTCGATCGAGCGATGCTTTTCACGGACGGACCCAATGAGCAGCACCAAAACAAAACAGAAAAAAGGAAGGGCAACGAAGTAAGACAATTTCTCTGAATTCGGGTTTGCAGTGTGGCATGAGGCGGTTAACCGCTTCGGCCGGTGTAGAGCGATTTTCAGTTTCAATCTAGCATCATCAGCCTCCCACTGTGCGGATGCTGCTGATGACCGGTGAATATGTTACCGGTGCGTTCGGAAGGTACCAGTCAACCAGTTGAAACATCTTTCGGGGTTTGGCACGAAAACAAAATTTGTAGTTGTCAATTTATTTCTGATTTTCAGCAACATCTTGAATTACGAATTATGATATCGGGATGAATTTATTGTACTTTATTTATTATTATTTATTGAATTGCGATTGTTTCCGTCACAACAATGTGTGGGTTTGTTTTAGTGGTTTCATATTTTCAAAAAAGGGATGAAGGATGTACTATTTAAAACCGTCACTTGTGCACTGTTGTAGTGAATAAATTGGTTCTTGATGATTTTGCCTTATTAGCTTAAAATCCATCCACCCGGGCGGCTCGGTGGTAGATGCGACAGCGGCGCCGGTCTTCACACGGCAGGACCGGGGTTCAGATTCCATCAGGACTGTTCCCCAATAGTGAGGACTGACTATCCAACTATGCGGTATCATTAAGTCTAGTAAGCCAGAAATGACAGGAATGACCTAAGAGGTCGTTAGGCCAAGAAAGAAGAAGCTTAAAATACTTGGAACACATAATGTTTTAAATATAGTTCTTTTTTATGGTATTTGGTATGCAAGAATAATCTGGTTGATCATATGACAGGGTCGAGTTTTTATCTCATTTGTACTATCTCTCCGCATGCAGGTCTAACTATCCAGAAAAGCCTCGGTTTGCTATTTCTGTGTCTTTCTGTGTCTTGATTTAACCCCTAGCTGGATAGTCATTTGTGAGTCCGGGGAAACCGTCTGGATGAGGTTAGATGTCCTACCGTGCGAAAATCAGTGGTCTTATCGCTTAGGCCTCCGAACAGTGCCAGCACTACAACAGGATAGCCCATTTTCCATTTTCCCCATTTTCTCGGTTCAAGTTTTTCTTTTGGTGCTTTTTGAAATTACTTTCCAGCTAGTATCATTATAACCAGATGTGAAGTATCTTCGTCTGCCAATCCAATATCTGGGGCTTTCTGGCAGAATCCGTCAGCTTCATCTGGTGGATAACCACCTAACAGCCCCATCAAGGGTTAGGTAGTGGAAAATGACTAGTCCATCGAAACCAGGTGAGTCTAATTTGATGCACAATGATGATCATTGTGCAGGTTATGGAGCTTGTCATCGGCTCTTCGTTTGCTACTCTGAACTTCTTCTTCTTCCTTGGCACTACAACCTCGGGAGGTCTCGGCCTGCCGTTTCTGGCAGTCTGTGACTTGATTCTACCTGTAGCAAAGTAATCAGCTCTGCGTACGGGGAGGCGGTCTGGATGGGATTTGAACCCCGGCCATGTCGTGTGAAGACCGGCGCCGCTGTCGCCTCGGTCACCGGACCACCCCAACTCTGCTTCTCTGAACAGAGATTTATAAAAAAAGAATAAGCATCTGATTGTTATTATGCTTTGTGGAGTCATGCTCAAGATATTATACAGGGTTTGGATCCATACAACGGAATTTTTGAGTCACTCACGGGAATGTGCCGTAATTAATATTGACACGCTGTGGAACGTTGCAATCATATAGTGGAAACATACATGGGGGAAAATAACCATCGCGTTTATGGAACTTGGGGACGATCCAGTGACTGAAACGAAAGCAGTGCCGGTTTTTAACAGCAGCACCTGGGATCAAACCCCATTCGAATCGTCACTCCGCAGTGAGCACTGGCTATCCAGCTACGGGTTAAATCAAATCTCAGACAACCAGAAATTGGCAGGCTGAGACCTGAGACATTTCCAGGTTGTTTAACATTACAACCACAAGAAGAAGATTTACAAAGGAACTTTGTAATTATCAGTAAATTTTCTGCGGAGTGTTTGACCCAATATTTCCTTACTGTAAAATTACAAAATATTATTGGATCATCTATTTATACATACTCATGACCCACATTCGAACGAATTTAACAGACAAATTTGATCGAATTTCTTTCAGTTAACACTCCTCAACCCACAACTAATTAGAAATTTTTGCAAGATTCTATGATATGATTGTTAAGTTCCAAATTGACGTTGCAATATTCCACTATTCATTTGAAACATTCCCCTGAGTTATTAAAACGTGACGAAACCTTGTATATGTACAATATTGATGTTCTCTTCTGTATTGCATATACAGTACAACATCTTAATTGTTTCAAATAATAACTGTCGAAGATTTTCAAACTTTTTTGAATGTTTTGTGTATGATCTTGGAGAAAATGTTGTATGTTTCTCATTATAAGAATAAAATAAGGCATTGGTTGCTCTCTTTCTCTTCAATTTTCTTGGTCTAACGACCTTTAAAGTCCACGCCTGTCATTTCTGGCTTACTAAACTTATTTCCACTGCATAGTTGGATAGTCAGTCCTCAGGTCAGGTTGCTTATGCCATTGAAAAAATCCATATTGATCACTAAAGCCCAAGTATTAATATTCCACATTTGATCATGTTCGATCCGTATGATCATGCACCTGTCAGACATGGTAAGAGTTTCAATAGAGTTTTACCCAGTTTGAAATTTACGGCAAGGATGCGATGATCGTTTTGCATACATACAGTTCTGCTCAAAAACACCCAGCGATTGTTTGCACTTGTAGCACAACGCAGCACGGCAAACGAAACGGTACGGTGTCCATCGCTACTGAATCGTTCGTTGGGCTGGACCCATTCCCATAAAGTCATTACGCGCAAGGTGACCATTTCCCATTTCGCATTAAAATGGAGTACATTTCAATGCAAATTCCTCAGTCACAGATTTATCTTACGTTCGATTTTTATAGATCCATTTTCCGATACGTTCGATTGATGGCTACTCGGGACGTCAAGACAAGCGCAAGATAGCCAACTTTAACACCCATGTGTGGCGCGTACAACAAAACCGGTACTCCAGCTGCAGCTGGACATCAAGGCACATGCTCATCACTTTACACATAATTCACAGCTACACTTCTGTGGGCACGAACTCGGGTTATGGTCACTGGACGCTTAGTTCGGGTAAGGGATACTGGAATGAAGACCACGAGACACTTGTTTTGTGTAATAGCTAAACACAATTTAAGTTTTGTTATAAAATACGAATGTGAAACTTATTTCACTTTAGCTCCACTCTTGAATGTACAACAACTTTTGCTCTACTGTTGCAAGTAATGTTCTTCCCACCGTACGAGTGTAGTGTTGCCGTCCTCTCAACCTCAACCTTGTATGCATGTGGGGTAATTTTATTGTCGGTTTCATTGTTTAGCTTTGCATAAATTTTCCCGTTGATCTATGGGTCTATCGACGCCAGCATGTCTTTTGAAGTGAGTGGAAGAAAAGTCTATCTCTGGAAGAAAAGTCTCTGCCCATCTTCACTGACATCGCGTTGATGGTCATTTGAATACCCTGCATCGGAATGGAATTTATCTGATTTATCACCTGCGCAAGATAGCACCTTCGCTATGCATACCTTGGTTTTCGTAGACATACGGCGGAAATTGGCGATAAATATCACCGTTTGGCATACCAGCAGTCCTCGGGGGCTTTGTCGCGAATTGTGCGTTGCATCGTTGCAACTGTATCTATCTGTACCATATTGACCATAGGCCAGAAATGGAAAGAGAGAGAGAAAGAGAGAGAGAGAAAGAGAGAGAGAGAGAAAGAGAGAGAGAGAGAGAGAGAGAGAGGGTGGGTTTTCTTTGTGTCCACTTTCCATGGTCGGTGGCTGATCTGCATTCTTTGGAAGTCTTTGTTTTGGACAGCAGATAAAGAATCTAAATTTACTGTTGAATGCTAAAACTTATATTTTATTCGAAATAAATTGATGAAAATCTTTTCAACATACATAGAAAATGTCTTTACAGTTTGTAATATATGAAAAGGAAGTTTTCAGAAGAAAAATAACGAATCGTCCCTTGTTAAGTACACCAAAAGCCCGAGAGCACTCCCAAGGGCGATAAAAAATGCGTTCTTTTATTTTACTTTTGGCAACAAAATAATTAACATTTTACTTTTCATCGACGGTAAAACGGTCACAAAAAACGCCACATCCACCAAAATAAAACATGACATCAGTATGCGCGAAGTGTCGTCGGAACGCGACAATTCCTCAAGGTGCGATCGTTAGATGATATTGTTCGAACTATGCTCCGGCATCGAATCTCGACCATTGGGAGCGTTCGGGTGACGAACGGAGAGAGCAAAAAAAGACCAATCGCAGAATGTTCCATGGCGCGGAATGTTTCGGGACAATTATTTTGTTTATTTACCGTCCAAATCATCCTGTCCTGCGACTGCGACAGCTAGGAGCGCTGGAGCACATTCCTGTCATGGTCCCACCTATCCAGCGACCGTTTTGTCGATGGGAGAGTGAAAATGAAAGAAAAAACCAATCTTCTTCCGTACCGTCCTGCCGTCACAATGTCAACCTGATTTGTCCCCCTTTTAGGAATGGGCGCAAAGTATTTTAATTTATGAGACATTTGTGGTTCATATTTCAAACACCATTCGGCAAGGATCGACAAGTCACGCCGGCAGCAGCATTGGCTACAAGAATGCAGAATGGATGAAGGTGTTCGCGGACCGATGGGACCGATGGACGGTCTCGTGGCAAATACCGATCAGCATTGGGAACTCCCGGCCGGGCACACTGCGAGCGGAATTTTGCTCTGCTCTATGACACTGACATGACACCAGTCAAGGGCGGCGAAAGAAGAAAAGACACAAAAATATGGCTTAGGAAACGGGCCGTTCTGGAGATTCCGATGAATAATTAATGAGCAGCGGGGCTATAAGAAATGGAACATTACCTTCCCCCGACCAGCATGCGTGAATAGGGTCTGATGGAGAGGGAGGGAGGAGAGAGGAGGGTAAGGAGGTGGAACATCCATAAAATGCGCAAGTGCAGGGAAATCTTGGGCGGCTCACTGGCGCGAGAGGGCTGTATGTAAGGCTTTCCGGTAGAATCTTCGGCCTGGGCGCGATCGGCTATGGTGGCCCCATACCTTGGACCATCGGCTGGCTGTTTAGTCTGTTGGTGTCCGTTACCGGTGTCATGAATACTAATTTCGAAATGCTCTTAACGGACTGCGCACTATGGCCAGCCGAGCCTAGGCCGTACTTTTCTTGCTCTTTTTCAGCGCATCTTCTTTCACGATCGATTGTGATCGAGTTTTTGGAAATCGATTCGGCCCGGCACAGAGCTTGAGCAGGTTAGGGTTGGGTCGAATCATATTGCGGCGAGAGACAATTTGTTTAAAGTGGAGCAAAATCAGACAACCTGCTGCCATCGTCCAGGAACCCCCCTCGATCGATACGGTTAAAACATGCACAACTTGGATTCAATGTTTATCAATATTTTTACTGCAAGACTATCCAGAGCAGAATAAATTTGAAATAAATTTCCCCGGAACGACCTGAATTAGCTGTGTCGTCAGCTCTACTTCCATACGAAAGTAGACACCTTTTTGGCAGAGGACTTTTGTACGAGAAGACACTTTGTTTGTTTTCTGTGATGCTCAATGAAGTAGTAGTTAGGCAACAAATCATGAAAATGCCTCTCTTGAGTAGAGCTTCACGATTTATTATAAGAACTTGTTTCGCACTAACTGCAAAACCGCTTTACGCGAGGCACGTTTTCCGATTTTAGATTTGGATTTTATTTCAATTGCGTTTTTATTTCCTACGTTGTGTTGCTTCGGTTTTCGTTTACAGACTGAGTTTTTCTTTTTTTTAATCTTCCTTTTCTCCTAAGCTAAATCCTTTTTGTCACACCTTTATGGCACGCCTGTCCTCCACGCGATCGCTCGTGCGATCGATATTTTAGTATCGGAAGCTTATCCGAAAGTGATATCTCGAACAGAACTAATGAATGGAAACCCAAAAATATTTTATTAAATTTAGGTTTATAATTTGTAAGATTCTAGTTCCACGGTTTGTAGCATTAGCATTTGTGGCACTGACTGTTTTTGTTTCTAATTATGTTATGCCTATATCTTCTTGTTGATACCGTTGGATAGTCAATCCTCACTATGGACTTACTATGGTTATGCATAAATATTTGGTTGAATTTTTCCATGGCATAGTAATGTTATTAATTTGACAGTCTTAGCCCTGCGACTGGTTGTGAAAAATAATGTCTCGGGGTAATGACTTGAGTTGCCATTGATTAAGGTATTTTACCTTGTAGGCTATCCTTGACGAATAAAAAAATAGAATACTGTGTTTAGGATTATTTTTTTGATGTTTTTTTGGTCTTTTTCAGGATTGGAGGAAATTTTCAGGACTGATGGCAAAATAATATTAGTGACAGTAGACTAACTTGTGGCAGGCTGGCACGGGGTTTGAAACATTCCAAGTTACAAGAAGGAAGGAAGACTGAGCCAGATCTATTAGATTAAGGTATTCCGAAGTTTCTTGGTGCGTTCCTTCATATATTTGATCCCTTCGCAAAATTGTTTGACACATTTTTTTCTTTATTGTTTTTCGTCTTTTTTTTATCGAACTGCTTTGACGCGTTTCCATATTTGTTTTGTTCTTGCCCCGTGGTTTTTTGACACGATCTCTTTTATTTTTTTTGCGAATTACTTTAACGCGTTTTCGTATGTTTTTATTTCGTGCACTTATTTTAATTTTATTTTGGTTCAATGCAACTTGAGGCAAATTTCTCATATAAAATTATAATAACACTTTAAGGGTACAAATACATGGGCTGGGCCGGTGACTCTAACCGTTTTCCTCGCCAGTCTTCACAGTGCTGGATCGTGTATACCTTCCTATGCGGCCCGCTTCCCTGTGCACTTACTATCCACTCACAATTAAATTAAAGTCAAGAGAAGCCAATCAAGGCATATGAAGGAGTTTAAAAAAAACACAGCGTACAGCCTTAAATAAAGAGAACAAAACTTTGGGTTTTAGCACTGATTGTTCCGTCCCTCTCTAAAAAGGACGATCTGTCATTTTATTAATTAAATCATCCTGAAAACCTTGTAGGAAATCGTTACCATTAGAGTTTATCCTATCACGTCAAAACATCGAGGGACAAAATAACAAAAATGTATGCGAAAGCAAACAAAAATATTTCGGGACAAGAACAAGGCATAATGGGAATACGGGTAAAAAAATCTGGACGATAACAAACATATCTGAGAAAGTGCCAAGTAAAGGCGATAAAAATGGCCTTCCCGGCGTAAGACGTTTGGCTATGATTTTTTTAAAAATTGGTATGCTGTTTTTTATTCGTGAGGATACCGCCAGGCCGTCCCTCACTTAACATTTTTTATTTTAAGAATTGAAATTGGAATAATTTTTGAAAAATTTCCAGGAATCAGGAAAGTAGTTAAAGTTATGGCAACTGTTAAGTATGAAAGTTAGAAGTCTGAGCCCTTTCCTAGGTAAACGTTTGAGTGGGAATGTCTTAAGGATGTTATTCAGCATTACCTTTTTTGGGCTCAGTTCAGGCATGTCTTTATAGTCCGTTGGCAGATGATAGTAAAAGAAATGTGATATGGTGGGCTTTAAAGCTTATATACATAAGCATTATGAGTTGTTAAGACTTCGCATTCGAAACCAAATAAAAAGTGTTTCCATTTCTCTGGGAAAGTCCATACACCCGAAAAAAGCGATCTTTTCATCACTGCTGGAAGCGTTGTAATGCTCGCGTGCGTAATGTAAATTCGCTGCAACGCTGGCGACGATCGATGGCGAGAAAACGATGTGCTCAAATAGCCACCTTTGGGTGTAAAAGAGTGGCGCACTAGTTTTATTGCACCCCTGATCTGTCCCGAAACGGGGTGTCCGTTTTTGCGTCGAATGAAATCTGTTTCGCTCGCCGGCACGGCACCACGTGCACCGCCTTGGACCGGACTTGTCGACTGACATGTCGATTTGGCCGCATAATAAGGTGGTTATTAATTTGGAGCAATTTGTCTCCATCAGTCGAAAGTGTGTACGATGCCAAGTTGTTTTCTGTTGTGCCGTGTTGCGCTATCCTGAATTGGTTCGCCCCGACCGTAGCTCACAGTCGTACTTCGTCATCGCAATTGATCGGCTTTCCTTACGTGGAGCTGCAGTGCTGCTCACAGCAGCAGGAAGACGGACGAGCTGCAACACACACACACGGAACGGAAAAGTGGTGTCTTTTTTGCTTCCAGTTGATGCTCAGGACAGGAAATCGAGCAATGATCCGATCGATGCGTCGATCGATCGAAACGATCTTCAACCGGCACCAATCAATCGTCAAGCAGTGCCGCTAAGCTTGCGGAGACAGAGAGACACACATTACGAAATTGCTGGCACCAAACGCGATCACCGATGAATTGAGACCAGTGTCCGTGCCGACTGTCTGTTGGACTGCGGACTGCAGGTGTCTCGCCGGTAGTATAAGTGGAAAATGATTTTTTTATCAATTTAATCATGTAATTGAAATCATCTTGATGAGGGTTGTTGCGTTTGTTTCGCGCCCTCGATTTTAGGGCCTTTTTTGCTCGAGCTCGGCGGTTTAACGGTGTCCGCTTTCCCTCTGTGTGGCTTTCGGTTTCGGGCAATCGGGCCTCATTTGTGCCGAAGATGCTCCAGAACCCACCAGTTGGTACGGTCCTTGCGTGATCCTCATCTTTATCGTACGTGTGTGTGTCGCCGATATGGTCCAAACCAAAAACCCCACCAGGCGCGCATCGACAACGATGATAAATCGATGCACTCGTTCGGCTGCATTCCAAGACCGTGTCGAAACTGTCGAAATGCAGAGTATCTGGATTCCGTTTTATGCAGGCCTCCAAGCCCGGGCTTCCAATTTTGCAGCCTGGATCCTGGATTTCTCCTGCGCTTCTTCGATGTCCATCATGTTCCTTCTTCGCTTGTGGTTTTTGCAGTACGCCAAAAAAGAGTTCCTTGTACAGTGTTGTTTAATCAAACAAATGATCAACAGGGTGAAATAATTTAGTTTCGTCGTGTCCGCCTGTAGTGCTGGGAAGGATGGGGGATGGTGCCGTATATTCGGTTGCAGAAAATTAATTATAACTTTGGTGTTGAGCAGTTTTGGGGCAGATTTTCCCATGTGTGTAGGCTTGGTGGAGGTGGTTTCCCGCCGACAGTGACAAGCTTTTCATGTAGTTGATTCAATATTGCTTCGTGTACAAAACTGGTTTTTCGAGCAAATCGTACTGAACATTGAAGCTTAAACTGTGTGTGCGGTGCTAAGATCACGGGGATTACAATTATCTGTCACCACATTAAAGACTGATAATGACCACGTTTAATGTGTATCGCAGTGAGTAGATGTAGGTCAGGTTACCTTAAGGTCCTACAGAAGAAGATCATAATCTCTCTCACTCGATCATCAGTTATTGTTATCATCAAACTGATAAAGTTTTGATTCATGCCTAGTTTACCCTGCGCAGCTTGGTTCTCGACAAGCACGACAAGCATTTTTTTGCAAGCGGTCAACATCAGACGCAAACACCGCAGTTTTCCGATCTGTTGAAGTAACGATAAGTGCCGCCACCATTGTTTGCACAGTAAACATACAAATTGATTTTTTATGCAAATACAAAACTGGTCCAGGATGGTGCAAGCTTGCGTGCTTCGATCGTGCCCGGGTTCGTGGCGTGGCTTGCAGGGACGCTGATTACTGAGCAGAGGGGACCAATTTTGGGCGAGAATGCCACGGGCTATCGGCATGACGATGGAAAGCAAGTGAGACCAGTTCCAGTTAGTGAAATAACATGCGTACGGACGGAGATATTATTCCGCGTATAATTAATTTCTTCTTCGTCCCGATCGGCCCTCTTCGGCCGACGTGATGAGCGGATACTAGCAGCGATAATGATAATGAAGGGGTTTATGGCTTTTTCTTCAGCTTGCGCACAATTTGCACTGCCGGTCAAGTATTTGCAGGACGGTTAAGCTCTGTACCTTGAAGTACAGCAAGACACGTTGAAGGGGACAACATTTTGTGACTTAAATTATTTAACGATAAATGACAATGTTATTAGCTGCGAGGCTTTCCTCATCACCTCCTTAGCAGCTTAGTGCCAATCCGCAAAAAAATCGATCAATTCTATTCGTTTGCTAAATATAACATATTTGTATCCTAAAAGTATCCTGAAGTCTAAATCGAAACCAGCTACTCAACAGCTTTTGTTCGTCCTTTGAAAATCCTTTGACAAACTCGTACTCCGGCCGTGGTGAAATATATTTACATAATCGGCTTTTACGACAACGATTGTGGTGTGTTAATTTTGAACCGCAGAGCAATAAAACAGCCATGAATTCCTTAATTGAATGCATCGGGACAAAAATATATTACCCCTTTAATCGATTTGTTACAGTTTTCAGTCGCGCCAGCAGCGAACAACAAAAGAAAAACACCAGCAAAACCGATTCGATCGAATCGTACCTTCGATGTCGATGTCAGAGCATCCCCAATGTTTTGGGAGTAGCTTTTGGGCAGCTTCTGGATTGCGTGTGGGACTGGTTGGCCGTACATTTCATTCCACGCGAAATTCCTCCTCAATCAAATTTATATGTTTCATTAGCAAGCACACTTTAAGGCCTGGGCAGTAGTAAACTCCCGGGCGAGGTGGGATAAATTTTTCAAATTTATTACCCAATTTAAGGCAACCACACCTTTACGTTGCACAGCGATAAACAAACCGTACGGAAAGGAAAGTAGGAAGTACATTTATGAGCTTAGCGCATCCGAGGACGCTGGACGAAGACGCTTTCATTTTGCATCGGGATTTTTTAATATCACCGTCGCAGGGGCATTCAATCTGAGCAATGCGCACAAATTCGGGAAGCCGTGCAGACATTAATAACGATCATCAATTTGGAGCAAAACCCCCCCGGTTGCAAGATGTATCGATTACAGAACAATGTTTATTCAGATACTGGTACGCGGAATGGCCTATATGAGGAGTGGATTAAATTTTAAAATGACACATTTTACGCTTTTGGCAATGGGGAGATTGAGGTTTTAAATATTTTTGAGACTAAAATAATATTTTATTCACAATATATTTTTCTCTCAAGCTTCTTCTTGCAGATTTTGTCTAAAAAGGACAGAACTCACTAAAAATATAAAGGGACACTTGCTTCAGACCTTATTTGCGTGCACAAGCCGAACCATCGTGTTATGATTTGCCCCTCACGCAGGATCATAATCGTGGCTATTTACCGGAACATAAACGACATGAACATCACCTTGTTTTGGAGTACGTTGCCACTGCCCGTACGTTAGCCGATGATCGGCATGCTACAAAAGGACACGTAGCAGGGCGAGAAACAACCTGGGTGTCGTTCATAATTCAATCTAAACTTGTGCCGCATCGACGAATGAAGTAATGCGCGGTAGTTACACTCTACCCAGTTGGTGCCCTTTACAGGAGGTTTCGTGCGTTGGAATTGCACGAAACCGAGTGAATAAATCAGATCCAGCAGCGAGCGATCGGTCGGTGGCCACGATCGGCTGATGCTACTCGTATTTTGCGACCTCTTCTTTAATACGACTCGAATACGTTTCATCGGTGTCGTACGCAACACGCAACCGGGCTGCTCACTTAACCTCGGTAAATTTTTCGCATTAGTTTAAATAATCGGAGTGTTATTGACCATTCTCGAACACTGTCAACGTGAAGATGAGAAATGAAGTGTTAGTTCTAACTTTAGTTAGTAAACTGATTATGGTAGTCGGAATCTTTCGAAAACCGGTAAAAATAAAACAGGTATTCACATCCTGAAGAATGTGACAGCACACATCATCTCGTAGCAAAACTCCCAATAGTCTAAGTAGATTTTACTTCTCGGACGCAAAGGGATATGATTTATACGGACTTCGCGAATGCATTCGATCATTCTACTTATGGCTAAGCTTACTCGCCGTGGGTTCGTCTTGTTTCCCTTGAGAAGCGATTTAGATCCTTCCCACCGTAGCGGATTTGATCCCCGTTCCTGATGGGACTTTGGCTTTATTTCACCAGAGAATTTGGGCTGCTTCCTACAGGAAAGTAGTTTTGGATTTCTAATATTCTTAATTTTTATCAACGACATCACCAGCAGAAAAACTTCTTCGGTTAAGACAACTGGGAAGAACTGGGAGGGACAGATGTAACTGGGACTGTAAGGAAATTTTTCTAGTCTCTGTATTAACACTCGCATCTAAGACGTAGAATCTGTTAAAGAAAACGGACAAATTTCTCTTAGACGATTGCGACAGAATGGCAAAAAGGGGTTTTGTGGGAGGGCCATTGGATAGAAGAACAATTATGAGCTCTATGAGCGTTACGAAGATCTCTCTATCGCGACTGCGAATTCGACTCGCCAGACACCGGTTGACTGGTCATGTTATGAGAATGACACAGCCCGAATGGACAGCCCGTTATGTCCTTTAAGGACATCCACATAGACGAAGTTTTAGGCCTATTTGAAGATATAGTGATGAAGTTCATGCGTACGCTAGTAAACCCGGGATATTGTAACACTTCTGCGAGGATTGCAATTAAGTTTAAAAAAAATTCGTTGGTTCGTTAAAAACGTACCATAAAGCCAGTTTTAATCTGAAATATAATTCACTGGTTAAACTATGATTCTATTGTCTGCCTCTGTATGTATATATTATGCAACTCGACCAATAGGGACATTTTGCCTGTACTCGATTGTTTTATTTTTTTACCTTATCACTAGTATCACACATGCAATCGCACCGTCGCAAGCGCTTCGTTCAGAAGTTAGTAAGAAAGAAGAAGTAGGCCATACACAAGAACTACAAAGAGCTCTAAGCTCCAATAGATCGGTCATCGGGACTCTCGGAATATTCTCGGCTAAGTTCCTCGCTACGATCAGCACTTCTTCTTACGCTTGTTACGAAACGTCTTTGTACATCCAAGAAAAGGTGCCCACTTACGATAAATATTCTCACTAAGAACAGAACACCGCGAAACGAAATGTTCACACCAGTTCTAGGCAACTAAGGGGTTCATGATGAAAAACGACACGAAAAGCATATTCCTTTCTCTTAGCTTGAAATTGTCATAAACTGAGAATATTAGAATCTCGTAACTCAACCGATTTGTTGAGAATACCGCGATAAAAGTTTAAAAGTTCATCGGGGTCATGATCAGCTTAGAACACTTTCAAATATTTTCCAACTTAACTTTTGCTTCACTGTTACTTTTGATCCCGTTAAAATCATCTACTACATACATAATAAGCTGCTCATTCGCTTTTCCTTGAATAATTTAAAAGCACTGTGGTTGTGTAAAGAAAAACCTGCACCGAACAAGTTGTCCGATTGTTTTGATAACGATAAAATGCAACCGCCGCCCGCATACTACACACGCCGATGGTGCAAAAACCCATCCCGAAAGGGCATTAAACCATTTGCCAAGTGCAACCGGCGCGTTTCAAAGTGCGGCATTAGCCCGGAAAGCATTGAGGTACTCGTACGCTTTGCCATCGTCATTCCCGTTCCTCCGGTCCGCATGACAGTTGCCCAGAGTTGGCCCGTTTCAATGTTCGAAGCAATTTGTTGCATTTTCCATAAATAGATCGACAAACGCGGTTTGCCGCAAAGATCATCCTATGGGATTTATCCGTGGCACTCTGCACGCACGCAGTAACCACGGGTGTAGCGCATCGGTGTTTTTCCTCCTCCTGTTTTTTTTGCTACTGCACAGCATATTTGTCTTGCCGAGAGAAATTAGAACAGATCGTAGTCTCTGCAGGCAATACGTATAGTGAGGCGTTAAGGTGAGTTTCTATCATTTAATGGGGTTTGGAATGGGACACACATCAACGGTAATTGCCGAATGTGTCGTTCACGTGCAACGGCCATTCCTTTTGATCGGCGGAGAGTCAAGTAAAGTGAGGTTAAGCGAAATATTGGCGTTTAGAAGTAAATAAGATGACTCATCTTGTAGAGCCAGAAAGTGCCTAGTGGCTAATCTATAAATTTCCATTAGAAACGCATTGGGGAAAAGATTTAGCATTCAGCCGCGAGCTTCTAGGCATGCAAAATTATGTCATAATAAATTAGCAGCCACAGTTAATGTTTCGCAAAGAAAAGGAGCACGCACTTTTCTTTCCATACATTTACCCATAAGCTTCGAGCTGATCGAGCGGATCAAATTTCATCCCAGCTTTGCATCTCGAGCACAATCAATTCCATCATGTTGGCTGGCAGCCTTTTCGGAGGAGTGCCCCGTTTGGTGTTTGGTGGCCTGGCGATCGATGACATCTTCAGTCAGCGGCCTTATTCACACTGGGCTTCACTGGGGGCTGGGACAACACACCAACCAAGAAAAAAAAAACAAGAGAAATCCTACTCTTGGGCTTGGGTGATATAAAATCCTCGCTTTTAAAGGTGCTATTCGTGATACTCACGTGAGATGCGCTGAAACACTGGCGATAATAAATGAAATTTTAGATTGAAGTCATTAATTAGGATAAATTAGTTTTGGATTTCGTTTGCCCCGTTTTGCAGAACTCTGTGTCTGTGTTGCTGTGTCGCTGTGCCTTCGGAGTGGTTTCTGAGCCTTTCCGTTTTCGTGGTGCGCTGCCCGACGCCCGACGTTGCGTTCCAAATTTATTTCGGACGATTTATTTTCGAACCTCATGCATGATGATGTGCCTTCGTGGGCATACAAATCTGTTCGATATGTATATGTGTGTGCTGTAATGCAAAGGATCTCACCATTATTGTTGGATGTTTTCGTCCCGCAGGGAAGAAGACTGGTGCTGTTTATGATCTTTTTTTTTTGTATTCGGTTTTTCTGCACCATGTTCATTGCAACATACCATGGAATGTGCATTAACGGCAACTGAATGAAAATCAAAATACTGGTTTGGATGAACTGCAATTGTCAGTCGAATAAAATACTTTTATTTAGCAATACGGCCAGGCCGTTCTTTATGAATAAAAAAAAATACTTTTATTTTACCTTCACATTCAAATTGCACTTCGGTTGTAAAGGCGGCCTTTTTCTGGTTCAATTAAACCACTAAAGGATTTGGGTTGTATGTAATAAAAATAAACGAAAATCCAAAGTAACACCAAATTGCACATTATAAATCAGGGAATAATGTCGTAAAAGGTAATTACGCTGTGCAATCGGTACCGAACATACACACACTCCACGAACGTTCTGGCTGGACAAAGAAGGAGAAGAACATTTCATGGAATATGTAAAAGGTATCGGACAGTAAGGAACCGAAGCGACATATTCAATTATCGATAAAATGAAATTAAATGTCATAGGTATTGATGTAAAATTTAAGTTTTTCTCACCATCAAAAACACTTTTTGCACTATTCTGAAGATGGACATAATAAACCAAAAAGCGAAACTGATTCCGGATGGATATGAAACCGAATCAGTTCCAAAAGGCAGGTGTAAACCGTCAGAACCGTCCGAGAAATCCAGAATCGGCGGAATCGGTGGAATTGTCTGGAACCGTCCGGAAGAAACAGCATCTTCTTCGGTGAGCCAGTATTAGTGAGTTTGAGCTCATGCTTCTTCTTCTTTCTTTGCCTAATGACAGCTTAAGGGCATGCCTGCTAAGTCTGGCTTACAAGACGTAATGCTTACAACGTAGTTGGAAAGTCAGGGAACGGTCCAGATGGGATTTGAACTCCGGTCCTGTCGTGTGAAGACCGGCGCCGTTGGCACCTTTACCACCCCACGAGCACATTAAAAGTTCAAGTTCCCATTTAAAGTATCAAATCAAAGAAAACTTTTAAAACTGTTCGGCTATTTATCAAAGATGGGCTCATACCGGACGGTTCCAACAGTTTCATACGATTCGGACGATTTCGATTGTTTGGGGTGGGTACCAGACGTTACCAGACGGCACCGACGGTTTCAAACGGATACGATTCGATTTACCAAAGGTGGTCTTAACGGGCAGTTACATGGGTTCCAGACAGTTCGAACGGTTCCGGATGGATTTGACGATCCCGGACGGTTTCGGACGGTTTAAGATAGTTCCAAACGATTCAAAACAATTCCATGCGGGTACGAAGATTCCATTTCTTCGGAATCGGTATTGCAGTCAAACCGGCCGAATCCAGAGTGTAATCGTGTGTGCATTTCAAAGAAACCCATCACTAAACTTCTCATGAACTATGAAAGTTGTAGTCCGTCAGCTCGACGAGATGTCATCCAGTTTTTGCACTCGCGAGGTAATCAATTTACCATTATTATACACTTGAACCAATGCTCCTCCTAGTTCCACGGTTATGGTTCACTTTTTTCCATTACGCTTTCCCTACCCAAAACGGCTGGCATCCATCATGGTGGTCCGGTGCAATAAAATGTTAAACATAATATTTAAATACTTAAAATTACATTGATGACGAGACGCGCTGTTTTGAGTTCAACTTGCCCCGCAGGCATGGCCGGGCAAGACCTGCAGGACCTTTACTGTTTTATTGCGCACCAGTTGCGAACGGTGAAGAATTTCACTTAACCGCTTCGTCGCAGTCCGAACCACTCTCGCCGAAGATCAATGCGAAAAGTCGAGCAAAATTTTCATTTAAGTAAATTACACGCTTGGTTGGTCACGTTTAAGTGTGTCCGAGCAAGCATGGAGCCCAAGGTGCGTGGCCTGCTGGACAATTCATCGGGCCGCAGCCGCATTATTGTGGTTTTTATTTTGTTTTTGGCTTTACTTTTCAGGGAGGGGGGGGGAGGGGGTTGAAGTGTTGATAAACCAGATCAGTAGGGCTGCAGTTGTTGATCGAAGCTTGGCGAGTCCGAAGAAAATGAACAAAAGGCCATCGGCAAGTATGCTAGCGCAAGTATTCAGGGCGCTCAAGAGGATGCGTTCAGCAATAAAAGCAGTCGTGTGAAATGAAACCACGTCTTTTAATTTGATAGCTGATGCTGTCCTGTGCCGTGGCCGAAGCTGCTCAGCGGCACGCATTGATACTATTGTGGCTTGTGGTTTTCCCTTTTTTGTTGTTGCTTGCAGTTCAGCAAGACGATTATACCATCAACGAACTGAAAGCTCCTGCACAGTGCTGCTGCTGCTACAACACGCAAATTAGGATATGAGGTCTGCCATCCGCGTTGATGCATAATTGATTGTCGCTCTGGTGTGCCGTGACGATTTAATTTTAGGTTTTTGCACAACTTATTAAAACCCTTGCCAAGCCCCATCCATCATTTTTTTGAAATCAATTTCCTTCCGAACGACACGCACATTTAATGTTTACCTGTATGATGCAAATAACATTTATTTATCAATTCATTGGGTGAAAACATCCTGACGCCTTTACGTGGCGAGAGACATGAGAGTTGCTGTGCTGAGCTTTTATTGGTTCACCAAACTTTCTCATCGTACTGATTCGTACTCATCGTATTGATTCTGGGAAATCAATACTCTAGATTTTTTTTAATTCTTTCTGGTGGACCAAAATAAAAATGGAAAGTATCTATCTCTTTCCTCTGAATTTTGTACAAATTGCGACTTATTGTCACACTCGAGGTTATATGAAAGAGTTTCTAATGTGAAAAATTGATGTTGTGAACAATGGGAAAATTGAGCTTTTATTATCGAATTAGATAATCGACTATATCTTTAAAAGAATCTTCCTCATGCTTGGAGTAGCGGAAAACATTGTCCAACGGTTTATTTTATGGGTTACAACTCACTATTGGATTTGTCTTATATCATTTATTTATACAGGATAGATATATGGCCTGGCCATTATTACGAGAATCAAAAGAATATACAGGCTTTGGTTCTTTTAGAACTCATTCGCCTTTCACTTTTGAATTCATGGCATATTTTCAGGTGAGTTTTGAAAGTTTTACAGCAAAACATTATGCTAGAAATTCATGTTTAATTGTATGATGTAAGCGAAGATATTTCCTTATCAAAGGCAGCCATAGAGAAGATTGGCTTTTGACTGGAACTTTAGTTATCGCTGCTTTCAAAATAAATGTTTGCGTCTATGAGCCACAAGTAATTGTGACTCCGTGTTTGCTAACATACGATTGTTTTGGTTCCTACTATAAAAGTTTTGCCAGGAATACTTGTTTCCAATATTATTGTTTAGATTAGTTTCGGGAAGATCGGGATGCTAGACTTCAATGGCAAGCCCACAGTTTATCTGCCCTGTTTGTCGCTAATTATGAGTTATTGTAGCACAGATATCAAGTTTTCTTTTTTTTTCTTTTATTTATAGAGGCTTTGCGTCTCATAGACCTTTTTACTCTTTTTCCGATGCATAGTTTAAATGTTATTGAACAACTATTGCGATTACGAGTGAGTATGGCTAAAGTAAATTTCAAAATTCACTGTACAGCGCTGAAAACGCATCAAAATCGTAAAATGCGTAAATATCGTATGAATCGGTTCTGATGTTGCTTGGCTCGTGAAAGAATAGTGCCATAGTCGCTTTTTATTCGGCAAGTGGCTCGATCCATGACAAAAGGTTAGAATGCGGAAGACTGTGATGTAAACGCCACATAAGCTGCAAGGTGGAGGAATGGAATTGACTGGATTGTAGAAATTAGAAACGTGAAAGGCTGGTGTATCCGATGCGAAGGCTGGAAAGAATTCGTTGGTTCTAGCTGGAATGGAGATCATTCCTTGGTAGAGTAAAATTTCCTGGAGAGGTCTAGGTTGTGGCCCCACCTGCCACAATGTTGGACGGTTATTGTGTTGGTAAAGTGGATGACGTGTCGGTGTGTAAGGGGGTTGTCTAGTTTAGCCATACGGAGATTAGCTTTCTCGTTTCCGTGAATTTTGGAATGACCCGGAATCCCACAGAAAACTATTTCGGATGATGAAGAGATGTCGTCAAGGTGCCAGATTTGCAGATCTTTGTAGGCGCCGCGCTTGAGAGTGTCAAAACACACACAGCTTTATACTATAATTATCAACTTCACAAACATACTCGTGACCGTTTAGATCGTTCAGCATTGTCTTACCGGGAGAAACGGATCATGTATCGGAGCTGTAATAGAAATACTCAAGCCTAATATTCTAATGGCCAATACTTTCCATTCAGGGACGATCCAGATGAGATGCAAAGCAAGATCTTTGATATGCACGACGATCAGTGTGACATAATACTTTGCAGATCATTCACTCTGAATATTAAATCTTCTGCACTCGAACTTGTATAAGGTTCTGAATTGAAAAGACATATATTTTACACGATAGCCATTTAACTTTTTTGTTCGGCTTCCAAGGCAAAACTGCCTGAAAATGAATTTAAAATAGCACATCTTTGCCATGAGAGGAACCTCGATTGCAAGAACACCAAATCAAACTCGGTTGACATGTTGTTGCCGGCTGCGAATGTAACAAACGTTTGCGCATAAATTACACGCGCCGTACATTTGCTTCCAAGCAACAGCATCACACAAACAGCAATCGAAGGAATTACAGGTGGTTGTCTCAATTTTTCCCTCCAGGCAGTCTTATTGCTTCGAGTTGCGCATTGCATGAAATCCATTCGTGGATTCAGCAAATGTGTAACCAACATCAGCACTCGTTTTGATTTGTTAATGTATGCGACAGGAGAAAACTAATTTACATTAAACACATCGACCTTAACATGCAATTTTGAAGATAAGAGCTCGTTGACCGCTCCTGGACATAACTCGTCTTCCACACTTGGCACATAGCTTTGAGGACGTGGGGTTTTGCTCTTCTGCCATGGTGATCTCCACTGCACAAAACGGCCAAAGTTTAGAAATCCCTTGCATATTCCGCGCGGTGTTCGTGTTACACCCGTTGAACGTATCTTTCGCTGGGTCATGTATCAATTCATACCTGCTGAATGGAATCACCTTGTTATCAGATTTATTTAATTTCAATTCAAATGTCTATAATTCATGTAATGCGACTATAAATATCAATTCCTGCTTGCGGTGCAATTCGCCACCGTATTCCACAATTACCCTACCGTCCCGTCGTGCCTTTTTCCATACGGCAAAAGGCTGTAGCGGACTGGCGCATCTAGAGTCCGGTGAATTCTCCACAACGGAATTGCAGCAAAATATGTGCATTTCTGAAGCATACTGATCTAAACCAGTATTCCGACCAACCAGCTCCCAGGGCGCAAGATGAGCCGTGACAGAGCTTTGCTACCAGCCAACAATCTGCCACCGAGTCTCGAAAGCTGGAGCTCCGGGAGAGCTTCACCCGCCCAATCATTTCCATTGCGCGTATCGTATTGAATTCGGAAGCTGCCTGCTAGACTGATTGTCTGCCGAGGCCGAGAACGAGCGAGCTGGCGGAGCGCCATCGAGTGCGACCGAGAGCGGAGGTCCAATTCTGGACTATTAATTTATTTTTTTGTCCATTCAACTGACAATATGTTTCAGCATTAACATTGTTGATATGGCAAAAATTTATGGGATAAAAGCCGAGTCTAATTTGAGATATGAATAGATTATAATTTGATCGGCTGTTTATGTCGCACGGACAGCATTTGGCCTCGGGATGGGAGCGTTGCAGCGAGAATTTTTCCCATAACGGTTTTAGAGGGCTCGCTCAGGAAGCACTGGCTCCGGCCGTTCCGTATCGGCGTGTGTCCTTACTTGGTCTTGGGGTGACTCCCGCTTATCTTGCTGCTACTGTAATGCCGACAGCGGCATTCGGATTGAACAGTGCATCAATAAATATAAGCCAAAACGCTGAACCATATATTCCTATCATGGGAATATGTGGTACAATGGCAGTTTGAAATACTCTCTTTTAGAAGCTTCTTAGACATTATGTCGATTGTATCCAATCAATAGTGAACAGATATGTTATTTCACACTAAGCTGCATTTTGTTAATATAGAAATGAATATGTTTTGTAAAATCTACACACTATTTAAGGCATTGCAACAAGCAAGACCAGGTATAGAATGATGCCTATATGTCAAAAAAAAAAAACAAACTTAATCTTATTTTCAAGATATTAACCGTGTGTAATAGTTTTTTTTTTCAATTAATTCAATACGCGGTGGCTTTGAGGATTTGTTTTTCATCTGGGGCACACAGTTCGATCATTACTAACGAATACCACGTAACGGCGTATTAAAGCTGTAAAATTGTTTGCTAGTTTTATTAATTTATTGATTATTTCATTCATCAGACATTTGTCTATATAAATAATCTTAAGTTATTCTACTTTCTATAAACAACGGAGACGCATATGAAACTCAGCCTAAGACATAGTTTGGAGACCTAAGACATAGATTGGACGCTTTGTCCTAAATTTAAAACTGATAACTGATAAACTGATAATCTGATTTGAACCCCTCTTCTGTTATGTGGAGGCCAGCGACGCTATCGCCAGAAATGGTAGGCATGACCTAAGATGAGAGGTCGTTAGGCCAAGAAAGGAGAAGAATTTGAAGAACGAAGGACCACACGGCAGAACTGGGGTCCAAACCCCATCCAGACCGCCTCCTCGTAAGCAGGGCTGACTACTTTGCTACGGGTAAAATCAAGCCACAAAAAGCAAGATATGTCATGCCGAATCCTTTCGATGATGTAGTGCCACCGAAGAAGATGTCATCGAGCATTGTACCTTAAATAGTTCCTAAGTAGGATTATTGCCATGTTAAAGCCTACCCGGTTCTTCGGGTATATATGAAACAATCGATAGGTAGATGTTGAAAATATCGCCATAAAAACATGGTGGTGCTATTCTTTTTTTGTTCAGTATCAGGGTTCTCAATTAAACGCTTTCGCTCTCTTGCAGTTCGCGCAACGACAAAGTTGCTTCGGTAATGTAGAAATTATAACACATCTAATTGCTATTAAATTTACACCTATCACTTCCACCATCACCAGATAACACCAGAGGGTGCAATCTGCCGAAGGAATAAAAACTAGCCAACAGCCCAATGCATCGCACAAAACCGGTTCATTTCCTGGTGCATCCACACTCGTGGAGCAAATTATTTTCCACCTCCGTTCATCATGGTAATTGAGCAGATAAGTATTTTCATAACTCAATCTACTACCATGCCGGACGTTAAATAGCGGAATGAGAGTGTGATAAAGAAAATGAAACCGAATGCACAAAAGAGCGCAACCATAAAACGGCGATGCGCTGGTATGAGCTGTGTGTTTGCCAACAAATCGATTTGCCATCATCATAACGGCTAGAACAAACTCACGGCGAGTCGGGTAATTTCGAACGCCACTTTCTGCGATTTGCCGTGTGAAGGCAGGGAACGGGCTAGACAATTAAATTGACATACCTGTCGAGCAGTCGGAACAGTTTTCCCGAGCCGGTAGGAGCAGACTTCAAAGTGGAAGTGTAACATTCCTGTTCGGTGAAGTAACGTTGCCTTAATCTAATTACGCTTTAATAGTTTGCGCTATTATTGCTTCAATTAATGCCGATTAGTCCCGGTCATCAGGAACATCCGTGAAGGATGCACATTTTTTCCGGCTAGGCAGCATCATCATCAGTTCAGCACTACCGGATTGACACAACAATTCTTGGCGTACTTTATATGTTCCATCCCCAGAAGAAGCACCCCGTTCGCCGTTCGATTTTGCTGTCGAGAAATGTGGCAAGCAAAATTCGATACCTAGGATGCCCGCTCACGTAGGTGACCGTAGGGCCGTGCTAATAGATCGTTCCCCGTCGAGTGCGCACGTGCTTAGGCAAAAGCGCAACACAAAACGCTGTAGGAGCAATCTTCGGGCCAAGGTGTCTTTTGCCCCGGCAGCACACGACATTTCAACTGTGCTCCATAATTAAGTGTGAAGGCGCGCGCGCGCGGCCACATTTCCCCAGCTGGATACAAGTGTTGGCTTGGCTGCACGCAGCAATTGCTAGACAATCGTGAAGCCGTGGCGTTCGGTTTTCATGCTGGGAAAAATAATTTGCTTAAATCAAGACATAATCCGATCCGTCAGCAGGCCGAAGCCGTAATCTGTTTTCCTTTTGAATTGTGGCTACAATGTTTGTTTTCCCTGTCAGATCAGCAGTTTGCTGTGCGCTTCTCAGCCTGCTATTCTCAAAAGAGGGAAAGAAAATTTGAATCATAGTTCCAGCAACGTCTGGTCGTACCTTCAAAGCAGTTGCGAGCGTTATAGATCAGGATCGGTAATAATGATGGTACGATTGATCGACTTGGGGCTCATCCAGGGATCCGGGATCGTGACAACGAAATGAATTTTTCATTGTAATAATATGATTAATATCTTGATGGTTCTTTGTTTGCGGTTTAGTTTTACTACCATTTGTACCATGATTATTCTACAGGGTGTTTAATGCGAAGCTGGCAGTTATCTACGCCAACAATTTTTAGACTATTTTTCTTTGTAGAAAGAGCAGTTTATCAAGCTTTATATAAAAAGTCATTCGCATATATCTAGAAAGCAACCGGTAAGCCCTGGCAACCGTGTTCCTGGGAAGAGTCTCAGAAAGAGACATAATTTTTGTGACCAATTCCACTTTGGTGTAGTGATGGGTTCTCCGAAATGCACCCGCGGTTGCACTCCGGTTCCAACTGATATGACTTTGGCTCCGATTTCAAGGAAATGAAATCGACGGTCCCACCCGGAACCTTCTCGAGCCGTCCGGAATTTTTGGAACCCTATAGAATCGTAGTTTGTCAGTATAAGTGAGCTAACCTTGATGAACAAGTCGACGATTTGAAAGTTTTTATGGGTTTTAATGTTGCTTAAAGATACAGTTGCTCTTACACCTGTGTTATCCTTTAATTCTTCTGTATTTTAATGTACCATTCAAACAATACAATCTTGAAACGTCTCCAACGTCAACGTGAAATTTCATTTAAAACATCGACCCACATAAAGTTTCAATATCGTAAAAACCCGTTTTCCAAAGATAGGTTCACACTCGCTAATACTTGCCGCCTACGATTCCAGACGATACCAACGATTCCGGCAGTTCTAATTGTTGCGAATGATTCCGATGGTTTCAATGGTTCTAACAGTTCGACAATTGATTCCTTTCTACACTTTGAGTAAATTGTTGCAACCTTGACCATAACCATGAAATAATGATGAATTTTTAGACAAGGATAACATTAACACATTCCCTAACGAAAGGAAAGTACCACTAGAATTAAGCCACGCAATGAACAGGATAAGCTACACCGAAACAAATTAATGCTATAAAAGATAAATTATGTTTGTGATATAAGCGGACACTATCGTCAATCATCTTTCAAATATGACAAAGCAGAATACACTATGTAATAACAAGTGATGTGAGTTATCGCATTATAATACAAACAGAACCGTAAATGTCAAATTTATCTTGAACACCCTGTAAATAAGTTGTTATTACAAACCATTGCTCACTTAGTTCACATGAGTCTTTGCGTGAAATATGAATACAAAGACAATATGCTCTACTCCAATGCATGAAATACATAATATCCGTAAGTCCAATGAATAAGACCACTCGAATCAATCAGCTTCAGCTCCAGTAATAGACCGAACCAGATTCCAATATTGATTCTAGTTGCGCTTCCATTTTGTGATTCCTTTATTTGCAAATGATTACCATAATCGAAATTAGACCGCGAACATATGCATGGCCAACATCTGCCCGCCAACAACTGCTGCCGTATGCCAGAATTATGATAGACAAAGTAGAATATGCAAGCAAACTAGCCATTAAAGTCGTCTTACATTGCAGCATCATTTCATAACATAATTAAACTTCTGTGTGGTCCTCAACTGGGTGGTCGCCAGCAAGTCAAATGTTGTGTGATAGTGTTCGGCCAATGTTTTGCCCCTGCTTTAGTTGATGTTGTTGTTGTTTGCTGTTCCTGCTCAACAGCTCAGAGCTACAGGGAAATGATCGTGTCGGTCCAAATGATGGACTAATTGAGGTGGATTTATAAGACAGCGCTCGAGATCGTGAGAATAAATGCCACATGCTTGCTCGAATGGATCGACGTTTTTTGTCACCCTCTTTAATGGATCAACCAATTCCCAGCGTCTTCCAGGCGGTCAGCCAAGCTTACGCTAGGGAAACCATTCCAAAGGTGTACAAATTCTATTGCAAATTGTGACACGATTATCAGACGGTGAGAGCAAAAACAAAAAAAATGCAAACAAACTCAAGTCTTCTTACGCTGCTTGTAAGCGTGCTATAAAAAGCAACGAATCATTTCAAAATTGAATAATTAAAATGTATGCAGCCTGGGTAAGTCTGCTTGGATGGCTTGCTTCACGATCGGCTTGTGTGCTAACCTCACAACGGACAGGGCCACGATCGGAGCGTGATGTGTTGAGTGCGAAGAAAGCAAGTTTTTGCTGCTACTGCTTCCTTTGCAGCAGGGAAATAAAATCTCTCTTACTCGTGAGATGAACTTGACACAGCCTTCGTGACGATTTTGTTTTAGGCGATGTCCCTGGTGCATCATTCGAGAATCTGTTGGGATAAATGTAGACGTTGAAGCGACAGTGAATCGCATAAAAACTGTAGGCGAAGGGAACCATAGTGGTTCACCGCTCCACGATACTACGGTATCGGTATCCCTTCCGTTCCGGGCGCTGAATGTACCAAGAAGCGTGTGCGGTTCTTTAAATGGACATGCAAACAAATTCCCATGGCTCTACTTTCGAACGGACACACCTTTCCTTGAAGGGGCGGTCGGCATTTGGGATAAAGTTCAATCTCTTTATACTAGATTAAAATAGTCAATGCATAAGAATTTTTTTCTCACAAATAATATTCCATTCTTATCAAGAGCTTTGATAAGGTAAGGTCTGAAGGTGTTAAGGCAAGTGTTGGTAACGTAGCATTGCATCGGGAGTCGTCAAACCCATCCAGCATGCGACATCTGGACTCTATAATGGTCAAAACTTGAAAGACATCGGGAATAGTATCAAGTTTTATGTTCAAGTTCATTTTCATGAACCTTTTTGATAAAAATTCTCACTAAATTCCAATAATCCGACACCATGGAAAAAACCTGTTAATAATACGTTACTTGGTCCCAGTGCTGGGTCAACAAATTTGAAGGCCTCTCTTATTTTAATATTAGAGAGAAACAATAGGATTTCCCTCGCCGTCGAGGCTCTCCTTACCGACCGCTCTTACCGCTCCTAGGTTGATTCGTCACTGCTTGGTCCCGATGATCTGAGCTGGATCCCATCAAGGCTAAACAATTGTTTAGATAGGAAGTTGAAACCAAACACCATTGGCAATAACCAATCAAAGTGAAATAAACAAATAGATCAAACTACAGTATGAGTTTCTCCTCACTTTGAAACAATCCGAGTCCAGGTAATCAAATAGATCAGATATAAAATGTCAAGGAAAGTTAGTTAATTGAAATTTCCAATAACATATTTGCCCATTTTTTTTAAAATAAGGAACAACCGACCTTAGTTAAGCATGCATTAGAGGTAGACAGTCGATAATGCTCGGTTAGTCTATAAAGATCAGTCAGTCAGTGACAGGCAGTCTCTATTGTTGCTGGACGACCGTGGTTCAACGCATTCCGAAGTGTACAATGTTATTCATTTAAATCCGAAAAGTAAAAATTCCGATCCACAATCACAATAAATAGTTACTATCACAGCACTGGTGAATGTTTGACTTCTCATGATGACCGTAATGATCCCTGCTCATATTCTTCATGATGATTCGTTCACATATTCTACATAACGACCTTGGTTTTCAAAATCTATTCTACACTATTGTACTGACGGCTAATGAGTTTAATAATTGATTCAAACTGTTGATAGCTGCATGATAGATTTAGAATATATTGGACTGAGAAATAGAACTTCGTAGTGTTTATAGATCATGCAAGTAAGATACTATTGTAATACTATAGGGAGAGTTTACAAACTTCACTAACTACGAAGAGTAATGCCTTTCAATAATATTGTTGATCCGTGCTCCAACTGTTCACCATTTAAGAGACTGTAAAAAAATAATTGCAACACTTACAAATATATTGAAGCATAAAGCGTAAATGTTTTGATATTTCTGAGCGTTTTCCTGATAGCTTATTTGTCCCAATGTTTTTTTTACCTATAGCATGAGGTATAGTTGCAAGGGCATTGCTCATGCCAGTTGCATTGAATTTCCTACTTCCTATGTGCTTACAGTACAGCCAACAAACATTACCGGTAGAATCCGTAGAAAGATAACTGTCGCCCTTCAGGATGCCTCCCGGGCACACCACCTGGTACGATCATCGCTGGAGATATATCAAACAGTTCCATTTCTTCCCGGGAGCTTCTAATACACCGCTCCACTTTGTCTCATTCTTCACATCCATCTGAGGAAGTGCGGTTTTGTAGTGATGAGTTAAAAGCATCCTCGCCGACGCTTGGCAATTGCGGCGAACGCTGAATCTGTTTGGCCGGCTCAATGTCGTCGTCGTCGTCGTCGTCGGGCAAAGGCGGAACAGCATAGACGATTGTTCGATGTGCTCGACCTGGAAAATACGGTGGCATCGCGACAACAGTGGCGGCGGCCCGTTTACATTATTCGCATCTACCGAGCATCTACCACCAAACTACCCGCCACAAACTCCGCGCGCCAACTCTCGATGCTCTGGGCGGCATTGCTCGGCGGTGCAAGCGGTTCGGTACGGTTCCATGTTGTTTCGTATCATCACTGTTTCGACTTCTGTCCTTCCTCTGTCCCTGCAGAGTACCTCGCTCACCCTGGGTGAATAGTTTCTTTTTTTCTGGTTCAACCAAGCCGGTACTGAGCCTGTCTGTACCTACGGTTACGGTTGAATGCTGGGCCGGGCGGCACGATCTTTTAAATAGCTTTGATTTTATTGCAAATATCCATTAATGTTTGAGAAAATTATTTACAGTACCAATTAACATCAAGATTAAAGATGATACTGGTGTTTAGGCCATTCTTTTGAAAATATCGGCCAGCTGAGCGAAGAATGCCGGAATCCTGGCATCGGCGTCCAGAAAGGGCAAACAATTTCTCATTTTATGAATGTGTATCGCACAGTGCGCGTTGCACCGCGGGAGAAGATGACTTCTTTTAAGATTTGAGTTCCCGCTCGCGAACGATCAATATCGGGAGCTGCTGTTCTTTAATACTCGGACTCGTTCCTGTGTGTTCTCGGTGCTTATGCCGATCCGTGGCCATCACTTTACTTTTATGCGTTTTCGATCCAACTATTCCATTTATTTATCCAAAGTAGATTGTGCAGCTATTTGCGGGAAGCAGCCAAGCTGCTTGAGCGCCCTGTCGCTGCACCTAGAACCGGGCCATTTGAATGGTCATATCGATTCAAAACACTTTGCCATTATACACATCATTGGTGGATTTGGGTAATAAAAAGGCTGTAAAGCAAATTGCCCTGGACACTGGCGTTACAATGTAGGAGATCTGTTGCAGTTAGTAGGAAAATCGAATGATCTGTTTGACGTATTTAAATAACTGTTGGATATGGAGTCACCAAACTCCGGATGACTAATAAAATTGTTTAGAGTCGTCAGGTCCATAAAATGCCACACACCACACTAAAGCCCCAATCATGGTGGACAAAGAAACACATGCATTGGAAAAGTGTAAATTTCTATTCCTGGTGCAGTATCAACAAAAGCTCATCGAAAGCACACCGATAGACTCGAGAAACGGTAATGCAACACTCCACATAGAAGGTTAATTTATTAAGGTCAGCCGAAAGCGCATCATGGTGCGCTTACACGTAGCCTTACATTCGATCGGCACTTGATGTGACCGCCCTCGAAGAAAATAAAAACGAAGCCGATGCATTCGCCCGGTGCAGCAAAAACCTGCGCTGCCGAGGCGAGTTTTGACGAAGCTGAAGCTGCCAGTCGCGCACTGACGTCGGTTCAAAAGATCATCGAAAACCTCGTAAAATGGATGATTTTATCAGCGCACTAAAACGTTTCTCGCTCTCTCTGGCAAAACGGATGCTTGGGAGCCAGCGTCGAAGTCTCACCGTGTGTCTCACGGAGCCGCATTCGCATCGCACCGTTCACCCAGTTCCGCGGTGTACCGAAGATGCGCTTGTGCAGAGCGCATCCGTTCCTTCCCGTTTGCTCCGAGATCACCCGCAGGATAAAAATCACCAATGAACGGGGACAAATATGTACATGCATGGGGATGCGCTAACCATACGCCACACCGGTGCCGTTTCGCCACAAAACCCGAGTGCGGCCAATGATGAGATTATGCTCATTTTCGCCGCTTGCTGCTCGAACCTCGAAGGTATGCTCTCGGCCCACGCGCCAAACTGCTCAGGATTTTCCATTCGCGTTCACAGTCTTCGGATTTGGGTTCATCCATCCGAGCATCCCAGGATGATGGCCGCCCGCGCTGGGAATGGGAGATTCGACCCGTTCGTACCAGGGAAGAAAAATCAATTATCTCATTCTTGCCTCGTGGCCACAAAGTATTGCGAAAACGGTCGAGGTCAGACCCATAATGATGCAACCCGATTCTTCTGGTACCGCTCCAGCGATATCTTCGGTGGAGGAAGGGATTGAGGATGGGATTCTTGAGTACTGCTTTCGTGCAAACAGCACACACGACCCGGCGAGGATTGCCGGCTGGTGCCGTTTTAGGTATACACCAGGGCCAAAGTCTTGTAATCGCCGAATCAGGTACCTCTACGCGGCCGTTTGACGGTCCCTTTCGCGGTGGCAATGTGAAAGATGAACATGATCCAAAGATGTCGAATCGGTTTAATTAGATTAGAGAAAAAAGGGATCATTACCGGTTCGCCGATAGGGGGGGATAGTGAAAAACGAGGTTAATGAGGAAAAGCCACACAAACAACGAGAGAAAAATGAAGTTTTTTTGTTCTGGCTGGGGGCTGATGGTTTCTGTAATAATAAGTAGGTGTGAGTCAGATGTACAAGTGGATGATTACCGGTGCCATGTAGTATCGAAGCAAGAATAAATGTTCCCAATAGCTTTTTTTCTAGGGATAATAGGCCTTTTGATTCACATAAAGTATATTCTTGAACTTAAACTACTCACTACTATAAATATGTGTATACACTTCAATAGTTTGGACTCGAAATTCGACTGCTACATCTAGGAACCGAATGTACAATTTAAATTTAATTTGAACACGAACTGGGCTTTATCTTTGGAACCTGATATCTTAGATAAAACTGTGTTGTAGTATCTGTTTGTCCTTTTTAATGCAAAATATTATCTAAATGTCTTACGGGAGATCTCGCATTGGTTTTGAACGAATAAAACTTGTTGTTCTATTTTGTTTTTTTTTCACATCTTTCACCGCTCAAGATTAACAACGAACTTTAAAAGAATTAACACTAGCGTTTTGCTTGTTAGTTTCGAAGGATTTTTACCAAGGGTTTAGACTTGAGATGTCCAGATTCCTTGTTCTATTTGGGCTCTTGTTTGGGCTCTTGTATTGGGGCAACACATTGGGCTCTGGTTTTGTTTGTCCATTAAGGACTCAAGTCCTAGTGTTATCACCAAGTGTCTGAACCATAAGCCATTACTTGTCTTCTTTTCAATAAAATTCTAGAGATAGCCACCCAAAACTAGGAGTTGGAAGATGTAAGAACGATCTTTGGGGCTTTTCAATATGACACAATTGGGTAAACGGCACAACATCTAGGGCGAACGATGTCAGCGTCTGTCCCAAACTGACGAAACCCTAGCCACGTTTGATAGGTAGATGCTCAGAAGGATATTTGGCCCCGTATGTGTGGAAAAGGGTCCGGTGGCGGAGGCGATAGCGGCGCCGGTCTTCACATGGCAGTACCAGTGATCAAATCTCATCTAGATCGCCGTGCACAGGACTGACCTGTAGCTCGTTAAATCAAGTCACGGAAAGCCAGAAATGGCATGTACAACCCTGTCCAAGTTGTAGAGTCACATAAGAAGAAGAAGAAGAAGAAGTATAGAAAGACGATGGAGGAGCTGTTACAATGACAAGCTCTACCATCTGCGCGGTGATCTCACCGTAGTGCAGTGAATTGGACTCGTTAGGCTCCAAGCTCCATCGGGGGCATGTCATGAGAACTACACCGTACGTTTAAGTCCCTTTAGGCCGGCCATAATGACATAAAAAGCATGGTAGTAACAAACTGAGACGGAGTGGCAGCGTTGATGCGTCCGTCAAAACGGCATGGATAATAGACCGTGGCAGAGCACGGCACTGGGCCTTGAGTGGTATCGAGAACTTCTGAAGCATGCCAAGACAGTGAAGTCTTTAAAAGAAAATGACAAAGCCAGTACAACCAAGAGCTCTTTTTGCTTTACTGTGATATCATCATAATGTATCGACACGCCAAGAATCGGGTGTTTGATCATGCCATGAGAATTTTACTGCCTATCGTTTTTAGGACGATTGTAAGAACAGAGGAGGTGCTTTAGGCTTAAGCAGAGTGATGACGTTGATGCAACCACCTGGATTTAGGATTGGGAGATGAAGACACACGACCAACACCGATATCAAGTCCTTTTACAGACCTGATATTTGTCTGCAATTTTCTACGAGATCCTCCTTTAATAGAACTGAATCGTTCATGATGTACGAGTTTGTGTGTAAAAAATGCTTTTTAGACCTTTATAACAACCAACACAATTTATTAGCCTTTACATCACTGAACCATCTGAAATATCTGAACATTATCAATGGGAGGAATAAATAGGTAATTTAGGACAACCAATGTGGGTTAAATCCCAATCAAGTGCTTTTACAGCGTTATCACAACGAAGTTCCAGACGGCTTATCGCTGTTTAAGGATATGACTCTAAAAACCAGGCCAAACAAATCGCTAGAAATACTCGCCGGCTTGCGGTGCATTATCGTTAAAGATAGCGAGAGAATATTGGCTGCGATATGGTATGAAACGAATTTACTAATCATGATTACCATTATCAGTGGCCGTGCAATCATCCAATACCGTGCAATCCACCAATCGCACACGAATGCAGGTCCATCTGCGTTCGTTGATTTACATGCAAGATTAAAAATCAATTAACCGCAAGAGGACGAACGCTTTCGATTGGACGCAGTGGATTTTTTCTGAAGTCCAGTATGCCACTGGGGATACATTTTTCATGTCAAATTCAATTAGCAGAAGCTCAGCGCAGTCCGGCTACAAAACGGTACGGCTGTGCGAAAGCAATGCGCGACTGCAACCCAGATCGCGTGCGGTAACGCGTAAGGTGTGAAGTGAAACCAACTTTTATCGGCTCCCTTTCACATGATCACATGTCCCATAAGTTGTACAAATTTGGAATGTTTTGAAAACGGCGCTCGGACGGGTGACCCGCTCGTGTGGCAGTGGCGAGCAGCGTTACTGATGATGGGGCAGATAGAGGACGGGATTCACTCAATCCCGCACACCCGATGGCAGCCGTCATCTGTAACCGTACCCAAGGTTGTCTGTATCGAATGCCCCCGGTTTGCGCTCTCCGTTTTGTATTGCACATGTACTAAACGCATGCTCGAACACCCGGCGAAATGTGGTCCAGCGTCGGAGAATCTGCCAAAGAGGACGAAATCTGTGCACCACCCCGTCCGAAAGCTGCCCAACGATGCCCGTACGATAGCGAGCGCACGTGTGTGTGTGCGTGTGTCACTGGTGAGCATAAATTCCCAATTTTCACGAAAAGAATAAAACCGAACAATATATAGTAGTGCCACGCCAGGGGTCAGGACTTAAGTAATTTATATTTACTTTTCCCGCGCCTGGGTCCTGGCAGCTCTGCACAATGTGCGGTGTCGTCTCTGGCGATTTAACGTGTTCCAAACCGATCCGCAAAAACGTGTTGTACGTTACGGATCATCTGCCTTTTATTTCTGATGATGCTGCCCCAGCTTCGGCTCGTCGGGTTCGTCGCTTACCGCTTTGTGGGGTGTGTTCTTGCTGTTGGCTGCTGGCGTGAAGCGAGAGTCGCGCGTGCGCTTTTCGGTTCGGTGCGTTACAAATTTTGATTTTTGCGGTACATTACTGTTTATTGAAATGTTTATTGATAAGATACAGCCGGCGCGACGGTGATCTGAGCTGGACGGGCCGATCCGGGGCGTACGTAACACGTTGGTTCGCTCGGTTCGGTCCGAGTGGAGGTCTCACCTTTTTTCGGTGAGTTATTCCCAGCCAACGACCTCGTTCGGATCAATACCCAGAGTCGCGACCGAGGACGGGGACGAGTGCCGAGGACGTTCGCGCTTTCGGGGGATTTAGTGGTTGATTTCTTATTTTTCGATTGGCTTTCAATTAGCCGATGCCAGACACTGACTTATCTGAAAGGTGTTATTTTTCAGCCTCGAGTCTGCCGAGCTCGAAGGTTGGCAAGGGGTGCAGTGAATGCAGTGATCATTACAGCATGTTGAGCTCATCGGTCGTGTTAATTGACAAATAGGATCGACTGCGCGTTTGTTTTTCAGCGCGAAAAGGAAGAATACGATTGTCCCGGTACAGGTTTGGTGTGTTTTTTGGTGGGATTTTGCAAACATATTTATGCGCGTGCGTGGGTATTATAGGATTGATAGAAGCTGAAGCAGTGAAAACAAACTAAAGTAAAGTCCACTTATTGACAACATTAAATAAGGGTAGATACTTGAGCTTAGCTTCATTCTCTGATCTCATATTCACAAACCAATATCTCATGGAAAATAAATCATTACACTGCGCGAAATAAGAATAGCATCACCATGTTTTTGGGCAATATTTTCAACACATACCAACCGAATTATTATTTCCAGTTAACAATGGTACTACCATCTATTTAAAATATAATCTTTGAATTTTTAGCTCTTAACAAACAAAGCTTCCTGCTCATTTAAAAAAAAAATCTTTTTTTTTACTTAGATGCTTAGAATGGAGATTAAGTTTTAACAAAAAATCTCGAAACAATCGATTGCTTTGAGCTCATTAAAATAGCAATGAGTGTAGAACAGCATCGCAAGTCCTGAGGAAAGGAAAAGGTCTAAGGAAACAATTAATCAGGCATTTCTTCAACAGAAATCAGTTATAATATGTTCCAATCAAATGAAAAAGTACAAGTCTTGAAAAATGTCCATAATAGCGGTACCACAGAGATACGTGGGAAGGAAGCTGAACTATGGTGTACTATAAGCGGATATTTGTTAGTGAACTAGAAGAGATCAGCATATTAATTTTGGAAGAATTGCAATGTCAAGTGACCACAAGACATGTGCAGTATATTCGGTCAAGTAACGAACACTCGGAGCGGCCTCGGAGTCTTGGTCAGTCCAGCTTTACAGACCATAAGAGCACTCGTATCGGTTTAAAATCGCCAAAAATATATTTGATGAACGATGCATAAATATAAATGTGACGATTGTTTTGGTTTAAAGAATGTTCAACCTTGATGGATTAGATATTGGCAATACTTTTGATAATATCTGCGTGAAGAATCCGATTCTGATATGCGATGGAACATTGACACTGATAATTTGGGGGAGCTTTTCAGTTCAAAGAATACTTCCATGGGCATACATCTGAACGATACTGAAGTCGGAGAGTATCTTAATGTTAGACATAGTCTTACTGGACCATGGCAAGTGTTCGAATGGTCCGGACTTCGTCTAGGAGTGTTACAATGCCTCGTTTCTCAATGCTCAAAACTGCCAAAGTTTAATTTTCTCTACAGTTTAATAGATTATGAATGGCTGTGTAACTTTAAAATTTAAAAAAGCTCGAATTTATCCTTTCTCTTTGCATTTTTAATAATAATATACGATTGGACAGCATCAATCAGTTGTAGCATCATTCTCGCGGATACTGATTGAGCTATATGCCCTAGACCAAAAAATTGTAATGGCCACATAGACAAGGCACATTCAAATAATTTGGGACCATACTCGTACTCTTACATATCTTAAATATATAGTCTAATTAGGTGATTAGGTTATATCAAGTGCCCAAGAGGTTGCATTTCGTATCCTTTTTAATAATTTGAATGGCTTTTTTATGGAGTCCTTTACATTTAGGCTCTCAAAATTTTCAATAAAAATAGCTGAAAAATAGGCAGTTTCAATATAATAAACTGGGCTTAAAGGACTGGATCTCTAGGACGAAGGGAGCGGGAAGGATCTGTTGAACCAAGAAGCAATCCACCTATAAAGCAGGCCTAAGCCACTTGACATCTTCGGCTTAACACATCAAGACCGAACAGAAGTCGACGTAATTCACAGAGCGACAAAGGCGAAGAGCTAAAGCCATGTCTGTAGGCGAATATCATTGGATGCCTTGAACTTTAGATGAACCCTCAACACAAAATGGACACGAAAAACAACTGGGTCCCATAAATCACCAATTACCAGTTAGTGAATGATGAATGCAAGAGTCTTGTTGGCTTTGATTATTACTTAGTTGTTTTAAAAATATTGCCAAAACACCTGGTAGACCTATTCTTATTTCGCTCAGTGTGTGACTTCAGGTGACCTTCTGCTGATTTCGGAAGTTTTCATAATCAGCCTCATAATAGCAATCAAAAGCCCACCTTCTTTACCTATTTAACATTTCAGGTGCGCAATATATCATCATTTCAATGATTTCGTTGACCAAACTGTTTCGCAATGTTATGGAACGAGTGCGAACGAATTGCGGTATGACCGTTGCACATCCTGAACACATTTGCTGATATTGGGTATCGTCGCGCAAAGATGAAACACACCATGCGCTTGAAGCTTGAAGTAGGCCTTACAGGTCGTCCCATTGGTGTGGTGGTCCCATTTTACGGATCGCACCAATGAACTTTGCATTTTTGTGCCTTGCCGTGACGCTATCACGATATTTATCGGCCAGTTGTGTTGTGCGACTGTACGACAAAAAGGAAGCGCTACATTCGCAAATTAAATTACATAAATCATAAAAATTTATGTTCACCCAGAAGAATCATCTGCAGCACCACCATCACCACAAGAGTGACCGAATTTTGTGGTGCACTTTTTTCCCTCTCGATGCGTTGCTTCGGTCCATCCCTGACCCTGAGTCGGATGCACAATCAACTACGAAATCAACCACCCTGGTCCAATCGCTCGGTTCCTGCAGGCTTCGTGTTGCTCTCGATTGCAATTTTACATCCAATCATATGCACATGAGCCGTCGCACACTACGGGCGAAATCGAATGCAGACGCGTTTGGGAGGCAATTAAATTTACGATTTGGCGAATTATTTTGATGATGATAATTTCCGATACATCAAGCCAAATGTGCGAATGAGCTAACCGATGCCCGGGCACCGTTGGCCGTCTCAATTCTGGCTGCCTGAATTTTTTGGAGGGGGGCACCCATACATTGGGCACGAATTAACACTTTAAGCTGCGTAAATGATCGTATCGAGAGACGCCTTTAGTGAGCTGTTTCGGCTACCCATTTGATGTCGGCCGACCGAACCGAGGCGGGCTGATAGGCGATATCGAGCACCGTGAACCGATAAATTTCACTCCAAATCAAGTCAGCCGGGAACTTGAACAATAATTCAAGCATGTGACATGATAAAGGTATAATTTTCTTTTGCCTTAGCCCATTGACTCGCTCGTTTTGGGCCTGGTGGGCCGGTCAGCAGGATTGCATCTGACGTAAGACTGCTCACATGCCCCGGGGCGGTCGCTGCAGGGAGAGAGAAAGTTTATTTTATGACTCTTTCTACAGCTTCAAAATAGGTGTCTGTTTATGAGAAAATATGTTTTAATTATGCATATCGCGTGGTACTGACTTCTGTCACTGTTGCGCTGTTGGCTGCTGTTTGCTGCTGATGCAGGATAAGGTAACGACTGAACGTCTTTATTTGTTTTGTGTCGATGACTGGCTGTTGGACATTACAATCAATCTGGTGGCTGTTTAGCGCGCCGATAAGCGTCTCGTGTTTGGATAAGTTATGTTAAACGATAATTAATAACGATCAAACTTTGAATATAATCTTGCTTGACTACTGCGTAAAACAGAGTCAGGAGAAAGATCTAACATGGCTTACAATAGTTGCAAAACTATGTTTCTTTTTAATGCTAGACTGCTAGTATGGTAACTTGATCTTCACCTATTCGGAAAGAGCTTCTAAAAGCAATTTGTAGTATAACGTTTCTACTTAATTAAGGTTAAAAGATTAAGCCATTTTCCAAGCACCCCTTCGAAAGTCATTCTAATAAAAAATAATTTTAATTTATTGCATTTTTCCCGAGAATCTTGTTAGAATGATCTTGCTGAATCGCCTTGTTATCTAGACAGAATTCTGCTGTCCCTGTAAGAGACTTGTTTGGGCCCGGCAGTCAAGTGAGAGTATATTTCTTTTGAGTTCTTCTTGTGAATGATGATTGTTGGACGGAGCATAGGTTCATATGTGCAGCTTCAACTTGAACTTGAAGGTTGAACTTGTTTACTAAGAAATTAAAACTATAATTTAGTTGTAATTATTTATTTATATTTATATTTTAATTATTTAATATTGATGATAAATGTCTTGTTAAGAAGACATTTTCATTACAGTACAGTTAATTTTTCAAATTTATCATACACTTTTCATAGATCAGATTAATTTTTCTTCTTTATTTTTACAGAAGAGTGGCATGGCATACATATTTTGTTTTGCAATATGTATTTAAAAAATAAGCAAGTTTATTTTGAATTTAAGTAAAAGCGGCCAAACCTGATGAAGGTAGAACACACATTTAAAATAGCTCACAAGCTCCTCTAAGACTTTTCACCCTGTCATTTATGAGCAGAGAATTATACATAAAATGTGGTTAGGATCATATAAATTGAACCTCCATAGTAGCTAAGGTGTATAAATACGTTCTTTTATTAGTTTAGAGTACCTCAGATTATCATAAATTATCTAAGTGATAATAAAATACGAAAAATGTAATTTAACCAAAAAGTCATAAAGTATGTACTTCAGATGTGCATTAAATTCGTCATCATCACGCGTATCATTGATCATGTAGCGGGACAGTCAAGCATAACAAACTTTCTTTAAAATAATGCAAAACAATATTTCATTAACGATTTCTTAGAATTTTTTTCTAGATATTTTTGTCCTCTGTGTTTCAAATCAAGACTGTGTTCTCGGTTTATCCTCTATGAAATGTTGAGAGCATTTTTAAATAGTTTTGCAGTATTTAAATAATCCGATAAACTGAGCGAAAACAAACTCAACAGGCAATAAAATATAAAATAATAATAAATACATGATAATTATTTATTCTTATATTAATATATATAATATATATCTTATATTAATGCAATTCAATGTTTTGTCCACAATTAACAAGCAGCGACCACAAACTCATCAATTTTCTCATTGTTTACTATATCTAACATAAATCTCAATCAGGTGCAGCGTATTCAAGAACAGCCAGCAAGTATCTAATAAATCTTAATTGCAATTAGTTATTGAACAAGACCTTGAAAAGCCATTCTCTTATTATGCGCCGTCACCTATTTTGCCTTGCTCAGGATTGAACCAATGTGCTCTGTATTTCTCTTCATTTGCTGTTATCTTTTTCAAATATGATCGTTATAATAAAAATCTTCTGAATAAATAACAGAATTTCATCTGTCTATTAGCCGAAATAATACAATAAGCTTAAAGAAAACTACGAGTCAAACAAATAGTAGAATCTCTGAAACACCGCTCATCAAATCCACGTTGCTTCTCGTTTTTGACCTAATGACATTGTCTAAAAGTGCTCGGTGTTGTTATAAAATGGTAGAATTTACGACTCTTTTTAATCTGAACCCCTCCCCCCTCCCCGCTTCTCCCTACCGACTCGCTTGTGCGGTCCATTAAACGTCAAGCTAGCACCCGTGACATCGATGACCCGGCTCAACAAGTTTGCCCGTCGCAGGCCTGTTGCCGGCCAACGCTTCCTAGCCAAGAGGTATCGTTCCCTCCGACGCTAAAGTCCACCTGTTCGGCAAGCTTATTGTGCGGGATTATAATGTATAAAGCTCATACCGCACCCAGAACATAAACGGGCGCGATACACATAAATGTGTTGTGTAGTGGCTATTTACTGACGGCGGACTTATAATGCGGACTTGTCATCAGGCGAGTTAAAAATAATCTGCTTATAAAATTTGAGCAAAATTTGCACAATTTTTATGTTTTATTCATTTAAAACATTTTAAAATTGTAAAATCGGTTTAATCGGTAAATTTATAAAAAAGCTTTGGTTACAGTTATGTTAAGTTACCCGTTTTCTTTTGATCGTTATTCGCTGATCGTGTTGGTGTTGATCACGATCGATTTACTTATTTTTATTGATCGTAAAAGTAGATGAGATGATTAGAACTAATCTAAGTTTAGGCCAGAAATAAGGTTAATTTAATTTAAATTAGTTTTCTACAACCACTAGCACTCCTGGCCTATGGTAAATAATTATCAGTCAACAATTTAAATTCATATCCAAAAGAAGCCGATATTCCTGTACCAACCATGTTCGACACCCTTGGCATGCGACCAGCGAAAACACTGCATTGCATAAATCAAGGCGCTTAACTAAAGAAGGAAAATAAAGCGAAGGCGTTCGTTTACGCTTCTGCATCCTCATGAGTCATCGCCGTGTGAAAGGGAATTGATCCATACAATAAGATACTTTTCTAATTAAACTTTATTTTAAAGTATATAAGAACTTTCAGAGTCAATAATCTTTAATAACTTTTTCTGGTCAAAAATCATTATGATTTTTTCCATTTAAAAAAACATTCAATTTATCCATTTATTCTAGATCAGTGAAACGGAAAGCGGGCCACACACTGGCTGGGAGAAAAATGAGCAAACAAAATTTCTTAATTTTCCTCCTGCCGATGGCGATATAGCAAAGAGAAAAACAGACATCCGATACGTAGGCTCGTTCTTCCGAAAGATCTATAACCTACAAGCATCGTAATTGAACTACAATGTTCACTAATCGGCACAACAACCAACTAAATTAAATTAAGCTCTTGCCTGCTGCTAACTGAAACCACCACGGAAAACCATGCGACGGATAGTGATTCAATCTGCGCCGGCTAAACGAGAGCAGTAATTTCCGAGCCGGCACGCTCGGGCTTTACCACCACCAGACGGAAGGTAGAGCCTATTTTGGACGCGGAAGGACCCAAGCAGCGGAGCTTGCAGATTGTAGTAGCGGTTGTTCGGGGTGGGTGCCCGTCACCCATCGCGTCCGCGATGAACCAGCCACGGAACAAACGGAACTGCTCGTTGCAAGTGCACCGCATAAGAGCAAGATCATTTCGTCGAACAAGCATTATACACCGGGTCGAGCATGGTGATCGGGCCGTCGCAATATCGAGCGCTACCATCGACAGTGAAAGCGAGCCACCATTTCGACCGAGGTCGCGGCGAGAAGAGTCGCGAAGGTGAGATAATGTAGCGATATGGGAGAAGCAGCAAAATTTATAATACACACAGCCAGCGCCGATTGAAGATGTTGTTTGGTGAGTGGCAAGAAAAATTACCTCCAATTCCTTCCTGCCATCGACGAATTCTCGGAGGTAGGTTCGGTAGGTCTGCTTTATTTACTTTTGCCCGGCCCGGATGATGCTCTCGTTGAAACTTGCAACGCTCTCGCTTGAACGTAGTGCGGTACCGCTCGATGCTGGTGCTGATAGACCGACCTGAAGGTGCAAATGGGGCGCCCGGCTCAGCTGGTACTGTGCGCCAAGGGTTGGTCTGCTGATCCGCCCGTACCGATCGGGCGTGAGTCGATCCGGTGCGCCGGGCGGCCAGGGTCGGATGGTCAACATGAGAGGTACAACATGAGATTCGAAGACAAAGTAATAATAAAACATGAAATACGAAGGCGTCAAATAGCTTTATTTCTCACGGTTCGTTAGACGAACGGTGCTCATTTGTGGCGGCTTTCGCCACAGGTGGAATGACTGCTGCTGCGGCGGTACGGTGAATGTAGGCATTGGTACGTTAAGGTGAACCGAACGGCTCGTTACATGGCTGCCGATCGGTTGAAAATGGATCTCACCCCTGCTAGATAGATGTGTCTGTATGTACGTGTGTGTGTGCGCGATTTTATTGGGTGGAATTTGTTGGCGAAATTCGATTTTGCACCTCCTCCCAGACTTCCTATCGTACGACCTGTATCGGCCCACCAAGGGACGATAGCGCTGGGAAGAGCTTGGTGGGATACCTGGCTGCTGTTGTTGTGTTGTATTAAACGAATGGTGATTATAATTACCGTACTTGTTTGAAACACTGCACCCATCATTATCTGTGATGAGAATGTCGAGTATTGGAAGTTCTTTTCCAACACAATGCAACTAACACATTCCCAATTATGCCGAACGGATTCTGACGAACGGAAGCATCGGCAAGGAAGAGGTTGTGTTTTATTCAACCTAATGTGTTCTCACCGAAGCCGCATCCATTTCTAATTGAAATACTCGCGTAATGGATGTAACGGATATGTGTCCAGCATGTGAGTTTTTTTTTCGTAGATTGATCCAGCTGGCGGATCAAGCTCATTGGAGGACCTGAGTACAATCAAACATGGAGGTTGAAACTAAAAAATCGTATCTGTTCACTGCACCAGAGTCAAAGGCAAAGAGGTGACATTAGAGGAAGCCTCTGGCGGAGCTTGGGCATTTGGGTCCTATGGATGATCGTGACTCCAAGGAACGGAGAGCTTGCTTTAAAAAGATAACCCTTTGTCAAAAGCTCTGGGCCCAAAGCATCAACTTAATTTGCTCGACATTTCAATTTTTTCTTGAACTGCCCTTTTATTTGCCTGTTTTCCATCTGAAAATGAGCCACCACACAATTTACTTTTAAGCCAAACATTGAAGAATTCATTGGAGGTGGTACAAGAGCATAAGAGCTAATATCTAATCTATATTCTATATAGCTAATATCTAATATTCACACGTTACTGAGTCTACTGTCTCTATCCACTCAGAGACGGGGCATCATGCCCAGGGAGCAAGCCTTCTGCGTTAGTCAAAATGATTCCACATAACGCAGCGTTGTATATTCCTGATGAGGGGTTTTTGGCTTATGAGACTCATGACTCCCCGCCAGCCGATCCAGTTAAATTATCTATCGGATGCCAGAGTTAGTTCGCTGCTAGACTACTGTTGCTTTTAGGATGAAAAGACGACAATAGAACGCTTAGTATACGTTTATTGATGCCTTGATATTAGATACAATTCACCTAGAACCGTAATTCGGCTAGCTCAACAAACCAGGCACTCGTTTGACTTTTAAAATAATACGAGGCTTCAAGATACTTGAAATAGCACAAGATGAGACATTGATGAAACCAAGCATGTACGACGACTCACTTTTATTACAGTTCAAGCCGCTTTGGCTTTAGAACAAGCGCTCAGTGTAGGTCTCTAGGACATCTTTTCTAACGAATTATTTTATGTATGACTAACAAATTATTTCTAATCATGTTTCTAACCTTGGTAGCATTTTAGACAGTAATTTGACTTCCTCGATGCATTATGAGAAATTACTTAGAAGGCATGATAGACTTTTGGACTCTGAAACCGACTACCGAAAGATTTTAGCAATCCGATATGCATAAAGATCCGCTATGGAAGTTTGTTGCGCTCGATGCTAGAATTTGGAGCAGTGTGGTAGAAGCCATCGATTGGCTGTTGGATGAAATGGCGTAAATCTATGCAACGTAGGGTGACACGTTATGCCTTGACCGTACTTCATTGCCAATTTTCAACAACTATGTTATTGTCTACAATTTTTTTCTTTGGTCCCCATTTTTCGATAAAGCATCAACAACTGATTGCAATCGGTCGTCGTAGATTCAATTGCTGATCTTATCCGAACGATTTTAACACTCTATCCCAACTTCCATTTCAACACTACCAGTAGCCAGTTCAACACAGTAGAATCCTTTATGTGACTTAATGTCAGAATTTGCGCTTGTACGTTCCATGATGTGTTTTATTCTTATTTGTTTTGAATTCCTTGAGATTTTAAACTAACAATTAAGCTTCAGTGTTGTAGGGTAATTTAAGAAAAATACATTGCTAACCCCCATTAAGCGAACAATTTTGCGGTAGATAAAATAATTCAGTGCTTTAACAATGTTGAATTTCATCAAGATCCCGCTGAAGCAAATCGTAACTATTTCCATTGCGTATCAAACCAGGATGTGTGACAACTGTGTGTAGCTGTCGTAGAGTGGCGGTTTCGCCATCGTAAATACTCAATCACTAAGGTGTAATAATGAGCCAAGCGCACGGATACGGACGGCGGTATACGGCGACTAGCATCTTGATCGTAATAGCACGACCAACAGCTGTTTGTTTACCAGTTTTCAACCAACAGCAAATACAATACATTCTACACACCGGGACCGGAGAAACAGGTTTTGTGACGTCATCTGTTTATTTTTGGGCAGTCGGCTCAAAGAACGGCATTCACGCGAGCTCCCACCAGAGCTTCAGTTCAGAATCCATACCGAGAGTCGAGAGAAATCGGTGTGCTGAACCCGTCTCCAAGCTTCAAGATGATCCGAAGCGACAAACGAGCGCAAAATCGCGACCCCCGATGAAGATTTCCAAAACAAAAAGCGGGTATTGTACATGTTTCCCCAACAAAAACCGTCAATATTGCAGCCAAGTACGACTGAATTTAGTTTCGATGTCCGAAGCATGTCCATAGTGCAAGCGTTTCTCTCCTGCAAGCGTTCGAAAAAAGTGGGAGGAGCTTATGTACGTCAAGTAAGATTGTTTGAAAACGGGGTGGGAAACTCGCATAAAAGGGGAAAGCATAATTTTGGAACAAGCAACATTTGTAGATCAACATTGCCAACCCAAATATTGGTTTGAAGTACAACAGCAATAGCGTTAGAAGTAAGATAAGCTTTAGTTCGATTTTAATGAGTGTTACCATTTTAAAGGTTAAAACTTCACTTTTTCAAACCAGATAGTCACAATAAACGATTCCATGATATCCACTATTCCACTCAAGATCTAGATCTAGAAATTCATTTAGAGACTTGTATTAGACCCATCCAGCTATGAAGCATTGCTTTCGACACGTTGACATAAAACGGCCCATTTAAAACACTCAGCGCAACCTGCTTGTCACCGGCTCTTGCATTGACCGGTTTGGTGGACATTCAAATCAAGCTGCATGTAAAACTCATTAAGATTGTGAAGGAATGGAACCAGCAGCTCATTACGGCCTGGAACCAGCGTAGAACGGTGTCCTCCGATGCCTGTTGACATCCGCAAACGACAGTGACGACATTATTTATACACTAATGTCGTTCAGCACAGCCTTCTAATCGCTCCCGTGGTGGGACCGCCGCAGCTTCCGTCGCTCGCATAGCGCGATTCGCCACCATCTGCCGCGATTCGAAACGATATTTCGCCGTCTTTTGCACTCGGCCCGAGACCAATCGACACCGCGCTTGGTGTTAATTTGCGTTTCAGAAAAATGATCCCCTCCACCGCCAGCACCAGTGCGACACGGACGACCATTTATTGAAGCAAAAACACTTAATTATAGCGAAACTATCTAATTTCAAAATAAATAATCGTTCACGGTGAGTGGCTCGGCAAGCGCAACCGAATGTGCTTGCGCTGGGTTAAAAATAATGTACGATACGTACGTACGTGCGTCTCGGCCACACGAGAACCTGCTAGATGCGCAACACGACGTGAGAGAGTGTGAATCGGGAAGGAGCGAGAAAGAAAGGGGAGAGAGGGAGAGAAAGAGCGAGAGAGCACTCGTACGATAAAAGATAAACATTGAACGTGTTTCTGAACGTTTTTGCTGGTTGGGGATGCATGCGCCCGACCGATAGAGCAATAGAGAAGAAGCTGTATCATCGACTAAAACACAACTGTGACAAACAAAACAACAACAACAACACCTTGTGCAAAGTGGTTTGACGGCTCGATGGCAGCGACGGGAAGGGACTTTGCATGGAAAGTGCTAAAAAAATTGCTCCCAGATAGGGTGGTCTAATGACAGCGTTCATCTTCTGCCAGTGTTGACGATTTACTAATGGGGCTGTTTTACCGAAGCACAATCCGGTCGGCCTGGCGTTGACTGTGCATGTGCAGGTTGCCGCCTGCCGGCGTACATGTGATACTCTGCAACTTGCACCTACTGCTGCCTGCATCTTGATTGGACGTCAGTCGGCTGTGCCAAGGGCGAGTAGTAGTGCCGGCCTTAGCCAAATTGCGAACCCCGCGCTAAATCCGCACCGTTTGCAGTGATGTATAATTTCTGGTTTTCCTGGGCCTCCTCTGCAGCCGGAAACGTATGGCCCGTACCGTCCGTACTGGAATCGTGCCGACATCGACCATCGAGTCGAACCATTACCGAGATCTTGCCGGAGTCTTCCCCGGTGCCTGCTGCAGAATGCCGCAGACGATGTCAACCGACTCGACCCATCGAGCTTTATGGAGGTCGTCTAGCTGCAGGGCGAGAGAAAAATCGTCACATGATAAATCAAAATAATTGTTAATGAGATCTACGCTTTGCTCCACTGAGCTGCGGCTTCCCAGCGATGGCGACTTCAGCAGGCTCCGGTGTCGCAGTCACCGATAGTGCACCGATCACCGGCCACTCCGTTGGTGAGAGTTGTTGTGGATAGCTTTTCTCCATCCTTTTTTTTTTTTTTGCTTGGAGACGGCTCCGACACCGCATTTTGATTCCAATTCCAACCCAACGTACACCGATCGGCCGATCGGCTCGGCAGATGCGCCCTCGTTGCGGGACCGAGGCGGTTTGGTTTGGTTGGGAAATGGCAACATTTTACCGATCCATTCCCACCCACCCGGTCCATCTGCGAGACCTCACGTCGCCCAACTCAACACAGCCCTTCGCGCACTCACACACGAGATCTTTATGCTAGCACGTAATTAAAGCGACACCGTGTCGTGGGCGTGCTGGGACACGGAGATGCAAGCCCGAGCCGTTGTACACACAGTGCCACGGTGGAATGAGATCTATCGATACATCTACTGCTCGGCCGGAAGGGAATCAGTTAAAATAAGCACAGCTCAACTCGTTGAACAGTGCACGCGGGACCCAGCAACACAGGGCACTGGTGAGAATATAGGCTCATGTTTTTGTTTCTGCTTCAAGGAAGTGTGTGGCGACAAGACAGGAAACATTGGTTTTTGATTTAGATAAATTTAATTAACACGTAAAGGGAGAGTGTGGAATGGTAGGAATGCCGTTGTTGCACTGCTCTCGGTGGTACGGATAGAGGTTTTTGATGATCAGGTTTTATCGTCACACCTAAGGTTTTCTATGTGATTGAGGGATTGGTTTTGGATGAACCTTACTGGAAGTACTTAGTACTTGTACTGCAAAAAGAAAAAATAAGAACCTTATTTTTGTCGCAGGCCATTCGAATACTTAGTGATTAAAATTGACATATCGATTCCCATTTTGAGAAATTAGATAACTCTTCTTCGGACATAACTTTGCGTAAATTGCAAAACCTCTTGACAGCACCGACTAACCATGGTATGATTTAGAATGCACTCTTCACTAACTGCTTGAGGCAGGATACAATAGACAAAGAAATGTTCAGAAACATCTTCAATCCAACTTCTTCTTTTTATCCTTTTTGGGATCTAGAGCTGCCAGCTTTCTTGAGTTGGTTGCCCCACCTAGCTGGATAGTCCTGCATACGAGAAAACGGTCCGTATAGGATTAGATTCTCGGTTTTAGTGAGATCAATTAGCGTAATCCAGGTGTAAGTCGCAAGGTCTCCATGGAAGAAACCTAATAGCAAATGGAATTGTTTTTCTCTGAACTACCACAAAACGATGACTCCAAACCTGTCCTGAGTGACTCCAAATAGTGATGCCATATTTCATACCGGCCCAGATTAACGATCATTTAAACATATGGAGTCAGCAAACTCCTTAGTGAGTATGAACAGCATCCCATGCAACCAATTTGCCTCCGACTGGTAGTTTTTCTCAGGAGTATTCCTAAGTCTTGTACTTATATCATAATAGATTATTTGGACTAGAATCGCACGAACGAACAGGAGAATGCAGGCACAGCGCATATTTTGTAATAAATTGATCAGTGGTAATACTAACGCCCAGTCGATTCTGGGAAAAATCAACATTAAGGCACCTACATAGCAGCAAAGAAAGCTAATAAGTTCCTTAAGTAAGCTCTTACGATTAGGTGGTCCTTCAAACATAACAAAAGATTGTACCTGTCTTCTTGAGGTTTTGACGGAGTGATCAGGATGGCATTCAATACCTTTTTTCAATACCATTTATTTCATTACATCAGATCGCACCATGCAGCACCTTTTGATTCGCAGTTAATAAACTGTCAATGAAAGGAACCGTACGAGTCCATGTCCCAATAGAGTTCCAGCACCATAATGGATTAGTAGCAAAAATCGTAAACAAACGTTTGCGCGGCATCGATACCACAATTAAACTTGCCTCATCATATCTCCGGTCATGTGTACTCGTCCGGTTCTATTGTGTCGACGGTGCCAAAGATTTGATATCTCATTTTGGGTCTGCAGTGAAGACCCGCGGATACACGGCATAATGCAACACTTCAATCCACACACGTTGCCCTGCCTTGGCCTGCCAGCGAATGCACTTGCAAAATGCAGCGAGACGACGCCTGGCTTGTACATCGGCACGTACCGAGAGCACCTACAAGCGTTTCGGCTGTTGCAACCAGCGTGCGGTGGAAATGCGGCAAGTCAACCTGCAAGAGGAAACAAGATTGCATTCAATGTAATAGGTGTAATCGGTTCCGTTGAATGTCAGCGTCAAGCACGGGTCGACCGGCACCACACAACACAATCCCATGTGTTGCAATTTTGTCGACATCCTCACCGTAAACGAATCGGAACCGCGCTGTATAGCATTGTGCTGACGAGCCGCGGAAGGGTTGAGATGATTTGACTTGTTGCTGAAAGATGCATCGCAGTGTTTCGATCTGCAGGTATCATCAAGAATTAGAATTACACAACACATGTGCATGATACAAATTGGGGCAGTGCACTGTATGGTGGAAACTATGTATAAGAGATAAACAAGATTTGTTGTATCCATGTCACATTTTATTCGTTCTACTTTTTTGTTGCGAACAGATAAACCAAACTCTGCTCACACGAGTACTGTGTGCTCGATCCCCATGGCATTGTTGGACCTATGCAAAAGCAATATTCGGGTAATCACTACCGCATTGCATGAGGCCAGCAAATTACGGTGCCCGTTTGATGCACCGAACCGACCCCAAAGCCTAAGGTCAGCTACATATGACGTTAATCGTGATCATTAGGAGCTGCACTAATAGATAGCTCTTGCGCGGCTTGGTTGTCCACGATTTTGCTAGCGTGATTCATGCCGATCGTACGCTTATAAAACACAAATTGTAGCACGAGGTACACGATTGCATGCGGTGCAGCTAGGAAGTTATTTCGGTTTTATTTCTTTCGAAGCGCCTGGCCCTCCACCGAGGGGACTTTGCTTGGCCCAAAATTTTGATCTTATCCGCTTATCGTATCTTTTGTCGCGTAATAACGCACGCCTGCTTGTACGAGACAGAGTGAGAGAGAGTTTTTGAGTGAGGTCACAGAAAGGCCCCACTGGTCGGTACAGATCGTGCAGCGGTTGCCCAGAAGTCAGTAGGAAATTCTGGAATTTCATGAAAACTCCCGATTTTCTAATCCAACCCTCCTGTGTTGTTCTTCGACTGGAGGCTCGGCACAGGTAGGATGACTGGGGGCAGAAATCGTGGCAAGTGTGGAAGCTTCGCCTTTATCACGAGACGTCTAGCCTGCGCAAAGTTGTACAGTGGGAGTGGGAGGATCTTCCAACGGTAGCATTGTGGCGCGATCGCCCGATTGTCGTGAGTTATTAAGAAATATAAGATCGACTTTTGGGCATTGTTCGTATCGGCAGGTCTGCAGCTATTTCATTACCCTAGATAAGACCAGAGTTGCGTAGCTTCGGTCGTGCTTGATCGCTAAATTGGAAACGAAAAGGGCATGACATCCACCAGCACTGGTCCGACCCATCCAGAAAGGTTTTTTTTTGTTTCGTTAATTTTAATTTCATAATACATTCCATCAATTGTTGTGCGAAGCCTTATTGATTGTAGATAATCAACCGACAGCGATCATCTATCTGGCGGTTGACAAAATATGCTGCAAATGGCGCCAATTTCCATAATCCGACCGGAGGACTTTTTGTTCATATCGTGTGTCCTGGTGCAGGCAAACGTGTTTTTACACCTATCTATCACCTCAATTTATCATGTCGCACGGAGCTTTGTTTTGCTTTGTATTCCCTCGACGATGATATCACTGAGCGGTCGGTTCGGCTGATATTGATTGCTTGATTCGAGGCGACATTAGTGTCAGTGCTGGCGAGCAAGTAATGCAGACGAACGATATTGGTTAGGAATAGTGGTGTAGAAATCATTGTAAAACGATATGCTATGTATATTCCGGCATATCCATCAAAGTTTTAGCCATTTTCCGTGACGTTACTTCCTACATCGAAACATCTTCCCAGCGGATGGAGGTTACGCTATCGGCTTCGTGCCGGGTTGACAATAGGCAGTGACATATGACAGTGACATCATCAAATCATCACTGCTACCGATTTCAAGGGAATAGAGGTCACGATGTGTGCAGGATTAGTACATCACGAACGGAATCGCATTAACGACATCTTCCGGGGCATATCGCAACCGAACTGCAGTAGTCGATACATCATCGGATGAGAAACACTCGAGGAATGCAACTCGTAGCACCATATCCTGGATTTGTTTTGCAAAGCGAACGCGCGAATTAACGCGTGTCGGGAATGGAATTTCGTTTCGGGAAAGCTGTGGCATCTTCTGCTCACGCACCGTTTGCCGTGAGCCCGTCTCAGTGTGTACCCTCTTATTATGCCTTCCATCAATATGAACCGCAATTAAAACCCCTGCAGCAGGAATAAATAATACGATCATAAAGCTGAACTGTACCATACGGTTCAGCGTTTTAGATGAATTGCTTTCGACGAACCAGTTGTACGCAGGTACCGTTGTGCACGGAGGGAAAAATGATTAAAACTTGATATCCACCGATGAGACAGCCAACTGTCAACTGATCTGAACTGAACAGAGACCCCCGGAGGCCACTACTGGGCCCGGGCAATAGCGACTGCTCCGGGGGCAGCATAGGTTCGGTTCGGTCGATGGTCGGTGGTAAAAACTTGAACTTGAAGCACCAGAAGTACACGACGAACAAGACCTATAAATGAAGAGATGACCCGTTCAAAGTCCTCGCAGTCCGTACGCAGGAATCGGGGCAGGCAGGCATGCATTGGGCATAGCGTCGAGCCCGTTCGACGACCATGGCCGGAGCGCATATATCACAGATAGTATCATGCAGAGATAAATTGAGGATTAATTCAGATGTTTTCCGCGTTATCAGATAGGAATCAACCGTGTGTCTCGTAGTTAAGGTCCTCCATTGCGCGCAGAGCGCAATCGACCCCCGGTTGGGTGCAGCTAGATCAACCCCTTGCACCAGCTCCAGCAGCATCCGGCAGTGGTAATCCTTGGGAATCAAAACAAGTTCACCCGGTTCGGGTCCGGTAGACGGTACACGGTTGATGAGCTTTAGCAACCGGTGTGCGCGTGTGTGCAAGACGAGCGCCAATTCAACGGTAATGCGCATGCAAAATACTTGTCACTGATGCCTAACAGCTTCGGACGCACCGGCCCGATCGTCGATTTGGGGAGAGAGAGAGAGCGGGCGAAAAAAGAAGGTTTTCTTAATTGGATTTCGATAAAGCTCCGTGTGGCTCGGGTGAGACGATAATTATAGCACTGATTGCCAACTGTCACACTGACGACGGACCGGCGGTAAATGAATAAAAATATGGAACTCAAATCCGTAACGAGTTGCCATTTGGAAATTACTAGCGCAAAGCTCAGTTGAAATTAAAACTTGTTGGTGTGTTATCGTTAGCTCCAGGAATGCTATCTCCCTCATAATATCGGGAGCTTGAATTTGAAGTTCAAGGCCAGAAATACTCTTGCCGTCGAACTGCTTGCCCATTCATCCGACCACAATGTGCCTTTTTACGGTTTTGACTTTACTCTACAACATTTCGAGAGCCTTCTCCATTGTGCTTTAAAGCAACAAAAAAAGAAGCTCCAAACGCCATATTGACCATGTACGCTGCTCAAGTGCGACTGTCAAGATTTCCTCAATAGACAGGGCGGTATGGAAGCAATATGGTCTCTTTGCAATTGGTGAAGCATCTGAATTGAACTAGAACAACGCAAAGCCAGCCAGATGCAGGATTGATGAACGCTCTCGAGATCACCTTCAAAGATCAGCAAATTCCCACTCGGCTCCTCAGTTTGAGGTACGTGCTCCGCTCCAAGTGCATTCAACTTCTGCTCTGAACAAAAAAAAACCTTTACACCCAGACCGATACTGGCTTTTGACGCTCCATTACCAACCAAATTCGGTGTGCCTGGATGTGTGTGCTCCGCAATAATCGGCCGGCTTTTCTTCACCGAACGGTAGAGACGGCTTACGGTTTCGGGACTTCAAGTGGGCCTGATGTTTGGAACTATGAATTTCAATGATGGACACCTATCCGCGAGCCGATTTCCACGAAAAAAAAAAAAACGTCCAGGGAACGAGTGTTCCTTGCATTCCAGATTTTATTTGTTCATTATCAATCGATTTTTAATGGGAGCCATAAAACACTTCCATCCCTCGAGCCGGATGGACACTTGGCGGTGGCTTACTTCGGTAGCAGCCGAGTGTGTCGTTAAGGAAGATGAATATTTGTCGTAAAACTCAGCAGATCAACCAAGTCTACGGAGGCTAGCCGTGTTTGAGCGACTCCCTTTGTCTGTCATCTGATTACTGGGTAGAAAGCTTTGACTTTTTTGTTGCTGTTTTGTCATTAAAATTCTAATCATCCCCGGTGAGGCGATTGGGAGTTTGTGCGGCTTGTTCAAAGGATTCGTTATATAACTCGGACAAATTATTCGAATGCTATTCGTCATCAAGCCAAGAAATCCTTTGGTGATGGAAAGTGTATCATTTTATATTGAAACCAAGTATATAGACTTCACCGAGAAATCCACTCAAAACTGGTGACACTTTTTGTACGTTAATTTAACATTTAATGATCGACTTATCTTATCACCTAGGAGGTTAAGTTTCTAGAAGAGGTTGAACGTAACACATCCCTTCATCCATTCCATTCGCACTAATATCACATTTCAATAACACGATCACTGCTTCTCACGTCCCCAACCGCTTCATCCTTCGCCGGACTTACGCTAGTTGTCCAATCGATACGAAGCAGCATAGCAAGAGAAAGTTTCGTTTTTTTTTTGTGTGCTGTCTACGATTTCCAAGAACCAATAATGTTCCTTATGCCGTTCGATGGATCGACTGTCAACGGCAAACAGCTAATGGTAAAGTAGCCGTTTAATGTCTTTCGTCGATCGCCGGTAATACCACCTTCCACCCTAATCAGAGCTGCGAGAGATCTACATCATTATCGCCTGACACACGATCGTCGCAAGCGCACCATCTTCGCCGTTGGCCGGGATGACGGGTGAATGAGAAATAATAATAAAATTAAAGCCACGGTCAACCGTAAGGATACTCAAACTCAGCTCACCGTCTTTTTGCGTGAAAGATTGCGTATGCGGTGCCTGGTTTGACTGAGCGAGAGAAAATAAACACACAAACACATACTGATCAAATACTTCGTTAACTTCGTGATCAACTCGTCGCTCGATCGCTCGGTTGTCACTCCTTCTTGGCGACGCACGATCACCAACCAAAAAAATACAGCAAACGGCACTGGCAGGATCACCAGCGAGAGCATCACGGAGGCCGAACTGATAAACCAGACGCTCAGCCCAGCCCAGCCGGGTGATGTGACATCGAGACGGTATAAACACCGAAAATCGGTTAACATCAATTCAGGCGACATGCTAAATGCAAGACAAATTAGGTTTGATTTGAAATTCAAATCCATACCGAAACGGAACGGGGAGGCGAGTGAATCGCAGGCCAAATTTATCATCTTTGAGATCGCCATTTTTCCGTCACTCCATCCAGCATTAGTACTGGCAGGCAGACCAGCCCAGGCTGGCAGAAGATGAACGAAAGAGCTAAATAAATAAATTTGATAAAGAAAAACGATACTGGGCAGGCGCAATAGGTGATTTTCGGAGCACGATCTTCTGGGCACGGAACGGTTTACGGCTGGTATCGTTGGCGATGGATGGATGGATGGATCGAAGTCGGATAGTTTAAACAGCGCATGAGTAAAATAAAAACAAAAAAAAGTACACAGCCGGTCCTCAGATTCCTGGCTCACGGTTGGCGCTCGGAAGATGATCGGTAGTTTCGCGTTGCGTGGTGCGTTTGTTCGCTACGGCCCCGTACTGGCAACGATTGGGCGTTGTTGTTATTTTTAGTTCACACCTCTGTTGGCGACTCTGGTCGAATGACGCGATCGCTCGGTGTACGGTGATCCGCGGTAGATGAAACCGGGGACTGATAGCGGGAAATAGTTGACAAATGATACAAAACGCTGCCATCAATCAATCCGGATCTACCGAAATGGCCTCCGGATTGGTGCGAAAAGCTTTGGCCAGTTTGTTTATGTGCTCATCATCGTGCACCGTGGACCGTTCTCGGTCTTATACCATATGCTGTCTGGTCCGTTCGGCAGGTTGTGGTATGTTTCGGGACGTTTATTGATTCGTTATGGTTTTCATTCGACATTGGAGCTTGGTTGGTGCTGTTGCTTTGTTTCTGTTTCCACTTAGCGCTCGGAGAAACAAGACGAGGGGTTTCGATATTAATACGACCGTAAGTGTGAACCCGGTTCGGAAAATGATAGACATTTATCATGCCTAACAAGTCGCCTTGAAGCTGATAAAACGATTGATTGTGAGCGGTACGGATAAGTAGATATTATTCCGAATAATCATGACACTTCTCACGAGTCTTCCAACTCTGACCAGAGTTGCTATATTTTTCTGTCACATTAACTGCTCTTTCTAGCCAAGTCTAGGCAGAAGCATCTTAACAGACTTAGAAACGAATGTAATCCACGGGCCGCAGTAATTATGATTGAAATGTGAGCCACTTTTGAAGACCGACAAGCTCGAGCTTCCCGAACAAAGAGTCGTATAATTATCCATGCAAACATGGTGCGGAAAAACTGGCAACTAGCGGGCGAGATTCGCTAGCCCAACAAAGCGCATGACGCTGCGGTCACTGCATCGCGGGAGCTCATAAAAACAAATGTATAAATCATTTATCATTAAACACACAACTGAAAATCCGCTAAACAATGTGCGGTGGGCCCACCGTCGTCTCATTGCACGCGTGCTGGGAACGTGTCCCGTGTCCGTGGCGGCAGCAAGTGCATCGACAGTTCAATGCACCGCAGTATCAAGAAGGTATTCTCAACCATGTCGTGACTTCCCAAATCCCTTCATCTGCCACCGGATGCAGTGCATAAAGTTCGGAAAAGGCCGGCCAAGAACGGTCACACGGAAGGCCTTAAACTTTGTGTGCGAATTTAGTGACCCATGCGGTTCCTACCACCGCACGCTGGAACGTACACGTTCGTATGAAAATGGGTGTTTTTGTCATAGTCGTTTTGACAGAGCTTCCGTGCAGCGCCCATGTCGAGGCCGGTGCAGGAATTTGAATGATGAAGCCCGACTGACGGACCTTACGAGTATGGGCGCTGAAAAGAACTTTGCGTTTGAGCGTGTATCGCGCAAGGTGAATTCCTGCAGGTTGTTGCACCGTTGAGACGCAACTGCAACAATCTAGCCATTGTACAGTCGATGCACATGAGCTGGGCATTGTTACCCGCAGTACCTGCGAGAGTCCCGTTGGTACGGATGGTCGAATGCCCGAGTCTAATGGAACTGCACCATTGTTTCCTTTGGTGGTGGCAAAAAAGGGCTAATTAAACGATATTCTTTGGCCGTTCTGATAGAGAAAAGATACGTTCCAACCAATTACATTTGGAAGTCAAGTTAGTGGGATCAAGAAAGGGTTTTCAATGAGTAAATGTAAGCATCGCATCGTAAATTCTGGTGCATTCAATGTGTTTTCTGCACTGTTGATGCCAAGTTATGGTTCTTATCGCAATATTTTCACGACTCTTTCAAAAGTTTTAAAGCTAAACATTTATTCATTTTATTTGTGACGTAAGTTCAAGGAACGAACCTGCGTTGGACGAACATTTGAAGCTGAATTCATACTGAAGAAACAATCAGACAACCTCAATTAAATGTTGTTATAGGTAGAGTTTCCTTGCCTAATAATATTAGTCATAATAGTATTAGTATCTGATGTCCTTATCCAGTACTTACATACGCCTTAAAGAAATGGACTCTGTCTAAAACTGACGAAGCCCTCTTAGCTTCGTCCGAGAGGAAGATGCTCAGAAGGATTTTTGGCCCCGTATGTGTGGAAGGACAATGGAGGAGCCGCTACAATGACGAGCTCTATGAGCTGTACGATGATCTCACCAAGACTCGCTAGGCTCCGGTGGGCTGGTCGCGTCATGAGAATGACACCGGACGATCCAGCCCTTAAAGTTCTTTTAGGTCGTCTTCACTGACAGAGGAGGCTTGGTAGACACAAACTGAGATGAAGTGATGGTGATGCGTCCGCCAGAATGGCCAGGATAATGGATTGGCAGACGACGGCGCTGGACCGTGAGCGGTGTCGAGAATTGCTGAAGCAGACCAAGACCGCGAAACGGTTGTAGCGCCGGATAAGTAAGTAAGTAAGTAAGTAAGTAAGTAAGTAAGTAAGTAAGTAAGAAGTCCTTATCCTTTTAAGAAAAAGTCTTTATTGACGATCATCATCGGTAAATTATACTGCATTCGTGTCAGATTGTTGGATTGACTTAGACAAAAACAATCAAATGGAAAGGTTATACACTGACATGATTGCCAGCTTCGTCAGCATATCCCTAAAATACTGTTGCATACATTTTAAAAGCTAGGCTTGGTTATAACAATGCCGTAAATTTACTTTCTAAAAGCACTGCGAAATATAATTTGAAAGGCAAAAAATGGCTTTTGCACCTTAATATCGAATGACTAAAGCTTGTATCGATCCGATATGCATAAAGACCCTATATTGTAGTTTGGTGCACTGGAAGCTAGAAATTGGGGTAGTAAAATGGAATCCATGTTTTGATTATTATATCAAACGGTTTGAATCTGTCCAGTGGATCACTCGTTATGTCTTGGCCCGACTTCATGTTTGTTCATTTGGTTTCTAACATTAGAACGGGGAAGATGCAGATGTCACGTTCTATGAAAGTCAAAACATATAAAAAGCGAAACAATTAGGAAAACGGTGCACTAAGGTTACTGTCTAGTATTCCTTTTTTTGTGTCGCTTTTTACTAGAAAGCCATTAGTTGGTTGGAATCGATTTTCGTAGATTTAATTATATAGCAAACAATTTAATGTTCTAACATTTTGAATACAAACGATATTATTAATCGGTTGATGAAGACTGAACTCTTGTACCATAACACACAACATCACCTCGCAATCTTGTGTACCCGTACCATTATATTGAAAAAAATGATAGTTTTTTGGAGTTGCACTGATTCTTTCCCACACAATTGCACGATAGTCTATTTGCAACTCCACTTCCACTATTCAGTGAGAACTTTTTTCATCATACAACAAAACCCGAAAAAAGGTGATGAATCCATCCCCCCGTACTCAGAACTAAGTAGCTAAGTACTGTGTGTAGTACTCCTACTTTTGAGACATTAACACTTTCTCAAAATTTATATCAAATTTACATCACCGCAGATAAAAGAAGTGTGAAACGCATATTTAATATTATTTCTAACCAAAATACAAGCAGACAAAGAATAAGAAACCCCAACTCTTGCTTATAGAGAATCAGTGTATCAGAAACCTCTAGCTCCAGATAGGTCCAGAGAATGACAAGCAGATAGGCTTGGTTCGATGATTTTCTATGGACACAATGTGCATAAACAAAATATCTCAAACGTATGCTCTGATCATTTCAGGCATGCCGCACTAGAGACCATGAGTCGGTGAATTTAGGGTGCTTTATGGGTCAGCGTATTAAACACCCGTAACAAATTGCTAGACACCCAAAGGCACCGACCGTAAGCTTTATTTCGGGGTTTTCACTAGCTGTGATATAAAATGCGTGATCTCGGTGTTACAATTAGACTGCTAATTATTACAAATATTACACGCACGCGAAGATCGCGATGAACGCATTGAACAAGTGAACGCAGCAGCGAACACACACACACACAGCACAGCACAGCATGGGAAATGAGTGTTTTTGAAGAAACGCGCCAACGATGAACCATCGCATCAACGTCGGTGCCGAAAGAAGAGACAGCCCAAAGGCAGAAAAACGATACCCTCCCATCGGTTCCGCTCTCTCCCGACCAACCCCAACGAGGCACCCCCCCAACACCCGGGTGCCCCACAGCGTTTGTGGCTCGCTTTCGAAGGAATTCAATAACGATTGCATCGTATCAAATCGCTTCGGGCTCATCTCGAAGAAAGATGAACGATCAAACGGACCCCGGAAGGTGTGGGAATGTATGTTAGTATGCTCTGTCAGGCTGGCCTGGACTGGTACCGGGCCAGTCCCCGGGAGAAAGGGAGTCATTGGGGCCACGAAAACAACCCGAGCCCGAGCCCGCTGCTCGAGCGCGTCCAAGAAAATGCAGACTCAGCAGACACGAAAACCCTCGGTGAATTGTCATATTTCAATTAAATGATGTCCCATTAAGCACCGTCATAAAGAAAACAGTATAAACGTTTTAACAGAACCACAGTATCGGTTCAACAGTGATAAAAAACATTAATATTTTCGCCCTTCTTGTGTGGTCGATGGCCGGTCGCCGGCCGTAACCATCGCCAAAGAAACTGAACCGATCGGACTCAGTTTTGTCACTGTGATCGATCGATCGTTTGTGGTTGGCGTGAAAGACATTCACTAAATCTTCCACCGTGATACTGCTACACCTGTTGGGGAATGTGAGAGGAAAATGATGTGAGAGCCGTGAAAAGCATTTTTCACCAGCCGGCTCAACCTTTCACTGGAAAGCGTACAATTCGGACCAAAAGGCGTCCGAAGGCGTGCAGGGTGGCTGCTGGGACAGAGCTCGGCTAGGGAAAGGTTCTTATCACCGGGGCATGCTTTCATTGTGCATTGCAAATTAGCGTTGGAAATGATGTCGAAAGGTAATTTGGATTAGAAAGCATTCTATTCACAGTTACAAGATTTGATTCAGCCTCAGCATAGGGTTTTTGTGAAAATAGGTTTTCTGGACACGATTTGTGGACTTCAGAAGAACGGAAATGCAAACTCCCTGGATCTGATTCAGGGAAAGCAAACGGGTTCCTGCGTCATGTAATATTCATCGCTCCCGAAGATTGAACGGTCGTTGTTTATGCGACCACCATGAAAACAGTACCCACACACACACACACACACACAGCATCCTATAAATATATTTATTTCCTCCCCGAACAACGGCTGAATATCCAATCAAGCGCACCCATGTTGAGATGTTTATCATATCAGCTTCCTAAAACGGTCACCCTATGAACGAACCATCCTACCAACCACCGCCACCTGGAAGTCGTATTCTTGTTCTCAAACGCACACAAATCAAACGCAAGGACCAAAGCAAGGAAGCAGGCAAGTTGTCACACCACCACGGACAAAGTGTTGAAAAGGACATAAATTTGGGATAACAATCTACTTTTGCTGCAACAACAACAAGGAGCAGGAACAACGGTTTGAAAAATTTACGACCAGCAGAAGCCCAGCCGAGAGGACCAACGTTGTTGCTCTGCTAGAACACACCGAAAACCACAAATTCTGAGAGGGTATTGTATGCTTGTTTTCCACAAACAATACAAACCATAACAATCTCTGGGATGATGCAGGTTTCGCTTGTTATCAATCCGAATTTACACATCCGAAAGGTGGAAAACAAAATGCTGAGCACCAACCGAAACGAATCAATACCAGCAGCGAATATCTCATGGAAAAAGGGGGCAAAAGGGGGAAGGCTAGATCCGGGGACTACATAGATGCCCGGGGTGTGAGGGTTTGAGCAGCGTGCGTTAGATGCGATCGTCTCCCAATCGTCTTGTTGGTTGATTAATTTTTTGGTGATTTTCAAAGGCCAAACATATCGCGAGATTGCATCTCGATCATTGCTTCGATTGTGCGTCCCATCGATTATGATGTGGGTCTCTGGAGATATCCCATTCACGGTCTTCCCGAAGAGAACGTAGCGCTATATGTGTACGAGCTGTTTTTTCCGGACGTTCACTTTCGATTAATTAAAACAATATTGAAGCAGGGCCGCACACGATTATCTGAAGGTTACTCCAGCCCTTGCAAACCATATATCACACTCGAAACCCAAGTTCTTCCCTTTTCCTGTAGCCGGGACAGCGGACAGCGCGCATCGATGAGCAACGCAAAACTGCGCGTGCAAAAGCAGTTTACCGATTTGGATCGATCGGCTTGAACGGCTGCCATGAAAAAAAAACATGAGAAAGGTCGGCACATGGAGCACATGGATATCGCGCAGGCAAAACCAAACATTGCCATATCTTCCCAAGATTGAATTAGCCCGTAAGATATAATTATTCCCGCCTTCCGGAACGGCCCATTTCGCCGTGGGCGGTTGGTACGTTTCCATGTGTAGGGACCGTTTGTAAGATTTCGCCCGGTTTCGATGGTTTATTGAATTGGATCAAGTTGAGCAAAGAAAGAAAAAACAAGATTTGAAAAGGTTATTTACATTTAACGTTGTTAATGCGAATGGTTTGGAATAGAATAGGCCGTGATTAATGAGGAATGGTAAGACAATCGATTATATTTAAACTTTCACGCTTATTGTTTATTAAATTTTCTTTTTCATTTCAGAAAAAAAACTTTAACTTAAGCTGTTTTTACTACTTTGCTTTAAAAGCAATTTTTCCTATTGGGTTGATTTAAAGACGTTTGCAAATTATGTTCCATTTAACACTTTGTTCCCATTTTTTATTTATTCATTAATTTATTTATTGAGATATAAAGTCATCTAGGTTAATGTGGCCTCAATAACTCCTATCCTATTCTAGCATGACAAACCTTCATAGAAAAAAAAAATAGAAAAACCAGTCGGCAGCAATTCTTCAATCTAAAATTTTAATTCGCAAATTGTACTGAGGATTGTTTATGCTAGTGCTAAGATCGACTGAGTTATTTAACGATATGTAACAGGTATCCAATTTTAAGACTGGGTCATTTAAAGCAAATTCCGTCAATCTAGATTCAGTACTGAGTAACTGAGGGATAGGCCTTTAGCTGCTGCTAGGAGCTTGGTTATTTCATGTTACGAAATGTACGAGGTGTCAATGAAACCACTGATACGCTGATGCAGAAAAAGGCACTTAGCCATCATTCGCCTATGTTGGACGGATTCCAGTAGCGACACCTAGAACGCTAACGGGGGTAAGTGACGTCAAGAGACCAAGGCAAAATATAAAATATCTCTCGTTTGAAGTTTCTGTGTGCTACTTCCAGGCTGCCTATTTAGTGCTGTAGCATTGGTATCCAAAAAATACTAGCAAATTCTCAAGTTGCCCTAACAATATAGCTATTGTAAATAATATAAAGATTAAAGACTGTGTGGTACCTTCAAAGACCTTGGCTACTCGCCAATTTACAATGTTCTTCAAGTGTCATTTAACGATCCAACAGTACACATTCATCGCAAATAACGTATATTCGCGGAACTGAGAGCTTTTTTATAGATATTTTTTGTACGATAACTCGCATGAAGTTCATCAAAAACCAGAACAAGAAGCTACACAAACAAATTTGGAGAAAAGCATAGTCATTACCTTGGTAGATTGTGACACGAATGTTCAAAAGAAAATGCTAGCAAAGATTATCTGGGTCTCAAGCAAATCCTTGGTAGAGTGCAAATATGACGAGATCTAAATATATTTTTATCCGAAGGTTGTATAGTTCACGAGAAAAATTTAAGAATTTTTTAACAAGGATCAAAAATACAAGCTCTTTTATGAACCAAGCGAGATGAAGTTGTGGAGCACAGCACAAAGTGTTTCTCCACACTTTATCGTGTGCAGTTTTCAACGGACGCTCCAGAATGCACAAAATGTACGGCAAATTAAAACGCTTCCGTCATTGCCACTTGATGAACCCATTGAGCCCGCTGCCCTTCAAACCATAGGCTGAGGACCATTTTGCCTGTCCGCAATCTAAATAAACAAGAATCATCTTCCGTGGGCAGACCTCCCAAAACGATCCTCTGCCTCATTTGCGCAAAGTTCTTTGATCTCCAGCTCTCGTCACCTGGGTGGCAGTTGGGCCTGGGCCGTTGTGCCGAGGCGTCGTTTGATCAATATTTGTCTTAAAATTTCTTGTCCCAGCCTGATTCGGTGCAGCGCTAACAAACACAAAAAACAACGACCCAAATACTTGCCCCGGCCCGTACTAGATGACGGCGGCCAGATCGGTCGGCCCGTTTCCTTTCGGAAGCATTCGGGCGCAGGTAGCAAATAAATCATAATCATCATTAGGCTAGGTCAAATTAGAGTTGGTGGTTGGTTGGGCTTTCCTGTCCTCAGTGACCATCACTCTTGCCGGGATTGCAATCTGCTCTTCAAACCATCTCGGAAGAAGCACCGAAAAGGGAACGCCAGAAAATGAAGCTTCACAGAATTAAAATTGCATTTGCCATCCCGACCTCTTGACTCTTGCTTTTAGCCTGCATTCGATTCCAGATGTATCTGCAGCAGGCACAGGAGGCGAATGCTTCTTCTGGCTGCCAATGGTGCAATACGGTACTGGCACAATAAACCGTTCGGCTTAACTTTCCATACTAAAGGTTAGACTTGGAACGTCCACTTACGTGTATGGGATATGAAACTAGGGTAGTGAAACCATCGACATTGAGGTGAAATGGCTGGTTTTATTGATATGAGATTTATTTTCCAGCCCCACTAAATCCCCCATCTGTCGTAGACCTCGTTGTGGTTGCATTCCAAACATTCCAAATCAATCCTTTGTTTAACGTAGAGCTCAACCATGAAACCCGCAGTGATCTTACAACTAATTTTAATCCGTAACATATTTGCTTGTTCTTGTGTACTACATTTAAACTAGCAAAGAAAACAGTCTTCTAAGTACAAAAAGAATGATACCAAATCGATTCTGTGCCTGCAAATTATTAATTGTAATCTAAGACTGCAAGTTGATAAATTTTTCATGGTTCTTGTGTTGAACCATGAGTCGTCTCGGACAAATTAACAACTAAAACTATAAATATTATGAGTTATAAAAATTGTCGCTCAATTTTCAAATTGATTCAATTTTAGTAATAAAAAATTCAATTTTAGTAATATCTAACTTGATATTGCATTTTAACCTCAATGGTGGGAAAATTATATAAAAGAACATAGCATAAAATATAAGAGGAACGTTCAGGGTTAATTTACGATAACAGACGCAAACACATCCAATTTAGACTGTTCTGTTTGATAATGTAGTAATGGTTAAGTAGCCTATTTTAAGGTTTTATTCTTATATTTAGATTATTGAATCAGTGCTAGAATTTTTTTTTCAAATATGTTTATGTAAAGAGTTCTTTGATTTCTTTTTTTATATTTGTGTTTACATTAAAGATTGGTCATCAACATTGTACCATTATCTCTCCTATGCAAGTCAACTTATTAAGTTTTAGGAGGAATGTTTGCTACCATGATTTGCTATCATTTGTTTGTATATTGCTAACTTATTAGGAAAAGGAAGCCTTAAACAGCGAGTTAGTAGTGAGTATAAGCTTTGTGTTAAGATTACACATGACCTGATTGCAGCGTAAATGTGGTCTCGGTATTAGAGCTTTTGATCGACATTGAGTCCTAGATATATAATTTCTGATACTGATTCTGATTTCTGATTCCCATCCAATCGAGCAACCAGCCTTATTGTTGATTTTATTTTTGAGTAGTTATTTAAATTATTTTTAAGCAGTTCGGCGAGAGCGACCTACATATGATTTTTTATTCTTAATTCACAAAGCACTTGTACATTATTACGAAACATCTGTCCCACCCAATGATAGCAGATTATAAACTGTATCTCCACTGTTGATCGATATCTTTGATTTTACAGAACACTAGAACAGGGCTTCAAGGAGAGTTATCAGGTGGAGATAATAAAATGATGACACAATTTAGGATTGTGTACGCCTTTTTTAAAAGTCTATTGAGACAAAGTCTGTGTAAAATAATCAACCATCATTTTATCAAGAAAAAAGTCCAGAAAAGAAACAATGCACATATACGGTTACCTTCTGTTTATCAATTTTAATAAAATCCCTCAAAATAAACATCTTTAATGTGATATAGACTTCATCTAATTCATCTAATTGTGTAGTTTGTAAACCATCAACAGTTTTATCAGAAATACTTTTTTCCGGTGTAATGTAAACTTACCGAAGATTATTTTAGAGACCTTGCGGCAATTTTCGATATACTTCAGGTGACGCAGAGCTTTTTGCAAATAATTTATATTTTCCAATAATTCTAGCCTTTGCAACTTCGTGTTTAACCTTAAGCGTGACCAGCGTTCTTGATCATATACCTCATCTTGCAAACTATAGTTTTATATTAATTTCAGCATCAAATGATCCTCACAGTACCACAATCGAATGATACAACAGCTCTTGATCCAATATCGGAAAAAGGTCGCCAGAAAATCGTATACTCTTGATTTGAATGGGGAAAATGATTACTAAAAAAACATGAAATGGGAAAATGATTACTAAAAAAACCGAAATTCAAAAACAAAAAAGCAAACTGAGCTGAATAAGAACAGTTAAATAGATATCACACTTAGCTGGTGACACTTGACACTCCAGTGCCTGTGAATTACCGCTTTTGTCACATCGAGTCTTAGCAAGAAAAAAAAAACACCCGAATGAATCCACCCCAAAAAAGAGACCACCCGACACGTTCGCGCTACGGATATTATTACACATTGCCTACAAATCACACATTACCCACATTAAATTGCCACCAGCATTGTTGTTGTCACAACAATTGAACGTGACCTTGCGCATTGGTTCTGAGGGTTTTCTCCACACTCGGGCGGTGGTCGCGCCTCGATACCTAGACCGAGCCCGCGACCAAGTGTTCGTTTGCGTATTGTTTCGGAACTAGGCGGAAAATTTGCTTCCGAAAGCGAACGAAAATCTCGCGGGTGCGCGCGCGCGATCGCTACCGACCACCGCAAGACAATGTGGTTTTCGTCAAGGTCTCCGGTAAGCGCGACGGCCGGTAGCTGGAAAATTTCCCTAGCTAATCGCAGACAGCAACTAGAAACAAGAAAAAGAAGAAGAAAAAAAACACACACGAGCGACAACATCTTGGTCGCGTTTTCCGCCGGTCGTTAGTTTGCTTTGTTGTTGGCCCGTTATTGTGGTGGTATTCTCAGCTTTGATCAACTGGTCCGCGCACCACCCATACGCCGACGCATGTGTGATTTTATTAAATTATCCTGAGGTGGTCTAGCAAAACAGGCGCGTTTTGTTTCGCTGGCTGCACACAGCTGCACGTACCATCCATCTCGTGGTGCACTATTGGGGAGGCACATGGCCCAAAGATACAGAACTTGCCTGGTGAAGTGTGGTGGTTAGCGGTTCTCCATGCTAGTAACGATAGGGCACAATGTATCGCTCGCAGCCACACACACACACACACTCACGCATACTTTTTGTCGCGATCGTTGTGGCCGGCCGGCCAACACTGGAGCGGGGCGGCATGTTGACTGGAAACGGTTTTGAATGAAATTTGCACGCAACTACCGCTAATGAACAATTTGTTTCTTCAAACCTTGTCTTGGGCTCGGGCGAACTGATGCGAAAATAAGTATAATTATGATGCAATGTTTCTGTTTTTCCTGTCCTGTGCGCGGCAAGGTTCCTCCCTACCTTCGACTTGGCGACTTCCAAAATCGACGACCAAAAGGGCTGATGTACAGACAACCGGGTAGTTGACATACCTTGCGATTGTGACGACAGATTAAGTGTGCAACGACATTAAGGGCTCCGGATTCATTTTCAATTGAGCAATTGAGTCGCAGTGCGTGCCTCTGATTCTAGGCCACTGTGACAAGCGATGCAAGCGAACTGCTGTAAACGGATTTTTCCAAGTGATGGGTCTGTTCTGCTGTCATATTTGTGTTTGGAGACAAGGCGATGTGGCTAGTCAGATCATAAGGCCACAAACTTGGTACTTTAGCATCGAATGTTTATGTGTTAGAAAATACAATTTTACTCAGTACAAACTCATCCTTTTAATTAAAATATTATTTGAATGTTTAAGTACGATATACAGTGATTTGAACGGACAGTGAGCGACAATAGAATAAGACCACTAGAATTTCCTATATTAAAACTACTGCATTCAATGATTCAATGATTTTTCGATACTACATTAAATATAATAAAATTATTTATAATAATTAACATGTCATATGGTAAGATTCAAAAAGTAAAGAAATGGTTGTTCTTCTTTTGTCCGTATACTGTATATCCAGAAATAGTATAAATCACGTATATAACGTTATTACGTTATACTTGTTACGTTATGCTGCACAAATCTATTCATCGAAGCTGTAATGATCTTCGTCCCGTCTGATATTATAAAACTTCCTTCGATGATACTAGATGTAGCAGGTATCCCTTTCCAAAAACTTATCATATTTATCGTTCTCCATTTGCCGTATTCTTCCAGCACCTAAATATCTGTTCGAAATGGTATATACTTATACTCAATGAATCCTAAGGTCTCATCGTTAGATTTGCCTACAGAATGGCGAAAGTCTTTAGCAACCTACTGTACATCAATATACTTTTTTGTAGTCTAGGACGATCCACACTTGAAAGAAAGGCTCTAATATGGTTTCCTTAAATTGATTATTGCGTTCCATGCTTTTGTGAGCTGCAAGTACTTAAGAAAGCATAAGACGGAACACATTTAATATGAATAAAAGAGCTTGGCCACAGTGATTGCATCCAATGTTATTCCCAGCCAACAACTCAATATTCGCCATGTAAAACGAAGACTTCACATATCGGGATGGTACAGTTGTGAGGTAACAGCAGCACTGGTCGCCACACGGCAGGACCTGCATTCAAGTACCTTAATTTTTTTACTTTACTCAAATCTTTTGTAAGAAGCAGTGACAGTTTTTAACACGACAGAGCCGGAATTTCTAACGTTTCCTCGAACGCAGGACTGATGAACATGCTAAGGATAATTTTGTAAAATGACATCAGAAATGCTAGGGCAATGGCTTGAACTTGCAGAGTTAGAGGTGAAGATTCTTCTTCTGTGAAAATCTATAGTAAAAGCTTTTAAGACGTATTGGTTGGAAACAATATCATTGTAAAATTAAACGATTTTCAAACAAATTCATATCAGGCGATTTTGAATCCAAATGAGTTAGGCTATTTTAAAACTGCCTTCCAAGTTATCAGAAACGAACAGAGAATTGATTTTTTCGGAAATTGTATCAGTAGAGTGTTCTTAATGACTTATGTAACAAAAGAAAAAATGCACATTAACATTGAAGAGCTCGAGGGCACACATGTTTTTAACTTTAATCCTTAAATGGGTAAACTGTGCACTTTGCAGCGACCACATTGTAGCCTGTGAATAAAAATGCATTACGTTATCAATTGTTGCACTTTCATGCTTTATACACCAATTAAACAAAGGCCTTAATAATCGACAATCGGACTCATCATTACCAAGGAACATCCAGTACAGCCAGAAGCATCTGACCACTGATGTGATTGTGCAGACCCGCGCAACAATGTAGAATCGTTCGATCAATTCGGTTTTATTGCGCCTCGTTCTTGCTGATCGAACAATTAAACGTAATTTCACGTATCTTGCCAACCTTTCCAGCCAACGGGGTCCACTGGTTGGTTCCGTAAACAATCGAAACAATTGCTCCACTTATGCAACAGCAGTGGTGGTGGAGCAAAAAGTTCAAGTGCAGGCACCGCCAAGCGTTTTCGGAGGAGGGAAACGCACTCGGTGTCAATGTGCAGAATGGGAAACAAAACAAGAACCAAGAACGTTTCACACTTCTTGCGAGCAAAACAATAAAAACACCTGCGAATCGTACGCCATTATATCCATCAAATCTACTTATCGTCAATTCTGCTGAAGGTTGTTCAACGTACGGTACGTTGAGCCGTGGAGCTCGTGATTCAATCGTGGGTACAGAAGCCGTGTCTGGTGGCCTGGTGTATGGACGTAGCTAGCATGATTTGCATAATCAGGTCTACTTTAGAGGCACTTTGTTTTATGCTGCAGATTAGGGTGTTTGTGTTTTCTGTTTTCTGTTCTGCTGAATGCATTGTTGCGGTCAAAGGTGTCTTTCCAAATCAACTTACTGTCCATTGGCATAGTGTCTGGAGGATTACCAGAAGCACTGTATGAGGATGAAGGAAGGTGAGTCATATAGCAGACTTTTTCTTCTGTTTGACGATGGGGTGTAGAACATATATTTACATCAATTTTAAAAGTTTTACCAACGTATTTGATGTTACAAAAGTCACTTTAAGCTCCGGCTGGTCAATTTCAAGCCAGCTGTTTTCCATTCCTCGATAATGTGGCATATTTCCGCAACGGTCGTACCAAGGGTGCACCAATTTCTGTGTTAGTAGTACCATACGGGCCCGCGGTTTGTGCAGCAGTGCGTGCATGGTAGATTAAGCTGCCGCACGGTGGGAGTGATTTAAGATCTGTTTACTTTTTCTGCTGCCGTGCACCGTACGGTAATGGCATTTTGCCCGGCATGACCTTCATACATGAAGGCATTGTTTCGATACAATTGCGCGGGGATAATTTCTTCCAGTGTGAATCGAGTGTGTGGTATGGGCGTACGGGCTCGGACGCATATCTTGGTAGCTGGTACTCCTGAACTAGAAATCGCGGTGGGATATACGGTAGCTACGTTTCCACGCGCCAACTCGCGACTGCATTCAAACCACCGATGCGACCATTACTTCCAACGGCCATGACCTTGACGTTTATTTGTCAAAACATACGCTACATCCGTAGAGTTGATGACGAAATGTGGTTTGCTCGCTGGTATGGGCTTGGTGCAGACGGTTGTTGCTGGTTCAATGTATGTCTTGCACGTTCCAGCCTGTAAGCCTGTCATTGCAACCATAAACCGTTTACGACTGGTTTTGCATTCGAGCGGGAGATAGTTTCGGAAGAACTATATCGGGGTTCATCGCTGGAGAAGAGTAATCCCATCGTTGAAGTCTTTTGTTACGATGCCTGTTAGCTCACAATTTGTGCTGTGTCATGTATTGTCATTCACTTTAACCTAGTTACAGCCTCTGATTTTTAAAGCGATGCTCAAGGTATTTATCTTGCTGAAATTATGGATTTTAAAATTTTAGAACAGTGATTTTCATTTCCAACGTGTTGAAGTAAAGCCATGTGCTATGAATGCGAAATATAATTACTATTTTCACTCTATGAAGGTTTTTGGAATTCGCTTTTGCATTAATTGCGCTATGGGAGATAGTTGGTATAAAAGTGTAATTTAAATCTATATTCAAATAATCCCCTTAATCTCTCAACAATTATTTCGTTTAGTACACATCGCTGCCATCTCAATCTTGGAGTGGTTCTAAATGGTAAAAATGATTATAAAAATAACTCGTTGCGATTTTGTTGTTTTTACCAGTACAAGCACAGAACGGAATGCAATGCTATCCAACAAGTGATTCCGATATTACAGAAATCCAAAATGCGTGACGAAAATTTCAACGACACATGCATCATTCGGCAGACAAAAAGCCCCTTTTTTGCCGAACTCACCCCGGTCATAATTTTGAGGCACCGGACATTGTCTCCACGGCACGTGAGTGAAGCATAGGCCGAAGCACTCATTGGACAGGTATGTTCATTTCCCGTTCCCGGTCTTGATAGCGGCTACGTAAATCTGGAAACAAATATTTGCCGATTCCCTGTACTGTTCGGCAAATGCTGACTGGTGCTTAGCTATTAATATTCCGATCACTTCTGATCAAGACCTTCCTGTGTGTGTGTTTTGAAATACCGAGAACAATCTGTAGCGGTGGTGCCGCCTTTTGCTTAGAAGTTGTGGTAAATTTGTTGCGATTTTGTTTCTGGTTCTTGCAGCTCAAAGCAAGAGTTTTATATGTAAGCCGCGATTCGATCCGGGGCTTCTTCCGGTCCAGTAAGCTTTTATGAATTGTAATGAGCCCGGTAGCGATACAAGGTACTGTATTTATAAAGAGTAGTTTGGCATGTCAGTTGTTTCATTGAACTCTTTCTCAGGCAGGAAGAGAGTATAAGCAATTTTAAAAGTATCAATCCAATTGATGGAAATAACTTTAACACAATCAGTAAACTTCTGTAGTAATAAATAAATAAATAAATAAATAAATAAATAAATAAATAAATAAAATAAACTATTTGTAAACTGCCTATTTCAATTTCTCATAGCTCTTCTAAAAATGTAACTAATTAACTGACTCATTATCTCGGGCTGTTAGGGAGGGCTTCTCATCGGTCTATGTGGACGAAATATTAAGATTTTACAGACAGGGTTGTTTGATGACATTCTCATGACATGACCAGGGCCAGGTGAGTCAAAATTGTTACACGATGGTAAAGGCCGTCATCGACATTGCTCTCGAGCGCGGCAAACAGAATTCGTCAGTTCAGTCAGAATCCAAATCTCAGAGGTGTATGCGAATATAGAGACTGCATATTTTACACGCAGTTCCTATGGCTATAAATGTCTTGACTGAAGAACTGAGGCTCATGCTATGGCATGACCAGATGGCAACCGGCAATCATGTACGCATCCCAACATCTGTGTTGCTATGGATGTTGAATTTTAACGCAAGAAATAAACGGTTTTGAAGGACTTTAGCTGTATGTTTGATTATCTTTCTCGATAGTCAATAACTCGACGTTTCATACTAGTACTTTCTTGATCCTTTGGTAAGCTTCTGTTTCATACAAGAGCCTCAAACCAAGTGTGCATATGTCATCAGCGTATACCAGGATCTAAGTTGACATATAGAAGATGCTCCTTTGAGTTTCCACCTTTTGACTGTTGTTGGAGCACTCCTTAGCTTCATACTAAAGAAATCTTCTTGACGCAAAGAATCTTGGGATTTCCAACCTTTAACTGATACATGATGTTGGTCATTGCCATCTAAGAACCTTGGTCAGTGAAGCCCAGATATCAAATGATCTCATTAGGTCACATAGATCCAATCTAGTAATTCAGCAGGCATATGCAGCCAAAAATGAATGAACGTTGAACGAGCAGTTTCTGATTCGCATTCTTTCAAAATATTTGCCTTTTATGCGATATCTTGTTGATGATTGAAAATTAAATATTTAACAAATAGGGATACAATTTAAGTTCAGATCAAATACCAACCAGATATTCAAGTACGCAGGAGTGACTAGCTACAGGTAAAACATGTTACAAGAAACCTGAAAGGGCAGGCCGAAACCCATCGAGCTTGCAGGGCCACTAAAGAAAAATTCTCGTAGGTAATGAGGCCTGTATGACAAATAAAAAATTATCGTTCTATATTGCATGCTAGTTTATGTCAAAGATTTAGCGACAAAGCGTCAGCAGTTTCAATGATAATGTTCCAATAGGCTAATGCCTTAAATTGTTTTTTAAGTTCATCGGTAGATACAGTGAGAACTTTCATTTCTTAGTAGCTGCAAATCTTAGTCGATGCAAATTACCAGTGAACGATTGCTGAGTTCTGTTCTTCTGCACATTTTTAACAGACCTTTTTTTGCTGGAATTTGATGTACAGTATGGTAATTTAATAATCATTTTCTCACATTAACAAACTAACCGGTCTACGGAGCAAACGGTTTCAATTTGTCTTCCTTTTCCCACCGACAGCTTTGGGCAAACAATCAATCTTTGGACGTTTCATTTCTGGCCTTTTCCAACCACACAGCACCCATGTAGAAATTGTGATCCGGGCGAAGGCCTCCAAATGCAAAGTTTCGTGCAGTGCTGTCTAGAAATTAATCAACCAGAATCAGAGCATAATCGGAGGTGTTTACACTGGTAACAGTTTGCGGCACGGCAGGAGTCCCACTCAGGTGGCACGGTAGGATATCGCCATCGCCAGCACCACATTCGTTCCGTGATCACCCCGACGAGCGCGGACGAAATTCGGCGCACTGACTAGGTGTCAGGGAGGCTGGTTGTTACATTTGTTGTTCTCCACACGCCAACCGTCCCAGCCCATATTGAGCATAGATGAATGTTGAATTAGCCTATGATTGGATGATACGCGTTTGCACTCATTCTGACTGACATTGATTAACGACGATCGAGATCATACGGTTCAACATCATTAAATTTGTTTCTTTTTTCCGATCTGTTCTTCTCTGCCTTTCTTGCTTTCCGGCCATCCCAACAAGCTCATACAGTTCACACCGAAGCTCTACGGCTAGATCCTTTTTTGCTTGTTCCACGATGTGTCTGTGACTGTTCAGCCTCGTGACGATACCGAGCGCGCGCGTACGACGAACTGAATCGAACAATTTCACTGACTAAAACGTAACATAAACACCCACGGAGCATTAGTTCGGAGGTGCTCCAAATCAGCCCAAAACGATAGCTTTTACCAAACTCGATCTCGATCCAACGACCCTGCGGGATACGTGCTGCTTCAGATGCGGGGAGTGCGGGATGCAGGCCAAAGCAACGATAGGTGTAAGGATTTGAAAAATGTAACACCATCTTGTCTTAGCTGTCCACCATCACGTTTGTAAAAAGGTTCTGAATGGCTTGGGGCCTAATCCAACCAGCTTATGTGCTATTCGGTATCGCTCGAGATGATTCACAGTGGAATGGTTTTGATTGATATCTACAATGTGTGCACCACACTGATGAAATGAATGATTGATCAATTGGCTTGTGATGGATGTTCAGTCGTTGTTCGCAGAAGCAGCACAAGCACTGCAAAGATATACATCGCATGCAAATATCACACACGCAGGACGCTACTTTGCAATTTTGAGAGAGCTAGAAGCAGCAAGCTGTAATGAGTACGATCCTCAATAATTTTATTATTACAGTAGGCAGAACGCTAAAACACATGACTCGGTTTTGTTTTTCGGAGATAATTTTAAAGCTAAGCAAATTGATTTTTCATTTTCAACAAGTGCAAGGTACAATTGCGAGGTCTATCATTACATGCGTTATGCATTAAGAGTGATCACCACCACTGACACGCTGCCACTGCCGGCTGTGGCATCACCAAAACGGGAACGCTGCTGCTTCCATTCCATTCTTCCGCAAGACCGCGTGAAAGAGAAACTGAGAAATTTAGTCACAGTCGATCGCTCGATCACCGTCCAAAAAGTTGAAGCGCAAGACCCAAACGAGAACACACAGAAAGGATGTGTCGATAAATTGGAGGCAAAATTTATTGCTATTTAAGTACACACCGAACCTTTTCATCAAGCCAGGCGTATCGGTGGTGATCGGTGGTTGGGAGCTGATATCGTCCGTCCAGCACGACAGTAATGAGGATGTTGCACATGCGCAGTTTTCTCTCATCCGACAAATTTGGTGGTTACTTTTGGGAGATGGTGAGAAACGTGACACATATATTATATATAGTATTGAACAATTTTTTAACAGTTGCTTCCAGCGAGGACTTCTTAAAAGAATAGAAAGAGAATTGAGAAGGAGTTATCAAAAACGTCTCTTTGCGCTTCTAGCCTCTCTAGGTGGATTTAACACGAGATGTCCTGAAGTTCTCAACAACCGAGACGCACTTGGTGACGCACGGCAGCAATAGCGTAAATATCTCTGATCGCTGACATGGTATGCACCACAAACATAAGGATATATAATTAAGGATGAGGAAAATCAGTCTTTTCTGTTTTGGAGGGAAAGTAAAGGGTTGGCGAAGTTATCGAATAATGGTTGATGATACGTCTTGTGATTTACGATCTGCAAAGTGTCGATCAGCAACCAAAAGGGGCGGATGATGTTTTACGTCGATTTTGCTGCTGATGCGCCGTCTTTGTCCGCACAGAATATATGAACCTACCGCAGCAAACGATCCATCGGGTACGCACTTCACTGCGTACAGGATATGGAACGATTTGACCGGAAGCATATGCTCTGTTCTACATTTCCGTGAACCATTGGCCATACACCACGCACACACACACACAACACTCCGTACTTGGATTGACAGTTAAAAGGTAATAAACCGTCTTGCAAGATGATGGAATCTGTATGACCTGCGCTGCTGCTGGGTGGACCCGCCGAGGTGCTTAGATGAGCATGCGGGATCCAGATTACCCGTCATTAGGCTTCACAAAAAAAGCGCCGACCGGAACGATCGTACCGCGCAGCTTTGCAGGGTCAATCTGAAGCTACACAAAGTGACATATGTGAGCCATAGTTCTCGAACGCGCTGATGGTAATGATCATTACCCACTATCGATAGTAATTCCTGGTCGTCTGTGGCGACTGAACCTGCCTGCTGCCTTGCTCGTACGGAAGTCGGTGGTACACGGATGGCCGCTAGACTTCGCTCTCACGTATCGAAAGCACCAGACGGACGGATTTCATCAAGGGCTCCACGGTAAGCGGTGATGATCGGGCCACCACTCTCTGAAAAGGGTATTTCTATTGCACGCCATAAACCGCACTATCGACCGCGGGTAGGATCGTCGCTGCGTAGCGACTAATTATAGACCTCACAGGGCGATTTAGTATAATTTAAGTTCTTGTTTTATACTCGACAGAAAATCGAAATTTATTACCAGCTGTTCACCCAGCCAGACAGCTGACGATGGTTGATCGATAACGCATCCATCAACAATTCGGGCAACTCCTTTCAACACCAGCCCATCATCCAGAGTAACGCATACCGCCGCCTTACGCAATCATTATGGTCGCAATTGGCCTTTTCGGGGTTTTGGTCGCTCTTCGTACGAAATTTTATTGGACGGTCACCAGGACGGTGTCATAAAATCAAAAGCGTTTCTCAAACGATCGGAGAGTCTGGATTTCTTTTGATGCTGCACGCTTCACCGTATCACGATGTCGGATGCACTTCGTATGAGTGAGAATTATCAACTACAAAACCTGGTGTGGCCGCAGTGCATCATCGGGGTCGTAATTTTTCTTCCATGAATCACTTTTCATGTTGGTGCAATTAGTTGTCAGGGATCTCGATGCATGTGGTCTAAAGAGTGGATTCATTCAAAGTAAACAGCTAATTCAGCAAGCTGTTCTTGGTTTTTGTCTCTCATGCTCAACCATATCCTCCAATTTGAACTTTACTCCAAGTTACTCCAATTTGAACTTTACTGTTTCGGTTACTTTATCCGCTTTGGGCGCATTAAGACCCATAACTATATTTTAGAAATACACTCATTACGATCTATATCACGATTCCTTTCCACTGTGAGAAGTTTGAACCTATTGGCCAGCAGCTTCCAGCATATTGCACATTGTTCCTTCCTTCGACTGCACGTTGTTTCCCGATCGTCGCCCCGACGTTCGCCATTCCTACAGCTTCAATTGAATGATCAGATCGCTGCTTTGTTTCCAGTTTCCCATTTCTACGATCTGTGCAAGCCTTTCTGGTGCACTGGTTGCTAGGCTGTCTTGTTAGGCAGCCGGTAACGAGAGAAGAAAAAACGAGAGCTCGAGAGAAATGTGTGAATTATGGTTCACCGTTGGGCCTTGGGGCGTCAAATCCGCATGATCTCTATTTCCTATCGTGGAAACCGCGCGGTCTGGCAAAAAGCGAATTCATCCGACGATTAGTCTCTCTCCCGGATACTGATATTGTTTTTAATAATTTCTTCACGAATTTGGAACAGAACTGGAGGGCATCCTGAGCGCTGTCCGTTTCATCGCACCGTGTTTTCAATTACGCTTAGTGACTGGCTGGTACGGTGTTGCCGTCCCGTACTAGCGCCTGCCTGTCGAAATTGTAGTCGTCTAATGCGGCCACGATTATCCCACCTCACTGGCATCATTCGCGCGGATGGTTTTGTGCCCCAGTAGTGCTGGATAACGTGTATCGTGCGGACCGTAGTGATCGAACCGAACGAATGCAACACGAGTCGGCTGCTAACTTTCCCAGGTCGAATTTGCTTCCTGACAAACCCATAACAACCGCCCCGGCACAGCTCACCCGACACCGGATGGATGTCGAGCTTCGGCCGCCCAGTGGCGTTCTCCACCATCTCGAACGCCCGGTCCACCTAGAGTGGGTAAAGTTTTGCATCGCTTCGGTCAGACCGCCCCGGTCACCGGTTGTGAACGCGCGAGAGGGCGACGGCCACGACAATCAGTCCATATTTCTCACGATCTCAGATGATCGCCACGTAATGCCGGTGAATGCCGGAGACTAAAACTATAACAATTATTTCAAGCGAAAGAAGAAAATTACGGCACACACACACACCGAGGGAAAGCCTAAATTTATATTAAATATAATTATTTTACGTCCTGCCACCGGGAGTCCGCAGGCGACCTGATCCGGTAGACAAAGTGAGAAATAATCTTTCCACACGGAAAGGGAAACTGGGCCGTACTATTGTCGAGGTTTCTCTAGTCTGTCTGCTGTGGCAAAAGGAAATGCTACCGGGTAGAGTGCTGTGAGTGCTTGGAGAGGGAAATTTTGTGGGCAGAACCCGCGTACGATCGCGATCAGGGCAGCTCGAGAAAAGGCAACCAAGGTAAGCGTCGATAATAATGATGATGATAGATGGAAAATGGCGCGCTCGAAAAGACGGCTCAGCACACAATTTTGGATGGTTCTATTTCCTGCCCTCCCGGTGTATTCCGCGCTCCTTGCCTTTACGCTTCTACCTTGCAGCTCATCATTCGAGAGCAAACGGAAAGGAAGAGACCATGCTTGCCGTGCTAAATGATATGCGAGTGGAGATTGAATCGACCTCTTGCGATTGTGGTCAAAGTTTGGGAATGTGTTGCTTGTTGGTATCGGTGGGAAGTGAAGCAATTGGGTACGCCAGTGGAGTTAATTGTTTTAACTGTCTTGAGTGAAATTACTGCGGTACCGCTATCAGACACTAGGATTTTAAAATACAGGGAAACACGAACTGGCCTAGCATTCTAGGTACAGCAAGTCACGTGATTGAGCTATCTGTTGACGAAATCGCACGGAAATGAATAATCGCCCAAGGTGGAATGATTTTGAAGGTTGTGAAACATAAGGAATTAGCATTTATTTGAATAACATTGGATAAGTGATGCTCCATAAGCCTTTTAGCATATTACTTCATGTAGAGTTCAATTCAATAAGCCTTACCAGACTATCCAGATTGAAAGTCAAATATCTGTTGATGCTCTGTTTTTGTTTTACTACACGTCAGTGAAGAGATCATTGTTTATTATTATATTAAATAAAAACTAATTTGCCTCTAACTCTAGACTATCTCCAGGAGTCCTCTGAATTTCTTACGGTCTAGCGCCGTCGTCTTCCAATCTGAAGAGGCGAAAGAGATCTCAAATACCCAAAGCCTCTATAAATAAACGCTTAAAAAAGTCTTCCAATCTGTTATTCACAAGCGCTTATCATCGTCATCATCCCAATAAATATTGGACCCAACACGTACTTTATGTCAATGAGGAGTGCCCCAAAATGTTTAACGGGATCAATTGTTTGGCGTCAATTTCATGACCTAACTAGGCTGCCAGAGCGTGGAGCGTTTAGCTCGCTGGACAAATGCATTATAGGGTTTCTTATCATATAACTTTTGAAACATAGCAACAGTTCAATCCTTAAGGGTTATTTTTTAACAGGATAGAGGAATGTTGCAATTCCAGTGAGGAACTTTGCAATCATGTAATGGAATTTGGCATACAATTAATGATGATAAGCAACACGCCTGTTGTTCAATTGTTAATTAAGAAAGTGGTAATCAAAGCAACTTTTCCTATACATTTTCTTGTTAAACCTGTTTGAATGTGCATGGAAATGTGTAATGATGTAAACTAACGATCCAATTACATTTTACAATTTAATAATTCGACAGAATTGCGCCAAACGGTCGTCAGAAATTTCACAGCTGATTGCAAAGTTTCTTAGTCGTTTTACAAATTTCCCTTAACTGAACGTGACAATCCATCGTATGATTGCCAAGATCTTAAAAAAGATTTCAGTGTTCTAATATCCAGTTGAAATATTAAAAAGCTCCTATAGATTATTTCAAACCATGTATCATCTGAAAGGTTATAGATTATGTTTAATCTACATTACAGTGAATACTCTCGAACACCACTAAGACGTTTTCGCTAGACTTGAACAGAGTATCCATGCCTTGGAGGCGAATGTTTGAACTCTGAGTATAATTGTTCCATGCATTCCCAGCTGCTCTGACTGAATTTTGAGTGTAGATAGGGGAAGCTTCGGGTAAGTCACCTAACTCTAGATTACCTCGATGTCAATCAGTTTTGTTAGCAAAGCCGTACAGGATCACTGAAATAATTGTAAGCCCTTTATGCCAAGCGAGTTATAAAAAATGTCTATCGCCCGGGCAGCACTTCGTGTCATCCCGAACAATCCTGGCATACTTCACGTTCAAGTTTAAATACATGACAAACTCAGCCACATTCCACTTGCTCAACCCCACGCTCGTGGAATCGTTCTTGCTCATTTGATTAGAATTATAATGGCGTAAAAATAGGGCTACATTTATCAAATTATGAAAACGTTCGAATTCCACTTGCCGTGATAAATGTTTGTAATCAAGAAATTAAAGAAATCGTTTTAAATGTTTATTTTTATTGGTGGCCATATATTTCCCACGATGATTTTCGGTGGGGCGAGCATCCAGACATCGTTCGAAATTGTCATGGAAAACAGACGAAAACCATCACCATCACCAGGACAAGCAAACAAGGTGTCACACTCTTTTTTCCGTTTCTTTTCGTTTTGTTTCCTACATCCGCCACCACGCTTCATTTCCTTCTTCGGGCGATCATTGGAGCCCGGCCGGGTCGTATCTTCTCCCGGCCGTTTTGGAAGGTTTTTCGTATCGGATTTTCGTTGTTTTCTCCACCATACACCCGTTCCGTGTGCCGTTCCGAATGGACGACGGTGGCGTTGAAAGCTCGCTCATGTGTGTCTGTGTGTGTGTGCTGGTGGCTGATAGAATTTGGTTTTCTGTTATGACAAATTCCAGCTCATTGTTGCGCGAAGGTTGTTGGGGCGGCAAACAAACAGAAAAATCGACATGATAGGACATTTTGACATCATGAAAAATGATCTCTATAAAAGTCATAAAAAATGTATTAAGCTCAATTTCAATAAAATCTTACGAGTTTCGAAACAATGCATAACGAAGGGATGAACAAGCGCGACAAGAAAAGGTTGTTGGGTAGCACATGTTTGCAGGTGTGGTCGCTCATGCTCAACAGCTTCAAGACAGACTCAACGGTGAATCAAGACTTGCTCTGTACGTTTTGCAATAAAAATTTTGTATAACACCATGATGGTACAATTAACGATAATTCTTTTCTGGTGTATTGTTTTGCAATTTCTAACACAAAACCAAACATTTGATAGAAAATTTAAACGAATATCCATCTAAATTATACATACATCTTTGAGTTTAGCGGAGCGTTCGTACCATAAAACCGTGCCATAAAATTAAGGATCACAATAACGCACATTCAAAGCCCACTTTAAGCACCATCTACACGAGCTAAGCTGTTGAAGAGCAGGTCAACACCTGGGGTACATTTTGACGCCCCAAGTTGAGCACGCATTCGGGGTATTCTGCAAATCACGCACACTTGGAAAGCCAGTCCACGATCCAGCGGTGTATCTATGTTGTTCGCAGCGCAATCGAATCTCCATAAGCCGCTCTAAACGGTACGCTCTAATCATCCGTTGATTGGTTCGGTCCGTGGTCGGCTACAGCCTCCAAACACTTTTCATCCGGATTTGGAATAGTTTTTGTTGTACGTTTGTCACAGTAAAAACCACTTTCTGCTCTGATTAAATGTAAGCTTTTTTTTGTGCGTGTGATGCGCCGCGACTACGATCCTGTTCCAAATGTTTCCGTTTGGAATTCACCGAACACACACGTACCCAAGGCGAAGGTTACGGATAAAGGTGGGCGCGATGTTGTTCCGAAATTGGAAAAAATTGCTTTTCCATGTGGTTACGGGGGACCTCAAAACGATCGATCGATTCGGGCTTTCGGTGACAGTTGGTGTTGGTGTGCGGATCAGCGCGGGTGATCCTCCGGAATCGGTTGCGAGTGGACATTCCATTTCAAATGAAATTCAAATTTCACGTTCCGGGCGAACATAATGAACTAGAACAGCGTGCGGCGAACAAATCGATAGTGTTTATCGGCCAATGCGACCGGTGGTGGCAATAACCATAACCATAACCGTAACCATAATTTAAATGAACTGAAAAAAGCATGTTGCGCTGGAAAACTGTTTCTCCGGCCTGTTTTTTTATTATGCTAATGTCGTCCGGTGGTCGTTGGACGAGTGATAAGGAGTGCCCTCTTTGATGCGACAGTGCCGTGACAGTTTGGGCTCGTAGGTGTGAAAGTCTCAGTCTCGGTGTGTGCGTGTTTTTGAGCACAATTAAACGCATTTGCATCGGCTTATTTCTTCCTGAACGAAGATGGGATATTCCTTTACAACAATTTGTACTGAAGCACCTTGAACGCAGCTAAGCTTTAATTACATCCATACCAAATACTCTGCCAAGACTCAACGCTCGACCTACCGACGAGATTGTCCTCACCTTCCAATATTGGGCCCGTTGTCTAGACGAGTGTTGAACCGTACGACACGTGCTTATTTCGGAAACACTTAAACCGATTTTCTTAATCCCCCATTTTTGTCGGAGCTAACAAGTGCCGAAAGATGTGTCAAAAGCTCCAACAAAGCGACACTTTCGATGATCTACTTACTTCGAGCAGCGGGCATGCCAAACAAAGCGCGCCCGGTAGAAATACTGCTGCCACGGTCTCAGACCAAAACCCTCACCACCGATCGCTCCGGCACAAAGGTGGCCGGCAGATCAATATCGTTTCTCATAAAGAACCGAAAGTGCAAGAAGAACAAGAGGAAGGTGAGCAATAGGGAGAGTGAGCGAGAGAGTGAGAGAGAAAACGAAGCGTACGGACACTTGAGAAACTCAACCGAAGCGAAGTTGAGCTTTCGGGTTTTGGATCGAGTCGATTTCAATTATCTACGGCTCAGGATCATTTACACTAAACTTGTTATTATTGCCGACAAATTGCCCGGAGGATTATCGCTTGTCCCTGCCCTGCCGTTCGACCTGTGATCTGCATCGTGCTCTGCGCTCCGGACTGGCCGGATTGAGATCGGACGGAATAATCCGTTATTGAAATATCGACCACAACACACAGCCCCGTGCATATGCATGCTCGAGCACGTTCCCGAGATTAAACGATGATAAAAGGACGCTGGTCGCCAGCATGTGCCAGTGCCGGGGCAAGCAGGCAAGCTTTTCCCACAGCCTCGGTTTTTTTTTACTTTCACTTGAAATCTATGGAGCCTGTAGCTCGAAAACCGAGAGAAAGATCCCGCTTCCATGACCCTCACGATTTGCCGGTTGATATGGAAACTGAGGCGGTATGGCATCGCTTGCGGGTGGATGTGCTGGAAATGTATTTGGATCAATTGATGATCCTGGCCCTGCCTGATCGTTGCCTCTGATGCCCTCGGCCGGACATCGTAGGACCACGTAGAACAATGGGTTTTGCATACAGGTATAATGATGCCGAGTAAAAGGCGTGGAAACCTCTCGTGAGATGTTATGAGGAATGACATTACAGGTTCTCACAACACATTAAGAGTTATTGCGAGGGTGCCACACACACACACACACACACACACACACACACACACACACACACACACACAAAGGCTTGCAGACGGCAGCACGTTCAGTTAACCTCTCAATCAACCAACCGGCGAACTTAGCCGCGAATAATTAAGCAAGTAATGCCTAATGCCATCCATTACTACGCACCGCTGCAAACGGAAACAAACCATCGCCCCAGGGGCATCGCACTACATACATGCAAACGCTCGCAGACACCCAGCCCCGATATTGGTGCGCGCCAAAACCGTTAAGGTGCAACCGAAGCCAAAAGGTGATTTGAAATCATAAATCAAGGAAATAACTCATCGACGACTGCGGTAATCGGCTGGATTGGTAACGTGCCAGCACCGCGGACTTTTCTGTACCCCGACAGACGTGGATCGTCGATAAAGAGCTCTCTGTTTCTATGTTGTTTCTATTCGCTCGGCTTTTTTTTTTGTTTTGTTTCCGTGAGAGTTCATTGAGCTGCACTACGATCCCTGTGGATCTGTACGACCTCCGGAGGTCAGTACGTAGCAGAATGTGCTCAGGGCCGCATATGTCAGGCCCCGTTCGCCCCACACCTCTGCGTGGTGTTTGTGTCCATTTGCACAAAATCAGCTCATTCAGTGGGGCGTCATTTCTCGAGCGTCCACGGAGAAAACGTGAAAACCCATTCGTGCTGGCATTCTTCATCGACGATGCATTTGAGCACCAGGGTCGGATACTTTTCACCACCCTCCCCGTCTCCATCCCCAATCCCTTCGCAGCGGTCGACGGGACCACTCGATTGCAGATGGTAATTGACGTCTCAATTATCATGCACGGGATATGCAAAAGCGGAGCAGGATCTGCAAAAATCTGTAAACCGAGGCTGAAGATGAAACTCAAAACGTTCTCCCTCGGATCATAACACACGCTGCCTCGCGAACGGCGCGCGATGATCGCAACGCGGAGTTTAGTTACCGGCCCGGCGTTATCAGGGCGCACAATCGGAAGTCAAATGGGCATGGCTTTCCAATTAATTCGTTCCAATTTATGTAGCTCATTGTTGCGACGCGCTATGATTTAATGGGAACATTTCAATTAATTAAAATTGAATGCGTTTCTGCTTTTATTAATAAACGTGCGCTTATCCCCTTTGCTCCAATGTCACGGACTCTGGGCAATTGGAAGCGAAACGCAATAGGCGACTCCGGTCGCTCCATTTCGCGCACCGCATGCAACACTTGGATGGGCTTTGTGTTATTTCCATACTGCATTACGACCAGTGCAGTTTGCGATCACCTGCCGATCTGCACAACGGTTGCGTTGATCCTTGATTTGAGGTAGCCACGGTCTGTCGAAACGGGAACCGGTAGAGCCAGCAGGACGCGTTTCATTAAATTATAACCATAATCGCTCGTAATAACCTTAAATTTGGCGAGCGCTTCAAATAAATTCCTTGCAGCCAGCGCCGCGGTGGAAGCTGGCCACCGGGCGCATGATTCGCCGATCCCCGGGCACAACGTGGCTTCCGCTGCGTTTCAATTGCACAGCATGCTGTAACTTGACTTTCCGTACCGTTTTGTTTGCATTGCATCCCAAATTCCAAACCCTACTTAAATTTGCTCCGTCTTGGCCGATTTGGGGTATGGATTTTTGATGGGGCCAGCGACATGGCATGCTCGTTATTGATTTCTTGCGTTTTTGCGGCTTGACATTTTCGGCACACGAACACAGGTTGTGATTGTGAGCGAAAGAATACCCCAAAATGGTATTAATCACCGGGTGCCGTTTTGACAGCCATACAATTTGGCTGACGATATGCAAAAAAAATCTGATCGCAAAGATCACCAGTATTATCCCCACGGTTGCTTTTCTCTTGTGTCGCATTTTGGGGGACAGTAATGTCGCTGATACCCTTGAAAGGAAGGTATTATTTCGTAAACACAAACCATTTGTTCCACCCTAGCTTATAATGCGCTCCCTTAAGGATCACCTGCCTATCTGTCTCACCATCTTTTCTGTAGCAACAGGTGAGAGAGTAAATAAATTAGCTCATATCTTTTTTGGGATAAATTTATTGCTAAAAGAAAAAAAGAGTTAATTTTCTTCTGGGCAGTCCTCAAATCTGCTTGGAAAGCTTAACGAATGCTCTTGGTGATGGTAAAATATTTTTACGAGCCAATGGCAATTATCGGAAAGGCATCGTTCGACGTTCCAAGACGGGTCTGAATGATCTGTTTCGTTACGGCATGGTTGGTAATGCGACTCAAATCGAACTTATTTAAGCTTGCCCACCAGAAGTGCACTCACCGTTTGCAGCACTTTGTCACCTGATGGGAAGATTTTCGCGTGAAATTTTACAGTAACGATAGCTATCGGCTAATTGATTGATGTTGCCACTGTGACTAGCAGCGTTCGCCGCTATTCACGTCGCGCATCCAGATGCCTTGGACTGGACTGGACCATTCCCTTGGACCACATATTTATTGCATGACATTCCGAGGACCCGTCCGCGGAGTTCGCGGCGTGTGTGTGTGTAGTTGTCTCAACAAAACCGCGCCGTGGTAGCAACCGCACACTGGTTGGTTTGAAGTTTTTCCGCTCGGGAGAGTAAATTCACACATCATTGTGATGCCCGCTATTAGTTCAGCCCGTGTACAGTGGATTTGCAAGCGTAGACTTTCCTGCGCGGTCTTGAAAGTCACTCCGGCGGGGCCCACCGGGGAGCACGCTCATCGACGGACCGTGGACGCACACGGTGCCGTGTCCGAGCGACCCATTGGAGCAATAAATCCGATCACGGCCCGATAAGAATTCAATAAAAACTCGTCAAGAACTTGGCACACAATTTGCACCAGCCATCAACCGCCGATCGCAAACCGGCAAGCGACAGTTCAATGCTCAGCATTATCGACGCAAGCAAGCGAGCAGCTGAGAAAAAAAGAAAGATCAAAGAGACGGATGTACAAAGGCTCATTGGCGAGAAGAAATCATTGGCCGTAAAGAAAGACATTAGGGATCGGACTGATGCGATCAAGTTCAGGGCAGTCGGCGAATGTGTGTGCCTGTGTGACGAGGAATGGATCAACAGCAACAGGCATCGTGCTTACCCGTGGATCATCCTGTCGGGCTTGTCGGGGTAGAGGGCTACTTATTTGTCTTAAAAGTCATTTAGAATCACTTAAATCGATTTATATTTTCCTATTTTCAAATGCCAATAATAATAAAATACCTATCAAGTGACGTTGCCGCGTGATGCTTCGGCTCGGCCAGCAACGCACATCAGCACAACACCGATGCAGTCATTCTGATACTGGTCAAAGCAAACGGTCTCAGCTACCGGTCAGCCCGCCTGAGTCTCTGGTGAGTTTTCTTCAAATGAACTATAACAGTCAACGATCCGTTTTTCTTTCGCTCCATCTGTGTAATTATATCAAAGAAGCCGCCATGTGTCGGATTACTATCGAAGGGCTTTCTTCGGGTGGACACAACACTCTGGCACTTGTACTCTCCATAGTGTTGCCGGCCGTACAGGTGGCAGGTGGCGTTCGGTTCCATTAGAGGCTTACCGAACCTGGGTACATTCTTAAACTGGAAGATCTATGTTTTGTTTGTTTGTTCTTTTACGACCCGACTCATCGTTTGGCCTAGTGTTGAAGAGTGGAGTAAGGGAACGAGCTCCAACTTCCTGAACTGTACGCAGATGATGTTTTTACGAAATGGACGCTTAAGGCGCTTGTTGAAAGAGTTCAGTATATCAGAATATGTAAGAACTGGGAAACTTTCGGAGTATAAACGTTCCAATGTGTAAATGGGTAAATCGTGTAACAATTTTCTAATATTACTGAACGTTTATTATACAGTATATGCAAACTAAATTTAATGGTTCTCAGGATAAAAAGAAAAAAATGGGAAAAATAAATAAATTTAAACACTTTTGCAAGAAAGCATAGCTTATCATACTCTTTATTCGATTCATTGGTAATAGCAACTGAGCTGAGCAACTGAGTAGCTGAGCATCGATGTTAGCCCCGGACCAACACCGGAACATGGAGTAAGTCATGGCATTTGGGTCTTCTTGCAACAGGCCACAAAAGCGGATATTATTTTTGAAACTCATTGAACTTCGATTTTGCAGGATGTCCTGTTTCAATCGTTTTGAACTTCTTCCGAAGAGCTAGAGGGCCCCTAAACCGAGATTTGTACGACTTAAAATAATAAGAGGCACGTTAGAAACTTGTCAAAATCAATAATTGGATGGCAAGTTTTTTGACGAAAAATTGCTTGCTTATATCTTTTCGAGCGAATTCCAATTTGAAATTGAAAAGCAATGACAAATTCAACTTTCAGCCATATGTATATACCAAGAGTTAATAAATCAAATTCCTCGTCCAAAAACTCAATACAATTGTTTGAACATAATCGATCTTGTAAACGCGTTACAGAAGTTCCTAGTGAAAATAAACGTCTGAAACATTTCTATATTTAGTACCATATTTTACCAAATCTTGTGGGTATGGATCAGCAAAACTGTGGTGTATCTGAAGCAAAGATCAACTAGTAGACATATTCACTAACAGAGCTCCTATGCCAGAGATGTTGGACAACGAAATAACTTGATCGTGAATGTAGGTAATGTTTGAATAAAAACTAAGGACTATCTTCAAAAGCTTTTAAAAAGGCTAGGCCACCAACGTTCTGAAAATCTTGTAAAGTATTCTGATTGTAGCTTACTTAAACATTAGCACGAAGACAATTTGAACTTGAACGATCAAACTTAATTATCTGTTAATAACTTATAGCAGAAACATGTTCAAATGTTTTTTTTTATTAAATCAAGCATGCACAAAGTACACATTTTAAACAAAAACTGTGAAATAAATCTCTTATGCATTATATAGCTTTTTATTTAGTTTTGTTCAAATTTCCACAGCATAAAGTCTCATTTATAACTGCCTTATCGGATGAGCAGGTAAACCTGAACACCCATGCAAATCCAAACGCGCTGTGCGCATAAATCGAACCACGGCATCCGTTTAACATCCGTGCACGGGCCCAAGTTTGTCGCCCGAGAACCTACTTGTAGATTTTAATTTAGATTAAACAGCACAGCCCTCCGACTGTGAAACCATGCTTGGCATGGCCGAGTCCGGTACAGCTTCACGCATGTTGAGTGACCAAGAAATTATAACAATTTGAACGATTGAAGATTTCGGAAAAGCATCAGATCAACGATCGCTTTACATTCTATCCCGCAGCTCGGGCAAGCATGACACCCCGGTTCGTTAGGTGAAATAAAGCACAAAACGGAAAAAATATTTCATATTTTCGTTCATGCGCTTCCCAACGGTTCGCTTCAAAGTTTCTTCCGTGTCCGCGAGATTTTGGTCTGATTTGAGGAAGGTCACATTTTGATCGGTTCGTAGTATGTGATTCGAGCAATTTTTTACTGAAGTGTATGAAGCAATGAATTTGGTTTCATTTAAAAGTTGTAAAAAAAAATGCCTGAGCATGAGAGTGTTGACGTAACACGTAACTTATTTTTGTTCTTAACACCAAGAACTATATTACTTAGAAAGCTCCCTTACAGGCTACAAGTATACCAACAGGAAAAAAAACAGAGCACTTCTAGCCCACTCTGTCACAAAGCGGCCATTGACGGCATTCCAAGCTTTTAAAAACCTTTTAAAAACGATCGTCTACCATTGGTGTTTGCTCGGCCTAGCCTGCGCGAGAGAGAACCGAGATCTGTAATGCAATCCCGACAAAAGCGTGTCGGCGTGCCTCAGGAGGAGGTGTCTGCTTTGTTGCAAACGGTAACCTTCTTTATCGCAACATCTTAATCTGCCCTTTTTAACACGTACTGAAATTCATCCCCAGAGCCTGGTTCATCCAGCTGGTGTAGGGAATCGCGCTCTCGGTCAACCAGCCAACCAAGCCAACCAGCGCTGAATATCACAAAAGTTACCGATAGTAATCTGCCAGTAATGTGTGTACTCAAAAGCATCTCTAATATGATTCTCAATTTCACACCGGCTTTTGTCGGCAGCGTCCCGGCTCGGGGATGCACGAATTATACGGCTTACCACCAGACAGCGCAAATCCCTGGTTGCGCCGAACGATTTGGCTGGCGCACAGCGAGTTATCGTTCGCACCTTTGTGTGCGATCGCAATTGAACGGAGGACGCCCGCGTTCTTGGCGACATGATTTGCTCCCTCCGCCTTTCCCTAGACCTTTTAAATTAAGTCCAACTAACTCATGGCGATATTTATGTGCCTGCACCGTATATGTAATGAACCGTATGTCCTTTTGCACATTGCGCTGGTCGATTAGGACAGGATGATGGTAGGGAAAGAATTTAGTCAGACAACTCTATTCACCACAAGTATTTCACTTTGTCTTGGCGATCGTTCCGCGTGATGTACTTGTTACGTAAATGAAGTTTTTGAATTCTGATTTCAAAACTCTGATTAGAGCGAGCGGGTCTAAGACTTGAGCTCCTACTTTGCCTTCGAGAATTTTGCGGGAACGCACAGCTGGGTGAAATTGTCAAACGGCAAATCGCAAATTGATCACGGTGCAAAATGCTTGCATCTGCCGTTGGAGAAAGTGTTGCTTGCATATCGCCGAAGCACACATCGAGCAGGAAAACAGAATCACTATTTCTTGAGGTGGCATTTTTATCGCTTCATAAAAGCTTGGCCCGATCCTAGGTAAGGGTAATTACAAAGCGCCCCAGAGATCTATACACGCGATGCGATTCTGTACGGCCGAGGCCGAGAGCCTAACGGGGTTAGGAATGAAGCGACATGGCTTTTAAGAGGTATTTGAAATATTTGATGATTTTGTCGCTAGTATAGGTGTCTAGCTGGCGCAACTTACTATACTTCGTACTACCGGCCTTCAATGTCGCCATTGACGCCACACTGTTCGAGCAGGGTTGTGATTTTGTGAATGTTTTCTAAGACGTGTAAATTCTAAAGCAGATAACCATCTCATGAGCATCAGAAGTGCTTTCTACCACCTCCAGCGGTTCCACCTAACGCCGTCCAATGCCCAGCACGGCAGCTTTACCGCTCCTCCTGGGTGCTTTACATATTTGCGTGTAGTGTGCGATAAGTGTAACATAAATAAAACATACTCACGAATCTAATATTCACGGAACGAAGGAAAGCTTATAAACGCTCATCGTCACCAGGCCCGCAGGGAGATAAGCGATAAAGAGGCGTAAAATCTCGAGCGGGAACAAAGAAGAAAATAAGGCACTGAAGGAAAGGGAAGATGCACATCAATTGATAGTTACGGTGAGGGTCCGCGTTGGTGAGCGTAAGGCGCTTGCCGTGGTCTAAATTGCGTTCCCACGAAAAAAGAGCTTGGTTTTGGAATTGAAATGAAGGCCGTGTCCGGGGAGGAGCATTTGTGTACGTTGGAGCATGTTTTCTGGACTCATTAGGTGAACATAAAACGTAGCTAGGGTCATTATTCTCGTTTACGTGAGGTTGTTTATTTCGGATGAAACATTTAACCGAAAACTGGAGCACAAGTAACAAGCAACAAGCGACAGGCTGTTTAAAGAGCGAGCAATCGGATGCTGTGTGTTGATTGTATCAGGAACGCTGTGAGTGTGTGTTTTATTTTCACGAAATGATCTAATTTAATCCACATTGCTATGGTGGTTTAAGGTTAAGAGTAATTAGACAAACAGCTAAAGTAGACAAAAATTCTCATGCTGATTTTGTGCTTTAATAGTAATTTCAAGTCTTGAACGCTGTGAGCACGCAATTTGATTAATATTGAATGCTCACACACTATGAAAAAAAACTTCAGTGGCCTCTTTCATCTTGCAAAAGCTAATCTTGGACTCCATTCCCAATGAAGCATGTAAAATGCAATCGACGCTTTTCCCTGTTCTGCCAAAGCAACGAAGACCCACATTGGTAAATTGCCTTCTCATTCTCTCTTCAACAAGCCCGGCAGGTTGTACTGGCTGGGATGTGCGGTAGAAAAATTATTATCCTACAGCGACTCTATTTCATGAACAAATTAGCTATTGAACTATCATCACTATATTTGTGATCGACAACAATGACCTGCGCTCGGTCTCGCGCGGTGTGTGGCGGTTAGCAGATGGATGCAGCACACCGGTCAGGGGTCGACTGGCATATATTGGATGCTGGAAGGGTTCAGCCGAGGAAGATCGAGGTCACCGAGTCCGGGGTACAATGCAATCATCATAACTATTCGTTCCTCGTTCTTACCGATCGGTGCCTGTAGGTTCGGTGCGGAGCGCACGTTTAAAGATTCACGGGCCAGGTTGTTTAGAAGCCCATTGTATCTAACCGTTTAGCGAACGCATTAAATTTAACCTTGTCGAACTGAAGATGCCATTCGCAGCGATTACTGATGGCAAGATTCCGACCGCATAGTTTTAATGGTGGAAGGTGTTTAACACACCAAGGAATTTTAAGAGACTGTAGTACAAGTACTCTCTTATGACTGAAACATTATTGATGGCAAAGAAACATTAACTGTCAATATGTGAGACAAATTATTTGATTCCTTATTAACGTACAAATCTTCTGCTTCTTCGTTAGACCAAACGACCAAAGACTTGAGTCATGTCTACCATTTATGGCTTACTAGACTTTATGAGGGGCGGAGCGGTGGTCGAGGCGACAGCGGCACCGGTCTTCACACGACAGGACCGGGGTTCAAATCCCATCCAAACCGCCTACCCGTACGTAAGGCTGGCTACTTGACTACGAGTAAAATTAAGGCATAGAAACCCAGAAATGGCAGGTCGAGACCTCTCGAGGTTGTAGTGCCACGGAAGAAGAAGACTTAATGGGGGGCGGAGCGGTGGTCGAGGCGACAGCGGCGCCGGTCTTCACACGACAGGACCGGGGTTCAAATCCCATCCAAACCGCCTACCCGTACGTAAGGCTGGCTACTTGACTTGGTATAAATCGATTTAATGAAGACTAAGACAAAAATTTCGAATCAAAAAAATAGATCTTAGCTTAGAACCATCCTGATTAGTTCATTTTAGATATCAATTTACACCGCATGATATGCAGTCGTTCGATCTTATAATTGAGTCGACGGCCCTTTATCATTTCAAGATCATTTCTACATCCGATTTTCATACTATTGCTTTCTATGCTTCTACTAGCTTCAATTAATTCCAAAACTTAGCAAAATAATGCTAAAACACTAATTTCCTATATCCATGTTGGTTATGATTGAAAATTCGCGAATTCTTGTTAACTTAACTTCACAACAAAACTAGCTTACTCGATACCTTAGCAAAAGGGGATCTGAACGGATTCGTATTGGATTTGCATAGGATTCGAAACGGATTCGGATCAGATTCAAATTGCATTAGGTTCAGATTTGGATTCAACAAGTATCTGGATCGGATTTGGATCTCAATTGGATCCTAATTGGATTCGAATCATTAATTTAGGATCCAATGCGAATCAAATCTTTCTAGGGATTGGAACTTCGCATCTTCCGAGTCTCGAATTTCCAAAAACTAATCAACGGCACTGTGCCTGTTTGGGTTGATAAGCAACGGAAGTGATACACCAGCTCTTCTTAGCTGCGTGAATGTTCTGCACGGTCTGGGAGTTTAAGGCTACGGGAAATAATGATTATATGACTCTTTACAAAAGTGATAGGATATAGAGATCATTAACCAATACCGTATACAATATTCAACGAAAAGTATTCCATGGTCAAATATGGTCACAGTCCGCGTCTCGTAATCTTCTGCATATGCGTAATCTTCTAAACATCTACTACATGATACTGATATCATGTAGTTGAAGAGTCAGTCCACAAATTAAAGTATTCAAGATCACAGCACGAGACTTTAATAGAAGATACATGTTTGGTCGCTTTTCGTCATTCCATATATAGGTGCAAGAGTCAGTGAAGGCTCTTAAAGTATTTTTCGAAGTGCGTAAACGTTAGTTTGCTTTCTAAAGCTATGGAAACATTACAAACATTCTCGGGTTTTCATAATTGGTAATCATCAATAAATTAATGAGTTTTATCAATTCCACAGCTAAATTTTTATTTAAATGTGCGATGCAATATCAATCCAAGTAGAATCTATTAAAAAATTCAAAATATTTAAACACAACAACCATGCGTGATTCAACCGAAAAAATCGCTATCATATTTCAAAACTGCAAACACCATTGCTCATCTGCTTTAGATTTGCTCAACAGTAAGGACACCTGGAAACCAAAAACTCAAGCAAATAAAAAAAAAAACAATCCCATCTACAATATTGCATTCTTCTCAGTGACCTGCTGTGCACCGTTGATGGCAGTTTGGCAGGTAAAACAGCGGGAGTCATTTATCATATGATTTAAAGCAGAGCAACCAACGGTACTAGCCGACAGAGGCATGCCCGACGAAACTTAGCCTCGAGCTGATATGTCCGTCAATGTGAACGAACCGAACGGGCATATCGTTTGGTACCTACTTGAAACGTGAACCAGTTGAAATGTAAACTGAGACGATCGATCCACCCATGAGCGCTGCAGTTCGTTCAACGCTGATTTGGAGCATAAGCCCAAACTTTTTAATTTTGTCCACAAAGACTTTCATACCTGAAGACCTTCTCAACACTTGCCACATTCGAATGACATCAAAGGCGAACAATGTACAGCATAACTTCGGCTCCTGCTTTACTGTGATACAATTAGTTCCAGCTTGCGTGTGAAAAGTGAGACAATTTCAATGACTGTTATTAAATAATTTTCGTGAAAGTTCCCAAGAATTCACACATTTTCAATTTCTGGTCCGGACAACAGCCGCCTTCATACTACACACATCATTACCTAGTGGGTAAAGCGGGGTGTGCCCAAAAAGTTTGGCTCGTTTGGTTTCTTGCACTGGTTGTTGCTGGCCCGAAATAAATGCAAAAGCGGTAATTGATTCATAAATGCATGGCGTGCAGAAAATGGTTAAAGGATTGGTTGGTTGGGCGCTTTTTGTTGTTGTTGCTATTGCTTCGGTTGTGGTATTCACTCATTCGCATTCGCGAGCGACTGTTTCGAATTTCCTCCGGTCAAAGCAAGTTGCTGCGCACAATTCGATAGCTTTGGACGCTTATTTGGAGCCAGAGTCCTTGTTTGGGACGACGGATTGAGTTATTAACTTATTAAAATTTTCAACATTCGCAGTGATCCAAGTGGCAGGTAATTTACTACACCTGAGACTGCACCTACCGTCATCTCGCACGCACGCTCGGATTCGCTTGACGGCTCTGTTTTTGTGCAACGAGCAGACCTGCCCCCGTCGTTGGAAAGAGAAGGAGAAAATACAGTAACGGAATACAATCAAATATATTTCAGATCGAATAAATTCCTGGAATTAGTTCAATTGAATTGAATTGACGATGTGTTATTATTTATTCTTGTACGCGTTCTGGGGAATTTATAGGCGCTGATCGAGATTTACAATCTGGAGGAGTTGGACTTCAAGGAACCATTTAGGCTGACTTAAGTGGGAGCCCCACACTACAGTATCATTATTTGAATCTTTACAGGAACTGGTCTAAGAACTTGTTATAATATTTTTAGGTATTTAGAACAATTTTTCAGTGTAAACAACCTTTTATCCCTTTATCTCGCAGTATCTCGTGCACTTCCGAAGTCCCACTGGGCAGTAATTTAGGACCTTCTTTTATTCTCATTATGCGTGAGTGATATGAACACATTGTTATCAAAATGCGAGGTATTGCTGTTAGCCGATTACTTTAAAATATTCGCCGCAATGAGAGATGATCAAGATTTTCGACGACTGCAACAACCACTAAATACTTTCAGCTCGTAGTGTCTGTCATTGTCTGTCTCGTAATACTCTGTCATTGTGTGTAAATAAATGCCGTTAAAATAGAGAAGAAATAAATGTTGTGCTCTAGAAACAGATATAATGTATTTTTTTTACAAAATTAACGACCATTGCAGCTCATGGAGCGGTCCTGTGGCCGAGGCGATAACGGCGCCGGTCTTCACACCGCAGGACTGGGGGCAAATCCTATCCCCCTCCCCGTACGCAAGGGCTGACTACTTTACTACGGATAAAATCAAGTCACAGAAATTAACAGATTTCGAACCGTCCTTACGTATGCAAGTATAGTCTGGAGCTATTCCGCAAGACTATGGTAGATATGGATGGAAGAAATTCAACGAAAACTCACTTGCTTATAGAGATAAGCTTAGTTGCAGAAAAGTAGAATTGGTGCCAGAAGGATTTCACAAAAAATCGGAAGGTAGGTGCCAACTAACCGTCTAGACCCGAGGGAATCACTCATCGTCGAAATCGTCGGAATCGTCAGGGTCATTCGGAACGGTTGAAACCGTCCGGAACCGTTTGGGATCGCCGAAACCGTCAGAACCACCAGAATCTACGAAACGTTTTGGAACTGTCAGAAATGTTTGAAAATGACGATAACGTCTGGAATATTCGGAATTGTCGAAATCCGGCACTGTCGGAATCGTCGGAATCTTCAGAACCGTTTAAATCGTTTGCAACCGCCGGAATCTTCGGAATCCGTCCATCGCATTCCATCAGCGCGGTAATACTTCTGTATTTTAATGCACCGCCCAAGTTGTACAGTACTGCATCGTCTCTAACTTCAACTTGAAGTGTCATTAAAAATATCAACTCATAGAATTTTTTAAAATTTTGGGCCATTTTCCTAAAGGTAGGCACTTCAACAGTTCCGGACGGTTTCTACGATTCCGAATGATTCTCCGAGGAACTGACGATTCCATTTTGTTGGTATCGGAACCTGAGTTAAACTATGTCTGCATTCCAGGTAACGCATCACTACTCGCTACACGATAAAGCTACTCCCTTAGAAATGATGGAGATTCGCGTCCATCGTACGATTACTAGGAGGATTGTCACTAGGACTCCAAGGAATCGCTGTCAGTTCGTCGTAAAACATCCCAGCGTCTTTTCGTCTCCAACCTTCTCTAAAACTCTATTGATGGTCCTATCATACCCATATTCACAAAATATTACGGCACCGACGAGATCCCTTAGGATCTCCTTCCGTCCATTATACGAGAATACGAGATTCGTTATCGCGATGGCATGTGCGTTTCGTTCAATGAAGTCTCAGAATTATTCGATTTTAATGTGTCTTAGTCAAAGTACATGTGAAAAAAATGTCTGATTAAATTAAATGATCAATATCCTTTTAGCTATTAGTACACTATTAGACACCATACGACAGATACACCAAAAGATTGCTTTTCAAATCGTTGTTGACATTCATACCTGAGAACTGCTTGTCTCAAAACCTGATTTCCATCATACATTTGCAGGACACTTATTGTACGGCAACAATGTCTACCTGATGCTGTACTAAATACCTCACAATATCGCTCTAGCTAACCGCACCTTGCGTAACGATACCTCGCACAATGTAACGGATGAGTATATCCATCCTTCCCGACTGCCAATGTTTGCATGGAAACGTATCAAAAGAATAGGTTTTCCCTGTCTCACAAAAACCGGCTTCACTGCATTTTCAAGTTTAATGGTGTTCGAGGTGCAGGGTTCCGAACAGCTCAAACAAAACCCTAGGTTTTATACCAAGCTGCCAGTCTGTTTAGCGCGACGTGATTGATACGTTGGTTTCTGCTAAAGGGTTCGAAAATTTATGAGCCGTAAATCAGATGAACTGACCTGGACAAATAGGCACACTAAATAGAACGATTTTTTGCGTTGCTGTTGATGCACTACTCCTGACGGTTCATTTCGCCTGCCCAAGGTGGGCGACTGTACTTGAGCAGCTAGTGTAACGTTCGTGTGAGATCGTGGGAATTTTGCTAACCATCGCGCTTCGACCCGAGCGAGCCATACTGAACCTGAGAGAAACATTTGCATTCGGCTACTTTGAAGGCTGCGGAACTGCTCAGATAGCTACTGTGCCTGTCTGGGCACACCGGCAAAAAGGATGAATTTATCTGTTGATCTGTTTGACCGGAGAACCGTTCGGTTAAAAACATTTGGATTAGAATTATGGCAGTCTATAAAACGGATACACTACTTCTTTCACGGTGAGCCAATGCTCATCACAACGAAAAAAGAAGAAAAATTGCGCCAAGCGTGTATGATGAGCACCCGATCCTCATAACCTCACCATTCGATTCGAAGGTGTGCAACGCTAGTATGGGCTGGTTTTAATTGCGACTTGTACCGACTAGCGAAACGCTCCTCTCGTGGAGTGGATTTCACTCGGAGCAAGCTTTACAAATGCCACTTTACGAGCATCATTCGGGTCGGTAATTTACGTTGCAGCCTCGCACAGAAACCATAAACCACATGCAATAATTGATATCACAAGCTCGTACGCAATCGTTTGCTTATTTTATTCGATTTAATTGTGCCCGGTGCGCATCACCGTACTGTGCGTCAGCTAGATCGAACATCTATTTAACCGATCATCGAATATCGGTGCGGCCAGATCCAAACTATGCGATCCGTACAGGGTACGAACGTAATGAGTTCATTGTTTTTTTAAAAGGCACTCAAGGCACCCAGGGGCCGGTGATGTGCCCTCCCGAGAATGTCACCGCCGTGCGGCTAGCGCCCGGAATCCCCTACATAAATTACGGCCGAATCGTAAAACTGTGAAAATTATTTAAATTAGTTTTAGTTGCATCTCGTTCAACGAGTCCACTAGGTGACACGTTTGCCTGGGTTAAAAGGGTACAAGTTGCTGCCCCATTCCGTGCTGTCCGAACGAGCAACTGTTCTGGAACAACCGTTCAACCGATTGCCTTCGGCCGTTGTTTTACAAGTTGTTTTATCTTTGGTATGCTGTTTGTTCTTGGCAAAGTGATCGTCAAGATTGCGTGCCTACGCCGGGCGGAGGAAAAACGTGTAACGTTATACACGGCATTTAGCTCATTAGCAACCGGTGGTTGCGCATCATCTTTCGCTTTGCACACAGCGCAGAGCGTGCAGATTCGCAGCGCCGATGTGAACTATTTCTACTACGGCCCGGCCCGGCTCGGGGAGCGGCATCAAACAGGCACCTCCGTTCTCGACGTGCAGTACGTGTCCGATGCCACAGGAACCATCGGGTATAATATGGGCAATTTTATTCGATCACAGTGTGCTACCGAACACTTCATATCTGAAAGCTTACACGCGGCGAAGAATCCTTGTTGAACTAGTTGATTGGTGCTTCCTGCTCACGGTTTGGTAGAATTAAGTCTCTGTGGCTGTGGACACTCCTTTGGTAGCACGGAAATGGGCTACAGGAATGAGGTTGTTATTTGGATGTGTATAATAAATTGAAGACTTTAATTGACGTTCCAGTTATTATTAAAAAAGTGCGACATTATCATTAGTCTAAAAATCTGTTAGTAAGCTAGCTTATGCACTGTCGATGAGGTTTTTAACTAATTTTTGATACATTGAATAATCACATAGTGTCTGATACTTCACGTAAATAACCACAATTATGTGTTGGAGGCGAGCATTTATCGCGACTTTATCTTCAAGTTGTTAGATATTAGACGATTAAAAAGAGTCCAATGTTCCGCGCAATAAGACATTTATCCAGGATTATATATTTACTTTATAAAATTTGGAGTAGCAAAGTTTTCAGAGATTATTATCACTATGTCACTTGCGGATATAGGATGTGTGTAAGTTTACTCGGAACGACTTTCCCGATTTTACCCATTTCACCGACATTTTAGAATTTATGATGGAACATAGATGGACTTGAGAGGTCATTACATTCGATCACTCTCCAAGTTCCCTTGAGCCCTGCTTTTTTTTGGCATCTCCAAAACATGTGCATTTATTCGATAAATGTCTTGGCTTAGCTATAACCAGTTAATCGTAATATCATTGGGCGCGCATCTCCAGCGTGTAAGACAGGTCGACTCCAATGCATGTGGCTACTACCTCGGATACCATAACATGGATCATGTTATTTGGTCGTATGTGGAGTATGAGGTTGCTTGGCCCACCTTATTGGATGCAGCTTCATTTCCTACCCGTGATCTACTTGGGGACAGTAGTGATGCCTGTCTAAGGTCTAGTTATGAGTTTTACCAAGCTTTTCGTTTAACACTTTCTTTACTCCCAGTCACTCCTTCTGATTGTCTGTTATATGTGAGGCCTCCAGCTTGAATGTAGGGCGATGAAATACCGCTTGTATGTACCAAAGTGTTAATGAGTGAAGAGTGACAGTGAAGTGGAGGGGTTGATATGCGATAGGCAAAATATCCTGGTAATCCAGAATAAAGTCAAAGCAGGCAAAGGAGAATGTTCGAAAAGTACTAGCTCTACAAACCCATGGAAGAACATATGAAGAACACGAAGAGGACTGACGTGATTAGTCCACTCACGGTACAGACTCTCGCTAACAGCAGGACTTCGAATTTGGATGACGGAATGACCATCAACGGATCCTCCCAGCTCACCTGGAATGACGTAGAAGAACACTCTTTTCACGGTTTGGAGACGGAAACCAATGGAAATTGTAGTCTATTGACCAGACCATTCTACAATACTATTATTACTTTGTACAGATTATATTTTTTGAGACGCCTTCATTTCATTTGTAGCTATTGCAGTAAATGAAAGATCTGCTCGGTAATCTAGAAGTAAAAACAATCGCATTAGTCGAAAAAAGGATCGAGTTTTAAGTAATTTTAACTCAACAAAACAAACAACAACATACACAATTCACGAAACAATTACCGAAACTGTTACTGGAAGCATCTTCCAAACCTTCAATAAACATTTTTCCCAAACAAGTTAGAAAGGACGTTGCTGATATATTGGGAATTTTGGCTCCACAATCAAAACAATGATGAAGATTTTACCGACTTGAAGTATTTCGAGGCCATACAGCCCAAGGAAATGCGGGAGTCAGAACTCGCATGAGTCTGGGAATACCCGTATTGTATGTTTCTACATCGATCTTAGAGGCGAGAAAGGTGCAGGTCTTCATACGGCAGGACCGAGGTTCAAATCTCATCCAGACCGTCCCCCCGAAGTTTGGACTGACTGTCCAACTACGCGGAGTCATTAACTCTGGTACGCCAGAAATGCTACGTCGGTCATGTTTTACATCAATGCACTTTTATATTAACCTCAAGCCAGTAACTACTCAATATACATAGCTATCAAGTAAAGTATAATAACTAAAGTATAAGCAACTTCTAATTTGTGTAGTAATCAGGTTGACATAACTAATAAAAGAACAAAGCATGAATTGGAGTTTTGACGATGGAAAACACATAAAAATAATCAAATTTAGGGTATCTTGCCTTGATGTCAGCCTTGTCAATAAACAATGCCCGAAGTGTGCCTTAACGAACAAAACTTTCATCCTTGTTCAATATAATTCGTTTATTCGTAAGAGTTTATACGTGACCATTCTTTACATTCCATCGATATACAATTAAGTAAAAACTACAATAAACATTCATTTGTAGCATCGTGGGTGCAGCTTTCCGTTGTGTTGCTATCATTTTCAATCATAAAAAGATGCTTCAAAACCAGGCATCGGTTCGCTTCACAGGCGCGAACATACCATTCCAGAACGTCGTCCAGCGACACCATCCACTGGATGCTCTGAATTTCAGAACTATAAAATTTATTACTATCATAAGGTGTGCCGACCGCTATGATTCACGGAAAAGAATTCCTCATCCCGATCGTCGTTTCACAGCGGTGCCGCTCGAGTGATTTGGCGTCACCGCAAAGGATCGATTACCTCGGTTTAACACTTTCCTGTCGAAATCGACGACTTCTATGAACATGTGATGCCTATGTACGACATGTCCGGGTTAGCCGTCAAGAGCGCCAACGCCGATATAAAACCGACGAAAAGGTATCAGTAGGGATCGTAGGAAAAGGGAAACACCCCCTCCGTTCAGATGTAAAGAGTGTCATAAGTTTTTGATTTTATGTCCTTGTCCAAATAGAGTGCAATAAAATGCCAAAACCGGCTCCGGACTCTTGGAAGAAACGGTGTCCCTAAGGCGGCGGGCGTGCATGCCTGAATGAAACCACCCTCGTCTCCCGATGTCGACGCGACGACGACAGACCACACGCATCGAATGTTGATCAGAACCATAATTTATTATAACAAAACTCAAGACACCTTCCAAACCACCGATCTGGATGAAGCGTCCTGTATCGCAGGCCGGCCTCGTAAGGCCGATCCGGGTTGAGCTATTCATTTCGATTGATCGTGGAGCGTTATAAGCGTAAAATAGCTGATAGTGGTGTGTGACCCGTGGTGTTGTGATGATATTTCGTCGTCACCCTTGTAAGCCCACCACAGGGTTGTAGAAAGCAGACGAACCTCTTGGGAGCAGAAGTAAAAGATGTAGGAGAAGAAGCAGCAGCAGTTTGAAATCAAAGCTCTCTGATCTCTGATTTTTCGATCGTTGATCGATTTTTATTCGACCATTATCGACGACGAAGATTCCATTTCGAGAGTTGAAATCCTAATACGAATAACACTGCCAGTTTGTTCCGTATTGTTCGCTATCAGGCTCAGTCGTCTGTCTCTCTCCCTCTCCCTCCTTCACACTGCCGGACAGACACATCGGCAAACAAATCGCCAGGCAGATACCGTTTCACAATATACACCTAATTTTGGGGAACATAAAAAAATTCTGTCAACAATTTGGTTGTGAGGTGGTACAGGTATCTGATTTTATAGAGCCATATTTTAGCCCGTTGATTGCTCCTCACGCACGCACGGGGTAGGGCGAGCATTAAAATACATTCGCTCTACGAAACGCTTTATTAGCTCCTTTTATGTTTTGTTTTCAGTTCTTAATCATGCGTCCATTACTTCTCGAGCCGACGTTGGAAGCAGTATTCCAACTTTTATTTAATCCCATAAGTCTTCGCACCGGATCAAGTGCATTTTAAGGCAAATAGACAAACCAAATAACCATTTTGATGCCTTTGGTGCGCAGGTGTAGTTATGACGCCGTTTCGTGTGCAATTTACCGGAAGAAAATGGTGTAGGAAAACGAAACACCGGTAGCCGAGGGATGCTATTTAGCGAAGAAAAATCACAAAAATATTTTCACTCAAATCGCCCACCGGGTATTAGTGTCAAAGTGGCTGTTTGAATGATGGTGTGGAATATATTATCACAATTTAATGGCTATCAGGCTCAGTTAACGGCCTCCAGGGGCAGCTTGGGCTTAGGTGCAGAAGGTGGCACACCACACCGTCAAGCGCGGGACGATTACCGCCACGAGACTACCAATTTCGCTATCGGCAGCGTTCAGCGACGATCGCTCCGGAATTTGCTCCAGCAGCAGCAGCAGCAGCAGCACCAGGAGCAAATACGCCACACCCGCCAAAAAGGAAAGAAAACGAAGTACGAAGTAGCAGCGGCAGCACCAGCAGCAAGAGCTAAGGCGTATGAAAGCTGCCTTACAACAGCTCCGCATAACTGCACGGAACGTCGTGGTTTATAGTGTAATAATAAATGCTTTTCATATAATTTATGAGGTATTTAAAGAGTGATATCACAACGATCGCATCATTCGCTAGCAGGACGAGACTTTTGCTACAGCATGTACAAGTGTGGAGAATATGCTCTAACGCGAACAGTCTGTTCTGTATGCTCGATGTTGCTGTGAGAGGTGTTCAATTCGCTTAAAATGTAGATCAACTTTGTGAGTAACGGCTTACTTGGGTAAATGTTTCTAAAAGTGTATTTAGCAACTTTTGGATGTAGTGAGTGGGAGCGATACTCATTCACAAGTTTAAAAATTATCGATGTTGAATATAACCATTTGATATAACCAATTCTTCATTGATTTTGCTTATCTTGACAAGATATGGTGATTTAGTGTATTTAATTATCTCATATTCACACATTGTTTTCTTTTTTGACACTGCAAGTTCGAGAGGGCTCAGTTTGCCTTTTCTGGCTTTGTTTGACTTGGGAATCTTGTTCCGGGCGAGAACCGAAGCCGGGTCATGTCATGTCACTCCGGTATCGCTTCTTTCATCGATCCGCCCCAATGATGTTGTACGACTTTAATATGATGACCTCAGATAGCCACATGACGGTTGAGATGCTGATAGTATGCATATGTGCTGTATAAACTAGCAAGAAAAACCAGATTCCCCGTTGAATTCAAGTTCTAAAAATCTAAATGAACAAATTTGAAAAAAAAATCTAGGCTTTTAGGCCACCGTACATGATGCAAGAAGTCAGTATATTCTCGGTTGTAAACATCGATAGTTCCTCTAGCTGTCACCTCGAACAGTTTTCGAATAGATGTCATTTTCTATATGATTCGTTGGGAGCTCATAGTTGAAGAGAGAGAGAAAGAGAGAAAGAGAGAGAGAGAGAGAGAGAGATTTTTGGATGTGTTGAAAACCAAACAGGTGGTTGAATCGAGAGCTTTTGAATGTAAAGTTTTCAGATTTGTGAGTTTTTGATAAAAGATTTTGATTCATGTACCGCAGCTTTATCGGTCACTACCGTCTCGATCCAGATTTTTGACAGGGAAACTCTAAAATGTTTGAAATTTTTATTATGATCTGAAGATAAAAAAAGATCAGATCAGAAAAGGTCAGATTTTTAAAAAAGATGCACTCAATGACCCTGTATTCTACCGATCCACCCATCTATGACTTTGAATTGTACTATTTTTTATAGTTATTTTTTCTGAGTTGCATTGTTCATTAGCAAACAATATGAACATAGAAGCGACATATTGGCCGCTTAATATAGCTCAACCGAGTTTTACAATAACTTCTCCCTTCAGAAAAATGAAAATCGTCATTGAAAATCGTCCTATGGATCCGGTTATGCCAGGTCTGAACAGTGAAAAGTATGTTGAACCATCTTGTCATTATAGAATTGCTTTCCAGATCTCGCCATATATGCCTAAATAAACGCTCGATCAAAGAAACTTCCTGAGCAGAGGGAACAGTTTTTTTCTATATTTTACAAGTCCATGATAGAGGTTCAGGGCTCAAATCCCATCCGGATCCCTCCCCTTTAGTGAGGACTGACTATCCAACTACGTGGTATCATTAAGTTTAGTAAGCCTGAAATGGCAGGCATGGCATAAGAGTAAGAGGTCGTTAAGCCAAAGAAAAGGTATTTTTTGGTGTTTAGAAATAAAGTGATTTGTGATAGTTTTTCTCATGAAGAAATGAAACGGGTTTGACCGCTGAATAAATGAAAAATATCGAACGGTGAACATCATCTGCAAGTATTGGATTTAAAAACTAATCTATTCAACCAACCAACAGATAACAAAACCCACGCGTACTTTACAGCTCCCCTTAGCTCATATTTTAAATTTTGCATTTTTATTAAAGCTATTACAACGATTCTACACATCCGAAGCATTCCAGGAAACAATCAAACTCAACAAACATAATGTACATGGTTTATGCGGCAATATCGAAAACATGGCGTTTGCATTGCATTCAATTTTTCAACCTACAGTGCACCTCATTAACATAAAAAGCCAGCGCAAGTGCACCTGAGAACAGTGGAATGAATGGGACAAATATGCGTTGAAAGAATTATGAATGAAACCAAACACAGCTACCGAGCATGCGTGTTAATTGTAATGGAGGCTATAAAAGCTTATTTCATATCACTCGGAAGTCCACCGTACGCGGCTATGTTTTCAATTACCACATGCCGATGCTTATAACACAAACTCCCCCTATTTCTCGGGGTTCGGAGGCGTAGCGGACAGCGAGGTTTTTATTTATTCTGTCCGAGTAATGCCGCTCCGTTTCCGCCTCTGGATACGATTTCTTTCCAAACGGCTTATGGCTTCGAACGATATTAGTTGCATTCAGCTATGCTCGGAGCATTTGTTGTCTTTTGAGTGGACGAGTGGAAATATCAACGTCGGTGATGGTGCTGCGATAAATAAAAATTATTCAAACCATACCCTGCATGCACCAATCTGTTCTGCTCCCGGGCAAGTGTGTTCTCGGGGTCTTGCAGTCTTGAGCTGATGTGTTAGACAAACTGGTCTGCTGTCCGTTTAGGCTACCGTTTACACCTTCTGAAGAGTTGTAGCCCCTTACGTTAATCCCCAACGGTTCAACGGTTGTTCCATGTCAATGACATGAGCAAACGCATCGCTGTTAACTACTGGCAACTATTCAAACCATGTTTTATGTATGTATTTTATGTCCCTGCTTCATTGCACCGATCGATGTCAGCGATGTGCTTTGCTTCCTGTTCTGTTTCGTTCTTACGTGTTCCGCTGTGTGCACGGTGTAGATGACGGTGGAATAAAATTCTGAATAGATCCGAATTGATAGTACTGCTTACACGCACACAGCTTAGCGTTAACAGAACGGATTGGAATTGAATCAGAAATATTAGTTCGTGACCATATTGCAAAACATGTTTTGATACTCTAGACCAAATTTTTGATTGATGATCTCACGTTGATCACAATTATGCTTCTGTAGTTAAAATATTTTTAATATTTTAAGCTAAGATATTACGTGCGTTTCGGAAGAGACTTGCTATGATTAACTATTAACTTGGAGAAAATTTGAAAATTTATCACTTACTAATAGCGCAACAACCCGGATTTCGCGAGGGTCTTTCTTGTGAAACTGCAACTAATCTAACTTCATAAGAGAACTTCATTTAGTGAAAGTTGGTCAAGTCCACTAGATAAACCAAGGTGTTCGACGAGGCAACGTAAAGGACCCACATTGTTCATCATGTCTATAAAAAAGCAAACGATATTCAAGACATTCATGCAATACTAGACCACTTTGACGTTAACCTATTAACAGAGGAGACTAAGAATCTCGAGACTACCATATGCAAGCATGCCAAGACTGCCATCGGTCAAAATGACAGCAAGTTTCAAGTTATTGCTTAAATATATAAACATTTCAGAGATCAAAGGTGACCAAGTGTTGGTTATATTAGAAATTAGTTCGAGGTAACGTGAGTAACTGTTGGTTGTGGTGTTTACTTACAGTCATGTTATGTTTTATATACTAAATTAGCTAGTTTTTTTTATTAATTTGTTTGTAATTTATAATTAAACTTTATTATATTATTAAATTTGTTTTTAGTTACTTTCTTACTTCTTTAGTTACTTCAGTTACCAACATAACTTTTGGTGATGATAACGATGTTTGGTCTTTCTCTACAGTACTACTTACCTTAATTAATAAAGTTTTGACTTTAAAAAAGAATCAGAATGTAGCTGCATACTGTCTTGACACGAAATAGAGTTTTGAGTTAGACTTAATGCTGACAAAGGCTTGGCAGGCCTATACCCTAAGTACTATTTTGTTTGAAGTCCTCAAACATGCATTCGTTATTATTGAAATTTGGGTGGGATAATAATCTTGATTGTTGCATTTCAAAACATTTCTAGTATGATAAACAACATCGGCTGAAAAATCAATAACATTGTACTCAGTTCTTGCAAGCTTTCGCTATACCAGCAGCCACACAACGGTCGCCTAAAATACGAAGGAATTTAATACATTCCCCAAACAATCTGCAGCAGGTGCGGGATATTATTTACCCAGAGTGCGCATGCCGGCCCGGCTGAAGCAACAACCCAATGCATTACGGCTCGCGGAACGGCTCATTGAAATTTACGATAAAAATATTCAAAGCATTAATAGTTTTAAATTTATGAGCTCAACATAATCGCCCAGACCATCCAAAAGCTACACGAAAAAAATGCTCCGAAAGCAGATCGCCAAATCGACCACAGCTTAAATGTAGAATTTCGGCGTAATTACGCATGTAAATTTCACTTTCCGTAAAAATGCTGCACGTTGCACCAGTGCCCTCGAATGCCGCGCCTTGTCGAGCGATGTTTTCGAATAATCACGCGTCGCGTTACGGCCAGCGCATGTCGATGTGAAACAAAAAGCAGAGCAGAGCATTTTATGTAAACTAAGTAGTGATTGCACATTTTATACGTTTTTAATGTAGCTCTTGGTACCAGCATAAAACAAGAAAATGACCATCATTAAAGGTAACAGGCCATATCCCGGGCCAGGCTCCCGGTGGCTAAAATGTGGTCGAACGCGATGTATAACAACGCTCGTCGCGGTGTCTTCTTTGACTGCGGGGCAAGTTCGCTGCTGAAAGCTGGTAGCCGGTCGTTCGCCAGGCCGTTCAGCCCAACTCATGACCAGTCTTACAGGCTCTTCCACCGGCACTGACATGTTATCACCGAAAATCTGTGTAATTTTGATACAACAACGCTTAAAGTGTTGCATCGAGCTTCCTGACTTCAGCGCGTCCACTCATTCGTTCTTTTCTTCGGCGTTTTTTTTCTCTCCTTGTTCTTCACGACCTACGAAATGTGGACCGTCCTCAACGGCTACGAACAGGTTGCGAAGAGACAGCCGTTCGGTTGAAGCTTGGAGGTGACTCTGCCTCGCGATACCATTTTGATGCATCTTGGTGCAGCCGGATACGGAAGGATGCAGTGAATGGAAGTGAAGCAAGAAGCAATAAAAATCAAACCACATCATTAATTTCACATACAACTTCGTCAAATGTTCCGCTGGTCCGCACTGTTCAAGCCCCAAAGGACTTTGTCGTCCTGTGAGGTCCTACACCTGATGCAACGGTATTAGTGCTGCGGTCTAATGTGTGAGAGAGTTCCCGTTAATATACTAGCGGATGCATAGAACTTCCGAGGAATACGAATCCCTTTTTTTGCAGTGTAATAACTGAGGACCCGAGGACAACCTGTGACGATAATAGCAGAGAAAGAAGGCCGTTGTATGGGTGTATTTGTGTGTGTGAGGTGTAATTTGTTCCTGGGTACCGAAATTGAGGATGGTGATTATCGCCGAATTTCTTTTGGTGCACTAGTTTCGGTCCGTTTTAGGCACCCAGTTTCCGGTATTCGGAACCTTTTTTTCTCCGACATTTCCGAGGTATTTCATTATCTAAAACACAGTAGAGCTGTTTCATTAAGTTTGATTAAGCTATTTTGTTGCTCAAGCTTGAAGTTTATCTTGTCTATGTGTGGCCCTTATCCTGTCTCAAACAACATAAAGATAAAGAGGTGTTTAAATTCATGTTATATTTGAACTGATCCCTAGGTGTCTTTCATCTTGTCGAGATTAGCCGCGCGTAACAAGGATTTAATATTGGAGCACGTCAGATACCGAACCGACTAAGAACAACGCAGACGCCTATTCTCAACAGCATTCATCGCCGTTGGTGTTGCTCCATTCAAAACACCACTTTGTTTCACATGCAATAGCGTATAAACAGCATAAAAGAGCATCTTCAGTTCATTATTGTCGATGATCACTCGGATCCCATAGTTCGCCCGTAACGATCTTCCTCCGCATAGGTGTAACAGCAATTTGCGCTAGTATATCTAATCATCGAATCCAACACAGCCGGCACACACAAAAAGCGAGGGGATGCCCTGTGTTCTCTGCGCAAAGAACACTACACAGTCACAGTGCTCCGGTCAGCGCTGTGTACCATTGTGTGCCACGCCCGTCAGTGGCGTATGAAAGGAAAATAGCAACTTGCTGCAATATCCCGATAGCATTCAGACCTCATCGCGATCGCCGGGGTAACGTACCACAAGGGAGCAACAAATCATGGATGCAATGTTATTGCTTGATTTCACACTGTCCATCTTTCTGACGCATAAGACCTGCGACCTGGGATCGCCGTTCGTTTCGCGGGACCTGGAAACTGAAAAACACAATTTTCTCATGGCAGTCTTTGAACATTTATTAACAAATTGTATCTGACATTAGAGTGCAGTGGATATTAATCGCTTATCATTTGTTTCTTGCTCTTGAATGTAGTCCTTCCCCGGGATGGCTGGCTTCAATACGCGAGCTTTCGTACAACATCTGTTATTTTGTTGTTGTGCGGTACGATGCTCTATTGGAGAGCGGTGATTCGCAGCTGAGGAGTATCGACCGGCCAACTATTCAAGTCACCGACTGGCACCGACTAGAAGTCTAGCGCCGTCGTAAATAAATTATAGCGATCACTACTGTGTAAGCAAATGATGGCCACGGAGCAGCTATCTTCTGGAATGTTTAGCAAAAACTTAAACGACTAGAAGTTAAAGTTCTATAACGTATTACCAGAATTTGTAGAGCACAAAAAACCGATATCAATATTTCTATCTTCGCAAACAATCTCCCATACCGCGTTGCACGCCCTATACACTCTGTGAAGTGTGAGAGTGGTGGATGATTTTTTGCAGTCATCATAATTAAAACTCTTCTTGCGCCATACACGTCAGCCTACTTCGTGTCAGATACGGTGGGCTACCAATGCAGACTCAAGCCTAGCCTACAAATGGACAACGGGTGATCGGTTATCTGAGTCCAGCTCCAGCTCCAGCTAGCTTCAGCGGCACAAACCTTGCCAGTGAACCAGTATCGCGAGCTTCCAGCTAGCGAAGAGTTTAATTTAATTACAACCGTGCTGTGGCACGACCTTTTTGCTGAATGGCAGGGTGTTGAAGATGGAACATGCGATGTATGAAGTTTTGACAGATTATGATCGGTTCACTTCGCAACTGGCTAGGCTGCGGTACATTTGGATGCCATTAAAAGCCAAGGTAAGCTCTGAGTCTCTGTGTGTGTGGCTGATATCAAACACAACCACGAAATTGCTACTTCTCACCGAGGAAGCGACGTAGTGTCATGAGTTGTTCCTTCTGCAAAAAGAAGCAATCAAGGGGCGCGCACATACAAACACACACACAGAGCGACACGTTGCTAGGTGCAAGTTGAAATCCTGGAGTGACAAGCGCCGACTGCCGTTCCGAAGGCTCGAGCATGATAAGCCAAAGTGTCAAGTCGATAAGTTAGTTGCTGAAGAAAATAATGCTTCGTAAGCGACGACAAGCGGCCCATTCAGGTCCGCTTCGGGGCGTAAGTTGCCTGGCAGCGTTCGCGTATCGTAAATGATCGTACCGGTGTACAAATTTGCTCTGTTGGGCTCACACATTCGGAGCAAATCTAATCCGTGTAAAAAGTTGACCATTACACGAGGTTTCGTTTTGCAAACCAACCAATAAGCCTTGATGGATTCGAATGATACGCGAAGTCAAAAGTTTGCTTTTGTGTTGGAATCGCTCAGGTGTATTAACGGCAGACCGGCGGAACCATTCGCAAAGAGATGAATTGGTGTGTTGATTTTTAATGTGCTATGACCGTTGCAGCGCTGAATAAAAGCCAACAGCATTTATTTGCTATTGTTGCATTCGGAAAATGAAACTTCATCAAAATAAGGACATCGGTACCTATCCTGAATTGTGAATCATTGTGATATTGTGATCAGAGCAGTGAAGATAAGACACACAGCAAATATCTCAAGGATTTGAAATTTGGTGCGTGATATTTTAGAAGCAGTGTGCGATATGCCACCTGTAAAACAAACAGTAATCAATTTAGCTACCAAAAATTTATAAAAAAAGACCGTTTCATAATCATTTATTTAAAAAAATTAATATCCCGTCCGGCAGGAACGCAGCTAGAGTGATCGAAAATGTTGGTCACGGTCATTGTCCGTCGGTCACCGATACGGTGGCCCATCACGAAGCGAATTTGATGGCAGGCGAGCATATTTACATAAAAATCATCGAACAATTATGGCAAAACTCGAACTCAGCACCATCCATCATTGTCCCGCTGCAAAGCGGATCGTCGGCGACCGTACATGCAGCGCCGAATAGGTCGATGAAATGCTAAGCAGCACCAACATTATACACATTTGATGACGATTAATCGTTGTCCATTTTTTATAAATCACGCGCCAGCTCCTACTATAGCCCCCAGCCAGACATTGTCGCTGCAGATGAAAAAAAATCGTTGGACAGGTAATGGCGTCGATGGGGTGTTTTGCTTATTAGATCAAAATTTGCCAAACTTCTGGCCGGGTTCAAGTAATTACTTTATAGCAAAGTGATATTTTTCTGCTGTAAAAGTAAACTACCTTTCTCCTTTAGTACAACTAATGGCCTATTGAACAATATTTTTCTTAAGATTCCCAAGACCGCGTTCACATGTCCCACCCCGCGTCGATCCAATGTGCGTGTGAATGTGTGTGGAATGATTTTCGGTCGATCTGTGTGGAAGAATCATTATTCATCGCCCCAAAACCAACTCATGATTGATATTTGTTCAACTATTCGCTTCGCGCCCCGAAGGAGTTCCACCTCACATAAGCAGGCTCCCCGTGGCTAGTGAAGTTCACTCCCCGAACAATGTTGAGCGTATGTGTATCAATGGGAAAACACTTTGCATAGTGTCCCATTGATTACCTTCGAGCTTCAAAAATATATTCAAACCATCGGCGAGACATAGCGCAAAGCAAATAGTTGCTTTCCATTGTGCCCTATTGTGAACCGATTCCGACCAGCGATGTTCTTCGTTCGTAAAGGTGCAAAGAATTTGACTCGCAAAGTTGTTCCAATATACATCGAAAAATGTCTTAATAACCACTTGACACGCACGAATGCTGCAACGTATACATTCCGAGAGGTGTTGCTCGTACCACCTCTTTTTGATACCTATCCATGATCCAGGTTCGGCCCTGGCTAATGCTAGTGCAGCGTTTCGGTGGAACACGCCAACCATTTTGCACTTCTTACGATCGTTTCCAGTGCTGCGGTCATTAATCAACGTTATATTCGGGAGGTCTGCAATAGATGCTCGTTTTCTCACACTTGCTCTCCAAAATGCTCTCCCTCCCTGGCTGTGGGCAGCCCAACCCTACGGAACCGTTGGGGCCGTTCCAGCGCTCACTGATAATACGGGGCAGGGCAGGGAAGGGTGGCTATGGGGCGCATGTCAATGAGCGATAATTTGGTCGCCCTGTGATCGGTTCCGAGCGGTTAATCGGGTATTGATTAATCAATCACGGTGACCTCGTCGAGGTCGTAGCCGGAGTGGCGTTGAAGTTCGGGCCCCCCGCGCCATAACGATCTATCAATTAAAGCAAATTGATGAGTTCCCTCATGCAGCACAGATCATCAAATGGAACCAGGTCCGCCGAGCATTAGCCGCCCGTGGACCGCTTATCAACCCGTGCCTAATCGCTAGGGAGCATCTTCCGCGTCAATTTCGGTTCGGGAACAGGTGGACTTACCACGGACAAGTGAAGTGTTTTGTTTTTATTTTCGTAGCTTATCGCTGTCATTCGCGGACCATAACACATGCATCATTGCAAACAAAGGTGTCTCTACAAATGTCTTTCTTTTTCGGTATTCGACCGATATAGAAAGCATTGGGACGCGTGCATCCACGCTGCGGACGCCAGAAATCACCGAACACACAAAAACCTCTGCTAAACCATTTGATCCTCACGATTATTAATCACTGTCAGCTGCCTCGAGGACTATCCAATCAGTGTCTAATTCAGGAACTTCAGCGCGCACAATGCTCAATATGGATTCTTGCTTTGCCGATGCTTTTGCTTGATGCGCAGGCTTCGAGCGCGAGTGCGCGTAAGGATCTGACCGCGATCGTTTCAAAATCGGTGCTGTTTCTACCACACGATTACTCCCAAGCAACCTTTCTACATCGACGGGCGAATGGGGTCTCCCCGTGGGCCAGACGATTGACCCTTGCGGACTGATCTGAATTTTACGAACCGATTCCTGTGTTTCTCAGGCTCTGTCGATCCCGCAACGCCCCCGGCCGGCCGGACGGGCGCTCCTCCCCGTCACATTCAACCTGCTGTTGTGTGAAGACACTATAGATTCTTCATATTTATCATTAACCTTCGGGCGCAAAATACGTCACATGTGCGATGTGATCGCCGCTGATACTGCCAGCGTCCCGCACACACGCCATGGGCTTCATCGGCTCACCTCACCCAACGACGCTCCACCATCCAGCGCGGATGGATGGACCCGGCTACGGGCAGTCCAATTTTGCTCCCAGCCCAGGAAGATGAATGAGATCCAAATAGAAATGCCTATCAAAATATTTTCGTTGTGGCTTTTCTCTTTGTTGAAGAGTTGTGGTTTTTGGGAAACATAAAATCATAGTTGTGTAGTCGTAGCAGCAGCAGCATCAGCAGCAGCCACAGGGGCGAGGGAGAAAATCAAGTCAATCTCTTCATTGCTCCTTCGGTTTCCTCACAACAGGGAGTTCCTGGTCGGTTAAAACCCCAAACCCAGGTGAAAGGGAGAGGAGAGTCGGAGGGAGGGTGCCCGGTGAGCGTGTGCTTCATGTCTATCATCATTCGATGGGAAAAGGGCGAAGGTGATCGTGGTTCGAGAAAGAAGGAATGAACCGTGCGCCACAGTGTCTCATTAACATAATTTTGTTTCAACGTTACCTATAATTATGAGATTAACGTTCTAGGATGTGTGAAAATTTATGTTGGTTATTTAGTTTCAGAGATAGAGCGAGAGAGAGAGAGAGAAAGAGAGAGATATATATAGAGAAAGAGAGAGAGAGAGAGAAACTTAAGTCTATATGCTCCAAAATTGGCTAGTTAGTATCAAATGCAGGATATTGTCGACGGAGCAGATAAATCGTCGAATATTTTTCCTTTCAATGTCGAAAACATCATTAAAAAATCCAAATTTCGATTTTTCTTTGTAAAATTCAATGATCATGAGTAACCGTTGTAGGTAAAACGAATAATAGGAATGACGTCTTATCACTGAAAGTCTCTAAGGACTAGTGATGGGAAAAATAAATTCCAGGGATCCTAATTGAGATACCAATCTCATAAGCCGTATCCTTCTCGTGAACTCCAATCGGATTTGAAGTCGGGTCGAATTCGGGTCGGGTCAAATCGGTCATTAAGAGTCCAATCCGACTAGAATCTTTCAAGGGATTGAAGCTTCAAATATCTTCCCAATCGCGAATCTCTCAATTATCTCCCACTACTAAGGATCTGAAGACGTCTGGAGTCAGTGATGTTTCGTAGCGGTCGCACGCACGTTGCACTTAAAGTACAATAATTTCTGACACCTGTACTTATGCATTCATCATGCTAATAAGAGTAAGGTATTCTTATTTTATAATCTAGATCTCTAGCGACCAACCAGCCAACCATTTAAAGCTGTAAACAATGCCTAAACAAATCTGATAATAAATAGATGATGGAAAATATCAAGAGTAACGCTTCTAAAATATTGTTGAAACAACACATTCTGATCACCGGTTAAACCCCATTCTGCACTAGTCATCGATCAAACGAAGTACCGAAACATACATTGTGAGCGTCTGTGTGCGTGCTCATTCAGATCAGTCATCGAGATCATCTGCTCGACCAACTACACTCGCCCGTGCGCTTCCCATTGCCAGCCACCACTGGCCACCCGACTGACCATACCCGACCGGCTCATGTGGCACAGGGTGCGCTGATTAAAAAGCACAACCTTTTTCTCATACCTTCAACAATTCAATTATTGATTTTGATACATAAATTATAGAAAATTAACGTCAAACGCATCAATCGCGTCGGTTTGGAAGACGATGACTGACTTGCCAGGGGCATTTGTATGATACGGGAATGATTAGATTCCAAACAGGTAACCTCGTAGACACTAGCAGAACATAATGGAAATCCAATGGCAACAGTGGAAGCAACAGCAACCATCGCGGTACCGAGTGGCACGAGGTGAGGGCAGGGGATCAAGCAGGCAGGCCGATCGCTCATCGTTCCGAGTGGTTAAGTGAGGGAAAGAATTGAAGATAATAGTTGTCAAATATTTTTCTATAAAATTCAACACATCCATCGAGCAGGCAACGTTTGGATCCATTGTTCGTGGTTTCAAATTTTGGACTAGCTCCTTTTTCTAACGCCTTTCATCCGATGTAAACCGCTTACATATCAATAGTAATAATAATAACAACGCCTTGAACATCATCATCATCATCATCATCATTTCATGCCAACATGTTCCGCGCGTCTATCAGCAAGCGAGAGCAAAAAATGAAGAAACGCTCTTCAAACAAAACGATTCCATACAGCATCGGCAAACCGTTTTCAGCGTTCGAGCGTTTCGGTCAAACGGCAGGATTTGAAGATGGTCCAGCCCCCTCCCGTTCGCACCGGCATTCGCTGCCACTTTCCCGCCATCATCCGCAATACTCTCACCATCGATGGGCCGAGAATGAGAGGAAAATTGGAGTAAATCCCATTGTGTGCGGCTTGTATATTTTGGAACAGTTTCAATTGAGCCGTGTGCCAAGTTTCGACAGCTCAGTCCAGGCCTTTTCCTGATCAAAGGAAATCCCCAGCCAGCCACGACGCTTAGCGCTTGTCGTCCGTCCGCCTTCCAACACTTTTTTGGAGTGGGACCACAAGCGCGTCTTAGTGTCGATCACCGAACGATGGCCTGAACGATGGTCCGTACCGATGATCTATTTACAACGTTCGCTTCGCATCGATTGCGCTTGCCGGCGAACAACATTTCGAGTGTCTTTTTGGCCCGGGCAACTACTTACCACGATGAGATTTCAATTAGAAGATCAGGTCAGTCCGGGGAAGAAAGCCGAAAGGCTGAAAACAGAGAGAGAGAGGAGAGAGAGGGCGGTTCAAGAGTGACGTATCGTAAGCGGCCAGTTGAAGTACAAGAGCGCTCTCCTATTCTGAGCGCATTCGGTCGGAAAAATCAAAGCAAAGAAACAATAAATCGCTCCATCGGATATGTGTATTGAAGCTCTTCTAGTTATTGTGCCTGGGAAACTAGTCTTGAACTTGAAGATTTCAGTTTGTATGAAGTGAAGTTTGAGTCAAGTTTCTAATTTTCGCAAAATGAAGAAACGGTATTGCAAAGATATTGAGCAAATCAAACTGCATAGAACGGGATTTTTAGCCGTCATAATGCTATTGGTATAACGTTGCCACCGAAGGTCATTCTTCTGCCATTGCCCAGACCTACCCTCTATTCATCAGCAAGGCCTATTAATCTTAGCGATCATACACCAGAACATACCATCGAACCGGGGCTATTCTTTCAAGAATTTTCAAACAAAGCTCTCTAGCGATTGCTTCGATCGCGGACCATGTTGATGAGCGTTATTGCAAAAACTGCACCAGAGGTCTTACAATTGGTCTGCAGGGAGGGCATACGGCAAAGCTTGCGATGTAAGACTCTAACTAGATCCGGTATCGATTACATACGTGACGGTTTTACTCATTGTTTCCACCGAGTGGGTGCCACCGTTGTTTTCGAAAGCGCTCAGACTATACTCAAAGAAACTGATGCAAGAGCTTTAGAAACTAGCTCTAAAAATAATTAAAGCAAGCCTTACCAATTCTAAATTGGAAACAGTTGATTTGTTTATGACGCTACTTGAAAGTTAAACAACTGATGGTTAGAGTACTTTATTGTTTACGTTCTTAACTACCAGCTTGTGAAAAGCATAATGCACAAATGGTCCTCTATTCAATACATTTCGCTGAGTCAATCGATGAAATCGGAAGGTGTGAGTATCAGAACCGTTCGGACCCCCAACCGAAAGTATCGTGAGGAATCCAGCATTGAGGATGCGCAGAAAAGTTGTCGAAAACCAGATCCTGGATACCGAAAGTTGTAAAAGGAAATCTTAATGGATTTCAGAAATAAAAAGGGAGTTCCAATCGAGAAGTAGAATAAAAACTGGGTCTTTTTGATGTCGAAACAATAGTGGATGGAAATATGATGGTCCAATTCTTTTTTATATCATAATCACGGCCAGCTTGTATATCTTAAAAACTATTCTTTAATCTAAAATATACATTTCATGAAACTTGTATTCTATTTTGGGAGGAGACTTTTGTTTCTCCCACTGTTGAAGATCACCTTGTCCCAGTTTACCGGGAATGACGTCTTATCACTCAAAGTCTCTAAGGACTAGTGATGGGAATAATCAATTTAGCTTTTGGTGAATACCAATCCCAACCCTTATCCCGGGTGGGCTCAGAATAATTAGTTGCCGGTTGAGCTCGGAATCCTGACACTAGTTCCAACAGAGCTTGACGCGGGTTCCTAGCTGAAGACCTTCGTCCTGTACACCATTTGGAGCAGTCTGCATTCTGATGTTGCCACTGGCAACTTTGGTCCAGTATAGTTTTGGCCAGAATTGAAGGAAGAAGGAAGTAGAAGTATTAGGGCCAAAGCGCGATATTTGGCGTATGATTGAAAAAAATATTGACTTATTTATCCGGCGCTTCATTTGCTTTAAAGTTGTATGAAAAATTCGGTTCAGAATTAATTTGTTAAATATGCTACAGTTTGTGGGAAAAGTTTTATTTTTTAACTTTTTTTATCGTGCTTTTACTATCGGGAAGACCTTTTATGTATAACGTCTATAAAAACCGAAAAATGGTCGGTAGAATGAGAGAGTTCTCCAAAATATAGGACCTAATTATTATTTTCAGTTAATATTTGCAAGGCACTCATGCACTCCAAAGTAGAAACAAAAAAACACAGATTCATTCAAAAGAAACACAAAACGTCATGTCATTGTTTTTGATAATTGCGTCTGTTTTGCAAACAGATAAACCAAAGAGTGGAAGAAGGAGCGGTGTACGTCACTTTAAATATGATGATTCGTAAGTTAAATCCTTTTTGTGTGCCGGCCGGGAGTTGGTATAGACAAGAAATCAGACGACGATAATTGATCACGCTACAACAGAGTAATCTAGATCTTGAACTGTGTACCAGAGTCATTTTGATCTTTTGTGCCAGTTTCCAGCTACCTTCAAAATCATCCCTACTTCTAGCAGGACGCCTGACTTCTTAATGCCATTACAATAAGCACAGTTTTCCCGCACCTTTTGACCCGGAGCCACGGTGCCTTCCGGGTCCGGAAACAGTACCTGCGGTTTAACTGATGTTCCCGAGCTTTACGGCGGAAGAATTAAAACCTTATTTCCGCTGGAAAGGAACTGCCGGGAGGGTCTCAGATATCGAGGATGGTAACCAACCAAAAAAAAAAGACTGTTGATGTAAATTAATAAATTGACGTCTTTATAGGAAACGCACAGGACCCATTACGGGTCCAGACAGGTCAGATGATGTGATGGCAGCGCTTCGGAGGGGAGAATTCTGTAACAGCAAATGAAAGGAACGGCAGAACGGGTAAAACAAATCAACCAAACCGAAACGGAAACAAACCTAACGATCTCAATAATGATGTAGTGTAGAGAGGATTGCAACATAGGAAAAATGTAATAATTGCTGCAATTTTTTATGCACCATAATCCGTTCGGAAACCGTGAGCAAAGTCTCATCGTAAAAGCGTCCTAAAGTGAAGGAAAGTGTTTGAAACTATGCTGCAAAATAATAACTCGCTTGTAGTTTTTCGTTCTGGATCTAATGGAACTCATATCTGCAGTTCCAGCTAATCACATCAGCAGATGTAGACGTGGAACGAATCTTTCGTTGCATGCTTTGAAGAGATTACTTCTCTATGCGAGGGAACTCGTTTACTTTGTACGTGCAACTGATATAAAATTGAGCCTAACAGACAAATCCATGTTTTTGAAGTCATAATCAGGAAACTTTGTACAATAGGATATTATTTACCCTATTCCAGTTAAAAAACTTACTTGACTTAATATTCCCCTTAGCTAGACAGTGTAACTTGAAACATCTCCACAGCTACAATTTCTCCAATATATCTGAACAGCGATAGAATACCTATCATCTTCTCTATGAAAAGTAAATATCGATTCCCCGACATCTTCCAAAACAACGCCTGTGCCCTCATAAATAATGGCTTTTCGATTACCTGCCGCTGCTCAGGTTGCATCGTAACTCACACAATATTTATGACTTTGTCCTGATTTTTCTTCATTTTCATCATTAAGATACATTCAGTAAGGGTCCTCGTTGCGCAAAAGGGTCAGAGTGTATGTTTATTTTGTGTTGACTTTTTTATGTGCTTCGAAAACAATTCTCACACAATAAAGTAAATCAGGACAATGGTGCTGTGTATGGTACGGGCGAATGTCTAAACAGTTGGATATTAATTACAATCAACCACTCAACCAGGGTTTGGTCCAGGAAAAATCGGCAGAAAAAAACAAAATTTTGGTAGAGCTCGATTTTCATCCATATCAGTTAGTTGTATGAACCTTGAATAACAGATGCCCTTTTGTGGGCTTTAAGAAAATATTGATCCTCATTTTTTAAAGTTTCAAATAATTGACTTAAAGTTAAACTTCAAATAAGCTGCAAGAAACATTTTCCAAATTATAACGAATCACTTCGAAAGATTTAAATTTGTGTGAAAAAAGCGATTATTTTGGATATTCCATTCGATGCCTTAGGGTTACACAAGCAATAAAGATCTACTTCTGGAATCTAGATCAAACCACAACACTTCCCAGAATTGAGAGCTGAAAGAACAGAAAAAAGGATGCTCACTGAGAGGACAAGGTAAACAAACGGTTCAAGGGCTATTGTATCGACACGTTTTTATCGGTTGTTTCATCAGTGTCAGTAAAGGCCATAACTAAACCGGGATGTCCCGTCTAGGATACTCGCTGGGTGGCAATGCGTAAGGATGCTAACCAACTTTCCCAATTCAAAGTAATAAAATAAAACATCAGGCTTCAGAAGCCTAGATATTGGGATTATCGGTTACTTCTCTGAGAAGACATCATGTCTGAGGAATGTTTTGACTATTTTCTCTCCTGAGGCCAAACTAGGTAGCATCCTCAGGCATATATCATTAATCAAATTAGCTCAGCTACCCTTAACAATGAACCAACCAAGACTGATCGGTCCATTGGGACGTCTATGATACGTTTGCTCAAGGTGCATAATGAACAAAACATCCATGACAAAATGCAATCAAAACACTGGCCCGCTAACCGCAACCGTTTTGGCAAACACACACGAGCACACATTTTTTGAGCCATTTGCCATGCATGGCGAAACCTACCGTTGTCGAGCATCAGCCACTTTGTCTACTGCTATCATGGCGGCCGGCAAGGGCTCATCATCGTGGCACAGTAGGATGCAGCAGCAGCAGCAGGGTGAGCAAATCCCAGGCCAAAAGATCGTTAACACTGCGTACACCTTGTCGATCGTTCCTGGAACCTGGAACTGAACTGCAGGACGAACAATTTAAACGGTATTCAATCGATTGCGATCCCCGGTAACGGAAAATCTCAACAGGGGTCCGGCATTGTTTAGAATGAAGCAGTTGAAAGTGTTGCCTTTGCTCTTGTTCCTCGCACCCTGGTGAAGCTCGGTTTTCGTGCACCCGTGCTACTGGGTCTCGGATCACGGGCGACACTCCCAGCTTGGATGCCGCTGCAACCGGCCGGCAATAGCCGGGAGGTGACTGAGTTACACAAAAACATCGAAGCGCGCGCTTGGGTCGTGAGACCGAACGAACATAAAGATCAATATATCACCTCGAAAAATCATCTCTGCCGAACGCATTACCATGTAGCACCTATAATTCCAAATATTCTCTTGTCACCAGCGTGCTAACGCGGCCTTATCCTGAGGAAGAAGGTGTTAAGCCTCGAGAGTGGATTGCTCCTCTTTTGATTCTCCTACTGGGTTCGCTGCTTTCGGCGGTTTTTTGTTCATACATGCTCCAGGAATACTTTAAGCACGGCTGCCACGTCGGCTGCGAGAAACAAGGAGCAGCAGTCGCAAGGTAAAAAGTCGCACCGGAATGTACTCATCCAGTGCGGCTTCTGGCCGAGAGGCCGCTGGGTCGCCACCGAGCTTGCACGTATTTTTATTATATTTTTATTTCACCCAAGACGTGCCAATCGACCCGAAGTGTGCGATTGAACGAGTCGATAGCACGGCTAAATGACCTCTTTGCTAAAATAACACCACAACGTCCACTATTGGCCCGGATGGTAAAGTCCACGCAAGTCCACATCGTTTGCTCGAAAATCGAGAAATATTCTTCCCTCTACCACCCAGCGCTACCCATCGTGTGGGTATTTGAAGTTATGTGTTCCTGTTCCTGACTCCGTTTACAGGCACCAGATGCAACAAAGCAAACATAAAGCAACAGGGCAAATGCAAAGCGTGAAACCAACCGGGAGATCAAATCAGTGGAAGATCAGAATTTTTTGGCGGCTACCCTGCTGCCTGCTGCTGCAGCAGATATTTTAAGTTTCTGTTTATAAAGCCAGATCGGTTTGTCTAGATATGGAGCAGGGAGCGATCATATAACCCGAATGCTCGGGAATCCAGTTCACTGCCGGGGATAAAGCGTAACAACGCCCGAATCGCACCGTAAATTATGAGCTCCTGAGCGATTTATAAACGATACCTTCATTTTCGAAAGGCTGATTCGTATCGAACGATTAAAAATTGTTTGTCATTGACATTTTTGCACACGTGAAGCTCAAAAACACATTTTTGGGAGCTGTTGGGAACTAATTCAACAAGCGGTCACTGATCTTGTGTTTCAACTGTGGCTTAAGATAAACGATGGTGATGTCCCAGCTTACACTGTTTCACAGGATTGCGGCTATCAGTAACAATGCCCAGATAATACGGAAGAACGTCTCGAATTTACGTCTAAGTGAGCCCTAAACCCCGATCACATGGCCCGATCCGTGTATATAGGAATCTATATTATCACCTAAATAACTCCCAAGACACAATCACATATGACGCCCGCGAGTCTCAATTCTTTGTAGTCATATTCATATGTTTTATTTTTATTTTCAACTTACAATTTTATATCTCAATTATAAGCAAATAATACAAAAAAAGAAATAAAGTTTTGTTCGTTTTTTATGTTCTAAACGTGAACGTGAAGTAACATAGGAGTAAAAACTAAAACCTTAACTTAGTTCCTTATCTAAACAGGGAATGAGGGTGGGTATGGGTAGGTGGACAAGGATAGGGAGGATAGAATAGGAGAAGGATAGGGACAGGGAGGATAGAAAAAAGGCCATTTCAGAAGGATTTTAAAGCTTTATTTTTAATTCCTTTTTTCCTTTTAAATTCCTGTGAGTGGTTTTAAGGTGAGAGTTTGAGCCAAAATCATGTCTAAGTATTTTACTTTGAAGCGCCATGGTATGGTTACTCCGTTCAGTCGTAGATTCTCATATAATTCTTTACGACTGCTGGTGAAACGAGTGAAAAATATGATTTGGGATTTATTGGTGATGAACTTTTATTACCATTTGTTGCAGAATTTTGATAGGAATTACCCATTATTTGTTTTGCGTTTTAGCTATTGATTTTGACAGTTTACAACAGGAGTGCACACTTCCTTATGGCAGATGCGACAGCGGCTCCGATCTTCGTACGGCAAGACCGGGATTCAAATCTCATCTCACCCGTTCCCCCATAGTAAGAACTGACTATCCAACTATCCTGTACCAATAAGTTTAGTAAGCCAGACACATGACAGGCATAACCTTAATAGTTCGTTAGGCTAAGAAAGAAGTAGAAAATGTATGGCATTAAATCTCTTCAACATGAAGCACATAATGAGATAAAAAAAATCTAAAACATGACTACCATTAGTTTCTTGATTAAATCTTCATGCCATAGTGTCAAAGCCCTTTTCCATGTCTATTAGTATAATACCAGAGGATTTGTTAGTACCTCGATAGTGTTTTACATCGCTTTTTGGTCTCTGATGGTCTCTGGTAGCTGATGTGCCGTGAATCTGAGGATAGTTTTGCATAGTTCATAATACGTTCTTAATCTCTTAGTGATATTTTTTGTAACTACCTAAGCCATTTTAATAGGCTCATAGGTCTGAAGCTGCAAGCTACAATCAAACCTTTTTCAAATTTTGGGATGGGTATCTGAGCATGTGTCCAGTTGCTTGGAAAATACTCCAATTTCAAGCACCCGTTGTAGATTGAGCTTACAGAATAAATCACTGTATCAGCGGTAAATCATTGACTTAAGCAATGCTTCAGGACTTTTTTCAGGTCATTGATATGCATAATGAAAATAATTGGGCCCAGTACACTGCCTTGGTCCTAAGCGAAATTGTTCTGAAGATCAGCTTGTCAAATTTAGCTGTAATCATCTTGGGAATCTAAACAACGAATATCTTTGACCACACTATATGCCCCACGACTGTAGCTTTGCCAGTGAAAATACACTCCTAACTATCGGCCCACGCGGACCTTTTCTACTCAATTCTCCTTCAACTAACTCTGCACTCGGTACTAGAGGTACGGGAGGGACGCAATTCATTTACATTACGGCGAACCATATAATGCCGGAGCGAAACTCATTTGGTGTGGTTTGTCTTAAAATAAAGTACAATTACTCCTCCTATTAGCATAGAGCGCGCTGCGTCAAGCACGCTGCTGCGCGATCAATTGATCCGGGCCTCGTTACACCTCGGGCTCGGGCGAGGTAGCTCTAGCACCGTGCAACCGATGCCAACGCGATACGATGTCCTTGCCTACGAAAGTTCACCAGCAACCCTCATTTCGTAATTATCGAGCACCAACCCTCGGTTCGATTTACGGAAATGTAGCAAAACGCGCGATATTCCGCGCGCCCCAAGCAAATCTCGGGTCTAGCCGGGTAGCGTCGAGCTACAGTTCCGATTCTGCACACGCCTCCAGAGGACCCCCGGGGTGCTTTGGCAGAATTATTTATATAACATACACTCGAAGTGACACTTTTTGCTCCGCTTTGCGCCAGTTGCGCACCGCAGCGCATGAATGCTCCGCGCAGTTCAGGCGCGAGTCAAACTAAATCGCTACGTAAATCCTATTCCTAAATCATCCAATTAAACAATCATAAAAAGCAAACGGTTTTCGGAGCGGGTTCAAACCCGCGCAAATCGTGAGGATGATTACTCTTGAATTTTTATGTCGAGTGCTTCGCGTCGGTGACGTCCCCAAGAGAGTAGTCCCGGCCGGGTGAACCAAAATCCGATCACAGCGCCTTTGCCGTGGGAGCGTTCAACGACGGGCGATGACAGTTTAATCGCAAATGTTGTACAGAGAGTTCCGCCGAATACGGGACTGCGATGCAGCACCGAGCGCCGAATGTCGACCGGACGTCTGGTGTGGTGTGATCTTATTCCCAAACGATGATCAAAACTGGAATCGAATTCGTCGAGCAAGATCGAGCAGCACTCCGCACCTTCCATTCGTTCTTCGTTCCTAAGTCCTGCGCTACCCCGGGTCGAGTAGGTATGGGACGCGAAGTCGTCCAAGCCACGCAACTCCCGCCCTGACACACCCTTACAAAGGGAAAATTGCTGCTCCATCAAAAGTGTTTTGAAATTGCTGCTCAAGTGCCTGAAAACGTGCGCCTGTCAAGGCGCAAGTTCATCGAACACCTTCAACCACCACCCAATGTGTACCGATCGCAGATCTAACTACATCACTTCGTCACCCTGGGAAGCAGCTTCGATGCTTACCGGGCCGGGTTTCAATTGACGAATTCTCGGTAAAGCACCAACAGTTGTCCGACATCGACAACAAATTAACTTTTCATATTTGTATTGTTATCTGCACAATTGGACGAGCCACAGACGAGATTTGATAGTTTAACCCTTGTTTCGATTCTTTTTTCCTTCGTTCTCTCTCTTCGGCTTCGCCTCCGTCCAACATAACAATCATTCAGTCTTCCACGGAATAAGTAAGTTCTTTTGATTGATCATCGCTGTGGCTTTGGGAAGAAGAAGACGAAAAAAACTGTACCATAATATAACAAAAAACACGAAACAATCTCTTACTTCATCTTTTTATGATCGAACAGGCGCAAACAATGCTGATTGGGAACTTCACATCGGGAGCTTTTACCAAGAACGATAAGAAAGCAAGTGGGTAATATTAACATTCCTTAGCAAATATCTCTGAGCGGAATGAACGACGGTTAATTAAAATTTTTGATTATTTGTATAGAAAATAAATCTTTGTGGATATTAAGCATGTACACTCTTCAAGTAGTTCCAGATATTCCCAACCGAAAGACTTGCTTTCGGAGGAATGTCAAAAATCAAACTAGATAAGATAAGATCTATCCACCACCAAAACTAGATCACCATTCATTCATTCTTCATTCAGTCACGTTCTTTTCGCCTTCCATTCGTCGGTACATCCTCGGCCACAAACCTCGGAAATTTCGCTAAAGCATTCTCAAAAAACATGCGACGCCTGTTCCGGCTCGAATGACAGGCGGTGAACGCTAAGTATGAGTTATTTTCGTTTAAAAGGTCCATCTGAGGACAAAAGCGAGGAAAATGGAAACCGTTCTGTCATTCGTTCGGGCCCATGTCGGCTTTTCCTTCGGCCTTCCTCTTACCGTGGAAAAAAAGGCTAAAAAATACACAATACTTGTTGAAAAAATCAGCGTGAGCGTGAATTTTGCGCCTCAGTAGTTGCTGGAAGAATTTGTTATGCGTGAAATCCCGTATTGCTGCCCCGATTGCTCATCGAACCGACCTAACGGGGCTGGGTTGGAGAGCAAACGAGACGAAGTAAGGCCACAAACACCGAGGTCCTAAAACGTCCAATTTGGAAAGTTTCGTTCCGAACGAAGATGATTGATGCGAGTTCGGGACGAGCTCGATCCAGACGGCGGCGTAAGAGTGTACGTAACCGTAGCGCGTTTTGTCAACCCGAAATCAAGCCCCTTGTGCGATACATTATTGGGCGATGATCAAAACGGTTCACCACCCGGTGTGGTAGCTGTGCGATGCTGGAACCGATTGGACATCCGGATTGGAATGGAACGGATCGCCGAACTGCATCTGACTGGTGCGCCGGTAAAGAGATTAGCTGGCAGGGAACGATTTATCTGGCACGGTCGAATGTAACGCACGGATATCGCCGGGGAAAGCCAAACCGTGATCAAACACAGCCAACACTCTGAAGATCGTGAAGTCAATGCTGTCAATGCGGCAATGATGGATCGGCGGTCACTCGCCGGAGCTGAAAGAGGCGAGAATTTGCTAATAACACGCAGCACGGACTGATTGATCAGTATAATGCGAAAAATTTCGTAATGAGTGACGTTTAAGCTCGGATCACTGCAGCCTCGGATGATTGACATAATTTATTGACAATTAATATCAGTTTAGGGCCCGTGCGTCCATTTGAACGGGCCTATTTACTTGACTTGTGTTTAGGACATGTGTTCTGAAGCTCCTACTTTAAACATTGATTTTCTAACGTTTTGTTTGTTCCTCTTATTTTTCATATGGGATCTACTTTTCCTTATAGCCTTTATATAACTACAGAATTCGTTATATAGTTCTCTGCTGCAATATGGCAACTCTAAGCGGCTGTTAGTCCTTCATCAAGTCCTTCATCAACGGAATTTTCTGCACATCGAATGATCTAACTTCAACACCTGGTCCAAATCGCTGGAGTAAAGCTTTAACCGGTTATTCGCGGAACGTTCAATAAAACCGGCACGTATATCACCATCCCCACAGCCCGGCTAGCACCGTTCTAGCACAATACACAAAACGGTGCAATATCAACAGGGCCAGAGACCACCGCCAGTAAATCAAATCGTAAAAATTTAATTAACTTGCTCATTTCATTAGAGAGTAATTAAAATTGATTTTATAGCTGGACGCGCCCGCGCCAACGCAACGCAACGGGCACACACATATGTGCTGAGAGGCTTTTTCGTCTCAGATTGGATCAATTCTGCAGCGAAAGCTTCCTTCACCTTCAATTCCAGCACGGGTCGCACGGGATGGGCGATAGACAGTGCTCGCTCGTGCCAGCGCAGCACTGTGTTGGCGATCAACTAGCAGCCCATCGTGCGGTGCCCGTTAGCTGCTCCATCTTGATCAGCGTCCCGGAGACGCGTGCAGCCCGGTTCGAGCGGGAATATAATGCAGTTATTAAAGCTACATCGTACCGATTCGTACAGATTCGCCCTCGACGAAACGCACGCGTGATAGAAACCGCGCCGATGTACACATCTTCCACGTTGGTTTCGGGGCCGACGATGAGCGGTGACCCTGCTGATGAGATTCTCGTACTTCTCGTTACGAACCGCGGATAGCGTACACATCGTTGGGCACAGCGTGTGAGTGCAGGAGGTTATGATTTAAAATGTCAAAGTTGAGTGACGCTGGTACCACACTATCAGGACGACAGCGAAGACTTGCAAAAAAAAGGGAGATGATTATTAGTTTCAGATAAAGGTAATTTATTGCACAACAAACAGGAACGAAATCAAGTTACGGCGATGACACATAGTTTTCTGGGATTTGTTTTGCTCGGGTGCTAATTTGGGGAAACAAAAAAGTATTCAAACTTTTTTCAGACAACGGAAATGTTTCAGCTTTGAGGCGTAATTCAAAATTTCTTCATCTGATATGCTATTGTGTATTATAATTGTATATTAGTAAAGTTGCTTTAAAAAATTGTTTTCGATTAAAAAGACGTTTTTAGTTAAGGATCAAATGTCAAAGCGACTCTGTCAACAATTGCATCATACATGCTAAACACAAAGCCAGCATACAGTGATGGACAAAAGAAGAAGACCACCTACTTTTTTTAAAATCGGCATCATTGAGGTTATGATGTCAATTTGCAGCGAAACGAATTAGCTTTTTTGCAAACTTTATTGTCAGATGTTGAAAAAACTAACATAACATTTGATAAATCGAGAAATCGATTCTTGACATTCTCATATAAGTGCACGTATTTTACAATAAAGTTAGATAGTTTATTAATTTTAAAATTCAAAAACATTCATATTTATTTTTTATCGCTTGTTTCTACTCATCAACTTTAATTGATAATTTACATACTTTTTTTCATTTGGATTAGATTGGTGATGTAATTTGACTAAAAATTACCTTAGATTACTTTTTTAAAATTTGTGTGTATAAATATTTTATAGATTTTCATTCATTTTCATAGATATTCATAAGTCATTCAAGCAGCTTCTAATTTATAAATATTTTCTCTGTAAAATTACGTAAAAGATTATTCAGACAAAGCTTCCGACAATTCAACAGTGTTTGGCTTGTAGTAAAAATTGTATTGTAGTTAAAATTGCAGTTAAAATCAACGAGGATAACTGAGACTCTACATCGGCATGGTTGAAGTTTCATTTTTTTCGGGGGAAAGCCTATAATCAAGAAATGAAGTATTCGTATTGGTCCAGATAATGCTGAAGAAATGTGAATATTGAAAACAACCATGGCTAATATCCGATAAACGTGCCTTAGGGTCAACCGAGAGGAATTTGATAAAGTTACATTTGTGGAATGCTTCTTTAATGTAAGATTCGAACAAAATGTAATTCATTTAATTATCCGTGACTGTTATATGTCCGAGCTATATTTGACAGTCCCCTGCTGATTTTTTCAAATCATTTAAAACACTTTTTGATAGGAAGATAACGACCGCGATCCACCAGCGCAACTTGGAACAAGTACTATCATCGTGGAAAATGCAGCCAAAACTAATATTATTTGAGTGACTAACTTCATCTTGATGAATTCTCTTTTAACTTTGCCATGAACAAAATAATCAAAGGGGCTCAGGTCTGTGGACCTGGTTAGGCCTTTTACTGGGAAATTCGGCAGCAATGCGTCAGTCGAACGCAATTCGATTGCCTATTGGGCATCATTTCTTCTCAAAACGTTCTCAGTCTTCACAGTTTTCTATCTCACTTCGATTTAATTTCACGGTGTTCAAACTTTCATGATGTTTCGTTGCGGCTCTCCGGCACAAACCATTATTATCCATGTGATTTTTTCCATAATTCAAGTGGGTTGTACTTGTTTGATTCGCTCGACATTTTTCTCAATCTTTACACACATTGTAAGCTTTGGAATAAGTGATAAAAAAACCAAACTGTCAAATATAGCTAGTACATCCTGTATATTGTCATTCAAAGTTAGTGTACTGCTTACGCTAGTTTTAAAGTCCTTGTGCAGGGTTCTTACGCCTTGACCAGCTTCGCCCTACCAGTAACCCCAATGGAGTGTCATTTTTTGCTGATTATCATTTTATCCTTAGGCCTAAAGATCATATAAGTCACCTCTGGGTACATTAACGTCGTTAGGACTTAGCTCTTGTTGCGAGGCCAAATGAACGCAATCAAAACGAGACCTTTTTTTTAAATAAATATGATAAAACTTCACTTAGCTATTTGGCCAGGCCATTCCATAAGAAAAAAAATACATTTCAAATAACATAATTCTTGTCAGTCAGAACCGCAATACAGATTCGCGTTATGCTGGGCAACTGATACCAAAGTGCCATCCAATGTGATAGTAATGTACCACACCCTAAGTGAATCGCTAAAAATTGATATGCTTCCAACGTTTTGCGGTGAAAAACAAACCAGAGAACGATAGAATCTTGATTTATTTCGATTTGAGCTCATTTTAACACAACCATTGAAACGGCGGAGCAGCAAACGCTTTCGCCCAAACCAGCCAACGTAGCTGCTGCCTCTACTGCCACAACAATATCATTTAAATCGAAGCAAATCAGCAAAACCTCTCCTTCGGTACCGTGGCTTTTGCGCTGGCCCAGGCAAATCGGTATCGGTGCAAGAATTTGATGAATGAAAACTCGGTTCTTCAGCACGTTCTACCATTCGTACGCCATTCGCCGAGCAGAAGGCAACTTCCATTCCATCAATCGAAACTATTTTGCATACAATGCTCGATCGGACACGGCAGCGCGGTGAATTTGTGACTGAACCATAAATTATATAACTTCTTATTATTGGTTATTAAACGTTGTTTCACATTCGAATGCAGCCAGGATTCGTAACCGAACACTTGAGGTTTCTTGGTGCTGCATGCCTCACGTACCACGGCTACCGTGTTATGACCTGGGCTGACCGTGCTGGTTGGTGACAATTAGCATGATGAGCATGTTTAAATCGCTCTATAAGACGTACAAAGACCCACAAAACAATACGGTAACAAACAAGCCACGCAACAAGCAAGCCAACATTTATCCGCACAGGGTTTGGACAATTATTCAAACGTTGTAAGATTTTCTGTCGTTCTGTTACAAGCGATAACTATAGCAACAAAAAGCACGACCAAGCACACACAAACCAACCATTTAGTTTATAAGTTCATACGTTCAGGCGAGAACTGTTTGAGTGGATCGTTACATGTTTACAGCTATGTGTGCAAGACATCCTAGCACACGCCATGTACAATGCCCGCTCGATCAGTAAATCAGTGCCGATTACGAACGATTCACCAACTGGAACTGCTTTGGAGTGATGCGGAAAACGCATTAACATTCTACCGCAGTACGTTTCAATATTGACAATTATGTTTGTGCATTCTGTGTGTTCGTGCCTAGACAACACTGTCGACACCCGCTCGCCTGGTCCGGTCCTAAGCCCAAGTGAGAGAAGCGATCACCCGTACAACCGTTCAGTTGTGCGTTGTTACGGTTGTTTTCGTTCCAGTGTTTTCGACCCCGTTGAGCGGATGGCAGGAATCGATGAATGACAGGAATAGCCAAAAGTGACCATCCATCCGTCGTCGTCCATCCGTCAGCCAGGTCCCCTAAAGCCCAGTTGGTTGTGCGCCCATTTACGGCGTGAGTCATTCGCCATATGCAGCACAAATTAAGCCAGTTCACACTCGGCTCGGCGATTGATTTCCGCTCCGGAAAGTTCATTGACTATGCATACGCGCCTCCGGTTGGCTGTGATCGTTTCGGCACAACGAACAGCAGTCGACCAGTTACCATTTGGTGGCACTTTCTTGGGCAGGGCACAGAACATTTGGCGCAAACCGTATTTGCATTTGGCCGATCGCGACCGGGGGCGAATTGAAAAGCCGGCTCGTCGTCACTTCCCCATTTTCCTCACATCGGTGGTGTTTGTTTGTCGTGGTACAATGCGTCAATTACCAATCCAACAACGTACGGCTATTCCTGGATTATGATTCTTAAAAGCTCGCCCTCCATCGATGACCATCCGTCTTGCGGCTACTGGCCGCTCGCCGGGAACGCTACTCTAGCCGAAGTGCCCAAAGGAAGGAAATAGTTAAAAGAACATTTGCATGCATAAACATCTATTTGATGGCAAACGGACAATTGCTGAAGAAGGAAATGAAATGCGAATGAACAGAACGAACGAACTCCAGAAGTACCTGTTGTGTGCTATTCTGGCCGGCCCTCCAATAGCTCCCAACCCGGTATCATCTGTATCATCATCAAACAGCGTTGGACCGGCAGAGAAAAAAAGGGGCGCCGAACAGATATTGACCCGTGAAAGCACTTTCCAGAAATCCACTCGAGCCAAACGGATCGGTTTCATCGATCGGACCACATCGATGGTAAACGGTAAGTGAACGACCCAATCGCCATTTGGTGAATCTTCATCCAGCGCGAGAGCAAGACGCCCGAGAGGAACGGCATCGAATAGCGATCGATGAGATAGGTGGGAACGGAAGTGTGTTTCTTGTCCACCTTCTCAGCGAAACGCTAAAGTTGGCTCCAGAGTTTTGGATGCCACCGAGAAAACAGTGGGAATGGGTGGAAATTAATGCTCGACGTTGAGGTGGAACTGGCAAGTAATAGTATAATAATATAACAAATATCACCATGCAAATTCCACCTAACGGATTCCCTTCCGGGCCTGTCTGCTCCCATCACGGGGCGAATGTGAAGAATGGGTAAATTCAATTGTCAATTTGCATAGACTTATATGTAATCCGGGTAGACAAACCGGTTGATAGTGTGATGGAATACTTGACAAAAAGGGACGTTAAAGAGAGTACTGCCAAATGCAGCATGCAGCTGGAAAGGGGAAGAACTACAACATCGATTCCATGCAAAAGAAAAACAAAAAGCTAAATCGTTAGGAACCAACGATAACCGGTAAGCTTACGAACCGAATTTAATAGGTTATTGGATTTATCTTACATTAACTGCTTTGTATGACGTTGATTATTTTCTTATTATCATTCGTTTTTTCGTCGAAATCTGAAGCATAATGAGTTGATCTTTTTGAACATCTTGTATCTTTATAATTCTAAGTATTCCGTTTATTTCAATTGCTTTTCTGTGTGTCAACACACAGAAAACTTACAATCTACCTTAAAATTAAATTTACTAAATATACGCGAGTTAATTCAATCGAATTGATACCATGAATAACGCAATAAAACAATAAATACCCAATAAATGAGTTTAAAAGCAGACGACGAAAGACAGGAGGGAAAAAAAGAAAGCGGCATGAATAGAAAACATTAAACTGACGCTGATATAGAACGAAAGAGTCTAATACTCCTTAACGAGTACGTCGATAAGAAACAAAAAGAATTACTCGAGGACGCATGATTCCGGAAGGAGCAGGACTATCAATTTCCAGTGGAATTAATCTACCAAGGATCATGGTTTGCTGATAAGATTAGATAAGAACGATCACCTTGAACTTGATAAGATTTAAGTGACGAGCTCGCATGGCCAATAAATTGTCTGATGACCATCCTAGAGAAGTAGAGTTGAATTTTTTCAGTTTAAGATATATGTTCCTAACTAGCAGGACGCCAAATAATCGAAGCATATTCCAGAGTGAGACGAATCAGGCTGCAGTACAACGCATTGAGCAGAGTCCCGTATATCTTGCGTCAGCAGGCGAATAATGACAATGGTTCTGTAAGCATTTGAAACGATTATCTCTACATGATCGTGATAAGTTAATGGTCAAAAGCTTTTAGTTGATGGTTAAAACATTTTGTGATATACGAGGATACACTAAGGAAATTTTTTGAGTCATCAGCATAGAGCTTATGACCTGATGGGTCTTTTAAATTGTTTATTAAATATATTCTGTTAACTAATACATCTTTTATTTGAAAAAGTAGGAGATACTTAAAACTTTAAAATAAAGAAGTAAATATTTTAAGGTAAAAGTTAAAGAGGAATGTTTTATTCCAATCAATGGTTTTCTTTATACGATTATCATCCTGGGTAAATACAATAGAACAAATTCCGAGCTCAAAATAGCTTTGGGCAAAACGGAATTTTCTTGTTTAACATCCTTCCAATTTTCAATAAATTTTTTACTATAAAAAAGAGGAAAAAACATGCATATATTAAGTATCTTATGTCTCATTGAATGTATAAGAATATAAAAAAATTAAATCCGACATGTTCACCCTTTTCAATCTGGAGCAAATTATTAACAAAAGTATTGAAACCCTCTGCAAAGGGAGTAGTTTTTTCAACTTTGCTGAACAATTGTACTATGAACGGCTTTTAATAGTCTTCGCCCTGCATTGCGCCTGCTCAGAATACGAATCTGATAATAGGGGGATTCTGTTGAAATAAGATACACTTTATCCAAACACCAAACACTTCCTTCCACCGTTTAAACCCATTCTACAATCCATCAAAACCTTCTGTCACCGTACGCGGTCCACGTTACAATTTATTGCTTTTCAGAACCCTTTTTTTCGTTCGAATCTAGATTGACGGAAACGGCTCATTTTTATTTCCACCCATTACGAACGCACGGAAAGCCATGAAAGCTACCGGTTTTATCGAACGAAAATCCGTCTTCCAATTTGTTTCAAATGTCTATTTCGTTTCACAGAAATCAGATCAATGATCAATGATTGGTGCGACATGTCTATTCCAATACGGTACCGACCGGACCGGCCGGGCTTCGGCAATATTAGAACACTGGCTGAGAAATCGAAGCGAATACTATCTTTCAGATTTTAATGGATTCACCTTAACACCGGTCAAATGGTCGATCCCTTCCAATTTCCTAGATCGCTCACTAGCTAATTGACGCGGTTGACGAACATCCGATCAAATCCGATCGGGTGGGGTATTATTTTTCCATTCGAAGACAGAAAAGCAATTCGGAGTTCCTTTTAATAGCTTTGATTATTTCTTTTGCTTTAGAAAGCTTAGCATTTTATACGAGCGTTTGTTTTTTGCTGTTTGTTTTTCAGAGGAAAGAGACCGCAATGGGTTCGATAACCAGGGTTCGAAATCTTATACGTTTGCCGCTTCAACATTTATTACTCAAACGCTGCTCCCACAAGTGCTGCTGCTTTCATCTTTTTGTTTTTGCTGTGAAACAGATAATACCAAAATGATTTACATACTTTTAAAGAAGATTGTTTGATGCGTTGTTACATCATTCACAATATTTAAAAACTTCTTTTGGAAAGGTTATACAAAAAAATCATTCATTAGTTTTATATTAGTTTTAAAGAAGATCGATCATCTTCGTAGGTTCACTTCAGTGATAGGAAAAATTATGTTTTGGTCCTAATCGATCCCGGAAGGTTCCAATTCTGGAATCAATTCCAATAAGTAGGCCCGGAACTAGTTTCGGAATCGGTTTCAGAATCAAAATTGGTTCCGGTATCGGAAAAAAGTTCCGGAATTCGTTCGATAAACGACATATGTTCCGGAATCGACATTGGTTACGAAATCAGATTCGGTTCCAGAGCAAGAATAGGTTCTGGAATCGTAATCGGTTCTGCAATCAGAATCGAAATGGGAATTGGTTCTGAAAATGTTTCCGAAATCCGAATCAACTCCAACCGTTATTTTTTATAATGCACGTTGATGATGCATTTCTTGATTTGTTATCAATGCTTTTTTGAAGTTTTAGTCATTTTCAAATCAAGTCAACATCAAGTTTTGTTCCTAGTATGTATGTTATCAAGGAATCAGTCCCAAAATTGGCTCCAAAATCGACATCAGTTCTGGAATTGATTCGGAAATTAAAATCAATTCTGGGAATGGAATCGAAACCAGATAGTTCCGATTCCGAGAGATCAGCACTCAGTTCTCTTATTGTGCCTTAATACTAATTTGATTTGAGAGCCACTTACTTTTATCCAATAAAATACTTTTCTTTTACTTCTACTTGCAGCTCTCAACCATCTTTCACACCGAGTAATTACAAAAATTCGAACTTCCCATGCCTAGAATATTCTTCCCAATCTCGTCCAAGAACACTTAGCTATTTGGTCACGTCCTGGACACAGGAAATGGAAGTTCTAGCGTTTTCATCCCTACAACATAATCTTCAGCACACGCGTTGAATCATTCAAAAGGGACCATGAGAATGATGCGTCCTGGAAGAATTTCACACCCTTTTGCCCTGGCTTAAGCTCCAGCGACTCTCACTGAGCTACACGTACGCGGTTGATTTTATTAGTCAAAAACAGTGCGTCTACGTATCGTACATCTTAAACACATTCACCTGTGCCGGGAGCGACCTAGAAAAAGGGTTTGACAGGGTGGGTGCAATTGAAAAATAGCTCTCCGAGTCCCATCTTGTGTGGTCAGTATTGATAGACCTGCCAACAGAACGAGGCCGGTTGCCCATTTTCATTGAGTTGACATTCAGCTTTCTGCTCCCTAATCGTGGTTGCCTTCACCGTCCGTCGTCGTCGTCGTTGTCGTTGTCCTCGTTGGACTTCTCTTTACCGCACTGGTCTCAAATGCTCGATCCACTCGCTTCCATCATCGACGTGAACCTTTCGCCGCGTTCTTCACCAGCAACGCTTCTGTTGCTGCTTTACCATGCTCTACGTAGCTGTACGTAGCTTTTCCCTGTATCTTCCCCCCCAGGTTGGTAAGGTCTTCCAAAAGGTGGGACAGGAAAACTGTTTCCCGATGTCACCGCGATCAGAGCGCACTCGGTTCGAAACGGGCGGCCGTTGCTAATCGACGGCGATCGCTCGGCGGCGTAACTCGAACAGGAATAATGATAATGTTGGTAAAATTAATGAAATGTAATTTTTATGAATTATAATAATATTCTTATTTATAAAAGTCATCTTAAACTATTATCATCATTAATTTAGAAATATTTGAAACACACGATCGAAGGCGCGCGTGCGCCTGTACGCGATCGCGCTCACCGTGGTCATCCATCGTACAACGCATTGAGCGGATGAGAGGTTCAGCCGTGGGAAATAAATCCATGCTAGGTGTGAAAGGTGCCATCCGAGAATCTTGATACTTCTCGCTGCTATCGCCTGTCGCTAAACGGACTGCTTAACGATGTGGGTTACCTTTCTGGCCCCCCTAGCGGTTGGCCCACCATCAAGCGATGACACATCAAGCTGGGGGTGGAAAAGGATTAAATATCATTAAGACGACTAAGTGAGTTCTACCCAGTATTGGAAAGTGGTCGGTCGGGGATTATGCAAGAATGCCTTCATATACCGCAACGAAACGAATAAATATATCTTGTTCCTCTCCAATTCTCCAGGATGAGCGATATGGCGTAGTTAATAATGTAAACATTAGGGATTGTTTTTAACGATCACTGTTCACTGACACTGCTGCGTTTACATGATTTTTGACCTGCCTGAAACGAGTACTAAGAGAAGTGATGTCATGGTGTCCCGATTGATAAAGAGCTCTTAAGATTTCGCTTCAAATATAATTCTCTGCACAGAGTATTTTCAAAATAAAATATAGAACTGTTGCCAATATCACATTGATTGTGCCTTTCTTCTCGGACAAGGGTCGCATTTTGAACGCTTTTAAACTTAAATAATCAACTCGATTTTATTACTGATTTCCTTGAAACCATACGGAAGAAAACTTCAACAACAACAACCAAACAGATATGCCAAGAAACCCGTTGCTGCACGCACATTTCTCGCCATTTGGCGATCGTGACATCCGGACGATCGATGAGCAATTGTTTTTGTTTGGTACAACTCCTATACGGACTTCGGTTGGCTTGTACTCACTCGACTGCGTCCTTCCACAGCCTCGCATGCTGTGGGACGCCCCGGCCATAGAACACTGCGGCCAGCCAGTGAAAGGCACACGGTGCATCATCTTCCCTCCCGGAGCTGCTGGCGGCCGGTTGAATGTGGTAGCAAAATTTGCATTTACAAGTGGCAAACGCTTCTCTTGGGGGCCACTGGTATCTTGGCGAACATTGGGGACCGGTGACCGGAGCGAAAGAGATTCTCTTATGATTCATCGGTTGATGGGATTAGCTGATGCGATTTCGGAAAACGGTCAGCCGGGCAGGCGCAAGCCACGCACGAATCGCTCAACCAAGCGTTTCCCAAGATCCCTTCGGATCCCGCTTGCGAAAAAGGTGAACGTTTTATTGTTATTAGATTTTCCAAGTGCTATTTGCGCTTGTCATCTTATGCTCTGACCGTGCTCGCGGCCCACCAACTTCTGTTGCGGCTACCGTACGGCCGGCATGCGACATGCGACTGCACGAACTTTGCGGCGATTGGCCGCAGTGCGCTTGGGTGGTCCCAAGTAGGATCGAGCGCTCAGGTGAAGCGGTTTGCGCTTCTTCTTCCGGGTAATATTGGGTCATTGAGTATGTGGACACATCTTCTGAACCCGTCAGCAAACAGTGAAGCGCACGGGGTGAACGCTTGAATTGTTTCACTGTCTATACCGGCTGGACGACTGGCTGGCTGCACGCGCGACTCCTGCATTTTGTTGCTCCCACTCACTCATGCTCAGGGATTTTACGAGATGATCCCTGCTTCAGACACACTTTATATCGCTTTCCTTCTTTGCTGCATGCTCCGCGGCGTTGTGTATCTAAACACGGCTCCAGTGCAGCCGATTCCGTGCTGCAAGAATGCTTCAACAAAGCGGAGTGGCTTATTTGCTAACATTGACCATGGCAAACCGGGAGAATGTGCCCCAAACACCAATTGAATCGCGACGATAGCCTTTTGGCGCCAGATGAAGCAAAGTTCATTGGTTCATCCACACTAGCCGATCGAAACTAACGTCTCGCTTAGCTGTGCTCACGGAGGAACTTTAACCCAGCCACTGTTGCTGGTGTGGTGCGCTATCGTTAATCCACTTTTGGCACGATATTGAACAGAACATGCACAATAAATGTTCTGCTGCTTGATCCCAGCATGCTCAAATTACTGCTACATCGCAGCTGCCCGTTCCAGCCGCCACCATCCACTGTCTGCGCCATTGACACGCCAGAACCGTAACGGAAGCTGGCGATTAAAAGCGGAGGCGCATGATCGGGCCACCAGATTCCAGCAAGAATTGGACGACATCGCCTGAGAAACTGCTACCGAAGTCCACGGGATGTCACTGATTGTCGTACTGTACCCTGCGTCTTCGGATCACCCCCGTCCCGCGACTCTTGGGCAATCGCGTAAGAACGGTCCATAAAATTCCCAACAGACGATGCTCACACGATACGGTAAGGCACACACATCCGCAGCATTCTGCCGGCATCCACTCGGTGCGCAACATGGCAACAAAAAAGTATCAACTCGATCTGCCCGAGCGCCAACGGCCTTCGAGCCACTGTCTGGTGCCTTCCGGGCAAACGGTGCACATTACCCGGTTTCGCTTATCGCAAACAATCTGCACAATCTACGAAATATTGGGCATCGGATTCAAATCGAGTCTAATTAAAATCTTATTAAATGTTGAACGAAAACGTGAGAAAAGTACGAAAGCGAGCATTCGAATTGGTTTGTTTGTATGGGCCCATCGGGGACCACGGGGACCTGAAATCTGACCTCGGGTGATCGAGGTACGATCTCGGTGTCAAAGAAGCCACTGTAAAACAATCAACCAACCCTTATAAACGAACCCGTCAGCACGGGAGCTAATGCTTGTTCCCAGATAAACGGTCCATGTTTCGTCTGCTACCACAGTGTCCTCTAATTTGTGTGTAGGGAGGGCGCGAGGGTACCGAGCCGCATGTATGGAGATAAACGATGGTTTCGATGGTAAGAAGTGTGGCCGTTTCTGTAGATTTTAGTTGCATTTCTCATTGAATTGCTTCGCTGGACGCTTCAGCGAATGTAAATAGGTGCTATTATCGATGTAAAACGATCTGTTTCAGTAGCACTTAGTAGCGAACTGCACTGTGTAGGTGTTGGACTCATTATCGGTTCTGTTGTGGTTTTTGTTACCTATATCTTAGGAGCTTTCTTTTGGTCTGCACGTTAGAATTGGTCTTTAAAATTAATCGTTCCTTAGAAAGCATATTTTTGATATGGGACTTGGCACAAATCCCAAACGAAACTAAAATTAAACTAATATCTTCATAGTAAAAAAAAGCTTACGGAGATTCACTCAAGCATTTTCGTATGCAATACATTTGATTTACTTCCTAATGTACTTGTTTACTTACTTAGTTACTCATCATAGCCTACAGCATTTTTGAAGTCTTTTTGTTATTCAGCGAGGACTCTCTACCCAGCGGAGCCTTTAAGTTTAATTCGATGTATGATCAATCCGATCGAGATCACCGTACAACGCATACACCCTGTGGCGGTTAAAATTCGAATTCGCTGAAGGGCCCTCCAAATGACTCAATTGACCACCGCATACATCTAATCAGAGAAATGACTCCTCCACCGTCCTTCCGCACATACACAGTCAAAAATTCTTCTGCGCGTGAGCATCGAAAACATTTGAGAGATATTTGTTCCATTTGGCTTCTACACATCAGAGGCGTGTGTATACTCATCAGGCGTGTGTGAGTGTTTTGACTATAAATGTTCTACATAGCGTACACAGCTGAGAAATCAGTTTCGCTAATAAACGTAATGTGTGTTTAAGGAATATCTTTAAACTGAGGATTGACTTTTCAAGAACATTCTTCTTCTTCTTCCTTGGCTTCCTTCCTTCACTGCAACCTCGAAAGGTCAGACCTGTCATTTCTGGCTTTCTGTGATTTGATTTTACCCGCGGCAAAGTAGCCAGCTCTGCGTACGGGGAGGCGATCTAGATGGGATTTGTTTCCGGTCCTGCCACGTGAAGACCGGCGCCGTTATCACTGTCCCAATAATTTCCAAAGCATTTCGTTTGCTAGGTTGTATTTCACGCATAGCCAAGGACCTTAAGAACCCTCGTAATACATTTTAAAGTCAAATTTAGTTTGGCCAACTTTAGAATTAGCTCGTTTCATGTGAACACTAACGCAACAGTTAAGAATTGATATGCTGGAATCAATTTCACGCCTGATATTTTCACGTCTCTTTGGTTCGATGTCGTGACGCTATATACCCCAGTTACCGGGGAAGGTGTCTGTTATACGGACTGGAATATCTCCAGTATAGAAAAGTAAGTGACAAGACATTGTAAATTCTTGAGAAAATAAACATCCAGGCACCCAGCAGGAACAAAAGGCCAAGACAGTTATTGAGTACTTGTTGATAATTGTTTATACCATGTTAGGAAACTACGCATGGTTACGCCATGCTAGATTACTTTTTATCAAAAAAAAAACGTTAAATAAATAAATATATTTGGATTCAAAAATAAATGAACTCTTTTAAGCTACCTGACAAATTGATCCGAAACGAGGCTACACTCTAATCAACCCAAATGATCACTTTAACAACCCCATTTTACGTTTCAACAAGTAAAAAAATCCTTGGAGAGTAACGGACAAGAAACGAATTTTCACAAAGTGAAAAAAGGGTAACGAGGTTCTTGGGAGTATGTGCACACGGAATCCAGCAAGCAAACCAACCAACACGACCAAACGCCGATACCAAAGTGTCAGCGATCTTTGAATCCCCTGGAGTGAGAATTCGCCTGCTTTACCTACGCTCGATCAGCTTCAAATGCATCCCACATGGTGTGCAACAGGATTTATGAATTTTCTAATCGATACCACTGATACGATTAACCGCACCGTGCATGACATCGAACTTCGAGGCCGTTCTGTTTGTTTTGCCTCTCTCTGACCAAAATGGTATCGATGAGTTATTGTATTACAAATCATTACGCGATAGGCTGACGGTGTTATTTAGTCTTTTATGTTCGCTAACAAATTACCACTTTGCTTTGCGTCCTGGCTCAGGAGCCGTCTTTCGATGGCAGATTGCAATGAAGTTGCAACAAACGTAACGCCAAAAAAATGGAACGGAGCGACGAGAAGGAAGATTCCAAATCTTCCAGAACTTGCCAAGGGAAGCTGGTGTGCCGTATGCGAAAATGGTTATTGCCTGCACAATGCGACTGCAACTTCACCTGAAAGCCCTGATTCGGGAAGCACTAGACCTGTATCTGTACCCGGTCATCGGTTAACCTGGTTCAAAGTTTGTTTATTTATTCGGAGACTCAGTGCACAATAACACACACACACACCAAAATAAAAAAAAAGAAAGAAAAGGAAAGAACCAAATGGTCCTTCTTGGTTTTGTATCAGATCGACGCATTTGAATCTTCCTTCGGCCGTTATGGGCTCCGGTGCCCAGGCGACAAGCTCGACGAACTCCGGTTGCTCACGGCACAGTCACGATGCGGCAGCAAAACATAACCCGAAAAAATGTTAAACGCAACGCAACACCGACACTGCCCGGCACAAAACCCCTTTCGCACTGCCAGGCGAAGCGAGAGGATTAGACATGTAAGCCTAATCTGAATAATTTCTACTTTTGTCACCTCCTGCTTTCCTGGAAAGGAAACCGGAACGGGATTCCCGGGGATGCCTCGGGATGCCTCGGGAGAAGATATCTCAGGCTGGAATAAGCCCGATAGATGCCCGTAAATACGAACTACAATAACACTGGCTCCTACGGCTCTCCTACGTGAAAGCATCGTCGGTCCGGTCGAGCTGTTTTTCCCCCGATTCCGGTAAGTTCCAGCGTGCATGCTGGACCGAAACCCGCCCGAGTGCACTGGGCCCGCCGCTGCAAAGGAAATGCCCGGTGAACTGTGAGTTATGGGGAAAGATTGAAATCGTCTTGTTTGCAGCCACATGGCAGCCCTGGCAGACCACCGGTGGCAGGAGCAGAGACAGAGCGAGAGAGAGACGGTGTCAGTGCTGCGCAGATAATTTCATGTTTATTTATTTTGCTTACTCATTGAAATGATAACTGCGTGTAAGCCGCCCAGGCAGGCGGATGATGGTGTGACTTTTACCTGATGCGGGAAAGTTTCAGATTAGTGCTGGGTTCCGGACCGTGATCGAGGTGCCTACTGCCCTCGGTTCGGTTGTGGATTAATCGACCGGCAGATGATCCGGAATGAGAATTCCAGCGAAGTGTATGGAAGGAGGTTGGCTTCACGGCCAAATGGAAACTGCACTTGCCTTGGGACGCTTCGTACATTAGTTTGCTGGTGCATTTCCCTGAACGATTTGTATGATGCATTGTTATGGATGACAGTAACATCAGTCAGCAATTTGTGGGCCCATGCAAACCTTATCAAACAAATGATGTTTTACAGCGGATATCATGTTGATCAGCGTTTGAACCGAACGGGCCTGGAGTGCTGGCTCGCTGCCACTTCAAGGCGACGAGTTCTAGGAACCGAAGAAAGAAGTGCCTCACTGCATCACGACCTGGAAGCAGTGTGCTTTATTTGCAAATCATAATGGCTTCCGTGAAATAGTATACTAATGAAACAATACACATTTGCACCTGTTGCCATATCATAATGATCCAACGTCCAGCACCGTGGAAGGATCTACAGCCCCGGACAGTAGCCTCTAGCTCTCGGTTAACAAAATATCACCATGAAACGTATTTTGACAAGACAACAAAACTGATTAACATCCAAATAAAATATTCATTTTGACACCCGTACGATAATTACATTATCCCGGGGAGCTTCAATCTTCTCGCTTCCTCCATTTTCGGTCGAACTGGTCGAGGAATCGAGGAGCCTTTCCCGTTCAATATTAACTGGATGGGGCTAGTTAATATTGACAATATCGGTCTTTTTTTTTTCTTCGTCTCGACAGCAGCGTCCGCCTCTGGGAAGGTCGTCATGCCATGGGGATGCTCTTGTGTGATGACGACGACGACAACGTTTGAACAGCAGAAGCAACACTTTTTCGGGGAGTGGAATGATTGGCTCGCTGTTGAAATACCAATTGACAGTAGCAACCAGCCACCAAAGGGTATCGTGAGAAATTCAAACAAAATCAAGTCACTCGTTCAACAGTTTGCAGCCCAAAAACGGGCATCTCACGGACGACTGGGTGGAACATCTCGTCGGGCTACAAAACCCGAGTCCCCCGAGCCTACCAGAGATGATACGGTATCTGCTGACCATATCTAATAATTATCACATTTTAATGGACAATCACTTACGAATAAATTATTTCACATCAATTTATTACTACCCATCGCTGGTCCCGGGTTTGGCGTGCTGTGTCGTCAGATAAGAATCGACCTGCCCCCGGTAACGGACTTGCGTAGCGCACAGCATCAGAAACGGGAACAAAAGCTCACCGGAACCGGATGATTACCTCCTACTGCGGGGCTGTATCGACTATCCGTAAACAAGTCCGATGCGTTTGTGGGGCTGTCCGTAGGATGGCAAGGATTTCTAAATAAAGCTGTTATTTATAGATAATTGTCTCACTGAAAATGTGTCGCAAATTTATGTTTCCCGTCTAATTGTTCATCAACTTAATGCGACAGTCTCAATGCTAGTCCAAATCCGCGTATGATTTGGATCCTATAAGGCATTGCTGACGTTCTTCAGTCATATAGGAATTATTGGGTGAACAAAATTATACGTAACTACTATGGGAAAGCTATTAAAATAATTCAAACAGTGTGGTTCAAGCAGCAAAACCTACCAGACATCGTGTCTCCAAAGGTGGCAGCAACCCAGTTCAATATTCCTGTTTGTGAATATCTGCCTCGAGCCAGCAAATACCAGTCAACAGAGAAATGAAAGCCACCCCCGGAATGCTGCCTTTGGGTATCAGCATCATCACCACCGGCTTCAATGACTCCTAAAGAAACGAGATTCCTGTCACAAGATTCAAAACATCTCCACCACAAACAAATACATCATTTGAGAATGAAGAAATGTTGACCTATTATGGCAAGTATAGCTTGACAATCCATGGAAGATGTTTGTAGGAAATACAGCAAGAAACTTTGTGTCTATACTTGCTACAATTTTATAGTGTAATAAGGACCAAAATACTGTCAAAATGTTGTTTATGCCGCATTTATTCTAAATTTTGCATTACGGTAGCCAAACGAATGCGCTGTGGGGCAAATCTCATCCAGACCGCCTCCCCGTACAAAAGGCTGAATACTAAAATAATTAAGTCACTGAAAGCCAGAAATGGCAGGCCGAGACCTCTCGACGTTGTAGTGCCAGGGAAGGAAGCCAAACGAAGACTCGATTTTGACAAAATTTCTTCCGTCAGCCCATAGCTCATTCATTCTCATTGTTTCACTCGACATCCAGGCTAGCGGACTTCATTTTTTTTGTGTATGGAACATTATCACATAGTTGGTTCCACATGCCATCAGATAAGAAAGAAGAATAAGAGGAAAACGTCTGAACGGATCCTATGGGGCTGTAATGCTTCACATGGCACAACGGGGGTTCAAATCCCATCTGGATCCAACTCTTCGTGCTATCATTAAGTCTAGTTAGCAATCAATGGTAGGTATAATCTAAGAGGTCGTTAGGCCAAGAAGTACTGAGACAGAGTTCTGTTGTAACTTTAGTTCAATTGGATTTCTATTTTAATTTAAGCCACGGTATAAATAGTAGAAGTTGAAGCTGCAATCACTCGTGTTAATATTTTTTGTACAACTTCATACAAGAATCATCACAGCTGTCATAGTGATTTGAGTGGTTTGTTCCGACTTAACGATAGTATGAGCTTGAAGAAATTTTGACTTTTTTAATTCGATATATCAAAAGACAAAATAAAAATATGTTAGAAAATCAACCTTAAAATAGCTACGGTTTCAGTCTTTCCAGATATTTAAACGAAATTTTCAAGCTACGCAATTCAATTTTATTTTGTATTCTTCATTTACAAACTTATTTACTCATACCGAAACTGGCGCGTTCAAATCATTTTTCTGTACTGCTTCGAATACCACACTCCTCCTAAACCAGGAACCATCCTAAACATACTTGCACAGCTATCGGGCTACCGGGCACAGTAAAAAAACACATTAACTTTTGAGCAATTAAAATTAGATTCCATTGTCGGTAACACCAGACATGTTGTTAAATCATGTCCAAACAATATTTGGGAGAAAAAGCGCTTTGGCTCGTCTGTTCCGCACCGCTAGCAAAAGCTTTCCGACACACCGTTAATTAGAACGTGTGTGAACCGCGGCGATTCTAACGAGAGTAAGTAATTAGTAAGTCACGAATGGCTGTGAACTGCTTCCTGATGCTGCTGCGTCAGGCACCTTGGAATAAGGTTTTATTCTAACAGATCATCAAGCCGGTAGTTTGGCGACCTCTCTTAAACATTTCTAGTGACGTAACGGTCATCGGAGGAGTCTAATGAAATACCCTACCAACGGGTACGGGTGTTTGGATCAAGAGCAGCACAAACGCATCCATATTGCCCGGCCGTATTGCGCCCGGGTCCCTGTTCCGAAAACCTGTCGTACCGTACCGTTCTTGGCAGCTGAGCCATTAGTTGATGGATGATAATTTGAAAGCACACAAATTGGTTTACGAGGATACAAATGCTGCCCATCGAACATTCAATATTGAACTTGTAGGTCTCGCTCTCCGCGATGCGGTATGACGCTGGACTAGGGCGGCGTTGTCGAACTAGTCGAACCAAACTGCAACAAAAAAAGAAGCATTTGCTCATACGTTTTACTCTCACGCGGGTGATTTTTGTTTGGTACTCTGTTTTCTTCAATTATTGGATTTAAGGACCAGGGGAAAAAAAGGGAAAAAATGGTTAACACACATCTCATTAATCATGTCCTCAAAGATTTGTGCGGCCCTACAACCGCACATCCAACACGGATGGAACGGAACCGTGGAGAGCGCGCCTCGGTATGTTGGCTTCGGTTTGCTCGATCGTTGGTTTCGATCGCCGGCCCGTGAGCTTCTCCAGCTCCATAGAGGAGCAAAAAAGGTGTAAATGGCAACAGAATCAGGAACAAATATTGATTTTCTGGGTTCGTTTAAAAGTGCGGTACATTTTTCATGTGTACTGCTGATCATTCGGCTCGCACGGCACTTTCGGCTGCGAGGTGGAGGCATTTTTCAAATTCAAACGCCGTTCGGTAACACGTCAAGGATTTGCGTCAAAAAGGTATCGTGGGAACATGAACTCTTTCGAGCGCTACGGATCGTAGTAGTTCAAGGTGAGTTTTATACATAGATAGGACACAGTTGGCGATCGCTCTACTATTAGGCTAGACACCGTGTACCGTGGAGCCATCTATCGTCCCTTTGATCAGACATTTAGTACAAGACATTCAACACCAGAAGGAGCAACAGCTGTCAACAGTTTGACGAAGTTTGACGCGGAACAATTCGATTTCTCACTTCAGTTTGAACACTACAAACATTTCACGCTGCTTCAAGTACTCTAATTTCCATACATTTGATATGGCCAGCGAACCATATGTTACAATTCTACCCACGATCGCGTCGTAAGCAGTTGTGTTGGCGTATAATGTGGAGCCATACAAAAATCACACCAGCCTCTTAAGGCTCCTCCAGTAAGTGTTTACTTACTGTTCGGGGCAAAAGGCTCGACTCGAAACCTTCATTCTCCAGCCCGAAGTCGGGGCCTGTACCCAAAAGCGCATATAGACTTCTAAAACCTGCCTGCTGGTGCGTGTATGCATAGGCTGGGGGCTCCCTGAAAACATCTGAAGAAACTGACACTCGAGCTATCACAACAGACGCAAACACTTGATCCGCCGAGAAGGTAGCTAGCGTAGCCGGGTTTGCCGTCGTTTGAACGGAACACCCGGGCCCCAGGGTCCCAAAAGAAATCCGTCTCAGTTGGGAGCTGAGGATACTCTACGCCCGGATCGTTCCACTTAATGTCAGACAATTGCAACGTAATGGTAGCACTTTATAGTGCTCAAGCCTTTACCAGTAATGCTCACCGTCCATGCCGGCTGGGAAGGGCGTCGTCCAGTCGCTCGATAGGGCACTGTTATGATTACTCCCGATCGAGAGCTTCCAGAACTGCTCTTTTAATTGCTTCGGCAAACAATACGTTTCCAAGGCGGTTCGTGCAGCGGTAGATTGATGAACGCGACGGTGGTCACCATATGGTGTGCCTCGGGTTCACCGGATTGTCTAAACACTTGCCCACCGTCAGCTACCGATTGCTTGTGCAAATAGAGAGCTTCTTGCATTGTTCGGGGGCCCCAAAAAACAAAACAGAAAGCCCGTACACTCGGTTTAGGGTAGTTTGTCAATGGGTTCGTTTATTTGGTTATCATTTTCTTCCGTCGTCCAACAGGCACTGCTCACTATAGTTTCTTCACGTTTGTTTATCCTATGCCTGTGTTACTTCCATTTTTATGGCTAAACATGGCTTTTCGTCTTAAGCTTTTGCACGACATCAATCCCGAATTAGTTCATTTTGTTCAAGAACGGAGCTATCGAGCTCAAGTCCTCGCAATCCGGAATGGTTTTGCCCTTAAACTGCACGCATGCTTCAGCACAAAGATGACCTTCGAAGAACGCACCGTACATTTTCTTACACTGGGCACAGTTGGTTATGCAGATGCCAATAATGTCATATCCACCCATAAGTTCTGAAACAACCAGAACGAAATTCGTTAGCTTGCACTTCCACTCGTATCGTCCATATGTTCATCACTTACCAATTTGGGGGCTAGCTTCAACGGGAGCGTTGCTGACGACGGCAAGGATCACCACCACACAAACACCAATGAAAACAGTCTTGTTGGAAACCATGTTTGATAGGGAGATTTACTCACTGAACTGTCGATTACTTTCGCAACGAATGCAATGAATGATTGAAAGCTCTGTTGTTGACTGTGGTTCTGTCTAATCAATTCGTTTCTTTTATACTCTAGATCTGTAGCACCACAGATGAATTCAGCTAAGCGTACTAATTACATATCCTGTCCCCATTTCCTCGACTAAGATGAACGTAATTCGATTACTCTAATTAATGCTCCGACAAGCGGGTTGACGTTGGGAAAGATACATATCCCTTCGCTATCGACTATTGGACGAAAGGTTTGCATCACTCGCACAACATCACAGTTCCATCATGACCAACGCAACAGTATTGTAATTGTACAATGTTTAACCGCGATTTAAATAACCAACTTTCGACGAACCATCTCCAGTTAGATATAATGTTTACTTTTTATTTCAATTTCCAAGTTTTTCGGAACCGTGTGACAAGAAACGTCAACTTCCAGCCGATGGCGTGCATATGCCAGTCCAAAACCACGGCAGACAAACTGGCAGCATAAATATTTGATTGTTCGTAACAAAACAGAAGCAGACAGGTTCCACGAACACCGTACAAATTGTAACAGTCAACAGTTAAACTAGCATCCCCGCCCGGGCAACGGCAGGCCAGATCTAGAAGATTCAGCGTGTCAGCAGCTCGTGTACAAATAGGGCCGTCATTTGAAATTCATCGGGGCCCAGATTGGGGATGAAGCAGTCTCATCGCGGCCGGAGAAAAATTGACAACGACGCACCAAACAAATTCAGGTCCAACGTATTCCGGTGGCTGCATGTTTAGAGTCTACACGCACCACTCTCTCAGCCCCCAGGTTGGTTGGCCACAAATTCCAGTGGTTGGAATTTTCGGATGAATTATTAATGATCTTTAAGTCTCCCGCAGTGATGGACTTGTTTGCTCAGAGCTTCTTTTTTCTGCTTGCCCGTGCCCGTGTGTGTCAAACGGATGGTACAATACCGGAGCATTGTGTGCTTTTTTGAAGGTGCCAGTTTTGGTACTTTTATGTAGCGTAACAGTGCGTTGAGGTAGTACCTAGCTAACGGTATATGGGCATAAGAAGATGTCCAGTAGTCTCATGGGAGGTCTAGTTTGGAAATGATTGCCCACATGAGGATTGCTTCATTGCGCGGCTGGTAGTACAGTGACATGATGCCATCGCCAATCTAAATCATGCGCTCGGTGTCAAGCAAAATTCAAGACAAGTCATAACATATCTCTACTTAGACCTTCTTAGGAAAATAAGTAATGGGATTGATTTTACCCGTAGCAAAGTAATCAGCTACGGGTAGGCAGGTACGAGAAGGCGGTATAGCTGGGATTTGAACCCCGGTAATGGTGTGCGAAGACCGGCGTCTAATGCCTGGTTTTTACTCAACATTTTGAAGGATTTTAGAGTTGTTTAGTACGTTTTATGGATCTGTTTATTCTGTCGTTTTATGGATCTGTTCGTTTTATTCCATCAAAACATTTAGTCTATTTTTCCTCATCGCATTTACGAAATAATCAAACAAAATTATAGCTTTAACAATTTCTACCGTTGTATTCATCAGTACTTGGGGCTGATCGAGCTGTGCACCCTAGAAAAGTAATATTTTGGCCACAAAACCAAAGCTCAATGCAATTACTCGAGATATTTATTCTAATAGCTTGAAAATGTAGTTTAATTTGGTTTGTTGTTGCATTACTACCATCCGTTGATAAACAGTCAAAGTGCTGCTATGCTTTTTTCGCACACTTATCCATGCATTATTGGACATAAATGTAAATACTTCCTGCAATGTCTTACAGTGCAAACAGCCCATCACCGATACGGTCTACTAGTTCCTCTTCTGCCAACAGCTATCCTCAATCCCTTAAGCTCGTACCATTTGCTTCCCAGAATGCGGTAGAAGAAGGTATTTTTCCCCTAGATATCAACGCACCCCGGCTTAGAGGGTGGCGCAGAAATCGCATCATAGTTTCCAGCGCGACGTGTTGTGTGCTGCATGTGAGAGAGGTCAAAAGTTTAGCTATCGCGAGCGTCCGTACGGAATGTTTGAAATGAATTTCCAATTCGATTTAGTTCTCCTCCGAAGATTACCTCCCCGCTGGACGGCCGCGTGGAAGCAAAACTGTGCCGACCAGTACCTACATGTAATAACCGTATATAATGTTCCTCCGTTCCTTGATCACACTGTGGCTCAGTGGCCTATGACTCGGGTTTGTCCGCCCGTTGATCGTTCGGGGTTACCATCGCCAACGCTATCCAAATCCGTCCGGGGCCAGCAAAACACATGGGCGTCGATGTAACACACCCTTTCGCGAAGGGGTACTACGGTCGTGATCACTTGTTCGCTCGCCCCGTTGCATCTCCTTCGCGTCAGCCAGTCCTTGGCCGGGTTGGGGCTGAACTTGAACTTCGCGTTTGCCTCGCACCTTTCGCACCGAGCAGCCCAAAGCCGACCAGCCGATTTTCCGAGTTCCGAATCGGCCACAAGGAAGCTGGAGATATAAATAATACTTCCCCAAAGGGGGCATACACCGTGCGTTCTGTCTGTCTGCCGCAGTCCCGATGCGACGACGATGCGAGCAGACAGCTCGTGGGCAGGAATCATAACAAATCTTTCCCGGATTTGGTGAGAACTGTCCGTGCCGAGATGAGCTAGCACGATGCGCCGAACCACTGTCGCGCACCACTTTATCCGACCTTTCAACTGTAAGGCTCGCTAAAAAAGAGAGGCAAAAGCAAAGGAGTGCGTACTGGTGCTGGTTCCAGCTCGATGGACGTACTCGAAGCGTTGCAAAATAAATGAAAATACTAACTGGAACACAAACTGGTGCTTCACGATGGTGCCACCGACACCACTGCCTCAAACGCTGATACGGTTGGTTTCCATTACGAGCAAGCTGCTTCATCAACGGCTGAGAGCTTGACGTTCAATATTTGTCAACCTTTTGGGCCAATCTGGAACCCAGCAACAAGGTGGCCGTTTATCCATCCGGTCGATTCCAGCGGTGTGCGTGGAGATTACGATTTGGAAGCTCTTGATCGAATTTCAATTAATCTGCAAACACGACCACCGTGCTCGGTAAACATGCTTCCAGCGAAGACTCTCAATGACACGCAGCTCGTTGTTATTCTAGCACTTTAGTTTTGGGTAAATCAAACATCGCTGTTCTTTTAGCTACCGTCCGAAAACAGTGCATTGGGCTATTGGCTTCGTGATGTTCTCGTGGCACACGCGTGATTTCCCCTGCAAGACAAACTCTCCTTGTTGTGATCGTTGTTGGTAACTAGATAAGCCAGATTAAAGTCCTAATTATTATGCTCGTGTACAAGGCTCTCTGAAGTGGGAAATTGCTTTTAGGGTTGTTAAATTGACTATTCGTTAGATAGCGCAGAGACCTTGAAATTTAACGGAAACTTTTCCTCTGACGTTTGTATTACGGTTGCCAAACGGAGACGCGATGTTGACAAATTTCCTTTGTTAGCTCAGAGCCTCAGAAAAGATATCAATTTTTTGCGAATTTAAGCAAATGCAATATGATCTATGTGGGTAATCGTGTACGAAGGAAGTCCTATTTATTTATTAGAAAATATATATTGAAAACTTCAACACACACGAGTCTATGGGTCTATGGAAAATGGATATGAAATCTGAGATTGTTTGCATATTGAAAAGTAACACACATTTTGCTCAACTATCCTAGTCCTAGTCTCCATCAACTATATAGACTAGGGAGAAGAAGAAACGACTGAACGGATCAAACGCACAGTGGACCAGCTTGGAACAATGAACTAAAATAGCCTATTTCATATAAAACCTTTATAGAAATTCGATTGGTTGATAAAATAAATTATCATATGAGTCAATTTAAAAAAACACGGAAGTAAATAAGAGATCGAGTGGATTGAGTTCATTTTTTTCCTTTTACCCAAAAATCCTTTCTCTCTGCAGTATCTCTTATCCTTTTCTCTTTATTTTTACGCCATCCTCATTGTTTATCTTCGTTTCCTGCATTCTTAATAACTCTTAGAGAGATAGCTGAAATCAGCAATTCTCAGAGATTATTTTCCATGTTTAATGATGCTAACAACTTGGATTTGTAACATAATCAAAATGAGTTGTGTTACTTTTTCACAAAAAATGCATCTATGTAGCATGACTTTTAACTCTCTATCGAACAATTTTGTGTTTTATAATATTTCCTTACAAATGATGAAACTGGAGCAAACCATTCCGTAAAACTTTTAAAATGTCTAACAATATGATATAGTTCTCAAGATCAGTAAGTGATATTTTTTTGAATATGAATGGAATTGTACAATATCCTTGGTACAAAACATTAACTTGGTTTAGAAATATTTCTAAAATAAAGTTGCCCAGTATCCGCCTATTAGCTTCTGTGTTCGGTGCTAGCCTGTTCGAGGTTTGGCTATCACTGCTGCGGTGCTTGCACACTTTTGTGATGTCCAATTCACTTTTTGGTTTTTGTTGCAGATCAGACCTGATAGACGGAAGGACGATGTCCAATTCCGATCCGACCACATCTGAACCCCAAATCCAGCCATCACATCAATAGAAACAGCAATAGAACCAGATCCAGATAACGCACATATCCATCATCTACACCAACTACAACACAACAACTATCAGCATATAAACCTCGCAACCACCTCACACTCACAACCGAGCATGCCCGGGATAAGGCAGATAACAGAAAGGAAATGCCTTGTTCATTTTTGTGAATTTATAAAAGTCAACACTTGCGTAATGATGGAAATATAAATAAATAAATAAATATATCCGCCTTTGAGCAATATGGCTAAAATGTTTTTTTTAAATATGCAATTGCTTTTATTTACATTGTTAATACACATCATCCATCGTGCAGCAAATTAGATCCGCCAGGCTGACTCCGGTGGGTTGGTCATGTCATGAGAATGACACCGGACGATCCAGCCCGTAAAGTCTTTTTAGGTCGTCCGCACTGACAGAGGAGGCTTGGGAGACACAAACTGAGATGACGTTGTACGTCCACCAGAACGACTAGGATAATCGATAGGTAGATGACGGCGTTGGATCGTTTTAGCAGGCCAAGACCGCTTAGCAGTTGTTGCGCAGGATAGTTAAAATCAGAACACTCATCATCACTTGACGACAGCTTGAAAAGCTTTACGACAGTTTGACTACTTTAACTCGAAGCCATAATACCGATTCACTCGATATGTTAAACAAGGTTTTTTAGAGAGTTTACCAGAACGGTAATCAGCACCCAAGTGTATCCATTATTATGGATATGCAAGAAGAAAGCTAGCTTAATTTAGTTTCACATATAGAAACAAGACTTCTGATTTCCTCATACAAGAAATATTCTTGCCTTTCTTCCAACAAAACAAACCAAATCCTGCGCGTTTATTGCTTCGTTTGACAAGCACTCCTGGAATGGTAAATTCGCCATTTTATCTCTCCTTAAAAAAATCAGGTAAAGCATCGATCGCATCTCAAAGAGTCGCACATTTTTTAAGCTCAATTACTTAACAACATCTTAAAAAAAAAAACACGGCCTACGGCATTCCCGGCCCACGTTCCTGTTTACTGTGCCACCAGACGGTTGTGTTGTCGTTTTACGATTAGCAAATATTGGGTCGAGCCCTAACTGTTTTTTGTTAATTTCACTTTTTTACTATTGTCCTTTCGGGGAAAAATGGTTCTGTTTGGTTTTTGCTAAAAAGTAAGCCCAATGTCGAAGGCTTTTACAACCACGAGCCCTTCATATAACAGCCAGATTCGCATAAATGGCAGCAAACAGCATTCTTGCCCCATTCTGTCTTTACAAGCTTCATTGCAATTTACTTACTTTATTCACTGAAGAACGGCCGCATAGCTACCCCCAGCCTATTGGTTCATCTGTACCGAAAAATCCATATACCACGCCTTGCTTTTTATGCCTTGCCTAGGGTATGCCCGGTGGTATACCTTCCCGCTTCTGTTTACCTGATTATCCCGGGGTTAACTATACCCGTTTGGTGTTGAATTCTTGCTCGCTTTGACGTATGTATGATGTGTGCACATTCGGAGCTGATCAACTTTTAACGCAAACAACCAACAACTGTTATTCCGTACCGCTGGTGGTGCCTCTCTGCCGAACATTCACCGTTCATTCTGCGGGTAGAATGGCCACACTTTCGATTAAGTCGGTATGCGTTTTCTTCTCTCACTCTCTCACTCTCGTTTCTCAGCCAAATTTCTCGCTTTTGTCGGCTTTCTACGGCGGCAATATCTCTTAGCCTGTGGAGGGTAAATTACAGCGAGCCGCAACCAATATTCGGCAGATAAAGATATCCAAACCGAGGCATCGTTCGCTTCGGTCCCGTGATGCCGTGTTGCCAATTAGGGGAGGAGAAGTATTAGATCTAATTATACGTTTCTTTTGTTCTTTGCCTCCCTTACCCGTGTTGCACCGCGTTCTGCCCGGCAGTAGGTAGACACAATAAGTACTTTATTGAATCCCTGAGAACCTGCAGAACTACAACTGAGCCATCATGAATCAAGTATTGATTGAAACTAGGTGCGTTGGTTGAAAGTTCGTTGATGCTAATCATGTGCGTTTTTCTTTTGCTAGAAATTAGATTGTGAACCCGATGAAGTGTACAAACTTCAAATAGTTATTCACTAGGAGCATAAAATTTGTTTCTTTTCATATGAGCAATCAATGCAACTATCTCCCCAAATGAATAATCGAATATTCAATAGAGATAAACAATTTCCACCACAGTCGTACTTTTTAGTCCTCAGCTATTCATCTGTGTCCTTTTTTTGGCATGCAAAGAATAGCGGAAAGAGCAACTCGCCATATCGAGCAAATAGATGCCTGACCATTTAAAGCATTTTCTCATCGTACTCCGTTCAATGCGTTGCGAAACGTTGGCCATCCGATCGTCGCTTCTTCGAGACGATCTTCAGGCAATATGCTACACATGCTAATGATGAGCACAATAAAGCAATAAAACATTCACAACGGTTTGACCATTCACAACGACCAAGCGATTCGATGACCGATCGAAAATGGGTCTAACTGGCCGGGCACTGTTGCCGCCTCGGATATGTTCCAGGATATGTCCCGACGTACCAGACTAAAACCAGGTCAAAGATTTGTCCAACGATCCCGCTGGTGCGATCTACATCGCCCATGGGGAATGATTAGTACTGCTCATAAATTATATAAGGGGTCCTAGTTTTGAGCTGGCCGATGCAAGTCGACCAACGCTCCTCTTTAACACCATGTCACTTGAAGGCGCATCGCAGCAAACGGAAGCCTTTCGTGCGGTTCAGGACACCGTTTCCTAGTCCAAACAGTAGTGTGCCGAGCATCTCTAAGATTTATGATGCAGGTCGATGAGGAACCTCCGAAGCAACCACTGCATCTGCGAAAAAAAGGGTAGCCGTGTTGTCGATTGCCTTCTAACCCTTTTCCATCGGTCGGTGCTCTTCTGTCTCTCTGAGTTTGACTCCGAGTCTACACACGGTGCCAAAGCCAAGCCAAACGGAACGGGACAAAGACAAAGCAAGGATTATCTTTTTATTGCCCGCTGTTTCTAAGTCACACTGCGGTCACCGGGTGTAGCCTATCTCTCCCAGGAAGGCACCAACCCTTTTTGTCCCACATCTTGCTCTCTTGTGGCATTGGTGGTATCCTTTTGGGCTTCGTCGCATTTCTGAAGTAACACTCCGGGAGCGAAGAAGGACAATCCCAAAAGGAAGTTCCACGCTGAAAGAAACGTAAAGCGTTAATCCATTATTACCGCATGCTGTTAAGACAAATACGAATAATAGGATACGGGAAAAATTATAACAGCTATGAATTATGTATATTTGTTTAGAACTAACCGATGATTGCATACGGTTTCCGTTCTTCGGTTTTGCTTTGGACGAGTTTCCCAATTTGGGTTTCGCTTCAAGGTTTCAAGGCTGACAAAAGGTACCCACAACCAAAAAAAAAACATCACGCTGTGTTGACCGTTCCCGTTGTAGTACATGGGTTTGTTTTTGGGCTAGCAATGATTTGTCTTGGATGGTGTAGCCCTTTCATATGCGTTTGATACAGTTTTTAGAGTTTGTGTAGGGGAACGTGAGGACTTCTGGTGTTCATGGAAATTGATGACTTACTTTTTTGAAGAGGTAATACTCACACTGATGTCTTAATTAAGCAAATAATGTTTTCTTCTATTTCTAGTTTTAGTGATCAGTTTTAGCACGTTTGACTCAATAATGACTAAAAAGTCGAGACGCAGTTCCCCCATGAGGTCTCCACACGGACACGGAACCAGAAATCCTCATCAGGACCTCGCTAAAATCATGTATAAAAGTCAGAAATGACAGGCCAAGATCTCTCTAGGTTAAGGTCCCAAAGAAGAAGAAGAAGTTAAGAGTTCTTCTCAACTTTCTGCTCTCCGTCCAACGTTCCAACGTTTGGAGTTCCCTTGGGCCCTTGTTCTATGCCGTCACTTTTCACTCTCAAACCACGTACTGACAAATACTTCACGTAGCAAAAACCGTCACAAGTGGAATGCAAACCGAGGCTTTGTATGTGTTTTTTCACTCACTTTTACTGTTTAAACATTCCTACCAATCCTTTGAGCGGCAGGTAGGGAAAGCACGGATACATAAGCCTTCGCTAGATTAGCTTGCCCACTTTGGACTTTTTACTTTCGTACAAATATTTGTATTTGAACTTCAGGATTCATTCAAAAACGGTTCGTCCCTTACTTCGGTGATACAGTGGTTTAAACGCAATTTAAACTCTTATTTGTAGCTAAGTCTCTGATTCTGTGCTTTCCAGAATAACTGTTCAAACAACTTTTTTAACAGTTTATTTTTATTTTTTGGGACTAAAGAGAGTTGTCGACAGTTCACCTCCATTAAAGCTGTAAATCTGTCCAAATAAAAAACCTAAACAATTCGCAAACACAAAAAACCGATTCCGTTTATGATCCTCGCACGACCAAAAAACCCTTAGTCTGGGAGCCATCAATAAAACACTGGGTAGGATACGCATTCGCATTACCAATTCGCAAACATTGCTCACTGAAACTGCAATGTGCAAATGTGTACCCCCACACTGAGCATGTCCTTGCGCGAACACGCATTCCGCACAAGGACACGGTTTTCCATTTGGATGCCAATCACACGAAAAAGGCAAACGGAGATAGCCAGACGAAAAACGAAACAAAAACCAAAAAAAATTGCAAACCCTTGACAAACAGAAAGATCAACTAAAAACGAAATGCAAAAAAAACTGAAAAAACTGGCCACGGTACCGGTTTGCCCGGTGGTGGCTCTCAGGTACGCGGAAGGCATATTCCGATGCCTGCATTTTTTACTGTATGACCTGCAGCGAAAAGAAGGCGTTCAATAAAATCATCGAGACCCAAAACAAACTATAAACTAATAAAAGGGAATTTGCACTACGCCCGGTCCCGGTGAAATGCTGTGTAATTCCCTAGGCTCCTGATGGCCTAATGGCGGACACCGCAGTGGGAAGCACTGAGCAAACGAAGAAAAAAAAATGGTTCAATTACAGTTTGCGGAGTAAATGAGCGGGCAGAGCAAACATTACGGGATACGAAAACATTAACGCCCGCTGCAATTTTTTGAAGCAGCCAGATGTACCTGTCACTGCCGACCGATTGCCTATCCTAAGCGATCCTCGTGGTCCTTGTGAGTAATGTCATTTTCTTATGAGATTCTTCTATCACCACTAGAACAATGGAAGTTCGTCGCTTGCATAGGCAGTTGAGATTTGAGTTCGATTAAGTGGATCAGCGATCTGGCCGCGACCAGCGATGCCCTGCCGAAGCGGACGACGTTAGAGAGTGGTGGCAATAGCTGAATGCCAGATTCTCCAGATGTTCTGCATTAGACTCCTCCCCATTGCGCACGTGTAGGCTAGCTAACGTGCGCAAGAAGATTGATCACGATTGGTCGCGATCGTTTCCCCTTCTTTAGACCGCACGAACGCTCGGCGTCTTACGACGGCCGTTTTCTTAGCTCAACCGCAAGCTCAAGCGTTGCTGATCTCTAACCTCCCCTGTAAGCGGCAACTTCGCCAGCCCGACCACAGGTAAAAAACTCACACACACATGCGCACACACACACCGGACACAAACACAACGAGAGAGAACCAACCCCGAGCAGTGCAGCGACCAGGCAGAGGCAGAGCTTTGGCCGCGGTTCGCGCCGAGATGTTTTCCAGTCTCAGACAGGGCGCGCTCACGATCGCATGTCAGTCGGTGCGGTCGCCGTCGTTGAAGTTGTTATCGTCGTCGCTTTCCTGGTGGTACAGATTCCCGAGCCCAGCGCGCACTGTTTTTACTTTCGCTGCTTGGTCCTTACCTGTCGTCGTTTTCGACGTCGTGTTCTGAAAGTTCGTTCTTGGAGCGAACCCAGCCGGGAAGGGGTGAAGGCTCTCGCCCCGAGTGCAGTTCCGTGTGCAGTTTTCGGTGCAGTTTCATTCAGTGCAGTTCGGTCAGTGGCAATAGAAGCTTCTCAAGAGCGGATACCTTTTGCCGCTTGTGTGGGCATTAGACGAGCGTTGTCAACGAGTGAGTGATAATCGAAGTGGTGTTGTGATTAATCATACCGAATTCCTGGCGACACGTTTCGAAACACTTTTGTCAGTTGTCGGTGAATACATGTGAAATCCTGTGAACTGTTTAGCCGTATCGTTATCTCCGCAACAATGCGCTAACAATTGAATCCAAAAGCCGTGACCCGAAACAGTGAAGCCGGGATCAATCAAAGATCCTCCCGGGTGCAAAGTGGATCATTTACAACGGTTTTGGGCTTTTTCTTTCGGATAACGAATGATAATTGGTTCCTTCAACAGCCATTCTTCGACTGACACCGGCGGCTAAAGCAGTTCGAACTATAGTCAAGATAACGTGGTGCGAAACGTTGTGAGATGGACCCGTGCCGTGGTTGAAAATTGTTTGTGACAACAGGCCGATATCCAGATTGTCGGCTCGCGCTCCGTGTGTGTATGTGTGTGTCTTTGAGGGTGCGTGTGTTTCGGAAGCTGTTAGCGACCCGGTACCCAGTGAATCGCGTGTGTTCCATTTTGATGCTAAACAAAACTAAACGGTCAAATATTCGGAGCAAACAATTTTGGAGCAATGTTGCGGCTTGATGATCGTTTCCCACATCATCCAACGCGGATGCTTTGCTAGAAATTGTGCTAAACAAGTGATTGTGATAGGCTTCAGTCGACGCGCAGAGTTTACCCAGCTTCGAAAGAGAGCTCTGTGTACACTGCTTATCACGCCGATAACTTAATTGAAGTGGCTTCAAGAATTCTACACCCGAAAACCCCACCATCAGGCAAAGCCAGTCAGTTCAGTCATCTCCCGTTCCCGCACAGCAGAACATAAAGGTGAGTCACGAAAAATTGGTGTAAAACCAGCAGAAACCTATTGTTAGCATTAAGTCAAACACGCGTCAAAAGCACATCAAAAGATTAAGAAGCGTACGCGAAACTTGCCGAACCGTAAAATCCTCACGATGCAACACAATATCATTAATGCAGTCGGAAAACGCAGAACAGACGATTGCAGTGTGTTAATTTCATGTAGCAGGAGCTCAGCAAAAAAAATCTTTAAATTGACCTCTACATCTAACTTGAAGTTGTCGCTCGCTGCAACAACACCACAAAACAAAGAAGAAGAAGAAGGCGATTTTCAAAAGGTGCCGTGCGTTGCAAAATGTTTTTTGGTTAATCACATTTTAATTATGCTCAATAAACCGTGACAAACGCAATGGACACGGTGGAGCTTCTGGTTCTTCCGAGCCGTCAGCTGGCGGTCGAGTTCGGGAGCGAGCTACATGCACAGATTCAACAGGTCGTTGTTGTTGGCTGCTTCCTCTTCTTATTGCGATGCATCTGAAGAAATTAGTTGATCAGGATAGAACGCACCGATGCTCGCGACACACGCGACTGTCAATAAACGTGACAAAAGCACACAGAGAACTCCTCCAAGACTGGTGCGCAACTAAGCTCCGTACTGCACAGGTGAATAACAATCAGCACCTGGTGTCCATCAGAAATCGGTTACGGGTTTTGCAAGCGCTGCTTGCTGTTTGCCCTTAGCTCCCCACACACACAGTGGGGAAAGTGGCTCACAGGGAGGCATCATCCATTAGCCAAGCCACTCATCCGACCGATACGGAACGTGTGTCCACCCTGTTTTTTTTTTTTTTGTGCTGCAGATCCTTCTGCAAGAGGCTAACAGTGAACAGTGAGCCCATGAGATGCAACCGGCCGGGCGTCGTGCGACGATTAATGATATTGCAAAATTGCACCTCATTGTTCCTCGCTGGTGACCCGCGAGCATCCGCACACGCACACAAAGGAGCGTACCGACGACGGAATTTTGCGCGCTGTGAATAATTGTTCTGGTTGGCGTATCGCGATCGCATCGCCCATAAACGCCACTACTAAGTGGTTGTCTTTATTTTGCTGATTATTGCCATTATTAATTCATATCGTTGGTTGATGATAATTTTTCATGCTTACATCGACCAACGTCGCCGTGTTGCGAAATGCATTCAAAGTCAGACGCGCGCGCACTCGGCAGGAAACTATTTGCCAAAAAATTTGACTTTTTTCTGACAGCTCCGGCGGATGATACGGTGCGCTGTTTTCTGGGGTTGTAGCGTTGCGTTTAATTATAATTCCAACACTTCATATGCATCAGAATCACCTACCGTGTGCACGTGGGCAGCAGGAATACCGTGTGGTGTCTGATTTGATTGATGCATCGCCACAGCATAAATCTTCTGAGCGGGTGCATTCATCGTGGGTTCTGCGATAAAGAGCTTACCAGCGGAAAAATTCTATACGATGAAGATTTTTTGACCTTGGAAGAGGACTAAATTTGACTCGTTAAACAAGTGCCATTTCTACTCCCTGCCGAAACTTTCGATACTCTGCATCTCACCGTGTTGCCGTCACAAGAACAAGATAAGTACACATTTCGGCCAACTAACCATCGCCAACCGGCACGGTACAGATCATCCGCATTTGCAACCAGCTAGCAATGATATCGGGTTCGCCATCAAATGTCTGACGACAAACCGGTACGAATGGCGGAAGCGAAAGAGGGTGAGAGAGAAAACGAAACGATTAATGCCCTGGCCTGCGACCGGAGCGCGCTGGAGGAGTAACTCCAGCAATGATCCTCCGATCATCGCGCCGCGGTTACAGGCAACGGAACAAAAGAAAGCCACCGTTGCGCAGACCGGAGGCGTTAAATAGGTTTATTTCCCACGGTTTTTTCTGCCCTATCCGCGCGCACGGAGGACATGTTGGCACGCTTTACGCCTTTCCCGTCTCCCCACCCCCCTTCTACCCTTTTTGTGCCCGGTTCCGTGGCGAGCTCGCGCACTGCACCTTTCGGCGATTCCAGCTACGACGGCTAGCATAGAACGGGGAACGGGTGCAACAACGCGCCTACATGAACATGGAGCTTCGTGTTGCTGGTCATGATAAGTGGATATCACTATCGAGATTTACTTAATTAATAGCAATAAGGCACCTGGGTAACGAAATGATGGATCGTACGGGGTAATGGTATTTACGTGCCGTTGTCAACAGCAGTAGGTGCATAATAGCTCCATAATTGTACGCTTGGCTTCTAATTGTTCGAAATATGTATGCACGGAATAATTATTGTTTTTTTCTGGATTGTTAACACTTATGTTAAAGTTATGTAAATTTGGAGAAATTAAATTTTGGCCATAGCTACTAGGCATAGTAGAGGAACAGAATCTCAAGCTATGTCATGTTACACGTCAACTATTTTTGATATAACTCATGCTATAAGCTTTACCTTGACCGAAGAAGTTGAAGATAGTGAGGCGTATTGTGGACCTATATTGTAGTCGCTTCAAATTTTTCTCTCAAACTCAAACTTTGACAGAATCAAACTTATAATAGAGGACTCTACAGTGGTGAACGGATAAAGCGTCATAAGCAGCAGAAGCTGATGAAGAAATCCGATACTGTCCCGCACTGAAGCTTTAAAGTTCTGGAACTTGAAATCAGTTGACAGAGCCTTGAAATCATGTCTGTGACAAAACTTGAGTCATTTGAGATGGTCACTCAGAATTAGAACTTAGCAACGGCTGCGAATATTATCTTTCCGACGGAGGGAAGAAACCTCTAGCATACCTTTGCAAATCTCTTTTGAGTAACTTACCCAATCCCCAATACCCTGACCTAAAGACTTCTTCCGCTTCGTCGCCCTGTTGACCCCAACGATCTTTAACTTCATACCTACCATTCCTGGCTTAACCGACTAATTAATGTCACTCAGATGGATAGTCAATCCTTTGTACAGAGACTTGAAGACTTTAAATAACTGAATCAAAACCAAACGTGGCTGAGTTGTCAGCTAACTACTGAAGTAGCTCACATTGCCCGCAGTTGTTTCATATGCTTCTAAAGCTACTCTATTTAGTTTTAACTGAAACTTTATTGGGTAGAGAAACACTTACCTTCATGAGTCATTCGAAGCTTCCAAGGAGCATTCCGATAACGTTGTCTATCAAAATCACCAAGCTCTTGGATGACCACATGGACACAACGCTACAAACAAAACCAGGATACGTTGAGTGGAGAAATAGGAATCAAATCAACATCATTAATCAAAATATTTGTTTTTATTGCAGTGAAATCAACCGATTCATACACGCCGCCTCTATCGGCTAACGGTACGATCACGATCGGTAGCCGCCGTGCTTAAGCGCGTATAGCAAAGGGGGCAAACTCGATTGATTTCAGATTACTCCGCGCGATCCGTTGTTTGAAAGCGGTCCGTTGCACTCCTTCTTTTGTTTGTTTGTCGATGGATGCATTATACAACGCGAAGGTGCCAAATTGTTGCTCAAGGGCTCGTCAAAGGGGTTTTATTTACTGCTGGCGAGAGATTTTAGCAAGTTATTAGGTTCATGAAAAAGGCCATACTTCATTTCATCCTTCCGAGCAGAAGACGTACAACCTGACTTCAGGCACTTCACTTGAACTCGACTCGCCTCGCCCTTTAACGTGCACCATTTTCCACAGCACGATGGTTTCTTTGGTGGTGGTGTATGTAGATGTGCAGAGAAAGTTTGACCAGTGCCAAGTCATCAGGTTGGAGGGTTTTTTCACGGTTTAATTTTTATTACCACCTGCAAAGTGCCAAACATTGCAATGTGCGATCGATTTGCGTCGTCCGAACATCACGAAGGGCGTCGGGCGTCTTTTCTTTTTCGACGATACTCGGATGCCACCCGGGCAGCTCCAACAGCAGCTTGATGGCACGGCAAAGGTTGGAGGCCAGGTTCGACGTGGGCGGCGGTGAAAGGGGAAAAAATCTTGCACTCTAATGTGAGATGACTTCACCACACGGACAGAGTCCACAGTGTCCTACTCCTACCGACAATCCGATCCGTCAATCCGCCCAGCATGAGGACGAGTCGAACGTGTTAATTGAACAAAAAGGCTAAGTGAACTGAGAATGTCGTAAAACGTAATTGATTCGAGTCAAAACAAATGAGCTTTCGCTCGACGAACGACAACACACACACACAGACACTCGCATGAGTTCCAGCACCGGGTCTTGAGCGGAGAAGTTGGGTGCCGCACGGTACAGGAGTGCGCTTTATTGCAAGCTTTGCCCTGCGCGAGCTGGCAGATGAAAGAATGATGCCGCCGTCTAGCACCGCACCGCAATTGCCATCGACGAGGAGTTCAGCCCGACCATCCGCAGCCCTGACTCCCAAACAACAACTTATATTTGGAGCAATAAAATCTGAAAAGCCTCCCGGGGAAGATGCCGTGTCCGAAACGGCAGCCAGCGACCAGCCACGGTTCCAAGGTCCCAGAGCACCGAGAAGCTTTGTCGGCACATCAACCGTTCTGGAGCTCCGCACGTAATCCACATTGTTTCTGACGTGGTAGTTCGATTTGTTGGCGAAGCACCGAACCCAATCGCCGGCTGGCTGACCCGTTCGAGTATTTTGAATAGTCATAAAATTCAATATGAATGGCGAACACACCACCGTGCCGGGAACGGAGCGCGGGCTCGAAAAAGGGTTTTTCTGGAGGATGCGGTAATGAAATTATTCTGGGAAATGGTTCGCACCCACAGCTCGGGAATGGTGGAGTCCGTGGATTCTGATGAATAATCGTCCGAAATGAAACGAATAACCGATTTTATATCAATCCAATCGAACCGCTGATCGACCACGGGGTAACACTTTCCTCCAGCTCACACCAGCTCCAGCCCATCCGAATGGTGGCCGGTCGCGCTGATCTTGATCTTCACTAATTGTCGGCCACAAATGAGCGGTAACACCGATTTATGCTGACCGGTGCATGACGGTGCCCAAGCATCCGGATGCTCTGGTGGGCAGAAGCGTCTCATCCTGCAGATGAAATAGCTCAAACTTGCTGTTGTTTAGGCGAGCTTGAAAAAAGTAACTCCTCGATCACTTCTCACCGATACTCGGGATGATTTTGATCAATAAAAATCGTTTCAAAATCGCGTTAACTCGTGAAAATGTTTCAATAAGTACTTCACAATGCTTACGTAGGGATGAAAACGTTTGTAACGAATCGCCCGCTTACGTGCGCACGTCATGCGCTACACATTGATGGCGAGGGAGCTTTTTATTAGGTAGTTCTTGGATGAAGATAAAAAAATGACCTCGTATCGCCACAATCATCGTTGGATCCCGTCATCATCCCTCTGAATGGGAATTCCCATCAAAGTTTATTGGAAACTGGAGTGTGAATCTGACGGCGGAGAACTGAGCATGACCTCATTGGAGATCGTTATAATCGCTGCACGATTCCGAGTCGATCGTCGTCGCTCGGCTTCCATACGCTTACATGTGCGAAAATCGTGGATCGTGTACACTACTCATCGCTGTGTGACGATTTAATTCATAACCGTAATGACTGCCGCAGCCTTAATGCTCCTAATGCGCCCTAGCTAAGCCCTTAGCTTTATCGCACACAATTCGTTCATCTAGCCATTCTCATTAAGCCACAACCCTTAATCGTGCCCCATACGACCAGCACCGTGCGACGGTTTAATTAATTAGAACAGCTTCACACATTCAAAACTACCGACGTAGTCGACCTCGATACCGCCGAACGCGGTACTTCGAAGAGCGAATACGTGCACTTCGTTAGCATCGTACGACAATCGACATTTGTAATCATTGGTTATGCAAGCCACTGCCACCGCTTTTGTCGCCGAAGGTCCTCTAAGGACGAACGCAGGTTTCGGTCTCGGACGAAATGGCACAAACGTACGTGCCGCAAGATGTCCACCGCCGGTTTGTGATCCAGATATTTATCGATTACTGTGCTTACTTACTGTCGTCCAAGAATCATGGACACAAGCCACAAATCATACCAACTCGTTTGCTGGTAATGTCTGGCTGTCAAGCAATATGTGATCTGAATGTGAGTGATTTTATTGTTTGCGATGCGTTGTAAGTGTATGCACAAAGCGTATGAACCACACTATTTGTACGACATGAAGTTAGCATATCAGCACGAACAAACTGTGGCGTAGCCATCACATGGCTATCGTTACATATCGAACACTTATGAACACAGTTGCACTTAAACTTATTTATTTATTTAAACTCGACCCAACACAAACTACAACCATTTTCCACTAATGAACTCTATCTGCCTAAGAAAACTTCTTTTCGCTGAATACTATGCATGGTATCATCCATAGCGAACTGTCGCGAAACTGATTGAGAAGAACACCGAAGAACTATGATTGTCGCAAACTGTCAGTAGCGTCAAGTTGTAAAACCAAGCAGCAGAGGCCACCCGACAGAGCCCCCTCCCCCGCTTCCTGCCCCCTTAATCCCATCCCCCGGCGCTGCAATGAATATAATAACCAATAAATTAATGTCATAAGGTACGCTGCGTTCTGCGTAATGCACCGCACACAGTGCGCACAGGCAAATCAAACTCATCCATACATTGCTTCGATCGGTGGTTAGTTGGAACGATGCGCGTTCGACGAAAATCCTGTGCGCTAGTCGACTAGCGATCCCTCTCGATCATATCTCCCGACCGGCAGACTGTTGCCGATTGCACTTACGCCGTGCACCGTCGACGAAGTTCATTGTGAAGCGGATCGATCGATAAAATAAATAAATAAAATTATACCCCAACCCGGAGCAGCCGAGGCTGTGGTTGTGGGGTATTGTGCTGAAGGACATATGCTGATCATTCTCGATCAAAAATTGAAAAATAAGTTCATTGTTCGTGTTCGAGTCGAGAATTCGAGTACAGTGACGGCGCTCGCTTCGGGGTTCGGCGCTTTACTACTGCCCAAGTCACCGATACGATGAAACCGACTGCAGTGAACTGAACAGTATCAGTGTTTTGTTTGGGTCTTAAAATTCGAACACTTTAGTTTGCATCTAGATGGATCTTTTTACGCAAAGATTTCAGTGATGCACTGCTAGTCCACACTTGATTTGCCATCAGATTTGCTCGTCAGACTGCTCCGAACATGTATTCAAATATGGCAAGATTGTAAAAATTTAATTAGCCATCCTCAACGTGACCGGCCCGGACGTGTGAAGGTTTTCTTTCATCCCGCGATCGACTGATCTTTTTGTGTTTTGCCTCCCCCTCTCTCACTCTGTACGGTTTGATGGTATTTTTGTTTCACATTTTACCACCACACCGAAGCCTATCACGCTCAGCTATTTTTGTTCGCACAAAACGTTCAATAGGTCGGTTGGACGAGGCTGCACACTACTAGCGAGTCAGCAGCAGCACATGCTCATCTTCATGCCTGTTGCGCGCGATTTTTATTGCTATACTTTGTGAATTAATTTATGGCAAGTGGCAAATATCGGTGCAAAACTAGCAGTGGCACGAGCGCCGTGTGGGGGGCGGGGAGAGATGTCGTCCCAACCCGACCCGAGAAGGAAGGAACGACGAAGGCCTCCGCATATCGTGAAACGATTGTCTATAAGGGAGTTGTCGTAAAAAAAGGCACGTACATTGATGTGGCTTGATAATTAGCTTCACTCGCAAAACGAGGACATTGGAGGGTGTTCGGTTCGGTCGTGTTATGCAAAGCACGCCAACAACAACCCGAACCAAAGGCTGACCGTTCAAGTCGATATGGTGCATCTTGACAGTTGGTATTATTATTAACTGCATTTAAATAGTTCAACTATCGTACGTGACCCCACGCTTGGGGAGCATATCGTTCCGGAGAAGAAAAAAAACAACCTCCCCGGCGGTAAACTTCATCCGCCAACCGACAAAGCAGCGAGATCGAGATAAAGTTTTCATTGATTGACGATGATCGAGCGTCGATGGCTATTTTTTGACATAACGAAGTCACCCGAACGGATTGTGTACGCATCGCTACTTGTAATGAAAGCGCCTTTCACGTGTACATCACTCTCGTTCGTCTACAATGTTTGAGAGAGGAAGTCTAAAGAAACGGTTCGGACCGTTTATAACCGCAAACGCAAACCACTATCGGGAACTGCATGTCGGCGATGATGCGCTTCTGAGATAGTAATTTTAAGTCGTTGTCGGCGAATAACCGAGAGCGAGCGAGAGAGATTACGGTGCCCTACCTAACCTAGGTCAGATGATGCAGCAAACCTTCTTGAAGGCCTGTTACCTGAACACGTTGATTTCATGCCTACGGTACGGTGACTTGCTGGTTGTTCTAGTCCGCTTTTTTGCACCAAACTCGCCTGCAGTGGCTGCAATCCCTACGCTAGCCTCTCTCGCCGTCCAGCACGTGCACTTGAATGTGCGGGTGGAAACCGATATCCCTCCCCAGACCAGTCAGAGTAGGAGCCACCATCATCATCGTCAACGATTATCGAGTGCAAGAATTTGAATGATCTAGTTCCCACGGTTTGATTGTAAAGGGTTTTGGGGCTGCAGACGATCGCGAAACGAAGATCAACCTTCGGCGATTAGTTTGCTTACGGGAAAAACCGGGTTTTGAGCAAAGGAAAAAGTTATCCACGCTGACGCCGCCCGCTAACGCTAACGTCGGCATTTCGCGATCAGGCCAAATCGGGTCTAGTGTAGCGCGAACGAGGCTGGGCAAATGGGCGGCTAGTTGCTTGTTCACTCGTTGACCGCTGTGCAGTGAGTCTCTGGCAAAAAAGGGAAGGCGAAACGTTTTAATACATTTGATAGATAATTCTAAAACTTCTATCAGATTTTCATCACGTATTGTCCAAATTTTAGGGTCTTAATCTATTTCTTCGTGATCGAGCCCCACGCACTAGTACTTTGCCCAGTGAAAAACTTACACAACAAACTGTTGAACGTAGCCCTCTATACGTCACATTTCGAACTAATACTACACAAAGGCAAGAAATGTGAACACTAATCGTTTGCGATCCAATTGCTCGTTATATATTTCCTAGATTTGTATTTCATCATGAAGTAGAGTAACGATACCTCATTCGCTTTGTACCGTTCATAACGCATTTGAATGATTTATCATCCGCCTCGATGAAACAGGGATGCGACGTTGCCCCATTTCAAGCATATCATACTGCAGGTCAAGTTTCCAAGATCCTTACCGGTACTTCCATCAATCTACGGGCTGCATAAATTGTAGCAATGTGATCGGCAACTTAGCTCCGAGCCATTTTGCGAGAGATGAGAGCAATATTCAGTTTAGTGCGGCTCAGTGATCCTAAAGACTTCAATAAGAATTAACTAAAGTTGGTTAAAATATTTTATAGCAATACTTTGATTGGACTCCTTCCAAGAATTATCCAACATAAACTACCTATACTAGATGAGCTAAAGTTAACAAGGATAAACAAATGAAGCCTAGGTCAGGTTTGCACCACCTCTGAGCAAAACATGTAGCAGGATGATAACTCAATTGCGTTCAGCACATAATGGCTACGTATGCTGTCACACCGGGGTCTTCAAACAACACCGGTACCACCACAGGCCTCGTTAAGTGCGTGCATGTTCTGTTGAGCAACAGCTTAATTTATCTTGCTTTATGCTCACGTCATAGCAATGTATAGTGTCTGCGACTGTGTAGTATGATGCTGGCCGTGAGAAGTGCAACAGCGACCTACCTTTCGGAAGCTCTCCATATGCCATAGCAATGTATTTAGCAAAAAGGGCCGTAGGATATCATCCGATATATGTGATGCAGCCATCGCTTTCTGCACCCTCAACACACTCACCCTCTTCGTAGTGTCTGCTCGCTCCTGATCAAGATCCAATTTTTTATCTTCAAATCGAGCAAACTCTGACCTGTGAAAATAAAACATTCCGAGTCACATTAAGTCCGGCATTTATCACCTTCAAACTCCGGCACCAGTGCCAGTCCGTTTGGCTCGTTTGGCGTGGCACAAGTGAACTGCGCTCCGGGTACAGCGCACCGTTTGCGGACGTTAATGATCATCGCTGATATTTGAGTGATGATTTTTGTTATTAAACCAAGCACTACAAAAGTCATCAAATGTGAACGCACCTCGTCGGTCCCCTTTCCTGTTCGTTATGTCAAAAAGACAGCTAAAGAGGATGAGGCCAAAGTCGTGGTTATAAAAGCGGAAGCAAACTAGTTAGAGAGAAAGGCGAGCGAAAGGTGAAGACCGCGGTGCGATCCTCTGCGGAAGAAAAGCTTCGTCTGGACTGAGACGTTGGGCGTTGAGACACATGCATACCACCCTTCGACAAGCACACATACACACACACACACACACACACACACACACACACACACACCAACCACCGCTGACACCTCCGCCGGTAAGAAGGTAACGATTTAATAGTTTTCGTTGTAATTATCATGTTTTCCCCCCAAATGCGCACTACGGACGAAAAGCTGTCCGCCCACCAAACAAGCACATTCAATCTTGGTTCCCAGGGCTTATTGTTCGGGTTGTAGATTTGTTGTTTTTTTGTTTGCGGCATTCAACTCGTCACCCTTTTTCTTCTTCCCGTTCTACGAGGTCCCTAATGTTCAACTATGGGTTCGCCGTTATTTTGAGGACCCTCCCCGTACCCGTTTACGCGCTGTTCCTTCCAAGCACTTGTTAGCTGTCCAAAAGCGTTACAGAAACGTTAAAATGTAGTTTGATTTCGTGTTATCAATTTGAAAACAATTTTATTTCTTACGCGGTTTCATGGTCTGTCGTTCGTTTGGCAGGGGCAGGTCCCAGTCTGCACCGTGTAGGGAACAGAATCGATCACGTTCACGCGCCAGCGAAGATGAGTGAAGAGAGAAAGAATCAGTACAAGTTCATCGCTGCATGATGAATCATTGCCAGTGTTTGCTACATTATCCCCAATGGATGTTGGACCTATGTAGCTGATGTGTTTTCTTTTTTGACTTTAACCTCAACACAAACGACTTCAACGGACAGTCAAGCGTGGAACCTCGCTTAAGAATAGTTCTACCGTAGTCAAGTACTTACCTTTGAACTATCGGCTCACCAATAAATGATTCCATTTCGGTGCTTCACTAGCCGACCGACGGCTGATTTTCGTAAGCTGTCAAATGCATGCATTTGCCCGGCACAATCGAAATCGCTGTACACTTAACAAGAAACCGGCACTAGCCCTAGCTGAAGATGCTAGTGTCTGTAGTGGTTGTTTCATCAACAGCACTTGTCAGCCACATAAATGTCTTCATCCGAAACGATCAAAGACGCATTCCGTTTGGGAAAAGCGTTTTGTGCCGCTGCCGGTTGGAAGCCGAAAAACATATTCGGCAATTGGAAGGGCGCTTGGGGCTCTTTAAAAAATGGCACACTTCATGCATAACACTCGATCAAGGTCGTTTGGATGATTGAAACATACAAAGCATCACCACCGGGCTGCTGTACATGTAGAGAAACATTTAAATTGCTCGTTAGTTACGTTTCTTGCGACGCCTCTTCGCCTTCAACCCAAAGCGGATTGAAAATTAATTCTTTTCGGGCATATTATTGGACACTGTTTTCCTTACAATTGAAATAAATTGCATCACTTTCTGGACTGTCGCTAGTGGTAACGTCTTAATAAGTATAACACTGTTTGGTAAACCCCGATATGGTCAGTCCGGAGCCTATTGACCACAAAAAATATGGTTTCAACTAGCGATCGCCATCTGGGTAATTCGGAACGAGCGGAAACTTTCACATACCGAGCTCAAAAAAATACGCAAAACCTTCAAATACACTTATTTATTTCCAGCCCTGCATTTTGCGTTACCGATCGCGGTCGCAGCGCACTTTCGTCCAAAGTAAAGCGGCAACGCGATTTGCCACCAGATTGGTTGTGCAAACAATTTTGTCATTTCATTTTTCAATTACTTGTAAATCATAGTTTATTTGCGGTGCGCTGGTACAAAGGTTACCACCTCCCAGGAAAACCGCACCTGTTTTGCTGCTACTGCTCCGTTCCGCTCCGTTCCGTTCGCTTCATCCGAGGCTCGACAGAGTCAAAAAAGGGTGTTGAAACCCCGGTTTTCCTTCAGACTGACTGCGACAACTACCGTGAACATCGCCAACGATGACAACAACGATTTCTGCTATAGGTGCGCAATTTTCAATTACATGAAACCGCAAAGATCATCTTCACAGCTACTACGCCTTGAACGCGGCGGCGGCTTCTGTCGCACACGCAATGGAAAAATGACTTATGCACTCATTATGCCACTAGAAAATGGTTCATCCTTCGCAATGCTATGTCGCTCAGTTCCTCGGTGATTCGTTCCGAAAGCTATAATTTAGCCGGGCAGAGTTACTACTTTGTTTGTGAGCGTCGTGAGCCCATTGCTACACTGCCGGCGACATTGATGGAAAAACGAGCGATGTAAACGGTTGGTGTGCCCTGTATGGGCACATTTACTTATGCCAACTATTTGCGTCCGATTGAAGTGTTTGGTAGACGTCGAGATCTTTAGTGGTTTTTATTGTAGCACTTACTATTAAAGTGCGATAATCGATAACTGTTTGTATTGTGACATTAGTCTAGAAATCAAGTCAGATCATCCTAACACTTGCCCGGATTTTATCAAAATAACAAGTGAAATGATATTCAAAATCAATCCTTCTCAAGATTACCCAGTGGCAATCGTTTAAATACCGCTGAGAAACGATGAGCTCTATATGTTTCCAGTACGATCAGGCCAAACCCCCAATGAAACACTGGGCCAAAGAGGACACGGAGTAAGCGAAATCATGACCGGCTCCAGCAAGCAAATGCGGGAAATGCGGGTGGGAAAATTAAACCAGGTAAATCACGAATAAGCTGTTGCTCACTGCTCACTTTCTCTAGCAGTACCTCGCACGTCCGCTAGCGCTGGTATGCGGTGAGGATGATAGATTTTCTCATCACTCTGTATTCAGTTCAACTGTTAAGGCTGTTGTGGTTGAGATTTTTAAAACTTTTTAACTATAAAATTTGGGGAGTAAGAGGGAGTTTCTGTGTACTGTTACTGTAACACCGTTTAAGCAATCTATTTGATGTTACAAGTTTGTTGGTATACATTTGTACTGTGATGTGAAGTACCAATCTCCCATCTTGCGCCCGAGGCCACATAGGCGTGTAACAACAGATATCGTTTGATTAATTAGCGGTCGCACTAGAAGACCCCTTCGCCGGGTTGATGTATAGCATTTATAGATTTCCAACATTCAATTTTTTTACCTCGCTAGTGCATGATCACACGGTGAGGATAGCGCGGTATCGGTAGCATGCGCATTAGACGATACTTCTCCAAACACGGTTGACTGAGGTAACGGTATGGCACAGGGTAGTACGGCTGGCTGGCGGCACTTGAATGGGATGCTTTTAACATCTAGACTTGTCAATGAGAACCTTTAGCGAGAGGAAGTACTGTTTGCGCCGTGTTCTGTTTGCCAGCACCAACACGACGAGGATGCTCTAAAGGGACTCTTCTTTGTTTGAAATCCATTATTACGTTTTTCAATTTATTTAGATTAGAACAGCGTCGGCAAGAATGGGAAGGTAAATATGGTTGCATTCGGCTATTTATAACACCGGCTGTAAGCGCACAAGCCGGCGATCACCGGGATGCAAACGTCTTCGTTAATTGCATTTCAGAGAGCCAAGTGGCGACCTTCTTTTCCATCCACTTCTAGTGTTTGTGGCGTGATTACGGGCAAAGCTTGAGCCATTGCACTGGAACCCGACTGTGCGCAGCTCGACAGAGCATGCCTGCATTTACTTCGGCAGCGCAAGAGGCATGCGCGCATGGTGATTCACCTAACTGGTGAGCAGCAAGCATTCTGCCCATTACACCAGTACATTGTAGCACGATCAATCAAATTAGCCTTTGTGTCAGAGTTACAAAATGAACTAGATTAGCTTTCGCCCAGATTGAATGATATACAATCTAGCGAAAATTGGACTCCGGTTTTGCGAGCGATCGGTGAATTTGGATATCCTCACACCGAACGTCCTGGTCCTGGTCGTCCACACGTAAGGTCTGCCCGTCAGCCACAAGTCGATCGATGATGAATGGAGGTGATCCGGCAGCCATGAATTCAACCTGATTAGAGCGTGAAGCTCATGTGCTAAAATTAGTTCAATTATTTAATTAAGCTTCGATTGATGATACCTCCGCGCACGCGATTAGTGACTCGGTTCGGTTCCGCGTACACACCCATGTCGAAGGCGTGCGACCTCACGCGATCCCGGGCGTTCGGCGGGAGTTTCGACGTGCGCTCGCAGCCTCGGGAGTGGCAGCCCAGCACCATCGTTTCACTTTCGCTTCATTCTTTCTTCGCTTTGATTTACATTCAACAATAGCAGGTTAATTGCATAATTAATAGACTTAATGTACAAATATCAACCATTTGTTTACTTCCTATTCTCGATTGTGCCCATTGTTCAGCTCGCTGGTGGCACAAGACCGAGGAGACAGTCTCCGAAACTGCCTCGAAACCGCTCGTGATGCTGCAGCTCGATCGGTGATCGGAGCGATCTACTAGTTGCATGCTAGCGGATGGGTGCTTTTGCCTTCGAACCGATTTGGTTGGGTCAATAGCTCGATCGATGCCAGCAGGTAGGTGACACACCTGCCAACTTTGCCTTAGATTTGTTTCTTGCACTTCTGATCTCTACGAGTGCCACGTTTTAACCCCTCAGTTTACGACGATGAGCTTCGCTGCAAGCTTTATAGTTCACTTTTAACGTAAACCAAGCGTGACGAATTACACTACTTTTGTGCCAAGCTGGCTGAGCTCGTTTCACAATTCTCTTGGCTGGGGCTAGAGTAGAAACGCCTGGGGCCTAGTAGGACGGGGTGCACTGGTACCTGGGCATTGTTATTATTGCGCAAATATCGATGATATTTGCACCAATCTGTGTTCTGTGTGCATTGTCTTTGCTTTGGAGTTGTGTGATCGATCGCAGTATCTCAGACACGCGTTACATATTACATATTCGCTCTCAGGCATAGAACTTTTGTCAATTGACGGAGCACAACACAGCGATCCCTATCAACGACCGTTTTGTGGATCACGTTCTTAAACAGATATCGGGCAAAGATCGCCTCACAGCCGTCGCGTTCCAGAGCATACCGGTGCTCGGTATATCCCCCTCGTCAGCTAATGATTTACGGAACAACGGAACGACGTCGAATTGCGACGAGCGTAGAATATCGTAACGATCAGCAGCAGCAAACGAAACCTTCACTACCGGATGTGTTCAGCTTCCCGCGGAGGCATCTCTTAGAGCAGCGCTGTCAACGTGTCATCAGGCAGAGCGTCGCAACAATGCGATAACTTCCCGCTTCATCTAGATTAGTTGATATGAGAAAAATCATTGAAAGTCACTCGCCATTGTTCCTCGCCGGAGGAGCGACACGCTGCGACACTAATGGACACCTTTCGACCGGAAGGTCAGCCGACGAACGAGGTTAAACAATACGCTGAATGGGAACGGAAAATGTGGTAGACGGAACAAGACGGAACTACAGAACGTTCTCACTTTGCGTCGCTGGGTCCGCTGGGTCGGTGCAGTCTGCCAGCTTCGGCCTGTAACTTCAGCGGTACGCCCGGTACCAGATTGACCTTATCGCGATAAAGTGCTGACAGCCGGTCACTGGGATTGGGGACTTGTGCCGTATCCTCCGCTTGTGTACTTATCACGTCCATGCACGTCGAACGGTCGGATGGTGTTCTCCAGCCTCCCATGAGACGCCCCGGTACTAGTACGAATAACTGCAAAGTAGAATAGCACGAACATGAATGCACTATTAATTTGCGCCGTGAGCACGAAATGGAAAATTAAACTATCACATCCATGACCAGTCCCAGTGCCCGTATGCCGGGTGTGGAACGTTTAGGGTACAATCTTCGCTCGTTCCACCGATGCGTTCCTTGCCACCGCTGATTGCCCACGTGTGTGTGTTGGAGTCAAAAACGAGACAAGATGACCGCATACCTGTGTTCTAATGGCATCTACATGACTGCCAGTGGGGCTGCTCCCTGTACATCTCGCTCGCTTCCAGTAGTAGTATTAACCGAACTCGAACGAGCACCGCAGCCGGATACAATCAAACGAATAGGAAAAGGAGATCAGTTCAGTGGGAATAATAATACGGTAATGAAGAAATAAACACGATTTCCAGCGCAGATAGTTTCTCACGAAAAGAAGTCACAAGGGTGTGAGATTAGATCTTGTGATTCACCCGGAACGCTAACGTAAGCCCGTTCGATACTATTACCAACACACCAGCAGCAGCAGCAGCAGCGATTCCACTACTCGCAAACAGCATTACAGAAGCATTAGCCCAAACGAAGCTCCGATCTTCGATCACTAGAGTTTGGAGCAATCGTAAGCATGTGTCCGTGTAGCTTTGGCAGCTTTGTTGGTGTGAAGGATTTCTGTGTAGCGCCTCGGTGCACGGGGGCGATCCGCGACGACGGATGTGCAAAAGTCGATTGACTCTCCACTAGTCATCGCGCGAGGGCCTTGCATCACCGCCAACCTGGTGGTGCAGTAAAGTCGCGCCTGGATCCCGGCCGCGATCGACGACCCTGTTGCAACCTTTTGCGTAAATGTGTGTATGCGGATATTTAGAGGGCAGACAGCCGCAGCCCCAGGTTCCTTGTGCCTGCGTTGCCCTTTTTTACTTACCGCGGTACCACCTCTCCCACCCGGTGGGGGTGAACTGTTGGCTGCAAGCTCGCAAACGAAACGGAACTGGCTCAAATAAATCAAACTCCACACCGCATGGATGGATGCCACGCGGGCTATAAAACTGCAGTTCCTCCACGCTCGGCGGCGGTGGTGATGATGGGATTATGATGATCTCACTGAGCGAGCTGTATGCTGATGTCGAACCGCCTGTCCCGAACTGCAACACTGTTCTTCCGGATGGATGGATGGATGGATGGATGGCTAAATGGATGCATGGCATCGTGTTCTGTGTTCGTGCGCTTGTTTTTTTGTGGGTCCTCGTGTTTGTGTGTCCTTCGTGGCTGTGTTTATTGGGTGAATATTCAGGACTTGCTGCTCGTAAAAGCGTAAATTATTCACCAGTTATTAAGCACAGGAACACAGGAATGCAAAAAGCGACAATTAACTGAACAACACATCGTCTGAAGGTTTTGTGAAAGCATCCACCAGCTGTCGCCAGCAGTTAGTAGACACTGGAAGAAGAAGCGGAGTACGAAGTCCGACACAAACGACACGGTGCCAATCCGGGGACAATTGCATTGCGATCCTTTCTCCCCTGTGTGATGTACGGAATGGGAGCAGTGGATTTTGGCTATGCAAAAGAATACGCTGCATCATCTTCGATGGGAAGATCGGATTCGCCAATGGGCCAAATATTGGTGAGTCCCTTTTGCGTTGACTTCCTGCACGCCCTATTCTTGTCAAGCAAGTTCCAATCAGACGTCGGTTAACAGCGATGACAAATGGATCGATCTTACCGGATCACCGGTTTTGTGTCTCACCCTAAGCCGTGAGTCGATCAATGCATCATCTGCTGCTCCGGCTAATCGGAATCGGATCAATCATGGTTGTATAATGGCAAACGCGTACTAGTCTCTCGGGAGTCGTACAAGTAATGACAGCCCCGGGGAGAAAAAAAATGATCGCACGAACAATTTGTCATATTTTACGTTGAACGTTGGTAGAATTGGACTTAACAATTACAGATCCAGCCAAGGCGATTTTCCGGAAGGGCTTTTTATGATGCGTCATAGCTATTTGTTACCGTTTTGTATTCGCTGTTCCCGGTGATTGGGATTTCTGCAACAATCATGCTTGCCTGTAGTCTTATATCAGCTGCCGTATTTCTTTCGCCAACTTTGCAAACCCCAGATTTGATGTGATCTTCTTGGATCATATTTCCTAATCTTCTTAACGCCTTAAAGAATAAATTTTATATCAAAGCGATAAACTGCAATGCTTCCTCCTTCCTTCCAAACATTGCACCACGTTTGTTTACATTGCTTACTTCTCAACCACGGTCTGCCCTCGTTTCTTCACGATTTCCGTCTCTCTACGGCTTTTCACTTTCAGCTCAACTGGAGCGCACAGAAAAAAGCTACATTTCAACCTTGATACAGTTCAAATCGGTTAGTTCCGTTCCGCGAGGTTTTCCTCACCATTTGCTTCATTCTTTTCATTCTGCTTGCGTTACTTGCTTAAAGTTGAATGCGTTTTGCGCGCTTTTCTAGCACTCTGTCCGGTTGCTTGCCACACTCTTCCGTGGTTTGTTACGGCCCGGCTTGCTACATTGTTCGCTCGCAAGACAAACGATTTGCCTCCAGCGCACTCCATGATGCGCCATTTGGCCGTACGCCTCCGCACGCCGAATAATACTCCCGGGAATGTGTTGAGGTAGGTCAGGCTGGCCGAAGCCGTCGTGTCGGCCGGGGGGAGAAGGTGTGTAGTAGTAACTTGTCTCGTTAGTGTTCGAATTATGTCAATCTTCTTCACTCCTACACGTATCCAGTACGCGTGAAATCGGCATTGTTTTGCCTGTCCGGGCCGACTTCTTCTTCTTCAACCCCAGCTGACTATTCGCGCCGTAGAATCCAAGATTTAGGATGAAAGAATTGAGCCACCAGATTGTGCACTCGGTTGTATTTCTATAAATTTAGAGAATGGTACAGCTCAAGAAGGGGCAACATGGCCAAGAGTAGGGAGTGTTGGTGAATAGACAAGAAACAAAAAAAGATTCTTTCACGTTTGCCCGATTCTTGTAATGGACAGCGCAACTCGGTTGGTCTCTCGCCTCAATTGAATGCCCACCGGCCGCGCTGAAGCACGTGCCCGTGCACGAACACGAGAGCTATCTGAAATAGAGCGTAGCGCCGAACTGCCACACTCGCGGCCTCGATCGATTGCGCGAATATTCAAATCCAGTCGGCTTGGCACGTTGGCGGAATACGAAACAGAGCACCGGTACAGTTGCGTACCCGAAAAGGGTGCACACCAACGTTTCGTCAACGGCCCCAGCTATACTGCAATGCAATGCCCCAACAGAAAAACAAGCTCAACGCCAGAGGACAACAAGTGGTGGTACAGTTTGGCTCAAAAAAGGACGTACGCTAACCTTGAGCCCGGGGCCGAACCCCGGGATTCACTTCAACTTTAGCGAGCAGAAATTTAATGTACCTTTTCAATTCTGTCATGCTGTGTGCATGGAACTGCATCATGGGGCCCTGAAGTTCGCTCACCCTTTAAAATGCAGTCATAAAATACATCGACAAATTTTTACTTCTCAAAAACCGTGCGGTTTTATCTTGCCGCGCGACTCTCGACACCATCACGGCGAGTGATCGTAAAAGGGGGCAATTAAAACCACATTCTGACAAAACTGTGCGCATTAATGACCGGCCGACCGAGCAAGTAACCGAAGCGACTTATCATATAACCCCACCGTCCGCTTCGTTAGAGATAGTGCTTTCGCATCTCTGATTTAACATTCAGCTCGTTATTGAGGCTTTTATTCTGATAGCCAATACGAAAATACCCTCTGGCGGGGCCTTTTTTTGTTTTGTTTTGGGGGTTTTGGCAGTTTTCGAGGAGAATTGGGCAACAGGTCTTCTGCAGCCGAGGGTCCATCCTAGGCTCATGCATCATTGCACCGGACCTGGTCCTCTAGAAATAAGGCCAAAAACAACAGCAACACCAGCCGAGCGCGGCCTACAATGCAGTGATCGTGATATAAATTTATTCCACTGCTAACACCTTGGAATCCGCAACGCCAAGCGGCGATGACGTCTGGTACGCGCCCCCCCAGGTCCGCCTTCCTGCCCAATATACGCGCGAGATACTACTCCGCAAGCGATGCACGAAAATGAATTATTTTAGCACGGTTTATGACTTTTCCCACCAGCAGTTTATCACGCCTGACCAGAAGGAAGATACTGAGCGGGGTCGGCGATTGCAGGGAAAGGATAATCGGAATTGAAAGGAAGGAAGGCAGCGGCCCCCGCTTCCAAAAAGGTGGGGTACGATTGACGATTGCCGTGCCGTGGAAGGTGTGTGTTCCGTTTATGATAAATAGCAGCACCGAGACCGAGGACGACCGATCACTTCGGCGCGGCTTTTCGTCCGTACGGATGCTTCACTAGTGCGGATTTTGATTCTCGGGCCCTGGGATAAGTGGCATAAAATTTAAATGCATTATGGTAATAATACCGCGCGGAGCAATAAAGCTCATCGAATCTCATTAGAATTCAGGATTTTTGGCATGTCTCGAAGAGATGCTTGCAGTGCAATAAAGTTGAGCGCCCCGAGTGTTGACCGATCTCTGAGAGTTAACGTGCGACGTGATGGTGGTGGGCGATAAGAGGGGCGAAATATCACACCTGTCTTGATTTTCTTGGCTGACTAATTAAGGGGCACATGTCTAAACGCAGCCAAGTTCATTGATAACAAGACACTAGCTGTGGGACGAAGGCAAAGAGCTTTATACTCTCGTCGCAATTATCGCAACTACAAGGCATCTGTGACTTCAAGTAACTGATTTCCCATCAGCTCAAAATCGCGCAAATGATAGGAGAACCATCAGAGACACCCAAATCAACAAATCGATCACGGTACAAGCCTTACACAATCCTTCAGAGCCCATGTTGCATAATGGACGCGACATCACCACTGCCATCTTGCTTGCTGATGTTTGCGCGGTCGAACAGGTCAACGCAAGGTTAAAAGCCGTAAAACTCAAGTATCTGTAGCTCGGTGTGCAAGGGTACTCATTCCTGAAGAGATCACTCTTTCAGGCGTTTCGTTTACTTTTTTGCGCACATTGACGATAAGTCTCCAAGAACTAAGTTTGGCTAAGCTTTTTTTTGTCTTGTTCAATATTAAACTACAGTTCGATACTGAAGCGTTTAGTCTACATTTTGAACACTCACCACTGTTTGACAGGAAGGAACAAAAGGCAACAAGTGGTGAGTTTAATAACCTCCTTTAATACCACTCGCTACAACATGCCGTCTAAAGCAATTAAGTTCACCAGCATCCAGCCCATGCACCAAAGTCTTGGTACCACGCCACACATCTCATTTCCAGGTACACCGTACTGTCGTTAGCGCTTAAACGATTCCAATCTTTGTGGACCAGCGCAACAAATGGAAGCAGCGCACACAATTTTGAACTCGTAAACAGTAAATCATAGGATAATATGCCAACAAACTGCTTCCATGGGGTGGTGTTGGCGTGCAACAATGTTGATTTTATTTTCACAGCTCTGTGAGCGAGAAGATCCCACAAAATGTATACTAATACCATCTCCGAAAGACTTGTCAGAACTTTACGATCGACTTTAAGGACACAGACTTCGAGAATTTTAGTGTCTGTGCTTTTTGGTTATATTCGTTTAGCGTTTGTGCCTCAGAAAAATCGTTCTACATAATAATTGCTTCCATTCTTGTTTTTTCTTCACAGATGAATCAGCAGTGCAAAGTGTGTGGCGAACCTGCAGCCGGGTTTCATTTCGGTGCCTTCACTTGCGAAGGTTGCAAGGTAAGAATCGGGTTCATGATGTATAATAATGGTGGGAACTGCAGCCTCCAGCACTGTTCTACTGGAGCAGTGCCCCACACAAGATCACCGTTGCCGGAAGACACCCAACTTCCCGGCTTTAGCTTACGGCGTTAGCTCGTTCTACTGCGCGGTTACGATCTCATCTCGCCCAAAAGGATCGTCAAAGCTGGTGGTGTACAGATTCGGAGCACGCCATTTGGCAAATGCAAACCATCCACCACCAGTATCTTGCTTTTGTGGGATTGCCATCGGTTTTGAAAAAGGGCCTGATGAATCAGCACTACTCCGCGGGGCGTTGAGTGACAACCGGTTGCTCAATGCCTACAATGATCTACAAATATCACAACGCAGATGCGCTCATCCCATACGACGCCCACATCATGTCTGTCACCCGGCTTAAAGGAATCCAACCCCTCACCAGTTCCCATCTCCAGAAGTTGGACTGGAAAAGTTTAGCAAATCGTTCATCAACGCTACCAAACGCTACAGATCTGTTTTGTCCCTATGGGTAATGGGCCGTCGGTAACCGCTCCCACATGTAAACGTAACCTTCAACAATTCTCATTAGCCCGTACCAGAGTGACAAACTCGAATGGACGGTTATTAAGAAACTTATTAATATTTAACGGAACGGGGATCTACACATGTTCTACTATTAATGGACTGTACGTGAAGTGTAGTATTGAAAAATACGTTATGAACAAAAGCTTAAAGGAAATGCTGCAATGCAGAATGTTGAGAAACAATAGCAACTACTTCGTGCTGGTTAGGGCCAATGCAGGCATGAGTACGCTAAAGGTCAAACCAGCCGGACGGACCTAAATCGAGGACCTTAGCTGCTGCTGATGTGGGCTATTTCATAAATTTCAGAGCTTCTCAATAGCTTGCGGCGGATCTCTTAAAGATCGCGGTAGAACCCGATGCATTTGCACTAGCACTAGCTGATAGTACATGGATCCGTCCTGTCCATTGTCGCATCCATTGCATGGGGTGCGAAGAGGTGGTGCGCGAATCGATCGGATTGATCGCTATTTTTCTTTATAAATTAAATTACCAATGACAAATCTATCGTAGACCTGAATTAAGCAATAGCCATCATCATCGTTTGATGGGAGTTGCGCTTGAAAAAGCAATCAGTGTAGTGTACCTGCTGTGTGATTCCCACACAATGAGTGACGCTCACGTATTGCGGCTTCGGCACCCTTAGATCAATCACGGTTAATGCACACAGGGCGCAATACAATCGAATTGTTTGAACGGGATCTGCTCACGCGACGGGATCTAATTACATTCGAAATATTCATCGTCACTGGAGATTGTGGGTTGAATATTGCTCAAAACGCTCTAATTTTGAGGCATGCATTAATGACTGTGTGATAAATAATAACTGGATTGAATGGCCGTTTATAGGATAGGTATATTAAATCATTTAAGAAGTTTATTGATGCATCTTTTAAATCTGCAAGAAATTCTCATACGAAGTTCTTGAAGCAACCCTGAAAATCCAACCTGAAAGTTCATTACTTCAAATTGCTCAAAGAAATTGCTTGAGGTCTCCTCCCATCAATCAGCTTACTTTCGTGCAAGGCTTACTATACCCGCTAAAGCACCCGACGTTACGACTGTCAACCAGATAAATTTCGATACATCTGTCTGTCTGCCTCTATCTGACAGGGTATGATGACAGAGCATTGTTGGTACCCAAGCACGCAGTATCGCTTGCGTGCCCCGTTCCGGTAGCGCATGTCTCTCCGATTGTTTGCAATTTTCATTAAGCAATCGAACAGAAAAACAATCATCTAAGTGCTTATTTTCCACAAGACTTCCGTCCGAAGCGGCTACTAAATTATCGTGCAAGACGCCGACTGCATGGACACATCACATACGTGCGCCTGGGGTAGGGATAAACAGCTGATTGTGGACGTTTAAATGCACATGCACTTTGAACGTTTTGTTACAGATTGCTCAATTGCGATTATTGCTTGCAACACATTTTCATGTGATGTGTTTGCGTGCATATTTTTCAAGGATAGGGTCTTAACTGGTCATTTATGCTTGCAAGGCAACCGGTACATATTTTCTATCAAAAATTGAACTAAAAACCTCAAAAATTAAATAGGTCGTCTCAATATGCTTTTTGTATTGTTGGTGTCGCTGTGCCGACATCCTTATTAGTTATAGCCACTAATAGGTGTGAATTGAAATTTTCCAGTGAAGCTTTTCGAGAAACTCGATTCGTTGAAATCGCAAGTTTTACACACGGCCGGCCGTTGTTAGACCTGTGGGTGGTTGTGAAAATGTGGAATGCGTAGAGCTGTTAATCATTCGACACCACATTCCACCGAATGTATTTTCCAAAGGCGAAGGCCTTTGGAACATCATGCCGGTCATGGGAGAGCGACGTTTCGTTGACGAATGTCTACAAAAGCCGAAAAAGAAACCCCCATTTCTGGAATGCCAGTTTATCATATCGCTAATCGCGTCTTTCTATTCATACTCTTTCCTTTGTCCTCTCTTTGATTACAGTCATTTTTCGGCCGATCGTACAACAATTTGTCCTCGATCTCGGAGTGTAAAAACAACGGCGAATGCATCATCAACAAAAAGAATCGAACCGCCTGCAAGGCGTGCCGGTTGCGCAAATGCCTCATGGTAGGAATGTCCAAGAGCGGTTCGCGATACGGGCGTCGATCGAACTGGTTCAAGATACACTGTTTGCTGCAGGAGCAGCAGCAGGCCGCTCAGCAGCAGGGCAACCACCAGAAACCCTCGCAACCGGTAGGCATCCATGCGGGAATGTTTCACGGGGGCTATCCGCACGGGATGTATCCGCGCCCGCCCTGCACCAAGGAGGAGCTGATGCTGCTCGGGCTGGAGGAGTACAGCAAGCATCCGTCGGCATCACCATCAGTCAGTTCGCCCGACAGCCACAACTCGGACAGCTCCAACGAGATCAATGATCGGCGAAATGCGTTGCTACGGCAGGGCAAGCTTCACGACTCACCGATCAACAAGGATCTCTTCCTGCCGCTTCCGTTCGGCGGGCTACCGCTCATGCCACCGCCCGGCTTCTTGCCTTCGTCTCATCTGATGTTTCCCGGGTTCCATCCGGCGTTATACTCTCATCCTCAGGCCGGACTGCTGAAGCCGGCCGACACCCACCTAACGCTGCCAAGCTCTCCTCTGGCCAACAACAACAGTCGCTTTACGCCAAATCATAACACCGATCAGAATATGCATCCTGCGACCGTGCCCGTCCGGGACAATGGTAAATCGCCCGACTCCTTCTCCAAGCGCTATATTCTCGATCAGGTGCTGGAATCACAGCGCTGTCCAAGCAATGGCACGACGGGCAGCGATAAGGATGACCCCGAACCGGAAGAGGTGGTGCCAGCAACGATGACTCCTCCACGATCTCCCGTCGTATCAGTAACGCAGTCCGCCCCGATAGTTCGACAATCACAGACTCCATCAAGCCATCCTAACCAGCAGGACAACCCCATCGATTTGAGCATGAAGACGGGTAGCAGTTGCACGTCGGCCGATGAGCGTAGATCATCCCTTTCCGGTGCAGAGTCGAATGGATCGGACGATGAAGCTAATGGCGATAGCCGACCGTCTTCCGGGATGGACAAGTATAAGTGTACCGTCCCCAGCACGCCAGCTACCGTTGTTGCCAAAAATGCGTCTGCCACCACCAACAACAACAACAACAACAACAACAGTATCAGCAACAACCAAAATCACCATCAAGGCACTACTCTTCGTCACTCGCCCCGTCCGTCGTCGCTATCGCCATCGTTACCGGCGCAGCATCACCGAGCGTCCCCGATACGGTCGGAGTCTCCGCGGCACTTGCAACATCATTACCAGCACCAGCACCACCACCACCATCATCATCATCAGCATCTTCAGCAGCAGCAACAACATCGTCAACGCCACGTTCTTTCTCATCACGGTGGGAGCGGCAGCGAATCGGAGCTTGAACCCGAGGAAACCGAGTACGATCGTGAGGTGAAACGGATGAAGCTACAAGGCACAACACCGTTGGACCTTACCACCAAGGTTTAAGGGTAGCCACCAAAGTCTTTGGAGACAGTTCCCGTTCCTGCGCGACGCTGAGACGGAACACGTTGGTGCAATGTTTGTGTAGAACTGTGTGTAGAGTGTGGCGAAGTGAGATGAAGTAATGATTGATTAGATCGGTTTGTTTGTTTTTTTTTATTATTTGCAACGTTTACGAATACAACTTCTACACCCGTCGGTGTGTTGGAAAACAGTTGCCAGTTGCCTAGCATTAGCACAGTTTTGTATAGTACAAGTGAAATAGCAATCGGTTTTAGCAAAAAGCATCGTATACTGAATATCAAAAGCAGCAGCTGCAGAGCATTGATTCGCAGTTAATTACCAAAGATCGACAACGTGTCGATGAAGATGTTCGTGTTCGTGGTTATTGTAAATATTTTACAGTTTTTAGTTATTGCAAAACGGACACAATGGATGTCCAATATTATCACGTAGTTAGCTCTTAGGCAAGTGTGAACGAACGCAGTTTTTGAAATGCAATCTGCACAAAAGGGAGAACCCCATGACAGTGCAGACAATACGCGGTCTTTAGTTAGGAAAATCGGAATGTCTTCGATGTTTTTGGGGTTGTTGGTGGAACGAACCTAACAGCCCCCCGGAAAGCCATTCGCAGTGATGTTGTATGGTCACTCACTGTACGGTAGCCGATCAACGACGATATACATTATCAATGTGCCAGTACAGAACGCAACACCTATAGATTACCAGAGTCACTGTGTAGGCAAGGAAACTGTGGTCAGTATTAGTTTTGAATCGATTTGAGGACAGATCAGACATCCAGATTGGAAATATCTGCCTTTATGTATCATCATATCACTCTGTACATACAAATATCCGTTTATCCTGTTCCGTTTCGATGTGCTGACGAGACGTTGGCAAGAAGCTCCATACACTAAACCTAAAAAGAACAGCGACACCATCCGCCACAATCGCTGGTAACTGTTGGAACTCAGTGTTTATAAGCAAGCCCCGTAAAACCGAGTGTATACGGATATTTAACGCCAAAGCTGCTACCGGAATTCCTGTGCCACAATCACTCCAGACAACAGCAAACAAAAAGAGAGACAGCTTCTGGGTGCTACTCAAACAGGTTTGAGACATTGGAACGCATCGGACCCGACAATGTACTGCCGAGTGTCGATTAAAAGCATACAAATTAACGGCCGCTTTTCTTTCAATATCATCATCATTTTTCATTCCGTCTCGCAGGATTCCTCTTTCGTTCCACGGACGCTTGCTGAGATGCGAGCATTCGGGATAATACATGTATATCGTTACCATCGCTCTGCATCTATGCCCCCTTTTTGCCTGCTGTTTTCTTGAACAGGGGATCCTCCTTCTAATAAAAAAGAGATGAAATGAACTTCACATCGGTTCGAATAAATCGTGTGAATTGCTTGCGGGCATTGCATCGAATGCATTTGTTGTGATTTGCAGTTCGACATTCGCTGCACAACTTGCTGTCACAACACTTTCTTTAATGGGCAGTGGTAGTACGATTCAGTACATTAGGAAGATTCTTGCCGAATGCATATGCTCTTTGAAAATTTCTTTGTCAATTGTATCCTCGCTCTACAGGAAAATTAAATTCTGTCTAGAGTCCTGCACCAGAATCTAATCCTCCTCAAAAACCTCAAGGTAATAGCAGCAGATAATCCATACACACACACACACGATCAAACAAAAGCGATGAGCCTAATTTATTGTACGGAAGGAACTAGCTGATCCTATTTATGATAATCTTACGAATGCCCTACTACCGTCGGCATTTGTAAACAGTTGGTGTGTTACAGTTTATTTAAGTTTTTAAGGTAAATCGCAACTGCTCACCCCATAATGGAATTACGTTCAAGTGTGCATGAAAAACGTGCGTAGTAGGATAAACAACGTTATCTTTTAAAGCATGCAATCAAGTCCGTGTTGTGGTAACTTAATTTTTACATCTATTCAACTATGCTTTCCTTGAAATGTCTGTATTTTAAAAAGGCATACTGTTGTGCATATCATTAGAGCAAAATAACACTTGTATTAAATAAATTCAAATTCAAAAAAAAAAGAACGATGCGATTCTCGTTTTGTGACTTTTTAAACCATCCGAAATATGAATATGATCATCAAGGACCGTTCTAATTATATTAATTATTCTTTTATTTCCGATTATAAAACTATTCCTTTCGATACTGATACCAGGTATAATCAAATCCAAATGTGGCAAAGAGTCCTCAACTTCTCAATGTTATATATATTTTTTGTTTTTGTTCAAAAGTTAAAAACTGAGTAAAAAAAGGCTTTGCAAAAAAAATTTGTTTCTTTGGATCAACAACCTCCAGAGGTCTCGGCCTGCTTTTCTTGGCTTTCTGTGACTTGATTTTATCCGTAGTAAGGTAGTCAGCCCTATGTACGGGAAGGCGGTTTAGATGGGATTTGGCTCCGTTATTTTCTCGACCACCGGACCGCCAAAATATTGGTGCATAAAAATTCAACAAATCAGTACTGGTTTAATGTGGAAAAATAGATGTAAAAGATGCCCAAAAGTTTAAAACCAACTTTTGTCGATATTCAAACTTGATCACTAGTGCTATTTTATTGCATGCTTTGGACATACCTTAAGAATGATACAAGTAGACTTAAAATCTTTAATCTCTCGATCGCTCGTCTCGATGAATCAAATGAAAGTTCTATTTTTCCAAGGTATTAAGTTTTTAACTTAGTCGATTTATTGAAAATTGGCACTATTACCTAAATTTTACGAAGCAAATACTTTAGGTGGTCTTATTTTATTGTTAGTCACTTTAACTGTGACTTCCATCTATTTTGGAGCAACTAAAAAATTAATCAAAGTTTGATTTCTACTCAGTCTGTTATTTTTTAACTAAAATTTGTTGAATTTTTAATAATTCTAAGCAGTTTTCTTATATGTTGGGTATAATTATGGATTTTTTTTTTCATTTCTGGCCTGGCCATATTGTTTAATACTAATTTGACAGACATTTCCTCCTCCAAACCGTGAAAGAGCCCCTTCTACCGGGAGTGCCCGATTGGTTTATGGAATCGCATTATCATTTCCGAATTGATAGCATCGAAACAGACACCTCTACAAAAAGACGTCTAGCAGACGATTAGATTGCGTTCGGCCGACTTGCTTCGACCGACCAACCGTTTTGCTGCCCTTCTCAGGAACATGATTACCAGGGCTCTTCACAGGTATTATTTCAAAAATAAACTGTCCATTTTTTTTTTCTTGTAACGTAGGCAACTGTCAAATTAACCTTAACCACCTAGAAATAGTGTTTTACAGATAAATCATTCGTCATCATCAGACATTCGTCAAATATTCATGAAAACAATTTTTCATATTCTAAGCAATGTTTGATTTGAGCTTTTGGTACCCACTTGCCCCATTTACGCTTTATCCAACGCTCTAATCGCTCATAGCGCTTCCAGACTGAGAACACCACGAAAGGAAAAACCCACGATACATGCACAGGAAACATCCAAATGAATGTTTTCATGCACGTTTGCCCTCCATCCCGTACGCCCAATGCCCAACGTACGACCGAACACTTAGAGAAACTGCCAACGATAATAAAGGGAAACGACCGTTACCGGACTGGGTGGCATAGGTCACACGATATCAGGCCCTCGCTTTTTGGAGCAGTAATCTACACGGTGTGGTTTTGGTTGTAACACCACCACGGTGAAGGTGCTTCTCACGCACTTTGCGACATTTGATGACCCGTCGACGCTGGGGTGCCCACAGATCGAAAGAAAGATGATGTCAGTGCCAACGATTTCCTTCCCTTCGTGTACAATAAAATAGTATTTATCTCGACCGTACGGTTGCCCGGCGCATCGTACTCATTAGTGGTTTAATTTCACCCATTTTCATTATCGAAGGAAGTAATGAAACACTTTCCAATGGTTCGGTTGAAATCCCGGTTTCGTGAGGACTGCACACGTACACGTAAGGGCGGATACTGTTTGCTGGGAAAAAACGAAATATTTTGAGAAGTTGAGACCTCAATACTTCGATGCTTAGTGAAATGAGTTTGAATTTGTGAAATGTTTGTTGTCATCCTCAGTGAAATTGTGCTTTTTTTATGAGCATTGCCCGAGTAGATGCAGTATAAAGCTGAAAATTTAAATTTCAGAGCAGTTTTGACTCATTGTAAAATGACTTTTCAAACATTTAAGAACTTATTTCTTTGAAACTATGCTTTATTGATTTACTTTTAAATATATCACAAAGCTTTGCAATAAATCAAATGCAAATTTTTGTACAGCTGGTCCTTATTCTTTAAGCCACACACATCACATAGCTAAAACGGGGTCATGAGCCTCTTTTACACACGCTCGTTCTATTCTTAGCAGAGAATTGCGAGATCGTAGAGCATTGGGGCGGTCGGGTGGCCGAGGCGATAAATGGAATCCAAATTAAGGATATTGCAAAGCCTCTTTCTGGCAGGTAATTCAAAGTTACTTTCACTTGTTTCCTAAAAGTAGTTCGAAGTATCAATCGTCCAAGACGAGCTTCAACTGTAGTGAGGTTGTCGCTGAAAATGCCAAGAGATTGGTGCAAGTTCAAAGACAAACACAGTGCATGGCTCATTTTGAATTTATCTGTAAAATAGGTATTGTCTATATCGATTACCGGCGATCAGCAGATAATAAGGCGTGCTTAGCCAGTGGCCATACATCCAGGGAGGTGAACTCACGTTATATGCGATTGATTTTTGGACTGCATCCTGAGGATTGATACCATTTTTTCCTGGATTCACATCTTAAAGCATCTTTTTTTCGTTTGGTTGTAGAGGCTTTTGATTTCTGAGGCATATTCGCCGCTTTCCAGTTTTTGGTTTACATGTAATTGAACAGCTATTGTCATTATGACTAAAAAATTATTTTAATCCGATAAAACATTAAATTGTGGTTCACGAGATCATCCCGTGGACCGATGGTGTGTTTGAAGGAGCAAAGTTTCGAGGAGAGTTCTAGGTGTTTCAATGTTGGGCGATTGTACTGGTGGAGTGGATGGCGTCTCGGCGTGAAAGGGAATTCGAAAAGCCCCAAAAAGTAGCCCTTGTATAGCTGGTATATCATCAATTAATACTGTTTAATATTACGGAGTCCAATTTTGAATAGGAATCGTTTTATACCACGTATTAACGTTATGGGAATACCATCGCTAAATTCCAGCAGATTTGTGAATTTTTCAGTGTATTTGTACTCACATTACATTAATCTGAACAAACAGGATCCAATCACTCACTTTGCTTTTAAACCTATAAACCTATTCAATTGCTGCTGGATCACTGATGACGAGTCATGCAAGCAAAAATAAAGAGCGTGAAAAAATACTTTAACCTCGCACCACATTCGCTGCAACTTCAACTGAATAAGTATCTAATTTGTGATCATTTAAAATCACATTGTGAAAAGTACAACACCCGCCCATGTATAGATGAATTCAAACACTAATTGATTACACCCCAAAACATCATCTTGCCGACACATCTATCAGGTGGAAATTGGCCTTCCAGACGCGTAGCGTCTTTTTTTTTGGGAAGGCTGGCCTGTCAATGTGGGAATCATGTGGAGAATGAATGAAAGAGAGAATAGGATTGCGTGCGTCCGGGCGCATCTCTATGTGTGTGTGTGTTTTCAAGAAAGACAGATCCACAACAAAAAGGCCAAGAACAGCGTTTGATGAGCGTTTATAATCCGTGGACGCCTTCGCGCCTGGTGATTGCGGCCGGAATGCGGAATTGAACAAACTCGAACGAATAAGACCATCGCGCGACCAAAGGTCAGATGATAGATGCGCACGGAACCGCGACTTGCGGTGGAAGTCGAAATCACTTTCCTCCGTGTGACCACCCGTTATTCGAGGTTCGTGTCGCGCGCGGCTTCACCTTCCGAACTCGGCATCAAGCGGAGACCCCAAAGTGATGGAATAGCTGATGAAAAGGAGGAAGGAAAAGATCGGCGCGTACGGTGGGTAACGTTTCTGTATCGGGCACGTTGTTCCGCAGATTCATCATGTGAGGCCGGGTGACTCCGGGTTGATGGTTTGCGTATGCCCCCAGTGCCTTGTCTGATGACTGGCTGTTGTTCCGACTGGCTGTTTCAAGACATCCGACCAAAACCTAAAACGCCGGGCAAAATTATCAATTTGCTAGGGGAACTTACTTTCCGCCGCACTACTTCGATTTGCTTCCGATCCTGTCCTGTGCTGCCCGGCTGCATCGACTGTCAGCACAGCGTCTAACGTGGCTGGGGTTCGGATCAACCCGAGCACGCTTGTGTGAACATACGCTTCTTCTGGGCGAAATTGCCATAAATTTATTACAAATGAAATGAAACATAAATTTTCCCGTGAAATATTGATCAGCACGTATCCATCGTGCGGCGGACAACCCGAAGTATTGCACTGCCTCCACTGATCCACGGCCAGCAAAATCGAAGCGTGAATAATATCACAACCAAGTGCCAAGGACAGGCAGGACCCGCGTCGAAAGTGCAGTGCAGCAAGTGGAGCGATTCGCCGAGCCAGTGTGGGAGTTTTGCACGTGTGCTCGTCCGCCATCATGTGTCGCACATGCACTTTTCTCCCACAACACGTTACAAATCTCACGCGATGAAAGCTCAGCAGACCCCGTTTGCCCGCGCTTTCGAGGAAAAGCTGAACTATCGTCCCAGTTATTGAGGGCTTGCGACCGGATAATTTTTGTTTTACCCGTGCATTCTGGGCAATCTAAGCCAGAGCCATGATCGATGGTTAGCAAGGCTCTGAAATAGAATTGGATCTTCGGGCCTGAGAATCGAGATCAGTTTCGCGCGCGCGCGCATTTCGTGTCTAGCGTCGACCATAAAGTATCAAAATCGTAAGCGGCGTGAAGAGAGCAAAGTTGAAACATAATTCACCCTCATTTCGTAATAAATTGCGCTCAATCGATCACGAAACAACTGACCGGTTCTGCGGGACAGGTCGTACAGTCGTGCATTTCTCGGCGTGCCGGTTCTCGCGCTAGAGGCCACAGTGGAAAATGGATCCATTTTTATGATCGGCTTTTGCTTATAGAACTGGAGCAGATAATTATTGGACCCATAAATTGTAGGGAAATTGTTGACCCTTATCTACCTAATATACTGAGATTTTAACATAGTTCGCTTGCTCTTACATCCACCAAATAGAACAGAAAACAGACCCTATGTCCCTCGTCCCATTTAACATTCAGCATTCGCACAGGAAGTATCCAAAAATCCGTTTACTCTTCTGCCGAATGTAAACGCGCCGGTCCAGTTAGATAATTTCCTGTGTAGCGTAACTTCAATCGGTTTTCCCATCGTTGCGAACCGGGCAAACGTTTCGACACAATAAATTATTGGATTCAACTTAACCGAGGAAAAAAGTGGTTTAGTTATTAATTGATCCATTACGATTCAAATGCTCGGTGGTTTCGATGATTTCCTTCCAAACAGTAGCCAATAATACCATCACTCAAGCTCCAATAGACCTGGGCCTTCATCGTAACGTTCAGCATCCAACCTCCCATCCATCCACCTTAACTATAGCATCCGAAGCAGACAAACGAAGAGGCAGGCCATCGGTGTGGCATTGAGCGCTCCTCAAACTTCTATGAATGAATCTAAAATTACTGGTTTCGTTGATTCTTCCTCCATCGGTACTATCAGGTGCCGGTCGCAAGCTGCGATACGTAGAATCTCAAAGAACCCTTTGGCAAAGAGGCCCTCGACCAGACGAATGCGATGGACCTTCGGCGATGCGATGCGAGGGTCTGCGCGCTTCTGTGCGATCTCGATTTTTTTCTACTTCGAGCCAAACAATTTGGCTTTATTGATTTTTAATTCGTTGGGAACCAAGCCAACGAATTGTAAGAATTCACGGTTCAATTAGATAATCTATTGTTAAATATAGAGAATTAGTGCTCGCGTTTTCTCCCCCACATTCTGTGTTGGGAATTTCGTACTTAGGACGTGGAATGGGAGCTTTTTTTGTTTTGGGAGATCTAGTCAAGCAGCGTTCCCAGTGTGTAGCGAAAGCCCGACAGCTGATAGGGTTGAGCTGTTTAGGCAGAATTTAGCGTGCCGTAACGGAGGTTCCATGAAAAGTTCATCCTGGACCGCAATCTTTAGTGGTTAGTAGTGAGATGCAAATTTTTAACAAATGTTTTCAATAAGGTGAGATTAGCATACTCGAATGCTTGGGATCAACTGAACTAATTAATTCGAATATTATCTGAATATTAATAACGATGTTTTACAGAATGATCCAATGAAATTTTACCGAATTAATGAAGACCGGCGCCGCTCCTAGTGGTTTATATTTCTTTTCTATTAAGTAAGCTAGAAGGATTTTCAACTACTTGTCGGGAAATAACAACCTATCGTTAGTATTTCATAAAGCTAGTTGTTGCATTTTGACTCTAGGACCACCTCTTTGTCACATGCATTGCCCTGAGGTAGAAATCAAATTGGCCATGTGGCATTTGTTTGGATTTTCATGAGCGAAAATTTTGGTAGTAGCATTCTAATTGAGTTTGCGCATTAATCTTAGGAAACTAAGCAAACTATACACGTCATGTTTTAATGCTGAATTCTGTTATAATCCATGGAATATAAATTTTTGTTATGTTATTCACTCATCCTTCTTCTTTTCTACATTAAGTTTAGCGCTAGATGCTGCACAAAATGCGAAACAAATATAATGTACCTTGAATATACCATTCATTGGTAGTATGCTAGGGCTATACTTATAGGGATTAACTCTTCCAGTTCCTTCTTCAAGATGAATAGTTGAGGCCACATTCATATCCACAACAATTAAGACCGATCATTGCAACGATCTATGCCCACATTTGGACCCGCAAAGAAACTTTGGACCAGCTCTAATTACGGAGCTACGGAGCGTTCATTCTCATGGTGCTGCCTAGTTAGATACGTTTCATCGATTCCAGTGCTTCATTAAACGATTTTGCTTCAAGGGCAACAGCTTACGGTAGCAATATAACTGTTTACCACCATTTTTACAGCTTTTTTAGCTGAGCCTAATGAATTCTTCGCGCCAAGTAATTAGCTGCTCTGAATAATTATTTTTTATTCATTCAAGTATTAATTCCAATAAAGTATCGCTTCATGTTATATTTTACTTGCATATTTTTCCAATGTATTCTGATGCCATTCAAATGAATTATTTAAATAAAATTAATAAATAAATAAATCAGAACAGGTTGACTTTATACATTTTTAAATTTAATATATAACATGCAATCATTCCATTCCAAAATCCATCTCTTCCATAAAAAAAACCTCACACAGTACTCCCATCACCTCCCTGGTAATGAAGATGGATAGAGCATCTTCACATGCCACCACTTCTTCCCTAAGCTGCTACCAGTCTTGACTCGCTGCTCGCATAATGTCGTCGCTTTCAGGGGAAGAAGCTACCGCTTTCAGCAGTTTGCAGTGATTCACCACGCGTTCGACGCAACATTTCGATACAATTAAAACTATCCATCTTTCGAAGGCATCCAGCAGGTCCAGGTTAATCGATTTTCGCTGGTGAACAGATTGTTCCATGCCGTGGCGTCCACCGCCACCTTCATTCGCCACCAATCAAATTATGTTTGGCGCGCTGGATGGTCTGGATCCCTAAGTGCTCGGATGCTGAGCGAGAAGAGAGCGCCTAGCGGCAAGGCAGTGTTTACGCTTTTCCTGTAATTTAGATAAAGCTTCGCAGTTCACACGGCTCGTGCGGCTCGCCCGTTACGGAGGGAAGGAACCAGCGCGCTCCCATCCGGCTACCGAGCCCGTAGTCGAGCTTCAAGCGCGTCCCTCTTCCGATGGTCCAGTTCTCCGGTCGTCATTGTGGCGCGTCCGCCACAATTTCGGGGTGAAAGGGAAAACCTGTGAGAACGTGAGCAGAATTCGGCGCAGCATGTATGGCGTGCATTGCTCTTGATTTCGGTAATCATCCACAGTTCGGCTATAATTTTGGTTCTTCCTCTAGCCAAAGTTAAACGTGTAATTATCGCCCCCATTGTGCTACGATCTGTCAGTTGGTGCCTGCGGTGGGTGGTAAAATACAGTTCACGACACAGTAAACGGAAAGTAATAGATGGAAGCTGAAATTCCATTGAACGTACCACATTATGCTGCAACTGTTTTCGATATTATGATTTAACTTAATAATAAAATTGAAAACGTTTCTGAATGCGACAGAACTCATTAACGCATTTTTTGTGGTTTAATGAATGAATGAATTTTGGCTTTGGATTTTTTTTGACAAATCTGTCTTACATTCCGTATAGCATGTAGAACCTGTATAATCATAACCTTTCCAACTTTTACAGAGTTGTTTAAGTGTGTTAAAAATGTCATGAAAGTGGCACCGGTCTTAATACTGCAGGGCCGAGTTTTCGATACCATCTAGGCCATTCTGGGTACTGATTATCCAGCTACGTGGAAGAAGTCTAGTGAGACATTAGATGGCCAGCATTTCGAGTTGTTAAGTCTAGAAGAAGGAGGTCATCTTAGTTTTGCAATGCTGAAGATGATACTTATTCCAGCTGGACCTGCACTAACCTAACGTAAAGATGTATTTAGTAAGTATAGACAGAACACAGAACGAAGATCTCGAGGGTAATGAAGATTTGAGCAACGTGAAGGATAAGGTTTTTGGGCTTGATGGTTTGTCAACAACCATGAGAACAAAGTCCTCCGAAAACTATGGTGACAAAGAAAAGATTATGATGTTGATCAAGGCTTATCTTGAACATGGAATCGCTAGGCTCTATAAAACAGTTCTGACATAATGGACAAACAGAACAGACCCTTGAACTATAGCGATCCGAGAGCCATCTGTGAGTCAAACTCAGACACTACTCACTCATCGATCAAGCTAAAATTAACCTTCTCTTGGAATTTTAAATGTTAATAAACCTAGAACATATAAATAATATACTTAACATATAGCAGGACGAACGTAACTTACGCAGCTCTTAAACGCACGTTGTACGTTGTACTCAAATCTTGTTCAGCAACACTCTAACGAGGAGCTTGGACTAAACAACCTCTGCGGGATGCATGTCTATGTTGAGCCCAGAGCCTAGATAAACCCACTTATTAAAATACTGCACTAATTATGAATAGAATATGTTACGAATTACGATTAAGAGAAGATCTGGAACGGTAATCAAGCTAGGTGTGAAGATCGGACGCGTCCATCACGTCACTATACGCTCGCATAGAAAACCTTGTAAATGTAATATCCGTCACAAAACTGTAGGACTAAGGATAGTCCTTCACCACACAAACTTCAGGTGGAAAAGCATGTAAAAGTAAATTTTAAATATAACATAAATTTTATTGATGAGCTACCCGTTTTAAAGAAGAATTATCACCATCAAAAGCTAATTAAAAACCGCATGCGGCAAATTAGCAAATAAATTACACCAAGGATGCCAGCAATGGTAGGTCGAAACATCGCGAGTTTGTAGTGTCAAGAAATAAGAAACAATGTTAGCTGCCTCGATGGCTGTCAGGTTATTTAGTAGAAGCAGCTTCGGACATTAACACTACAGGATAGGAGTCCAATCCCATCCAGGTCATTCTCTTGAAGCATAGGATTCACTGTCTGACAAATCACTTCAAGGCGGAAACGATCAAACACGTGAATAGTAGAAGGGAGAGTGACAGAGAGATCAATCATCCCAAGTTTGGAGCTAATGATCCAATATTAAATTGTTTTCAATATTTCCTTTTATCGATTTCGATTTCTTATTTGACAACTATCCCCTTTCGGACAGGAACATTTCGAAAAAAATATCCCCATGGCCCAATTTGTATCATTAAGTTTGAGTGTGCGAGATCCCTAAGCTCACCTTTTATGGCCGCCTGTGCATTACATTCGCTATCCTTACTTACTAGTTGACACGGAAAAGGAAAACGCGTTGGAGGCTCAACAACGCTTCACCATAATTTGATTGCTGATGATGGCAAATTAGACTAGACGGATGTGAGCGGCTGGCAGCGTCGCTTGATATACCCGGTTTTCGCGATCTTCACATTTGTCTGTCTGGCAGATTCATCCAGAAACGATAGCGAGATGCTTCAAATGTATCAAAGCTTGACACGCGCCCATAGCCCAACCCCGCTAGACGGACCGGTTGCTTTGGGAATGATGACTGGCAACCGTCCCTTAGGACATCCGTAGCCTACAAAGACAGCTGAGCCAACAGGGAACGGATGGATGGTGATTCATGCGAAACTTGCTACAGAAACCATTGGAAAAGCGGCCTACACACACGCGTCCGAAATCGTGCAGATGGATTGGTTCTCATGAAGTGTCTGCCGCTGCTAGGGTGTGCGCTTGCGCGATGCTCTTGTCTGGTCTGCTGCAAGACAATTACCGCGTCTCGTGTTTTGTGCGCGGGCGGACAAAGATGATGACTGTTAATTTTATGCTCTACACTTGTGTTCGACGGTGCAAACACACCACACCGGCCGCCAAATATTAAATTGATCCTCACCAGGGTGCATTGAACGTCAAACATCAGATGATCGTTAAGATTCTCCAAACGTTTTTTTGTTTTGTTTTGTTTTTCTTTTGTCACATCTTATCGTTTTTGCGTACAAGCTACATCACTTGCTTGCAAAACAGTCTGTGCCTTTTACTAATACAACCTTTCCCCCGTTAATCATCATATTTTCAAATAAGGCCACCGTTGTTATAACTGTCGAAAACAATCATCCGAATCGTAAATAAAATTCCATATCAACCGGGTGCACTACTACTCCTATCCACCTTGTCAGCGCACCGAACCACATGGAGAGTGTTCGACATTTTATTGACCTGGCCACCAATAATTGCTATTGTCATGGCAGAATGCCAACAGACTGATGGATTGAAGTGCTGCCCAAAAACCCATTACAAGATCACCAAAAAGGAAAAAGATTCCACATCTTCATGACGCTCGTCTCCCTGCTCCCATGAAGATGGCACAGTAGAAAGCTGTCCGATGGCCCTTTTGCGTGGACATCACGGAGGAAACTTTACGCAAAATTAAAATGTCCATCACAAGTGGATGTAAATTTGGTTGCCCAACTCGTACCACCTTTCGGTGACATCGAACTCGAGCTCGCCTCTGTGGAGATACCGGAGAACCGGTACTGGACGGAAACCGGCGGTGTAAAACCAGTGAAGCGGTCGTGTATAATTGGACATTTTTTGGGAGGGTCATCGAAAAACGGGCTCCCCAAATTGCTTAAGTGAATAATGTTGAAAGTGAAAGAGGGTAAAGTTGAGTTGAGTTTGATTGACATCTTCATAAAGCTGGAGCTTAAAACGTGTGTGCAGGTAGGTCTTGGGACTTGATGCCAATATGGATTACATTCGAGGCGTTTAAGAGTGTGTTCGAAAGCTAGATAAGAAAAATTAATATGATTTACCGAAACTTTACACTGAGCTGAAAAAAGCAGCAGAATAGAGATGACGCGACGTGAAGCATTTTGGAACAAGTGGAAACAGCCACAATGAAGCGATTTGTATGCCAAGATGCTAATCTTGACGAACGTACTCAAAGGCCCAAATCAAGATGTCCAAGGGTAAATACCAATTCTTTGAACACGCTCATATCTCAAAAACAATACCTACTGCGGCTAAACGATACCCTGACGACGTTAATGCGCTAAAACTACGGCCCAGTCAAGGCAAATCGGGTGTGTAACAGGACACCATCTCATAAAGTAGATCAAGAGCTAGGAATCATATTCTCCCGGGAAAATATGTCTATCATCTTATAAAGCGCGCTCAGAGAACGAAATAGACATTTCCAGCATAAGAACTATCGAATGTTGATCATTCCCAGCAGGTAATAAGAACTGGATAACAAACGGAACGACTGAATCGAGAGCGAGAGAGCTTTCAATCGCTGATGACATCCACAAAATCGACGATCTGACACCAGCTAAGCTAGCTAGAGAGGTTTCCTACTAGGAAATGGTTTGGGACACCCCAAAGCATAATCTTCACCACGCACTGCTTCACAGGCAATGGAATGCAAAGCTCGTGCGCTCATTTTCACTGAAGTGGAATTCATTAATAGTTATAAATTATAAGAATTATCCGTCGAACGTTCCTGCGCGCAAGCATTAAACAACATTTTATACGACAATATGACACTTGGTCGTCGACGTTGGGCGGACGGACAAACTATGCTGGCATTTACATTAGAAAGACCCAGCTAGTGGACTTTCGATGGATATTATAGCGTTTCAGAAAGATTGACTTTATTATGATCCATTTGGGCGATGTTTTCCCGTAACCTAACGAGAGTGAATATTATGGATATGATGAAAAATTAATAAACACTTGTCATTGTAGCCATCGCGGGCAAGCAGCAACTTGAATAGCATCCGATCAATTCCGGATTTTCGACACCACTCCCTCGATTTACCAAAGCGTAACAAATCATCGTCGTCGTGATATCATTTCACATTTCAATAAACCTGTCATTTTATGCACATAATTTCAGGACCCGTTCTCGCAACGGCATAACACACGAACACACACAAAAAGCGGCTAAATTCGTGCGCGATGGACCTGAAACTAGATTTCGTTCAAAGCTTCTGCGACATTTGCTAATGTTTCACCTGTTTTTTTCTTCTTCTGTCTCTCAAATAAAGTGATTCAGCTTTTGTGGAATGATATTTTGGAATCAGCTAATACCGACTAACGCGACTCCACACATACCACAATCAACCGTCGGCAAGGATCACCAACTAATAGTATCGGGGCCGAACTGTATTTGCCGAATGGGCAAAGTTTATTATAAATATGCCACATAAATCACATCAACGGAAACCATTAAAACTAATCGATGTAGCTCCGAACCTGATAGCGATCATCACCGTACCACTCACAATCGGATGGCCGGGCGCGAGAGATGGACTCGCTGTCGCTCAATCTGAACCTTTTTCCTTTTGAGCTAGCTTCGCCTGACGATCCGGCCCACATTTGTTAATTTATGCGCGACTTGCGTTAAAATACTAAATTGATCCAATTTATAATCGAGTTCCCAAATGCGGGCACCCAGTCGATGGGATTCGCTTTATCCGAGGCGAAAGGTGAAAAATTAAGCTCAAAGTCCTCCCTCTCTCTCACACACTGTCGGGCTCGGGTGTTGAACAAGCAAAGTACCGCGGTAATCGCACGTTCACTATTAATTACCCATGATCAACATCTCCGCCGAACGACTTCATCACCGGGTGAACGATTTAAATAATTGCTTACAAATTGATTTGTCTCGTTTTGCAAATAAAATATATTAACCGACAACTGCCCCCTCGGGGGCACTCAACACGATCGATGTCCAGCAGATGAAACAGAAGTAAACGCGTTGCCCCTGTCATAGCAAACGAGCCTGCACGAGTTCTGCCCGCAACACGATTCCGGGGACTCGCTCAGGAACTCGCTTTTACGAGCCGGAAAACTTTGCATCTCCCGTTCCTCACATTCCGTGCCCGGCTGACGAGCAACAAAATATGACATCAAATTCTGCTAAAACACTCATACAACGCACCGGTACGTACGGATACATTATCAAGCCCATTTCTCACCGATATGCTGCGCGGCGCTGCAGTACCGCGTCGCCGACAAGTTGACCGCTGCAGCGGTTCTAGCCACTCGAGCCTACCCTATTCTCGGACTAATTCCTTTTCCATGCGAGAGAAACTAATGCTGTCCATGCTGCGTTTTTCACAAGGGCTCAACTACGATCAGCATACGAGCCAGGGCATACGCAAGACAACAGGTAGGAGCCATTGGGAGTAGCGGGAGTGTGGCTCCATGCCCATTTCCGGGACGCCTTCCACCTTGGCCGCATCAGAATGCAATTATCTGCACCCAGTGCGCAGCAGTTGCTGAAATGAGAGATCGCACTTCATTAAAGTCGCCAAAGAAATAACACCGACCGGGAGCAGAACGGAATCGCAGAATGGGTTCGGCTGGTACGCGGCTGTGAGAGGTCCGTACGAACGCTGGACCGAGCCGAGAGCTGTTGGTTTTGTTTATTTTATTTTAATTTGAATATCCCGCCTCACTGAAACCAATAACACAGAGTCCTGGAACCATTGGACGGCAGGGAAGCGCGCTCTGGGCGAAATTTATGTTCATCGATCCCGGTGAAACGATTCCACGGCATTCGGTTTCACTGGACGCACACAGCCTATGCGGAGGGGATCTTGCATGTCTTGGGCTAATATTTAACGACACCGAACTCCAAGTGAGATGTTTTCAATTGCGATTATTAATAATGCTCCAATGAGAATCGTCCATCAAATTTTCACGCCAAACAGTTCGCTTTCTTTCCCGACGTTGTGGTGAACAGCTTTTCCCGGGCCAGGGCATTTAGTCAACGAGCAGACAAAAGGGCTAACTTATTAGCTTACTAGCTTCTAAGTGGGCATTACTTTCCGTGACGATAATTGCAACAATTTCTCAGCGGTCGATAGCTTGTCGAACTTTTGCTGGAATCAGCCGCGAAATTAATGTCTTTACGAGGAAAATGTTCCCCCAAGCATGGCTTTTCTTTTTGAGAATAATATTTCCGTAAACCTATTTATGATATAACCCAATTAGATTTGCGCTATTGACTATCGTCGTCCGGTACGAAGATGCGCACTATTTGGCTGTGTTTCGCTAGCTGTGCCAGTTCTAAATCCTGTCCACACACACACACAGGCCGTGTCTAAATCATCGACCAACAAAACGGTCCGAACGTCACCGTACCTGCTGCTGAAAGCTTATTTTCCCACATTCCTATCGGAACATTAATACCGTTCGACTTATTGGAAAACTGACCGGTCGGTAACCCTCTAACTCGTTTGCAGCACGATGAACAACCCCCGGCACAAGGTTGGCCCGTGTGAAATGTGCGGTGCATGGTTGGGAAGATAAAAGCTTCCTCGACAGCTCCAATATGTCGAGGTTTCTTTGAAAACACATGAAAAATATTGATAAACACATTTTAGCACTGGTAAAAGGCTACCCAAGCGAACCGGGCGGAACCGGTGCCCCGGCCGAACGGTGAGAGCACGGCCAACCATCCACACAACATCATATTTAACACTTGAAAAGCTTGACTAATTTGTTATAAACATGAATCACTTGTTTCTTTGCCTTCTCTGCCACCTGCCGCACCAGCGGGCCACGGTCCGAAATCCGATCTACGCGATCGGCGCGATGGCACCGTGGCACTGCCTAATCGGCACGATCCCACAATCGCACCAGTATTCGAAATATTTCATCATAAATAAGAAAAATAATTGCATCGCGCGAGCGCGCGCGCGACCACTCTCGCTTCTTTGTGTTGGCTTCAGCAGAACGTACGCGAACGCCAGAACACCATCCCGGCCACCTCGTAAAGAGATGAGCCCTTTATCATGTAAATATGTGTGGTTCCGCGCGAACCGATTGCGAACCGACTGCACGTACACTCGAAGAACGCAAAGCGGGAATGGCCCGTTGTTCGTTACTGCATCCCGGACAACTAGCTTGCCCGTTGGTGCCGCAGTCCGAAGGTGTATTGTTGGGAGGGACGGGCAGTAAGTAAGGCATACTCCAACCATGTCATCACATGCCTCAACAACGCTTCTTACATTAGCCAAACAAATGGCGAAACTAAACTATTACAATGTTCATTGAAGCCACCACAGACCGGCCCCACATCCTGGCCGACCCCTTGCGGCCCGGTCCGGCCCATTTTATTTCCAATATATTTATTTTAATTGACGTTCATTTGATTGCTGAATCTAACTTTCGTTGGCAGATGCAGCTGTAGTATAGCAAACTGCAATAACCATAGGCCACACCGGCCACTGGTACGAAGGTTCACGTAATACGCGTACCCCTTTAATTAGACAGCGGGCGGGCGCCGAGTGTCATCAGCCTCGCGCATATCGTTAACCTGAAAACGTGTTCCAAAATCACCATTTGACTCCACCTTACGGAGGTCGCCCATGATGCGCGATCTATGGTGGTTATAAAAATAGTTGACCATCTCGCGCGCCTTGTACCAGGGATCGGCAAAGAGCGTCCGCTAAATTGCGCTCCAAGGACCCAGCATCGTATCATTTATCAATGCAGGGTATGCGAATGGCTCATTACACTACACATGTACCCTCGTTGAATCAGTGATTGATGTCAGCTTGAGATTTGAAAATTAATTGCATCGTAAAATACGGTCAATAATGTTTCGCTCTCTTGCGCCCTCGGAGGATGGGGGCTCAGATAATTGGGCTCAAAGATCTAAAGCATTTTTAAAGGAACAGATTACAATGCAGGAAGCATTGGTATAGAAACTTAAATTTAAAATGTTTTGAGTGTTCCACTATCCTTAAAATGTATCTAACTTGTGTTGAAGCAAGATATCTTACCTTATCTAACAAGACTTGATGCGTTCTGGCACCAGTCTTGTATCAGTCTGTTGGTATGATCAGCCCACCGGAACATTGTTTAATTTGCTGCACGATAAGAAAGTGATTTTACAACTCAAAAAGATCTTTATAGCAGCAGTTGCTCTATAATCCTGCTTTAAAAGATCATTCAAAAATCATTTCTAGCTTTCATGATCAGCTTTTCAAAAGTCCTTGAATTATTTTTACTAAGCCTCAAACCAATGATATCCTTTTCAAAATCTGCTCCTTTTAGATCGCTCTGTATCTCTTCTTCTTCCTAACGACCTCTAACTCTTAAGTCATGCCTGCCATTTCTGGCTTACTAGACATAAAAATACCACATAGTCGGAGAGTCAGTCCTCACTACGGGGAAACGGTTCGGATGGGATTTGAGTCCCGGTCATGCCGTATGAAGACTGGCACCGTTGTCGCTCCTACCACTGGGCCGCCCCTTTAGGTAACGTCTGCAAATGATGACTTGTGATGTGTGTAAATTGATATATTTTCTTATATAGTTAGCAAGCTACTTATGGACATATTAGTCTATTCAATCATTTATTTGTTTATTTCTTTAGTTACCTGTTTACAAATCTGCATTGTCTTGATGTCGTATGTAAAAGTCTCTTGTGTCAAATTTGTCTTATACAAAGCTGTGATGATGGTGACAATTTGATAATATTGAATCAGAACGAATCTGCATAACCTCGAGACACACGCACTATTATACACTTTGGGTTTGACCAAAGACTGACTTGTGCTCGACAAGAGGTGATCTCTAGCCTGAGGTACTAATCTTATCTTCTATAACTCAAAGTTACATTTAAAAGTAATGTTTGAAATCATACATCTCCCATATCGAGCCTATGCGAAAGATAGGTCCTGTAAATCTTATATTCAGCTTGGTATTTATGTCTCTATGGCGCCAGGTAGAAGCGTGGACGGAAAAGTAGTCATCCGGCTCTTACAATTTTTGCAGACATGAATCGTTGGTCTTTATCATTCTAATTTTAATGATGAGCTAACAAAGGATTTAGGATTGTTCAATTTTACTCCAACTATATGTCTGCATGCCATCTTGTCCTTAATATGCTGTAAGTAGATGATTTATACAGTAGTTTACTTTCAGTTATTGAGTCCTCTCTCTCTGATAGTTTTCAAAAATCTCTTAAGACGATTACGGAAAGGTATTCTTCGAGTAAGACAAGCTGTTCAGCCCATTTTTTGACCTATCATCTTTATCATGAAAACTAGTACAATATTAAATCATTAGTAATCGATCCTGGTTACCGCAATATTTCACAGATCAAGCCACAAAAATATCAACACCTTTCGTTTTTTGTAGCTATATTCTACCAAATAGAATGTAGAGAATCCAATTTTCGTAGGTTATCACCTCAAGCCATAATGAAATCTAGTTCAGCCTTTCATAATAAAGGATACCATCAGAACGAGGCGTATCTCTCTGTTCTTTGCGAGCTTCCTCCCTTCTTTTTTCTTTATCCTTCATGAAGTTCTTTCACCAGCGTAACAAGCCTCACAGAAAACCTGATGTTCCTAGTTTTTTATTCTAAATCGCCCACGATGCGTCAAAGGTTCATTACCGGTACTATACTTCCCTTTTTTCCTGCGCCCCCAATGTTCCCTTCTCCACAGTTCCCCGTTAAAGTGCATAACTCATACCGGGCCTGTTAACAAGTCCAGGCTTAGAGGTGAGGTTTCTCACGGTTTTCCCAGGCCCGGTGATTGCTTTCAGGGCAAGCAAATTTTTTAATTGCTACTTACGGATAATTTCCGTTAATTTCTTCTACACACGCTCCGCACACAGCTCCCATCTCTGTCTATCGTTCGCCCCTGTTCCCGTTCGCCGCCCTACGGTAGTGCCGATCGCTTTGCAGGGAGTCATTCGGGCGCCCCCGTCGGGTTGTTGCTGATCTTTTTTACGCCCAGCGAAAACCACCGCTCCGAGCAGAGCCACCTGAGCCTGGAGTCTTTCATCTGCGCTTCTAATTAAATTTATAGCACTGCTTATCATCACAGGCGATCGATTTCTTGCCTGGTGGTGCCAGAGCGCACAGACTCTTTCTACCCTTTCGAATTTCCCATCACCGCGGCCAGTCTGGCGCTCACCAAAAGCAGCGAAAAAAAAAACTTTCAATGATGCATCTGTTTTTCGTTTTACGTCGTTTTTGTTTTTGTCTTGTTGTTTTTGCATGCACCCAAACATTTAGCCCCAACGCAGGGAGCGCATCGTGTTTCACCAAATACCAATAAGCCACCAGAGAGCTACCAGCGAACCGGTGCTCGGTCCCTCGCTTGCTTGCTCGCTCGAAAATAACTTGATGACTGTAGCAGCCGAACTTTAAGGTTCATGTTTCCTGCCTGATTTACTTACCAACCGCGGAAAATGATTGGTTCCAAGCGTTTGGGGCAGTTGATCCATGGTTTCACAAATTAGGAGCCTGAATGCACCAATTAAACTGCATGTAAATCTTACGCCTTACCGCTTTAAGACACATGCAAAGCCCATCAGCAACCGTGCATCAATGCCGATGCACCACACTTTTAAATGCAAACCACTGCAGGTCGCTCGTTTTATGGTTGTCATCAATTTGTTTTCCTTTCCCGCCGTGTCTCACCGTCCCTCCATGGCACCTTCACCACACCTCCCGGGCTACGGAGTTGCGCCTTGGATACCGAAAGCCATATGTACTTCGTATGTTCAGCATAAATTTCAAGCACCAGTTTGATATTTTGAAATCAGTTTATTAAAAATTGCAGGGGGTAAATATTTACACTGTTATTTATATTATTGTTATGTGCGCTGCTCGGTCGCCGTGCAGCCGAGACGTTCTCGCTCGCTCGCTCGCTCGCTTCCCTGTACAAAGCATCCCATTTTACCTGAGCACCGTGTTAGCCACCGCTCGTTCGACGGAAGGCGTTCAAGAACAGCGCTTAAGCTGGTTTACGATGTAGTGCACGTTAGAAGGCACGGGAAAGTCTTCCGCGCGGGATCTATCCGATTTCCTTCCACCGAAACGGAATCGCATTTAGGAGTGCTTGATCGCGCGCGCACACGCCCTTCCATGCTCGCCTCTTCTTCGCCCGGTGAAATATGAGAAATGTGTTCTCGCGTAGAAACGCGAACACAGCGTCGCGAATATGAAATATAGACTGGCTGGAAGGACCGATATTCTGCTCTGTTTCCATTTACCTCCAAGTTCATCCACCAAAGGTAGCATGCACACTCACACACAGGCACACGCACAAGCTCATACTAAAAGGTTCGTCCCCGTTTCGGAGCAAGCTACGCGTAGCCACCTTTTTACGAGGCACAGCTCTGAAACCTGGGCCCAATGGTAGTTACTGACGGGCAGAGAAATTGAAAAATTTAGATTGAAACCTTTGATAAGCGCACAAGTTATTAATATAAGTGATCATATATTTGTTTTCGCGGAATCATTTATGTTTGGTTTGTACTTTGAAAGCTCTCCGTAGCAAACTGGCTAACTTTGCGATTTCTTCGAGCTTTAGGCGTATACCTGCACGAATATTGTTTGTAGATGATGGTTTATATTAGAGCTGGTTAAGTTATGGACAAGTATCGATCCCCCCGATTCACTAAAACTAGTTTCGAAAGTGACAGGGACCTCAACAGCTACATATTATCATGTCTTCTATAATTGACAGTGAGCAGGCGGGTTGGCCTTTCTTTCAGATTTAGAATCAATCTTACTGGCATTTAAAACCTATTGCGTAAATGGTTGGTAGGATACTCTGACGAGACTTCCAGCCATTAAATTTTATTCTTGGACTTGAATACAATAACACTTGCGAGTATACTATAAGAAATTTTCATTCGTGTTTATTTTTTTACATTTTGACTTTTTTCCTCAAGTGTCTTATATTCCTTTTCCTATCGACCTGCTTTTTCTGTCGTCCGTATTTGGATTCTGATGCAATCTAGTGCTAGATAGCTCTCGGTCCTTGATCCGTCATTCGGAGGAGGAAGCTTTTATAACTCAATTCAGAACATGGCAAACATAGATGAGACAGACAGCTTTATTATGGGGCTCTCCTATGTAGCAGAAGCTCATCAAAAGATCGAGTTAGCAATACCAAACCTCTGGTTAGAGATTAACGAGATAAACGAGAGATTAACTATCAGTGTTTGTATTTACGCAGTAGTGTTTACACATTTGAAGTTTTTCAAAACTTCACCTGCCACGACAACAACATTAATGTTGAGTTAGCGCAAGAGTATCGGCTACCAACCGTTCATACTACAGCTTGACGAAACTTTTCCACTCAAAATACTTGTTGCGACGGACGAAGCTGGTACTGTATAAAACATTTATAGCCCGAGTACTCATACCCTCAAAGACATGGACTCTGAACAAAACTGATGAAACTCTCTTAGTCGCCGTTCGAGAGGAAGAGGCTCAGAAGGATCTTTGGTCGGTAGGACAATAGAGGAGTCATCGCGCAGCGAATAAGTCTCACCAACTTGAAGTGGATTAATGATGCCATGAGAATAGCACCGGACGACGGTCGTCCACATGAACAGGAGAGGCGTGGTAGGCACAAATTGAGATGTGTTGACGGCATTGATGCGTTCGCTAGAACGTTCGCCAGGACGCCAGAATTTTTCTTTAGCTAGATAGTCAATTTTATATCAATCTGTACTATATTTTTGAGAAGATTGAATATGTGCAAGCCCTTGCTAGAAGTTAAATTTTGCAAGTCAAATAGATAACACGTAAGATAGAGATTAATAGCTTATACAAAATCGGAAGTCTTTCGTTAAAATGTTCCTATGTCTCAACGTTCATTCTGTAGCAGCATAATTGATCAAGGATAGGCAACATGGGAACTCAGATCATCTGGTATTATCAACCTTTGGAATAATAAACACTAAGCTGTCTTTCTTTGCTGCAACGTTGCCATTCCAAACAGCAGACATCTTGTACAGTACGAAGGGCACTTGTTACTCGAAAGTATGTTTGCATCTATTTTACTAAACATAATAGGTTTGCTGCTGAAAGATATTGCACAACACTTCACACTCAAGCAGTTGATATCGCACCAATATTTGAAATTAGTTACGGCCTGGGCCTTAAAAAATCGCCCCTTTTATGAATGTCATCTTAATTTTTAATTTTATGTTTGCGGGGATAAAATGAATAATGTCGTTTATAAAAATTTAGAAGAACGTGAAGTATTTGATATTTCTTTGAGGAACACCCAATCAATCATGCAAAGTGTCATCTACCCTTCCTTTAAAGATGCAATCAAACAGTTCTAAAATGGTATTAAACAGCTTTCACTATTACGAGAGCCTAAGAACTAGGAACGATTTGCACTGGAACACTGTAGCACATAACGTTTCATAGGAAACCTCCATAAACCTCCATAACGTTTCATAGGAAAGAGAAATACATTGGAGTTGATCACATCCGTAAGCTTTTGATGTCTTGAAAAATGATTTCAAATGGGTAAAATATTGTCCCAGACAAGTGCTACTTTAAGGCTTAGCGCTCAATATTGAATGAAAATCGTTTCTACTCTGTAAACGACTGTTGATACTCGTTTCAGAGCAAAGTGAACTCATACTTCATTCGCACTGGCTGCACACTCTACATTCTGACGGTTGGCGAGGGTGCAACAGCGGGTGCAACAGTATTATATGCCAGCTAAATCTTCCCATGCACTTCCCAGGAACCCGCGCCCGATAATACTCGCTCGAAGTAACCGAGAGTGAACCAGACTGGCGAAACATGTCTGCAGCACTGGAGCACGATCGTGAAGCGTTAGCCGCGAGCGCATTTCGATTTAGCGACCTAGATGGGTCGTGAAGCACCAGTAGTACACTTGCAGACAATGCGGCTTTCCTTCCTAGACTCCCGGATAATAATACTTTCAGTACGAAGTGATGAATATGAATGAGATTAGTGTGAAAACTCCTATATGTGAGAATCGGTGAGAGTGTGGGGCCACCAGATCCGATTCGCGGTCGTGGAGTCATTTGGTGTGCAGGAATTATTTCCTGACTTCCTAGCCTGCAGCTCGAATGCACCGACTGCAAGATGCCCCCGTTCCCGGCTGCAATGCAAACTAAAACTGGGGAAAAGAAATGAATCATGATTTCGTTTTGTCGTGCGACCGGTCGTGTGGATGCATTAAATTTTGTCCACACGACCTGCAGCTTTTTTACCCCGGCGACAGTCGCACACAATTGCTACGAGTGACACTAAAGTGCAGCCGGGACACCGTCGAAAAACATGCGCTGTTACGAAATGGATGGAAATTTATTATTTTAACATGACATTATCAGACAGCCGGTAGTTAGTAGGATTAGACTGGTAGAGTATTGATTTCCGTAGGTTCCGTCCGTGGCAGAGGGCTTATTATTTCCATTTGTATCGCAACTGGTATCTTTTTTTTTTGAGTCAGCCTGAAGATGGAACAACGCAGTCTGTGGCATCCTTACAGAAAGACGCATGATCTTTGAGAATAATTTTAAACCCGTCTTCAATGGAGTGATCACATACAGCGCAAAAGATGATAATTTTGATGTAGCTTTCTCTCAAGATAGATGCTCCAAAATGCATACACTGATACCACTATCCATAGCCGCACCTGTATTTTTCGTATTACTCCATAACTTCGTAATGATTTGATTTCTTTACATTTTGACCGTGTAGAGAGAGCTTCTTTTCATCATACAAGATACAAGCTATGGGGCGGTCCAGTAACCGAGGCGACAACGGCGCTGATCTTCATACGGCCGGGTCGGGATTCAAATCCTATCCTGACCGTTCCCCCGACGACTAACTATTCAACTACGTGGTATCATTGAGTATAGAAAGTCAGAAATGGCAGGCATGACCTTAAGAGGTCGTTAGGCCAAGAAGAGAGAGAGAGAGCAGATGCCCTTCTGAGCACTGCCATGTTTAGATTCCTTAGTACAATGTTAATTGCTTGCAGTGATGGACAATAGAATAAGACTACTTTTAAATCCGATTAATTGCTCAAGTAAAAGAAAAATTGAATTTGAACCTTTTGGTTAACTAAGCAAGTTTCTTGTAATATGCTGAAAATGTTTGTTTTGTGATAGGAATTCGGAATGCAGCCAAAGAAAAGGACAAGCCGCAGCATATATAATTAATAGAATTTCTGTAATCTTTTAAGCAATCGTATTTGATTGTATTAAAAGAGATCGTTTTTGTATTTGTTAAAACCACTAAAAGACTTTCAACATTTTATGATTATGCTCAGCTATATTGTACTCTGTTTCATTAAATAAAAGAAGATCTAACTTAAAATACTCTCTCCAGGTTCTCTTGCCGTCTCCATCTTCTTCTTCATAAACCCCCAGAAGGATAATGTCACACTAAACATCCCATGTTCGAAAGCAAGTTTTACCTGTTTTACCAGCTTTGACACGACTCGCATTGCTACGTTTTGCCAACGTTACCTTCTTTCTTCCGCCCCACAAATCATGTATCAATAAAAGGACATCAAGTGTTACTTTGAACGCAACAACTCTGTTCCTTTCTGGGCGACAGTATTATTTTCATCAAAACCATTTAGATCCGGATCGTACAACGAACCCGCCGACGACGAATGCGTGCGGTATTAATCCCGGCCTGGCGTCCTTCCCTGGCCGGGCCACGCTACACGCTTTACGATACTGTTACACGTTAATGGTTCGAATAGAGTGCTCGTCCGTATAATGGCCCACCACCACGAAAACAAAAAAAAACACATCTCGAGATCCGAGAACAATTTCCGAAGATCGTCCCAGCCTGACCGAACTGTGTGCGCACTTAATGATGGCTATAAAAATCACGAAAATAAGGAGATTTATCCTCACTGCTCAAAAAGAGAAAGATGTCAGATAAAGAGCAACCACACAAGTGGAATATCGAGGCACCCCAGAAACCTGGTGCTCTTCCCTGGTCGGTTTGGCGTTTGCTTCAGTTCCACGGTTCGGTATTGAACTTGTACAACAAGCTAAACGACCCTTTGCCAATTGGCGCGCTCTTCTTCACAGTCCAGATCGAGCAAAAGGCCAGCAAACCACCGGCCGGGCCGAGATTTGATGGCACACATTAATGTAATCATCGTCTCGTCATCATGTCAAACTTTTTTGCGCCATGCAAATTAAAAAATAATTTATTGGTAATAAATTAAGGCTTCTACCTGCATCAGGCTCACCTCCGCTTATCGAGGCCACTACATATCGATTGTCCGTGGAGCCCGGCTCAAACAACGAAGCAAGCCTTATGAAGAGCAGGCGGTCGTGTCGTTTTCGTTTCTCCTCCAACACTGTCGCCTTCGCGAGCGACACTGACTGCACCTTATATCACGCGTTAATTGCTCCTGGGACACTCGACAAATTAAACTTGAGAATAATTTTACGATCCTGGCCTTTCCACTCTCCTTTTGAACGGGGCTCCATTAAGTGCGATATTGGAGAAATACTTCTATTCGGACACGGACGTTTTGCTTTACCATTTTTGTACGTATTTCGCATTTCGTTTGTTTTTGTTTTTTACAGGTGAAAGCGAACGGAATGCTGATTACCGTAACAGAGACATTGAGGAATTATAATTACTGACAGACAGAAACATGTCAAAGGCATTTCGAATGATCCTTGAGAGTGTGAACGCATTTTCGATATTCGATCGTAATATTCCAACTAGAGATGGCCATAATTGGCAAAAAAACGTGACTGGTTCCGGACGATTCCAAACAAATCGGAACCAATTCCAGAAAATAGGTGCAAAAGACCCGTCCGTAATTTGAGGCCAGTTTAATGCGTATGAGCCCACCTTCGATCTTTTAATTTAGGTAGGTGCAAACGAACCGTCAGGAATCGTCGGAACCGTCAGAACCGTCACAACCTTCGGAATCGTCGGAATAGTTTGAAGTTTGGTCGTAATCGTCAGATCCGTCGGAACCGTTGGAACCATCTGGAAATGTCGGTACCGTGTAAACGGAAATGGAGGCATGTTCTGCCGATTTCAACGGATCTGACCTGTTCCCATGGCTCAAGACGGTTCTGATGCTTCTAGACAGCGTCAACGGTACCGGATGGTTTCAACGATTCTAACGATTCCTGGCGGTTCGGAACAACTGAATGGTGTCACGTGAAACCGATGATTTCATTTCTTCGAAATCGGAACCGAAGGAAACTTAGGTACATTCCAAGGAAACACCAACCAACAAACATTGTATATCTTTATCTAGTCCATCTTCGACCACACACACAGTATTCAAAGACACCAGTCCTCTACAAAGCAACTATTTCATTCATCGAAAGTCATCCACATTCTGCAATCAATAAAGTATCAATATAACGATTTGCCGAGAACAGACATTGAAACACAGTGTTTGTGTGTGTGTGTGTGCCAGCGAACGATCTCAACTGCATACCAACAGATTTAATTCAATTCAAATTTTACGACCTTTACATGACACCTTACAGCTAACTATTTTGCGTAAGCCTTTACCTTACACCTTCGGATAATGAAGGACCCAAACCGTACGAGCGCTTGGCCATCCGCTTTCTTGCTATTGGAATGGGCAAACGCAATGGTGCACAACTGGCAGTAAGAGCATCCTACCATGTAGGCTAAGGATTGGCTCGGTAATGATTTTTATTTAGGCTATAAAACGCGTGCACTATGGCTAATCCCGCTCGGCGCTCGCTGCACCATCCTCTTTTACGGCTTTCGGGTGACCTGCTTGGGAGCTGCGATACACATCTTCGCCTTCTGTGCGTGTGTCACTCGTGCGATGGACACAAACAACTGGCCGGACGGACACCCCGAGATCTCGCTGTAAACCCTTTGGCGGACTTCAAAATCTCAATTGGTGCTCAGGGGCAGTGGTTGCAAAAAACCTCTCGTGGCCGGGGGTAAACTGAATACCAATAAGATTAATATTCCAGTCCCAACAGATTGTCTACAAAGTTTCCAACGCTTCGAGAGGTGAGTTGTGTGAGCAGACACACATTTGCAGTGTGCAAACTTTTATAACAACCCGTCTGCAATGGACGATGAAAAATCACGGCAAAGCCGCTATATTAATCAAACGTACGATTGGCGGAGGTCAGCTCGTCTATTCCCGCCCGGGATGAGGTAATCCTGCCAACCGAGTGGCATTTCACCATTTCGAAGCTGGTACTACTTATTAGTGTTGCGATAATTATTTCAACCTTACATTGAGATATTCGATTTAATATTTTTATAGTTAGTACAAATTTGACAGGCTTCAAAGGATCTTTAGATTTTAATTCCTACTACAACATCTAAAGGATGTCGTTGACATTAAGATGAAACCTCTTCAGATATTTACTCAACTCAGCAGCATCCCAATATCAGCTAGCAAAACAACAAAACGATTACTAAAACTATCGACAAAATATTCAATCTCTGCTACGATATCTCGCATCCCTCTCGGCTGTGGCACATAGCGGACACCGTGACTCGAAAGGAGCCCGACCGAAATCGACGAAAACTCGACGCTGTCAAACTATTTCTCAAAGATTTAAACAACCGATTCAAAAATTGGAGTATTCCTCGCACCTTGCCGCACCGCGCTGCTGCCACGGACTGGAGCGATTATCATTAATCTTATTTAAATACGAAATTGAGAGCAGCATCAATAATTATCCTCCAACCACGATCCTCCAATCAACTCCACCAACCAACTCACCTGCACGGTGAAATATGCTTTCAGTAAGGTGCGAAGTCGTCATCATTTCGCGGCGGGGGAAATATCGTTTGTTTGTTTGTTGTTTGCTGCCTTCTTTCTTCCCGAGGAACGCAGAGTGCGTGCGGATCTGCTGGAATGTGGTTAAGCTTGTACTGCTACAACTGCCACAACACACAAGAACGTCTACTGCTTCTCCGTACACACACACACACACACAGAGATCGGCGGCTGAGTGGTGAAACCGTATAGCACACGATCGCAGGTTTGCCTGTTGGTTTTTTTTACTTCTCCTAGCTCCCTTTTTCTTTTCTACCGCACGAAGAAGCCTCCCCGAACCAGGCGTCGTCACTATAAAGCGCTGAAATTAATCTTAAGCTGTTGGGCATACTCTTGTACGCTGTCAACCGATACCAGCTGACCGTGTCGCCAGCTACAACAAACCATACCGGTAAGCTTGCCGAGGATCCGCTTACCCATGCGCCTGACAAATAGACGAACCGAACCGGGATCCATAGCTCCGGACCGCCTCGTCAGAATCGAAACGGCGGCCGATGTGGTTGGATTTGTCTCCACCGGTGACATATATTAAATGCTTCTGGTAGATAAGCGCTGCCAGCGACAACGCCAACTAACGACAAGGGTAGGAAAATAAATGTGGCAACGATAAGGATGGGAAGCAACAATAAATGAATTCCAATCAAGTCACGACACGCAGAGAGTGTCGATTAATTCAAACCGAATGGATAAACGGTGTATTACCGGTCGGCCAGCTAACTTTGCGCCGACAGCTATGCGCTACATTTTTCGCCTCTTTACGGATGCCCGCGATGCCATCTTCGAACGCTAAACGTTTGTACTGCTACCCTACATGATGTATACGATTTATGTCACAAAAAAGCCCCCTGTTGCGTTATGAGATTTAATTGATGGATTTTATTTCATTGAAGAAACATAACCTCCGTATAGTTTGGAAAAATATTTAGCAAGTACTTTATTTATCGTTTATTTATGCAATGAAATGAAGCTCGTTCAGAAAAATGTGATTTAAATAGTATTTACCGAATATACTCGCACATTTTCTTATCACAAATTCGAGGAAGCTTTAGGTCTCTGGGACCTCATTCGCCTCTTCATTTATAGTCCTGTAAGTGGTTCAATGTAAGTGTGATGTACGATCACTACAAGACCGGGGAGCAAAATTTCATCCAAATTGCCTCCCCGATACGCAGGACGGACAATCCATCTACGGGTAAAATAGAGTCACGAAACTATTCGTATACGTATCAATGAACAGGAGTTTACATAGCAGCAGAATGGCTCGGAAAATCCCATTCATTAGTAAAGTCACATTTACATTCCTATTCAAACAAGATAACGACCCGAAGCATACATCTAAGATTTTCTTTCGCTCTTCTCAAATCACAACGCTAGAATAGCCTCCATCTAGCAATCGAAAATTTGTTCGCTATACTAGATTTAAAGATTGACAAAACTAGTGTAGGAAATTGAAAAAAAAATACTTGAAAAATCTGTAGCACGCCTGGGAGGAATAAGATAAACAGCACATAAAGAATTTAGTAGAACGCATGCTAAAGCGGCTGCATCAGATCACTAAGATCAAAGGGGGACATATACATATATTATTGAATAAATCTTTTTCTCCTTGCCTGAACAACCTCCTAGTTCTTGCCGTTACTGGATTACTAGACGTCATGATACCACGTACATAGTTGGATAGTCACTCCTCACTACGAGGGAACCGGCACATATGGGTTATGAACGCCGGTCCTGCCGCGTGAAGTCCGACGCCGCTGTCGCATCTACCACCGAGCCGTCCGCGAATAAATATGTAACTTGAATCTAACTTTATTTTGTCTCAGTGATTGCTTCTAATGAAAAATGAAATGTTGGCAAATAAATAATTTTGACAGCAAATAAAACATTTATATTTAAAATGTTTTAAGTATCAAAGCTCTTCAAGATGAACAAATAAAGTATAAGATATTAAATAAAAGAATATATGGAGTGCACCTTTGTTTTGCCGGTCACTGTAAGTGTGTTAGTAGGTAAGTGGAGTTTTTTTCCGTCACGGTATAGAGAGCAAAAAAAGGCAAAAATTAGTTGAAGTTGGGAAAAGTTAAAAACCTTGCGAATAGCTACACATAAAGCATATGATTAGCGAGCGTCTAAGAGGAACATCAACGTTTGCGATATTGGCAATTGACCCAAAATGAGGTCCTGAGGCCCTGATGTTTTAAAACGCGTGACCACGGGGGCTATCTCACGGGTCACTCCCCCTTATATGAGGCCTCTCAAACGTGGTAAGGTGGTCGCTTACACTATACTCCATCATTTGTGTAGTAAGACTAGCGGGGTTGACTGACCAACAAGCCTCCTCTTACCGGCGGGGCTTCCTTGACCGGCGTGGCGTAATCCTTTGCCCCCAGAACATGCCACTGGGTGGATCGCATAAACCATAACTTCTAGTGATTTTAAAATAATTTAAGAAACTGTCAGGATCTATCGCTTCTTCTTCGCCTGTGGACTTTGGCGTCGTTTGAGATTTTTGAAGTGATCACATGCGTAGAATAACCTTCCACAACCATTCTTCGTACTGTTCAACATCCGACCTGGTCTTCACCGTAACTACAAAAGCATCTTGTTCAATAAAGCTTTAATGCTACAGATATGCTGTATCTCCTATTTTAAATACCTGTAGGCTTCTACAATTATAAGTTCTTTATTCATCGTGAACGGGAGATATGTCTTATCGCGCTATGTATGAAAACCAAGAGGAGAGCTTATCCGATCGGATGATCTTATTTATACATTCTCTCTCTCGCCTTACGCTCGCGCACCTATCCTTTATCCTTTCTCACGCACCTATACTTTATCACGCACCTACGCACTTCTAACTTTTCGCGCTTCGGATTATAATGCGTATCCTGCCCGAATCTCCAGTTATACGCTTAACTCTCTAACTATCTAACTTGAGACCCTAGTTAACCCTTGACATCGCAGACCTCAAGTGATGGGAAAAAGCTGTCCATGTTAATTCATGTATTTTGAACAGGCGAACACGACTTACCCTTACAACAAAGTCTCCTTGCACTTATTGTGCTTCTATTGCAGAAAAACCCTTCAGAGCCTACAGTTTTATCCGCATGGGATTCAATACCGCTTCCTTTGGGGTAGTTACCGATGTTACAATATGCCGCTTCCTTTGGGGTAGTTACCATTGTAACACTATTCTGCCCTCCCAGAGAACCAGTGCAACATGCACGGAGAGTAAAATCGATAATTGTAGCACCATTATGGCCATAAGCCTACTCTCAGCACCAGCCATGCTTAGGCACAACAACTCAAGATAATCTAGTTTTTTGTATGTACTATTCTTCTCATTACAATATGTCCATAGGTGCGCACTCCGCACACATGGGGAGTGCACAAATTGCTTATTACAATGTCGTCACCGAATTTATTCAGCCATAAAAGCGCTGCACTACAACCGAACACACACACACACACACACACACACACACACACACACACACACACACACATACACACACACACACACATTTGTCCCTGGCGACGCTAACGAACGCCCAACTGCCGGACGGAACAGGACTGGACCATCTAGAACTGGCGTGCCTGACGATCGATTATCTTTTCCTATTGTGTGCAATTTACCGATTCTGCAGCGAAGCACCAGTTGTTCGGTCGGTTCGGTGCAGTTCCACCCAGGAGGACCCGGCCAAAGCTTTCCGATCGTAAAACTCATAAATAACTTTGCTCGCTTCCAGCACTCTGCGCCAGTCCAAGCTGGTCGCCGCGTGTGATTGCCAGCGTGAGTGCCGTTTTATTTTAGCACTAATCGGTCACTTAGCATCCGACCGGATGGTCCCGGCCAGTTGCGCCATTCTCGTGCGCAAAGCTGATCTTTTGCGCCCAGTAGTAGGTGGCGCACTTTGCGCGAATCGTACGTGCTCCTGCTCGTGCTTCAAATTCGACCCGTACCTATCGCGCTATCGACACGAGACAACCCAATTATCATCCACCTGTGCAAAATTAAGCAGAGCGCTAAGGTGCGAACTGTTTGTTTGTAAACAGTTCACCGGCAACACGCAGCGCCGATTTGCCGGACTAGAAGTGGCGCGGTTGATCCTCTGCGCGAGCATTCATTCTGCTTATATTTCGTCCAATTAGCACGAACTGCTCCACATACGCCAGCTTTCAGTGGAAACATCAGGCTTCGAACCGGCGCAAATAGATCAATGAGCCCGGGGAACAGTGGAACTGTATCGAAATCGGCTGGAAAATCTATCTCACCCTCCCCGGCGAACTCCACCAATATCAACCCTTGGTCAAATCCGACCGTTCCCCCGAAATGGCGATTTTGTCTAATCAACATAAAACCGTGCAGTAATAATCACGACTAAGGATGTAAATTATCGCTCTACTAAAATTTTATTACGAGGTCGCCGCTCATCAGAAACCACCACCGAAAGCCGTGTGGCAAACAGCGACGGAAGATGATTGTTTGGAGCGACCTGCTGACAATCTAATGGTAATCTACGATACCGCACAGATGAACGATGCGCAGTACTAGCAGCACCGAAATGTCCCCACACGATCCTACCGATACCTATCTTGAACGCTGCCAATTAAGTTATATCGCTGGATCGCTGGAACTGGACGAATCTGCTGCTCGGCCTGTCATTCACGGGTTTGTGTCAACGGGCATGGAACGGTATGAGGTCTTGGCCAGCATATATTCCACCGTAGCACCGTGGCCAAAAAAGGAAGCAACTCTAATCATAAGCGTGACCTGAATAGAATGTCCATCTAATACATTTTTTACGAACCACCGATCTTATCCGGCTGCCTCCTACTGGGTGCTGGCAGCTGAGATGTTTTCGGTTTCAGTTCAATGATATCATTAAACCATCGGTTTTCATTCACCGTCGTCTATCTTGCCGATATCGGAATTTGGCCAAAACATGATGTTCGACCATCATTCGATAATGTTTACAAAGTAAGAGGATGTTTCCAATCGCGATCATTTGAAGTTTTTTTTCAGTAGAATTTGTTGGAGAAATTATTGATAAACAATCTTTGCAAATATTCTCCGCGCGAATAACAAGAAGTTGATACTTAACTACTCTATGCTATGCACATTGGTCAGTTGAATTATGAGTCTAAAAAATATAAATAGAACTAAAACGAACTAAAACAGGATTTGATTATGCCGATTCTTCTTCTTATTCTTCTTCTTTGGCACTACAACTTCAAAAGCCTCGGCTTAGACTTCATTTCTAGCTTTCTTTGACTTCATTTTACCCGGAGCCTGACATGACTACCTTCATGCTCTGCGCACTGGGAAGTGCTCTGGGAGAGGCTTGAACTCCGGTCCTGCCGTGCGGAATCCGGCGTCGACATTAATAAAAAATCAAATTGTTTACTTTTTAAAAGTTTAATTTGTCATTAAGACACACGTCATTTTTTTAATTTTTTTACGACTTAACCTCATTCGACCTCTGAACCTCATGAATTTCTTCACCGATTGCGTGATATTTTTGAACAAAAATTGTATGTAGATTATATAAAACAATATAACCGATAAGGTGCCCTTTCACGGTTTGGAGAAGGAAATGTCTCCAAACCATCGTGAATTGTACCAATATTTGTAATCTAGCTTTAAGCAATACGGCCAGGCCGTTCCTTATGAATAAAAATAAAATTAAAATAAAACAATATGGTTGGTTAAATGTGCAGCAGTACATTTGATAAGAATCTTTGCATTGTACGAAAATTGTACAGGATTTGCAAGTTTGTAATCAACCCTTTCCACCAAATTTTAATTTAATTTTGGCTTGGGCTCTGCCAAATTTCTCTCTGACCTATTGAGAAATTTAATGTTATTCACCTTAATGTAAGGCGAATTTTCTTAATTTAGAATATTTGAATGAAATATATGTCTACTAGTGGTCGAAATTGTGACCAAATCGGTTCAAAATGCTTCATAAAACATTAAATTAACAGCATGATTATATTTCTTTTTGTATAATTATGATGCATATGATATGATATGTTGAGGGTTCGGTAAGGCATGATATAAAGGAAATTTTACCGATTGATGCTCGTGATAGACAAGACATTAAGAAGGGGAGAAGGAGGCCACGCACGACCATAGATCTCCGAGATCCGCAATCGGAAACGGAAAACTTGGTGTCGAAGCGTCGGAATACACCCGAGATAAGGAGTCGTCTAACGTTATAGAAACTCATTTTGCCAGGACTTTGCCTGTAGGAGGAAATGTCTCCCAACTGAAGTTTAAAAATGAATTATTTATAACTTCTTTATGGATAAAAAATATTATGCTTAGAGATTGTAAAATTTTGTTTCCATCCACGTACTTTAACTTAATTTTTATCCATCTTTTCATTTGATGTTTGATATCGTCTATCAACTATGGCCACTAAATACGTCGGTCTATATGGAGGCTTTTTCTTCTGCTAAGCCTAACGACTTGTGTGATCATGCCGGTCGCGATATGGCTGTCTAGGCTTATTGACACAACGTAGTGGGATAGGCAGTCCTCACTACGCAGGAACGCTTCGGTTGTGTTTCGATTCAACGGATCGCCTTCATGAGCGCTACGTCGGGGAAACTATTGAAATTTATCAATTGTTATTTATGAAAGATAAAAGTGAAACACCAGTTAAATCCTTGCATTTATCCAAAAATGTCTCCTATGCAACGCCTTAGGGTTTTTTTACCATTAGACAAGGAATCTGATTGATAGCCAGTTTTTGTTTTACAATGAGCCACTTTAAATTATTTTTCGTCAGAATTACCAACCAAATTACCAACAATTAACGTCTTTTCTAATTCTCAAATGTGTTCTTATGAAATGCTTTTACATAACGATACAATTACATAAATCAATAAATAAATAAATAAAATAAACATCATCAAACATGAATATAAGTTTGTTGCGATAACTCTTAAACTGGTTGAAAAGTGTTGCTTCCTCACCAAACATAGCCTATTTCTCACTCGAAACAGTTATACATAAGTTTGTCTGTTGGTCCCTTTTTGTCGCCCCCTTATTAATTCATCTGCTTAATCTCAACGGGAAGAATGTCGTAAAGAACCATCCCTGACATTTGCTACACATTACATACCATCTTTATGTGTAGTACGGTGCTTCTCATACTCAGTTAATTATGCCATATCTGCTGTCGGATCGCCATTATAAATGGAGCAATACGCAATGTGAATGATACGCTAAATGCGGTAGTTAATGCGCCTCTGAAAAACGGCACTTTGTAGAAAAGCTGCTGCTAGCTTTAGCTTTAGTCCAAGGCAGCCATCTTCAATATTTGTATCAACATTCGCAACCAACATGTACAATTGATAGATACGATATTTTACGATAATAGTAATGGGAGCATTTGCGGTATGTTCATATTTCTCGAATAATTCGATAATATACTACTGTGTTCCGCGTAGGGCTGATTGCATTTTTGCCGTTTGCATCACTATCCAATATGACCGTTTTAAGCGTTTTAAGTGGGCAACTAGCAAGACATCGATTAACGTCAGATTAATTCCAATAAGTGGGCACAAGCTAATAACTGGATTGGTACAGTGTGAACAATTCTCAGAGCAATCTTTCCCCTGCAAACGTACGGGTTCGCTATCCTAACTTACCTGTTAAGTGGTATGAAGTGCTACTTTGTACGGAGAATAAATAGTTTAACCTGTAAATATGCGATACGGTTAACTAGAATGACCCAAGCTTAAAATTGGTCTGCTGGCTTGTTTATTCACAAGATCTTAACTTGGCTTTCGATATCATTTTGAGTGTGGTTCTCACGTTCTCCCTTTCTCTCTCTCTCTCTCTCTCTCTCTCTCTCTCTCTCTCTCTCTCGCTGTAACTTATCCTTAATTAATTATCGAGCAAGTCTATCAAAGCATACACCAACCAAACCACAAAACAAAACACCAAAAACCCCTGCGCACTGTATATCGCTTCAATATCGGAATGTGTCATCATCGAAATTGCACTTATCACACCTCGCCTGCCGTATGTGACACAAACACACACCGAGACATATATCCGATTTTGGAAATGGAACTCTGCCACGGGTTTTTTTTTTTCCTCTCGCCCGGTTGGACATTCACCTATTTCGATGTATGATCGTGGGTATAATAAAATTTGGTAAACTATTGGAGTAATGAAGGTAAATTTATTCATAAATATCAACCTGCCCTGCCATGTCGACGCTTTCAGTCACGTTTCTTGCTCGGCCCCGCATCGGATGCCGATACACCCGCGGACACATCCGTGTAACGTGTGAGATGAAATCGATCGGTGGTCACCTTTCAAGTCGTTCGATCTCGTATCGCTCGACAAAAATTGATTATCATTCGTATTTCCATAAATTTCCATCACGCGCGTCATCCGCGGACGGACGGAATTGGAAGAAAACTTCAACGTTCGAGCCCCGGCGACGTTTGGCGACGACGCAAGGTGATGCGGTTCGCGGGCTCGCTGACATCGGTGTAACCCGTGGAATCGGTAATTTAATCCTAAATAGCAGCAATTTAATAATGAAAATGAATCGTAAAACCTGCAGCGGAATTTTAAAACACAATTCCTTCGGACAGCAAATGGTCTCATTTAGGTGCTCTTAAACAAACACGGAAACTTCGTTTCATTTTCGAGGATTTTGGGGGCCATATCCAGTGAGGCCAAGCCTTTTTTGATCCAGTATAGAGGAATCGGACACCAAGCGCTGGCGGGTGACAATAACAACTCCTCTGTAGCTGTGAATGCCTATCACACCGTATGCAAAGCAAGCTTGGTGCGAGCTTTCGGGGTCCATCTCCAAGAACTCTTTCGTGCGACGTACGAATATGAACTGATTTTGATCGTCTCCCTTTGAGCAGATCGATGGACAGACAAATATCGTTTCGTTGAAGATGAAGATCACACGCATCACAGAATCTTGCAAACATTCGCAAATACAATTCCCTGCTAACGGATACTCACACACTTCAGATAAAACGAGATTACCTTAGCTATTTATTCGATATCAACTTTCAAAACGGATCGAAATGCTAAATTATCCATCGGTGGAAACGAAACGAGAAATATGTCCCGCGACACCGCAACTTCATCCCCGTTGCTTCATTGACAGCCTCCACCCTCGCGCACTCGATCGCGGGAACTGAATACTGTACCCTGTTGAAACACAATTTATAAATTGCCATCGATAGGAAAATTATACATCCCTTGCAGGCAGGTATAGCACACAATTCACACAGGTTTCATCTTCATCGATCGCCAAGATAAAGCCCAGCCTCTGCCTCAAACGGATGACGACAACTCTGGGCAATAGACGGCAATAGAGCCAGTCCGGCCCTGCCCAGCCCAATCTTCCATTGGTTGGGTATGGTCCACGTATGGTTCCCAGAGGACCCCCGGGTGCACCAAGTGTGCATCGCCAGGGTCGAGCTCCCAACGGCAAGCGACTCCGTTTGCAAGACATTGTAAACGATGGTGACCTAAAGCGTCTCGCGTTCTGCCCCGAACCGCCATAGTGCCCTCCCGTTTTGGCAGACCAGCACTGTGGCAATGTTTAGCATCATTGTTATTACCGCTGGTTTCATTCCACAAATTAACTCGTATTCTTGCACTGCACAACCGCTGCACCACCACCACCTGATAGCTTATTGCCGAGAGTTGCAGCAGGCCACAGGTCGGTTCGCTTTCGCCGGACGGTCGGCTGCTTTCTCGTCGTATTCGTCGTAGCCGCCGACAGACCTATCCTAATATCATTATCTGATGTTTTCTGTTTTATTATCCAATTCATTTCTCGGCGCTTGAAAGTAGCTTCTTCCTTTCAAGTTCGATCAGAGCACTACCACTAATCTCTGGAACGGTGCGCGAAAACGTACCATTCCCTGGCTCATTACGTTTTACTCTGCGCAATCTGCTTTGGTTCCGTACTCGTCTCATGCATGCAATTCATTGCTTGTGGGTCACAAGAAAAGCGGGGAAAGAAACAACACCGGCCATAGGTTTGTCCTTCGATCTTCGGTGGGACAATCAACTATTTTTGGAGTCCTCTCGCAGCTACAAAAGACCTATCGAGTTCTTTCGATTAAATTTGTTTGAATGTGACCCAAACTCAGCAATATCACACCTGCTAAAATTGATATTGAAGCATAAAAAATGTTACTCATCATCGGAACACGAAAAGATCCTCCAACACAATCACACTTGATTGCCCCTAGAATGGGAGATATTGGTGAAATCGCTTCAAATTAGCATGACTGCTTAAATTCGATCACCATGAAAGCATGACATCACATGACAAACATCAGCATAGAATTAAGCATGCATGTTCTTAAGCCGTCATAATTTGCTTCTTAAACCCAAAACAGTTCTTGTGACGGGGACGTCGAGAGCCGAGACCCTTCTTAGACTCTTGTGACAGACATATGCTTGGGTTTCTGGGGGGAAACAAAAAATGAAACGAACATAAAAATCGCGTTAAAGCTACCAGCGAGCCGAGAGCTCTCGTTTTTGTGATCTGTTCATCTCCTCCCGGTGCTGATCATTTCAAACTGGTTCTGCCCCGTGCTTCGTTGATCCGTGATCGAACTCTGATGATCATTTAAGTCGATCGTCGACCGATTGGTTTCCTGCTTGTATAAATCATCATTTTAACGACGCGGTTATCTCACCTGCTTTGAAACCTTCCGGCTAAATACCTTTTACCGCCAATGTCGCCCGGGCCAATGTCGGGCCTGATTGGTGTGCATAATATTTGAAGGAACAGACTTGCCATAACCGAACTATCGTCCCAATCGTCCAATCACTCCAGATAGATTCCAAATTAAAAACGATTTTAACGGCTGTCCAACTGTTGTCCTCCGGCTCTGGGCCCATCGTACGATTTTCGATTCGAGCGGGACAGAAAACCAATAAATCTTCTCCGTTTTGATGACGAAACCCGGGTCGGTCCGAATCGTCCACCAGCGCCCCATCAGCGCCCACCACCGCCGAAAGTTATGAACAGCAGGACGAACATTCGCTGGCCGCGATCATTATCAGGACCGTAGAATATAGTGATCAACATCGGGACCGAAAACTATCCCTAACGAAACTCATCACTGCTGAGCATATTGGTCGTGAAAATAAAATCACCACTAAACAGTGATTTATTAACAGGCCATTCAAAGTAGGTTCTTTACACCGGTAGATATTTGGGGAAATTACAATGACTAAGTTCGATGGTAGGAAGGTATGTTGGCAAGTTGAATCTTTTGCCCATGGCAGCAGTCTAGCCTTTCGAGCATTAAATTTCAGTAAAGACATTTGGAAATCTTTGGATGGAGCAGAGCTATACAGTTTTTACTCAGAAATATGCGTATCCACGCATATTATTTTAACTAACAAGCGGGCATTTCTTTACTTAATTTTACTAATAGTATGGTCAGAGTCGTGCGTACAGAGAAGCGCTCCTGTCTTGTGAAGACTGGCGCTGCTATCGCCTTTGGCGCCTGACCTCCGGCGAAACAAACAAAACAAAAATTATATGCTTAACCTATACATTCTAACAATTGTCTTCAGAGAATATTAGCGGTTTGACCATAGGAGAAACGAATTTGTTTTGCTACCATCGATTTATTGTTGGGCCTCTAAGGAAATGCCGTGCACTAAGACCTTTTGGCGCGGTTGCCGGACGTTCGCCAGTGCTATTTTGATTTGTATTTGTCTACATTAATCTTCAGAATTAATCTTCAGAATATTTATCGTTCGACTCTACGTGATAATTTGGGGCCCGAAGGGTTTCTGGAATTAGGAAAATTAGTTTGTCCTAAGGAAAATTACTGACTACAGAAAGTAAAAACTGATACCTCTGAGTCACTTTTGTCTTGGGTCATTTCCTGCAATTTAAGTTGCTTGTAAGACTCCCTTCATACGGCAGAATCGCAGTTTTATTGACACAGTAAAAAATATCGAAAATTTAAACATATTTCATAAGTATTCTGTAACACGATTCCCATTTTCGTAAGATCTTAACGCTAGCTGTAAATTAACTAAACATCTAAAACATAAGAAATGCGATTTATGATTCGAAATTAATAATTTTGGTCCGTAAAACATTAAGTCCTTCACTGATTCACGCAGATCACTATCTATAGGCTATCGACTGTATCTCCATTATAATGTAATGTAAAAACCCCAACTAAGGACATGACTCTGAGGATACCAATAATAAGTATACTTTTTGGAGTCATGTGTGGTACATTGGAACTCCAATTAATCGGTCAAACCCAACTTTTCACTCACACACGCTTATTGATTACCTTTTTCCCAATCTCATGCATCCCAACGCAGCAGCATCACAGTGCTCACATCGAAGCACATACGCCTTTACTCTCTCCCTTTCTCGATTCTGGGAAAGCTGCACAAATCTAATAAAACTAGCCGTTTCACTTGCAGGCCGCCGCCGCCGACACGAAAGCACCATCGCGAAACTCCTCGAGAAAGGTGCATCTTTACCGTGCCATTGTTCTTCCGAACCGAGGCAAATACCGTTGCACGTCGCCAGCAACGCCTTCGGATCGGATAGATCTTAACCTGCAACGCTGCAGCCATCCTCGCGTTCACCACCAAACCCTAGTCACGGGCTTGCACTCCGCTTTATGGTAATTGAGTTATGTTTGATATTGAGGATAGATTAGGCACAGAATGGGCTAGCGGTACAAATTGAGACCCGGCCGGTCAGCACCAGCAGCAGCAGCAGCATCAGCAGCATCAGCAACAGCGCCAGGTCCTTTCCAGTGGTAACACAATGCACATTCCCAAGATTTACCTTTCCCACATTGCAATCACACGGTCGCAATCACAATTCACACGGGCGAAAGCAGCAGATAAGTCAGCGAATGCACCACGTAAACACCTGATCATATCGTTTGCGAAGGGTGGCCCCGGCCAGATATACCTGGCGGATCCGGTCGACCACAATCGGTCGAGTGTGTGGAATGTGACCAAAAGAGATCTCGTTTGATCGCCACCCTTTCCGGGACAATATTTGCACCAGCAAGAGGATGCACTTCAGCAGCAGTTTCCCTGTGCAATATGACTGAGCGCCACACTCAGGCTCAGGCGACCAGGAATGTTCCTTTTGACATTCATCCCGGTGTGCTTCCGTTTCGCATAAAGAGCACCACGTTTCCTCTGCCCAGACGAACTAGAAATTTTCCGGTGCAATCATTATCATTATCAAACGCTCCTTTCTACGCTGCCAGCTATTTGAAGTCTGCGTTTGAAGTTCCTATTGCTGCCTCAACCATCCTTTAAACACAGTCGAAAGGAATCACCAAAATACTGGTCAATTTCCGTGATACTTATCGGGGCCCGTGCATGCCAAGCGCCGATAAACCTAAATGAAAGCGCTGAATGGACGCGCGCGTCTAACCTTTTGTGCCACGGTCCTGCTTGGCGTACGATACCGTGATTTTGTCGCGATTACATCCCCACCCCACCGAACGGCTTTGCCATTGGAAGGGTCTCGCACCGCAGCCCTTCGCACCAAAGTTAGTCGCGTCTGATTTCCTCGTTGCGAGAGTTATTTTCGGCATTGCCCCAACCCGGCGCTGCCCACAACAATCTTTATTGATTCGCGAACGAATCTAGTGGTCCCAAATGGGCCAATGCTTCCTTCTTCCTTGCAGCTGTCCCGGGGAGTAAAATACAGAGCGAAAGCTCAATTGTGATCCATTGTTTCGAGCCTCTTTTTGTGTGCGCGCGCGAGAACGTGTGTTGCCGATGGCTCGCTGCACCGGCTGCAATGCTGCGGATGCTTTAGACAATTGGGCTCTAAACTGATGATCTATAATTTATGTGCTATTTACTCTGCACGGGCATGGGGGCTCTGGAGGTGGCGGTGGTGGTGGTGGGATCGCAGGCGTTCGATAGGCAACTGCCGTCGCCAGCCACCAATCGATCTTGCTCGATTACGAGCAACGAGGCTGTACTTTTGACTGCATCGAATGGAGTAGGAACAGCAACAGAAAAAAGAGCAAACGACGAACGCGAATGAAAACAGGATCATGGGAAAATAATCAATAGCCGTCGATTATGTCAACGATAATCCACCGTACCGTTCCAAACGATGATTTGTTTAGCACCGTACTGGTTCAAATTTAGTCGTGTAATTTATTACCATTCACGTGACAGGGCTCATACACCGAAATGTCATCTCTATATTGCCTGATTGCCAACTCGGCAGACAATATATCATTACAGCGAGAGCGCGTTAGGCAGTTGGTCTTACGCATCCAGTCTCTAATTATGAGAAATATGGGATTTTTTTAGCAGTGACCTCCGAACTTTTTTTTCCAAAAACTAGACGAATAGACTGGAAGCTTAAAATAGTTTACTGATGATAAATACACTGAGCAAAATAAGAATAGTACCATGTTTTTTGGGAATATTTTCTACAACTATAAACATAAGTTCGCTTTGTAGCAACAGTCCGAATGCTGTATCTTCAATTCTAAATAACGATAAAGGTCTAAGAAAATCATGCTCTAGACATATCTTTAACAGAAAGTTCTCCTCCAATCACGTCCCAAAAATGTATAGTTTTTGAAAAATTCCTATAATTGTGGCCGTAGGAGTAGCTGAACTATGGTGCAGTAGAAGCCGATATTTGTAGAAAATAAGTGTACTGCAAGAGTCCAGCATCCTTAACTCGTGTATAATTTCCATGTCACGTGACCACAAGACATGTGCTTCATATTCTGTCAAGCAACGGATCGAACTCTTAGTGCGGTGTTGGAGTCTCGGTCAGAGCGTCATAACTCGAAGCAGTTCATCCTTTATAGATGAATGTAAATATATGCATTTTTAAGATGAAATTATGTTCCACCTGGATGATTTAGATACTTGGCAACACTTTGGGTAAGATCAGCGTGAGGAGCACGTTTCTGATATCTGTCTGTCTGCTATTGATGCTGGTAAACTGATAGTTTGGGGCCATAATGTGAAGCCATAATTGTCTTAGACGTTCCGTTTTTGTAAGATCTACAATTAAATACGCCTGCATTATTTGGACCACTTCGCAACAATACCGAGCTGCCCGACTTGTATATAAAATTCTCAATATATTAGGAAAAAATTCTCCTCCACTTAATTATCTGCTACCATGGTCCCGTTAGGTTTCATATCCTTCTAACCGTTCTAGGTGCCTTTTATAAAGACTATAATCTCTTCAACATATATGAATAACGACTTGTATTTGTTTTCTTTCTTAAGCTAAAAAGCGGATTAATTGATGCCCCGTACATACCTGGTAAAATTAAACTATCAGACTCCTAACAGATTCTTAAAACCCCTACCGCTATTTAAAGAGGAATATAGGAATGGGGTAGTTCAAATCCCATCCAGACCGTCTCCCGGTACGTAGGGCTGACTACTTTACTACGGACAAATTTAAGACACAGAAAGCCAGAAATGGCAGGTCGAGAGCTCTAGAGGTTGTAGTGACAAGGAAGAAAAAAAAAGACAGGAATCTTATACAAAATATGCGAATAGTTATGAAGGTCGCACAAAGCTAGATAACTTAATATAAATAAATAAATAATCGATCTTAACAATCTAAACTAAAAACAAAAATCGGTAGGTAAATTTAAAGAGGTGGGGGGGGGGGGGTGTTGCCTAAAGGTCTAAAAACCATGGTGGTGCAACTCTTATTTCGCTTAGTATCTACTATTTAAAAAAAAACGTATAAGCACTTCCCCAACTAAGCCCACCTTTAGCCATCCAGACTTTTGCCTGTTACAGTTAAGCCAAATGTTGGCGAGCATTTTGTACCGAGGCGGCGCACCGCAACATTCCGAGCGCCGGAGCCTAGCTAGCTGGTGCATGTGAATAAATATTTATGAAGCGCGCGCATTACTACTTTGCTTCGCGCGCGACCATTCGGTTCGGTGATGTGCGCCTTCCCATCCGTGGCAAGGTAAAAGTCACAAGACGAATGGCAGGTCCTCCCGGTTGCGTCCCCGTGCTCGTAAAGAAAAGCGTCCCGGAAAAGGGTGTTTATAAATATGGGCACACAAGTTCGAGGTCATTTTAATAGTGACCTTTGCTGCATGTGAGTGTCAGTCGTTTTTCTCTCCTGAGAGCATCATTGCCTGGAGGGCCGTAAAAGCCTGACCGACCGGACGGACCCTCGTGAATAATGCCAATTGCGGCAGAGTCAAGCCCGTTCGCCGGCCTGTCCTGTCCGCAGCAGCATCGCACGCCAGCGAACACCCACGGTCGAATGTATCACTGGGCACTGGGTATTTTGCTACAAAGAACTGCGAAATCACACACACACTGCCCGGGGAAAGTGCGTAGCTGCTCTGGCAGTATGGGAAGTAGTATTGCAGCGCGATAATATTGACTACCCTTTAACACCTGCATTCGTAATTGACCGAAGATGGTACACGGTCGGTCGGTCGCTCGGTCACTCGCTAGCTAATTCCGTATCCGATTCCTACACTGATATCTTGCGCTCGATAAGCCGGGCCGCGATCGAGTACGAGGGAGTGCCATACCAGAATCTCGTTGGAATCTCCCCCTTGTGTCGAGGTTTGATGGTAGGCAGGAAGGAATTAGATATGACAAGTCGTTTATAACTGTTTAATGGTTGTTTTCGCACACACGCGCGGAAAGCAAACAGCCATGTTTGCCAACGCTTCATATCTTGGGAATCCACGAAACGAGAGAATCAGCAATGCATCAACTATCGAAGAATCACTTTTAATTATTTAACCTTGTGTGCAAAGCACCGGGAATGTCATAGGAGTAATAGGAATGATATTTTCTAATTAACTCTTTTACTCTTCCCAAGCAACGTATCTATTCAAAGCGTCTAGAGAAGCGATTGTTTCCCGTCAAAAATAAAATAGAAAATAGGACAAGGGCCACTTGTTTCCCCGTCCTATTTTTCCTGCTTCCCAGTCAAAAGATCGGATGGGCGCCCAATCTCTTTCTAATCAATTTGCGTTTCCTATTTTCTATTTTATCTATAATTTCTTGCTAGTCAAAGGACTTGATAAGCTCCCAATAACCCCTATGATCCAACGAGTTGAACATATTAAATAAATATTACGTACAGGTGTATAAGCATACAATTATGTGTTTACTATAACCTCAAGAGGTCTTGGTCTTTTTTCTCTATACCACGTAGCCAGGGCGAATTAAAACATAAACAAACTAAGACGATGCTTGGAGCCCCGAGCAGGAAAAAGCCTGAGGATCTGAGAGGTTAATTGATAATTAATTAAGTGAGTTGTTTTAAGTAGGGCGTTAACATTTGAAGCGGAGCAAATTAAGTCGTATGACAATAAAATGACGTATTGCTTCAAATGCCTCTAAAGCAAAAAATAAAAAAAAAATTGATTTTGAATAGGCAGATTATCGAAAAAAATTGATTTTAGTCCTTTTGTCAATACATCAAGTACTCTTCTTCCCAAATCCATTCCACATCGTTATATCCAGCAAGATCATACAGTGTGATGTAGTGTAATGGTTATTCTTATTTTTGAGTGTTTATGGCTTTCTCCGAAATATTGGTAAATGTGGACAAATTTTACAAATTTTACGAAAGCTCATGCTAATCGTAAAATTAAAATAAATCAAATTATGCAATACACTAAATACTGTTTCACTTCTTTTTAGCTAAAAGACCAGCGGCCGTATTTTGGATAATAATGGCAGTTGAATAGTCAGTCCTCATTATGATAGGAAATAGTCCGGATGGGATTTGATCCCGAGTCCTACCGGCCTTCGTTCACGGGCCCTAACTATGTTATAGAAAAATGAAATGAAAAGAAAAAATGAAAAAAAATCATTTGTGTTGTGATATTTGGGGCTCGCAAGATTCGTAGGTCCAATTCCTAGAAAGATTCGATTGGGATTGGATCCTAAATGACGGATTCAAATCCAATTCGTATTCAATAAGAATTAGGATTGATCGGAGTTTGATAGGGATATGATTTAGATATAATTGAGTTTTGATCAGAATTTGAGAGAAATTGATAACTGTGACTGGGTTGGAACCTGTAAGTAATACTGTTATTTGATTTCACCATCCTTGGAGGTTGGAAGCTCAATCTTGGTTGAGGTTGAGTTAGTCAGTTGAGCGAAGTGTGGCACGAAAAGTTAAGGATTAAAGAAAATAATAAGCCTGAAAGAACCATCACCAACCAACCAAACTTCAAGCAAAAACTTCGTGTATCCATTTTCAGTCAGTTAAATAATGTTACGTCTTATTATTGGAGACCTTTCGAACAATCCCATCCTAGAAGAAGATAGTGAATAATTTTAAAAAATATAAAAGAATGCTCCTATCATGCGTCAATACAGCAAAAACATCTCTTAATATTGTACATATTTCTCTTGGCTCTAAAACTCGTAAAAACACCGAAGCTGTTTAGACAATACAAGGAAGAGGCTTGTCTGTATCTGTACGAATTCTTGATCAATTATCAACTTTATCGAGCTGTGTCGGACTCAATAATATAATTCCCATTATAGTACCCGCTAATGCGTAGAGTAACCTTTCCCATACGAACCAATAACTGTTCCACGGTAGCTTCGAACCCGATGAAGAGAAAGCATCAGATGCGATGCGCACAGCAATCGCTTTCGGCTGGCAAAATGCAATGCTACCGTACCGTTTGTCCTGGTTCATAAGGTCAACCCTACGATCTAGTCATCTCCTGTCAGGAGCTGCATAAGAATGCGGTTCCCGGTTAAAATTCTTCAGCAGCAAACCACGGCTGCCACCATCATGCATGCGTTGCACCGTCATCGGCCACCATATCTACCGGTCGCGCAGCGTAGACGCCGCTGAACTTACGCAGCAACCGCATTGCTCCAACAAAAGCTAATACCCATATAATGACAAGGACTTAATTTTATTAGCATCGATCATCCGGCTGCTGGCGGCGCAATGCAATGCGCATCTGGTTGCAGCCGGAGACCTCGCACGGGGTTTGCCCGCGATTCGGAGACCGAGCATTTGCGCGTTGGAATTGTTTTGAATGCAGGTCCATCCACCACACACCGGGCCCTCGTTGTGCCGGTCCAGACCTAATTCTCGCTGGCCGGGTGTATGTTTCGCTGTACCAGCTACACACACACACAGACACACACAACACCCGGGAAAGCATTCCAAAACTGATGAATGATTTATTGGCTCCGCAGGTCGATGCCGGAGAGAATCGGACGGACCGGCTGGGCTACTGTCGGATTGTCGGCCCGCGAACGTGGAACACTCCGGCGTGCCTGAAATATTTCTGTCGACAATCGTATCTCCCGACCTGCGAGGTTTCGCGAGCCGTTTTGCCGCAATTTTCCAAACACTGTACACCAGCGCAAGCCCGCTGCTTTTGATGAGGTTGCGTACATCTCGCGTACATATTGAGTGCATGCCCTGCAAACGGTTACGCGAAATGTACAGCCCCGGTTACGGTGGTTCCGTGGTGCAGAAACTTATGAAGGGCATTCCTTTTGATGGATAACTTTCGTTATGATATTAATCTCCACTGCCAGGGAGAGATTAGCGCAAGACGCGCAAAGGGACATAATTAATAGGCTTAATTCTGCGGATCATAGTGCACGACTCGTGTCATTTTTACCGATCTTGCCCATCACACTCCCGGTCGGATGGAGCTGCCGCGGCAGTGAGGCGCGACATATTGGGACGGATGGAACGATGGCTAAATGGTCAATTGGATGGATGGATGTATGGATGGATGGATGGATGAACTACAAAGCGCCCAACCGTGGTCCAGCCGGCCCAGCCACGGCAGTTTAACAGAAGCGGACCAAGAGACAGGGATCGAGTGGAACTGCATGCTTCAGAATGTCGATCTATCTTACCGATCGGTAGCACGGCCAATCCGCAAATATCCCATGGAGCAAATATTTCATGGGGGCTTTTCCACCCTGATACTGGCACAGCATGGCACACGGGTCCATGCCCCGTCCCCGGCCCCGGCTCGCCTGTGCATTCTTGCGAACCAGCAGGATGATTGCATTATTAGTGCACTCCGGTGCAGCAGTTTCTTTCTCCGACGATCGACCGTTTTCGCTCGTCGCCTTACCTTTTCACCGGGCTGCTTGTTTTCGCGTCTGCTTCTTCTTCATTCTCGGCTCGGCTGGCAGTGGGAAGCGCAAGCTGAGCGCAAATCGTCATGCCCGGAGCAGGGATAGTGTCGGCAAAAAACGTGAATGATTGGCATATCGATCAATTTCTGATTTTAATGCACTTTAATGGGTTCATCTCGAGCAGCAGTGAGCAGCAGTGAGCGAGTATTTTGTTTAACGCAACGTTAAAGCAGTACCGTTTGGAAAGTTGGAGTTACAGTGTAGTATTTTTTTCTTTTTTGTTGTTGGTTTGTTTATGGCTTAGACTATTAAGGTGTGAATGCTATCTAATTGTAGGGGAAAAATGATCAGTAACGATAGCGATCACGTAATCATCACACCGATACAAGACTGTTTCTTTGGCATTACAACCTCGAGAGGTACTTTGCGTACCCATTTTGGTATCTTGGCGCTTAATTTTTACATAGTCAGCCCTGTAAGTGGAAAGCGGTCCGGTGACCGATACGACAGCGACGTCGGTGTTCGCACGGTAGGAGTATGAATCCCATCCTGATCGCTTCCTCGTAAACAGGATTGACTATCTTACTACAAGTAAAATCAAGTCAAGGAATGCTCGAAATGACAGGCCAAGACCTCTTGAGGTTGTAGTGTCAAAGAAGAAGAAGTCCTGTGCGTACTAGAAGACGGTTCTGATGGGAAGCCTGGTTCCGTCGTCTACAAACTATCGCCAGACCAGGCATAGATATTTCAACAGTATAATTTTCATAATTTTAATGGAAAGTAGTAGCGTCCAATAACAGATGTACAAACCAATGTATCAAATTGTTTTACCGAAATCGATCGATCTAACGATTGGACTACCTCAATCAAATTGGATAAAGCTTCTCTGTCATTAGTTCACAAGTGTAAGAATTGCTGAGGGTATTGCAATAAGCACGCTGAAATATGGAGGAGAATTTTTGTTCCAGACCGATTCCAGGCCCCAATCAACAGCTCCAGAAGCCTCTAGTAAACCAGTAACTACAGTATGGAAAGATAAAAGGTCTCATATTGACTCAGTAGCAGTACAAAATAGATGCCAAATACCATTAGCAACTAAGTCCATATCACAGGTACATGAAATTAAACTGTCGAATTTGAAACAACATCGTATTTGCAAGCCCGTCCAGATGATGATTGATGTGTATTTTGAACCGGGAGCGTCCTAGGACGAGCTTCCTCGACCTTCGAAAGGTCATCAACAACAAACTAACGATTGATGTCGATGAATCTTGTGGCCTAAACTGTACGGGATCGAACTGTACGAGATCTGTCTGTGGTGTATCAGTGTGTAGATTGGCGTGGCAATCAGAAGGCCATCGGACTAAATCAGACACTTCTATAAAAAAGCAACAATTTAATAGACATGGAAATGGAAATCATCGCCTCATGTAAAGTTTCTATTCTTGGCCTGCTCAAGGTTGACCACGTCAGTCAGACATGGTTAGGACGTCAATGCTTTTACCAAAAACTATCTAACTAAACCTAAATCAAAAACTAAAGTAACTCAGCCTGATTCATCCAACGAGCTAGCTGTGCTCCTCCACCCCAACTGCCGAACGGGTCAGTGGTTAGTCAAGATATTTGGTGGCCTCGAGCGGAATGGCAGTTGAGTACCCTCTAATTGTTATATTAGAGGGAAGCAACAGGATTTCCCCTGCCGACGAAACCAATGGAAAATGTGTTGGACCGCTTGAGATGCACAAATTCTTATTAATCCAATCGATCTTGTTTTTCAATTGTTACACGTAAAAATCTCTCACAATTATTCTAGCTCTTACCGCCTGCCGCAATATGTAATAGAATTGTTCGGATTTCTTCTTCTTCTTTCTTGACCTGCTCCTATGGAGCTCGTCTAAGAGACAAGGTCTGGTGTCCAATCCGGTTCCAGGAGACTCGGTCCATAGCTGCACTTCCCCACCCAGGCTGCATCCGATCTCCCTCAGGTCTGACTCCACTTGGTCCAGCCAACGAGCTCGCTGTGGTTCTCTACGCCTCGTGCCAAACGGGTCGCTAGCGAGAGGCCATTTCATCCGGCCGTATCTGTGTGCGATATATGACGCATTTCGTGCGTTGTAGGAGTCTTCTGGATCTCAGGAGTTTGTGGAGCCCATAGTAGGCACAATTCCCCTGAACAATGCGCCTTCGGATTTTACTGCTTACGTTGTTGTCCGAAGTTACGACCGTCCCAAGGTAGGGAACTTCTCTGCTACCTCGGAATCGTTCGATCTACCTAACCTATTATTGTCGGATTTCGTTTCAACCTAGCAAGGATTTATCCCAATCCTTACTAATAGTGAGTCAATTGTGGACACTGTGACTCCCAAAACACGACTTCCGAATTGCTAAAAAAATTTAATGCCTCCTTCTAATGCCCAATTGAGGAATGAATGGTATTTATCTGAAAGTTTAAACTGTAGTTGCTTTGCAGGTGCAATTTAATCAAAAGAATAATTCAAACTTATAATATCATTGTGTTTATTTAGACTTCTAAATTCTTCTAAGAGACTAACGGCCTCTTTAAGGTCATGCCTGTCATTTCTGGCTTACTGAACTTAAAGATACCACGTAGTTGGATAGTCAGTCAGTCCTCTCACTACGCGGTAATAGTCCGTATGGAATTTGAACCCTGATCCTGCCGTACGAAGACCGACGCCGTTGTCGAATTTACGAACCTGTGCGATGTGAATCAACCAAGAAAGAAGGCCCAAACTCTTCTCTCTTCTATCAATCAATTATTCCATTAATCCAATACTATTCTATAAATGTTAACCTAATGCATTATGAGCTACCATTGACGATACAAGAACCAGAAAACCTCAACCCTTTAAATATGTACGGATGTAATACTTACAATGCAATCGTAAAAATAGTTATGTTTGCTTATTGTAATTCCCGCTACCACCCTTCTACGGATATCGATCATGTTTCAGCTTATTGCCGGTCGGAGCGGTGGTAGGAGCCAGTGTAAACACCTCGTAATCAATGATGGAAAAGTTGTAATCACCAAACAAGTGCCCAAACGTTGCATTAGGACCATCGTACGAGTGCGGAAAGTTTGAGTACGATTCGATATTAGCATTGCAGTTGTTTGAAATTAGCAGATCGGCTCCAGCTCCAAAAATTGGCCCACAGCTGAAATGATCGAAAACATGGGAACTGACTGTTAGAATTGGTCCAAATGTAGCAGAATTTTGTTTCAAACTTACTCCGGATGGTAGCAAATCGCATACGGCTTCTTCACGATATCGAACTTCGTCGGTGGCTCGTTGTTGTAGTTCAGTGCAAACAGGAAAGCCTTCTCCGAATGCAAATACCCGCCTTTCCTGTTGGTTTTCGCAAACGCTACATCCGTGAAGCCACCGCTGATGGCGCCGTTCGAGCTCTGGTTTTGAATAAAGAATTCATTTATCACTTTTGTACATTTGCGCCATTATTTTAGCCACCTACCAGCGCAATGATAAACAGTGGAGCCACACCATCACAATGCCGATGAAAGGCGGACGCGGCAAATCCATTCGTCGACGCTCGGTACACCATGCGCCAGGTTTGCTTGGCAGCTCCGTACCACCCGTTCAGGGTGCCTTGGAAATGGATTTTATCATTTTTCAGTATAGCTGACCCATGGAACAGATTCAGCATCAGGCGAGGCTGCAGTCGTTTATCGTTCTCGGTCAGTGGTCCGGCCGGTACGGGTGCTGCTGATGCTGCAGCAGTAGGCAGCTTGTTGGAATGCAGCGCCGCTCTACGATATCGTTCGAGCGAAAGTTCTATCGGTACGGCACCGGTCGGTTCCACCTCTTCCGCAAACACTTGGCTATCGATGAGGAATAACCGGACGTGTGAAATTACCGGGGCCAGATATTGGCAAACGCGCTGCCTTTCTTCCTCCGTCCAGTGAGCAGTGGGCTGAGTAACTCCGGCCTGGTTCTTCGCCCAAGCCAACACACATCGCCACACGTCTTCCTCCTCAAGTCCGAGCTGTAAAAAGGAGAAAGCGAATCTGTGTTACTATGGTGATGGAAAAATGAATACCAACCGTTTACTCACATTGTCATAGGAAATTACTTGTATCAGTCCTTCCTTGGTCAGATTGAGGAACGCATTGGTTTTCACGCACTCGGAAGCATTCTCCGCGATGTAGGTGATACATTTCTCCAAGAACGATGCAGCACACTTGGCACCTGGAACGAAGGAGTACAAGGACATTTGCCCGTCCCGGTTTTGATTATCATCGCTCGTGAGAACCGTTTTTTCCCGAACACTACACAGCACAACACAACACACGGTGAGTTTCGTTCCGTAGATGCAAGTTCGCCTCTACAAGCGTTTTATTCGTCTTCAATCCAGCTGTATCCTGACGTTTTATCGAATGAGCGCCCCAGCGAACGTGGCACCTATCCGCTAGCTTAAATTAAAGGGTTATTTACTGCCAAACACAATTCAATTCTACACCGGCTAGTTCTGCACGTTCTGGATGAGTGTTATGTTGTCGCCTTTCAGCATAATGCGGCCAAGCTGACGTCGGGTCTGTTTTTTTATATTGAATTCCTCCGCCTCATCCAGCACCAGATTCATGTACTCGTCGAAACCAACTGAAAGCAACGATTTGGGAAACATTTGATTATCATCACGGGCTCTTGTGTTGACAAACCTCAAGCAAGGTTAGGGTGCCGAGACCGCGCCATTCCCGGCGTTTTGTGCTTACCGATGTGTCCTTCTATTCGCAGATGCGTGTTTTCGTACAGCCACACTTGTACGCGGGAACGGTTCTGTAGGTAGCGGAAGATCAGGTTGATGGGTTGTACCATCACCTTTTGCACCTTGGAGCCTTTGAACGACATTTTTAAGCTATTTTACAGCGCGGAGAAAATACACAACTTTGTTTGCTTCGTCTTGGACGCCAAGATGTGCATTGATACACCGCCAGGTTCGGGTGCTACATCGCTGCCTGACAGCGTGCGTCACAAACGTCAGATTTCGGACAAGATGGCGTCCAATAAGCTTTGCCAGACCTTGTGTACCACAGCTTCTCACTGCTCGCGAGCGGATTTCTCACTATGATTATGATTTTCGAGTAGATTTTTCTCACCATTCGCGCAGTGAGGCGCACACAAAACGTGGTTGAATATCGTTTTTCGTATTGCGCATGGACTTCAGATAGATAATTTATCATTTTAAATGATAACGTATTTTATCTTACAATGAATTAATTCCATAAATAGGTTAAGAATTATAAAATTATAAATTCTTCTTCTTATTATAAGCACCTTCGGCCTTTGCCACGTCTTTTACCATGTTTTGCAAAGCTATGGTATTACCATTTTTTGGATAGTAATCGTCCTCAAAGCCTGATTCCTATTATTCAGCTAGGGAAAACATTTAAAAAAAATCTCATCTAGAGTATATTTTCTAGGTATCAACATAACAGGTATAGGTCGTTTCCGACAAAATATGTGGTGGTTAATTGATTATGGGAGTGGTTGAATGGCTGAAACCGAAGCAGAGCCGATCTTTTACACAGCACTATCGATTATCAAATCCTATTCAAACCGTCTCCCCAAACACAGGTGTAACCACCCAACAATGATCATAACATCCAATGGTGAAAATCAAAAATGGCAAGTAGGATCATTCAAAATTGTAGTGCCGTAATATCTAGGAAATTAACAGGCAAACCTCCAGTTTACACGTCACTTGGTGTGGACGAGATTTGATTTGACGACCAACCGTGTGGATGAAGCGTGCATTTTCAACTAAACTTGTTATGAGACGATTTGTCTCTACCATCTGTCTCTAGCTGTTAGCATTTTCCAAAATCATAAATCATGGGAAGCTTGTCAAATACTGTAACATGAGCATCTCAACATTTGATTATTTTATGTAAGGATAGCAAAAAAGCGCATTATATCAAAGTTCCAAAACTTACCACAAGCTTTCTCCTTAATCTCCATAACAGCTGTTAAAAATGTACACGCATTCGCAACAGACATCGTTTTACTGACGTGATCCTCACAAGCGATCTTCAGCTCCTCAACACCCATATCCTGTGCTAGCGTCATCATTTCGAACACCTTTGAGTCTTGCAGCATAATCTGTTAAATAAAAAAAGTTAGACATTTCAATCATGATAATTTCGTAAGTTTCAACTTTCTGCCTTACCTTTGCAGTGTAAACATAAAGTATAAACTGTCGAAAGATGTCTGGCTCAATGTGTGGCAAGCGGATGGGCGTTGGAGTGCCGGGAGCAGACGTGGACACAGTACAACCAGGAATGCGACAGATTTCGCCTCGTTTTGTGTTTTGAAATGATTTACATCTGTGACAAGTAGATCATTATTTGGTTAGCTTAAAAATCCTTTAACAACGTTCAATCCAATCCATCCTTACCGTGCCATTAGGATAATCCGATGCGCATACACACGTTCTTCGCTGGATCCGAGCACAAACACGATGTCGGAAGTGTCCTGATCTTCCGACAGTTTCTGTAGATCATCCAGAAGCTGGGGCAGCCCGGCCAGGACCTTGTCGCAGATCACGGACTGCGCACGACTTCCCATCGTCTCGGAGTCACTATGATAACTGATTTCGTATTTCATTCAAAATGCTTTAAACGACGTATTATTCCGCCGATCCCAAGTAGCAATAGATAACGACGAAACAAAATTCCAGTACAAACGTTAACAAACTTTAACTTAAACTCTGAAGGGAAATTTCTATGCGAGTTTGTAGGCAAAATGTAAACAAACAACTCTTTCCGCACTCGAGCACCTGAACGCACGCACACCGTTGCAACGAAGTTATGCTTCCAAAAGGAAAAAGCTACGCTGGTAGTGGTGTCTCGATCTGTTTCTCTAACACCAATCAATTCGCCTGCAAGAAACGATCGCAAGCTTAATTGCTCTTCGAAACCACAATGCCACGGCACTCTGAAAACGATCCTATGCTCGGTAATCTCCTGCTTTTTTGGATGACGTTTAATTATGCTGGAAACAGTGCAGATTCTTCACCACAGGAAAAATTAAAACACTATGTTTACAACGTCTCTTGAGCATACAGCCACACGCTGCACACGCTCCGATGTTGATGCGTAACCGAACCGGATCGCACTATGGGGTTATAGCCGGTAAAATGAAGAGCTTCTTTTTCTTCGCCAGAGATGATTCTTGCCCATTCCGTTCTCGACAGGTTCCCTTAACCTGTGCGTGGTTCTTTCTTCTTTTATGTTTTGGCTCAGCATGCACTATAGCTGCCATTCGGAGTGATTGCTGGTCAGAAAAGAGTTTCATTTTTAATTTCAATAGCTGGTAAAGTATAACAAGCTATTACATGAATTTTAAAATAAATTTTGAAACTATATCACGTTTGTTTCTTGATACATGTCTATTTTATTTTATTTAAATAAAATTTTAATTGATATAAGCAGTATGGTATGAAATGATATATAAGTACCGAAAATGTTTGAGCATTGAAGTTCTTCGATTGCCACACATCAACACCATCAGGTCAGGTTGAGCCTATCGCACCTTCTCTATCCTTGTGGATGGTCTAAAAAGGCTTACAAGACCAAATATCCTTTTTAACAACTTTATTCCAAGATTTGGACAAAGTCCATGCCTTAGAATTGTATGGCGATCAATGTACTGCACGGAGTGAAGAAGTTTCCCCTAGGCTGTAGTATGACCGGTCTCAACAACTATGCTGTTATCGATGTTGACTTTAAACTCACGATAGGTTACGATTTGGACGACATCAAAGGTGCGATCACCTCAGCGTGAATCAGTGTTTATCATAAGTACTGGTGGTGCCACTATCAATTTGGTTTACGGCCAAGGATTTAAGCCGCTAGCTCGATACTTTGGTAAACTTCTGCTACATACAAAAGCCTTAAACCAATTTTATCTATGACATCAGTGTATGCTGCATGTATCTGGATTGAGCTATACAAGATGCTCCCTGAAGTTCTCTTGTGCCAGATCGAAGAGGAGCCCATGTGACACGCATAAGTTTTCGGTGGTAGTTTAGCGTCCTAAGAGTTTTCCATCCAGCTTCATCGAACATGTCACATTGTTCATTGTTATTTCTACAAGCCTAGCAAGCTTATTATCGGGATTCCTAAAGTGCTCATGAGTAAGTCATATAGTTAAGGCTGCTTATATAAGTAAGGCTGCTTTGCCATACTCTCAAATATTTTTCCACAAAATGAAGATCTGTTCAGTGGTTGACTTTTCGTTCGCGTGCTTATTTTCTCAAACATTAAAGCGGTATATATGTATCAGGTTTGTCTATTTCATTGATCATTTCTCATTGGCTAAAATTCGAGAGTAGTCAAATTAGACCCTTATTCCTATTAATGAATAATTGAAGCTATTTTTTTTTTCAAATACAAAACGTTTCATACGAGTATATTGATACAGCGTTATGGCCAGAACTCGGGGTGGCCGGTGGTAGATGCGACAATGGCGCCGGTCTTCACACGGCAGGACTGGGGTTCAAGTCTCATCTGCTCCGTTATCCCATAGTGGTGTGGACTGACGATCTAACTTTGCGGTAACAATAAATCTAGTAAGCCAAAAACGGCAGGCATGGCCTAAAAGGTCGTTAGGCCCAGAGAGAACAATGAGAAGATAGTCGAAATTCAGATAAGGTGTCAAATCCCATTCGAATTTCGAATTGACTTTTCAAAAACAGGTAAACAGTTAAAGGAATATGTAAGTTTATCGTGTTGAAGTGCTGTAATGCTATTCCGAAGAGACTTTCCAACGCTTTCGTTAACTCTCGAATCTTGAAACATTTATACCGCCTATAAGTTAAAAGTTTGTTTTTAGCCTTTCTTCCTTTAGTTCGATAGGCTTAACGTATTTTTCAAACAATCCATACGCTAAACAATCAAGAACTCATCGTTTGACGTTTGTAATAGCATCCAAAAAATAGTTCTACTTTCTACATTTGCTATCCTCTCTCAACTGAATAGATCCAATCATACCTCACTTCAACGTGGATGAGGCTGTTTTCCGACAGTCCGACTTTTATTGTTGCTATGAAAATATCATTTCCGCTTCGAGTGTGTTTGTGGGGGAAGCGTTTTCACACTACGGAACACATACCTTTGCTGAAGTTCAAGCGGAAGCGGTTTGCGATTGATTGGTATCAATTCTTTGAATCAACAATACTCATCAACACAGCGCCGTGTGCCGGTAAGATGCAGCATGCATTTGATTTGGGGCAAAACCCAAAACACGGACGGGCCAATACGATTTTTCGATTGTCTACCTCAACTCAAGTGCTGAGCAGAAATTTAGTTACCCCAAGCCTAAACCTCTAACTGTGGGTTATTTGAATCAACTTCGAGCTGTGACGTGTCAGGGGAAAAGTAAATTAATTTCGATTTCTCAATGACACTTGATTTTAGTCACAGCTAGCTGACGCCTCTGCTGACGACTCTGATGATGCTGATGATTGGGGGAATGGTAAGCATGAATCATATCACCCTGATGATAAATGTTAACAGAAAAAAACCCTTCTGGATCTGCACAGTATTTGTACATTTCTCATAATTTACTAATAAAAATTTTAGAAATTATTGTCAATTCACTATAATTTGCCATGTGGATGGTCGATATACCCATACAAACCTTCATGAATAAGTGATACAAGAAAGAAGGGCACGTGGTTATCTTCCGTTTGTCCAACGCAAACACTTCAGCCCAGGGATGATTTATTTTTCAACTGCTATTTTCACAGCACTTATCGCGCCTTTCTGTTTGCCCGATTGCTATTCGGATGCATATTTTCCTCTCCATTTGATGAAGATGAAATCACGGCAACGGCACAACCCCATCCACTCATTCAATTCCTATCGTCGTATTTTAGGACACTCTCTTACCATACACACACACACAAGTTGTCAGTCGATATGGAGGGGTTTTCCCTTACGAAAGAGCCGATATGTTTGTCAAGCGAAGGACAAAATGGAAACTAGTCGATGATGTTTCGCTACGTGCTATGTTGCGCCCTCGTAGAGTGGTTGATGTTTTTCCGCTAAATGTAAAAATCCATTTAAATTTGTAATCTCTTCCGCTTCGTTTGCACCCCCCAATCGTTGTGTGTTTTTTTTTCTTGAACAGCTCGCGTCAATGTCCGCCGTCGGGAGAGAGACCGCGGGCGTCAACCATTGACAGTGACGCACCGGTGTCAATGTCGTAGGATTTACTAATAAAACAAGAAATAAATTGTATGCAAAACAGATTCCACGGCATGCCAGCTGACTTCGGTTGCGAGAGAGAGAATAGTAAGTGCGTGTTGCCATTCCGCACTGTGCCTTCCATAGTCGCGAATTGATTACTTACGGGCAACAGCCTCATCGCAACGAACGTAGGTAGCTAGCCCCTTTACGGTGGTGGTTTGTCCCACCTTGGTCTTGGTGTTGTAATAAATGAAAAAAAGGGAAGCTTCGGGAGAAAATACAACATAAACATCATCTCATAACAGTCAATTTCACTTTACTTTAACGAGCAGCACAAACAAAACGGGATGGATTATACGTTGGCGGAAAGGCTGGCAGGAGGTTCAGGACAGAATATGGAAACGGTTGCAAAAGTAGACACGATAATTGAGTTTCGGGGACGTTTTCGCAAGTGGCTAGGGCGGTGCGATAGGGCGTTTGTTTGTCTTTACAAAAACGCTCTCTCGCCACCGCATTGTTAAAAAGGGAACACAAACTTCAGCAACGTGGATTGAAGAAAACCCCCTTTTACTGGCTGGTTGATTGTGAATGTTTCCGAAAAGCTTTTACTTTTTACTCTAAGCAGAATAAATTATAAACCAGCTTCTAAAAGAATTTTAAGATTTTAAGTTTTAATTATTACTTAGAAATCCTTCATACTTACTTATTTGCTTCCATTGTAATAGCTATTCGCGATCCTGGCCTGTTGCAGAAGTCCTTCGAATTGCTCACGGTCTGGAACCTTTGCTTGCCAAATCAAATATCAAGGCCTTTTTGGCGGACCCATCCACGTGGACACTCCAACAGGCCTAAAAGAACATGACGGGTCAGATTGTTCGGTGCTGTTCTCATGACGTGACCAGCACTCTGGAGCCTGACCAGTCTAAGCCACTGTATACTAAAAGTATTTTGATACAGATGAACAATTTGAACAATTTGGAATAGGTTGGGGCGGTCCGGTGGCCAAGGCGATAACGGCACCGGTCTTCACACGGCAGGACCGGGGTTCAAATCCCATTCAGACCGTCTCCCCGTACGTATGGCTGATGGTATGGTATTACATATTCTTCTAGCGTATAGTAGCATAAACTGGGCAAGGCCACTTGTAAGATTGAAGTATCTGCTCCATCATACAAGTTGTATCCAGTTTAGGCAGAGTCCGCTTGAAATTGTAGTCCACTTTCGATTCGATTCACTGATGCCTGTATCATCAGCATAAGTCAAAATCTAGCTTGTTTTAAAGCTGATGGTATCCGAAGTTCCACCTCCAAGTGTCCGGATGTCAACCCCGGTCCTGCCGTGTGAAGACCCTGTATATAATTATTATTGTTCAAACAACATATCTAATACATAACAATACATCTTAAAGCTAACCCTAAAGAAAGGACAAGGAAAGAAAAAGAGACAACACGACATGATAGCCAAATAGATGCTGACAGTTGCTAGATGCTACTTGTGCTCTAATTAGAGACCATTTTGATCGTAACTCGCAAGCCTAGTTGGGATACGAAAAAGAGATATCACACGCAGGTGATGGCAAGGGAACTAAGAGATAGAGGAGAGAGGATAGAGGTGTAAGATCTCTCTTTACGTATTCGTATTCAGAGACAGTACAATCCCTTCAAACAAAAAGGATCACATATAATAAACGTAAAACGACTAATGAGACCCAACATACGATTAGCTTTGCCAAGAGTGAAATTCCGAATGACGTATCATTAATCGTAAGTTCCGTAAGATCGTAAGTTACGAATCCAGCTAGACACTAAGATCCTTGAAGCAGGATAGAGCCATGCTGTATCTATGAAGCATCTGTTCTATGAAGCATTGAAATCGATGAAGAGATGGTAGGAACGACGTTGCTTCGATGCAGTCTTCTTCGAGATTTGCAGCATGTCCAAGATATCAGACAATTTGTTCTTTATAGCCGGGAACAAGTCGATCTTGGAGGCGGAATCGATTCAACACCTTTATCCCCTTGCAACTACTTCACTCTAGCTTATCTCGCCTGAGTAAAAGAAAATAGTAAATTAGTTCACACAAAATTATGCATACCCATCATCACGACATTGGTGACAAGCAGGTGGCGATCATTCGATGGGCGCTGTTCCTCATTATGACATCATTGGACCGCTACGGCCTTCATTCATCGCCTCATGGTTCGCATCTCTTTGTTGTAATAATTTTACACCCAACGCCCAACGCATACATAATGTGAGTGATGTAAGAGATTTTTGGTTTTATTCCTTATGCACTAGCTTAGTCTCTACAATACCAACAGTTAACTTAATACAGCAAAACAGCTCTGCCCAATCCTACCGGGTAGCGGTGCATTATGGCGTACGCATTAAGGGAGGCGCGTTTCTAGCTCACATCCGGTTTGATGGCGTTCGATCGAAACCCGTACACCGTTCGCTGGAGCCGTAAGCTGGTAATGTTGAACAGCTTCAGCCGGATGTAGAAGTTTTTCGGATTGAAGTCCAGGACCACCTCGTGGAAGTACGTTAGCACCTGCAAGATGTAGACCGGAGTAGTGATTAGTGATGGATCCATAAGAATGATATAACAATGTTTGATTTCAAAAGATGCCTTTCGCACGATGCCTCAAGGCCTAGCCCACGAAAAAAAAGTACGCATTGTTCAACCGAAAGTCGATCGGCAAATATTTTCATATCATTCCACATTCATAACTTCACCCTTGCGCACCAAACTCATAAATTTGATCTAATTAGTCGATTCGGTTTTGCGGTTCGGGCTGTGAGACAATTCGAACGCCATAGTCTCCCGCTCAAATGGTCCAATTAAAGCTGCGATCACTAAACAACTCGATCGCCTTGGTGCCCGCCGTTAAGATGCTCCGTTTCATTCTGTTTCCACGCCAACCATCCTACCACGTGCACTCTTTCCATTCTGCTGACCCCGGGGCTAAGGTCAATGTGCAACCGTTACTACAAACTGCTCGGTCCCGTTCGGCGGTAGCGTTACGGCGGCATCGTAGCAAAACAATTTCATACCGTTGTAGTAGCCGCCTCCGAAATGGAAGGCTCCTCAACGTCTTGGTTTGTTTTCACTTTCGCTTGACTAGCCTATCTTGACAGCGGTTTTTGAAATAGAAATGACGCACCGTAAGCTATTCGCACCGTCGGCGCGGCATACCTAAGTGGCCGTGTAGCCGGTAATGGTCACACGTAAAACTATTTTTGGGAGCGTCGCGGGACTAACGATTACATGAACGTGCTTCAGCAGAAGGTGGAGATCTGTTTGGCAACAAACCGTACCAGCCAACACTCCCAGCACCGGCACACACTCACCAAAGTGGAGTCGGAGTCGTCTACATTCATCACATCACACAAAACGGACGGACCTGAGGACCGCTCACCGTGCTAGTGGGTCTTGCGTGAGCAAATCTGTCCACAGACCGGTACAGAGTGCAAACATTTGTGGAATGCGAACCCACAATGAAATCTCTCTAGAGAGGCCACGACCACGGCATATCCACACTCGCGACTCCGGTTTTGCCCAGCCGGCCCGGAGCCACCGGAGCAGTAGGGCATCTCCGAGCAGCACAACGCGAGAAGGCCATTAATTTCACTTTTTTATCACCACATTATTACGTGCTGGCAAGACGCGTTTACCTTAGATGAGTTGAACTGTGTAAACGTAATACTTTCACCGTCCGCTGCAGTGAACTTCTCCACGACGGTAACGTTTTGCGGCTCGACGAACGGGCCCACCGTTTTGTGCAGCACCTTCAGGATTTCGTCACCTGCATCCGGGCGGAAGTGGCAGAGATCCCAGCGCACCAGCCAATTGGCCAATCATAGAAGTACAGAAGAAATCGGATTGTAACTTCGATTAGTTTGATACGGCGGGCATAACCGAACGCGCGCATTTTGCAGCCGTCCGGCCGTTATGTCACTGCACTGTACGACACACATCGCGCCGTACGGAAATGGCAACACACGCACCTTCCTTGCGGTTGCCTAGCCCGTGGCCAATCCAAAAGCCCTCCTCATCGTAATCGATTTCATAATCACTCAGCTCCGTCCTGGCCACCTGAAGATAGGCCAGCGCACAGCACGCACCAACCACTAGCAGCAGCTTATCGTGCATGGTGGATATTTCGAGCGATGTCGTGTCACTTAACTGTTGCACGGCCACACTCGTGTCACGAGATTCACACGCGTACGGATTCGACCACAAAAGCACACACTTCCAATCACACTGAGATGAGCTGCGCGTTTCACTTTTTCCCCGAGATGCGTCCGATGGCACTCACGGCGTGCGACTGTCGGCCCGTCGGAGTGGTCCCGTCCGGTTAACGTCCAACGTGCACGCGCCTTGTCCTGCACGCGAGCTCACACATAAGCCGCCCCAACCGTCAATCGTACTACGTCGGCGGCGGCGTCAAATTCCCGCACCAACAGTTCGCGAGCAGGTTCGTGCCTTTGCCCACCGGTCAAGTCTTTCGTTCCGCCGCAGCTCTATAGCGATCTCCTTCCTACCTACAGTATCTCTGCAGATACCGCGTCGCCAGATGTGATCATGGATCAGCGAAAAGACATCGCGCGACCCTTGATCGATCGATCGTTTGCGCTAACGCACTTGGTAAACAGACTCGGTATACTCACACACACACACACAATCGCTTTTTCACACAAACACCCATGCGCATGTTTTGATTGCCCCACGCACCACCCGCAACCAAACTGAAAGCCACACATTCGTTTTAAAACCCTCCCTAGGACGGGCCGTTTGTTTATGCTAGTGCTGATGATGGAACCGTCTAATGGAGGGAGAGTCACTTTATGGCCCATCGCCCGCCCCAGCGCAGACTTGCTGACATTGAGGATGATAATTTGCCTATCGGTGGTTTATATCGATACGAAAAATATTTAAATTCCGCTGACAAATTCCTGACGCATTAGTCGGCAAAGCTGGTTTTTACAGGGTCGCGCACAGGAAGTAACGCACCACAGCTGGCCAGTATTGTTTGCTAATCAGCGCGCTGTAGTTGTTTGTTAATAACGGAACGGATTGATGCTATTAACGAATTATAAACGATGCTAAGTGCAATATTATCGGTTGCTCATGTGATAGGTGATGATTTCAATTAGAAATGAGACGGTAAGGCGCAATGTCTGCAACGTCCAGACTTTGAGTGATTGTTATAAACCACGGAACAAATTGTCACCAATGAAGGAATATGCGCTTTAAATTTATATTGCTTACCTCTTGATACCATCCCGTAAACAATTACATCAATAAGCATCATGCAGCATCATCATCTTTAACTACAAGTACTCGTGTACACTGATGGACATAATAATAAGACCACTTGATTTTTTTAAATTGAAGTTCTTCTTTACTTAACGATCTGCGGTGTTATGTCGACCAGCTAATGGCTTACTAGACTTATTTATACCACGTAGTTGATAAGTCTTTTCTTACTACGGGGGAAAGGTTCGGTTGGAATTTCATCCTCGGTCTAGCGGTAAGAAGGTAAACGTCTATATCGCCTTGGCCACCGAATCGCCCTTAAAACTGAAGTTATGATGTTAAAACTGAAGTTATGTTGCTAATTCGCTAAATTTTATGATAATCTGTAATTAAACATCATGAAAAATTATAATAACCTAGCCAAAATACTTCAGGAAATAGTTCCAAATGAATATTTTTTATTTACATGGCTGTTGCTTGCGCAATATGTAGCAATTGATATTAAATTATTATTATTTATCTCTTTCCTGAGAAATTGAAAAAAACAGGTTTCAAGAAAAATATTCGGAAAATATAATATTCTTAAGACTAAAGTTCCTAACACTCGACAAATTATGACTTTACAAGAAGGAGGGATCATCTATAGAGCCGTCAAACTCTGTCTGAAGCTAGGATGCTTCAGAAATATTGAATAGACTGATCCTCAATCGCTCGAGTTGAAGTATTGTGACATCTTCTACACTATGTCATCATTCTGCTGTATTTTGATGAGTCTAGTTCAAATAATAAGCATCGTGTCACAGATGAGCTCGGGAACATTTTTCGCTCGATCACTCCCCAAGTGTCCTTGGACCCGTAGCATCTCAGGAGATAGTGCGTTCATATGAATGATGTCGCACTGGGCGCACTTCGCTTGTATATGTGGTGATGAATAACCGGCTGAATGTACCAATGTTCGAATGATGGCGATGATAGAGGGGCTTGGTTGGCGTAGGCTAAATATCCTGAATCCTGATGCAGAACACGATGCACCGTTTGCAATAACGTGTTACAACGGTTTATAACTGCTGACAATGTAGTGAAGATGAAGGCAAAACTCTCGCTCACGATACAGATCCTCGCTAACAACTGGATTGAAAGTTCAGTCTGAGCTCATTCGGGATAAGGTGCCCTGTTCAAGGCTTGGAAAAGGAAATGTATTTAAACCATTGAAAATTTTATTCTCTTTCTAACTCAGTTCCAAGCAACACGGCTGGGCCGTTCTAATTGAATCAAAACTAATAGCATCTAGTACGGTAAAAAGTGTAGGAGAAGTAGTGTCACACACTGCACGCACTATAATCTTATTAATTTGTCCATCACTGTATGAAACGTCCAAAACATTCCAAAAAATACTATAAAATATCTCTTCAAAAGCTTAAAGAAAAGCGAAGCGAAAGTAGCAGCCCACAAACATTCAAACCATTAACCACAGGTCGCAGAGAACAGGTTGATGGGAAAACTCGTTTTAACATCTGCCTTCAGCTGTTCAGGTCTACTGTTTCGTTTATGGTGCATGCTACGATAATAATGATAAAAAAATGCGCCTGGGAATATGCTATACTCTGTGGTGATTGCATCATCACTAATTCGTTGCGGAAACGTACGAATGAGGTAATGCGAAATTTCACTTTCCATCAAAGCCGGTATCACACACATTATACCGATTGGTGAGCCTGGCGTGGATATCTCTCTCTCTCTCTCTCTCTTCTATATCGATCATAATTATCCATAAGCTCGCGATAGGAATAAACACAGTTTCCCGATCGCGACAAGGTGATCGTCGGAGGAACCTTTCATATCGCAAAGCGACAGGGACAGGGACGCACAGTACGCTGTGGGTCAATTCCCTAGCAAGGTTACACTGGTACTGGAGATATATGTACAATGCTTGGAGCGCCTACAACAACCAGATTGCACCACCGTGGCCTAGGTATTCAGAATAGATGTTTACACAGCGGATTGCTAAAGCAAACTGAAGTCACCTTCGATCATCCAGCATTCAGAGATCACTGGCGCGTTTGGGTTGTGTGAGAATATCTTGAAGCTTTTCTCGGCCGTACTAATCATTAATGTCCATTGACCAATTAATGCTTACTTAATATGTTTAGTTAATGCAAACCGCACTCAATATCTGCTGATCGATGACAGTAATGCCCACATGCCGAACCATCAGCCGAACCATCTTAACGCAGCTGGTTTGCCGATACGATTGCAAAAGATGGAATTCCAAAACAACGGCACCGGTACGGACACACCCAAACATGCGTACGAAAGTAAGTGTACGGATCGGTTATAAGACGATGTAAACAGTACCCCGGGAACCGACCCATACCCATGGGCCGGTATGGGCAAAAAGGCGATACGAATCGTTTCTGTGCATGTGTTTTCGTCACAGTTCGATACCGGTTTTTCTCACGCCAAAAAATCCAATGTCCAATATACGCCGTAAGCAAACAGCGCTCACTGCTTGGATGGAGGAAGGTGACTTCATGTCAACCTGAACGGCACCGGAATGCTGTCCACTTTTTGTAGTTGTTGTTTAACCGAATTCTTTTGTTATCTTCGCACAACAGTATTGCAATAGGTGCTTTATTGATGGATGCTGCCATCGAATGCCATTGTGCTATTGGGAGTGATCTGAGTGATGAATATACTGATGTTTTACTTTTAGGACTTCAATTTTACATTTTACTACTCACAATCAGCCCGTTGATAATCGATACGGGAGATAGCGTAGACGGAAGCTTTCGGGTTTTTGGTGAAGGAAGCTAAGAAAGTGGGCAGGAAAAACCTGTTTGTAATTTAGTTATTATCGGCTACCAGGCTGATGGCTGCCGGCAGAAAACCAAGCGCTGTAAATAATGCAAACGTTTTTCCTAGCGAACCCCGGCGGCATAAACCGAGGCGGAGGCCCTTCCCTTGTTATGTAGGTATCTGGTTGAAGTTAGAGAAAAACATATGAGACACAAATGTTTATGAGTATTCGATGTTTTAAATTATTGTTGCTCCATTTTTTTTAGCTTGGATCTAGTGTTACGAAAATTTAAAACGTCCAATTGCTTCATTACGACCTCGCACTTTCACTTGTGGGCGTGGGACTGCTCCGAATTATGACAAAAGCGTCCAGTGTACAAGATCCTAATTACCATGCCACACATAACGTAGCGCGCCATTGTGGAATGTGTTGCGCTCGCATACCTATGGAGCACGCCATAAATGGATCTTTAATTAGATCAATGCCAAGAGCGTGTCAACCGCAGCTCAATCCAAGAATTAAACATAAGCCGGCACCAGTGGGAGGTCCAACGACATGCGAACTTATACGAACGCATACGAGTGGAGTCATTGGTTTATGAGCTGGATTGTATTAGAGTGGTTGTTTTATTTTTTTTTTTCATCGGCTTTTGAAAACCTTTACTTTTCAAATAGGTTGTATTATTTTTAATATTTTTACTGAAGTGTATTATTATTAGTGTATAGGCTTCATAGCATTATCATTTAAAGCATGTATTATTTAATCGATTGAAATTCTTTGTTAGCAGATTTTACTTTAACTTTATGTTAAACCAAATTGAAAATTGTATCAAAAAATGTCCAACAGATTTTATCACATCCCTGTTGTCATCAACATATTACAATTACAAACAAGGTACCAGCACGGCCACACCAGCAAACTACATGCACCCGGCCATCAAAATCGCACATCATTCAATTACCGTTTTGTCTCATGGTTTGAAATTCATCCAAAATAATTCAATTATTTGTCGGCAAATTGATTCACTTTCCATTAAGTGCACGGAACCGTACGTTCTCCACTCAACCATGTGCGGATGCGATGCGGATCGTGGCAGGGGTGTGACACAGAGAGTACATCGTAATTGTGATACAAATTCGATGAAAAGTTTCAACGTCATTTAGTACACCCATGTACTAAATTTATGCATGCCTTCAACACGTAGGTGCTTGTTAGGTCGATGCAGTTCTATCATAAACTAGTAAAGTTAAGATTTGGTGTAATGTTTGGCCAAAAGTTTTTGGCTTTAATTTATTTAATCGTATGATGATTACCAGATGAGCAATAGTATGTGAGTATGAGTATGAGTATCTATTATTTGGATCCCAGGTAAAGATTCTTAATATAATCAAGGATTGAAAAAACGCATCTTATCGAAATCAATTTTTCATTCATTAAAAATGGTAATTATATTATACATAAAGTATCAATAAGTTAAGTTTCATTACAACTTACTTCGAGGATGTGTGATTATTTTACCAAATTTGGCATTCGGCCGCATCAATGGTTTTTTAATCGCAAAATCGATCTTTCTCAAGAGTAAAATTTAACCCGAAATGATATCAAGTTTAAAATTATCAATTTTTTCAAAAGAAACTTTCTTTTGCAAATCTTCAAAGCAAAATATCTTAAACTGGTGGGATCATAATTTAAAAATGTTTCGCATAAGTTTCTAGCATATCAAATTAATAACAAATTATTTAAAACAAACCGAATGTGTTTCTCTCCCAAAGTGAGCTTTTTTAGAACACATAAGTCTAGAAAACATCGCCCGCGTGACCATAGAGTACGACGTTGTGCAGCGCAGAGTAATGCGCATTGCGCACATTCAGGCGTGATCACAGAAACTATCATAACATCGAAAGCTCTCTTTCGAACTAAACGGTATGTTTTCACCATGGTACTCGAGCCTCTAGCTGTGACATAATGAGTTTCATTTTGGTTTCCTCGTCGTGTATATAACCTTGTATCAATAATTAATTTACCTACTTTCTTACCTACTATCTGGCATTACAAGTAGTTTGAGGTTTTAAAATGCCATATTTGAAATAGGTTAGTTTTTGAGGAAAACTAACCCCACATTACGCCTGCATTCGATGCCTCAGACAGAAATACATAGTCATACTGCGTGACGTATGCAGATGGTGTGATTAACTATCTTACTTTTATTGAAACAAAACAACAAAGTCGAGCATGGTTTTTTTTTTTAGTAACAGGAAAACAGGTTTTGTTACGTGTATCCGACTGAAATCCTGAGCCTAGGATCCGTGGGGCTTAAAGCCACGGAAGCAAAGTAGATTTTCACGACGAAAATCTCGAAGTGGTAGAGGAGCTCTGCTACCTGGGTACGATCGTACCTTCGAAAATCCGAAGGTGCTTTGCGCATTGTCATGAGAATTGGGCCTACTGTTGGTTCCACAAAGCCCTGCATTCCGTAAGACTCCAGCAAAAGCACACAAAATGCTCGATATATCCCATAGTTATACGTCCGGATGTCCTCTAGGGGCACAAGTCGTGGATAACAGAGGACGTGTGTGCGACCAGAGCGAGTCGAATAAGAGATTGAACCACGAGTTAGCTGAACTGTTTGGCGTTGCAGAGATCCTGACGGTTGGTAAAGCAATGATGCGATGGTCGGGTTTGCTTTTGGGAAGATGCTTTTGAGCAACCTGTTCAGTATCAAACTCGTTGGCTGGATCAAACGAAGTCAACTCCATTGAAGTTCAGATGACTGTATGAGGAAAGAAGTTTGAAAAAAAATTAAATTTACAGGAAAAGAATTGGCAAACTGCCCATGACTAACAGACACGCATCCATCAGAACAGACGAATGAGGAAGTACCCCTCTAAGAAAATGGTCCTTGAGAGTATGGTGAAATGTGATATATATAGAAGCCGCAAAGAGGGGGTTATGAGCAGAGCAGGGTCATTATAGAAAAAAAAACTTTATGAAAAGCTATTTTAGTTGTTGTAAGGAATTCCACAAGGAATTCTCATAAAAGCGAACGTTACATTAGCTGTTGCTCAGATTTCCTTTCGGCCAGATAGACGAGATTAACTCTCTATTTCCAGGGATATTGAAAGTCTTATGAAAATCCCATTTTTAGAATGTCTATCAATCAGCCGTCCATCTGCCTCGTAATACTTTCTCCAGATCAGAATCGGAGTCGACAGGGTACGTAAACTAAGCCAATGACTGAGGGAAATTGAGCTTACAAGGGACCCAGAGTTTATAACAATTTCTTCTTCTTATGTGGCTCTACAATCTCGAGAGGTCTTTGCCTGCCATTTTTGACTTTCCTTGACTTGATTTTATACGTAGGTATTTAGTATTTTGTCTGTATTAGTTTGTATGTATAAATTAGTATTTAGTATGGGGAGATGGTCCTGTTGGGAATTTGAGCACCGGTCCTGCCATGTGAAGACCGGCGCCGTTATCATCTCGGCCACCGTATCCTGTTTAACAAATACAGTTTATTTTTATTTATTTAAGGTTGCCTCAACTACTAATTTCGTTTTACTTGATATACTGTAAGAGCGGTATCCTCCACAAATGACCTCATGCGGAGTTCTTGAGATTTCATTTAAAAACTCATCTATAAAATAGTTGTATATTGATAGTTAATTATTTATTTAAAATTCTCCAAAGTTTATGGTGATTCTAACCACATGCGAACTAATCCTATTGTTCTATAATTACAACTAAAGTTCTATAACTTGTTCAACTGCTCCTGCCTCGCATCACTCGGTGTAGTTAACCTGATAATTAAAAAAAATCTTCCTTATCGTTTCTCCATGCCTTCAATCCTATCACCATAGTCCTGCAAAAACGAATGGTAAATTAATATCTATTATCCCCGGCAGGTGTGTGTGTGTATGAGAAAATCTCATTTCTCTAACTCAATTCTAACCGAGCACCACCACAACGACACGTAAAACAAACAACTTTCGTCACCGAGTGAGTTGTGCCGGGAGCGATTAATTCCTTCGCTATTTACTCGAATCATCGACACCCTTCATGACAGCCAAACGGTCCTGGGTTTTGCGCCCTATCAACAAAATTGTCTGCAAAACTCCGCAGTTGCCGCAATGATCTCTCCCGGCGGTATGACGGCAAACGGTGGTGCGAATAAACTTAATCCACTCGATCCAGCGCGTTATTGGATAAACCGGGAAAATAGATTTTGCCAACTGGCCGCCGGCAACGAGCCAGTGCGCCAAATTGAATCGCTAGGTGGATGATAGTTTTGTTTTGACGACTTGGTTCGTTGGTAAAAACACGTCAATCGATGAATCACACAATCAGTAAGTGTGGAAAAATCGATCGAAGAATCTTTTGCTGTTGAATCAGATCATTTTAGCACGAAAATATTGGGGAATAATTAATGTATAATTGGTTTATTTTCTGATATATCTTCTGTGCTAGGCATATCTGTTGCTCGTAAATAAGAAAAAAGATCTTACGAATGAATGCAAGTACCCAAAATTATAACAATTCATTACGCCAAAAGTCTCCTTCACAGCTGCCCAAATTAAGCTGCTTTAACCATCTTTGTCTGCCGAATTTAATGGGCCCACATTGTTCGTTGCATTTATTCTTCTATTTTCCATTCTTTTAATAACAATACTGATGGGATGGATGATTGCACACAATGTATGCTGGCAATGGTTGTACTTTTTGGAGGACTATGCTTTCTCTACGCTAACTTTCCTGCATTCTTTGCAACTTGCTCGAAGTTAAGGTTTACTGGTGAGTTTTAGGTGTTTATTTTCTCATTGCTGAAAGAGCCGAAAGTTTCGGACTCTTGCACAAAACTGCGCTTCAATTTGTCCGATGCTTTTTAATACACCGTGGTAATTAATAATATGCCATTCATGCTAGTAAAACAATATGGAAATGAGCCAACAAAGCTTCCTGGAGCCTTGTCTTACTTTTCTTAATTTTAATCTACCATACTTAGAGTGGGGCCAAATAAAAGAAAGTCCTTCAGAGTCCTTCACATCGAGTGGAATCGGAACGGATGCTGTACAGCATTCCGGCAAGCATTTTTTTCTGAATGAGTCGTTGTACTTATAATTAGCAAATGGTAATTAACTGCAAACTACTTTTACTTGAATTAAATTAGCCATTTTCAGGAATATGTATTTCGTTAACGAACAAAAAAAAATGAATTTCACGCCTGAGATAATCTATCTCACCGAAAAAGAGTTCCCCTTTTCAAGCTCAATCCTCCTTTTTTAATCATTTTTATGATGCACACGTATGATGCACGCTGCAGTAAAAACTATTCAGTGTTTTGAAGAGGTACAACCTAAAAGCTATCGAAAGTTCACGCCACCAAAGGCAATGCATTGAAAGTATCCTTGCTACGCTGCATGTAGCCAGCAGCCGCAGAATTATGGAAAATTATCATCATATGCTTCAAGGAAACCGAGTGCTCCAATCACGCTGCTTCCCGGGTGCAGTGCAGGAGAGAAAGTGGTCCCCCCGCTTTCTTACGAACGGCGAATGCATTTGATAGCTTTTCAACTATTTCTGACTGACTGGTACGTCTGACTCGGCAGAGTGCGAGATCAAGCTGCCCGTGCCCGTGTTGCATGCGCCTTTGCCGACGACAACATTTGTGCCATCACTCACCGTTGGAAAGTGCATAAAAGATCAAAGAGACTTTTGAGTTCCTTTCAAACTCATCATCCACCGCATCCGCCCATGCAACTGGATGCAACTAGCTAGCCTCCATCGGGATGTAGCACAATGTGCTACACCAGCACACCCCCTTTCCTTCACCATCAACCCAGATGGATAAATGGTCCATCGAGACGCGCAGCTTCAAAAACACCATTCACCCCCTTGGATACTGACGATAGCGGATACATGGCAAGCGCACCCACTCACACACACACACATGCAGAAGGTGAATTATGCACTTTTGTTCTTTGACTCCAACGCTTCTGAATGCGGAAGATTTTTACATCCTTTCAAGTAACGTTTCCGCGCGATACGCAAACGACATCCATTTCTTCAAACCCGGGCACGGTCTTCAAACAGTTTGCACAACAATAAGGAAATTGCGATGCCTTGGGCGTACCACAAAATGAAGCTTTTCAGTAGGCTTGTCAATTAGATATGATCCGCTGGTACTTTCCGTATGTCGCTATGAAGCGCGGATGAAGTCGAATTGAAGGTTAGGATTTTGTCACAAGCTAGCATCTGAAATTGTAAACTACTTCCATGCTGCATATCTATCAGAGCATTTACTGCCAACAACCAAAACTCGAAATACTGTTTTGGTTTTGGAAATACTACAATTTGGAATTAATTCTAGATACGTATTATAAGGTGATCGTTCTTGAATATTGGACCCCTACATTGAATAAAATCGCTTACCAAACCTACTCGGACGACCGAATCGTCATTGACATGATAGGACTGTTATAGAATCTATTTCGAATCGCTTACCAGCGCAAAGGACTAACTACAGCCATTGATTACCTTTATAAAATACGTCAATAGCTAGTAAGTCCAAAACTAGTTACGCGCGTTCCGGAATGTATCTGGTTAGTTCGTTCCGTTCCTCGATAAGAACCAATGGTGGGTCAAGATATTTAGAGGCTCCGAGCGGATTGGCAGTTGCGGCCCCTGTGATATTAAAGGGAAACAACAGGATTTCCCTCGCGGAAGAGGTTCCCCCTAACCAACGAGACCCCGAGCGGCAACTCCTGTCGCTCCTAGGTTGATCCGCCACTGATAAGAACAATTCGAATAAGTTTCGACGTTTGAAATGTGGCAGGTTCATGGAATTAGGACTTGTTGCTCAGATTCACGCCATCCGTATTCAATAACACTTGTTTTATAGCGTTTTGCAATAAAATTGTAGTTCCGAAAACAAAAATAGAACGGAGCGGAACTGGGTTCTTTTGGTAAAAGAACGGGACTTCAATTGTAGGTTTTCTAGTATGGTATTGTGAGATAAAATCGTCGAGCGGGGAAGGGTTTCTTAAGGTCTGTTTTGTGAGGTTCTTTCCTTTTTTGAGATGCGTTGCTTTTGCCAGGATCGTTCTTTTCACCAGGTTCGTTTCTCTAGCCAGGTTCGTTACACTAGCCAGATTCGTTCTTTTTACCAGGTTGTTTACCTTTCCAGGTTCGTTCCTTTCGCAAGGTTCAACATGCTAGGTTGAAAATTTCGAACTTTTGAGGAACGGAACGAATATACCAGGTTCCTTCCAGATAGCGCACCTCTAACCCAGATAGACTATTCTATGAGAGAACGGTGTTGGAATTCTTTTTGGGACTGACGCTACTTATATCATAAACGCAATTGATTTAACATTGTTTTTATGTTTTTATATTATCAAGGTTGTAGTTCCGCATTGTAACAAATCAATTTTTTTCATGCTACGATTATTTCATATACGGTTTATCTCAGTTTGCCAAATTATGGTTTTTTGTGCCTAGTAGAAGAGTTGAAAGCAGTAGAAAGTTTACTTAAATACCTTACCACTATTTCTAACCTATACCAAACCAATTCTTGCAAAATCTAATCTGTACCATCCATTTTTTAACGAAAATGTATTGTATGAGAGCTTGCATAGGATGAGGATATGTTCATCCATTGCTTAGAACTCAAAATCTTTAATGAATCAAACTGTATTGTCATTTCTTCTTTTGTTTTTTATCAATTAAATGCTGTTAGCTATCTACCTTAAGCTTTGACAGAAGTAACTTACATTCTAAATGCTTCATCTTCACATTGGAAGCGATTCAACGGTGGTCTTATTGCGTAACTGTCAGTAGCCGAAGGTGCTTTATTCTCCAGACAGATCGTAATCCGCCGTTTCGTGTTAAAGATCATATTAACTAACGTTCTTCAAAGTATATAGATCTTCTTCTTTCGCACTATAAACTCGAAAAGTCTCAAACCGCTATTGACCATCAGGAGCCGCTATCGCCTCGGCTACCGGACCTCCCGAGATTTTTTTATATAGTTTATTTTTATTCAATAGGAACGGTCTGATCGTGTTTCTAGATGAAGTTCATAGATAGAGTACTTAATAACTTCTTTCGCAATCGAAACTCATAGCATATCATTCGTTAACATAAATTGTAACCCGTAGCTGAGTTATTTTAATTAATTATTAATTTTAATATAAATCACTCAAATAGTAACATCCATAATCTCGATCAATTCATGTTATTATGAAAATATAACTTTTTACATTTTTTTTACAATGGTTCTGACTGCTTTCAATATCCAAATATTTCCTTCTCAATTGCGTGAAGTCTTACTACACATGTACTTTTTTGTCACAACTCGATCATTAGCTCGCTTATTCTATCTATTGCTATTCATCACACGGAAAAGTGCGAGTAAAACAGAAATCAAGAGTTACAGTAAACTACAGACACCGAATAAAATCATTACCCGAAAGTAGCTTTTACTTTATTTGGTAAGTCCTCTGTGCAATCTACCTTGAGGCAGCGACCTACTGCTAGATATCGAAACAATCCACCCATGTTTGCAGTACCATCAATCAGTTTTAATTAAAGCTTCCCCTGCTAGTTACCATCATGCCCGGGGAGCGAGAAGTTTGTTTTGCATCAACTTAATATTAATGATCGTTCGAAGCTTTTTCGATCGGTGTTCTTTACCTGTGTTTCGTCGGAATGGATTATTGCTTTACCGAACATCACGAAACACCCATATGGTGGTCCGTTGTGCTACTTTCGTTGGACAAGAGACTATCAATCATTGGCCACGTCATTGGCATTCTTATTGTCCTTGCTTGTCTAAGCATCCAGGAATTGCTCTAATACGAGGACGATAGTAAATATTGTGGAAACTAAAACCCATATTAATCAGTCAAACAAGAATGCAACGATAGAAACAAATCCATCGAAGCAACATATTTGTTCCCAAATAACTTCAAATTAAAGGAAACTTCCCCATGCCTGATTGTGTGTGCGCAAACCCAACGCGACGGAAAATATCTCTCACGTGTTGACAACGGAACGCGCTTGTGTTTACATAGGCATTTTTGGAGATGCACGAATCATAATTTGAAGTGCTCTTCGGGCCAGCAACTCCATCGGTAGCACCTACGCTTTGTATGCTAAGTTATGTTTCGAAGTTCTTTGAATCTATCACACCTGTTCAACACCACCCGGTTGTCTGCTAGCGACAGACCCCGGGTCGTCGATTTATTATTTGTCCGACAACCACCCGTCATTACTATTCAAGCAATGCAAACCGAAACCGAACCGAACAGAAACCATGTGCGTGCGATGATTGCCTACCTTCGCGATGTCATGACCGCTGATGTCGACTTTTCCCATTGTCATGCACCTTAAAATTGAATCATGAATATTGATGAGAGTAAAGTGTTTCTAGCCTGTCCTGTGACTATTTTCTATTTTCATTATGCGCTTTACGTGAACGCGCTGCTTGTGATCGTCGGCTTGAAGGGCCCGTGTATGTTTCCTACTCTCCCAAAAATTTAAACGTGCCCATCATGGCATTTCAAACCTTTAACTTCTTATTTTTCATCCTAATCGGTTTAAATCATTCATAAGGGTAATCAAGTTATGTAAGCTATTGTTAACAAGCTGTACAAGCATAAGCTGCAGAAGTACTGCTCTATAACCGAACTTGCATCCCGGGCTGAATTTTTGATGCGGCCTCACACCAAACAAATAAGAGATTAATGTGAATTAACGAAAAACATTGCTTTGTCGCCGTTCATCCTCATGATGAAACGTTTTAATACAATAATAGATGAAAGTAACATCAGCGGTACCGTCCCCGGTAACAAACTTATTAAATAAAGTCCCGGATAAAAGCAGTGCGCCAACAAGCCTACAGCGACACGAGCTCTGGGTTTTATTTTTGTAGCTCACCGTCGGCAAGATAAAAAGAAAGACCGACAAAGCTTAAACCCAGTTCTCGTGATGCAAACTAAAACCCCGGCTCTAATGTTATGAGCCTATCATACCTTCGAAAACTGTAATTATAATCTACCGATTCAACTGCGTCCAGAACTATGGCGACATTTATGAGTATGTCACTGTAATTGTTCAAGCCCTAGTAATGCATATGACTTACCTTAGGCGCTGCACTTGCGTAGCTCTAATTGGGTATGGTGACAAAATTACTAGACCACCACGTCGTCAGTAGATTACCAGTCACTTATCGGGTGACCAGTTTTCCCACACAAAACGTCGCACGCATAAATTAATAGTTGTGTGTATGAATTATTGAACCATTCCCCGGCAGAATCCCGGTGAAGTTTATCGTGAAACAAGATCAGAAGCAACCTTTAAGCATTTTATAGGACACCGGTTGGAGATAGGTCTCGTATGGGAAATCCGATCGAACACAGCAGATAACATTAAGCACGGCGGGGGTTTTGGTCGATTCTTTTGTTTTTCTTTTGTCACTCGACTACCACAGATGTCCACGCATTTATCTCAGGTTATGCCGCGAGTTATATTATTAGACTCATATTTCGGACACACAGTTGTGGCCCTCTTGCGGACGCAGTTGTGGTCCTCTAGAAATTCTTCAATTTATACCTAATATAAGAGATTCTCGATCAGGATTTTTGTTTGGACGTGCATGAATCACATTTATGCTTAATAAGCGTTGCTTCCAATAGGATTGTTGTGGCTATTTCATTCCTCCTGCCTTTGTCTGACTGCGCCTGAATATCCACCAAATCCAACAACTCCACGTCCAAGTTTTACGGCCATTTTAACACGGAACCCAAACGCTGTTTGATACTGGTGCGTTTCCGTTACACGCAAACATGAGGACGACAAGGTGGCGAAAAGGAGTGATGAAATCAATACACATTCGTATCCACATTCTCCAGCGAACATCATCATCATCATCATTGCAGCTTGTAGCTCGGTGTCCTATAGTGTCGTATAATAGTCCGGCATCGGATATCCTCTGTCATAAATCAGATAAACATCGGCTCACACGTAACATTAACCGTTTTATTAGTCACGAAACACGCAGATTCACAGCCTCGCAAAGGGGTTTTGAAATCCCTCGAAAGCTCAGCGCTTGGTGTTTATGTTTTTCTTTTCTGTTAAGAAATCTGATCAAATGCTGTGTGGAGTCTGATAATTTCATTCCAACCTATAACTGCTTGATCAGAGATACAGGTACGGCGAAATCAGCCGAATCCGTGTTTAAATAAATGTAGTTTTTTTTTATAAATGAATGCCATTTGGTCGTTTTGTCACACCGAAAAACAACCAACCGGCAGACAGCAGGACAAGGAAGAATCAAAGCCACAGCATAATGAAGAATTTCGTCAAACGGCAGGAGGTCTTCGGTTATGATCTGCCCCGACTGAAGGAATTGGAAAGTGTTCGCCTGTTTGACTCGAAAGGAAGCTACGTTGCTAGCGATATTTTATTTTACTTTTTGATGCGTGGTGGATCTGATTTGCTCTGTCTTGCTGAACTTCCTTATGAACAGTGAACACTTTAAATTCATAATCAATTTGATGCAAACACACCTCAGTTAATATTATTCTCTATGAATTACCGGAGGCGTAGAGTAGTAGAGGCGACAACGGCGCCGGTCTTCATACGGCAGGATCGGGGTTCAAATCCCATCCGAATCTTTCCCCCATATTGAGGACTGAATATCCAACTACGTGGTAAGAAATGGCAGGCATTCTTTTCGGGGGTTTTATTCAATTTATATTCTTGATATGTTGCACAAATCCTCGATACTGCTTACGGTCTAGCGCTATCTGTGCCAATTAAATATCCCAAACATTCTGGTGAACGCATCAACGTATTGTCCGTGTGGCCTGTTTTGTTCAAAACGACCTTAAGGGTTGGTCGCCAGTCCAGGCCGTCCAGGGCCAGTCTCATAACATGACCAGCCCACCAGAGCTTGGGGAATCTCATGCGCGGCACTACGCTGAGATCATCGTACAGTTCGCAGAGCTCGGCATTGTAACGGCTCCCCAATTGTTACAATGGGACAGCGCATAAGGAGCTGATCTACTTGAGCATCATCCTTTCGAACGCGGTTAAGAAGGTTCAGTTTTTGTCAGAGCTCATGTGTGAGAGGTGTATGTGAGTACTCGAACTATGAAATGTCTATACAGTCCTAGCTTCGACCGTCGCGGCAGGTATCGCGAGTAGAGCAGTATCTCCACGCTATGACCGGTTGCTAGCCAGCAGCTTTTTGCGAAACTAAACTTCAATGCTGTTTTTGTTGCTGCCCCACGATAGGTGAAGTTTTGAACGATTTCAAAGGTGCGCTCATTGCTACGAATCCATGTGAAAATATATTAACAGCTAGCTGCCTCGAGTCAATCTAATGACATGACTAACCCCTTGTACCATCATACGGCGGTCCCATTTTTGTTGCTATTGGCTGACACTACTATATTTTTGCAACCCTGATTTATTCTTTTCAGTTACATCTAGATTAGGTATTGCAGTACCATAATGTATAATGCACTAAACTGCATAATTGAAGAAAAGGTGTACGTGATATGCTATGCCATACTAATGTTCCTTGCTACAGGATGCATCAGAAGCTGCATTATTTAGAGAAAAATCGACTACCTCTAGCTTCTTTTACTCTATGATAGATCTTCTAGAAATGCCGAAAGCATCAGATCTCTACGCACCCCTTATTTATTGACTTCCAGGCGGCCTACGATACCAATAAATCGGTCCGATCTATGATAGAATCGTTTGAAACTAATCGGATACTGAGGCAAGGGGATAAACTTTCCTGATTGATTGACTTTTCTAGAAGATATCATGCGAAGTGAAGGCTTCGAAATCTGAGGCACGGTTTTTATATAGTCTCTCTAATTCATTGGGTTCGTGGATGACATTGACAACATCCTTCGAGGATATACGGCGGTATGCTAGAGAAACACCAGACATAAAAGCGAGGCGTCCGATAGGAAAGGATCCCAAACGATTGGATTGAGGATCAATGCGACGAAGACATAGTAGCTGTTCGCCGGAAGCTCTGACCGTAATAGAACCTACATCGAAAGCACGGTGAATTGACGGCGACTATCTAGAGGTGCTAGAGGAGCTCTGCTGACATGGTACTATCGTACGATCGTACTTACCATCGACTCTACAAAATCATGTGACCCCGAAAAATCCTGCAACACATAAAAAGCGCAATATATCGTGCACTGATACGTCGAACACTGATAGTGTGATATGCATACTGGTAGTTCTCTACAGACACTAGTCTTGGACTTCAATAGGACTTCAATGTACTTTAAAGGTATATCTTAGGCGCTGTGTGCAACCAGAACGTGTGGAGATGGATAATGAACCACGAGCTAGTTTAATTTTTTGGCGGCGCAGATTTCCCGACCATGGCGAAAGCCGGAAGGATTCGAGGGCTGTGACACCTTGCGACGCCCTGCAAGGATAGTGCTCGTTAGCGACCCGTTCAGCACTATGCTTAGAAGAGCACAGCAAGCTAGTTAGCTGCGTCAGGTGGAGCGATAACCTGTCGGAAATAGAATGCAGGAGTGGTTGGAGTCATTCCACGCTGAACCGAGGTCCTCGTAAAGCGGCATAGCTCTGTCTTATAGATTTGCTCTATCCTGAGCAGGAAAATAAGAATAAGCAGGCTAATATTCCTGCAATATGTAGTCTTGGTCTGTTTTGAAATCCGTCTTAGGTACATTGAATAGATGAAATCCTTCATTGGTCAAAATTCAGCACCGACTTCAACTTAGATATACAGGTAACAAGGGTACTGATTTCCAGTCCGTCACAAAGCAGTGTTCGATTTGGAATTTAATTCATGGTCAAATACTCACATAGGCCTCTGAGAATGACCTCCTCTACGCTGCGTTCGATAGCGAGTATTCACACGGATTTTTAGCCCCATATGTGCCGAAGGACAATGCAGAAGCAGCCAGAAAGAAGAGCTTCCCAGGTTCTCGAGGATTGCACACGCCATAAAAATAACGCCGGACGATCCACTCCGATTAAAGTCTTTTCACACAGTCCATACGGACAGTAAAAGAATCGCGGGAATGGCTGACCAACACCTCTCGTGATTGCAATGCCAAAGGCACGACCACCCGCTAAGAAGTCGCGATTTGTTGCGAGTTATGCCGGATTGATGATTTACATGTTTGAGCAAGCGCTCCTAGCGGTATTAAACACAGTAACTGGTGCTGTGAAGTCGATTCGGGCTGCTGAGAAACTACTACTGTTTGAGGAAGCGGCAAACGATAACACTCATTAAACAAAGCGGCTTCTTTCTCGCGCCAGATAAAAAGGGTCGCTCTGTTTGTTTTCAAGAAGAAAAAAAGCGGCCTCCCGCTTCACTAACTTTCGTGTCGCCGGTGAGCTGCGATGGCACGAGTCAACACAAAAACTCTCTACAAACAACCTATTTCCTTTCGGCCTGACAGTGCTTTACACCCCCTTGCCATATGGGGTTCCACTCTAAAAACTACCAAAGCTGATGTGTACAGCTTTAGGTAGCCTTTTTAAAATAATCCATTACATGGTTAATTAAGAACAACTACGAATCAGAATAGCAAAAAGCATCAAACGGGGCAAAGAAATTTTGAGCACCATAATACCGGCCGTCCGTTGTACAAGCTTAGCGGATAAAGCCGTCCTCAGAGAACAGCATCTTGAGCATACATGCTCACGAACAAATGAGCTTTGAGCCGTTGATAAAACTACCGCCTGCACGCTGTTATCACCGTGTACAAACAACCGGCTTCTCCTGTCGCGGAAGCACTTCAACCAGCTAATTTGAAAAAGAACCGCCATATCGCACCCCCACACGGTAGAAAAGAGCTAATGTGTGCTGAAGTATTGCTCCCTTTTCAGCATCCCGCCCTACCAACACAATCGGTAGTATGGCTTTGTATTGCGTGTTTTTTTTTCCCTATCTTCCGGGGAGATGAATTTCGTTTTATCTCGGGCGGTCCCGTGCCGCTTCAAAGGAGATGCGGATCTTGTTTTATTCACTCGTCAAATGCACTCTCAATTCTAGATTCACCAAACACGGCTGTTCACTGTTCTATGATCTTGCGAAGCCGCCGAGCTTCAAGGCCCGTGTGCTGCGCAAATACAGCTAGCTACCACCGGCACCACCTACGGCTGGACTGTAGGTATATTTATTTTGTAACATACCTGGGGAATCCTACGGTGAGTCCTTACGCTGAAGAACCGCGCGTATCATTGCGCGACGCAATCACGCACCATTGTGTATGTGCTGCATTGCATTTTATCTCGGAAGCATTCCATGCACCTCAAAGAGCATGCACGTAAACTTGTAGGTAATTATGGCGTGAGTCACAAGGAGCCGCTACCGCGCCATACAAACAGAGCGCTACAGAATGATAACCGTTTTTGTAATGTGCCGATGCATCAAAGTGGAAATGCACCGACTCGAAAAAAAGGTTCCAGTGTGTATTTTTCCCTATCAGCTTTTGTTAAAATATACAATCACCCTTTTGTAAAAGTCCGCAGCAGCCTATTGCCAGACCAGAACCTGAATTGAAAATCAGTAACCGTAGCTACTTAACCGGAAACCAAAACAAATAAATTTGAATATCCATATGATCGAGTGCTGACAGGGATTCGAATCGTAAATCGATCGACAATTTCAACTACTACGTTCAGTACGATCAAGCGCCTTGATTTATTACAATTGGTACAGCACGCACAGTGGCCGAGCTCGATCTGAGCGTTGGTCAAACTTTTCGATTTTTATTTAAATAACCGGTTGAACAACGGTTTCTTACTCGCTTAGGTCAGGGAGAAGGATGCTAGGACTTATTATCGCTCAACTGACCTTAACCAAGACTCCGCCAAAAATGATGAAAACTAACCACAGAATTATTCCAACTCAGTTACTCTTATCCAATCCCTATCAAATCCCATTCAAAACCCCATCAAATCCTTATCGAATCCTAATCGTATCTCAATCGATCCCCGATGGAATCCTAATCAAATTCCAATCGGATAGAATTGGATCGGGTTCGGAGATTGAATCTTCGAATCTTCTGAATCCCGAATCTCCCAGCTCTAATTCGGAGACCATCTTTCTTCAGTTAACATTAGATACTTTTTCTATAATTCCTGAAACGATAAAGGACTCTAAACTCCACAGAAGAAAAAAAACCCAAAGTTCAAGAAACCGATTCATCCAAAGCCCACAGTTCTGCAAAACGATACTGCTTCCCCGCTCGTTGAGATACAATCGGTAATCGACATCTTGCCCGGAATTACTGTTTAGCATCGTCGATATCGTTCGCACGGTAAATATTTAGATTAATTCACAACATAGAATCACTAAATAATGTTTATACAGTTAATTACCGAATTTATCGCTTGTTTACCGATCGACTAGACACATCGTAGCCTTCCGCGACGCGAGAGCGGCCTAGCTCTTCTGCGTTTTTCCTTTTGTGTGCGGCCAGATTCCATTCTAATGAGCGCGTTGCATCCCAAGAATGCTCGACAGGCGTAAACAACGGTTGACTGTTGGTTAGCATACTCGCACCTATGATTCACAATGAAACTTCCAAATTAATTTATATACATCCGCTCTTTGTCACGGCGCTGTGTGGTGGTGCTGAACGTACAACACCAAAAAAATCCCAAAACAGTTGTACAAGAAATTTGAACGATCTCAAACCAATAAAGATAGCTTCAGTTCATTAGAAATGGCATGACATCCAATTTTCTAAAGCAATTGCTAAACAATACGAAACTTCCAAGAACGAAGTAACTGGAGTTTATAATTCACGCTCTCAATGCATGCAGGAATCTTACCTGCGCGTGTATGCAGCTGGCTATATCCTTTTTTTCCTCTTCGTCTAATTCTCACCTTTCCGCTTAGTGGGTTTTCAATAATTGCGTCCTTTCTCCAGGATTCGCTCCACAGGGCTGCGAAACAAAATGAAAACAAATATTTTGACGTGCTTAAATTGTCCGTGTGGTCCGTCCTGGGTGACCTCAACATTCGTGCTGTTTATTTTTCTTACCGTTTTAGACTTTAATCCCATGCTTCCTTACAGAAACACCTTCGTACACCACAAAAGTAAAACCTTTTCTCGGGAGGAAAAACGGGAGAAAGGAAAATAATACAATAGCTTAAGAATATTGCAAAAGTGCATTGGGTTCCGGTAGGGAGAACCAAAAAAAACAGACGAACAACCTAGGGCTGGGATGCATTGGCGTCACATGTCCCGTACATGGTTTGTTCGTCCTTGATCGTTTATTATTTTTAACCTTACTTTTCTTCTTCCTTCGCCCATTACATAGGGAACCAACCATTGAACAAGCAGCAAATCTCATCCATTTTAAGGTTCAGTTTTGTTCCAAAATTTCTTATTAAATTTCCGACTTTCTGCACTATACTACATTTTGCATTCAATATAGTTTGCACTGTCCTTTGATACAGTAAGGAAGGAGTCTTCAAACTAAGGCTCGGATTTCAAATCGCAAAGATCTCGAGTAAGTCCATAGGATCTGGTAACTTATTGCAAGGCACGGGGAATTGTCTTATTGGAAGATTTTATCACATATGATATGATAAATATATATATCCAACCAACCACAATCAGGATGTGAAAAATGGACCACGCTTGTTTCAAGATTTCGCAAAAGAACTAACTTATACTACATTTCTAGATTCCTCGAAGGAATCCATTATTATTCCAATACTTAAGGTGTCTAGGACTGCCTCAGCGGAAAAGTCTCATCCCAAAATATTCCGGAAAAGGTTCTAGAAGTTGAAGGTTACTTTTGTAAACTGCAATAAACCTGGTTTTGGATAAATGGAAAGAGTCTATGGAGCATAGACAAGTGATTCATGCAGTTTTTCTGAGTCTTAAAAGAGTCTTTGAGACTATTTTTAGAGAATTTTTGATAAAATCTCTTATAAACCATGCATACGTTTCAACGGTCTGAGATGGTTTCAGAAATATCCTGAAGGAAGAACTAAGAGGACATAATTTGATGGAAGTTTCTCACATCCTCAAACAATTTTTGCACATTACTTTTTACACGCACAACAAAAGAATCACACACTAAGCTGAAATGTGCTAGCTTCGCAAGGGAATAAATAAATAAATAACGCGCAATGAATAACCGCTAAAATGTAAAAAGGACCCAAGACTATTGACACTTCAACATAAATCGACATCGTTTTCTGATAGAGAACTGTCAACTGGTAGAGAACTGTAGACTAGTACCAGCTTAATCGAAGGGAAAGTTGCACCAACATTAGTCCTTCTTAAGTCTTTAGGTTTAACGTTTAACCAAAAACACTAATATGAAGTACCAAAAAGATCAAACATATGGTGATTTCTCTGCATAGTCTAACTCTTAACCACAAGTTTAATATTGTAGGAGGTGCAATATTTTCAACTGAAAGCATCAAATATGTAAAATTTTTGATAATAGGCTTAAATTCGACATTCATATTGACAAATTAGAACAAAAAAGGATAAGTGTGCAATTATCCATCAATCTAAGAAAAGGTTTGGGTAGGATCATCACCATCATCATCAAATTACGGAATATTTGGCAACGAAATAGTTCGAGTTACAAAAATAACGGAATAAGTTACCCTCTTAAAATAAAGACCTTCGCTACGCCAATATATCTTAGCCTTTGGATGACATAACACCAAGCTACGAAACCACCGAGTACTACCGGGATAAGATTCCATTTGATGGAACAGAGAAGGAAATGTTTTCCAACTAATATGAAGGGTGTTTATCCGGCAGCGAGGCGAAAGCGATGCCGGTTTTCACACGGCAAGAGCGGGTTTCAAATCCCATTCAGACCGCCTCCTCGTATGCAGGGCAAAATACTTTGCCTCGAGTAAAGTTAAGTTACAGAATGCCAGAAATGGCAGACCGATACCTCTCGAGGTTGTAGTGCCAAGGAAGAAGAAGTAGAAGTTTTATTTGTAAATTGTCGAAGCTTTGACTGTATAGAATTTCTATAGCTCTGACACATACGTCTCTGAGACATGGGCTCGGTTCAAAACTGACGAACTCTTCTTAGCAGCGCTGGAAAATGCTCTGAAGAAATGTTGACCCCGAATGTGATAATGACCTGCCCATCGAAATAGGAACACCAGTTTCCGATGGGATAGTCATGTCATGCGAATGGCACCGGACGACCTTTCCCGTAAAGTCCTTTTCGACTGTTTACATGCACAGAGGTGGCGTGGTATGGAATTGTGTTTGTGTCCGGGATCACGGATTTACAGACGACGACGCCAGACCGTCAACAGTATCGAAGATTGTTGCAGAAGGCCAAGCATCTGCTAAGTCTCAATAATTGTTATAGTTTCCTAGGCGCATACTGTATTTGGTAAACTTATATTTGAAAAAAAAATTAATTTAGTTTATTCGAATAAAACGGTAGTTCTTAGAGCTGAAAGGATTAAAATTCATTCAAAAAACTTTCACTTGAATAATTAATTCAAGTTTGGTGTCCGTGCACCGAATAATTTTGAAAACCTTGTACTTAACTAGGAACATAATTGGAGTATCCTTAAACAAATATTTCCTAGAAGCATGCATCGCATCAATATTAACTTTATTTATTTAAAACCTATTAGGTATTTTACTCGCCTGAAGAATTATTCCAAAAAAAGACTTAAGTCAAAACAACATCATCCAATTAAATTAACCTCCCATGTCTAAAAGTTCCCGATAGCGTTTACCAACCCAGTGCGCCTTCTCCTACTCTTCTACCACCGAGGTAAATAACACATATTTCATTCACAGCATAATAAACGGAAATTGGCAGCCAGTCACAGCAGGATTTGACGCCCTGATGATCGGATAATCGAACCACTTGTACCCTCGGTAGTACAACAAGAATTTCAGGTTTCCTGTAACCTTTCCGTTTGTATACGTCTGGATGGCTTACATTCCGATGAAATACAATCATTTTCCCAGTACGAGAACGTTTACAAAAGATTACCAAAAATCGATTTTCTACGCGATGCGATTTTTTTCTAGCAAAAATTGCATGCGCCCTTAGTTGAGCTTTAAAATACTTTTCGTTAATTGAGTTACATTTAAAGAAACAGGTATTAAATCAAGCAAAAATTTTAACTTAATTTGCTGTAAAAATGTAAAGTTCATAAACACATAAGCAGTATTTCTTATGATGTCTTTCACACAATTACGGCTGTATCTGGAAGCAACATGACACGCTTTAAACTGCCTTGAATGTCATCCCTATCGAAGCAGTTACGAACCCAATGCGAAGCAAATGGTAAAACCATATCCCATACCTGACGAGCATTGAAACGGGTTTCAATTCATTTTATACCCATTACCAACACCTCGCCGATCGATGCTATTTGCGTAAGATGGCAATTTTTATGCACGAGTGACGAGTACTTAATGAAGAGCTTCAGGAACAGGTTTCCACACAACGGATTCGCTTCGTCCGGGCCCAAGTGTGCTGGTCAATAACCTGACTACCTAATTGCTTCTTCTAAAATTTTACTTCTCAAGTTACAATAGAGCTGCACATTATTATAGGTGCACGTTGTGGAATACTTTCAATGTTCCATAAAGTACCTAATTTACTGTACAGCGATTATTGGCATCTTTCGGATTAAGCATCCGGGTTGTGAAAGACATCAAAAAATAGTTAAATATCAAAGTATCGAAGCAGTTAAGACTACGGCATTGAACTTCCCGGAATGTTCACAAATATTGACCTAATATTATTGGAACGGCTATGTCTCATACGTCATTCATGTTTTCTCACCGTCGACACAAACTGCTGACACGTGTTTCTCCTCATGAAAACCTCGTGACGCATGATACAAAATTAAAATCTGTCAACGTCATAAAACGATAATTAATTCCCAAAACAAACCGAAGTAAATCATTTCCCGATGCTCAACCCCACGGCTAGCCTAGCTTTAGCTTGGATGCACTGTGCGTTGCTCTTTCTACGGCACCATCATCAATAGCTACCACACAAATTTATAGACACTACATGTTTTGACATGACACGAATTTCATTTCCCGACCACAAAATCCACTGACATCCACTGAGCAATTATGGGGCTTAGAGTCCTCTGCCTCTCATGGCTCGTCGTTTTCGCTGTCTTAATCCCACCTGAACTTTCACTCGATCGAGTGATGAAGGTTTTCACACACCGTTATTGGGAGCAGCCGGGGCAATAACGTCACACATTTACCATAGCAAGTTGTTCACACTAAGAATCCTTCGAGACAGACGACAAAATACAGGCTGCCATAAATTACAATGCAGCTCAGCGGTACAAACACACTCCAACGGTCACAAATCCATCGCGCGTAGCTTGCATGCTCGATGAGCGAAGAGTGACCCAGCAGTCTGAGTTAAACCATCAACTTTATAAAACCATCATTTGCATACGAGGTTTTTAGACAAAGAAAAGTTATTCTCATTAGTATTATAAATCATTTGATCGTAAATCAATTGAATAACAAAACATAATTTCATTGCTCTATTTCCTTCAGGAAATTGGTCCTTCCCAGTCGAAATCTTCCTCAACGCCACTAGCTCAACAAACAATTGTGCATACCCCTTTTGACAGTACAACTAGGGCCCGACCCTCGGCATTAGATAATCTTTGCTCAATCGACTATAAACACCAGTTTACGACACTTCACCCCTGCGAAATGTTAAGTGATTTTCGGGATAATAAAACGGTAGTTTTTTGCTTGAATTCTCCCTGCATCACTACCAATATAATGATCCAAGAGAATCGTTTTTTGGAGCAAACATCATGTTTGTTGTATTGAGTACAAGAAACTCTGTACATATTAGGTATAAAAATAAACCTATGTCAAGGAATATTGTCTGTGCCAAGGTGGGTGAGTGTCTTCAGCGTGTTACTTCAACCGTAGCTCAACAACCACATCACGATGGGTACCGCGTAGCCCAAAAATCGTTCCCAAAGGACCCTTCAAACTAACAATTGCATCGTGCCGGTTTTTCGATACAACAAGAATCTGGCTTGACGCGCGGTACGGCCGTTAAAATCAGTAGACGCGTGCGTCATTATTAATACGCACACCGAAATAAGGGGAACGACCGTAGAGCCACTTGACGATTATGCGACGCGCATCGCGGGTGGTAAATTTACGTTATGGTTTTGAATTTTACGACTGTGGTCCAACCCCTGTGTTTAGGGCGTCAATGTCAAGAACCGCACCGTGCCGAGCAGGTTCCATTCTTCGTCGACCACATCGACAACATCTAGCACTCACGCCGCTAGCCGTTCAAGGGCTGGCGTCGGGCAACTGCTGAAGCAACTGGTGCACTTGGGTCTGATATGAATCAGTGGCGTTTATTATTTGCAGGTCACTAGCTGCCTGGCTCCCGTCCATCCCATCAGATTGTACAGGTTTACGACGCCATAAAAGCTTGTCACAACAGTGGCTACCCTGGTGTCCCACGCTTCTACACCACCACCGGTATCGATGCGTATGCTTTGGGCCGTATCGAAGCTGTTTGCCTAAACGCAAGCACCGTAGTCCGTGGTCAATCAAAAAATCGTAACGATTATTTGCTTAATAATTGTTAGATTCAATCAGTGAAACAGGGCCTGCAATAAGGCGATACCAATTACACAGCAATCTGCCATAGAAAAGAGGTGAGAAGACTCAACACGTATGGCGTCTTGTCAGCTTTTGACCACAAATCTCTAGTTACAGTTTTGACGTGTTTTGATGCTGTTGCTGCTGCTGAAGCTCTTTCATCAGTTGACAACGCTTTACACCTTCACACACACACACACACAGTGGCCCCTGGTGAAGCGTGAAACAGCTTGTCAAACAACGGCTGACGGTTAACCCCGAAAGTGTAATGCCAGGGAACCGGAGCTTCGATGAACTAATCGGAACATGTAAAACAGCCCCGAATGTGCCCCGAACCAGAGCGGACCATTTTTATTTGCCTTCTCTCCCATCCACAAATTTGTTCGGTGGACACAGCGTTCGTAAGCTAACTGACGACCGGTCCCACCACCAAATCCAGATTTTGGTTATCGCGCGACGACAATCTCACAGAACATCGTGTTTGTGACCAATTACCTTGGTCGCCGGTTAGGAGTTTTTCCAGATTAGCGCTACGACCATCGGTCGGTTGGAATATTTGATTGTCTTCGTTTGGGCTTCTATCGTTCGGTGTCATAGTTTGACAGGTTTGTTGGGTTTTTACGTTTCCTTCGGACTCAAAATTCCTTCCGTACACCTTCGTCCGGTGTCCACCAATTAAGAGTCGAATTTCAACTGCACGGCGATCGAAGCAAATCAAACAAATCTGATATGTAACAAATTTATTGCTGTTGTGCTTTCCGGTGACACTACAGCACTTTCTCGCGTTCTTCTTATGTTTTTCAATGTGTTTTTAAGACATATGACTTGATAAAACAAAAATGAGCAGCGCATACTTCCATTGCCCAGTTCGCTGTCCAAATTCTGGAGAGACATGGCTAGTTTCGTCTGAACGACGTCCCAACGACACCGTCAATCGTACCTGCGAACGATTTCTAGCGAACAGATGGTCACAGCTGTGGCATCCAAACGCTGGTTAGATTCGTCGATCGGACCGGCGATGTCCGGAGACCCGGTAGCTTAAACCCGGCTCCGATGGCACTCCAGGCCCAAGTACCGTAGTCCACTACGGCTGGCAATTATCAGAATTGGCAAGCGTAATTGGCTGTATTTACGAAACGTTTATTCAAAATTAATCATCATAATTATCAATTTCCTTAACTTGCCTGCTTCGTGCTCCCAAACCGCCCAGCCTTGTACGAGTGGCCTAACAAGTTGGCAGGCAAGGCATATGCTCGCGCTCGATCGCCACTGTCCGAACAGTCCGAAGCTTTTTTTCGCTCCTCAGCCAATCCCGTAACTCTAGATTATGCTCGTTTGTTTGTTTTCCATTCAGTGCGAAGCCTTCAACAAGTCATAACCTTCCAGCCTCTGCCAGCAGGCAGAAGGCGAAGAAAGTTGCCGAACAGTTGCCGCAAAACGGAATGCCCGAAACAAATGCCCATGGAATGCTACGAAGCCTTCTTCCTAGTTTGTCAGACGGCTGCCCTGGACGCACGCGGCTGGCTGGCTGGCACAGTACGACGATCGTCCACCACCACCGCTGCTTACATTCGATTTCTATTATGCCTTCCATGCCTAATTTACACCTATTACACTCTTTCCGGACCCGCCACTCGGCTTGGCCAGCTCGCAACTTTGCTGACTGTCCGCTGACTACCGAAAAAACGGTTCGTGCCCGTTTCCAGCCCAAAACATGCGTAAGCTAAACATACGAAATTATTTTAATAATGTAATTATCTTGTTTAGATTTCGGACCCCCAATCTTTCCCAATTTTCTTCCTCACGGCGTTCGCCGGATCGCTGCGGAACGTCGTTGAGCTTTCGTCGCCTCCACGGCCTCGGGGTACGGGGTTCGGGTTCGATCTTTATTTGAAGCCTCCTCGTGAATACCTTTTGTTGGTCGTCTTTGAGCTTTAAGACTCTTCCTACCACGTACGGGATGGCCGGCTTTCCATCCCTGTGTGCCAGTATCTGACTGTCCATCATCACTCTTTCTCTCGCTGGAAGCCCACTCGAATCGAGAGGAGGCGAAGATTTCATTGTGATCTTCCCAGCCAAACATGTGTAGGATGGAGTGGAATAAACTGCTGCTCAACGAGCCAGGGGTAAAAAAATCTATCATGCTGAAGTCTGATTTTGTTTGACTTTCGGTTCCGTTTTGTAACAACCCACGGACCGAAATTAACACACCGCGTAAGGGGTTCGATTATTGAATTTAATGAGGTAATTGATTTTTTTGTTGCTCTCTCCTATTTACATTAACTGCATAAGAGATTTATTTGACTCTTTTATTGCAAAGCGTGGATGAAATGTCCATTGTGCGAAATGTTATGACAGGACAAACAAGAAAGGTTTCCAAAGATAGATCTGCATTTTTTTTTTTTTAGCAAATGGCTCAACACGGCAAGGGAGGTATTAAGAAGACTAAAGACTGAGCTTTTGATTTAAAAACTGACCGATCGAATCGATAGTGGTGCCGCACTTGACACGGCAGAACAGGGAATCAAATCCCAGCCGTTCCGTTCCCGCTAGTGACGACTAACCATAAAACTAGAAGGTATCTGACTGGTAATTGATTAGAAGATAACTGCCATAGTATCTAGAGGTCCTATAAGATTACCGCATTAGTTGGCCGGCATGGCATAGAAGGTCGAAGAAGACGAAGGCTTTCAATTAAGTGTGATATTTTAAACACCAATTTTTAAATTTGGTTTGACCATACTATTGTTCTGAATAAATTTGGCAACAACGAGACAGCACATCCAACTTATCTACTATTCTGCTCTGGTTTGCCATTTGTACAAACAAGCTTTTCCAACATGTCCAACCAAATGTTTATTTTGGGACAACACACAGCAACCAGCTTGCCTACCATTATCTCTGCCCCCGTGCTTGGCATACACGCAACAGCTACCACAATATGCAAGCTCAATTGCCACAGGACATTTGTAAATCGATGTTGCCTCCAATACGGTATTTAACTCCCAAAGCATGACTTCATCGGTTGTCCCATGCCATGAGCGACGGGCCTTCGACGGGCCAGGTTTTATTAAATGGCTCGCTAAGCCCCGGATGCAAATAGTTGACGACGCACTACAGAAATACATAACTAATGCATTCGCACCGCAGAGGCTGATAGGCCGGGATGGTCGATTCGGTCACGGCACACGGAACCCGTGTACAAACACATGGTTCAATGAAGAATCTTGCTACGGTTGTTTTGTGCGGGAATGGTCCTGAAGTTCCTGTGGATTGGATATTTGCTGAACATGACTGAAATAAATCAAATGCATCAATCTCGCACACTCCGCTGTTGCAAAACATTTTAAACGTCATAAAATGCTGATCAGAAACTGCAATCCCACCTCAAATAAACCAACTCCAACAATTTACAACTTAGAATATGTTGTCGCGCGAAGGATTGTGTTTAGCACAAAATGGCCGAATTTCTAGAATCATAAAAATCTTATAATATCAAACATACTCTTGACATCCAGAGGGAAGCATAACTATTCGGACTGCCTGCACACTTCAGTGCTAGGCGTAGAAACCTACTCGAGACAGTTTTTTCCCACTTATCATTGACGGATATGAAACCTGAACGGTGACTCAAATCTCCTCACCATCATCTCACGAATTAGTATGCAAATTGGGGCTGCTCGGCTGCTAGTGGTAGCGATTACCATCTTTAAACCCTCTCTCGCGGAAAGACAAAACAAACAAACTAAATCGCTCCGTCTGACAATGGCCTCCGTGTCCACGGCAGGTAATGGCGCAGCATCCGACGTGGCGGCCAACCGACACCAACGGCCGAATGCGCGCACCATAACTCTTATGGTATAATTTATGATCTTGATTTTTTTATTCCCCCCGTCCATAAATGAAGCCTAATTTGTGACATTTGATCTTGTCGCGAAGTTGTCTCCGGGCGGCTGAGAAGGAGATCGCTTGGGATGGATTTCTCAAGAAGAGCACCATCTTTGGATGCCACCTTCCAAAGCTTTTCGGAGCGAGGGGAACGATTAATTTACAGCCGGAGGACTTTTTGTTAGCATTATTCACCAACCGGTGTTAGATTGGTGGTCGATCAATTCGGTTCCATAACATCTAATAATACTTTCCTGATGTATAGGGCGTGTTACATATATTTAGGAACTAACCTCACAGGGAAAAGATGAAAATATAAAAACATTATTTTTTCCACATTCAACCACATACTTGAAATATCTCATCCCCAACAGAACGTCCGCCTGCAGTGCCCACACTCCGAACATTCCGAAAGGTGAGAAGTGTTCGCCTCAATTGACGCCGTTGCTATGGTTTCCATAGTATTATCGATTGGCTTGGGTCACGCCAATTGGACTGAAATCGTTGTGTGCGAGTGCGTACGATGCATCTCACCAGTGAGACGGAACGAGAGAGCGAGAGAGAGAGAGACAGAGCACCACCGCGACCTAACGCATGGTATGGTGCGTGCGTGTCGGAAGTGAACGTTACTCGCCGTTGAAACTAGATGCCTAGTGTACGCCATTCATTCAATGAAACTACAATTAGTGGTTAGACCTGATGGAAAAGGGCGGACGGTGCGACACAGACACCTATTGGTGCGCACGAAGGGAGTTCGGGGAAAAACGTGTGCACGGATATTCTACTTCCGGTACGCGTCATGAGGATAAAGTGGAGCCCTGGGGAAGCCTTAGCAAAGCGCGAGACTCAATTTATGGGATTATGATGCTCACGACTAATATTTACCGACGTGGAACGCACCAAACATAATCCATCCTACAGTAATCCCTGTGCATGTCCCTCGGCTCATAACCTACACATCCACACGCACTCACGCACCCACACTCGCACACAATCATGAATGAAAGAGAAACAAGTGCACGTAACGCTCCAATGCCTGCACGGCTGATGAGCTGGTCGCATCTCACCGGTGACATTATGGGAGGAAAGAAATCAAATAAGCTTCATCCGAGTGTGCAGCCGTTGCTTCCGTATTATCGATTAAAATCCAAAAAACCTTTGCACTATACTCACTACGGAAGTGCGCACACACACAGTCTCGGGGGTTATCGCACACCAATGCAGCGCCATCATTTTTCTCATCCGCTTCCACTTGTTCTCATGCGCCGTTTGCACGGAGCGTTGAACGGCAGCAGTCTTACGGCGCAGCCGCCCGCAACCACATTTTTGTTCTAGTTCTGTGCGGGGTGCTGCTCTGGCTAATGGCACAAGAACGGTCGGCGAATTCATCACAATCGTATCCGGTCGGTTCCGCGTCCTAGCCGTGTGTGTGCCGTGTTGTTGGCCAGTAAAAACCAGGCTGTTTCAAATTCTTTCGTTTTCTAGTGAGTTAACAGCGACTTCAAAGATCCATCAGTACTATTTCACTGCTCATCAGTGTGTAACCCTGTCCAATCAACAGCAGGAAACCTGCTCTACAAAATCGAATATATCACCCCTTTTTTGACAGTGCCGTTTGGTGTGTATCACTGGTTGTCATCCTTGCTGGTGGTTCACTATCAGCGTGCAGTCAACAACGCACAGTTGAAAGAGATTGTGTTTGTAAACAAGAAGACTGTTTCCGTGCGTTATTCGTCCGGGAAAATGCTGCTCTAAGTTGTGTTTTTGGTGAAACAAGCTAAACAAATCGTGTGAGAACCTCCCACAACAGTGAACATCATCCCTTGAGACGAAAGCGTCAAAAAGTGTGAGAAGTTCATCGTATGTGCGAGTATGTGTATGATTTAGTGTACGATTCTGTAAAGCAAAAAAAAAACGCCCGAAGATAACCCGCGTATGCTGCAATTGCGTTCGTGCGAAAAGCGTCCAATAAGCTAAGTGGCTAGTATATCTCACGTTTCCGCCGACTGTGAGTGGCCGGTGAGCTAGGATCAATTATTGCGGGCTGCAGGTATTGGTGATAGCCAGTTTGCCGATGGCGATGTAGTGGTTCGGAACGGTTCAAAAAGGACGTCTTAAAAAAAATACTATCGTGAACGCCTCGTCTTTCGTTTACGTTCGATAAGATATAAGTGAATTGCAAGTGTATTTGATTGGCCGTAAATGAGTGTCATAAAGGAACATCTATAGAAGGATCAACAACAACGAAATTGAAAATTTTATTCCTGCATCAGTCCCGGACCTTTGGGGGTGAGTAGTACTATCTTTGCCTCGTACACAATATAAGGAAACAGCTGAAACAGTTTCTGCCGGCGTCTGCTGTGCCAGACAGCCAAAACCATCCACTCCCTCTCATGCATTATGAATGAAGATTAGTCTTCAACAGTAGAAGCCTTGTTTTTTTATCTTTCAATTCCTGCTCCACATTCTCTCGCGCCGTTTAAAGCTTGGGAGGGTGGCTCCCAAGCGCCAGAAAGCTTCCTTTGGCTCCTTGTCTGTGGTCTGCTTGTTTCCGTGTCTTCCCGACTATCATTTTCCATAATCTTTATCGACTTAAACCGCACTTGGTATGATCGGAAAAGCGATTCTCAAACTAGCAAACGATACGAGAGTTTAACGGCGCCGGCAATACGTATTTGATAGCGAGTCCTCCCAAAATGGTCGATGTTTTCCATTCCGGAAAAAGGCAGTACGGAACGATGTGCAATACACAGATAAACAAAGTGCGTCAAATGATTTTTTTTTATGGATGTTTAAAGTCACCACCATGCGTCTCCATGAAACTAACGGATAATAATGATTTACAATTACCTCGATAGTGGTAATTCTAACTATTTGTATAAATTTATTTCAATATTATCAAAAAACTCATTTTTTGCTGCCCATTTATTGTTGTAGTTTGTACTCCAAAATATAGTTTTGACAACAATTCATAAGTTATACCAGTTTTAAAATTACTTATACCGGGGCGGCCCGGTAGTACATGCGACAGCAGCGCACAGGACGGCAGGACCGGGGTTCAAATGCCATCTGGACTGTTCCCCGTAGTGAGGACTGACTATCCAACTATGCATGCGATATCAATAAGTCTAGTAAGGCAGAAATGACAGGCATGACCCAAGAGGTCGTAAGGCCAAAGATGAAGAGAAGAACCGCTCGTTGAAATGTGTCAAGTGAGGGAAATTTTTAAATGGGTTGTGTGACTTTCCAATGAACTGTAGTCTAGGGAAGGGGGGAAATTTCCCCTAAATGAATGCAACATTCCACTGCATTATAGCAATTTACAACTTCCACAAAGGGATTGTAATATTCCACAATTCAGTTGAATCATTCCGCTAAGTGTTTCTAGAGTTCCATTATATGAATCTTAACCCTTTAAAATATTTTCTGAAACGCTTATATTCTGAAATCTTTCCCAACCCTGGTAGCTACTGAAAGTACAGGAAAATGTATCCACTCCAACGCGAATAAAAACGCTTTTACGCGTTTTCTACTTATGGTTCACCCTCTTCAGAATGACTTGCAAGCAAATGGTCCTTTTGCCTTTTCGTGTTTCTCGCCTCCGGGTACTACCTTCTGCCATCCTTCATTACAACATCCTCTTCAGTGGAATGACGAAGTACTGAACGATGTTGCCCTTTCGTGGCAAAATATAGCAACGACAAGCGATGGATTGCTATATACAATGAAGCTCCTGATGATGATGAGGGAAGACGTGTACTAATAGTGGTGCCGTCGGTTCCTATCACAGCAGGACCGGTATCAAATCATAATCGAACTATCTCGTTATGAGCAGGACTAACTGGTCAGCTTAAATACGTCAAGACAATCAGAAATAAGTGTCCAAGACTTTCTGAAGACATAATCTTAAAAGAAAATAATACGCTTTTAACTGGAGCCTTAAACAGGTCCGTAAGGAGACTAGACAAGTTCTAGCAAAGTTCTAAATTAGTAAGTTTATATGTAAACTTAAAATTCCAAATAAAAGACTCAGATCTGTGTTCCAAATTAGCATTATACTTCAGAAAACATCAACATGAACTGGATATGCAGCTAATTCGATGAGTCATCGAAATCAGTCTACGGACCTAATGATAAGTTTACGCACTTGTGCGGATAATGCCACATGACAGACAGGAATGCGTGAGATGTTCGTTGGTGGGCTTTAATATAATTTAACTACCTTCCACTGACCAAACACCCACAAACACACAGAAAAAGATGCCCCTTAATTTTTTTGCACTAAATTTCTGGGGGACAACTCTCCAGAGACGTTTGACACGCTGGAAACGGTAGAACGGTAGGAGGAGATCGGACGAATAAAATTTCCCCAAACTCCCCAGCCTTTCTCTTGATCAACCGCCAGCGTACAATGCAAAACTGCTAGAAGGTGAAGGTTTTCCCGTTCGACTTTTGCGCATGTGTTTGTGGCAAGAGATTCCCAATAATTCCCTTAACATTCTTCCGGCAGCAAGAACACCGCACGGCAGCAAGAAAAATGGTTTCTAACTCAGTCTCTCCCTCCTGTCAGGGTCGGTGTGTGTGTGACTCAGTTAAATTGTATCAGCATCGAGCTCGAGAAGTGTTCATGTAGAAGTGGAAACAACCGGCGTAATGGATTTCAACTTTGGGGAGACTGGCAAAAAACATACTTTTCCCCGACGTTTGAGCCTATGAACCTATTTCAACTTCTATTGCCGGAAAAACTAACTAGAACGGAAACGGATATTAAAGGGGGAAAGCATTCAGGATTTTTTGTTTTTTTTTTTTGCTTTACGAGACAGCAAGTGAAAGTTTTTTCCAAGCGTGTTAGAATGGCTAGTGCGGTAACATGCCTGTAGAACGAAATGTGATTTTTTCTCGTATAAGCTTTTTATGGAACAAAACAATACTAACATGTTAGTTATATTAAATGGCATAACGTTTCTCATCTATACTGGGGAATAACTCGATAAAGCTGAACCTGAAACTGATATTCAACTTAAAATAAAACTCATTCACGCAGTCAAAGTCTAGCCCGAGATGCATACATCATAGCTCTGTACAGCATAAAACTACAGTGAGCAAAATATAAATAGCACCAATATATATTTTTTCTCGATATTTTCAGAATTTTCCTTACTGATTCCTCTATTTTAAAGTCTCAATGTTAAAATGATATTTTTTAAACCATTTTAAACCATCAGCTTCATTTTCATATAAACAAATAAATATTATTAGAATGAGTACGAAATAAAAATAGCAACATTTCAATTTTAAATCAGCGGATGCCTACATTAGAGTAAATAACCAAATTAAACTACATTTTCATGATATTAGAGGGGAATGAGTAACCATCTATAATTATTTTACTAAGCTTAAAACATTTGTTTCCAGTTTACGTAGCTGGATCAGTTCTTAGTATTCACGGGTAGGAAGGACCCTTCAGCTTGTTAAAGTCGTCCAATTATTTGCTGCTTTCATAAATCCGATGAGGAAGGAAAGACTTGAGGCTGTGTAATGGATACAGATCTGCAGAACGAACTAACTAATCATATTCATTAAAATGTTGCATGAAAATTATGCTTTAGTCAGTTTAGAGCTATGAATCGCTACTAAACGAAGAAATCATTTTGCTACTAAGCAAAGTCACGGCCTTTTCAAGACTCACCATGGTCGAGTATGTTTGGCATTTCGGTAACCTTTGACTTCAGCATGGTTGAGATTCACGCCGATGAAAGTTTTCCTTGAAATGAAAAAGCTCACCAAACTATCACTTTACCACTTTCAATGTTCCACCAAATATTAGAATCGGAAACTTTGCGCAGATCGTCTTAAAAATGTTCGAACCGTCAAATCTACTGAGATTTTTTTGTGAGTCCAAATGTTCGTTGCTTGACAGAATATTCTGAACATGACTTGAGGTCACTGGACATTTGATTCCGATATCTTCTTGTTTAATTATTTTGTACAAATAGTCGCTTATATCTAAATCATAGTTTAGCTTCTGCTCCTACCATTGTACCATTGTTCCCACTTTTGGCCACACTTATGGACAGAACTGTCCGTCTTTCCCATTTGTTTGGAAGAAATGATGTTCGATTTATGTTGAATAACTGTCTGCTTAATGGTATTCATTACAATTAAAATAGATTATATTAACTTTTTTAACTCAAGTAGAAGAATCGGTACGTTCTTCTTGTCCCTTGGGAACTATAACCTCTTAAGGTCTCGGCCTGACATTTCTAGCTTTCTGTGACTTGATTTTACCCGTAATAAAAGTAGTCAATGCCCTGCATCCAAAGAGGGCGTCTGGATGGAATTAGAACCCCGGTCCTGCCGTGTGACGACCGGCGCAACTGTCGCCTCGGCCATGGGACTGCCTCATGTTTGAAATTGATAATTAAAAGCACCTTCTCTGGTGTTCATAGTTCATTTTTTTGCTTGTAAGAACCTAACAAGAGAAACTATGACTCATTATACATAAAAGTCGTATTCAATTATCTCATGGTTCATGTAGATCATTTTAAAAGCTTTCTGCCCATCTTTGCCTCAGCAACAGATGCATGAAACGAGACCATAACAACATCTCACATCACCCAGCCCAAATAAGGGCATTGGTTCGACCTCCGTGAAACGCACCGTATGCAACCGCCTACAAACGCAACACACTATAAATTGTTATAACTCAATACACGGACAGACACAATGGCCTTGTACTCCCGTACCATTGTGAGTGTAAGATCGTAATAAAGAAGGATTATTTACTACTAATGCCATCATTGCCTGAGACGCACAGACATTGTGCAACAATATGTTTCCAATTGAAACTGGATCCGGTGAGTAAATCCGGGTGTATTTGTATGTCAGAATACTTAACCCACTACTACGGCCCACCTTTTTGCTGCTGTTTCTTCCGCCGTGATCGGTATTGTGATTTAGTTTTTATAAAAAAAAAATTGCGAAATACAGCATTTGAGCACTTTCATTGCAACGTTGTAGTAGGCCAACAATGTGAACTTCAGACGCTTATATCGTTACCTTTTGAGTGTAAAAATAAACCTCTTCTGCCGATGATTCTCCGCCAACAAATTGTACGTTTAGAAAGCGCGCCGATGATTGCGTAAATTTTCACAACTTCCTTTAAAAACTCGGTTGTTAACCATTGACCGTTTCTTCGACCGCTTTCTCCACGGAGCTGTCCCAAGGAACTGCCGCAAATGGATCAGCCCTTTAACAACTGGTAATTAAACTGTCGTCAATGATTATTCTACCATGGAGCGTAATGGCCAATAATTGCATGACAACAGCCATTCCGCGTCAACCTATTAAGGTCCTAGAAAAAGGTGTTCTTGAACTGTGAAAGGATTATTATAAATGCCCTCTCCTAGAGTATGTAAAATTTTCGCACTATTCGAATAACATTTAATACTATTCCTTCTACATCTCAAATCTCCTCTTTCTGCTCATTTTGTCAGCATTCTTATATTTAAAATTATCCGTTGATTTGGTTTCAACAAAACAGGTCAATAGATTTTGGCCAACTTCACCAGCAACTTTCCCGATGCGTGTAAGTCATCGAAAGGTTTCCTGAGAAAAATAAAGACCCTAGTCAGTCACATTTGAAATTGGGTTGACGATATTGTTGACACGTGAAGCACATTCAACTTCGCTTAAAGGAAATTACGGTAACTAACTTGACTCGTCTTACCTTCGCTGGTCACTCGCGATAAGGTCACTTTTGTGCAAAGTTGCGCTCGGCTAAGACAAGCTGGGAATGCACTCTGGACTACTAAGGAAGTGCACCAAATGAGTGAAAAATGTTTAATGCAATATGTTTCGAGCGACATCATGCGTCGGGGTTGAAACTATATCGATCATTAATTTATACGGTTTTTTTCCTCGCAATGCGCAAAATCATCAGACGAGAACGTGTCCAGCAATGGCCATTTTTGCTACGATTGCTACGAACGTCGCACGAAACAGGTTCCGTAATGAACATGATTTCATGAGTAACAGCAACAGCAAGAGAAAACAAAGCCAGAAGGAGCGAACAAATATGATATTTTGATGGAAGATACAATGGTTCTGAATTTAAAGACGCACATCTAGACAATTATTCAAATATATGTGTCTTCCAGTACTGATCGGTCCGATACACATCCATCGTCCGAATCAAAAACAAATCGAAACAACAATTATATCCTTACTTTTCGAAAAACTGCCACAAAAATATTGAACTCAAAGCAAATCAAACAACAGATACAAGAAACACCACTGAAGTATGCTTGTATACCTCCCAACGACGAAGCCAACACGCCAATTGCCTAACACGGAAAACCTGGTTTTTAACTTCCTTTCTCTCGTTTGCTTTGCTCAATCGTCCGGAATTACGCACTGCTCCCCTTGCTGTTATCAGTCCACGCGTGTATAATTATCAATTTCAAGCACGTACCATGCCTCACATGCTTTCGAATTATTTATTAACATTTTCTTCATTACTTTTAGCTCACACCAAATGTTGATCGTAGGTGATTGTATTTAAATGCTTTTATTGCTAGCTTGCATTTATTTTAAGTTTGTTAACATTACGTTGTTTTCACATAATTTCTTTCAACTTATCTTATTTCTATAATTTTCTTTGATATTTTGCTATTCTTCTATTGTATTTACTTATTTGTCTTATTCATTTTTATTTTTATTTGTTTACTTTATTTGTCTTACAAAAAATATTAAATATTTAAATTATTGCATTTATTCCACTGGAGTTAAAATAATTCTCCATTTTTTTTCACCACATTTTTATAACAAACCTACACTTTCAGTATAAAAAGCAACACATTCGGCCAGTCCACTCCACCCGGACATCTGTATCCGCCACCAAATATGTCAAGTGATAGGAATTCTCACCCTCGTGGCTTGAAATCTTCACAGCTTTCGTCGATTTATGGCTTCATCGGGTTTGACACCAACCTGTTTCCTGGCAACCGACTGAACAGGCTGTGCGTGAAGCAAACTTGTTTCCTTTCCTTTGCACATTATAAGGTCCTCGCTGCGCAATGCTCGACGCAAACGCTCGACAGCAACGTGGAACCACTCACCTCCAAGAAAAGCAAACCAAGTGCAATGATAAAAGCATAATGTCAATGGAACACTTCATCTCTGTACAGGTTGTACGATAAAATGAACTGTGTGTGAGTGTTTTTTGTTTTGCCAAGCAATAAATATTGTCATATTAGCGTAGTTTCCGGATCCATTGCTTATCAAGATTGATTTGCAATGTATGCTGTACTCCGGGAGGAAGGAGGACATAGTTTTATACCGTAACGAAGGCCCATTAAGTACTTTGAGTGGATTTGTTTAATTCTGCAGTATTTCAATATGGATTTTAAATGAGTAAAATTTTAGTTTGTAAATCGCAACCAAAATTTTTATATAAAAAAGAAGATCAAATAAACTGTATATGATCTTAGAAAAACATCACAATTAAATAAAATTAAAAATACTGATAGGAACAAGTTTATCTTCTTTTACCTTGGCGCTAACATTCTTGAAAGTTTTTGGCCTGCCATTTCTGGCTTTTTGCAACCTGTTTTTACTCATAGCTGGAAAGTCAGTTGGGGCGGTCCGGAGATCCAGAACTCCTCCTCGTACGCAGGGCTGACTATTTGCTAGGGGTAAAATCAAGTCACAGAAAGCCAGAAAAGTCAGGCTGGGACCAAGACCTTTCGAGGCTGTAGAGCATGATTCAGGATAGTTAATCCCTGCGTACGGGAAGGCAATCTCGATGGGGTTTGATCCTCGGTCATGTCGAATAAGTAACGGTGTCGCTATCCCCTCGATCGCCAGACCGCCCCAGAACATTTTAAACTGAAGCATAAGAAATAAGTTTATACTACTCATATAAATTCTTTTTAACCCGTTTTTCTGCAAATTGCTGAATCTTTCTAATAATCCAGCTATCTGTGTTATCGACCTCTGTTAAATGGGAAGAATAATATCAACTTCAGGCATAGTCAAACCAAGTCATCACCCATCCACAAAATCCATCAATCACACACAATCTGACAAGTTTAATGCATTTAGTCATCAATTGGGTCAACCAACCCACCAGGAACCCACCAACCATCGTTAAGCGCTGATAATGTGTTGAAGCCAAAAATATTTACCACGTTTCGTTGTTGGTAATATTCATAAACACCCGTAATCATCGTCTATAAATGCGATTGATCTTTCCTAAATTACCTACCGTTTTGTATCATAGATAAGCTCGAGTACAATAAAGATAAATTATGATATTCGGGTATGGTATTGTATGTGGGAGAGCAAGACCTTTGTATTCTGCAGGCACACTGGCACACATTTGTTGAAATAGAATCGAAGTGGTATTATGAATGCTAATAAACTTTTTGGATTGTTAAATAAGATAACAATAATAAGCAATCCACAGAGGTGACAGTTAATAACCCTTTTCATTTACGAAGAGATTCGAAAATAGATCTAGACCAACCAAGAATCAGTACGACAGTTTTTTTTTACACTTATACACACACTGGTGAAAGTTAAGTGACTTTTATTGATGGCAGATGTGCCAAGAGTGGAATGAACCGACTGAAGGTATTGAAAAATATGAAATATGGCCAGCAGCGATACAACATCGCACCGCAATACCCGTCACCCAAAGCTTACCGTACTCACAAACGCATGCAAACATGGAGCAATGGGGACCGGGTCTCAAAAAAGTAGCAACGAGCCTGAACCACTGATAACAACCACCACGGCACAATCTGTCACAGGTTATTGATTTATTGTTTACTTTCGAGGAATAATTCATCACTGTATTTGAAGGAAACACCAGTCAAAAAAGAGGTAGCTTCGGTAGGTCGGGCGGAGATGGCAAAGGTACGAGCAGCAAACGATGTGATGAAAATTTGGACGGGAAATGGGTTTTTGATTACAATTTCATTCTCCGTCTTCTTCTTGTTGGATTGCAATTGGATCGGTAGCGTTTTAATGGCTTTCTTCGGTCAGTGGGGTCCTTCATATTGAAGCTAATTTGAAATATCAAACATAATATCAGTTTGAACCATCTTCACTGAAACAATCCCTTGTTTGTTCGCATCTTTATTATCATAAGTTTCCAAAAACAAATCACCTACGATGACATTGGGACGAGGAGCTCCAAGCAGCCCCAGAGTACTTGTTAAAATCCCATCCAGCCGATCAATTTGACAGCAGATCGTTGAGCTATCCTACTTGAGATGCCTTACCGCATTTCGAAGCCAATATTAGTCAGATGTTTTCCGTACCCTTTTTTTTAGTTTTGTTTTTGCATCCAACATCTCTCGTGTCAAATCGGACAACCAAAAACGACGCTTCAAGCAGCTTTTGAAACCTACTCGACCGAATGACTGCCGGGTCCCGACAACAGCTCACACTCGTTACGCACAGGCCCGTGTACACCCGAACGGAATGGAGTATTATAGCTGTCTGAAGCACCCCATATGGGTTGCTTTACGGATCGTCTTAGCTCGGGCTATTAATATTCTTAATTTTCGGATAACGGCCATTACGCCATCGCTGTTGCAGCTAGCGTACGTCAATGCTACATCGACATTGCAAATACAACCCGTTCGCTTGCCCAGATCATCCTGCTCTTTTGGGCCAAGGACCGAGTTTCAAGAATCTCAAGCAGTGCCGATTATGACGATGAAGTGGAAAAGTCCCTCTCTTCAAACTGGGGAGTCAATATTTATGTGGAGTTACTTTTCTGTCCACTCCGTCGGTAAGCGTCCATTCCTTTACTCTTGACGTATCTTCAAGATCAAGGAGATTTTTTTTGGGTGGTGTTAGTCTTTTGACTGTTGAATTTGAAGGTAATATTAGATAGTAAGTTTTTTTTTTCGTTGTGACTTAGTTACGTAACATTGTTGAAATTATAATATCTTCAAATCAATGTACAACTACGATCCCCATTTACAAGACATAACATACATCGGCATATGTAGATGAACAAGCAAAGTACGATTCATTGAGCTACTCGCCTTTATCGTATCATATCCATGCATAGCACCACACTTCATCCCCAATTCTTCTGCCCTGACTTCGCACAGTAAAACCGACCAAGTCACACCAAGGAGGGGAGAAAAGCAAACGCAAGAACTCGTGCCCGCCACCAGCGACCAGTGTGTTGTGATATTTGGTTCTTATTTTTAAATTGAACCTAATTGAGTGTTTCGGTACATAAATAACGCGCCGTGACGTTTATGTGACAGCGAGAATTGTGGAGGTCATGCTTACTTTACGCCTGGCTGTGGTCCGAGCTGCGAATGTACGATGCGCTTCCAAGAGCCATGCTGCTGAGCTCACACACATGCCGAGCTCAGAACTATTCCAAATTCCAATTTATTCTCGCTTGGCAGAAAGCTGCTGCTTGCCTTGCAGTTCTCTAATCGTTGTCAGACGTTAATTTGCTCTACACACATACGCACACACCAGACCAGATAAGCAAACACTACCCATTGGACATAGAACATCAGCAACAGGTGAGAACAATTCAAATGCCAACTATTCAGTTCAATCATGAGTCCTCACAATACACTATCCCGCTCAATGCGAATCCAACGCTATATTCACTCGGGGCCGGATTATGCCGCATTAAAGATAAGTTCCAAATTGCCTATTTGAGCCTAATCAGTTTATGCTCCGCATCAGTGACCGATGCTACCAGCGCGTCCTGTTTTCCCGGGGCAAAGTATTCAAATACCGCTAATACCATTGGTCATGCGAAAAAGCCATGCCATAAATTTTAAATCCCTCCTGCGTACCCTCAAATTATTGGTACAACATCGATAAATGGGTGTATGTGTGGTCGGCCCTACTGCATGCGCTAGTACACTCTCGAACACGGCGAGCTGTCAGGAAAAGAGCCGTGTCACGCGGCAGAGGAACCTCAGGAGCACGAGGAACCCCAAACCCAGAGACCTGCCACTCTCGCTAGCAAATAATCAACAAATCGATCAACTTTAATCCGCAACCCATAAATCATGCACAATAAAATGTCACTCTCTACCATCGCTTTGCCAGTGTGGCTGTGTCGCTGCCCGCCACAATCAAGTCGTTGTCAGTGATAGTAGAGAAAATTCGGCGGGGTACAGCAACCCCTTTTTGGACCATGTGCTGTGCCTTCCCAATGAACGAATTTCGAACGCTGCCTTCCATGAACCTCCCTCCCGACAACTACGACGCCCCAAACTATGGAGTTCCCTGGTGGATGGGGACAGGGCGGCCTCTTATTTACCCGCTGTTCACCTCCGATCCAGGTGCTGCTATGCGATCAACAAAATACAACAACGCTTTCATAGGTCTTATCTTTCCCCTCGGATCGATTATCAATCCACGGCAGCCGTCGTCTCTGTCGTCGCTCAGGTATCGCATCGTCCAGCACGTCCAGCCTGGCTAGGTTAAAATTACTACAGACGTTTGGCTGAGCGCAACGTGGTCGATTTGATTTCGGGTCGGTTTGGGCTCGGGGCTTATCTTATCAGCAACCACCGTGCACTACTGTGTCCGACGAAACGAGCTTCCTGTAGCTGCGCTTGACTGTTTTTTGTATTATTTTGGAACCGATTACCTTCGAGAATTTATTTACTCACTCACACAAATCCAGCCATTCGAGGCAGGTAATGATTACCGACCGACTGGCCAGTGACAGCTATAAATAAAATATTTTTTCAAGTTGATGTTTTTTGGAACCTTTGGAACCTCAGTAATGACACTGAGTAGTGAAAAGAGCCACATCTTGATCCTCTTGAGGTAAGATCTGGCGGCCCTGGTCCCTGATTCTACGCCTGCACCATCACTGATGCTTGTTAATGTGCAGCAATCTACTGATCTACTGAAAACCGTGGACAGGGACGTTTCAATCTGGTCTGGAAACTTATCCGACCCCATCCCATCAACCGTTTGTTTGTCGCGCCCACAGATGATTTAATCAATGAAATTTGTTTCGCGACACTTCGTTACTCGCGCCAAGTGTTTTTGCACTGCGTGCAATAAAACTGAAGCAGCGCAAGAGATTAGATTTGATAATACTTTATTTAATCAAAGCAGCACGTACTCGTGCAATCGGAAACCACACAGCGCGAGACTGCAGTCTCTGATTTCGATGCAGAATCGTTTCGTGAGGATTTGCGTTTGCATTTCGTTTTGTTCCGTTTTTGAACAGCGATATGCGAGTGTAGAGATAAATGCAATTTCAATCGTTAAAACTCAATTAACAGCACGAGCTGATTGAGCTGATCGTATCGATTTTCGATTTTGATTAGAGCAAATTCCAGATCACCTTAATCATACCATCACAACTGTTGCAATTTTAAAAACAGACACAAATCACCCTTTCTTGGACTTCGCATCCATAGGTTCAAAGTTCTAGTAATTCAGACATTATGTTGAAGTTAACATGAATGAATACTTTATCAACATTTCTCTTCCGAACGTATCTTTGCTGATTTGAATTTGGGTTTCGACGATAAAACTCAAGTTTCCACGCGATAAGCGTGTTTATAGGTTTCTCCTGCTATATTGCTGCGTTTATTCAAACTTTCGATTCTGATGTCCACTGTCCCATCTTTTGCTTGCCTTAAACGCCATAATTTATGATCATCCGAGAGGTTTCCAACAGTCTCTCCGAAAACCAGTTTACCCCGAAAGCCCGCGTTCCATGTTATCTGTTTTGTTTTCATTTTGTTTAGCAAGCTTAAGCGTCAAGCTGTTGTTGAGAAACGTCGCCCCAGGTCGCCCTGCCAGTGGATGAATAATGCCACGACGCTGACGACACCTGATAGAGACATTATTGGATTAGTGTCACCGATTGACTGGGCGAGAAAACTCGCTTAAATCAATTTATCTCAAAACGATCGAACAATAGAGCTGTGCGGGAACGGTTTTAATAACGTTGGGATGAGGCCTACAAAGGCGAACACGCCAAACACGTGGGTTAGAGGCAGGCTCTTTTGTCTATCGAAGCTTAAGCGATTTACATGCCATTATATGGCGACATGCTATAATAGATAACTCGGGAACAGCCAACAAAACGGACTGATGGTTGTTCGCCACTGATCGCATATTTTAATTCTCGAACTTGGCATAACAAACTTTATCAAAATGGTTGTTTTGGCTTTAACGCTCTTTATGGGTAAGCATGATAATCGCCGCGTGGCCGTTACAGGTCGAAATAATAGCAAACAATGTTCATCTGGCGCCACTGGATGGTCTCAATATTTATAAATAAATTCATTCACACGTTTTTGCACCAGCATGCTCAAGATTGTACCCATACTGGACGTACACTGGTAGAGGCCTCTGCTTCTCTTGTACCAAATATATGCATCTGCACGTAGGATGTTAACTGCATCTGCACTACTATGTTTCTCGGCAAAAGTTACTTTACAGTTAAGATCCTTCATTCAGTTACACCTCTTCACAACTTCATCGTGTTCAACAAGCAGTTGTTTCGGTGTTTGGTTTCTCGGCTGGCTCGGCTTCGAATCAGGTCTGTTTGCAGAACCGAGGTATCGCACTTTACACCCGCTCATTAAATACGTGCAAGCGACGATGAAGGGCCTTCCTGTGATTAAGAACTCTTTATATGTGTGAGAACACCGTTTTAAGAACTACATTTTACATTGTTATTCGAACCATTTTTCCTAAACTCATCATTTGCCAAACACGAGTCACAATATACCTTGACGAGACTTGACTCCTGCTTAGCTGTTTTATTCAGGCCATTGCGCGTTTTGCGTTAACCGAACCATCCCTGGCCATTGACAACATGTTGCTCAAGAATAAACGCTACATGCAACCGACCTGACCACTTGGTGCCTTTGGAACAGGATGCCTCCCTGCCGAAGACAAGTTCTCTTCCAGCCAGCGCACGTTGATTGCATGCGAAGAGCAAACGCCACCGTTTAGCAAGAAATATTTAATTATCCCTCATTTAAATGAGCAGCTTCGTCCAACGTCATCCGGGCGTCGTCCTGCACTCGGCACCTTTCCATGCATGCGGTTGGGGCACGGGTTTGTTGGGCTTGATTTATTCGATGCAACGTGCACCATCCATCTCCAGCTAGTTCAGTGCAGTTCAGCACCAGTCGTGGTACATACGGCGGTACGAGAGAAGTGAGACCAACAAGACTGAACGGGAAATGTTTCATCAAGAGTAGGTTTTGTGCAACGTGCAAAAACAAGTATCGCAGACGGCGGTAGCACCACATGTCTCATTATCCGTACGTTCGCTGTGTGCACGGCGCGTTAAACATACAACGTCAAAAACTGGGTGAACAGTGCTGTTAAAAAAGCAAACAACAACGAGCACGAGAAAACAGCATAATAAGTTCATCAACTTTTTCTTGTGCATGCTGATGGACGATAACTCGAGGAACTTGATAGTGAAAAAAATGTTACAAGCACGATGTGTTGTGTAAAGTTCGATAACCGATCATTGGTAGATCGAGATGGACTTACATATAAAGCGATGAACCTTGAAAACCTTGATGAACCTTAAGTATAACAACTTAAGTTATTGGATACATATTTGTTTACTTCCGGATATTTTTTGACACGCTTCAAGATATGAATTTGTTTTTGTGCACAGATTCTTTAACACGTTCCCACAATATTTGTTCGTGTCCCGAGATTGTTTGACACGTTCCCATACAGTTGTTGTTTGCGTCCAGCGTTTTTTACGACTTCCCATTTATTTTTAACTTGAGATAAATAGCTCTAATAAAATAATAATAATAGAGGGACTACTCACTAAGCTGTGAAGATAGTGTGTAATTTATTTATATGTTTATTCATAGGTATTGCTTCAGATAATTTATTTAAAACATACAGATAAAAAAGGGAGTACAATTACCGTTTGTGTGGAAGGACTATGGAGGAGCCGCTGCAATGAAAAGCTCTACGAGTTGTACGATAATCTCACCATCGTGCAGCGAATTTGACTCGCCAGGCTCCAGTAGAGTGATCATGCCATGAGAATGATGATGATCCTAGACTTTTATCCACCCTCAGATGGAGTGTTGGCGTTGATGCGTCCGCCAAAACAGTCGGTTAGATCACAGATTGAACCTCGATTCTCTAAAGAAGATTATTCAAATCATTTAAAAAAATCATGTATGAAATCTCCATCGGCTAGATTTATCCTATCACGTTAAAAATCCGCAGGGCTAAATCATCAATGTATGGGAACGCGTCAAAAAATCTCAGGACAAGAACAAAACCTATGAACTCGTAGAAAAAACTTCGAGACAAGCACAAATACATATAGGAAAGCGTCAAAAAACCATGGGAAAGCGTCAATAATCACCGAGATACTCTGCATACTACAAACGAAACTCACAAAAGGTCCTTTTTTGCAAGAAAAAGATCGAGCAGAAAATGGAAAAGATCTTTCGAACTCAGTCATAATCCATCGATTTGCACAAGTTCGTTTATTCTGTTCAAGAGAAAGCTAAAGTGATTATAATTAAGAAAACCCGTACGGCAGCAAACGCCACCGACTTGATTCATCATCAAAAAAGAGATAATCATACCGTCGTACCGTATGCCCGTAAATCGTAACTATTCTTGATATTCTTTGCAGACATTAGAGTCACATTTTCGTTCTTCACTTGGGATCTCCGTAATTGCTATCCATTCTGCGGATTTATCACCGTTGAAACTGCTCTAATGCTAAGCCGATCTGAAGCATCAAAAGCCCTACTGCTTCACCATCCGCAAGCGATGTGGAGGAAAAGTGTCAGAAAGTAATTGAATTTAATTGATTGATCACCCGATAGCAGGATGGTAACGTTTCGCATGGCATAGCATCCCTTACCACGCACCTTTTTTCCACCATATCAGTCTGCAATGCAATCATCCATCCAGGAAAAGCGGACCTCAAGTCCACGACCTCCTCCGGACGATGTAGCATAATTTGGTATTGAAATTTCCGGGTCCCAAATTTTCTCCCGTCAACCACCGCACAAGAACTAACATACTCAATCTTCTTGATAGCCGTTTGTCAGACCACACCACTTCACTCCATGTACTTTACTGTGCACTGCGCTGTGCTGTTCTGTTCTGCTCTGTTCTGTTCAGTTGCTATATTTTTGTGTCCGTAACGAAGCGTTAGAATCTAGGCAAAATCTAGTCCCGATCGAAATTAAATGTAATTTATCATCATCAGTGGCAGGCACGACTAAATCTTGCTCACGACAAGGCACCATGGCACCAGCTGGTGCCGGGTGACAGACAGTAGGTGCAAACTTTGTATGAACCTAGCTCGTATGAAATTACTTCGCTAGATTATGGCAATGCGCTCTTACACGGGTTCAGTAACACTACACTAATAAAAATATTATATCAAAATGCTTATACAAATTACTGTCTGCTGAAATTATGTACAGTTCCTACATCCCCAAATGATAAGATTTTCGTATCAAGTATAGAAAGATATTTTAAGTAAAAAGTTTAAGGAGTTAGCGGAAAAAACTCAAAACATACCTCCAAACCTTTAATAACGTAAAAGTTAAAGTCGTTAAAGCTTTAAAACTTCTACAGATCTCTAAAGCACTCCTTATCCTTTCCTATCGTTATGAGTTTCCCAACACTAATGTACATACACATGGCGGTGTCTGCAATATATTCTTCCTTTCATAAATTATTTACCAGCAGCTATTACGGCAAATCGATCTGTACATTATGAAAATGAACGTACGCTAACGCCATCGACCAGTACCAGTTGACTCGTCGCAGTAGATCAGCGTACCAGCGGCAAAAGCGATCCAGGAAAGTATAGTGAAGTGGAGAAGTGCTAACACACACTTCCGTCGAGTGTCGTGAGCACAAAATTCAACTCCTATGGTCGCCGTTTCTGGTGCCGGTGAGCGTATCGAGCATAAACAGATTGAAAAGGTTATGTGACCCAAGACGCCATGGACATGTGAGTAATATTGAAACCGAGTTTGGACTTATGCTTCAAGTCCCCGATAACGCATAGGTCTAATGTGTTTCTTCAGGGATAGAACCTTCTTTTTGCCTTAATAAATTCAAATTAAATTAACTGAAAGGCTTTCACAATAACCTTTCTGGAGATTGATCAATTGATCATCTAGAGACTTATTTAATATTTACGATAAAAATTTAAAGCTTGTCAAGAGCATCGTCCTGTAATATCCTCATCTTCTTTATCCATATTAAATTCTATAGTCACAAATAAATAGTTTTCTTGTTTTAAAACCCTTTAAACAAAGCTAATCGGTTGTTAACAGCAAATCAATGTTCCGAGCCTTGGCTACATCGTCCAAATTCATCCATCCACTGATTGACTGACCACCCATGTTGGCAAATCATTAAAAGTTCCTGTACGACCTACCAATTATCATATGCGTTGAGTGCGAAATTGCTGTCCGCATTCATACAATCAAGCTGCATCAGAAGTAGCAACTTGATTAGTCCGAAACGAGACTCTGTTAAGTGCAGTACTGGAGAATGTGCTTGTTAAATCCACCACAACTACCAGCAACAGCAAAAAAGGAGCATGAGCAATACACACCACGGACCCCCACGGCCTTCTCACGGCTACTCTCCGATTTATGTGTCTCTGTCCCTGAAATGTTCCATCAGCTTGTTGCAGCTGTATCCTGTTCAATGTTTCTTTCACCCGTTCATCTTCCTCGAGCTTGGATCGACGAGGTCTGCCAAGCGAACGACGAGCTCTTGCCAGCCTGTCATCCTGAAACGACAGCTAAATCAGGTCAACGCCAAACCATCAACGCCAGCAGTTGATGCCTGTCCGGGCAGTTTTATGAGTCACGATATGAAATTATAAACAATCCCGTCCCATACAATCAAACTCTTTCAACGTCCACTTTTCGCAGCGTTTTTCTTTCACCCGGCGCTTTCTGCAGCTCGTTGGCGAAAAGAATGAAATGGTTTTATCAGTAATTCTAATAGCAGCGACCTTTCGTGAAGTGCGTCGAGCGCTCCGGACCGGACCTCGCGTGTTGGCGTTTTATTAATTAATATTTCCTTCAGATTCACATCACTTGTCTCGTTTGATGTTCAATTAATTGTGATATTTATTGAAAACATTGGCTCCGCAATCGGTTGCATTCCGGGTGGGCAACAGTGGCGAGCAAAGCAGCAACATGTGGTGCGAGATTTTCAGTTCCATCCATGCCATCCAGGCTGTCATTTTGATGAGTTGATGTGTTGGTGTACTCGTTTCGTTTGCTACATGTTAAAAATGTTAGGAAGTGTTGTTGTGTAAAGATAAATAACAGCAAAGAACTCGAAACAATTGCATTACTTTAGAAGATTCAATAAGCGGTTTTGAATATTTTAAACATATAACATCCGATGATCCTGATTTCCTATAGTTGTTTTTATTTTGTTTTTTTTTACAAATTCAAGCAGAGTAAAAATCATAAAACAAATGCAAAATGTTGTTGGAAACTATATGATTAGACCAAGCCTATTGGTCAATTGGCCTACTGGTTCAACTCAGTAAAATATAATTCATGAACACAGCGGTACTGATAAAATCGTGTAGGTCACTACGCTACTTCTAGTCTGTGATAAAGAGGATGTAAGCCTAAGTGTGATCAGCGATCTTCATCTCAATTTTGGCCTACCATGCCTCCTCTGTCGGTGTGAACAGCCTGAAAGGACTATACAGGTCCGAAGCAATTCTCATGACAAAACCAGTCCACCGGAGCCTAGTCTCATTCACCATACAATGGTGCGATCACTTTAGAGCTCGAAGCTCTCGGCTCTTCCATTGGCCTTCCACACATACGGGGTCAAAAATACTTCTGACCATCTTCTTCGTTGACACGGTTAAGAGGGTTTCGTCAGTTTTCAGAAGCGTATGTGAGTACTGGGACTATAAATGTTCTAAAGAATCCCAGCTTCATGACCAGCTCTTCCGTCAATTGATAATTTACTGTCACCAACGATTTTACTCTTAGCACCGAAGAAATGCTATTTCCAGCATACCATACCAAATGCTTATTTTTTAGCGCTAATAAACAGATCTTTTGCATTTACTTTTCTAATGACTCAGATCGCCTGTATCAGCCTACAGTTGTGAGCTGCATAAAACCTTGGACTGAAATAGAAAATAAGAAGTAAGGCAAAAACACAATCACTATCTGCGACTGTCACTTTAGCGTTCAGCTCATAACATATGACAATATGTCGTGGCAAGGCGCACAATCGAACACTCCCGGTTGAGTGTTTCGTGTGTCCTTGACGTACCCTGCATCTTGGGTGTTCGGTAGTCGCTTGCACCAGCGTACGAAATAAGTACGTCCCATGCATAATCTTTTATTTTCCTTCCCGCACATGATGACCCCATCTGCTAAACCTTTGCTGATAACAGTATCACCAAACAATATAGCAGAGTGTCGAGCAGAAGCCAAACAATTCCCTACCGAACGTTTAGTTTGTTTGACATCGACGTTGATAGTGTGAGGCACACTTTTTTTTTCTAGATTATCGCCACCTATTTTTATGTTCAAGCTCATTCTGGTCCATTTTTTTGCTTAGTTCTTATCGGAATATTGGGAGATTATAGACAGGAGCAATTTAAAACGCAGCATGGATTTGAGATGTACTCAGATAGTGAAGCGAATAGATTTGAATCTATTGTTCCTGTAGCGTAACGTTATTTAGCCTTTCTATGAATGTCCAAATTATTGCTATTGTTTGTCATTAAAATCGTCAATCGATGTTCAATAAGCTACTGAAGTTCTAACCCATCACACTCGGCCAATTGAAAAAAGCAGCAACACAATAAAAATGGTGAAAGATCCTCATTCCAAAGCACTGCGAGAATCAGCATAATCTCCCAGAGATGTTTGGTTTTCTTTGTCGTTCTATCTATCTTTTCTAATTTAACTTTCTCTACGTCGCCCTTTCTACAGCAGCATCCTTTTTGGGCCTCTTACACACACGCGCCATTATTACGGATCGTCATCACTGTCTCATAAATATTCATTTTTTCCCTACACTTACACCTTAAACCTTCCTAACCTTCGCCCCTTATTGGACATCACGGCTCAAACACACAGACACACGCTTTTCCAGAGTGACGAAGACGAGGGACAATTCTTGCCGGGTGTCGTCGGGAAAAATCTCACAAAAATATACACACCGTAAATGAAGTTACGCATCGAAGGTCCTGCGGAAAGATCTACTCCCTCTTTGCTACAATCTTGACGGTTGGGCGGTAGGTGTAGTTTACCACAAAAAGAAGACGCACAACCGCCACGCAAGTTGGACCAGAAAATCAGACCGTCTAGGAAGGCACTGATACTCGTTCCCAATCTACGCACTTTCGCATCGAGTTGTTCGTGCGTGTGCGTCTACAGCGTACAACATTTGGCTGGTGTTTTGAAATATTGCGATCTATAAATATTTATGAAAAATGTCCTCTGAAACCACGTGTTCCTGTCGAAAGCATGTCAGTAAAATCGAAACCCCCTGGAAAACTCTGCCCAAACGAAACCGAATGGTTTGGATTGGGATCACTTTCCCTGACAGACGTTTTGACGATGATGGAAACATAATTGGAATGCGTGTACGTGTACGGGGTAGGCGCAGTTCGCAGACCGAGTGCGAGCCATACTGGCGACGGCTGGCTTTGAGCGAGCGAGCGGTTGATGTATCGGGGATTTTGCGAATCTGTCATCAGTCATGCCGTTGCTGGTGACATTTTGTCCAATCGTCAATTCTGTTCAAGTGAAACGAGATTTTTGAACAGTGTGTGCGTATTTTAAATCGCGTGTACAGAAATGCTCGTTGTGATGTATTGGACATGGTTTTTAACAATCTTTGAAATTAAGCCTTCCTCCGGGAACAGTAGCTTAACAAGAATTTTTCTGTCACGGTCTTATTGGCTATATCACTGTTTTACAACTAAAGCTTTGTAAACTACGCAAACTTAAATTTAAGACCCATCGCCGCTAAAGGGTGGTTCTCGCTGAATGCGTGTCATTTAAGCTAGTAGGGACATTTAAGTTAACTCTAGCCAATAGCTCAGGAGGAACTATCTCATCGACGAGAAGCTTAGATAAAAAGATGTATTGGGCATTAATACGTCTCTCAGCGAGTATATTTAAGGCAAATAATCAGTAACGCGTATGGTACAAAGGACGAGAGGACTACGAGTGGACTACATTACGCCACGGAGTGACGTGCAGGACAATAAAAAACTGTATGTGCCATTAAAAAATTCAAGACTGGCGACGAATAAATACCATCATTTTGTAGGCTCTGTCTGTGTCTTTATATCACAGTGGTGTTGATGAAAACATATTTTACGGTCCAGCCTGACCGCACAAATCCCTAACAGTACTGAACCAGCTGGTGAGTCCCAGAGATCTCTCTCTCTCTCTCTATCTCTTGTTGGCCTAACGACCTCTTAGGTTATGCCTGCTATTTCTGGCTTACTGGACTTAATGATACCATGGATAGTCAGTCCTCACTAAGGGGGAACGGTCTGGATGGGATTTGAACCCCGGTCCCCCAGAGAGGCTGTTGTCCTCCTCCGGGGGCTCCGGTCCCCCTGTTGAGGCTTGTTGTTGTCCCGGAGGCTCACCACCGAGATGTTGTCCCAGAGAAGTTGTTCTTGAAAACTACTGGACTAACTGTTCCTAAGAACGACATAGACACAATTTTATCGATAGATAGCTCAAGGTAGCATGAACTAAGCTCAAGTAAGCATCCAACCTCGGTAGATGCATTGGCGCCAGACCTTGCTGCCCTAAGCAACACCAGAAGAACTCTCGAACTTGCATGAAGAAGCATTGTCATTGTGCACGCGGTAAAAACGGATGGACATTTACAAGAATCATAACCGATCAAGCTTAGCTGGTAGTAGGCGTTGATTCACGCGATCAAAAGCTGCCTTCAAGTCTGTATATACGGCCAGAAGACAATACAGCATGGCAGTTGGTAACGAATTCAACCAGGTTTGTTTCAACACTGCGTCGAGAGAAGAATCCGTATTGGTGATCGCCAGTGATGCATCGGCGAGTTTTGTATCACAATCTCAAAAACCTTGGCACGTAATGGTCAACAATAGTCTATCTGAATACAAAAGTTTGTTAGGTTATAGTTTAACTTAACAAAGAAAATATCTTCAAATCATATAAATAGCTGCCAGGTTCCCCATTTTCACCAACTTAAATTGTCGTACTTATCTATACCAGGTTCTGCTTTCCACACCCCGCGGGTAGAATAGTTAAATGCTGCACTAGCCTCAAACTATGGAGACTGGGAAAGCTAAGAAATTAGCACCGAACACTTTTTTTCTCGGTTGTATGAGCCTATAACCCGAAACCAGAAAAAAAATCGGCCACTTCCGCAAAAAAACGGCAGAAATCGATGGCCCTAATTACCGATGGTCGATCGATGTTTACTGGATCGTTAGCCAGCCGAGCAGCCCAGAGCAGACAGTAGCCAGCATAAACTACATCCTACGCGCCCGTTCCCCGTTCTACGCTTCCTGTGATTAAGCAGATTTCCCATTTTAATCCTTTCTTTCGCCTGTTCGCCCTCCTACTACGTCTTCTCGCCAGACGAACCACGGGCGAACTGGGGAAAGAAAAGTGTGTTGAAGCGTTCGTCATCGTAGTTTGTCTACCACGAACGTTACACACCGAGGGAACCACCACCGCACCGAGTTTAATTAACTGGGTTGATTACTACTTCCGCTATTTTCCACATACCTGATTAACACGTCTGCCACCGTGGCTGCTGCTGCTGCTGCTGCGCTGTTTATAAATAGAAGACGTACCCGGGACGTCGGGCTGTGGATCCCGGGGAAAAACTTTGAAAAACGGCATCGAAACGCATCGCTCGGTCGCATCATCGGCTCAGACGCATCGCGCGCAGAACATGCAGCCAGAACAACATTTATGCGTACTAGGCTTGCATGTAAAAGCGCAAGCAGTTGCGTCGTCACACAGTTTGTTGCAGATGATTTATAGAACAGCTCTTTAATAGTTTTCTTCACTCGACCGTACTGTTGCTCGCGCTTTGCTTTCGCCTTCGCCCGGTGGCGTACCTACCACACGCGCTGGAACCTGTGTTGTTTGTGCTTTAAATTATGCATCCACTCGCGTTCACGTTCAATTTCATTCCTAGCTCTTGCGCTCGTGTCGTTACCGTTAATTATTTCGTTCCCGGGCCGTGTTTATTTGTGCTTCACAATTTAACGCAATTTATTAGGATCATCATTATTGGGGGAAAATAATGATTTCAACTAACAACAACAGCATCGCTACCGACATGCCCCTTGAAGTACATAATTAAATCGTACCTTGTCCACGCGTTATCGCCGGTCTAGCGGATGGGTTGATTTTGTGTGAAACAAATCCCAAAGTAATTATCGATCTGTGTTTGCTGTGGTTTCAATTGGTTTGTGCCTAGCCGGGGTAAAGTACAGGACAACTACCAAGAGAAATATCAGAACTTTTAATTCATCATTTCCCGCGTTCCCTCATTGATGATGATCATTAACTGCACGAGATTGTGATACTTCATATCCCATTGATAACCACAACTCGCATCATTATTATCGCTCCAGCGCTTCAGTTCTGTAAACTCCACACACTTTCATCTAGCAGATTGTGTAAGGAAATAACAAACTACTACTGCTGCCGCTCCACCAATCTCCGCTCCCAAAAACCCCGGTGACAAAAGTCCTACCCTCGGAATACCCCCTATCCACAACTTTGCAATCGATTCCTTTAGCGTCGAGAGATAACGAGCTGACGATATACTGATGCCCAATCGGTTACACGGAGGCTTCGCTTAATTGAGTAGCACCAGGCCGGGGCTTGCTACTGATTATTCTGCTATTAATCAAAGCGTTATCGGCGGGGCAGGCATACGGTCGGGGTACTGCCTGGCCTGGCAGTAGTATCGTCGCAGCCATTACCGTCTGCCCCGCAGTGCCTCGCTTGACGCAATCCGATGACATGGCTGCGTTGCCGATAGACGACGAGTTGTCACTGCTGTTATCAGCAAACCGCGGGAATTCAGCTAAACATCGTCGTTGCGTCCAATCGTGAGCTCCGAACCTGCTGCTGCACTACGGTTTACTGACGACAAAAGCAGCTTTTTTTGCCTCGTAGTGTGCCGCTTTCCGAACGAGCGTTCGACTTGTGTGAGACATGTGAATGGGGAAAGATGTATCCAAATGGCATCATAATTCGATCGCTAGAGTTATTTTACTCTTTGGTAAATTTTTCATACACACATAGAAGTAACTAATATCCAGTCTCTTGTTTAGAGGCATTACAACTTCGAGAGCTCTTGAGGAAGGAGGGATTGAGGAAGTAGAATCCACCACGGGCTAGCGTAAGAAGCACAGCGAGCTCGTTGGCTGGATCAGGTGGCATCTAACCTGACTGAGGTCGAATTTGGCCGTGGTTGGAGGAATTCAGCCCTGAACCGTTTTTCCCGGGACACTCGCATTGCCTGACAACTGGAATTGGTGACCTGGTCGTGGTCATAGACGTGCTCTATGCTGAGCATGCCAAGAAGAAGAATACTGGAGTTTTGGACTAGGACTTTAAGTCCTGGACAGTTTCTTTATCTTCTTTGGCACTACACCCTCGAAAGTTCTTGGCCTGCCATTTCTGAATCTCTGTGGCTTGAATTTACCTATACCGATCATACAGTCCTGCGTACGGGAAGGCCGCCTGGATGGCATTTGATCCCAAGTCCTGCCGTGTCAAGACAGCCGCTGCTATCGCCTCAACCAACGGACCATCCTAAGAAAAATTCACAACAATTAGTCATTTCTTTGAAGAACAGGATTTAAATACAACTTTGTTAATCTATAGAATTACAAAATTTCATTGGCTTGATTGTTTATATCAACACGCCCCATCATCCGGACATTCGCACGGATTTACCAGATTTTTTTTCGATATTCCATTATACGGTTGCAAAGTTCCACAAGGGATTTGCAATATTCCACTCTTTATTTAACACAAACATTTAAATGATTCGCAAGCTCTATGTTATGAATCGAAAACCTACCTTAGACAATTTTTAGGCATCATAAACTTCAGCTAACCCATAGCAAGGGCAAAGTATTTCATAGATCTTACTCAGAAGAGAAGCAGAGAAGTAGTTTCTTCCATTTTTTTTTATTCATAAAGAACGGCCTGGCCATATTGCTAGTTTCTTCCATTCAAATGACTAAAAACAATCATCTTAAGTAATTCATATCACACCGCACATTTCTCCCTCACACATCAGAAACAAACGCTTGTGCTCAGTCCCGGCACGGCGAACGAAGCTCCATTGTCCGATCGAACACTGTCAATCAAAAGAGGCTCATCATTCGATTAGCTTGTCCAGACCAGACGAACCATGCCAAGCTAATCAGCTGACCGTTTCAGGCTTCATTTTTCACCATGCGTCGTGAGGTCGCCGTGTAAAACCGAACGATCGCCCTAGCATACGCCTATTTAACTAGCATCGCTTGATGCGAATGAAGTATCCACTACTAACCAGTATCTCGTAAAGCTCTCCACTCCTAGCCCGGCTACATTCTACCAAGCACCAAAGCGTGGGCATGTGCCAAGCCTTCGGGTTGTTTGATGTAAGCTTGTCGATAGCGCACAACGCTCACCGTCTCCAGCGTCCCGAAACCGGGACGGAAGATCGAAACAAATTGCCCCATTCCGAACACCCTGCCAAGTCAAAGCAAACAAAAATCCTCCCTTAAAACCCGCGTGGAACATACCGGTTTCCCCAAAACCCACCCCGAAGAGATCCTGCCGAGATTGGGTGTAATGATTGATGGGACCCGCACCGCAATCCTTAACGCGCGCGCGCATATGCCCTACCGAAACTACCGACGATTTCTTTTTGGCAGTGTTGTTGTTTTACGTGTGCTGCCATTTTGCATTTCTGTCACAGGGGAGCACCAAAACGAAACCAACCACCCCTAGAGAAAAGTGTTTGAGCAGGGAAAGCAAGATAAGATGAAAGTTGCTGCGAAATTGATAGCTGTTCAAACTTTACTCTCCATTCTTCTAACGCTCGTGTGAACTACCCTTGTTAATTCTTGCTTCAAATTGCTTTATTTCGTTTCAGATTTTTTGGTATTTTTTGGATTGAGGAATTCGGTGCTTTGGACATCCCGAGTGAGCTTTCAACAAAACGGTAAGAATCACCATATGTGTTGGGAACATTATTATCATTATCCGTTGATTCGTTTAATTTTGAAACTTTTAAAAACTGAGCTATTTAACGCACGCATGTAAACAATCATATTTGGCACCCTCGAACGCGCTCGCTCCGCAGCGTCCATCTGTTTGATCGATCACTCGAAGGGCCGTCGTACTGTGTATGATGATGGTACGGAAGAAAATTGGCCTTCGTCCGAAAGGACGCATCGAAAACAAATTTTCAATAATCGCAACATAAAGGCTCGGCTCGGCTCGGGCGATAAAATCAGAGCCACCTGGAGCGGCCAGCTAGATCTGGCCTACACTCGGCTCACAAGAGCGGAATTCAATTATAGAAATTGAAGCCTAGGCCCACATAAGCCCAAGCTCCATCAATTTTAAAATCGCCCCCTGTGCTACGTTCGTTGCTTCTTCTTCGCCCTTCGCTTCTGAAGCAGTAGGCGTTCCAGATGTTCGCAACGGAACGTAACTGAAGGGATGGACCGCATAAGTCGATCGTTTAGCATCGTCGTCGTCGTCGACGCAGGTTGTACAGTCTGCCGGAGCACAGAGTTTCCATCGCCAGTGCCAGGAAACGGCCATGCTCGCTACCTGCCCCACCGGCTACGGCAGAACGAGAGGCACGGCTGATTATGCTTATGTTTATGCCCCACACACCTTGAGAAATTTCCGAACATCAATCGAACACATCTCGTTTGCTTCACACCGTTTCGACAAGACAGGGGATGGTTCCCGATGTAGTTTGGTAGGCTTTTGGATGATTTGGCTCTTATTCCTGGTTTCGAGCTTTGTGGTGGTGTGAGTCGATCCGATGTGATCGAGGTTTCATGGCTACACCTTCGCCATGCTGCCATCATTACCATGCCTCAACAGAGCCATGCACATGCTGCACCACTGGTTTCGATTCGGTTTGCTTCTTTAAAGCCAATTCTTGTTTGTTTTCCGCATCAAAACATTTAAAATTCATCTTGTTAAGATGTTTTATTTATGGAGATTAGTTTATTCTCTTTCTTTCGTTTCATCATTGTTTCGCTCGTTTCGTGCGATGTTCTGCCTCTTGCACGATCTGCCCACCCAAACGTTGCAGGTCCGTTGCCCGTCGGTTTTGAGGATCTAAGTCTCGGGGTGCCTAACTAGCTAAAGTACGACAGCAATAGAGACACGAGGTCGATATTTGTATCTATTGTTTTCATTAACTCTGCAATTGACGAACATCGATTACTGTTTCTAATTGTCAGCAAGTCCCTACCCACATTATCTGTCACCCAGCCCAATTCTTTACTTATCAAACTCATGATTCGGAGGTAGAATAGCAAGCAGTTTCCATAACTTAATTTCCATTTCGAACTTTTTTGATAAATTAAACATCCATAACTTCACTCTCACCATCGCCATAACGTTGGCCTTCTTCTTTAGTTTTGGCTACCAGACTAAAAATCTCGCCGGAGCAGACAAGGTAGCTGAGAGGACAAGGTAACCTCGTCAGAAATCATATCTGCTAACGAGGCAAACCCCTCGTTGGTGGAGGTTGTAACAGGAGAAGAAAAAAAATAAAACCGTTTTACTCCTATGAACACGCATCACCTTCCCTGGCGCAGGCAGCAGAGCACGCAGGGCCGGGGCAGCAAAACACGCTGCCCGCTGCTGCCACGGGAATGGAATTGGAGATTGCGTTTTGTTTGTTTAATTTCGAACATGAGTTTCTTCCTCCACGTCGTCGTGGTCGTTGTTGGCAGTTTGTTTCTTCGTTGGCTCCTTCGCATTTCGTGAGCCTCATTCGTGGACTCATTCCATTCCGATCCATCTTCGATCAGTCCAATCGATCAGTAGGGTCATATATTATGGTTTATCATGATTTCGACTTGTTTCTTCGATTCTTGCTGCCCCTTGCTGCTCTTTTCTTTCGTATATATGTGTGTGTGTGTGTATTTGGTTCCTTTAAACCACAATCGCCCTCCTTCGCAAGTCACACCGGGGCCCCTATCGCAGCGTGTTGCCTGCCTGTGCTGCAGATGAATCTGGATAGTGAGCGATGTCTCCGGTACAAGTTTTAGTGTGGAAATTATTTGTTCCCTAAAACCCGAGAACCCGTACCCGTATGTGGCCGGGGAAACGATGACAAACGAAGATACGTGGCGCAAAAAACATGGAGGCAAACTCCGATGGCACGCTGTGTTTGTTGTGTATGCTAATGTTTAAACTGATTTTTTTTTCTTCTGCTGTCTTTGGTTTTGTTTTGTTTTCTTGCCTCGATCATAATATCTGTAGGTGCCTCGGGAGGTACAAGGCGCTCGGACCAATAAAACTTGCTCAACTGGAACGGGCCGGGCCGATTCGAAAATACTTTTGACGCACTTTTACTCGGTGCCTGTAGGAGATTTTTTGTGCAAAACTGTAGAACACTTTTGCCCTAAAGCTACCGTTAGACAACGCTTACATATTGACGATGTGTCATTCGTTCGACTCCTCATACCTGAAGTGGTTTGGTCATCAATTTTACATTTGTTGTTTGGTGTTATTGAAATAAAAATGAGCCTTCATGCCATATTGAAGGGTTGGTAGAACCAGTATTAAAGCCACTAGGACCATCGTTCAAATCCTATCTGGACCGTCTTCCCGTAGTGATAACTGAAGAGCCAACTGATCTTCTCCATCCTTCAAAAATCCTTATCTTTCTAAAAGGACACAACCAAAGTATTTACAAAAAAAACACAACAATGTCTTTTTAGCTATGGCACTTGAGACACCATGACACGAACGACCCAAAGGCACACGTTTACATTTTTACATTTATTGCCCTCATAAACCATCGTTGCAAAAGGTACAGTAAATACCATAAACACGCAGTTTCCTTTACTATCATCCGAAGGAGGGCTCGATGTAAAGCATACTCAAACAAGAACGCTAGGATTGTTATTCGGCCGGCTAGGAATTGATACCGACCCGAAGGTCAAATATTATCCACCTTTCAGAGATAACCTTCCTGTGCCACGTAAGACGCAACATTGTTGCTATTTAAAAAGGACGGCCGGGATGTTGTATTTGCTAAATTGAAATTATTTATGACCAGTGAAATGTGTTTCAGCTTGAAATAATGTTTTTGTATCAATGCTCACCAAATAACTGGGTAATGGCAAGCAACGTAGGTTCTAGCTATTTAGTGAGTACTTCCTTCGTACTTACCGAATATTATGCTCTCTATCAGTCCGGTCCGGCAACGCAGCCAAATGTCCAGACCCCTGCATCATGTGCCACATTCGTCTGCGTATCCTTAATGTCTGGCAAACTTATCCTCTGGCCAGGTACACTCACTTGCATCTTCGTACTGCAACATTTCATGCGGTAAACTTTATCGTTCACTCCTTGCAGGTACCACCACCATCATCATAATGTACCATTATTTATCTACTAAATTCAGACCGAGCTACGGTACAGACCGTGAGCCAGACGGACAGACAGACAGACAGATGCATCACACGGTTGCGGTACACCTTAACCAGTGTCGGACACCAGGGCATCTTCTCTATTTGCACGACGCGGCACCCGACGCATGCACTGCACGAAGGAAAATTATTTCTCTCTTTAAAGGAAAGTTGTTGCGATTCTTGCATGTTGTGGGACATGCCACGCCATGCCACAACAGATAGGCGCTTTGGCGATCCATCGATGGTGAAACAGGTGGAGCAAAAGTTGCCCGGACACCGCAACAACTTATGAAGATGATTATGCTCGGAACGTTTAACGATGGGGAAGAAGCGACCGAATGTTTACACATAGTTTTTAATCAAAGATAGACACGAGAGTGCACTTGGCTGATATTGGGTTTTTTGGTAAGGGGATGGCGCGTTGGGAATGAGAAGCGCAACTTCCCATCAGTAAGTAGTCTGCATTTAAAAAGTGCCACTACGGTCAGCAGTTTAAGGGAAGAACTTTAACAGTGTAAGCATTAATTTTCTTATTGAAATGTTTTTTTTTTTTAAATAAATAGATACTGCTTCAAAAACTGCAGTTTTCTCTAAAGAATTCACCTTGCAACGCATCAAAATGCCGTTTTTCGACGATGTCCTAATCGGTGCAAACAAGGTACGCACGCCAAATGACAACAGATGGAATCAGAAGGGTCTTTGAGGAGAAAAAAAAGGTAACAAAATGCATAGGTTTCCTCTCAATGGTTCCAGAATGCACATGCAAGTCATGCAGGGTTCGTAATATCGTTCAGGTTAGACTCGAAGGACATAATTTAATTTCAAACGAGTAAAATTGAAACAGAAGCGCTTCTTTAACATATTTAAGAATCGATCGATTATAGGTTGGTGTGATAAAAAGTCACCATCAGTGCTAGGTTAGGTTCTTCTTCTTATTATTCTTGACTTAACGACCAGCTAAAGTCACTTCGACCATCTAATGGCTTAACTAACGTTTCTAATCAAGGTCGGTGCCGCCCTAGTTCCCCACGAGCTTCATTTGAGGGATTTTGGGAAATCTCGTGTTGAACTGGTTTAATGTTTTTGCCTTTACATTCCTTTTTGATAGGATGAAACAACTAAAACTATTCCGGCTTTACAACCGGAGGGCCTATTGCCACAATCCTCGATAACTCGTCTTGTGAACCTTTATCTCGTTCTGGAAAACGCATCAACGCTATCAGCCCATCTCAATTCCAAGCTATCCATGTGGATGCTCTAAAACCTAAACTTTGGTGCCCTAAAACGGGCCAAGTCGTCCGGTGCCATTCTCATGACATGCCCATGCCACCAGGACCTATAGGGTTCACATGCTACACAACTCTAGTTTTAAATTAAAAATGTAAAGAACAGTGAAGTTTCTGCAAGAAAAAAACAAATGTTATTTATATAACTCACCATTTTTAAAATTTGTACAAACTGACCAACCCTAGCTGCGATTGGCGAACCCTGCCCAACTTGGATGTAAATACTTGGCTGGAACGCACACCACCTTGCTCCACACATCTTTTCTCTTTTCCTTCTCACTCTTCTATATCTCGCTCGTACCATTGCGAGACATCTCGCGCGTATTTCTTTCTCTCGCTTGCGCCCGTTCCATTCTCTCGCTCACATAATACCGAACCGTACGACCGATATCACGCACACCACCTCGACGGTACCGCTCATGCTCACGCACTTTTTCTTCACTCTCGCACTTCAATCTCAACTTCGGTCGCGTGCGGTTTGTGACAGCGCAGCGCTCGACAGAACCCAGCGCGTTACCTTGCAGCAAGTGAAGTGAAAAAGTTGTTTTCAAGTGTGCCTCGCGAATCTTTTACTCAAACTGTACGGTCTTTCGGAAACACGGAAAACTGTGCGTGTGGCTGTGTGGGTTTGTGGCGCACCAGCAGCCGTGAATAGCAGTGAATTGTGTGAAGTTTAGTGCGGCTGGTGAAACGGGTTATTGAACGCAAGTTGTTTTCCAGCCGAGAATGGTTGCGAGTGCTGCTGCGCTCAGCAGTGTGTGTGCTACGAAAACGAGATCCACCATGGAACGGAAGGACCGTGCGTGAAGTGTGTTGTGAGGTGAGTGATGAGGCGGCTTAATATTAGCAATAGTTACGATTCCTGCAAAGTTATATTATGCGCGACGGGTTTTCCCTCAGTGTATGTCCTTTAGACACACGCACACGTCTGCAGTTTGTAGGAGTTGAGCCAAAAAATCGAAAAAACACAAGGTGCAAGCCGTCGAAACGAGCAAGTGAACAAAACGATGTGCCTTTGTGTCGCTCTCTCTATCGCTCGCCCGCTCGCTCTCTCAATCTCTTTGGTTTGGTTTGGTGAAGAAAGAATGATGGCTCCCAAGTAGGGACCGCCGCGTGGGCTGTGAGTGTGAGCGAGATGGAAGAAACACCGTGTACGTGAGAGGCATCAGTGCGTGAGATGAAAAGGAAACGCTGAAAGAAAACGCCATCGTGTGTGTATGTAGTTGTGCCCGCTTCGGCGTAATGTCAACAAAGCAAACACTCTGAAGCAATGCAAAACAACAGCGCGTCCGGCGTTGCTGCGAGTGAAGACGAATGAAGACGGGTTAGGATGGGATTTTACGAGTTCCAATATCTGTAAATGTGGCCAACCAGTGGAAAACGTCTCGTACTAGCAAATCTAAGTGCAATTGTTAGAGGAAACCCCCATATTCTAAGTGTTGAATCAAACGCGATAACAAGAGAAAATAAGTGAATGTTCTTGGCCTCTTTAACGCCTGTGCAGAAAGTGGCAGGATTCATGTGAGCGATCAGAAAAGTAGTAATAATCCGTTCGATGAACAAGCTACATCACCATCCTAACATCGCATTTCAATTAGGAGAGCATCGAATCGAACTGCCGCAAACCTCGTCCCGGAGATGTTCGGATGGTTTATAGACGCAAAAATTAATCGATTTATTGATAGGTATTTCGTAAATAGCTTTATGATGCCATCCAATTTTGGAGTTCGCCTACTCCCGGAAGATCTTTAATTCATGTGACCCCCCGATACGGCCTAGAATGGTGCTGCTGGTGCTGGAAGTTTTAGAATTTCCATTTTGTTGCCGTTTTATTGCAACTTACTTGCAAGCTATTTTTAAGCAAGGCTTCTATTTGCTTCCGTGCTCATCGGCACTATACGAGGCACATGCATAATTTTTGCTACCAGTTCAGTTTCGATGCTGGTTATACAGATTTTTTTTATGATGGACAAAAGCTTTCAGGAGTTAAGAGCTCTGTTTATTTATTAAAAAATGAAGGCGAATATCAGAATGCTGGCTTATATCCCCGGTTAGTCTGGTGAACATATCTACACCATCATCAAAGCTCGAATTGGGCCTACTATGTCTCAATATTTTACGAGCTTTGTCGTCCGGTGTCATTATCATGACATGATCAATCTACCGGAGACTAGCGAGTTAAAGTCGATGGACTAAGCATCTGCTTCTCGAATGCGGAATGAGCAATTTGTTAGTTTTGGACAGAGTAAATGTCTCTGAGGAGTGGGAACTCTTTTCAAGTACTATACCGGCAAACTCTGGCCTCCAGAAAATATTGGAAGGACGCACAAAGCACACAAAATGTCGTTTTTAAAACACCAAATTTTTTTTGATTACTTGTTCTAAGCGATTTAAGTAACACGGTTAGTGTAGTGAGTAGCAAGTATAAACCAACTTAAAAAAGTACTACCTTTACTTTGCAGTAATACTTCTTTAAAGATCTATCATGCTATGATAAGTCCATGAAGTATGCAAGACGCACCATTTAAGTGCCGACTGATTAAGGATATCGAACCCGCAGTTTCAATTCTTTCTTTACTGTCTGGTCCTTTCCGCGCCAAGTGCATCGATCTCTGTTCTATACTCGGGGCTATAGTCATAAATGCTGTCACAGCCTTTCGTCAGGACATGTTTTCTCGAATTTACGTCTTCAGACCTATTCAGAATGGTCCTTGCTATCTTTTGATAGCTTTTTCTTTAAGACTTCAAAGGCTCTACTTAGAATATTTGATTAATAATAATAATATTTGCCTGTTCTCATACGAACTAACGAATGTTTTGTAGCATATTTTTGTATTAAAATCTTGTTTACTGCATAGTTCTTGTTCGGCTATCGAGCGAAAACAAAGTTTATTTCATAATCATAGAAATTTCGAAAAACAAACCTCTCCTACGGCTAAAAACTACTTTTACATTCGTTTGAGTGAAGGATGTTTTTGCTTTGCACTCTAACAGGCGGGGATGCAAATCGTTTCAACGCCAGACTGTGACACCGTGTAGAAATGCAAATCAGCTCTTTGAACTTCTACCGGCCATATCATGTGATCGTCGCTTGGACCGTATCGAAAATGTTTGCCAAGTTGAATATCGTAGAGAAAATTAACGAAAAAGCTGCGCTACACGACTTACCACCGATACTTAATAGTTTCGGTTGCTTTGCATTCTCACAATGCTCTCTCCTCCGCCTGGAGTGTGGAGGACAGTGGAGGACAAAAACAATTGGACAAAACCAAACTATGCCGTGCTGCTGAAATCATGCCGAAACTGGGGGTGCTACTGCTGCTCCGTATGATGAATTCACGGTTTTCGATTTGACCGCGCACAGCACCGCCCCAGGGAACCGGCCTGCCTGCCACGGGATAGTTATGCGCCATCGCAATCAACATCAACGAAACATGAATATTCAAATCGAAGAAGGAGTACAGAAAGCCGGTCAAAGGGTAGCGTAGGTGTAGTGTGGTGCATTCACAAGAAAGAAGATGCTTGGCAGAGGTATTCGGGAAATTGCTGAAAAACTGCAGCAGACTAGAATAATACCCGTCCGCGGCGCCATCCCGGTGCACTTTTGCTCTAGCCCCTTAATTCAGCAAAAACGGGACCGCAAAAACTGGAGCGTGGCATTTTTCTTGTTCCATTCATCCATCCATGTATTTTAAAGTATTCACTGAAAACGACTTAAACAGTAAGTGCTGTTTTATGAGTTGAGGCTTTGCAGAGCTTATTTGCTTTTATGCTTATTTGCGATGTGCCAGATAGTTCTCTCTAGGCATACAAAGTCAACATGAGAACTTTATGACTCTTGCGGAATGTGTCGAAAATGTCCTCCCTAATCGCCATTCTTTCTGGCACCTTCGCAACCGATGTATTCGATTGATTTGTAAGCGTTGAATAATAAAACGACAGCGTTCAAACCAACGTTCTCCTTGCTTCGTGCTACGTTTTCATGATTGGTTGCTTTTATGTGGATTTGGTTCAATCAATTCCGCACTCGTGGTCACGCCGGAAACTGCCGTTCGTGTTTGCTGCCCAATTGCTGATGAATTTCAAATTTAAGATATTTGCATACAAATTTCTGTTATGCACCCTTCTAAATACTGGCACTGTTTGCCAAGTGTTCGAGGGTCACGGCCACTCGGTAAAAGCTTAAGCTCGTTAAGAAGGTTTGGTAAAAGCAAAACGAATGCACGATTTCGCAAATACATTAGGCAAAAGTCGAAGTTTGTATTGGGTGTTTAACTGTTAGTAACGCGGGTCTTTCACAGAACCCAATATTGAATCATTCGGTCCGCTGAACTGGACTGACTACTGATAGAATAGTGACTACTGATGAGAATGAACCTGACAAGATCGTTCCATTTTTCAAAAGGAACGATTACAACTAGGTTCAAAATTTTAACCTAACAGATCCATGGAATAGGAATAAACCTGGCGAAAGGAACGAACATCGCAAAAGGATTGAACCTTATTCTGCCAGTTCCGTTCCGTTCCTTTTATTTGAAACTTTTTCATCGCTAGGGTACAATCAAATCAAGCAAGTTTACATCTCCTAGCCATAAATCCATCTCGAGGATGAAGTGCCAAAAAAGAAGAAAATCCGAGCATGGAAAAATAACTACAACTGAACTGACTGACATACATTTTTATTCTAGATCCCTTTGAAATGATCTTCCTTGATTCTTTGTTAGTAATCATCGGCATCGGTGCTAGATTGTGTGGAGATGATGAGCAATAACTGTTTGGTTAGTTTTATATCAAAATATCAACCGATAAAAGTAGATCATTGAGCAAACAACGACCTCAACTTGCGCCCCATCTGTGTTGCCTTTCGCCACCAATAGCGGTTGCTATAAATAGACGGTTGCACCCATTGGTGGCGGTCGTCGTTGGTGCGCTTAAATCATGCCCGCTTAAAATCGCCCTGCTGTGAAGGCAACCAACTACAGCAGATAAAAAAAAACAACGAATTAATCGCTGACCAAAGGAATGTGTGTGTCTTTATAAAAAAATGATAAAAAAGAAAACCTCGACGAGCCAGATGAAAACAAAAATCTTTGAAAAAATAAATACTTGGAGACACGGACAACATTTTCTCAGCTCGCCTGCCAACCCAAGAGATAGATGTGTGAGAAAGAAGCTCTGAATGAAAAGTTCCATTTACGCACCACCCTTTTTGCCAAATCCACACAATAACGTGGTGAACGCTGGTTTAACTTACCGGGGAGAGAAAATAAAATTGGATGGAAGCACCCAAAAGCTGGTGCCCGCTGAAAGTCTAAATTTTGTGTAAAACGATCACGATCGTTAGGCTGTAGGCTTTGCCCGCATCCCCCCAGCAAAATAAGCTCGGCGATGGCTGATTCACTAAACATGAGGCATAAATTCATCACGGCCAACTATCCGAGATTGAAAAAAACGGAGGTGCTGCTGGACAAAGTTTATTTGTTATTGTTTCAACTCCCCAGTGCGCGCTTCCCAGCACACTGTACGCTGCCTACGAGGCCTACAGCAAACATAACGCCAGCGGTGGACGTGCAAATGCTTCAGCATCCCAGCTCCAACAATCCCTAACAACTTTCGACTTGCGTTTCAGCTACTTGACGAAACGGAAATTTAACGAGCACAAATTTACAGTTCTAATGAGCTGGACTAATTTTTCATCCTTTTTTGCCTTTTTGCTTTTTCGGTTCGGTTTTAGAAGCAGCATATACGAGCATTTAACTTCGCCCGGTCTCATTTTGCGCAATGTCTATCTATCTTCCTCTAGTTCCGGAAAAGTCACTCAACTGTAGCGAGTGGATGGTGGTGCCACGAACAGGATGGAGCACATCGTCTAACACCACGTGCATTTGAAATCAGAGCTACTGGCCGGGTCCCCCCGCGGAAACGTTCCGTTCCTGGTTGAACGTGAAGCAGCAGTGAATCAACGTCTTTAAGAGGTAAGAATTTAGTTGGACAAATTCGCCTGTGAGCTTTGGTAAATCGATAATCTATCACATAGCAAAAAAAAACTGCACACAAATTATAAACCACAAAAATCCTTTCACAGTTCTGTCCTGGTGGAGTTACGCACACAGTTAATTAAACAATATGTTTATATACCGCTGGTATATATACCAGAATAAAGTTAGCCTAATTATACACGATGGTTTTGTGCGAGAGTAGGGCATGTGAAAACGAGACCGAGAAGACGATGGGTTACCGCGCTCAGCTCATTAGCAGATTATCCACGACACGACACACCAACCTATGGGCCAGAGGTTCAGCCGGAGCCAATTGCTCTGCTTCTGTTTTGCCTGCAAGATTGCCGTTCAGCTTAGCTCAGCTCCAGCACATGCGGACGGAAATTGGGGTTGGGATCGTTGCTTAAAAATGCAAACAAGCTATTCTCTTCTCGACCCAACGCGAGAGACACAGTACGTGGGCTCACGCAAAGAAGTTGTTGTTCCGGTGGCTCTTCCATCGCTTAACTCCTTAACGAGCGGTGAAGAGATCAGTCGCATGGATTGACAGGTTCTTGGAGTTACGTTTGGATTTTTGAAGCAAAACCTCAAATTCAAGACACTATGGAAATGAATTGTTCCGATCCATTCCTGGAATATTGATAGCGAAGATCACACCAAATCAATAACATAGACCATCCTTCGTATGCACTTTTCAATCCGCTTGCCTTCGTGGCCATCTCCACCGGCAGACGCGCGAGATCCATGGATAGGTGCTGATGACGGTTAAAGGAATCCGTATTGGAAACGCGCTCTGGTCAGCCCAGGGCTGGATTCGACTTTCCGCAGACACCTCCACCCCATCCGGGCATCGTACCGAAGCAGCAGCTCACGCGAAGATCGCCAGTTGCTGATATCATAAATTTTCTTCAATTCTTTCGGTTTTGTTTGTTTTTCCTCGCACGCCACTTCTCCTCCGCTCCGTGTCTTGCGATGGAAAGACTCAACCTTCCCGAACATTATGCTGCTTTTCTGCCTATGCCATTTATGCTGCTCCGAACCGCTCCGGGGAGTTGGACGATCAGCAGAAAAATAAATAACACAAAATCATGAAGAAAGGAGCAGCAAAGCGAGAGAGACGAAGCGTTGACGTGTTTAGTGGTTTTTCGTACTTTCCTGAAGTACGCGCGATCTTCGTGCATATAGTTATGCTCGGCCAATGGTCCCGCTATACATGTATGCCTTGGACGGTAGAGCATCGTGTAGAGCCGCGCAAGCATCCGACTTCTTCTTCCAATCTTTTCGTGCTCAAAGGTTATTTCCGATTCTCTTTAACTTCAACATATATTTTCCCGAACAACGTTCACTGTATTCTTGCTGGAATCAGTTGGCAAAGAATGCGTGACGATATCAAAATATTGCTAGAAAATTATTAAATATTGATAAGCACAATAGTGACAAGAGGAATGATTCACGGTTACGAGCGGAATATGATGTCCATAACATTTTTGGAATCTGTTCAAGATTAGGTGTTGAAGTTTCTCAGACATTTCTGAACTGCAAACTTTACTAGCTTATCCTGAAAATGTTTAAATTGCATGTGTTTAATCTTAAGTCTTGGATTGATGCGATATACCTCCAACAATGTAGCAACCTCTCCCGAAAACGCGGAACTTCACTTAGTCCCAGCATTCCGGAAGCTACTTATTGCAATGCGCCACACACCAACCAGCATGGAAAAATTGAACGAGAGCGGAAAATGCACTATGTAAATCACTCAAAATAGTTGATGAAAGCAAAACCAACATTCCATCGCAGAAAGGTCTGCAAGATGCTGTGAAAGCACATACCTCCGCTGCTGGGAAAGAAAGCAGCCTGAAGAATGGCTGACTTGGCCTGGCGGTTCGATTGTTGCTCTCCGTGACAGTGCTCCGGCTTCTGTTTTATTTTTTGCGACCCCGACCGACTCTGAACCGCTCCTGCAGCAATATCTGAACCAAATCAAACGTTTTCGTCGCTCGCTGTTCAAACTAATTTAGAAAGTTCCGCGCAGAAAACAAGAGTGGTACGCAACGCTCCTCCGTCGCATCCATTCGGGGCGCGTTCATTATCCATTGTTGTAGATTTTTCTCAGTTTTCCTAGCGCATTTACATACGGGGTTGCGAGATGTTCCGAATGAACTATCACCGGATAGTCGACACCGCAAGCATCATGTCGGTCGGTAATGACTTCCTCTCGAGGGGGGACCTCACCGTATCTGCACGGACCCTCGGTGACGAGAGTGATGGAGAAAATGCGAACATGATTGTGGCATTCGATTGCATACTGTGTACGCGGTCGCACTAGCATGACACGATGATGAAGTGATGCAAAGAAAACGAACGAACGAACGAACGAGTTTTGTGTTGCACTGCTTCTGCTGAACCGAACCCAGATCAGCCAACAGTTCAAGCAATCTTATGGTATGGCAAGCACGACAGCACGAGCAAGACGATTGGCGATGCGCGAAGTTAAAGTTGCTCGATTTGTTTGTTTTCCCTTGCGAACGAGAACTCCTAGGAGAGAGACGTCTTCACACACATTCCACGACTCTGTGTGCGAAACTCACAAAAAAAAAACCGGGCGCTTATTCTCGAACTCGTTAGTCACCACGCGCGAAGAAGAAGGAGCGGCGGATTGAGAATTTGCCAAAACCGCACCCCGAAAACCGACCATGCTCTACCGTCGCAGCTTTAATAAGCGCTTCAGCACGATCATTTAGGCAATTATTCGGAAGCACAACGGTAATTATTTGCCAAGTTTATTGTTATCTTTAAGACGTGAGTTAGTTCAATATTGATTTTGTGCTTTTCACGCGCCCGCCCGTGTATCTTGCTGCGTGTCCATAGCAGATAGGCTGCACCCTTTTTCCATTTGTTTCTGCTTCAAGATCGTGCCGAGATGTTCAATGGGTAAACATTGCTGTAAATGAGCTACGGAGAGATATGGGTAGAATCAGAATTGAATATTTGATAATGTTGGTGAACTGTAACTTAAGAATTTAAATTTTTTTTTCACTTACACGACCCAAAGCACAGAATCCTCAAGCGTCTTTTTTCGTTTTAAAAGGCCCTAACGTGTGTTACACATACCATTGGCTAATTCAGACGCACCACGACGCTCCCTAAATACACCATTTGCGGTCCAATCTTTTACTGAATATTTGCTTTATTTACCAACGAGCAGGGTGAACGAATGAAAATAATAATTACATGTATTAACAGACACAAGACCGTACCCACATGCTTATCATCACCTCATCCAGTCCCGAGGTTCCGTTCTGTAAAATTGTTCAATTCTCCACCGATGGTACTTAGCATGCAACTCGTTCAAGACCACCAAAATCAAACTCTTAACGAGCGATGAAGCGAAACGAAGAGAGAATTAAAGAGTAGGACCGTAAATTATTTGGGCCGATTTTCATCATTTCATTTTTATGGTTCTTTTTTGTGGTCCCATCCGTCCCGTTCATGCTCGAGAAAAGTGGTCCTTCAGTTGTGGTGGTATTGTGCATACTTTTTCAATGCGTTTCCTGGGAGGAAACGACGCTGCACTTGCATAAAATTGCTCTGCCTTTGCAATTGCGAGTGCCCGCAAGGTGCATATTCGGTGAGGATGGGCTTAAAAGGAGTTGTTGCAGCAATCGATCGTCAAGAGGGATTCACTTGCTACGAGGCTTTCGGGCGTTATAAAACTGTTACCGTAACCTGTGTTTCCTTGGACTTGGAATGCAGGACGGAAGAGATTTGATTTATTTATTTAAAAGAGAATTGTTGATGTTAGGTTACTCATATCAGTGCAGAAGATTAGATATAAGAGGTCTCAAGCAACACGCTTAAAAGAGTTAGCCTAGTTGAAATTATTTAAAGATTTTAAATATTTTACTAAATTCCAATCCTCTCTACGTATCCCTCCGTGCACCACGATGACAGCAACAGAACGAGAACTCGTTGTAGACCGAACATCTCCGTGCAACGGCAACGCTAACCGCGTCGCTTGCTAACGATCCTTTTCAACGCATCTGACTTCGCAGCAGAGTTTTTCGCGTGTTTTGTTTATGCATGCCCTCATGCGCAAACACACGGGACAGCGCGCGTTCAGGAAAAAGCCACACACCACGGACAGAGCAACGTCCACCGTGCAATCATTTCTCACTCCAATTTTATCTCCCGCCAGGCCAAGCTCGATTGAGCGCGCAACCCACCATCACCACCGGGATCGACCACGGTGTGTGCTCGGGGTTGTTGTGCGAGATTTTGCCTGCGCGCGTATCGCGAAGCAGAGCGCGAACCGTTCTGCGTCCCCGCCGTAACGTAACGGGGGCAACGGGAGTCGAGATTGGTTGGCGGCGGGCCGCGTCCAGGGTGCGAACGAACGACAGCGTGCGTCCGAGCATATGATCGGAAGGGAGGAAGGCGGCCCGCTGGTGTAGTGTAGGGGGCTTGTTTATGCTGATGATGTAGCCTGATGATGCTCATGATCGAGCACACGACGTCGCCCGCAGTCTCGCGCTTGGGACCGGGCGGAATTCGCTCCCCCGGTTCTGCCTGCTAACGAAAATGCTAAAACAAACGACGTGTAATGTTTGCATTACTCATTCCCCCGGCGTGAACGCGCTCCGGGTTCGATTATCTCTCTCGCGCTGAACGTCGTGCGTTGCTTTTCCTGCGCGATCATGCTGTCATTTCCAAGGCTGGAATTGGCCGTGTCTTCATCTTGCGCGCTGCTGTGGCCAACTAGCAAGAGCAGCTGCTTCTTCGCCCGTCGTTCGCCTCTCGACTTTCGTTCGATGAAAAATTAGCATCAAATCAACTGTGAAGAGAATAACTTACCCGACCTTGCCTTCCGGTGCTAGTAGTTGCTGGCGGATAATGGGGCGGGTAGGGTAGTTTCTCGAATGACTGGATTCGACTGGACCCACAACATACGAACGCATAAGCAGATTGTGGTTTTGCAGTGAATTTTATTTGGTGTCAATAGTGTTTCTTAGCTCTCCACAGCCTATGAAAACTCTTTTTTTCCATTCTTATAATAGCGTGTCGAGATGAAGAAGCTCCTAACAATTATACTGCATGAAGAAGGTTGTTTAGAATTCATCTTCTGTCATAATATTTGAACATAGTTCCTCGGACAAGGTTCAAATACTGCAGAAAGAACTCACCCATTCACCGAGCGGCAGCTAATGTCCCTGACAATGGAGCTAATAAATGGATGACATTTATCAAAAACCAAGAACATGATTCTTTCGCTATACCAAAGATTCCACGTATTAAGAGAGAAACGGCGAACATGATACAGCATACATTGTAGAGCTGGCGGAACGTTTTCAAAACAGATAAATCTTGCAGTCAAAGTACACGCAAACACCTGAGCGGTTGGTTTACATTCTTCCAATGCTTTACAAGGTGCTGATTGCAAGTCGAGGCAGGGACGGAGACGAGAAAGGCTGCGTACAAGAGTGTGAAAGGAACGGTAGAAACATAAACCAGGACATCTTTCCAGACCGGGACAAGGATGTTCGACGGGGGGTAAACTCCGTAAACTTGTGGGCCCCGTCCGGCCCGCTGCGGGACACCCCCGAAGGGCAAAAGCAGTTAAACGAGGCTGAATGATGCATACCAATTTGAGGCTTCCAGATACGCACACACGGAACCTTGCCAGTCGCCTCGCAGCATGGAGAGGAGTCGAGTATAGTTTGGGCTAATGAATTTCCATTCTTCATATGGTGCGGTGGAATATACGGTGGTAGTGGTACAGTACCTTGTCGTTGTTCTGCTTGTGGTAAACTGTGCTCCATGATCCTTGCTTGGCGAAGGCACACAGGTAGGAAACGAGCATACGCTTTCTCTCGTCATTTCGTGCATACACACCATGAACCGCAGGATATGACCAGTTGACTGACGACGCCTCGGTTGTAATCTCAAACTCTTATTTGTCGCTGTGCCGCCTCCATCCTCGGCGGATGAACTCCACCGAGTGCATAGCAGCCCACGGCACCAGATGCTCTGCCTTAGGTCCGGCAAAATAAATAAAATAAACACACGCCACCACCTAGCCAGCCTTCCTGCCCCCTCCGATCCGATCCAATATCCACACAACATCCCCCAAAAGGGAAGCCCTACCAGGAACGAAATGAAATCAGATATCCTTTAAACGCTTCTCGTACGCTCGTCTACGTGCCGGGGGATCGGGAGGAGTTCTTGCGAGAGCAGGAATAGGAAGGTGGCGCGAAGACGTATGCCGCCGCAATGTTCAACAAGCAGCGTGTCGTGTTTGAAAGACAGACATCAGACCAAACACATCTCACACATCTCGCATTCACGTTGTGTTCGCCTCTCCAGGCAGCCAACATGAACATGAGCATAAACAGTGCGAAGACGACCGTCGTTGTCGTGCGTTCCTCGGAGATTTGTTTCTCGCCGAGAAATCTCTCCGAGTTTAGTATGTCCGGCGCGTCCCCGGCCCGGCTTTGGGATGGCCGGTCTCGGTCCCCGGCCGTCGCCACAGACACAGAACCACAGGTTTCACGGAGCCCTCCCGCTGTGCTGTGCTGCTGCTACACGCTCAAGTTGTTTAACTAAGCGTCGCGCGATCAAGGCGATGGTGGCACGACGACGTCAACAAGGAAACGTCAAGAGCAGCCAGTCAGCTCAGCCCAGCATAAAACACAAGTGGAAAGAAGCGAAGACGCGCCTTGGTTTGGCTTGGTCTGCCTGCATTCCTGCTCTTGGCGGAGCTGCCTACGTGTACAGGTTTCTTTTCATTAGTTTTATGCTGTTGTTTCCCAACGGGCAGTAGTAGTGGCACCGTCGTTCCAATATCCCATGGTGTTCTCGGTAGTGTCAGATTTGTTTTGTTTTGATTAAATATTCATGTTATTCTTATTCGTCGTTGTGTTTATCGGCCTGTCTCTCTGACCCGGCCATATGCCCATATGCATCATGCACGTTTTATTGCTTGCAACACGCTGTTAGCTCATACCACTGGATGAACTGATCGATATGCGATCGTACGAATGGTTTTTGCAATCAAAAAAACCTATAAAACTTGTACACCTTTCTAGATATGCGAGTTTTGCGAGAGCGTTCAAAGTAGCAGTCTAACGCAGAATGCGAGACACGATCGAGTGATCGTGATCTTCTGTAAGTTCTAATTACATTTCTACGAACGTCCAAAACTTTTGGAGCTTCGAGTCGTAAAAAAACAACAACCGAAAATAATTTATTTCACTTTACAAACGAATAATTTATCTTGCCCGGTATTAATTTTCACTTCCTACGCCATGAATTTGACCGAGGCGACATCTTATGATGAGACGCGGGTTATAAATTTTCGAAAATATCGTTATTGAAATTCTTGTATTCTGATACGATCGTAAGGAATCGGAAAGAAGCACCACAATAAAATAAAACCAACCAACACACGGACTGCGAGGGAGATTGTTCCAGGAAACGGCGTGTTGGCCAGCTACAAACCAGCGGGCGAACGAACACATTTTTTTGTTTTGTTTTTGGAAATCCGATCCGATCCGAGATCCGTTGAGTATGATGATGGTAAAACCAGGCAGCCGAGCTTTTTGGGCAAACCGAGAGAGAGAGAGAGAGAGAGAGAAAGGAGAAGCAGACGTCGCGCGAAGGTCGACCGTAAAGCAGAGACCAGCGGTGTTTCCAACACTGGAAGAAGAAATATCGTCGTCCACGAACCCACAAACGAGGGAAAGGAAATAAGAAAAAAAGATCAATTGCATCCACGACGACCCTCAGACTTGCGTGGGATCCTATCCCAGAATTTGGAATTCTACCGGCTACCTTTTTCGCAGCGCATTTCAAACGGAATCGGAGAGAGAGTGCATCTTTGCGCCCGCCCGGGGTACATCTGGTGGTGTCCTTTTTAACTCGGTGGATGCGCTTTGTTGGTTTTACGCTCTTAACCATCCACTGCATTACGGTTCTAGACACGAAAGCGCAGAAGACAAGCCCGTGTCTCAAGGGGCCAGCCAGACGGTGCAATATTGAGAAAACTGCTTACCGTGGCCCGTTATCTATTCGGTTGCATCTTCTAGATCGATGACAGCACAAGGACTCGGATCTTTGGTGGTTACAGCGAGCGTGTACACCTTATCGAATATCCCAAACACAGGCCCCTTTTTTTTTTGCTGGTGCTGATGCGGTTGTGTTGCAAGCTTACAAGTATTTCGTGCGCTCGTGATTACCACCATGGATTCGAGTGTCGTTGTCAGGTAAGGTACGTTTCGTGCCTTGTCAATTTGCAGCACGTTACATTCTGCCGTCTGTCCGTTCTGTCCGCTGCTGCTGCTGCTGCTGCGACAGAAAGAAAAAAAAACAGTGCCACTAAACTAAACGAATAACTGCAGAAACATCATAAGAGGACACTACGGTATCGCCCACTCGTAATTCTGCTGCTCCTCCCCGAACGCTAACTAACCAAGGATGTTCAAATTTTAAAAATAAACAGTACATCATCCAGTCATCCATGCTTTGGCTTGGAACGATTGGAGCTGTTGTAACGCTGGCAAATGTCGCCCCGACCGAGAGCGCAGCCTGAAATGAATCGGTTGACATCGCCGTCTACCTAACGGGGTCGGTAGTAGTGGCTGCAAGCAAGCTACGAGATGTCATATTTCGCAGTCTGTAGGTCAATAGCGGTGGCGGCGTATGCAAGGACCACGGCAAACGTGTTGCAATCGTTCGGGCCACATTATCTAGCAAGGGGCTCTGCGATTGGAAAGTGTTGATAATAGCCTTCCTACGCCAGCGTGGCGACAGACTGAAAGTTGTCGCTGGCTGGACGTCGGCTTTGGTGTGTGACCAGTGTCCAGCGCCAAGGGGTTCTATCGTCTTACCTTTTTGGCTGTACCTTTGGCCACTTCGACTAGCTCAGGTCTTTCGCTTCACGTACCCGGAAGCACACCCGCTGCGATTCTGCAACATGGATGTTGTTTCTTTAGCTTTTGACATGGGCGTCTGGGCGTTGGGCTTTGGAAAGTCGTCTAAGGAACGGTTTGCGTCGGAATAGTGGAGAAAAAGAACGCTCTGAAAACTAGCGGACTCCGTAGTGAAATCTTGCCCGTTGTGAAGGTAATGCTTCACCCGACCCGAATGTTAAGAATCCCAATCGACTACAGTTTCTGCGGTGTTCAAGTTGTCACACGAATCTGTTGTGGTGGCGTTTTTGGCGACATGGTTCTGGCGGTGGTTGGCTGAGCGGTCGACGCTTCGTTACCACGTTAATTAACCACGTTTGTTGGGTCGCTTTTCCCGTTCATTCGTTCGCTAGCTCGTTCGTTTCCTTGTGTTCTTCTTGAGTTGCCTTGCCGACTCGTTAGCTTTCGTGAAGCGTGAGTTGCGGCTCCGGTCATTAACGCGCGACGCCCAAGCTGTGAGCTATCGTATTTCAAGGATCGCACAACATAAGAAAACTGTACCATGTTCGTGGCCGGCTTTGGGAGACGACACTGTCGCATGTGGTAGACGAGTGTATGTTGTGTATAAACTAAGGACACCGAAAACGAGAACCACCTTCAGCACATGGTTCTTCATGCAGAAAGGTTCTCTGATCGTGGATCCTATCAATCCTTCCGCATCGTTTCAAAGAAGTGGCTTATTTAAGGACGAAGATAAGGCCTATTCTTCGGAGGAATAATTCTTACCTTAAATTGACTTTCTTTAGCATGTTGTTGAAAGTACAATAAACTGTATAGCCAAACTGTTTCATGGGTAACCACACCAATCAAGCCTAATCTGTAAACAATCAAGTTGCAAACTCGTCCTTGTACACTTCAGGGCTCCTGTATACTCCAGCAGTCCCCAGATGTTGTCTGAAGACCGATTAATCCGATTTCTGCACTGAATCAAATCCTTCAAGGTGGGCTGGTGGTACGCGCGGATAGCGTGCAGACACACGACAAGGAAAGTGGCAGACTAATCGAAAAACTTTGTCTCTTTGATCGTTGGGCTGTTTCTAAGTTTAACGAAAAATAACAAACTTGCAGTGAGCACACAAACAAAACAAGAAAAAAATACACGTTTTGCCCGTGACAAGAAGAAAAGTCAGCATAAAACTTTTCCGGGTACCATCACCGGAAATCTATAACTCGAAAGCAAAAAAAAACGAAAAGGAAACAACAACTTTGGAGCTTCTCGAGGGGTCGGAGACAAAAATGTAGCGACTGATGGAAGGCAATAGAAGGGAGCAGACAAAGAAAATCCTTACCCCCTTCCAGGGAGGTTCGTCCGACTTGCGCATGAGACCACCACGCTATACACAGCAGGAAAGGAGCAGAGTGTATTTTAAATGAAATTATTCTTATAGCTTGTTTGCCTCCAGACATTCGGGAGTGTTTTTCTTCTTTACTACACTGGTTCTAGAATGATGAACAGGATAGGACCTACTCCTTCATTTGCCCATACCTGTCAAATGTTGCTTAATACCATATTGATGATAAAAGCATTCAAGGTTGTTCCTGATCATGGTTTAACTTGGGAAAAGCCTGAACGGTGTAGAGAATTTAGAAATAAATAATAGGAAAAAGCCTTGTAATAAACCAATCCCGAGGCCGATCCGGTGATAGTGGTGACAGCTAGGCCAGTCTTCACACGGGGCAGGATCGGGGTTCAAATCTTATCAGGGCCGTTCCCCCGTAGTGAGGACTGAGGACTGACTAAATACGCTACTACATGGCCAGCATTTGGCTAGGAAAAGTTCGTTAAGCAAAGAAAAAACCTATCCCGAATCTAATGGAATGATGTATGGATTATCCTCGCAAAATGTAACAAGAAGCAACGACATTTTAATAATTTCACAAGCAACTTCCCTAAAGTTACAAATGATTAGCAAACAATGATGATGTATGTTTCTTGCGTGGTTTTTAACCCACACTGATTCCCTCTGTTACATTTTTAAATTCAATTACGCTTCCATTCCATCTGCCGGTGCAAGCTTTCCCGAAATATTTATTTATGTGCCATCCAAACTAATTAATCTTGTCTCTCGTTTCACTTAGCTAGCTCCTCCGTTCACGTGGGTCCGTCGCTCTCTCACACTCCTTTGCACCGCTTTTATGGTCTTATTCACAGGTATATTTCCGCATTTTTCATCTCCACCTAAACCAAGAAACGTTTCGCAAACTATGTTTCGCACCATGGTGGCGCTGTGACTTCTCCTCGGTTGTCGACTTCCGCTACAAACGCACTGCTGCTCGCACATGAGTTGGCCCGGAAAGCGTATTAAACCCGGGGTGGACATTTAATCTAACCGTCCGACAATGTAGGTGGCCGCTTGTGTTGTTAAAGTTGCGTGTCCGTAACGTCCCACTCCGGATGACGACGCGTGGCTGTGATCGTAAATTAAATCCGCCAACCACAGTGCGCTCAATACACGGCAACCACTCCGCCGCAGCTAGGTGGCTGGTTGGCTTACCCTTTTATTATCTCGTTGACCACTTCAACATTTGTGCTGTATGTCGTACCATCAGGCTAGGATTTGAAAGATAATTCTAAAAGCAAATTGAACACATGTTGAAGCCTAGTACTAGGACAATGATTTATAGTGATTGACTTTTCTGGTAGCTCAGTTAATACATTTTCAAATTTTGGAATTGCTTATCATTTTTTTGAAAGCCACGACACCATAATCACATGGAAAATGCGTAATGAACGAGCCTAGTGCAACATTTAAAAATCAATTACTTCAGCATTAACATCAGCTCCTGTCATGCAGAAACCGGGCTCATCTCGTTTCTGGTCGCGCAGCTCTTACCATTTCTGGTCCTTCTGTTCATACTCGCGGGAACACACAATTCACTTTTTTGTGCATTTTGATAATAAAGGAAAAGACAAGCGATATACACACACGCACGCGCACACTACGCATTGCAAGAAACGAGAGTAAGAGGAATATTAAAAATGCAAAATATCAACTTAACCGACCGATGTGTGGCGCACGGGATGACGAAAATGGTCGAGTTTCTTTCGAGATGGCTGTAGCGTAGAATAAGGCCAACGAGCGAGTATCACAGCCCAGCGGTGGCCATGATTTCGCTGTGCTCTGCAATAGGAAAAACCACAACCAATGTCTCGGCGGGAATGCACGTTCTTGAAAAAGCCGTTCGCTGCTGTTGCTGCTGCTAAATACGAGAGAAAATATGAAGCGAGGCGAAAGAGAAAGGCACACCGATTGGCAAAACGGCAAACGCAACGCACACGACACGGGAGTCGATGTGCATGTACAAATAAATTGTCATAAATAATTAAAATTTATTTATTTTACTTGCTCCGGTTTGAACAAAACTGCCGGAAGGTTTGTTTTCTTTTGTACGCGCCCAACACCGGCGGGAATTTTCCTAGAACGCAGTGGTTCTTCTTGTGGCGCACGAAAAGCGGCAAGAGTGACGTTTCGCTCGTAATCGAATCGAGATGCTATCAGGGGTGCAGGGAGGAACAGGGTGGACGAAATCAAGTCTTGTTAGAATAAATTAACCTCCGCGAGTTTTCAGTCCTTGGAATCCATCCCTGGCCAGACATTCAACGTTCGAACATACGACGCGAGAAAAAGTGTGTTTTCGAGCGTACACTCGTTCCCGAGCGTACAGGACAACATTTTAAAATGAGCAACTGGTTTGCCGAGATATGAGAAGCACAAATAATTTCAATTAAATCACTGATGAGATAGTTTTTGGGTCCTTCGTTTGGTCTTTAAAGTTTCAAGTAGTAGTTTTCAACCATAATATATGACATTGAATATTTAATACAAACTATAAGAATAGTTTCATATGAATAATTTATAGCTATTCAGCGTCGCATTAGCAATTAAACCTCCAGGGGAAAAAGCCCTGCTCCCCCGATTTAACTCATAAATGGAGCGTTTCATGATCCAGCACCATCAGCAGCTAGGGACAAACTAGAGGATCCATCAAAAACCAATAACGTTAGAGGAGATTCCTTTTCTTGCTCTCTCTCTGAATAACTTTCAGTCTCCACGGTTTTCATTCCAGAAGGGGAGAACTAATTTATGATGGCCATGGACACATCCTCTCTGACACTAACGATGTTTCCAACTTGCACGATTAACGATAGCAATGAGACGGGCCAAGTGCTACCAGTCGCGCGAAAAACAAAAAAACCTTCCTGTCAAATTGTAACTTTTTTACGATTGTGTGGTGTGGAAAACATAACAAACTTTTTTTCTTTAATTACATCTACACTCTGCGTCTATAATTAGACACTGACACTGAATTACGCATGAATCTCTAGAATTTCTGTAAGAGGCAGTTTACGATGGCATTCCCTGAACCGCGTAACATTCGCTTGTGATAGCCATTAGTCTAAGTCAATATGACAAAGTCATATGAGAACCATCCATTCCATCATCGATCTATTCGATCGACGAGGGGGTTACATACGGCTTGAAAACGGTACCATATGGGTTTTGGAATAATACGTAGGCTGGCAAGCAATTACGGTCACATGACACCCAGATGAGGGTACTCTAAATCGAAACTCGAAAACCGGGGATGACATTTGCATTCTATCTATTGTACACATCAGCCTATGGCAGGTTTATAATTCTACGTACCAAAAATTTAGGATGTTATAGAGCTAATTATTTTGTCTAGGTTCAAGCATTGTCCACACGAAATGTGATCCGTAAGTGTCAATCATAGTTCTGTTGAAGCATGTTGTGAGGTTTCTTTCAACGTTTATGTCACTGTTCCTTGCAGTAGCGTCGTGATGATGACGATGATGAGATGTTTACAGAACCACCATGCGCGTGGTCTGACAGCGTTCGATTTCCTGCTCGAAAGCGGGAGCACTACTCCGATCATGTTTATCCAATTTGGAAATAGATTACCGACCGGGCGGACCCTTCGCGCTTGCTATCCGCGAAGAAAAGCCCCTAGTGCGTCATATCCGCTCCCTGAAGTCTTCGATTTCCGGTGACAGACGTCGTCGTCGTCGTCGTCGCGGAAGATGCTAGGGCAGTTCCTGCTGAGTGCTCGAGTATACGACGCTACGGGAGTGTAGTGTTGCACTTGATAGCCCCGGACCGATGTTTGTTATTGATTGTTGCAGTGAAAATTAAGATTTTAATAGTGTTTATCTAGCAGCTCTACAAACAATTTTCACTTTTATTTATTTTCCAGCACACACACTCACACACACACTCGAGAAAGGTTTTCTTTCAATTCTTTCCCGTTGGATAAGCGCATTTCCGCAACGCATATTGACAGGGGGCTAGAAATGGATGAGATGATGTGAGTGCATCGCAGACGAATGCAAATTGTTGTTTGTCACTGTGTCATCGTTAACGCTGATACGCCGCGCATCCAGTCCATCCCAGCGCATGTCCTAAAGAGACGTCGACGAACGATGATCACTATCACGGTGCAAAGGGGGTTTGGCATTAGGCTGATGCGCGCATCTTGATCGTAAGTGGGTTTCGCTTATCACGCGAGCTAGTAGCTAGACCTGCGCCAATCTTACCCGGCTGGTGGTGGCCACTATCACTCGATTTTCGCCTGGCAGCTTCCCTCGCCAGCAAACAGTGAGTGAAGCGCGCACTTAAGAAAGCTATATCAGTGTCAGCAAACAAGTCGGGACACAGGCACAGTGTACAGTGGGACACCGTGTGTCAATGTTTGCCCATATAGGCGTGTATCCCTCGGCAAACAGTGGGCCGATATGTGTTTCACAATCGATGAGTGATTTATGCACGGGATTTGCACTACTTCTGTGTTGTGTGCTCTCCTCCGTTCCTTTTCTTTGCATTAGGAAAGTCAAACAGAGAGCCCGCGCTTCATCTCGCCATTTAGCAGAACGCAGCAATGGGAGGGAAAAAGATTGATAGAGTCAAGGTAAAGCAGCCTCTTTTCCGTATGTACCGTAAAGTGATTCCTTTGGAAATCCATACCGACCGCCCAATCGCTCTTCGCAGCATCACCGTTTTCACACAGGATATGGCATCTGTGAACTGTTTTCAAACAACTGCCAATTTTATCCAGTAGCTACCACAAAATTGGCGTTGAAAAGCCAGAAATTATTATTAATTACCATCTGTCGTTAAGTTGGAGCATTTTTCTCCTTTGCTACCATCGACTGCGTGTCATTCCTAGACCCCACACCCTTACGGGTGCGAATAATTTCGCTACGTCTGGTACTAATTTCTTGTCATCCGCCGTCTGCCTTCGCCTCCTGGACGCTGGTCCGACGACTCATGGGGCTCTCTTTCTCTGGGTGGTGCTGGTGGCGTGGTTAAGAAAAGTGGCGAAATTGTTTTTCGCCTTTCTTCTTCCTGAGCTGCTGCTGCTACTTGCTTGCAAATAAAGGCATGAAAAACGCTACGTTCAATATTTCCACGCTATGTCAATCATCGCACACATCATCTGGCGGCCACGGACTGGGGGGTACGTTCTTGTTGGTTTCCCTTTTTTCTTCTCTCTCTCTCTCTCTCTCTCTCTCTCTCTCTCTCTCTCTCTCTCTCTCCAACGACGGTGGTTTGCGTCGAAAAGTTTGTTTGTTCGACTAGACTGTGGGGTTTGGCGGTGGCGAGATGCATTAAGCGAGAAAAAATTAGACTACAATTTACACATACATACACACACACACACACACACACACACACACACACACACACACACACACTCACACACACACACACACACACACACACACACACACACACACACACACACACACACACACACACACACACACACACACACACACAAAGTAAACCAAGAGAAAATACCAAACTTTGGTCCATTGCATCAGCGGTTTGGTGTTTGGGACCTTGGTAGAAAAGCGAATCTATAGCGTGGAAGAAAATATTGAAAATGTTGAAGAACTAAAATAAACAGAACGACTAGCGGCGGGGACGGGTTGCACAGTGCTGAGAGAATACATATTTATACAGTCGGCATAGTGCGCGTCGTGGCACACCAGGGCTTGTGCCGATACCGGGGCTGGGGAACAAGTTGGAAAATCCTTATGTATTCAGAGTGCGGTTTGTCGGTAGCCTGACACACTGTGCAATACAAACGGAATGCATTTGTAGACATTATGGTGGCTGGAACAGATTACAACACAACTTTTATACATATTAACTACAATGCAGCCTAAAAAACTTTGATTAATTAAATTATCTGATTCCAACAAAATCAACCTACCTAATCGAGACCTACCGCACGCCTATCAACAGTGAACTGTAAAAATTTGCACCTCGCGTACTGTTTGGATTGGCCCCAGCGGAGGCGTGAAAATACAAATGTCGCTTGGCGGTAGGTAACATGTTGCTCCAAACACGCACGTTTACCTTCTTTTTTTTTTCTTCAAATAGACTTAACATGGTGTCTCTCGCTGTTTGGTATCATTTTAGAAGCTTCACCCCAATTCCGTGTGAGTCCCGTCAATATTGATCCGCGCGACACATTCGCCCCGTCAGTTTTCTAAAGCCAGTGGAGCTTAGGTTCTTTAGATCTCTGAAAACCCCCGCGAATGTGGGTGTCGTTCCTGGGCGGGAAACGGTAAAGGTGTACCGCTATTACATTACAATCGATTTAATCGACGCTCTAGAGGCGGTGGCAGCGAAGACACGAGGAGCAGAACACGCTCCTCTCAGACACGAATATGCTAAACAACTGACACATCGAGAACGATTGTTTGGTAATCGCGTTTCCTTATGCGCGCGACGCGATTGCCTGTGTCGATTTGGCACTTCCCGTACGATGCCTACAGCGGAACGGATGCTGTAGCGTAGCCCCCCGACACACAGCTGGAGGAGATTGAACGATAACCCAGAAGGAAATGGCTATGCGCATATTTTGCCTCCCAACCGTGTGTCCTGATAGCATAGCAGGATCCGCGAAAGGATGGGATCTCATGCAATATGGTTTATCAACTTCGCATATTCAACAACGAGCAGCCAGCCAGCTCGTTCGTTTGGGATGTCGGTGGCAGTCAGTTGGCGGGTCGTGTGAAATGCTATTTAGCGCCTTATTGAGATGACTTTTTTGCGCCCGTTTTTCCATCCGTATGCACCCGTAATCGCGTGTCCCAGAATACAGCTGCAAACGTTTGGTCTGATCGTGCCTAGGAGGAGTGTTGCCAATCGATTGCTCGATTGAGAGTCAATTGATTCGACTTGATTAAAATTGCTAAAGTCCATTTGCTCGTCAGCAATAATAGCCCTTGAGCAGATGTCGATAGACAATATTGCGTTGATTGTAGTTTTGCTGTGTGTGCGTGTGTGTCGTATCGAGAATCGAACGGAGAAGGTCACCGCAAAAAACAATTGCTCAGATTGCTGTCAAAACATTTATTGGACACCCCGTCACGCTTCGAAACGGTGGTGGCGGCGACGATTGCTCGACGAGAAAGTGTGATGATCTTGAGGAGGTCCTCCCTGAATGAAGCCCGATTCAGATGGCAACCTTTTTCTACGAGGCTCTCTTTTTTTGCTTCACATTTATTTACACACACACACACACACACTCATCCCAGCCCGTGTAATTGGTCTACACAGTTTAAATTAATCGAACATCATCGTCGTGTGCGCGCAACCCCTAGCGAGCGGACGAGGTTATGGGCGAGATGCAAAAATACCAAATTGCCCACGCCGGAGCGCAGAACCCGCGCGACGCATTCAATCGATGGTGCAGCACAGCCAGCCTACGGAATCGCTTAAGTAATTGATTGGAAAATAAATATAAACACATGACATATTCTCGTCGCCAACGTGTTCGCCCGCACGGTCCCGGAGCCGATTTAATGGCCGATTACCGGGATAGTGTACCCGAGGACGATGATGATGATCGCGAGCAGTGTCAGTGACGCCATGTCGGACGCAGCAGCATTTGCAGCCCAAGCAGTGCATTAAAGGCAACGAGATGGTTGGTTGAATTGTTCTGTGTGGCTATGTGGGTTACCCCACAAACCAGACATAAATTCATAAACTTATAAATTAAAATGCAAATAATCGACACACGCTGATGCTGTGGGAGATTTATGTACGGTGCTGATGAGGAAAGTACGCGGAGGACGGCGGACTACGCGTCGCTCCAGTGTGCGTGTGTGTGAGCTGCGTTTTTTGCTGACTTTCTCACCCATTCTTTGGCCCCCTCCTTTTCTTTATACAAATCTGTCCCATAAATTACCGGAGTGCGTACATGTGTTGTGTACCTTTGGGAGGAGATTCAGAAAGTGGTGGAATGCACAGGGAAATCTGGTTACGCGCTATGGGGCCATGGAAGACGAAGCAAGAGCAACAAAAAAAAAAACACGATCAACAACGGCAACTCAGGTCGTGGCGGTGGTTGGTTCGCGATCACTATCGAATGAAACAGGGCGACACACGCATGCACGAACGCACGAACGCCCGACGGACGGCCCCCAAAGGGTATAGAGGACTCTCTAGGCACGTCGTGAGGAGAGCTATTCAACATTTTTCTTTATAAACAGGTTGTCAAGTGTGGGACAAGATCTGGTTCCCGGGCGTTGGGAAACGATAAATTTGAATAACAACAAGCACATTGCGTTGACCAGCGCACACTGCCTGCGCCAAGGAAAGGGTGTTGCGCGCTGTACTGCGTAAAGATTCGGCGATCAACTTCTCGCGGCTCACTCCATCAAAACGGCGGAGATACTTTTTGTGTCTAAGTACATCTAGGACGCTAAGTTAAAGTGAACGAAACAAGGTTAATGCAGATAACGCTCGCTCGTGACTTCAAAGAAGTTTAAGTTTAGTTAAAATTTGTTAGAATGTTTCGCTCCAATTCCTTATTCCCGGAGAGAGCATTTCGGTAGGCTTTTATTCCGTAAACACCAGACCCAAACTTCTAAAACCCAGTGTTCTTGTAAACAATCCAGCCCCATGTCAATCGATACACACACTCTGGCTGGCTGACTAGTCGAGTTAGTTAGTTTCGGTTCGGCTAGTTCATCGTGTGACCCTTTCACTTTCGCTGCCAGGCAGTAGGGCGCGCTCACACCGCCACGAACCTAATGCGCGCTCGTACGTACATAAACTAATTCAATTCTATTCATGGCAGTTAGTTTCAGCATAATGTAAACGCTAACGGATGTCCCTACAATCCCGATGCTCGTTTTCCGGCTGTTCCGGCGATTTTTAATGCGCGCGCGTTTTGTGTTACTTTCCGGGCTGAACTGCCGACTGGCCTGACCCGTGGGGAGAGGTTTATTTGGTAATTAAAATGCAATTAACGCGGGATATTTTCGTTCTTCGAGGAAAACTGGAAGCAAACAAAATAATTGAGAGAGGTCACTGATCAGAAATCCGTGGCTGTGTGTCCCCGGTGGAAAACCATAACGAAATTAATGGTAATTCAATGTTTGTAGAATAATGCCGACCAGGTTTATGCGGTCCGTTGTGATGCAAAATCGGCCAGCAGGATTTCGTTTCCGATTAATGTGTTGGGTCGGTTGGACTGATGGCTATATATGTTGCAACTTTGAGCACTTTAATGTAGAATTGTAAAGCCAATATCGAAACGTAAGTTCAAATCCAGCGACCAACAACACGTGCAATCCAGCACAACATTGTGTACAGCTCCATTTCAGTCCGGGCGCGATGGTGGAGCTCTCGTTGCTCCCCACAATGCTACACACTTCCAGATGCAGTTGTTTGTTTGCGTACATGTTTACTTCATCGCACTGGATGCACTAGCTGCTGCTGCGGGTCCGCCGTACCTGGTCGCGTACTGCTGGGGCCGAGCTTAAACATAGATTCAAACATTCAAACTCTCATCCCGCTGGTACGCATATCGCATCCGCCTGACTGCAACCGATCGGCAACACCATTCGAAACCAGCATCTTCCTCAGATGCAGCAGCAGTAGTCTCTCGGTATCTGGTATGATTTTGACAACCTCTCCTCTCCTCACTACGGGTTTGTTGTTCTCGTTCCTTCGCTCCCGTAACGTGTGCCGTCGTGTGGACGAGTGTAATGCATTCGAGTGCGTAGAAAGCAGCAAGTGCACGAAGAACGCTCGCAAAGACAAACAACGTCGAAATACTACTCCGGTGCACGAGTTCGATAAAAATAGTTACAGATAATAAAATTTAATGCTCTCCGGCTTTCCGAGGCAGAGGTCTGTCGGTCGCTACCGGTGCAGACACACCGACTCGATGAAACATTAAGCGAGTTTACCGTAGACAACATGCACACACACACACCCCATCCATCCATCCAAACTTCATCTTTCGTCCGGTTCGGTGCGGTTTGGTTTTTCTTCCTGCGCGCTCTCATATGGCGGCCGACCGGATGACATATGCTACGGGGAGGGCAAATACACCTGAGGACACGAGGACTAATGATAGACACGCCCGGTCGAGAGATGTGGCGAATAGGTCGTTATTGATCACTTCCTGTTGCCCTCCGCCGCCCGTACATCAAGCTCCATCTCTACGGTCGCCACATGATGGTGGGCTGCCCGTAAATCGACTGATGCAGAAACCTTTCAAGCATATGGAGGAAATTAAATTTGAGTGAAGATTTTCGTTATGTATTTTGCGAAACTATCACTTTAATTTGTATTTGTTTGTTACCAACATGAAGAAGAGAGCATGTTCGGCAGCCGCAGAACGGGCGTGTTACTGATATCAAATCAAGAACATAACCAAATATTGTTTCTTAATTGGAGAGCGATCACTATCACGGTGAAACCCAGCACGCTTGACATTTGTTCGTTCTGCACATATGTTGCTCCATAAGCTGCTTCCACACGATTAGATTACCATTGATGGCGCTAGGTGGAGGGGTGGGGGGTGGGGGGCAGGCTTTGCTTTTGCAAAAGAAACAGCCAGAATGGCGCAAAAACATGGGATAAGCATACCGAAAGTGTCAAACCTCTCCTTTTACCAACACCGGGCAGCTATAGGTTATGCTACAACACCTATCGTATACCTTTTATCAAACAGAAGGGCAAGAAAACTGAGCGAAAAAGAAAAAGAAAACCGTTTGCCAAACCACACACACACACACACACTTTGGGTGGGCAAGAGGCCAAGAAATCTGATACACCATCGGTAACTTAACGCCCGGCGTTTTCTTCAAGACTCAAAAACTCCCTTTCTCGGTGGTGATTCTTCACGGGGTAGGAGGCCTCTTTGGAGCCGGAGGGGGTAGGACACATCTGCACAAAGGTGTCCCCAACACCTTCTGGACGTACCCGAAAGACGAAACCAGCTTGTGTAATAATTTTAACACCTTCCCAACACTTCACCCTAAGCGGTCGTCTGTTTCTCGTACCCGATTATGGTCGCCACCACCGCTGTCGTTCTGTTCAGCCAGCTCCCCAACAAGAAGAAGCCGTATGAAACGCCTGCCAAGTAACTGCTTCTCTCCAGCCAAAAGGACACACGTACACACCCTTAATGACAAGGACAGCTAGCCACAGGCAGGCCGTCTCCCCAATCGTTAAGACATTAATTGACTCCCAAGTCAAGCGGCTGGCTGCTCGTCTTGGCGCTTCCATCTGCTAAGGAAGATAGGCAAAGCAGCCCACCACATCATTGAACCACCGGTACCGTTTAATCGAAACAGTCCTTTGCCTGATCGGATCCGGAGGGATTTGAGTTCCTTTTGTTAGACGTGTGCCTTCTGCTTTACTACTCTCGGTCGTAAGGGGTTGGTGGTTCTAATAGAACTCAACTTCATTCTGCACATCTGTTTCCGTCATTTATTTGCCAAAGGGTGCATTTTGTGCATCGTGATTGTTGGTGTGGAAATAGAACGGAACCGAAGCAAAGTGTGCATTCTCGACAGCCTTTTGGAGCACTTGTCGAGCATAGTTTGAATGTTTTAAAATCCTTAAATATATAGAATCTTTTGCCTCGATTTATACTATTTTACATATTGTGACTTTGAGTTTCCTCACTAACGTGTTCGTGTTTCTTGTCTTCCACAGAGTTCAGCGTTTTGGGCAATGCCGTAAAACCAGTACCACCCATCGTCCGAATGCAATTATCCGTTGTATGGGCAGAGTACGCACCGCTTGGGGACGCTCGGCACGATGTGGACAATCTAACCGGTACACATCACACTTACGACGATCTTGTAGCTACCTGCCAAAGGGATTTAATCAGCTTATCGAGCAATTGAGTGTACAAGCACTAGCAAAAGTGCACTGAGAGGACAGTCTAAAGCTACACATTATCGTAAAAGGGTGCGATAGAGCGCCTTCCATCGAAGACGACAAATCCCATTCGGACAAATACCACGTAAACCCGTCGTGTTACAACCACTACAGACGACGACACGATGACGACACGCAGTAAGCATAGAGCATTGCCACACATAGGCGGCGGTGGTTTAAGCGTACTATCGATGCTGTTAATACTTATCAGCGGCGGACAAGTGGCTGGCAGCTATCATTCCGGCGTCAGCCCGATGCCGCACGTGCCAGCCGTACCGAAAGATCCAAACTCACGGTGCGAAGAAATCACCATCCCGATGTGCCGTGGCATCGGGTACAATTTGACCTCGTTCCCGAACGAGATGAACCACGAAACGCAGGAAGAGGCGGGCCTGGAGGTGCATCAGTTTTGGCCGCTGGTGGAAATCAAATGCTCACCAGATCTCAAGTTCTTCCTCTGCTCCATGTACACCCCGATCTGCATCGAGGACTACCACAAACCGTTGCCGGTGTGCCGGAGCGTGTGCGAACGTGCGCGTGCCGGCTGTGCACCGATCATGCAGTCGTACAGCTTCAACTGGCCGGAACGTATGGCGTGCGAAAATCTGCCCGTTTCGGGCGACAGTGATAATTTGTGCATGGAAATGCCGAGCGAGGAAGATCACGGAGATCGCGGAGCCGGTGGTGGCGGTTCGTCGGCTGGCGGTAGCGGTGGCTCGGGCCACTCGGGTAAACCGACCCGCAAATCGCACGGAGGCAGCAGCGGCGGCGGCGCCGGCGCTGGCAACCAGCAGAACAACAAATGCAAGGGCAAGAATTCAAAAAACTGCCAAAATCCCCCAGGGGAAAGAACAAAAGAGTGCATGTGCCGGTGCCGGGAGCCACTGGTCACCCTGGGGAGGGAAAGCACCACCACAACGCTACTGCACCATCACGGCAGCCTAAGCAGCAACCAAAGTGTCGAAAGGGTCGGCGACGTGCAAAACTGCGCGATCCCGTGCCGGGGGGCGTTCTTCACCCAGGAGGAAAAGGACTTCGCCGGAATCTGGATAGCGCTGTGGTCCGGCCTCTGCGGCATAAGCACCCTAATGACACTGACCACCTTCCTCATCGACACCGAAAGGTTCAAGTACCCTGAGCGGCCGATCGTTTTCCTGTCCGCGTGCTACTTCATCGTCTCGTGCGGCTACCTGACGCGCATCTTTCTCGGCCACGACGAGATTGCGTGCGACGGGAAATCGATCAAATATCCGTCGACGGGCCAGAGTTCGTGCACGATGATCTTCATCATGATTTACTTCTTCGGCATGGCGTCCTCGATCTGGTGGGTGATCCTGTCCTTCACCTGGTTCCTGGCAGCCGGTTTGAAGTGGGGTAACGAAGCGATCTCGAAACATTCGCAGTACTTCCATCTTGCCGCGTGGCTCATTCCGACCGTGCAGACCGTGTCCGTGCTGTTGCGGCCCGCCGTCGACGGTGATCCAGTGGCAGGGATTTGCTACGTCGGTAACACGTCCGTCGAGAATCTGAAGAACTTTGTGCTGGCACCGTTGTTCATGTATCTGGTGGTCGGAACTACCTTCCTGATGGCCGGCTTTGTCTCCCTGTTCCGCATCCGTTCCGTGATCAAGCAGCAGGGCGGTATCGGTGCCGGATCGAAGGCCGACAAGCTCGAGAAGCTCATGATTCGGATAGGCATCTTCAGCGTGCTGTACACCGTTCCGGCCACGATCGTGATCGGGTGCCATCTGTACGAGGCGTCCTACTTCGAGGACTGGATGACCGGGCTAACGTGTCCGTGCAAGGCGGCACCCGGCCTCCGACAGAAACCGCTCTATTCGGTGCTCATGCTGAAGTACTTCATGGCGCTGGCCGTCGGCATCACCTCGGGCGTATGGATTTGGTCGGGTAAAACGGTCGACTCGTGGCGGCGGCTCTGGAGAAGGTTGTTCGGTTCGCCCGACCCAACCGGTGCGGGACAGGTGCTGATCAAGCCACGGCCTCCACTGCCCCAGCCGTACGCTACGTCCGGTATCGGTGTGCCCGGATCGGCGGCCGCTTCGCTGCTGGCCACGCCGTACACGCAAACCGTTGGCAGTGTCGCGTCGACCAGCCACCACCATCTGCACCACCACGTTCTCAAGCAGGCACCGCTTAGTCACGTATGACCTGGAGATATAGGCGGCGCATCTACCTTAACAGCGGGATCCGGATCGGTCGTGGATCCGCGCGCCGTCTCTGTCGTGGTGACGCTTCCCGGGCCGCAGCCAGGCCAGGCGCTCAGCGACTATGGTCCGATATAGTTGACCGTACGTCCAGAAGCGGCCACCCGAAGAATACCACCCAGCAATCTAAGTGAACTGTGAATATCGCAATGACGTGCCCTTCGCGGCGGAGGACGAACGCATCCTCTCGAGCCCTAGGGGAAGTAGTCGTGGAGGTCAACTGAATGCGAAGCGAAGCGTGAAAGCAATTCTTAATAGTATTAAACAAACCCCCAACTCAACTCAAATCGATCCTACTTCTACTATGTGTGCTAGCGTGTGGGACAGTGTTGTGAGGTGCGAAACCAGCCCAAAGCTGCTGCTAGTGCCGATCACACACACACACACACACCTTAAGCTATCATCATCATCATCGTCATCACTATGCTCTATCTACCTTATCCGTAATCATCAGCTCGTGGCCCACAGCGTATACATATAGGAATATGTATACTAATAAGCTCCTTGCGCGCGCAAATAACTAATCCAGACAGACAAAACAAACAAGCATTATATTGTAAGGACAACGTTTCAAGCTAGCGGCTCTCTTTCTAGTCGACGATGTGGTTTAGTAGCAATGGGAGTAGTGTTTTTAGGGAAAATAATGGTACACAATAGTACAGATACATTGTTCGACGAACGGACGGACGGACGGACGGACGGACGGACGGACGGACGGACGGACGGACGGACGGACGGACGGACGGACGGACGGACGGACGGAGTGTTTGTGGGGAAGTGTGTTGGTAAGTTATATTTTATACACATACACAAAGCTAGAGCTAGCAAACCGGGCGGGAACACGGGCATAGTTTCGGGTGAACTGTTCGCAACAAAAAAAAAAGAAGCCCCGTACGCAACCAAGGAAGGAAACACAAGTGACAATATCCCTTTTTTCATCACTCCTAAGCAGGCAAAAGTTTTATAAACACGTGAGAGCAACAAAGATGTTACAAACAGGCAAAACAGGCAAAAACAGGTTGTCAAAAACACTGCCACACCGGTCGTTCTGTTTTCGAATTCGAACCGAGATCCACCTTCAAACAGTTACGTTAGTCTGCAACGGACTTCTCCTCTAAAATGGTGCATTTTGATGTAACTTTTATACGTAATTAGAATTAATTTGGTAGCAAACAAGCAAGCAAAAACGAATCGAAAGTTAAGCAACGTACAATGGAAGTAATTCATAGTCCGCACACCGTACCACCCTTGCTTCTTGTATCTATCTGTGTTTTTCGATAGTAGAATTAGTGGTTACAAACATGTGTTTGCTGTTAGAACAACCAAATCCCCGCTTTAAAATCTTGTCGCTTCCCGCTTTCCGTGAGTTACGCGTTGCCCTTACGTTTTTTTTCGGAACGCGGATTCCGGCGTTTAGTTCTTGTGTTGTTGTTAGCCTTCTGCGCTCCTTCCCTTCCATCCATCCTTTTGCCCCAAGTTCCGGACCTCGTCCAGTGCAAGTTTCTCTCGGAATGCCATATAAAAGTCACCTCAGGCGCAGGCACGACGCCGCTCTCGTGCGCGAAGATAGTTTGCGGAGGTGATGGTTAAGGATTAAAGAAAAGCAAAAAACGGATAGAGGTTTTTCTTTTTTTAGGTTAAGCTCGAACCAACCAACCCTTCCAACGGTCGAAGAAGAAGGATTCAGTTCGGTTTTAAGACGCATTCGTTTATTAGTTTGTTTTTGTTTGTGCTCAAAGTTGATTGCCAACCAATGAAACACACACCGCGCATGTTGTGTTCGCTTTGTTTAATAGAAATAAGCGCTTAACGTTAGAGTAGACACCGCCGAATCTCATCCTTCACTAGGTGGCATCCCCAGGGTAGAACAGCCGGGGGCGCTCAAGAAGGATGAATTGTGTACATATCAAGCACAGGTGCATAAAGGAGGGCACACACAGAAACATTTATGCAATTACTGTAAGTTGGCTGGTAGAAAAAAAAAATGGTGAGCAAAAGGCGAATCAAGTGTAAATGTTTTGTAATTTATTTGTCTGGGCCAGGGCGCCCGGCATAAACCCCTTCACCCCTTTCAGCAAGGAGGAGGAGGAGGTGCAATCGCTTTTGTACAGTACGGTAAATAGTGTGTATGAAGGGTGGGTTCCCTCGTAAGCGAATAGAAATGAATGGCAGAACAATAACAGCACACATCTTTAGGATGGAACGGAACACAGATTATGGCACAGTTAATGACGGATGTTTCGAATTGGTTCGTGCGCTTCCCTGAAAATCACCACCAATCCAATCCTATCAAGCAAAAACGGATGAAATCTCGGCTTAAAATTCTAATCGGAATTAGCTATCCTTCTTCGGTTTGGTTCAGTTTCGAGTCCTTTCCATTCCGAAGCTGTAGATGCTGTGTGTGTGTGTGTGTGTAGTAGTGGGGTCGGGGAACACCAAAGGCAACTAAAGCTCCCACTTTATTTTAGCCCGCTCTACTACTACTTCTGCTGCTGCTGCTGTTGCTGAAGAATTCTTAGCATTCTTGTCATGCACAATTTTGTGGTGGGACACACTCACACACTCGCTCGAAAGAAGGAAGGTTGGCGAGAGAAAGGTTCAACAAGGAAGCAGGTGAAAATAAGGTTTACAATAAGAAGGAAAAAAGGAAGAAGATTTTTAAAATTATCTGGTTTTAACAGATACATAGACTGTATACGAATATTGTTCATTTATTGCATTGAAGAGGAAGAAAACTCGAGGATAAAGAAAAATAGAGCAACGGCCTTGTCACCGGACCCAAGCCGAACCGAATTCGTTTATGCTCTATGTTAATTCCGATTTTTGTTTGTATTTTTGCTGTTCAGCAGCCGGGGGAAGAATCCCGAAAAGGGGTGGTGAAGGTGACAAGCGCAAACTGTCCAATCAAAGAGCAAACAAACCCAGGACACAGCAGCTGCCGCTCCCCGCAATGCAAGGAACGGAGATAGCCGTAAATCAAAACAGCGGAATAACAATTGTGTATATGTTTGTGTGTGTGTGTGTGTGCGTGTGTGTGTGTTAGGATTATTGCCCACTTTGTGGAGAACTCCAGCCCCCCTTCCCCTCCCCCTTATAAATACTAGCGATAGAAGAAGAAAAAACCCAGCCAAGCCTCTGGCTCCCCGGGACACAGGACGCGAGGGAATCCACTTTTTGTAGGCTGGAAAACAAAACATATAAATATGTAGAAACGAAGAACGAGCGCGAGGAGTAAGAAGGCAAAAAAGTGCTGCTGCTGCACTGCACTGCACTGCACACACAACAAAACAAAATGCATCAACGGAAAAGCGCAGTAAAACATCTACTAACTTGTAAGAAGACAGCAACCTCTTATACAGTGGAAAACGAAAGCATATTTTTAATTGTTTAATAAATTATTAAAATAATACAACAAAAAAACTTCAACCGGAGTGTATTTTGTTTTCCTTATACTGTGCAGTGAATAATTTGAGAAACTCGAAAGGAACGCTTGAAGATCGGTGGATGACGATAGGTAAGTAAGCATTCTTAATATCAATATACCTAGTTATGTAAAAAATCTGCATACTTAACTTAATCCACCAGGCTAAATTGATGAAAGGAAGCGAAAGTTGGGACAAGTGAGCCTTACTTACTTACTTACTTACTTATCGGGCACTTAAACCGCTTCGCGGTCTTGGCCTGCTGCAACAATCCGCGATACCGTCAGGATAACTCACGCCGTTGTTTGACATGATCAGCCGACCGGAGCCTGGCGAGTCTAATTCGCTGCACGATGGTGAGATCATTGTTGCGGCTCCTTCATTGCCCTTCCCCAAAAGGGGATCAACAAATCCTTTTGAGCATCTTTCTCTCAGTTTTGAACGGAATCCATTTCTCAGAGGCGTCTGTGAGCACTGGGACTGCATATTTTACACAACAGCAACCTGTAACGAGAACTATAAATTTATAGCATAATAGTTTCCATATTACAAAAAGAATAATAGTCAAGCAATAGTTAAGCCATAGTTTTTACCACACATATGTAACAATAGACAGGAAAGAGGCGAATGAAGTCTCAAAGACCCAAAGCCTCTATAAATAAACGAAAAAAAAAACTGGGACTGCATATACATGTTCTGTACAGTCCCAGCATCGGCCATCACGACATTTATTTAGAATAGAAAAGTTTCCTCAGGCTGTAGTACGACCGGGTGGCAGCCAGCACCCTTGCGCGTAACTCAACATCAATGTTACTGTCGTTGCAGACTTTCAACCTCAAATGTGTGAGGTTTTGGACGAATTTAAAAAGAAAAACAGGTGTTTCGTGTAGCTGTGTTAAGGGCTGTATAAGATGCATTTCTTCATCGGAATCCGATAGACAACAAGATAATCAGAATCGATTTCTTCATGGATCCATTGATAGGATCCTTTTCCCTACATTTTAAACTAAATTTAAATTAAAAAGAAAATATTCAGTAGATCTGTTGCAAATCGGCAACATAATCTAAATGTTACGATTGTTTAAAATCAGGTGGTCTTATTCTCTTATCCGTCACTGTACAGAAAGTATTAAACTTCAATTCCGAACGTCATTTTCACCGACAGTGCCAGTGTTTTGACGACCCTCGCACATGGCTTCTTTAAAGACGGTTATATCCAGATTCTTGACGAAATGCTCTCATCACCTGCAATAGTTTTCTGTTGGATTCTGGGTCATTCCGGAATCGGCGGAAACGAGAAATCCGACCGGCTGGCTAACGAAGGACGGCTCCGTCCATCCGAACTACAAAGCACTCTTTCGCGCTGAGACAACCATCCGCTTTAATAATACAATAGTCACTGGAACACCATCTGGTACAACCTAAACCTCTCCACAAAACTTAGCTCCACCAAGTACAACAACGCACCCTGTGATGATCCCAATTCCAGCCACATCCAACGTGTCCTTTCCCGCCTTCGCATCGGTCACACCTGCCTGACACACTCCTACCTTCTCGACAGATACAGTCCACCACTTTGCAGCTTCTGTGGCGTCGACATTACCGTCCGTCAAATCCTCACCGATTGCCATGGATACACTACACAACGAGCCACCTGCCAACTTGATACCGACCTATCCATCATACTATCATCCGACAAGCAACAGAAGACGGTTCTTCATCCGATTTCTACACATCAGCAACCTGTACCAAGAGATATAATTTCAATATTTTTATCATTACACGAGCCATAACAGTTAAGCAATAGTTAAGCCAAAAATTATACTTCAATAACACTCCATAATGGTTGGTGCAACAGCTGAAACACATATCGGTAACATTTAAATACGACAAAAAGAAAACATTAAAATATTTCTAAAAATCTGTACCAATTAGAAATTATCCTCTCTTACTGGCCGTTTACTCGAAGGTTGACATCTTCCACGCACAAAGGAAAAGACACCCACTCACGCGTTAAACACATAAATAGTGCTACCATCCCCAGCTGCTGCTGCTGCTACTGTATCTCTATCCCACCGATCGTGCTAATAATTTCCCCCGATACAGTCAATTTTCCGCTCGCCTAATCTGACATAAATGTGGCCATCGTCTTCAAGCCATTCATTCGAATAGCAGACGGATTTTGAAATAAAATTTCCACCCGCCCTGTTGTTGGAATGGGAGCGGGAGGGGGAACAAGAACATGGGGACGGTGCGGGCGTTCAAAACCTATTTGCGGCATCGTCAAATCGTCGACGTCCTATTGACTCCATGATCGTGATCGTCATCAGTGGAAATTTATGTCTACCCGTTGAGCGGCGTTTTATGATGTCGTTGAAATTCGGGCCGCTGCATTTTCACGGAATTATCCTCCCTTGATGCGCGTACCGATGATTCTTTGGGGAGGGTGATTGGAATGGTATCATTATTCAGGTTGCACAGCACACCGTTTTTTTTCTTTGCTGCAATTCACAAAAATACCATCAAACGCAACGCAATGGGGGGACGACTTTAGGACGGAATCTAAAGATCGGCCAAGCGTCGATTGGCGCGGATAGAAGGTTGGCTATTAGTTGGATGCATACATTTCCTTCTTTATTGCACTCCGTCTTCTCCGTAACCCATTACGGACATGCGTGCATGCAAAGTGTCCAAAGCCAGCCCTGCCAGTCTGATACAACTTGGTTAGGCTAGAACGCAGCGATAGCAAGTTCAGTGCTGTGCATAAATAAAAAGGAAGCAGACTATTATACAATGCTTACGGGGGTTAGTTATTAGCCACAGCTGATTTGTATTTGCTTCATCCCACATAGGCGTAGCTACATGCTTCTTGATAGAAATGTCTATCACCCATAAATTCAATTAATACAAAATTACAGCGAACAACCGACAATGTAATAAAAATAGCATTTTGCACTTACTGTTATGGCTATGTAAGAATGTTACAAACGATTTAAATACGTTGGGAGAGGTAACTGTTCATCTATCTACACTTAAGGCGCAGCAGTTGGAACGAACAGAACGATGTGCGACAGGTTCTTCCAGAAAAGTCGAGTTCCATCTCCACTGGATGACTTCAAGCGTCCTTTTAAAGCAGGCTCTAGATGGTCTGGCATTTATTTATTTATGTTCTAATTATGAGGGCTTGACGCCGTATTATCAGCATCGCGTGCACAAATTTACAAAAAGCGAAAGAAATATTTACAACAAATTAGCAAGCCATTTCCTCCCTGTTATTTTGCCTTATCCCGGGCAAGCTCGGTTTGTGATCTGGCATTTGCAACATTGAATAGACATTAAAGTGGTGGTAATTAGCATGCTCGAGTGTTTGACAAAAGCTCTCTAAATCGCGAAGTCGGTATTATGGTTGTCAAATTGGCTATCCGGTAGAGAACCGTAGTCAGGAAAAAAGGGACTTTGCTAATGATCGGAATCGAGGATTGAGTAGGTTGAGTAGGAGTCTTATTTACCCGAGATGTGATGTAACCAGTGAGTCAGCAGCTCAATTAAAATGGAGTCATTCTGTTGTCACTAGCAGCTGTCGCTGTCCAGAAGCGTTGACTTCTTAAATGTCTTCTAAAGAAAGTTCGTTATGAGTGTTCTTCTTTGATATTTTTTTCGTTCAAAGTATGCGTGAAACTGGGACATGCTAAATACGAGGTATGTTCAGAAAGCTGTACTCTCCAAACCAAATTTAGTTGCCACATCATCTCTTTGTTACCAACATACGTTAGAAAGTATAAGCTAATACGAGCCGTTAAGACATAGCCGACTTTTTTATACAGAACTGTGCTGAAGATAAGGAGAATGAGGAGAAATTTCGGAAGGACAATGAAGTCCACGATAAGCTCACGTTTACGGATTTCAGAATGGGAACGCCTCAGCTGATCATCAACACTGAACAGTTGATCTTGCTCTCAAGAAAGGTAATGCAAATTTGGCTTAAGCTTTAAAACCATTCTGTAGACCATTCACATTTCAAGCTAATTTTCGATTTAAAATGTGAACTAACCGCCAATTAGTTTGTGTTAAAAAATGTTCGACAATGATTAAATGCCTCTTATTTTTTCTACTTTAATAATAGATTTGGACAATTTAGCAGTTTCTTGAGCAGCGTAACGAGGGACCGGTGGCTTAGGCGATAACGGCGCCAGTCTTTACACCGGCGATAGTGACACAGGATCGAGGATCGCATCCCATAAAGACCGCCTCCCCGTACGCAGGCAGGAATATCCAGACAGGGGTAACCTATTAAGTCACAGGAAGTCAATAAAGGAAGGAAAAGATAAGCCTCTCAAGAACCATATAAGGTGATGAAAATTTCACAACTTTCAATTCGATGATTATGCTAACGATTTATATTCACCATTCTAGCAAGTGGTTAAAATGGCTTTTAAAATGGCACATTTATTCTGAAACATATTGCAGCCAACCCAATAGTGTTCAATGGGCATGCATTTCAGCCAAAACTGACGAAGAATTGTAGGGATGGTCATCTTTCATCCATGGTCATCCATGTGTACTGGGAAAACAAATTTTGGGGAAATCTTTCGCACTGGGTTTCGGACGGTCGTATTATGGTGATGCTCTAACTCTTGGTGGTTTAGTGGTTGAGATCTTACTAACTATTTTTTATTTCCTTCTTCGTGCTCCTTCGTCATTCGGTATCTAACCTTATGTTAGCAAAGTGGTGTGTGTTTTATGTTTATAAATAGGGGTCGAGACGCCCGCTACAAAATCTTGCAGACGGTAGGAATCCTAACTGACCTGAACACAGACCAATATTTTCTTTGTACGAATAAATCCTTTACTGGTGGTTTGTGTTGGGGGGGTCCGGTGACCGACGGGACGGCGTAGTCATTCTTCACACGGCAGGACCGGGGTTCAATTCCCATCCGGACCGCTTCCCCGTAGGCTGGGATGATTACCTTGCTACGGGTTAAGTCACAGATACCCAGAAATGGCAGGCCCGAAACTTTAGAGGTTGTAGTGCCAAAGAAGAGCGGTCCGGTGGCCGAGGCGATAATACGGCGCCGGTCTTCACACGGCAGGACCGGGGTTCAAAATCCCATCCAGACCGCTTTCCCGCACGTAAGGCTGACTACTTTACTACGGGTAAAATTAAGTCACAGAAAGCCAAAAATGGCAGGCCGAGACCTCTCGAGGTTGTAGTGCCAAGGAAGAAGAAGGTGGTTTGTGTCCAATCATTATGTAACCTTTAAACGGAGATGTTCAGAGTTGGAATATCTACCAAAGGATCGGGGACAGAGATGGCAATAATTTTGTAGAATGCTTTTTGGATGTAGAGCTCGGTCAAAATTGATTCGAACGAAACATCGATTTATCAAACTATCGAAAAGAAGTAAATTTTTATTACTATACTAAAGTAGTCAATTTTTCTTTAATAACAATACGCCCAGGCTGTCATTTGTGAATTAAAAAAACTCATTTGAATGCAAATACTATTCAAGAAATAATTAGCATCAAAGGTTAAAAGGACTTCCCGAAGTTTTTTTTACACTTTACCAATTATTTTTGGTTTCGTCCTGAAGAATATTGACAGTCTCCTAGATAGTTTTACTTTCGACTCACAATTTTTACGATTTTTCAGATATTTTTAACTATCATAATATATTTTTATGGGGCTGTTTGGTAGCCGAGGCAATAACGGCGCCGTTCTTCACACGGCTGGGCCGGGGTTCCAGATCCCATCCAGATCGTCTCTCCGTACGCAGGACTGACTACTATCTTCTTCTTCCTTGGCATTACAACCTCGAGAGGTCTCGGCCTGCCATTTCTGGCTTTCTGTGACTTAATTTTACCCGTAGTAAAGTAAAAGTTGGCCGTCCAGATGGCCGTCTCCTCTATGCCAATGATTTGAAAATGTAAATGCCTGTGTCCTCGTCCATCGATTGTTTGAATCCTTCCTTAATGCCTTCTATTCCAGGTGTTGTTCCAACGGTCTTGTGCGTGTGGTCTCTGCCCCGATAAGTGTTGTGTTATATCGTTCGGTGGTTTGTTTTCCAAAATACTATGGGACTATTCTCTTTGCAGGAACCAGATTCAGTAGAGCTACTTTTGAAACAACTTAAAATATTATTTAATAAAGAGCGTTATGTTTCGCTACTATCGACAACTTTATATTCTCCTCAAAACACCTCTATGCTACGCACTAGCCAACACCAGAATATCCCGCGTCATTCCTCGCCATCGTTGTTTTTTCTCCTCCACTCGATCAACTACTTTTTCTCTCCGTCGATTCTCCCGCTCTCTTATCGGCCGTCTATAGCCGCCTTGCTTTAGCCGCCTACTGGGACATCTTCGTAAATAAATCGTAAGCTAAATCGTAGCGGCCAAGGTCGCTACACTTTTTCTAAAGATCACGGAGTTTGGATTGACGATAAACTGTCTTTCGGCGATCTTCTCTATGTGATGCTCAATGAAGCTCATACAACGCTTGGGTTCGCTTAGTATTGGAATATGCTGCTGTAGTGTGGTCACTAGCATGCCAGGCGGTGATGGATAGGATTGACAGGGCACAACGAAAATTTGCCCGTGTTGCCTCGCGTTCCCTCGCGACGTCTACGAGACAGACCTCCGCTCCTTATCCCTACTACTCGTAGTACATGCCATGGCCAAAATTCCATTTTCTTATCCCTTCATCCCGTTTCTGCTCTCGTCTACGTGATTTCCCTTCCCCCTCCGATGTTCATTAAAACAAAATTAGGCTTTTGATTTAATTTAATTGCTTATAATTTATTTTAATTACCTATTAAATTTTTTTTCAACCATTTTAGTTCCAATTTTAAATGTCTCCTGTACTTTATCTCATGGGGATATTTAGAATGCCGGCAGCATGGTAATACCTCTGATAAATTCTGCACAGAAAGGTTTTTGAAAAACAAGTTGCAAAACAAAACCCGTCCATTGTCTAATGGTGACCTAAATCTTGCGCCAAACAAAACCTTAACAATAGCACCTACATTGTACGCTGCAGATGGCTTTTTTTGGGCAAAAAAAAGATTTACACTAGAAAATATTTCCATTTTTGTCAATTATTCACAGGCAAAGTTTTTATAGTTAATAAAGAAAATGTAAGCTCCGTGAGCATAATGCACCCCGGTTCAACACCGCGCCGCTCTGTTGTGTGGTTGATGCTAAACCAACAACTGTTACCGGATGTTATCTTCCACACAACGGCACACAATACGGCACCGAAAGTAAGCACAAAAAAGGCAACCCCAACACTCGCTCCAAAATGGCATTTAATTGATCCCTTTTAATAAATCCTACCACGAGCGTGGTACACCGGCGTGAAATTAAAATCCATCATCAGCGCGAGCTATCACACCGAGTAGCACACACGCTTTATATACGCGACACCATGACACCTGCCGCCATGACACACAAAAAAGGAACTGAACTGCCACCAGATGAAAGTCTGCCACCCTTGCGTTGGACTTGCGTCGCTCATTCCAGCATTGAAAGACAGTTTTCCTGATCCCTTTTTTTTGCTGGCTGGTTATAGCGGAAAAGCTTCACTACTGATGTAGCGTGGAGTTGTTGGGATTATCAATCCCCATTGGCGGCAGCCCACCCTCCGTGTTCTGTGGGGCTCGTTCTCGTTCTCGTCCTGCTTCGCTTTTTGTGGCCCACACCAAGAGGCTGAGAGAGAAACAAAACAAAAAAAAAGAAGGCCAACACGAATGCAAATGAGAAGGATCGTCTGGGGATGGCAGCACCAGTTCCGGGGTGGTGCCAGTGTATTCAAAGCAAAAGAACAACCACAACAAAAAATTGTGTACAATTTTCCACACTTTCACTCTTCACCGTCATATCCGGTGCCGTACGAATCCTGTTGCCATTTCCAAGGGTGTCGCACCGTAAAAATTAACCACCAACATATGATGTACGTTCCCCCGACTACTACTATGGCATGGCGCTAAACGTTTCCGTGCCACAACGTGTTCTCAACGTGAAATGCCATGCACATGGCTGGGTTACTGCAGGCAAGTACTAAAAAAAGAAGCATGCAAATTACAAAAACATTTTGTTGTACTTGCTACACGCTCACGATTTGTACTCTGGTGTGTGCTGTCCCCGTTGTCCCTGCTGGTGTTGATGTATGACAATTTTAAAGAAAATTACCAACAGCAAACAAAAAATACCTCCCAGCATACACCCGTTCGGGCTTTGATATTTGGAGCGATTAATTAGGTGTTAATTAAAGAGAGCTCGCTCGCACGCGCATTCATTCGTCATAGCAGAGCGAATGTAACGGCTAAAATCTAGAACCATATAGACGACCGGGACCGGATACACCCATGCCTCGCGTGGAAGGTGTTTCGATTTAAAAGCCTTAACAAGCAAACGTTTGTGTGCGTAGAAGTATATTCGACTTTTGGAGATTTACCTACTTCTTTAACTAGCCCTTATATTAATTCGCAACATGCAATTAGGTTGTTAAATGCAGTCAAGAACTATCAAGGATCTTTGGTGGCGTGTGCGAGCAAGGCGTGTGGAGAAGGAGGATGAGCCACGAGCTAGCTGAGCTGAGTTTGGCGATGCAGGCAACCTGACGGTTGTCAAAGCCGGAAGGATACGTTGGCTAGGGCACGTGATGAGGATGCCGAACTCATGCCGAAGATGCTCGTCAACCGTTCTGCACGAGGCATAGAGCCTCACAGCGAGCTCGTTGGCTAGACCTGAGGGAGATCGGATGCAGCCGGAGGTGGAGGAGTGCAGCTATGGACCTAGTTTCCTGGAAACGGATTGGACACCAGGCCTTGACTCTTACATGTGCTCCATAGTAGCAGACCAAGAACGAAGAAAGAGGAATTTTCCCAAGAATCCCATATTCAGTTGCTGTTTTCTATTCATAACAAGGCTGACAAAAACTGTATAATGCACTATCATGGTATCTCCATGGTATGTGCTTTGCACTAAAATCTTTCGATCTCGATCGACTGACTACCATGAGCTTGCACCCAATTGCAGCATCCAAAACCAACCCCGTATCATCCACCACTGTTTTATTTTTCGGTGCGTTTGTATTGGGGATGGCTTGCAAGGCCTCTCCCCCAACCTCCTGTCTCGGAGGAGGGCCTACGCTACTTAGCTGTTTAAAGAACCGTAGGCCAGCCGCCACTAACATGCTAGCAATAGAACAGATGCTAGCTATCTCCCTACGCTCAATTTTACCATAACACTAATCTTTCCCAGTATACCCAAGCTCAGATATTTGGAGAGACATGTTATCGTTCTATTTGTTTGGGGACGTTTTGAGTCGAAGTAGGGTATGGAGAGCCTTTGGTAACCTTCAAGAGGCTTCGGATGCATACCTTACCAGTGCAGTATTGCTACCATACCAGCTTGCAAAACATCGACTGCCTATTCATCGCCTTCAAGGCAGCCTACGATACCATAGATTGGACTGAGCCATGGGACATCATACGCTGCGATACGGTCTGCCTGGTACGGCTGTTAAGGGCTCCTGTGGACGGTGAGCAGAGTGTCGAGCATGATATCGCAATCGTTAGAATCTCATCCGGGACTGAGGCAAGGGGACGGACTCTCCTGTTTCTCCCGTTTAACATCGCTCTGGAAGGTGTCATGCGCAGCGCGGCTTGCCGGTTCCGATTCCTTGGCTTCGCGGATGATATCGACATCCACGGACGGTCATCTGCGGCAGTGTGGATTGGATAGGAGCAAATACATGATTGCCGGAGGCTCTGAACGTGATAGAGCACGACTCGGAAGCAGTGTATTAGTTAACGACGACGATCTTGAGGTAGTAGAGGAATTTTGCTACCTTGACACGATCGTAACTTCGGACAACAACGGAAGCAGCGAAATCCGAAGGCACATTGTTCAGGGGAATCGTGCCAGCTACGGGCTCCGCAACCTCCTGAGATCCAGAAGTCTCCTACAAAACACGGAATCCGCCAAACACTGATGCGGCCGGTTGTCATCTATGGGCATGAGTCCTGGACTATCCTGGCGGGTGCTACGGACTATCTTTGGCGGTGTGTGCGAACACTTAACAGTTAGAAGGACGGATGGTTCTTATACAATAGCGCAGCGCCGGGCATGTGACGATTACTAATATAGTTATATTCAAGGCAAATACAAAGAAAGGGATCATAGGTGCCGAAACGGGTTGCGCGAACCTCTAAGTCGAGCGACATCCTCGGGCGAAGCGGGCTAGATGGGACGCTCAGAGAATAGCGTTGGTGAGTCGATCCAGCAGTCGCAACAAATAGTGTCTGTACGTTAAAGTTACGCTGTTTCAGGGCCTCGATGCCGAAAAGCGCATAGCGGTCTAGAATCTGGCAGGTCAGAAAGTCCTGTGGAGATAATCAGATAATGTCTCCAAATACCATGTTTGGATATTATTCACCGTACTGGTCGTCGTCAGACCATCAACTACGACCCGTAGTTGCGATCTCCTACGGCTTCTACTGGTACCACCGCCTTGTACCCATCATGAGCCTTTCGTCAAACAATATAGACAGTTTTTTAAATGAGCAACTCGTCGCGGTATCGCGCTTGGAGACAACTTGGTGAGGATTATCTTCGGTTTTAGCTTGACGAACTGCGAAATTTTAAGCTTATAAGCCACTCAGAAGATCTCAAGATTACAGCAGACCTTATATATGTAGGTAATAACAAGCGTATATATTAATTTACATTAATGTAAATCGCGTCTAACACTATAGAGGGGTCGGACATCCGGAGGATATTAAAGTGATTGTACCAGCACAGCAGTATTTTGCTAACAAATATAGTGTCTCACCCCATAAATTTGCAAAAAAAACGAACAAATAGAACATTAGTAGAAGTACAATTCCCGAACAAATTGTAATACTAGTCTCAACATTCGAATTGGAAAGCTTCTTATAATGAAGCTGAAAGTTTACCGAATAGCAAAACAGATATAACGGGTTAACTGAAATTTAAAAGTGATTCTACATGGTTCTAAAATCAAACAGAAAAAGAGCAACAACAGTCCACCAGTGTCATCATAAAAGCGATTGAAATATAACACAAAAACTCACGTTCAACAATGTTTAAAACTCTACTCCATACTCCACACTTAACCATGCTTCTTTCCATACACTGGCATCTGTATGTTTACACCGTCCTTTGATTCGAAGAAAGTGTAAGATAACGTTATCGAGTCTACCAACTCCATCTTGGGGTCCTCTATGAATTCCGGATCGATGTAGAAAAACACCGGCAAGTCTACCTCCTCGTGCGGGTTAAGCTGCTGTTCCTCGAAGCAGAAACACTGTATCTTATTGAAGTACGCTCCCGCTTCGAACGGAATCACATTGTACGTGCTAATGCCCACTACGGGATGGTCTGTTGGATTTTTAGCCGAATAGAACGCTAACGCAGTCTCACCGGGAACGACCTGCAAATACGGTACAATATTAGACAACTGTGCTGAACCATAATGCACCGGTCTTGTCTTACCTTGATCTCAGTCTGTTGAGGTTTAAAATTCCACCGCATGGACGCTCCAATGTCAGCATTGAACTTGATCTTCAACACTCTGTCCTTTACTTTTTGCATACTCTCAACCTTCTCTGCATCGTGCCCCTGACTGGTGGTGCCCCCATAGCTGTACGCCTGGCAAAACATTCGATACAACGGGACGGCCGCATAGCTTAGCCCGACCGTCAGCACACCGGCAGCAGCCACATAATAGACTGTTGATCTTATTCTAAAGTTTCGCTCCGAGTCGACACCTTTCCCGTTCAACCATCGAACCGGGGGTGCTGTTATCGTTGAGCGCCCAGGCTTTGTGAGAACATTTGTGCAAGGTGACCTACAGGCAGTGCGCACGATGTTTAGCAACATTTTAAAACAGTACTATTCCCACCGTACGGTATTTTCGACGACGGGATTTTCTAATTCATCCCTCTTTTATATTTTATAACGTTTTCCGGTGCCGATCTACACTTTCTTGCGAAATCCAACGTTTGTTGATGTTTTCTGTTGTTATGTCATTTCACAGCTGTTTTCGCTTTTCGCCCGACGGCAGAGAAACGTCAAAAATCGTGTGCCTAGTGAGGCAATCACGCTGCACAGTGGGACAGCGTCTGAATTTATTTATTTTTTTGCGGACCGTTGAATTTGATCGTTTTATTTCGCTTTATGTAAAAATTTTAATTTTTGGTATGAAATTCTATTTTATTAATTATTAAAACTCATTAAATCATATTAATTTACATGAAATTGCATTCCTGGTGTACACAAGAAAATCAAAACAAAAACGGAACAGCCACAAGCCGTTTCCATGGTTACGGCTGTTGTTAAGCAAACTTTCTGTTTCTAAAATCCTGTCGAAAATCAATCCCTGAGTCTGAATTAATCAACAACAAGCATTTATCAGTTCTTTTTAAAGTTTAACAGTGATGAATTTCGACCTGGATGATCCTCTAGAAGGATTGCTTAGTGATGGTAGCAATGATAGCTTGTTCGGAAATGAAGCTGCCAAAAAACCGGCCAAATCCAGCAAACCCGGCAAGATGGAAGATTTGTTCGGTATTAAAACGGATACGGTAACACAGCCTCCCAAACCGGTGGAGCAATCCAGCACTGCTGCAGAAAAAGTACAACCGGCCTCGTTGGATTACACGAAACCTTCCACCAGTACAACTGCCCAGCAACCGTCAAGCTTAACCAGCATGCAGGCAAGGAAATCGGACACACCAGCAATTAAGCAGCCGACTGGCACAGTCACGTCCGCCAAATCAGCCACTCCACAGAAGAAGGAAATTTCATTCGACGATAGCGATTTGCTAGCAGACCTTGGATTCGATCCCAAAAAACCTAAATCCAAATCCAGCATTCTTGACGACATTCTCGGTGGTTCTCTAACGGCATCGACGAAAGAAATCCCACCGAAAAGTGTTCTGACCAAACCGAGGCAAAGCCTTACCACGACGCTAGAAGAACCACCGAACACCGGGAAACCAGTACCTCGCCAAACGGTTGAAGCTTCCGATCACCCACAGCCCGAAAGCACAGTTACGGGAGGCTACGCACCGAGTGGCGGCGGCGGCGGCAACACTGTTCCCAGTTCCGGCGCACTGCCAAAGAGAAGCGGACGCCGTAAGTCCTCCGTATCGGTGCTAAACGATCCTTTAGGGCTTTTTGGTTCAACGGCGGATGAAAAGACTGCTCGCCCTGAAGCAACAAAGCAAACGAAAAAGGCTGGGGCTGATTGGTTAGGTTTAAATGATGATACCGGAGCGAAGGATGTGGGTCCTATCCAGACGGGTTCGGCAACACCAGCCAAACCACGTGATTCTATAGTATCAAACGCGCCAATCGTTTCAGTTCCTCAAGCTCAGAAAGAGGTTTCCATTGAAGTTCCTGTTCCATCGAAACCAGAAAAACTTCCTACGCCTGCCGAAGCGAGCTTCGTTCCTTCGCAGCCCGTGCCCATCGTTCAACCAAAATCAATATTTCCCGACCCTCAAACAGTCACCAACACGCTACAAATAGTAGAGGCAGAAGCACAGAGCGCAATTGCGGTAATGCAACAGCAAGAGTTCCAGCTATCCGTAGCCGGACAAATGAAAGCCCAGGAACAGGCACTGATCGATATGCAACAGAAGCAGCACACGATTTTGAAAAGACAAGAAGCTCAGTTTAACGAATTGCTTCAGAAACAAATGCAACGCCACACTGCCCTGGAAGAGGTGCTAGCCAAACAGCAGCAACGGATAAATGCAAACATTCAACTCATAATGAGCCAACCGGCGTCAATGCCCGCCAATCCTTTCCTTGACCAAAAAGCTGAGGAACACTTCGAAACCGACTCCAAACGCTTTTCGGCCAAAAATCCAACCGAAAGCCTAGAACTCCAAACAGACGTGAAGCGGCTGGAGATGGAAAAGCTACGCTTAGAAGATATGGTGTCCAACCTTTCGGCAAATCACGAGCAGGAGCTATCGATACTCGAAACAAGCTACAAAAAACAAATGATCTTCCTCGAGGACAGTCTTCGCATCATTGAAGCACGGCTAAAGCACGATAACAAGCAGTTGGAAGAGTTTTACCGGGCCAAGCTTACCTTTGCCGAACAAGAGCAGCAAAAGTTGGTGCAAGATCACGAGGCAAAGGTACAAGCGATGGAGGAACAGCACCGCAAGGTGATCGATCAGCTTAAGGCAGGGTACGAAGAAAGCCTAGACCAGCTGCGGCAGGACCATCGCGAGATGATAGCCACCATACGTGAGTCAAAAATGCTTGAATTTTCCGTTGTTCAGGAAAATGAATCCTACCTAAAGACGCTCAAAACTGCCTCCAGCTATTTGGAGAATGCGTCCGGCGATCTTCAGCAGCTCCGAGATACGCTACAGGAGCAAATAGAATTTTCTCACAAAGAAAAAGAGCTCCAGTTGAAGCACCGTGAAAAGCAGCTCGAGGATCAACAGCGGTTGGTCGAGCGTTCCCGGGAGGCTGCGGCTGAGGAAAACGTTCGTCTGCTTAACTTGGTGGAAATGCTCGAAAGTAAAGTTACCGAGATGACAAAGGTAAGCTCTTTTCGCGTCGGTGTTCACATGTTCTTCTAAATGTAACGACTTTTCCTTCGCAGGTGTCATCAGAAGAGCGATGGGAGTATCAGCAAAAGTGCACCAAACTAGAGGCGGAAAAGCAGAGCCTGGAGAAAGAAAAGCTCTTTCTCCGCGAACGACACGCACGGGAAGAATCTCGCATCGCGGAGCTCAAACAAACCCAGCTGGAAGAACACGCCCGGCTGATGGACAAAGTGGCACAGGAACGGCAAACCCTGCTGGAGGAGAAAGCCAAAATGGAAACTATGGCTCAACTAACATCCGGCAACAATTCGCTTGGATCGGGAATGTCCCGTGCTGAAGTGGACGCAGCGCTTAAGGTGGCTGAGGAAGCGGCACGCCAAGCGGACGCAGAGAAGGACCGTTACCTACAGCTGCAGCGTCAGCTCGAATCGAAACGCCGTGAGATGCAAACGCGCGAGAGCAAGCTGCGTGAAGCGAAAGACGAACTCGAGTCTGCCATCGATCGTGCCACCCAAAGGGAGCGTCACGCAGAATCGGTGTACCGTGCGCTTCGCAAGTCGGAGCAGAACTTGCAGCTCAAGATGCAGCTAGTGCAGCGACAGTTTCGCGACGTGTCCGAGCGGGAAGATCGTTTGGCTAAGGAAAAGATCGAGTTCAGCAAGGAACGGATGGAGCTGCAGGCTGCCCGCCGCAAGCTGCTACAGACACGCTGCAGTCTGTGTAAAATAGGCGACAAGTCGCAGGAAATTGGTGACCTGCTCACAACCAACACCGATTCCGTGGCTGACGATTTAAAGCTGGAGGCCAACTTTGCCGAAATGCAAAACCGGCTGGACAGTACGGCCGTAAAGTTGGACCACTTTTTCGACAGTGACGTCGATCGGCAGATGAAACTTTTCCTCGATCGCAACCAGGTAGAGCAGGGGGACGATGATATGCAGCTGACAGCCAGCCAAAGAAGACATCGGGACATTGATCGTGATTTGGCGTTACTGAGCTTTGATGCTCTTTTTCCTCAATTGCGGGCCGGTCTAGACGGTCCGGAGAGCAGTGACACACAGAAAGGTCCGTTGTGAAAATGTAGCTAAAAAAAAATCCAACAAATGGCCTTATTTGACCATTTGTCGTGCTCATTTTATTAGTAGAAGAGAACTGAAGGAGCAAAGAACCGAGGACACGATAGAAAGACGCATCTTTCGTCCGCATGCGTGAAGAAGGTGCAAAAACTTACAACTTATCGCATCTTATAGGATGGAATTGTTCAAAGCCCTTCGTCGTCGCACGGCTTCTTTGTTCTGCACCAACAGTTGTGCTGCCACGCTCCGTACCGCACGACACATTTCGCCGAAATTCACAAAACTATAGTCAATCGTTGCCGTCTTTGCGATCCATTCGTAGTGATTCCAAAGCCGTTCGAATCCAGCCGGCACGTACGCGTTACATGCTCGGTACACGTACGACATAACACCGACGAGTTGCGGTTGTCCTCCTTCGACTATGACCAGTGGACCTCCAACATTACCCTGTGGTTGTTGAAGAGAGAGCAAAACAAGTACGATAATCTCCTTCCGCGTTACGTTCCATGGAAAGCCCTCTCATACAGTACCGTGCAGATGCTTCCTGTTCCGTTGGTGTAGATGCACACCCTCGTGTCGTACACCAAGTCCTGCAAATCCCAAGGGTTCAGCAGCTCTTTACACTGATCATTCGATATGGCACGCGCTTCTAGCTTTTGTAGCTTCGCTTTGTAATCATCCTGAGCCGCAGTATCCTGTATTAGTGGCAAATGTTTGCTGTAAGCGAACAAATGGTTACTGTATTCGAGGGTCCTCTTACCTTTTCGGCACCCCAATCCGTGTACATCACAACACTACCCTCCGGAATCGGTCCTTTGCGTAGTGCAATCGGTTGTACGAAGCTGTTAAACTCAATATACTCCACCGTACGCACTAGAGCCACATCGTTGCGGGCAGCCTCAAAATCAAACTCAGGATGAAACGTGTACGCGTAGATGGAACGCAACTGATCGTCCGACTTCGATAGGAGATCCGCTTGTCCCAGACGAATCCGTGCTATGGTGGGGAGCGGTTGCTCCGGATAGGTACGCATCAACTTCCATATGAACGACGCCTGCGTTATGACGTATCGAACGTTCAGGATGGCACCACTGCCCAAATGACGATCCGGGTCGATAAATCGAAACGATACTTGATACGGCACTTCCGACTGTTCCACATCCGTACCGGAAACCATCCGCTTGTCACGATGAGCTTGCAGAGAGGCTTAAAAAAGGAGGCCAAAAATTGTACAATAACATATATTATGGAGTGAATATGTTGTACATTACCTGCACAGATGCAGAGTAACGCTGCTCGGAACAGCACCACACCCAGCCAGCGTCCCATTCTACCTGGTGGACGATACGCTAATGAGTGTTTCTTCCTTCCGTTACGGTTGCGTTCACCATAAATTATCATAGCGATTTGCACTCCTGCAACCAAATTTTGGGCACTCAATCATTGATGCTTTCCATCGTTACGCATGTCATTTTCAGTTCAATTCAAATCGTGATAAGCGATCGTTGAACAGCGGCAAAACATTGGTAGCATATCTGGAGCAAGTTGTTTGACTAGCGATAACATTATCATTATGATCATTTAGCTGATGACACCATCTAATGTTTCACACACCCTCAAATGACTCACCTAAAAGAAACGTTACAGCAATGCAGCAGCAATTCTCAATATATTCGCCCGTTCTGAGAAACAGCAGCAGCGTGTCTGTATGTTGTAAGTAGGGGTTTTCTTTTATTATTCCTGCTTCTAAATAGTAATACAGTTGGGTTTTGTTTCTTTTTTTTTAGTCGAACGCTATTTTGGCATCCACGCTGTTAAAAGAAGGTGCGTGTAGATCTCGTCTCCTAACGTCCGTATCACCTTCTTCAACGGCCCTCTCGATCGATTGAGTAATTGCTCTATATAGATACACTTATGATGTGCTCTCTTAGGATCGTTCCATCCCGCTTAGTAGTCAAGGATTATAAAATGTTTCTTCACCCTCCACTTCACCTACGCAGGAGCAGCATTTGCCCGTCTCAACAACAATAACTTGCCCACGAAATAGTCGTCACTAGTTATGCTTTGTAAATATTACCTCCAAATATGATTCTTTTATAACTTTTTTTAAATTTAACTGCATTCCTAATACAATTCTGATTTCTGCAGTATGTTTCCATCAACGTACACGTAATTGTTGGATTGTTACTGTGAAAGAAGTTTTAGCACAAAACCGTTCATTCCATTTCTTCTAGTCTTTCTAGCGTGAATCATCAACAGAACAACAAAAAACCCAACCGAATAATAGTAATTTAAAACATGCGCATGATGATGATGATTTACCCCGCACACGCCAAGGCAACATTCATTCCTTTTTTGTTTTAAATCTTTCAATCCTTCTTGGCCACTCGTTTGCACAATTTACGCATAACAATAGATTACAACGTTCACATAAAAAGGATTCGAAACATAGTCCACACTTGAAGGCTACTACTGTTGAGTTATCACGATTCTGGGTAAGTGGGTGCTTAATGCAAAAGCTGCACAGATGAATGCAAGGCGCAATGATGATGTGCTTTTTTTAGGCGTTCGGGACGCGACGGTGCAACCATTTATGGAGGGACGTAATTCTTGCCATCGTTCAATCCACTTTCTATACCTCTCTCTCTCTATCTCTCTCTCTCTCTCTCTCTGATAAATAAACAGCGATAGTTCCCTTACATTCAAATTAATAATTAATTCGTTTCCTTCCTGGTCGCTTGTTTTGCAATGCCTAGGAAGGTGTATAAACTAACAATCTAGCGGCGTTCCACCATTTGTGTTATTTCTTAATTTAGTCAGTTACATAAAAAAAAACATTATATTGCTTGGTTTGCTCCTCTCTACACGTTACAACTACTACACGCCACATCGTCGAATGTTCTACCTACCCTGTTCTGTCTTCTGAATCTTCTCCATCATGTGTGTGTGTGTGAGAGAGAGTGTATAATGTGTTCCATTGATTGTAAAAAGGCTAATGTCATTTACAATAAGGATGCAACCCCAATTGCAACAACAATAGTATCCCTGCACAGTCAGCCAGACAGCTTAGGCAGCCTTCACTTCCAGCAGCTGCGGATAGTTTTCCACCACGTTTAACAGCATCGTGTCGATGTAATGCTTCAGTCGTCGGTTTTCGTCTTCCTTTTCCTGGAATGCCACCTGTAGCTGTAAAAAAGAGTGTAAGAAAAAATACCATTGTCAATATTAAATGAGTAAGCTTTTGTACAGCAGCCCCTATGAGACACTGACACCCGTAAGAAAAGCAGAACAGTGAATTGTATTAAAAATAGCACACTTAACACAGATTAGTTTCCAGACCAGATAACGTGGATAAATAAATGGAATAGATAATCGATCCGATGATAGATCATTGATCGTAGATATTAACACGCGTTTGAACAATACACCAATAGACCCTGATTGGTTTTTGATAGGACAGTTCAAACCAGTAAGCAATTAACTAAGAGATAGTTGTAGTACATCATTCGCCGATAGCTTTGCACAATTTGTCCATAATCAGCAATCGTTTCTTCTATTTAGGTGAAAGTAGCACGGTTTTTTTTATTCATAAAGAACGGCCTGGCCGTATTGCTGAAAGTAACACGGTTATATCTACTGAAACATCTTTTAAAAATAATTATAAAATATTATATTTTTTAATTCTTTTTTAATTTGGTATTCAGATTGTTAACGCAGGACGGACTACCCCGCTACAGGTGAAATCATGTCAAGGAATACCAGAAATGGCAGGTCGAAAGCTTTCGAGGTTGTACTGGCAAAGAAGAAGGAGACTAACATGGTTAATGTAAGATTCTTTTCAAATAGTTACAATCTCTATTACAGTTGTTATATTGAACTAAAGAAATATCATGTTACACGTCTACTTCAAAGTTTTATTTTTGTGTGGATTAAAATACAGTGTTTTCAGCTGATAATATTACTGCATCGATCCTTTTTGTAAGAGCATTACTTGAAATGGTAAATATAGCTAGTTGATATGGGAACGGACAGAGTAATCTATTTCCTTTTATTGTGATGTTACCAGATGATATTGTAATTGTAACCAATGATATTGTACACGGCCTGTCAGCGTTCTGGTAAGTGCGTGACTAACAGGTATAAACGCGGGATGTGAGATTGAGCTGTAAATAAAAAATCGGTTGCGTAAGAATTGTAATTTTACGTAAGGAACCAGTTTTTGGATATTCACTAATTCAGTAAGCGATACTTGTTTATCACTTTTCCATCACAATGAACATAACTTTGTGGCAATTTCACAGCCCACGTTTATACTTGTAGATTATTCACTTAGTCGAGCGCTGGAAGTGTACAATATCATTGGCTGCATTTACAATATCATCTGGTAACCTTCACAATAAAAGGTAATTGATTCGCCCATCATCTGAAGCCATTCCCATGACAACTAATTTTGTTTACCATTTCCTGTAAAGAGCTTACAAAAAGAATCAATGTTACATTATCAAATGAAAACCCCTGTAAGAGTTCCAGTGAAATTTAAATGAAGAAACCCCTCTTATTTGATGTATAGAGTAAGATTAAAAGGAAGAAACCCATCGTTTTTAGTTTATAACAACCATTATACAAGTTTTAATATCATATTAGAATGTTAAATCTGCAGCAAACAATTACACCACAACCAGTCCCAAAGCTACTAAGAAGAGATGTTAGTATTACAAAGGGAAACCAAAACGGTCCGAAAAAAAACCACCGGAGACAATTCGATGTAGTGCCAAATTTGATAAGTAAGAATTCAAGATTCCCAACAATCGCAGAACGTTAGCAGAGGAGCAGGGGAGAGCAAACGAAAAAGAGAAAAGTATACGCCATCACATTACCGTCAAACTAACCTGTGTTAATGACGCTAAAGTGGTCGAATCAACGGTATCCTGTGAAGGGGGCAAAAAGAAGAAGAAGAACAGAAGCGTGACAAAATGGAACGAAACAAACAAGAAGACGGCTGTGTGTGTGTGTGTGTGTGTGGTGGACCTGACCGACGACGTACAACAGACGGATATTCGGTTCCGGTGAGCGAAACGCGACATCGCTAGCAGGATAGCTTGCGGTATGACGCAGGCACACGCTATCCCACCATCACGATGCGGTGATATCTAAACTAATTTAAGCTCTAGGTGATAAGGTTCAAGATGTAACGTGATGCAACATAGAGGAACGAAAACGAAACTCCCCTGAACCATCCTTACTTGACGTAGAAAAGCAAACTTTTCTGTCCCATCCCGTCCCGCTCGAAGCAACTTAATCTGTGAGTGAGATGGTGTTCGCGTCCGGTGCATTACCTGATTCTGGCTCATGGCTTCCAGCTCTTGTGCCAAACTGTTTGAGGTGCCGTTCAGGAGATTGCGACCTTCCTCGATGCTGCGGGTAAGCATCATTGCTTGCAGTTCTTCGTTCGCCTCTTCGAGGGACTTATTCTTCTGACGCAGCTCGTCCATTTCCTGATGCAGCTCCTCCAGTCGGAGCGATTCGGGCGATGTCGTGGGTAGCGCGGGGCCACGCTCGGACCGCAGCCGTTCGCACTCTTTGCCCAGTTCTACCATCAATTCCTCGGCAGCCTGCTTATCTGCTCTATGCCTGCAAATGAAAAAAAAAACAAATCAGCACACAACATTCATCGAAACAGCAGCCCGTTGCAGCAGCATGCTTGCTTATCAGCTAACCCAACAAATCAACCTCACTTACTTTTTCTCTTCCGATCTTGCCTCCACGAGATCCTGCTGCGAGATCATCAGCGAGTCGCGGGCCTTCTCCAGCTTCTCCTCGGTCGCATGCAGATCGGCCGCTTGTTTGTCGCTTTGCAAACGCAATCGCTGAATCTCCTCGCGCAGGCCGGTCACCTCCATCTCCATCGTGCGTATCCGGATCTGGCAGTTTTCATTCTGCAGCTTTGCCTCCCGCTCGACACGGGCCAACAGCTCCCGGTGACGCTTTTGTTCTTCGGCCAATCGTTCTTCCGCTCGTAGCTCAGTCTGCAATAGCGAAGTTAATGGTTAATGCATGGCAAAACAGATTTACAATGCAATGGCCCCGTGCTCGTCGAAACCCTTGCCCGAATGAATGGACGGGAGCTCGCCCTTGGGTGGGGCCATCCGTTTCCGGCCGATCGGTATGACCATTCATGCGACAAACGAGCGCAATCGAGCAGTAGAATGGCTCAAACGGTTTTGGGTAGTTCCCTTCACCACCATACCCATTTACCAGAACGGACGGAAAGAGGCAACCATTGACGGACAATCAATTTTGTTGTTACGCTGTGGCCATTTGTGTAGGGTGAGCAAATGAATAATATATAATAAAAAAAAACTCTACACGCCTATGTCAATGAACTTCAGCAATATCAACACACAATCACTGCAATAACATACGTAACACAAACAATATTATGCTGCCGTGCATTGCAAACGACAAGTGAATCTTACACAACGATCTATGAATATTCAATTTAATTTTGCTCCTCTCCTTTATTAACACGTTTATTAGCAGCAGAAGGCGGCCTCAAGGCGCTGGTATGGTTCATGTTCAAACCCCTCATCGCCGAAAAGGGCTGAGGCGGTGAATTGGTAATCCATAGCTTTATTTAATTTTCTCTGATGGGCAGCAGTTAAGCATTTTTACCTATTATGAACATTTCTTTCCTTCCTGTGGCTCTTGCTGTTTACTGCTTTCATTACTCTACGTCATTTCCTCCTGCCCATAATTTGATGTTCATTTACATTTGCTTTGAATTTTAATTAAAACATCCACATATCGTTGTTAAACCGAAGTCTTAAGGCAATCAGTGCTGTATTGTGTAAGAAAGATCTCATCTTTAATAGAAGACATATTGCCGAAACAACATTTCCAAACATAACTCAAAATGAATTGAGTTTGAAGATAAAGCATTGAAGATTTTTTAAATTTTGGACGACTCCAACTCCAACCATTTTCACATTAAATCACACTTTAAACTTACCTCTCTCAACTGTTCTTCCAGCATGTGGTAACGAGCCTGAAGAACGGCGTATTCCGTTTTGGTTCTACTCGTCCGATCGTCCACATTGCTCTGGGTGTCTGCCAGATTGGTGACTTGCCGTTGTAGTATTTCAAGCTGCAAATGTATCATAAAACAAACAATGTCGTTAGAGGGAATTAAATTTAGTACTCGAACAACAATGCCCTACTAAACCACACCAAACTGATGATGAATCATTTGCCATTGGATGATGTACGCAAACTCCCAGACCTAATTGCCTGAGGTTGAAGACCTTTACCTAATATGTTGCAAAAATAGCGACTATATTCGCAACCGATAGACGTCATATTTAAGGAGCGTATTTGGCGAACACGGTTGCCAAAAATAACGCAACAATTCTTTCTTTTTTGCTCCAAAATCAGTGCCTTACTGTACGGTGTGACGCTACTTACTTGTTCGTTTAAATTATCACATAGGTCGGTCTTGATTAGGTCGCTCATTTTACTGCTACTGTTGCTCGACTTTAAAATGTACTTATTGCTCAGCTCCGGATTATCGTTGATCAGCTTCAGATTGTTGTTGATTAGGTTATTTTTGGCGTTTTTCTCCTCGATCGTACCCGTGCTGATGAGGTTGTTCGTTTTGTTGTTGAGCATTTTGATGTTGAGTATGCCGCCGCCGCTGCCGCTCACATTACCGTTCGCGGTAAGGCTGTTGTTGTTCAGCTGGTACGGCGGCTCGTGCGCGTTTCCGCTTTGGTTTGGGCTACCGTAATCGTCCAGGAAGAAGCCCGACTGCGGGCCGGACGACGGGAAGTCATTTGGATGCAGGCTGAGGAACGTTTCCTCGTCGATCAGCACCGGCTGATCGGGTGGGATGTACCCGTTTAAGCGTAAATCTTCTAGACTAGATGAAGACGTGCGCGACTGCTTGTCGAGCGACGTGCTGGTGCTGCTGCTACCATTTAGAGCGTTGATCGGCACGACCACGGTGGGACCAACGAACTCAAACTGACCCTGCCACATATCGTAGTCCAGATCCAGACTGTCCGGTTGGCTGGTGGACGACGGTGTCGTTGCCGATGTCGGTGTCGTCGACAGGTAGTCGACTTTCTTCGTGGTAGTCATCATTTTGAGCGGAGAAAGTTTGTCACTAAGTCGGTGCCAATTCATTGGGCTGGCAGCGATCGGTCATTATTTACGCAGTACAATCGCAGCTAAACGGGGCTTCGTGTGGCTTTTTACCGTTTTCGCAAATCATTCACACTGGTAGCACTATTCTAATTAGATATTTTACACATTTGTACGCACACCAACATGGGTTCTGTTTTGAGGATAGTTAACGATCGGAACATCAATTATTCATTTGTCACACGTCTTGTTCGTAATTAGTTTCTCAAAGCAGCAGCTGATAGTGTTGTTTCTGATAGTGCACTACGATACTGTCCATTAGTGTCCCAGCAGGTTGATATGTTATCATCTATCAATCAATAAGCACCCACATTTTCTATCATGTACTCAATATATTGCGCATTTCACTAACAAAAAAATTCTCACCCGTACAATGATCTCTTTCGCAAGTACAAACCCCACCATGGACTGCATTTAGTAATAAAATTAAAGAACCGCCCAAACTTTTATACGCTTCAACATCGAACATAAAATTGATTGTTCCAGCAAGATTTATAATGACACTCCATCATGCATCGCCTGTCTAGCCAGCCGGTCGCTCTGTTGCTCCGTCCACTTCCTTGATTCGTTTCACTTTATCGGAAGCAATTTTGGTGATAAATCAACATTCACTTGACATCCGTTGCTCTCCAATGCACACGCACAGAAATTGGGTTAACGAACTTTCAAAAATATGTTTCATGAAGACCGATTCCGATTTCCCAAGCTCGGAAGAGCTGATGCGCGACGCCAAATTCACATGTTTCTCTACTGTGGTGCTAAATGTTCATGTTTTAGTCATATTTCATATCGTACATCTTTTATATGAATTTGCAAATAAAAAGGAAGCTTTAAAAGGAAGAGCTCATATTTATTTAAACAAATAAACAAAAAAATGACCATGGCCATTTTTCCATTACTCGTGAAAATTTCATTCATTCATTGCATTCGTGACGTTTGAACCTCTTTTCTCCTATCGTGCATACGTATGCGTGTGTTTCGACAATTGTACCCGGTGCCTCAAGCAATTCATTCCAATGGCACAATATGGCCACCACAACATTGCTCGAGTGTTTCATGCGCGTGGCGCAGAGACCTACACATTTCTTAATAATGAATGCATGTTTCGTGCATTATAATTGTGCCCATTACATTGAATTTGTGCGTTTTGATTGATCGATTGGCAAAGATGGGGAATGAAATGTTGAACGATCGAGACGATACACCATTTTTCGCATAGCAACACAAATGTCCAAAGGCAGCAAACACGAAAAATGCAGATAATATTAATTGTTTTATTACAGCATAAAATGCTCGTCCAAGATATCTAACTCCTGAAGTCTAGTACGAAAAACAACCTTGCCTTGAAAGTAGAATCAACCTACCCTCTACCTACAGACAACTGTACCGTGAAATGTTTTATTCGTTCCGTTCGCATAAACAGTTACCATAATCGCCCGTCCAACTCACCCCCAAAATGGAAGTAGACGCATAAAACCCTTGTCAAGCAAGCAACGCAAGCTAGAGCTGCTGCTGCTACGACGACGCTCGACGTTTTCTTGAATGGAAAATCAATTTAACCCGCTCAGTCCGTGGAATTGGCTACAGTCAGGCAGAAAAGCAACCCGCATTGTGCTACACTATTGGATAACAACGGTTGGCGTTTATGCTTCTGTCTGCTTCTGCTGTTGTTGGTGGTGGTGGGAGTTGTTACTACACGCACGGCAAGCGACTAACGACGGTACCACCAACAGTCCCTGATCCCGGGCACAACCGGATATGATGGTATCTTTCTGATGCTCCATCTTTCTTTACAATTTGTATAGCAATGAGAATTTTGAGAAATTTCTATTTTATTACCCTTTAAGTATTAATCCTGACCTTAAAAGCTGTGTTCCATGGAATTTTAATGAGGACATTAGAAGGCGAAAATCGCTTGACATCATGCATTATCATTATGCTTTCGTTGAAGCACTACCGTCTTAGCGACTTGCAGACCCGCAGAAATCAAAACAAAAACCTGACAATCAAGTACTTTAATTTAATATGAATTGGGTCTGATCTACATGCTTCAAAAATTTTTCATAACCGACATTCAATATCGCATTGACAACAAACACATTGGTTTTACTGCAGTCAAGATGAGTTCCTCAACCATAATTCAACCGTAGTAATTAGTTGATCATCATTCATCAAGAGATTATCGAACGATCATTAAAAGATTTACTTTCGCCGACCGCCAACTCCATTGACATTAGGTTCAAACGCTTTCACTTGATGCCTACTTAATTGTAGCATTCATCAAGCATGTTGCATCTGCTTTGATGCCTAATATTAGATGCCGGCATCCATCTCTTGCCCACTGTCCATCGACGACGCTCTTTGGTGCTGCTGCTGTACAGACGGCGACCCGTTTTGCTGTTTTGCTAGCACACACGTTCAAGTACAGTTGTTCAATTTCCGTTAAACAAACCATTGCATTCGTCCGATTCCGTATGAATCCATGTTACGAATGGTTGTGGTACATGCAGTGAAGGTCCCACCCTCCATCGTTTCCACCCTTCGGTAGCATCATGCACCCAGCACGAAGCCCCGTTCATTCGAACGGACGGAACGGAGTTTCATGAATAATAAATCTCGTTTTGATCGTACGTTCGTTGCTAGGGCCGTTCGTTCCTTCTGCTTTTCGTCATGGTTTGGGCCTGCATTTTCAGCTAAACCTTAAATCCATTCACGCAATTTCTTCCCGTTCGAACTGGATAGAAACTAGATCGAGAAACAATGACCCCACGGCTATATGCTTAGCGCTGCGCTGCCCTCGACGGTACCTCACTGCGACCATTATTTTGATCATTGCATTACATCATGCAGGGGCAGGCGAGCCGCAATATACTGCTGGACGATGTCTGGACGAGCTCAATAACGTTGCTCTCGTTTCTTTTCTTCAAAAGAAGTATTCCAAAGTTTAAGGCGATCCCCGATCTAACCATACATAATGCCCGGAACCAATAGCTCTTGTCAATCTGAATTCAAGTTGACGAAGGCATAACGACGACTGTCGAATAGAGAAGCGATAGTTCGCCCTGACACGCTTGCTGTCGGTGTGACGTTCTACAAGAAATACCGTTCGAGTCGAATCTCCATCAACAAAACGATGATAAAAAAAAATACAGGCACGACTTTACATTCTTTCGAACATTGAGGCATAAACAGCAACAGGGTCTCCATACATCACTTCAATTAAAACAAATAGCTTGACGGCACGTGTCGAAAGATACTTCTATCGCCATTTCTGGATGCTTTTTTTCTGTTGAAATCTAACGCCAAACAGTCAACAGCTCCACACTTTGACGACGACACTTCAAAGAAAAACTGAAGCAACTAGTATTTGCAAGAAAATTAAATGTGGCTGGCTGGTTGCGAGTGGAAGGTTGCCCACGCCGTCCATCAACAACGTGTGCAATTCTCGCTCTCCGATTTTGCTTCGAGTGGTCATCGGCCCTTGAGAAAGAAACCTTTTTTTAATAAAGAAAGTCCGTCTTTTAAATGGTACTATTCAGTTTTGGCTGTCTATACAGGGAACCTTGTACGTTGATTAAATCACGATTCGACGAGTCATTGATCAAAGTCAAATTTATTAAAACAGTGTTTCACGCCGCAGCATAGTGGTACCGGAGTCGACCACTAATTGGAAGAAGAGACGACGGATATTAAGTGTGTTTAGATTTGATGTTCATGGATCGAATTATCAACCGATGGTGTCACGATAACCTTGTGTTAATAAATTTTAGATTCATTTCAATTTTTCCCCTTAATTCTTCCTTCCACTGGTATGTATCATTCTCCATGTATCAAGTGGTTAACGCAAGCCCCGGTGGTGATAGTGCCCTGCACGTGATTAAACCAGATTACCATGATAAGTCTATCTAATTCCCTACGATCATTACACTCTTCCGAAAACTTACACGTAGTTCATCAAAGAGAAAGCTTGTGGGAAAGAAAGTCACACAAAGAGCGATTACCTAGCGCCCTTCGCTCCCTAGCGAGAATTATACCGTTTTATACTTTTATGCAAAACACTCGATCAACAAATTATCGACACTTTTTAATGCTTGGCCTACAGTACACCCAGCCCACTTCTTACCGGTGTGCTGTTGTTTCTTCTTTCCTTGAGGTCAATTGAATTGGAGCTTACGCAAAAGTTTGTTATGCAAATGGTGCACGGCACACGATGCAATTGCCCTGGTGCATGCAGCAACAACCTCCTTCAATATATTTGCACGAACAGCACCATCCCAACCAAACGCACGAACAAACGGTTCGAGCAAGCGAGCGTCGTCGTCGTCGTTCCTTCCAACAACACATCCATCACTGGAAGAGCGAACGGTTCGAGCGCGATAAACGAAAGGAAAATTTCCTGCTCGAAAGCAGCAAAAGCAAAGTAAACAGTCGTGCTATGCTTGGCATGCAGGAGATGTAAAGATAGAAGACATATGACCAACACGGTACGGCTGCTGCTGCTACCACCAACGCTACCAACTATCGCCTATACCATGCGAATTGTTATTACTGCGCGGTGCCCCCGCGTTCGCGCTCGCGCTCTGGTGTGATTATAAACTGGTCTTATGAATGCACCGGAAACTGTAGGCGGCGGTCTGTGTCTGTAATACATGAGATTGTGTGCTGGTACGCTAGCAGATGCTCTACAGGGAAACACAGCGTTCACTAAGTTGTGGATGCTAGTAGCAGACAGAGGCCTACAGAATGCACCAGGCGAAATTATTGGCATGAAATCAGTATAAAAACTGTTCCAAAGAGTAGTTAACTGCAACAGACACTCAAGGTCGACAGTCATCAAAATCAAGCACAAGAGTCGATTATTCCATCAAATAATATAAACACGACTCTTTTCTTTGGTACTCGCCGAGCGCCAAGAGGATGGAAATCATCATCAAACACTCTACGGGACCCGGTTAAGCGGGCATGATTATGCAGCGGAAATGGCACAGCATAACACCAGAGATACTACAATACAATGATGCCCATTACATTGATGGTTATGGAGCTCTTCTTTCTTGACTCTTATAGGTTTGATAATATACACTGTATGATATGAAATTCTTCCTGCAGCAAAACTTACGATATCGTCGATCGTCCGCACAGATCATTCGTTCGCACATCCACTTCAATAGAAACATGCGGAAATAGATTTCGACACCGTGGACCGGAACTGAAATTTAATCCCTTGTTGTTGTTTTTTTTGCTTTCCTATCCCTATTCACAGGGCATCAACCAGACAAATGAGACTGTTTCACATCGAACATCACCGTCTATAGTTGAGAGATGCACGCCCCCGTATCATCATGCATCTGATATCTGAAAATGCTTACTGGTGGGCTGAATGTTGCAGCAACATCCGAAACACAATCGACGACGATGGTCGGGTGACAATTTATACACCATCAAGCGAATTCTTCTCACATAGGGCGACGCACCGGCGTAGCTTTTTATGCAACATCGCGGAATAAATGTAAAGCTTAGTCGCCGTAAAAGAAGATAAAACATTCTCCTCGGCGCGGCGCATCAAACAGACGCACATAAATAGCTGGTGACGAGCAGGTTTTAAAAACATACCATTTTTTTTCTTCTTCACCACCGCTGCATACAAAGCAGGAGTGCAGCGACATAACGAGCGTTTCAAACGATTCGCTTACCGATGATTGTGACATCAGCAAATCCCAGGTTTAAGACGACGGCGAGAGTTGGCAAATGGCACCACAGAGACGTTGAACTTCCGCTGAGATCGTGAGACATATTTACCTCACTGAGATGTTTGGTCAACAATAGTAGCATAGATTAATGTTGCATTTCGTTCCAACTTGAGAAAACAAATCTAGCAAAGCTAATGAGAAGGAAACATTTCAAATGTATGAGAATAAAATTTAAATGTGACCCACTTTAATGAAACACTTCTAACAAAAACGACCTCCATTCGGACCTTCCAACTCTTGTGACGTTCTAGACTAATTACAAATAGAGCTCAAACTAAACAACAAGTTGAACTATTTGCATATTTCATACGCCAGCATCAGCATCAGTGGGAACCCAAAGCCTTCGCCAGCTGGTTATGAACAAAGCAACCATCCAGAAGACGAATGATGACATTCATGGGCGAAACATCAGCTGCTCTCTACCGCCACAATATCCAATTCATCTTCCACTGTTGATGCATATAATACTGCAATCAAGGATAGAGATCCTCCCCGTCTGCTGTCTATGCTACCTGGTACTAAGCCAGCTATTACCTAACATCTTGTGTGTCTATGTGCCGAGGCGAAAGGTGCGACACTTCCGTGCCACTGACTGTTGCTGTCTTCTGCTGTTTGTTACACTAACCCAATGCGCCATTAAAACTCCTTACCAGTTACACCGAACATGTCTCGATCGAACAGTGAACAGTGGAGCGGAGAAGAAAAGCGTTGCATAAACCGTATAGCCTCAAGTGTGATTGATCGCTGCACAATGTCTTTCCAAAAGTAAAGCAGGAGGGAAAAGGGTTTAGATTACCCGGCGCAGGCCGTGTTTTCTCTTTCCCCATGAACCCGGCATAACATCAAAGTGTTTCGCTGTCCCCTGTTAAATGTTCACCCCCTGGCCGCAGATGCTGCCAGTGGCAAATGAGCTACGCTAATCCTGCTTGATCTGATCTGACCATTACCTAATCAAAGGCTTGAAATGTGTTTTCCGGTTAAGAAGGTAACATTAGCCAATTGCCTGACCAAGGTGTGGAAAACGAAAGCAGCGTGTGTTCTGTCTCTTCACTGGGCCAACTGTTTATTTTACCGTCGGGACTCAATACGCGCAGTCAGCGATCGTGAGTTAAGAAAGGGAAAGGAAAAGTGTTTATAGTTGCAGTTATTATTTTTAAGACCCTAGCATCCTAACGAACCTAACAGCAGTAATTAGTTCCATTCAACTTGACTATACTAATTGAAAGAATTTTTCGACAGGCCTCAACAATATCAACCGGTGAGCTGTTTCTCACTCGTATTGCACAAGGTTGTACCCGGTGATGCGGCTTCAAGGCAATCGGCCACTATATGAATTGTCCTCGTCCACCAGCAAACCATCAAACGACCTTCGTAATTGTAGACCGAGTTTAATGAACCATGTGGTACAGACAATTCCTTCCCTCTCGGGCTGCCCAAATTTGACCTGAATCAAATGATTTCCAAACTTTCCACTTCATAAAACCCTCGCTCTCCCCCACCCAAAAGAGCCAAACACCGATTTTCCCTCCAAAGGTAGCCATTATTCTCCACCATTCGAAGACCGTGAATATCCTCATCGTGAAGGAGAACGCACGCGGAAACACTTCAATTTCGGGGCGATTTTCGCTTTACACCTCAATCACAGCTCTCTGCATGAGCGATTTGTGTCAGCAGATGTGGTGATGTAGACTTGCGCGGCGCAGGTTACGACGATCAATCGGCGAATCAATCTGCCGGATCTTTCAAAGCTCGCATTTAAACCAGTCAGTGGTAGATCATTTCATTTACATCCCGCCATGCCAATGGGGCAACGGTCCGACGATCTGTTTTTTTTTTTTGCAAATGGGAAAGAAATATATTTTGCCAGCAAACTAAATGCCACCAATCAATGAGATGTCTTTTTTTCTTTGCTGCATTCCAAAATAACCGATCGATTGGAAAGGCGTGCAAATTGACACCCAACGATCGTACAACGCAGGCAGGAAGGATCGATTGAGTACAGTCGTAATTTGAATTTCAATACCGGTACGATGCCGTAAAGTAAGGTTGGTTATTTAATCGTCTGCAGCGGCAGAGGCCTTTCTCGTGCGCTTTCCAGTGTCAGATCATTTACATTTGCGATCACAAGAAATGAAATCTTCACTTCAACTTGAACTAAATATTACATCCATTCACACAGTTCATGTTTCGTTTGCTTAATAAAATAAACAAATGGATCCACTTATTACCACCATTAACGGCTCTGTCCAGAAGAACTAAAGCTATCGGCTAACGAACCTCAAGTCACGACACGCGAAGCTCGTTCCCTACGTCAGAAGCTACCAACGATTCAGGAGCACTAATTGAACTAAATTAGTGCAAGTGAAACGTTGAAGGCCAATTTGAACAAGCTGAAACATGTGCGTGAGTAGTCGTGGTGCACGTATATGCACCGCCCTCCCCAGCAGTATGTAGCGGTAGAATCCGCGTAGCGTAGCGTATTTCCTTCTTCTGGAAAGGCATGCACAGCAGCCCGATGCGAACCAGCATGTAAGAATTTCAAACAGAGCAGAAAGTCTGGCAAACAGGCGTAGGCAACTCCGAAACTCCTGGCCACACGCCAATTGATCAGAATTGACGGAAGAATAGCGGTTGTGCAAATTTGCCCCCCAGACCTGACTGCACAAGAAATTATACTCAGTCAGCTGGACGTACTCGCGCCCATACACTACTACCTACCTCACTTAAGATTCGACTTAAGATAACAGGTATTTGCAGGTAGGCAGGCAGTAAAAAAAAACAAGCGGGAACAGTAAAACTCCCAATGTTCACAGGCCCTTGCACAAGGAGCACCCTTTTATCGCACCACCAAAGGCCGTATATCCTAGCTATCTAGTAACTGCGTCACACGGCCTGCAGTAGTACATACCTCAGCAGGGTATGTTTTATCGGTTGTTTTGGAGCCTTTTTTGCCATGATGTTACCAGCTACCCTCGTGTTTGGTAGCAGGCTGGTAGCGATTAGCGATGCAATTGTTTTACCGCATGTTTAACACACCTTTGCCATGGTCTAGTTACGCGAGTTGGCAGTTGCCGCACCAGAAAACCCAAACTACCCGATTTGGTGTGTGTGTGTGTGTGTGCATGTGCTAAGGAAATGGGTCAGCCAACGGAATTGGTAGGAAATTACTTTCAAGCTTCAATTTCGTTTGCTCCAGGTAAAGCTGCCCAACAAAGATTGGACAAGGGCGTTGCGGATTGTGCTAGCGTAGTTTCGAACATTTTCGGCTTTGTAACACATTAAATGCTAAGCTAGGTACGAATTCACGGAATAGTTGGTGATGTGTTCTCCCTTACTGAAACTTGGCGAGTAATCCACCACACAAAGATCGCAATGTAATGTGCGTTTCCTGTATGATATCTAAGTGCCTATTCCATAAACTTGACAACCTCTATCGTCACTCGTACTTCCTTTCAAGACATCACACGTGCAACTGTAAAAATGAATTTAAATTACTCTTTCTGAGTCTTCCATCAGATAGTCACTAGCTGGATGCGGATTTCTAGGGTGAATGCCTTCACAAAATGAATATATGTATGTGCATAATCAACTGTGCATAGCAACAAACCTAACTAAATTTCTTCTCTAATGTTCTCCTAGCCAACACCCGGCAAACTTTTGTCCATTTTGTGATAGACGAAAGACAATGTCGTAATTTTCTGTAGTATATGGTGGCGCGCTCGGTGCGTTCGAGCCATATGTGTCGAATCGCATTCTTTCACAGCTCTTTTCACATTCATTTCAACCATTGCAAAGACGAACGAACAAAAAATCTACCTTCAAGTTGAAGAATCGTTTTGGTTGGACACGTTTAGTCCGAATGTTCTTTCCGACGCCATTGTTCGTTCCGTACTCTATCGCCAACTAGCGAAACGAAATCTTGGCTACGTTTAATGTAATGGTTTAGTGAACCGACCATGAGTATAAATGGCACCCTCCTCTCGCATATTTCTTTGTCTTAAAAATCCAAATCCAGACACACACACACACATCAGAAACATTATTTGTCAGTTAAGATTTTATCTAGACCTCTGTATGGTTCTTCTTTTAAAATCACAAGCAACTTTAGCAAAAATCTTTTTACTTTCGAATAGCATTAACGACCACTGACAAGAACAAATCGCACAATTTTGCGTTAACTACAGGTCAGTAATGACAATCAAGCGCTAGTATTGGTATTAACATTGGTTACGCATGACGTAAGTGAGCTGAAATTAGCACCGATGTGAAACCGTCGAACGGCGGGCGGACCCCAAGTATCATCATTCGACGCCAAACGCCTAAACACGGCACACACCATCGCGATTATGGACATGGGTAATTACCGACGGAAGAGAGCAGCAGTACACAAACCAGCACACAACAAATGGATGGCTTCTATGTGTTGTTGGGCAGGGAGCAATCCATTTACTTTCAGTCGTGGAAAGAAGACTGTCGCGGATCAAGCCAAATTCCTTGCCCCAAACGCCGGTAAACGTTTCGTCATGCGTGAAGACATTCGTTGCCGCTTTCCTGGAATGACCTTGATCATAAAGTCCGCGAGGTTTAGTTGCGGAAATGGAACGCACCCAGTAACGCTGATAAGATTATCTGCTCAGCCCTGATGTGGACGAGCATGGAGAAAATATATGGTCCTCACACTAAATGACTTGCGCTGCTTGCCTAGCCAAGAAGCTTCGTGTTTCACAAAATGCCTTCAGTAGCGAATGTCTTCCTACCAAACACTTCTTACTACGGTTTTGTGGCGTGTGTTTTCCTGTTGGTACAATCTCTTTTCACCATGGACCCCACTCGAACGAAACGAATTCTTTCATGCTCGATTGACGACCATCAGCCACAGCCATGGTTCTGTTTTGTTTTGTATTGTTTTTTTTTTTCTAGAATTTGCGCACGCCACTACTTAGGCGATCATCCATGACGACCGGTAGCAATCCGGTCCGTCTAACTCCACCACCCTAAAACGAGTAAACTATATGGGAAACGACCATATGATTGTGCTCGGTGGATCTGTTGCTTCCATAACCGTAAAGTTCCCGTTGCTTCGCGCACCCATGGATCCAAATCCCCTCCTCCCATGCATACATCGGAACAGAGGCAATAAAAATATCCAAAGAATCAACAGAAGTACGTTCTCGCACGCAATCGCAGGCAACATTCGTGCCAGAGTATGCTTGATACAACTAGCCACAACTGTTCTATAACGAGCGCCACCAATCTTACTAGTCTTACCGTGCTACATTGTAGGGCGAACAACTCGGGCAAGGCCAAAACTGCTTCCACTGTGGAGTGTGAGAATTGAGAAACCAGTAAAATAATCATTACCAGCGCCAATTAAGGGACGTCAACAACATCACAACGCCCTTTTGCGTTCGACAATTGGTCCATACGGGAAGAATCTAATTCCAGCTCTTGGACGGGCACGCCACTCGCGTGGAAGAGAAACTTCAAATGACAAAAACGAATCGCTAGAAAGCGACCTCCGCCGCACCAATGCAACTCCACCAAATGCACTTCTGTCAATATCTGGCACGTTGGCGTTTTCCCACCGCTTGTATGGGTTTCCACCCTTTCCAGGTGCCCTTCGTCTAGGTCGACCTTTTACTTCCCAGCATGATTCAATTATTCTTTCCCATACTCTACGCTCTCCAGAGCAAACAATATTCTGGTACTTAAGGTCAAAGAAAATGCTTCCAATGTCCAATTACTCCTGCACTACCGTGTCTAAACTGAAGGAAGAGAGTTCATGACATTCTCAAGATCAAATGGAACGAACGAACGGTTGGTTATGGTTTCTCAAGAAGATACAACATTTCTGTTTGCGGGGCGCATCCTGATCGTGTATCGCTTGAGGGACGATCATCCATTCTTTGTCCATTTCCGTGTCCCGCACCGAAACATTCGCCCTTGCACACACACACACACATCTTCAGGCGTGATGCACAATTTCAAGGAAAAGCGTGAACCGGAACCAGTTTTATGATTTCGAAACTGCTCATCGTTTGCCAGATCCAATCGACCGAAGGTAAGTGTGTCATCGGGCGACCTTATCACCACTGTTGGATCCGTTGGCTCTGCGTGCCAACTCGTGAACCGGTGGATAGAGATGCGGTCAGCGCGCACAAATGCTCCTATCATCAATAAACTACGTGTTGCACACACACGCGCGCTCCACAGGGCAGAGGACGTTGAGGCGACCCTTGCTTCTGCGCCGAACATTTGACGGGCAAATCGGAACCCAAAAGTGATTCCTCACTGTTCACAACACTATCAGCTGCTGTTTCATCGCCGCTTTTGTAACCATATAAAATCACATTTTATTTAATGCCGTCGTGGCGCATTTGTTATCACTTTCTTATCTCTCGCACACACTCGCTCCTGACTGACATGCTCCTCATCGAATGGAGCACACACACAGCACAGCACACTACTAACAACACCAACGGCAAAACACTATAACGGAAAATCGCCACTAACGCCGAAGAAAGTATTTCGAAAGGAAAGTAAATCACACTATTCATTGTAAAACACGCGCACACATCAAAAAGACAATCGCTGCAACCCCCCACTAGGCTGGCGGGGTGATTTCGGGGTGCGGTGCGGTGCGAGCATTGGAGAATGGATAGTGGCGAAAAAGAAAAGTGCCATAATTAAGGCTTCGAAACCGAATACATCATCCTTCTTCTCACTTGCATGGTGGTAACGGACGGCGTGTGTGCAGGCCACACGAAAAGAAGATCGCGAGTGGGTTAGCTCCGTGGTAGTGAAAAAGATCCGTAAGAAATGTTTTAATAACACAAAAGCCCCTACAACGCCGTACCGAAATAATTGTGGTAAATAATGCACGAACGCAGGCAGGCAGCTGCACACGAATGAAGCTCGAAATATGCTCTCGCGCCGTCAACGATCACGAAAAACTTTTTTTTTTCTTTTCCTGAACTAATGCCCCACTCGTGTAGATTCACACACACAAACACATCGGCACACACACTCAGACACACAGAGAGGCTCCCAAGTGCATTCACACGAACGCACCGAAATGCACGAAAACGGATCTCTCGGCCAAGTTTGTTGATTTTTGGTTTGCAAACAAGATTTGGACAGGGTACGCTGATAAATAGTTAACAAAAAAATATAAACGGAAAGCTCCGGCACGAAACCCCCAACTGAAAACCTACAGAGCCAACGCACGGTGCGGACGTTTCGCGAGCAACTGACGCATTCGTTCGCGATCAAAACAATGGAGACCGCGCGATCGAGAGCGGCCACAGTAACGCTGCCGCTACTCTCTACTCCGAATCGAGCTCTCTGGTTCGCTCTTTCGCTCCGTGATTTTCTCACCCTTACTTAGTTTACATGGTACACGCAGGCAGGCACATAAAACTCTCCCCTACTAGCATAGAGACCACCACCCATCTGGGAGGAAACAAAAAACAAACGCGAGCGAACATATTGTGGGGTAGTTCTCTCCGGCATAACATACATGAGCTAATGAAAGCAAATCTTAATAAACAGTCGCACCGTCCACATTGCATTTTTATTTTTTCTCACTAGGGCGGAATAGGAATACTGCTAAGATAACGCTTCCACAACAGCATCATCAATACGTGTTGAATATAAAACAAACACAAAACAAATGTACATATTTAAACGACTCACCAACGAGTCACCGAAAATACACAGCACACAGCAAGTCAAAGTCAGTGAAGAGGAATCCAAACCCCGCCACCATTTGACCTTCAGTAGTTTTCATTGCCAACAGTTTATTATTATTTATTCAACTGTTCTACTATAAAAATTTACATACCACTCCAACAAGTTTCCTCTTGTCGTTTTTCAAATCGACCCTTCGACCTATCTGACACCGAGCACATCGAACAGCGAAGATGGTACTTCTGCGATCGGCTTCTCAATGTGTGGCGCATCAGCTGTTTAAATCTCTCAACTACGGTGACGTGCAAAAGGTGATTTCAAAATCACTATCGTCGCTAGTAGTTTAGCTAAATTTAGATGCTTTCGGTCGGGTGGCATACAGATTCGTAGATTAGAAAACTGGCTCACAGAGTCACAGGGTGTGTGCAACCTGCATGAGTTAGCTGCTGCAGCATGCAAAGCAGAGACATGCAACGAACAACCCTGATCGAAATATGGCGTGTGGGATTATAGTTTACATTTTTACGACCGAAGTACGCCTATTCGTAAATATATAAATTAAGTTGCGGAACACTAATTTTAATGCTAATTTATGTGATGAATAATTGGCTATTTTACTGGTGCGTTTGGAGGAGGTTTCTTGAAGCAGGGACGTACCGAGTCATTATCAATTTGAGTAGGTTTCGGAGCAAAACTAAGGCAGAGTTCTGTACGAAATCTTGAACAAAGAACATTGTATTTAAGAATTCAAGCATATAAGACGTTTCAAGCTCAGTTACTCATGTTACAAGACATGAAACATATCACGAGCATTAGATAGCGCATAACAGCTGCATTCAATTTGTTTTCATTCAGCTGCTTCCTTGGTCAACTGTGTGGCAAGCGTCTTCTACATCACTGCTTCGCCATCCGTGGTGATCCCTCCAACACCATAGTTGATAAGTGATTCAATACAGCCAAACATCATGTGTGATTCATTGAGCCACAACCCAACGAAAGACCACCAGCAGAAAAAAAAACATCGCTTAAGTGGTGAATCTCTTTTATTCACAGTAAAAATGTCAAAGATCACCACATACTGTTATCAATTTAGATCGCGTAGCGAACAACATTTTTTTTGCCAAGTGTTAGTAAATGAATAGCACTATTTTGCCGCATGATCTCATCATGTCGACAGATGCCATTCGCCAATATGGAGTGTGTGCAGCGGCAAGCAGCCATATTGCTCAACGCTCTACTAAGACAATTGTACCATGGCAGCCAGCCATGGCGCAGGTCATGTCGGTCCAAGCCGAACAACAAACGAGATGGATACAATTCTCATTCTACGCGTGGGTAATCATTTTTCAAGCACCAAGATTCACTTCCCACTAGGAATAAAAAATAAACTCTGCTCTAACGCATACATCTTCGAGCCTGCTGCACATCACACATTCGCTACTCGCGGTGACATTGTTTCGCGCAACAGCATTCATTTACCCGCAAGCCGTAGGAGATCCGCTATTCAAATTGTGCTTCAGGATCAGTAGGAGGTTCGCAACCAGCACAACCGACAGACAACTGCTCGGTTTTGCAATCATTTTACTCGAAGCGGGAAGGCGTCCACTAACGTTGCTGTTGTTATTCAATCCAAATGTTTTGTTACACCCCCCTGGGTGTAAAAGCAGTGCGACACATCTTGAATAAGCGTCTTGACCAAGGCGCTATCAAGTCATATAAACTAATTTCACTGCGAAATTAAGGGTGTCTGCGACAAGCGATTCTGGCACTGTAATTAGTTTGCTAAGTGTTTTCCGTTCTGTTTAACGATTGGGCTGCCGAGAAACCATAATGGAGTCTTCGCCGTGTACGTGCACTTTTGTACCATGTGCAAAACTTATGATCTTTAAATTATTCCTTTGCTGTTCCAAAAAAAGAATATTGCTATGTCTCACAAACTATATAGACTATCGTCTATTTTGCCTGAACCATTGCTACATGGACTTGTACGTTAGTGTCCCAATCGTCAAACCTAATTGACGAAGCAGTAGCATTTCTTTAATCTGTTTATTCATTGCTGTTCCCCTTGTTTATTCATGAGTAACGGCCAATCCGGCTATTGCCTGCCACCTAATGCGTAAAGAATGCAAAAAGCGAGATCCAAGATCTCCCTTCCCAGATGTTCTGGAGCAAACCCATAAACTGTCTAACAACCCAGCATCTTTCGACTGCGGCTCATAATTTCCGAAACCGTTGAACAAAAAATTACCCCGCATTTAGCAAACTATCTAGTTGGAAATAGCTTGCGAAAATGATATCAAATGTTTGCAACTACTGTGACAAGATTGTTCATAGCTCATCGTGAAATTAGGCGTTAAAATGAATTAATTTTGCTTCCCCCCCTAAAATAGACCACCTAGGGGGATGAACACTCGGACGAACGCGCTTAAAAGTAGAATGATTTAAGTTGAACAACTTTGGAATTGCATGCCCCGGCAGTTGCGCGTCATCCAACAATATATACCGCAGTGCCATGATCAGCGACGAAATCGACCGTTTGTCTTTGGAAATTTCCCAACCATTTTCTTCCCATGCTGCTTAACGCAGCGCAGGTAATATGAATCTGGGCTTTTTGTTTGTCGCATAAATATCCCATTTAGCCCAAATCGGCATCCATTAGCACAGTTATCTGTATTTTTTACATAAGAATAATCGGTGTAAAGAATTCAAATGTTCGAATCTTTACAATTACAGCTTTTGTTTAAATTTTACTTTCTTTGTTTGGTTAACTTTTATGATCTAGTTTTAATAAAATCTTGGTAAGTTAAGAACAAAAATCTAGCCACAAAAAGTAGTCTTTGCTAAGGTAAACATAACCTAAATAACCTCTCTGTTTTCTCGTAGGGTCCATTGCCAATGCCATACGAGCATGATCTCGTTTTGCTGAGTAACACAGCTGATGCGTAGTGTGGAGCGCAACATTCTAAATTTAAATCTGCGCTGTAAAATTATAATGCTGAATGGCAGTACACTTTTCACTATGACTCGTGTGAATCTACTGGGTAAAATGGATGACAAATTTTGCAACTGTTATTACACTGTCTGCACAGCAAAAATTCACATCTGAACTAGAAGTTCAGTAGTCCAATGCAAGATATATGTATGTCTACAGCTACTCGAGACCTTGAGGAAGCTGGCGAACAAATCATCTTCAGGCGGTACACAATTTTAACGTAAGCAAACTGCACCAAAAATAGATCACGTTTCGCACTCTAACGCATACCCTGCCGGCACTTCTTGTACGGTAGGATGATGATATCACCACTTCAACATTCCCAGAAATGTGTGCGTTAGTAATGAATTGGAAGGGCCGCCACAAACTAAACAGCCATACGATTCCGGTGGGCTGTAGAATTTTCAAACCACTCATATAACATTGACCTCAGCAGGAAAACACATTCATCCACAGTTACAAATTAATGTGATGGGTCGATTTCAAAATATGTTAAACATTTGCATCTGTATCATAAATAAAAGCATCTCTCTTTCTCGATAAAAAAGAAACACGATGAGAATAAAAACAAACGCAGCAAAAAAAACATCGAACAACTATCGCGATCTTCATCTTTTATCAGGGGCGTATTTTCAACCATTAGTTACTCCGACAAATATCATGTTTATTCAGTGAAACCTAGATTTCATCGGAAAGTTGCCGACAGTATTGACAGTCATTCCCTGAATTGAGCAATTTTCTCACTCTGGTACATCTGCTCTAATCTTAATAGACCATTGTTAGATGTGAGCCGCAGCACCAACGCCCCTGGCTGTCTGTAGCGCACATTTAAGAAATAGGGTCATTCGCCACTTCACTGTTACTTTTCCTCCAAATACGTTTTCAAGTGTCACAATAACACTCACGGCAATTTTTCAGTTTTCACCCGGTTTGCTAGAAGACTAACAATTATTCACTGTTTCTGCGTGAAGGTTGTAGTACGGTAGTGTACCCGTATCGAAAGATTTTACTTTAGCGGTTAGCAGGGAATGTAACTGCGTAGGTCGTATTAACTTTAAGCAAGGAATACACGAGACATTTTTCTATTTCTATAGTTTTTGCCAAAAATTTGAGTTAAACTAACTTTAAAGACTGATTATTTAAAAGAATTTGTTTATGCTTTTTTTTACAGTTCCAAAAATAATGGATATTAATGTGATGCAAATGAAACATAAAATTCATAAACAGCAAATTTGCGTCTCCTGAACAAAATTTTCTCTTTGATTTTCCTTTACCATCAATACTCGCCACTGGAGCGCACAAAGAGACACATTTTCCGCATCATTTAATCGATCCGTTATATTGTGAACGAATAAGCGCACAGAGGCAAGCAAAAAGGGAATGCCATCATTATGTCGAGGAATGTCCCAAATGTTCTTTCAAGCACTAATACCTTTCTCCTTCTGTTTGTAGTGTGTTCCACAACTCTTCAGTATGATAATAAAACATCTCAAATTACAATGTCAACGATTATCTTACCATTAGCTCTTGTTTTTAAATTATATAAGTGCATGTTAAAGGTTGTTACAGAATTTATGTTTAAATTTTACCCCCTTTTACTATTCGTCATCTTTTTTTTCATACATATGGTCCTGTTTCTTAGAATGGCATGATTCATCATTTTTGGTATTTGGCAAAATATTGTACGTGAAACAACATCTCAACTTAAGCTGACTTAAATCTTTATGCAAGGAGGACTTGGATGAGCCTTAAATCGGGATGAAAATGGCCAAGGAATTTTGGACAGTCATAACACGTGGTACAATACTAAGCCATCGTAAAATTTAAATTAATAATGGTAAAGTATTATCATTCCAAATCATACATACCTTATGGTTTATATCTTGTACATCTTCCAAACTGACATCGCTGTACATGTCTTCGGCCGTATCACAGTTGGAGCTTCTGCCGGACGAGTTAAAGCTCGACGATCTATAAAGATGACTAAAGTTGCAATAAATGTGAGTCAACATTATACCATCACCTGCTATAAAGCTACACGAGCCATTCAGTGCTTTAAGCTTGCTATAAAGCTCATGCTAAGGGTCGAAGCTTTCAGTCAGGCTCGACACCGAACTGCCGGATTATGGCAGCTTTTCGAGCACTTTTGCTATTTGGTGTTAGCAATTTTCTTAGCAGATCGAATTTCAAATATACAAGTAGAAAGGTATTTTACAATTTTATCATCCATTTTAGGCATGTTGCACACCAAATAAATAATACTATTATTTTTTTAAATTAAATTGATCATTAAACTAAAGCTCCGATACAATTATTATGACCACGACAAGGGGAAAATATGTGACCAGTTCCATGCTAAAACAACGACTTTTTATGAATGTGACGAATTAAGTGACTGTTACAAATACATGATACATGCGCATTTACCTCTTCTTTTTTATGAAGGGAATAGAAAAACAACTCTTTGTTGAGCACTCTCTACAATATCAAATTACGAAAATGTTTAAATGAAGTCTTTGTTCATCTTCAAGGCGTGACTCACTTTTTGGTGCCTTGTTTTTTGGAGGTCTAAAATAAAAGTATCGTCACCTGGAATCCTTAGTTCTTAGATTAAAAAAAGGAAAAATAAATATCATGCATTGGATAGAATGGCACACATAGCTTTTTTGCAAAGATTTAATAAGTATACATTAAATTACTTTAAAACTTACTTTGCTAAGGCATTGGATCCCAGCTGCCGTTTGCCAGAACTGCTGAAATTACAAGAAAAAGAATTGTTTTTTAGTAAAAATGATACTAATTTCTTGTAAAACAAGTAGCATATTCGCGCTTTCAGCAACACGACAAACAATAACAACATTCATACACGACAGATTAAAAATAATATTTAAATTTTCTAATTTTTAGTGCCCTAGAATGTTTATTTTTTCCGGACTTTTTCCAAAAGTTACATATAAATTCTGCAAGAGGCAGAAATTAAAAATTAAATTACAAATTTTCAAATGTCTATTTACTTTACTACAAGTTTATTTGAAAATAAACACAAAAATTGATAAAAATCTTATTCAAATGAATTATTTAGCTTTTTTATCCATAATAACCAAAGCTAGGCAATCAAAGCCGTGTCACTGTTATCGCAGTAAGAATTTTATTATTACCGACAGTCTAGCTCTTCAAAATAAAATTTAGCAAACTTATTGATTACAAAGCATGAGGGGATAGGGTTGGAGGATATCGCCAATTGTTTTCCATGTGTTGACCCCCGCCGGAACGTTGGTAATGAAAGCAAGGTAGAGCAATAAAATCATTAATATAAACTTGCTGCTGGCTGATAACGAAGTCTGATTTAACATGCATACTGATATGACGTAACTGTACGTTAAGGAGTTTCCAAGTACGAAACTAAGCCGATGCAATTACATATATTAATCAGGCAATAATATATAAGCAGTTCCTTACTTATAAGAATTTATTGTGTTCTATTATTGAGTTAATTAATAATGTAATAGCAATATGGCCAGGCTGTCCTTCACGAATAAAATTTAAAACGCACAGTAAGTCAAATTATTTTTCATTATATTTTTGACAGTGTAATGGCAACGATGCGTCAGCTAATGACATCAATTAGCTTTCTCACTGTCTCTCTTTCTATCTTTCTTTTTACCATATCTATTGCTTTCTTGAAACAGATGCTACTCATCGCTAGACCGATCTAAAACATGGATGATAGAAAAAAGCAAAAAAGTTGATAATGGGTCTAACTTTAAATGTACAAATGATTACCAAATGTTTTACTACCGAATGGTAGCCATTTTACTTTGATACATACGTCTTACGAATTCAGTTACGATAAGACGCAGACCCTGTTTCGTGCTCATACAGGTGTACTGTACCGTTGACGTACACGTAAGTGCCGATAAAAAGAACCTGGTACAATACGATACATCCGTACATTTATTTCACAGCAATGCTACCATGAATTTCTTCTGGTAAACGATACCACAAAAGAAATATTTGTTGTTACTTTAAAGCTTCGATCGTTTATTTAAAGAGGCTAAGAGACTCTGAGGCTTAATTCGCTTCTCGAAATTATCAACAAACTAATGTCGTTATTTGAATTTTATTTATCGCAAGACATATTGAACTATCATTTCAAACTAGAATTTTTTGTTTTTTTGTTCATTACCAGAATGAAACATACAAACGAATTGGCGACAATCGATGTCTTTCATGCTGTTTAGCTGTACCCAACTTTGCTACACACGTTCATCAAAAGCACTATTATGCCGAACCATAGTAAATACCGCACGCTCAGTACCACCAACAAAACAAGCCTTCCAATAAAAAGCCCAGCTAAGTAGATTAGATAGGGATAGAGCTACCTATAGACCCGATAGTGCTGGCAACATAAACGAGACGAAACAATAACATATGCATAACCGACTTTTACACAACCCGCTCACCCTTAATCCCACAGTGCACGTCCTCCACACATCCACAAGCCTGTACACACATGTATTACCCACCACACCAAAAGTAAAACCTATGGATGCGTAACGTCCAGATAGAATTTAACAACACCACACGCGGTCAAACCACGGGGGCGTGAGTTAATACAAACTTTCTAGCATTGTTATACACCATCAATTTATAGAGGTTATCCATGGTTGTTGGGGCGGCGGCGGCGGCTGCCACAGCGTAACTCGGGACAGTTACGGGAACGAGAATTTTAATTAACTCCAGTTATATCTCACTAAGGTAGCCAAATACAAGCAAAACACACAACGTTACCGAGGAGCGCTCTATCCGTGCTTTGATCACACTTGATCACTCATCAATTTAAATCTCCAGAACACATACAGCTCCGTATCTTTGGTGCTAGCGTTATATCATAAACAACGGGGCAGAGCTACATAAACTCATACGTTTAAATAGCGCATAAAACATTTTCACACTCTCTCGCTCTCTTCACACGCGTATTAACTTGGCACGGCAGCAATCTTTTTGTTATCAGCTGATTAACAAACACTTGCATTACAACACACACGCACACACTATGTAGCGAACATGTGACACACGGGGGAATATCTGAAGCGCCGCTGGCGCTGTTGACAGACAAATTGACGTTCAAACTACGACACGCAGACTACTTTTACCAACAACTGCACTATTATCGAGCAATCGGAGTGCCGAGCATTGTCACCTGGATGCACTTATTTTCAGTTGATTGCACGAGGGCCGAAACATTATCTCGCCGGCTCAAGGTTGGCCACCCCCCTGGAATTGGTTCAGAACGGTGTCACAATTCCAAAATCTTATTCGGCTAAATCCGGACCGAGAAAGATCAAAGTCACACAGTCACACACTGGGCTGGATTTTGTACACCGGATGATATCATCGATCGCACAGGGAAAGCTGTTCGTGAGAGCAAAAAATCCAACCACCGCCGCCACGCAGCCGATCAGCGGCAAGGTCCACTAAGTAAGGTAGGGCAGTGTGTACGCAAATATGATTTGCGGTACAGAGAGCTCTCGCTGCCTTTGGAGTTCGGTTTACTGCTTTGTCTCTACCTCGCCAGCGCGGTTCGACCGTACGACAACAACTGACAACTTTTGTACGATTCTGCTTTACGGCAGGGCTGGCACTCGGCACTCTGCTGACAGCCGATGGGGCCCACTGCTAGCACTGCTCCCAACCAACACTCTGCAAGTTATGTTATTTTTGCTTGTCTGTGACACAGCATGGACGTGCAACACGCGCCTTATTGGATATCGCGGTAAAGCCTTCGTCGGTACGCCTGTCTGTGTGATACGCTCGTTCGAACGCTATGTGCGTGTGCAGTAAGCAAATGGTTTTATATTTTTTGTTGATTTTTTGTTTTAAAGTTTACAGTTTTACCAGTCACCAGTTTTACGCGTGGCGAGCGTTTGTCGCACTGGATAGGCTAACTTGGGTTTGATCTCCAATACCTCATACCTCTGCACCGGGTACGTGATACTAAAAATCTGTAAAGTTTTCTCTATTTTTTGCAATGTTGCGATTTCATCATACGTATTACTATAATCATCAATGTGGACCACCACCACGCCTTCATTAACTACAGACAACCAAAATTACCTGCAGACAAGAAAAGACAATCAAAGAAGCAACAATGGCAGATTTTCCACGGAACCAAGCGACGTAACATTCCTGAGGGAATCATAAAAATGAATATCCCCCAGCGTCAGCGATATATAAAAAAAGTCAAACGTATCAACAACGTGTAATGGGAAAGCAACACAGATAGTAAAAAGAAACGTGTCGCTCGCGTGCTGAATACAGTCATCCAATTACTGTGCAAATCTCAACGCACACATATAGCGAACAGCTGAATACATTAGCCGAACAAATACATGAGAATGTTGGCCATAATAGTTGCAGCACGTTATACGCTATCATTCTGCAATTAAATTTAAAAAAAAATACTAAAGTCAATCTGCCATTCATTCATATGCAACTGCTAAATGATGTACAATACCAATAAATAATCACAAAATAAAGATATGCACCACAGTACGGCAGTTGAATCTTATCTGAACCGTCCCACAGTACATATAACCCAGAATCCACAGTAAAGAATAAAATAAGATCAACGAAACAAAAACTGGTTTAAAAATCTCTTAAAATTATAATGCCGAAGAGGAATAAGATGCATATTTATAATCACTATTGATATCCTATTAGCAATTCGGTCGGGATGTCCCTTACGAATAAGCAACCTTCTTACGGTATTGAAATTTCTAATTAGACATTCCAGTTCTTTTTGGCCATGTTCCACTTCATCCTAGCAACAATCTAGTTCATCTTGGCCATGATCCAGAAATGGCGACAGATTTCAGCTCTACCCCGCAATAGTATACTTCATCCTAATCACAATGTATACATCACTATTGTATGATAGCTTTTTCCATTATGTCATAAGAATCGCCTTGGGCAAAGTTGTGCAGTGACAATAAAATGGAAAGCTGCAATAATCAATTATCCAAACGATGAAGAAATATTTCCACTCAGTCACACAACGTTACTGTCATCTCCCAACACATTCGGTTCATTGGTATGTGACAATTCTTCAAGCATAATTGTGTCCTCCATTTCCACTTTCCGTTTGTACGCATTGATCAAATTTCCAATTAATTGCTCATCGCTACTAGCAACTCTAGTAACGCCAACACTCTAAGAAAGAAACTGGAAATTGTATAGATAGCTATAACAACTGTTATCAAACAAAAACCGACAACTTTTTTCTTCATTTCAATTTTTTTTTGCCTTTTTTGCCAATAGCCAATGACTATTACATACAACGGAAGTGCACTAGAATGCAGCATTTGTTGCATAAAGTAATGCGGAATGCTCTTTTTATCTCGATTCAACTTGAATCGACAGATTCCATCGCAAATGCTATTGAAAAACGGTTGGCGCATACTTACTGTCTCATAGATCCCCAGCGTCTGTTCGGTAAGTTGTCGTTGTGACTGAAAGAAAGGAAAGGAGAAAATAGCGGTCAGACATACATTTTGCTAGCAATATTAAATTGACATAACCGTAAACATTCATCGACACACTAAGGAACGTGTATCAACTTCCTGCAATTATTTTTAATATTTCTAATCTTTGTATTTTGTGAAACAACTTATTGGATTGTATTACTTAAAGCTTGGCTGTTATGAATCTATGATACAAAAACCTATTCATAGAAAAAGCATTGGTTTGTTCCATTATTTTGTTTTAAACCTAATTTCTCATTAACTTATACTTATTTGGCTATTCTCTTCGGCGTTGGCTTGCTTTGCCTAGTACATCGGTCTTGATTTCATACATACACATATGACCGATACAGATCGGTCTTGATTTCATATTTTCTTGTGTATAGAAATGGCTATTGATAAATTTAAACATGCTGACTTCCTTAACAACCTTAGTTTTTTCTGCTTTAGTTAATCAAATACTGTTTGTAATTCTAGGGCACAACTACTATAGTTAAATTGCTCGTCAAGTACAACAAACACGCATTATAGGTCAAATCTTCTTCATTACCTAGTAATCAATAACTGATCTAAAACCCATATTACTGATTTTAGTTGGGTAGATTAAATTGAATGAATGTCACGTCACAACACGTCATGCTTTATTACAACAACAAAAAAACATAGAACATTATTTAACAGTTCGATAAACAGATATGTTGTTATGTGTCTATTCGAGAATCTATAGAAGGATTATTAATGTTATACAAATGTAATGCTAATTGTTCAAAATAATTTAAAAGTAAAGTATCTAACAACATTTGATTTGTTTATCATACGTTCCTTTCAATCGGGGTTCAAATCCCATCCGGATCGTTCCCCCGTAATGAAGATTGACTATCCAACTACGTGGCATCATTACGTTCAGTAATTTAGAAATGACATTCATGACCTAAGAGGCCAAAGAAGAAGAAGACGTTCATTTCTGTATGTGCTTTTTAATAGCTGTTACTGAGTTGCAATTATTTAAAACATTGTGTTTGCAGATGGCTCTAACTTACGTGATTGAACATGCCCCTATTTCCTTTAATTTTTTTAAGTATTTAATTTTTTTATAACGTTCAGTCACCGTTAAGACGTTCAAACATTTAAAATTTCCGAATATAGCTGAGTTCATGTTTTGCCAGAGCCATAACATATATGCCTTATGTTTATAGTACTATACAATTTTCACATTATAACATACTTCATAAGCTTAACCTAAAATTTATATTGCAATACGGCCAGCTTACTAAACTTAATGGTACCACGTAGTTGGATAGTCAGTTCTCACTACGGGGGAACGGTCTGGACAGGTCGTAACTATTGAATAAACTTGTCTTATCACAGCTCATTCAATACTACAGATAGTTGACAGAAGATGTGAAGCAACTGACAGTTACGTGTAAAACAAATCGAATCTTATAAATCGACTCGATCATTTTTTCGATGACCTGTTCTCGGTTAAAACTTTACTTCCATGACTTATTGTTTTTCTATTTAATTATCTATCTATTGGGTCAATGGCCTTCGATTGCAGCGCTAAAAACGATACGAATCGGATTTTTGAGAGTCTTGCCAGATGCTACTACTGTGGCTTATTGCTCTCATTATTTGCATTAAGTACTGGAACATTATACTTTAACTTGACAAATACTAGGTGGTTAAAAATCTTAAATGATTGGTGACTTTCATTGGATAAGTTCCATACAATTCTTTGCGAAGAGATAATGGCGAAGTGTTCTGTCTACAACAAGGAAATTTAACTTAATTATTAATACAACATCATTTTGCCACTTTGAGAATTTTTATATTCCTTTTTTTGCTTTCCCTTTGGAACACTCAACCTAATACTCTAATAGAACTGCTAAAGGGCTTAATCTTTCATAAGACCGTTTTTCTATGTTGTTACAGTTCCTGAACTGTCTTGTTGATTTGGTCGATATGATTCAGTTTTGGCATTATCGTAAATGACTCCTTCTTAAATTTATTCATGGATCGTGTAACAACCTCCATGGACTAAATCTTCTTTCGATTAGTACAATTTTACTACCAAACATACACGATCCTATCACAGCTTAACCTTTGCCACATATTAACGCACCTTTTAGGAGCACCGCGCAAACTGGTCCGACTCCACGAATGTCTGGTGATTCCGGAATTCGTAGGATTGCCCGGATTTCCATTGCTTTCACTGTTAACGCCGACAGACACATAAAACGAGAAAAAAAAAACACAAAACATGCATATGTTAATCCTTGCTGCACTACATTTTCTCCATGCATCAAAACACACACATACAGAGTGTTAGCCATATGCTTACCCAACAGTTGTAGAGTTTAAATGTGGCGCCAATTCCAGGTCAACACCACCAGCTTCTGAGATTGATATGTCGTTGTCCCCGTAGCATTCGAACGATTCTCCATCGGATAGTGAGGAACATTGAGATTTTGGCGCATCTGGAATAAAGTTAAAAGAAAAAAAAAACATTCGTTAGTAACGTATCATCGAAACGACAATTTATGCCGCTGCATCAAAAAAACAACTTCCACGGTAAGCCCAATTAGAGACTGATACTATCACGGGGGGACCAAACACAAAATTAAATAATCGATCAAAATAGATGTATCAGCGCCATTATATAATGGTCGTTCCAACTAATTCAGCCTGATTTGCTATCATCGTAATGGTTGTGTGAACTATGGATGCCCATGATTCCACATATCGGACAAATTAGAAAGCATTTCGTCACGTGTAACTGCCCACCAACGAGGGACAATTTTTCATCGACAGTTTGTTGCATAGAAATATACTATACGCTGAATATCGAAAACACGTTGAAGAAGTGCCGTAGAAAGTGTTTCATAAATGACAGCATTGACATATGTGTGTGCCAAGTGCATATCGTCGGTAATCTTCACTAGCAATGGGTACAACCGGAGGCACAAATATCCATCAACGGAGGAAAGTGATAACTCACTTTTGCCACCAACTCTCTCTTTCATTGTTCCTCAATAGCATTCCTTGGGACGATAGTTGAAAAGCAAAATGAAGAAATTTCACGAAAAATGGTGGGGAGGCGCAAGAAAACAGAGCATATGCAAACACCCGCAGTTCTCTTCTCCGCATACATCTATTTCATTGTCTTTATTCAAGCAGCAGTGCAGACCGATGCTTTGCAAACGATTTAAAAGACCGACACTAATTTATGGAAAGTGAAAATAATAACAAACCAATTTTCGGTCACGAAAATCATCGCGGAGGAAATCGAACCAATTCAATTTAACGTAAAAAATAACACAATTTACACCGAAACGATAGTCTAGCACAGACAAAAACAAATCTTTTGATAATTTCAACTATTGAATAAATAGTAATTAATTGTACGTGAAACATTTTGTGCATACCTGTACTTGGCGGACTCGAAGGAACTGGACTCGTGTCTACCGAGCTTGTCGTGATTAGGAACGATGGATGTTGTGTTTTGGAGCTTTTTGAAGGAGAAGGAGCCATCATCCCGAGCTAGTAATCTGAAACGAAAAATCATTATTTAATAAATTTTGCCATAATATATTGTGCTTTGATCATACAGAAGTAGCAGAGAAAATAATATAATAAGACGTTCAGACGAGGCACAATTTTATTAAAGCATTGATTTTTTGTCAAAATTGGAAACAGTAATACTCAGTAGAAGTAATGGCAAGCCCTAACGATATTGTTTTGTGCATTACAATACCAAAAAACAGATACAGTTATCTTTGTGTCCACCCCTTTTCCATTCTATACGCCCACTTTTGACAAATGCCATTTAAATACAGACCAGTATGTTAATATGTCCAAACTATAATAATCAATATCAATTGGGTACATAAGCCTTTGTTCTGACTGTGAAAACATTTTTTTGTTTTCATTGTTTGTTTGTTTGTTTGTTTTTGTGAACAAAACTCAATTTTAATACCCAAAAGAGTTGCCTTTGAGAACGATATAGCGATATAGCAAACATCTAACTTTTCAATACCTCTCATATAATAAAATTTTAGTCTCAAAATACGCCTCTTTTCTAGTGATTTCTTTGGTGAGGAAAGACGTGGCATGAGTCTGAGTAACATTTGTTGATAGCAAGCAGTTGTTTAGTTTGCGCCTAATTTTTCCCATAAAATGGCAGTGATAGTGAAAACACAAATAATTCGTCTTTATCCAATTTTTTAGACAACTAAAGCTATTTAGCTCAAAACCGACATTTTAGCTTTAGATGACCGGCATGACCTAGCAGGTCATATTTATACACTCATCTTTTAAAGGAACTATCTGCAAATCAATCGAATTAAGTTCTAGAAGCACCATATATGTGTAAGGGCTAGGATTAATCTACTCATCCGTTAGTTTCATAGTTCAACTGTGAAAGAAAATATAATAAGAATACAAACACGAAACTTCCTATATTGTTCAACATAATGCATTGTTGTCCTATTTTTTAAACAAAACTGAGCCGTTTTATAACAATCTGTATGTAATTTGGTCGTAAGCAGGGCTGACTTCTTTGCTACAGGTAAAACCAAGTCACAGGAAACCAGAAATTGGCAGGCCGAGACCTTTAGAGGTTCTAGTGCCAAGGAAGAAGAAAACGATAATGTTCTACGATAATGTTCTTTGAGTATTGTGAATGTAAGTAATCTGGCTTTCTGGAGCCATTTCTGGCTTACTAGATTTTATGATACCACGTAGTTGGATAGTCAAGTCCTTACTAGGGGGAACGGTCCATATGGGATTTGACCTCCGGTCCTAGCGTATGAAGACCGGCGCCTTTGTCGCATGTACCACCGGGCCGATCTAAGTGATATGGCTATCTGACGTATTATTATTACGGTACTATTTTTCATAAATTGGTTCAACTTTCCAGAAATCCGATACTTTCCTCACAATTATACCAAATAGGTATTGCAAAGTCTTTGTGATGCAATTTAAAATATCGAATCTTTATAAATTAGGAATTTTTTGCCTAAGGACTGTAACGACGAGCTCTTCTTTTAGCTTTGACTAACAATTCGCATTTGTTTTGGCAAAGAGTGTGGGTGCCTAAATGAATTTTGCAAAGAACAATTATTAAAAACTTTCGTTGGATGAATATTTAGAACTGTTTTACAACATAAAATGTTGATCGCAACTCCTCAGAATACATCCATCGGACAGATGATTAGTATAAGAATGCTTTAGGAGTAGCATAACCATCGCAGATAATAATTCTCAACACACTGGCTTGCATCAGACCACGGCAACAACCACCTGGCGCGTGTTATTAAAAACAAACGGTAAACATTTGCACATGAACTGATTCTTAACCAAGCAACATCATTCTCTCTGCAGATAACTCTGGCTTGGTAAAACATGAACGAACAAACTCATGGCGCTACCATGACTAATTATAGTTAGCAACCACACACACACAAATACGTATGTATATGGCAAACGATCAACCCTTAGTAGAAGGGAAACTACCACATGTACAGGGGAGTGTACACAAGACGTCGGTGCCAATTCGACCCGTTAGATGAAGCTAGCTTCTGTTTGGCCGTATTAGACAAAGAGGCTTCATAGGTAGAAAACTTTAAACCTGCTGCACCATGTTCAACCACCGATACAACATGAAAAGGAAACAAAAGGTGTTCAAAATGTGCATCCCTTAGCATTCTATCAACTGCGGTGTGTTGGGGCGTACCATTCCAGAATGTGTAGCAGAACAGAAACTAGAACAATTATTCCCTATCGTGCGCAACGCATTCATGTAGAGAATTGTTTACGTTGAGCGCTATGGGATGTGTGAATCTCTAGACAGTTAAAACTGCCATCCAACATGCGTTGAATTAGTATTGCAATGAAGTTGAGCTTCTTCACTGGTGTTGGTAATAAATGCAGGCTCAGTAACATTTGGTCTGAGGAATTCAAAATTAAAAAAAAATCCAAATCTTCTACCTGCGCTGCCTTCCAAGGTTGGCATTGTAAACCTCCATGAATTAGAGCCTCACAAACTCATACCCAAACAACCAATCAATCAATCCAACCAATAACGATGGCCCATTTCCATTCTTTCTTCGGTGCTTAACCTGTGTGGACGTGAAATTCGTCCACAGCAACGCGTTACAGCAAACCAAGGACACATGGGACATGACCAAGAAGAATGTTTTGGCAACAGCGAAACCACGAAACAAATTTGCATCAATACCGTGGCTGTTGCTTGTACGAATTAATTGTTGAAATTCGACTAATAACGGTTAATGTCACTGTAGCGCAAGACTCATTCGAGAGGTGAATGTGATGAAACGATATTTTCATGTTTCATGTGGACGAATGCCAACAAAGACGACCGAAACGTTCGCATCCTAACACTCATTTCAAAGAGGTCATTACACCTTGACCTACTACAACAACTAATGTTTTTTTTTGTTGTTGTTGTTGTGGATGTATTCGGAACCATCCAGCAAATTATGGCGCTGGGGCAGCATGAACATTACTTTTATTTCCGTTTTTCCGTCAATGTTGGAAAGAAAATGAAGTCTGCACCTTAGTAGTTCACACTTTTCCAACATACAAATTCCAAAGCTTCATTATTGTCTGACCTCCGTCGTCGCACAAATGAGAACATAGCTGAGCGCACGATGGCGTGCCTTGAAAAGGTGGTGATTGTCGAAAAAGGGGAAAAAAGCACACGCTACTGTCTGAAGATTTTTTTTGTAGAAGCACATGACTATTGATTTTTGGGGCGCTAGAACCTACACCAAGTAATGATTGGACTCAGTTCGGTCTGAACTTGGACGGCTATTGATTTTTAGAAATACTTTTTAGCCGGCCATTCGCTTCATTGCTATTCGATTTGGTGATGCAGTGTGGGTGTATGAGGCTTTCTGATAGTTCATTACCAGCTCATCTTTGGCGATAGTTTTGGCGATAGAAGGACGATCTGCAGGGCTCAAAATCAAACTAAAAATTAGCCCCATGCACCGTGCTTTAGGACTAGGGAATGTGGATGGATTCCCAAGTGAACTAAGCGATGTATGTAAGACATTCCTCCTAATTTGAAAGAAAGATCTCCAGCGAACTTCCATGACCAGGAGTATCCGAAATTATTCGTACGTTGGTAACTCTCTAAATCTTCTATCTACAACACCGCATGGAGGCCAAAGCTTGAAACATCCAGAAGTTCAAGAATCTCGTGTGGAAAATGTTCATTTCACAGCCACACAAACATGTCCAAGATTCACCATTTTACTATAATTCAAGCTCCGTTTTCAGATACAACAAACAATGGATAACGGTGGAAGAAACCATACAACACTCGTAAAAGAACTGATATCACACAATAAAATCTGGCCTACCGGATGCATTTCTATCCCGTTGTTGTGTAGCAATGTGTGGCGCGTTAATAGTAGCCAGCTCAGTTAAGACTTCAGCCTAAGTTCGAACGCGATTGAACCATGAAATTTGTTACAGATCATTGCTTCACTTTCTCTATTTTTTCTCGATCAATAGACAGACCACCAGATGGGAGAAGGGGTGAGCTATTGTCCCAAAGCAAACCAATTGTGAATCGTATGCCAATTCGAGCGTGCAGTTTCAACCCGATCAGATCACTTTAATTTAATAGACCACACCTAGACACCCTGGCATGCCGGCTGCCATACACACGACACGGGACACGGGATTGACCGTGCACCGACACATCATTTCCGGATACAACACAAGGCATACAAAAATAACTCCCGCTCGGACGGCGATCGTGATGGCAGCAGCAGTAGCGCAAACGATATGGTCTAGCATTGTTTTTTGTCGTAAACCAGCAGTCGTGAGCATAATTGTGTTTTGATTTTTACTTTTCAATGCGTGCTTTCCAGTGTAATATATGGGAAAAACAAAAGCATAACTTTGCCCAACAGTCTCACAGGGCAGATTTCGTGATTTCAGCACGACAACGTGAACCATCACTCAGTAAAAATAACACAGCAACACACACACATTGCGCGCTTTTCGTGGTGCTGCTCATTTGGGAGATGTTTCGTATGAGAGTGATCGTAGAAACTGTCATCGTGTCTTTGAGTTTTGGGACAGTCGTCACTATACTGACCTTATCTTTTGGTGGAGACGGTTGTGTGAAAAATTATACTCAAAAAATATATAATCCAAGGATAAACCCAGTGTTCCTTCTTGCCCGCTACGCTAAACCTAGACACGGTCGAACCACAGGCCAGCCGACTTACTTCAGAGCCGGGGATGATGATGCACTGTTGCAAAGAAACATTAGACGCTATTTTTAATTTTCCCACTTTACTTTACTGCCTCCTGGATGATTTTCGCCTGTATGCAGGTTTCGCACCGTTTGTATACGTTACCCAGAATCGATATTTTTAATCTACGCGAGACGGAATATTTATGGTTTGTGTTGTGCGGTGTTTAAAGAGTAAAATTTCACGAAAGCGATCAAGAAAAAAGGCATCAGTTTAACGCCACTGTAAAGAATTAGCATTTACTGAGGATTAATTACCGTGGTTTCAACAACTCCTACAGCATCATTAGAATATATTATAATTTCTGCTAAGTAATAACCATCATAGTGCGGTTTTCAACACTTCAAACTCATAACATGTGTGCTGATCGATGATGTTGCGCAATGGAAAAGATCATTTATCACACAGAACAGCAGCAGCAGCACATGGCGTCCCCATCCGATCATTACGTTCAATGTGCCTTCAAAGAAGTGCATCTGTAAGCTCCTATCGTTAACAACTGTTTCTCTACACTGGCAAATGCGCTCACGATCCTCCGGTGTACCATTAACGCGATTATCTTTACTTCCGTTCCGCTCCTTATGCTGAATGTGCCGCGGTGTAAAGTGTCATGAGCATCACGTGCGCCACTGCATCAAGCACTATCCATCTGTCCCAGTATCCGATTGCTCCGATCTCTTATGGCGATCCTTCGCCTACCCGACCGGAGCTTCCAACCTTTCACCGAAACAACATGTGTTTCGCTTTGCGCCCGTCGTATACCACACCCTCGGCACAACAAATAACGGAGGACATGTGCAGATGAGAAGCTGAGTGCCATACTGCACTCTATTTAACAGAAACTCAAGCCCAAACATCTGCCCTAAGCTGCAGCTCCTGCGGAAATATACACATCCTGAAAGAAATATGAGCCAGTGCTCAGAAACACGATGCAAAAACCTAGCTGTGATGCAGAGATAACTGAGAGAAAATAGAAGACAACGAATGTAAGTTTTAAGACCCAAACCTAGAGTTCCGTGGGAAAATCAGTTTACTGGTGGTGCGCTAATCAACATTCCTCAGGTGCCCTAGCTAAGGTAAGCCCACTTGCACACACACAAACACCAGCGCCAAACTGTTAAAAGCCCTCACACACAAGCAACGTTCACACACGTTCCAACGGTAGCCACGGTTTTCCGCCTTCGGAACCTGAAGCCACCAGGTACACCAGAAGCCTAAAATCGCCAACTATTTTCCGCGCTTTCGCTAACTATTCGGTTGCATAATTATGATGCCGACGCCGTTACGCGATTACCCCGCAAAAAGCTAACCGATGGGACCAGAGTAGTGACTAGTGATGCGCGTTGCCAGAAACAATTTTCGATGCTCTTTTGACGGCTCGATCACATGCTAAGCCGTTTCAACACCCTAGGAACTAAGGCCCTAGTAGTTGTCTGAAGAATTGATTCAAAGTACGGTTTTACTCTCCATTATTACGATCTCATCTTCAGACTAAGGGCTGCATATTAAAAACCACCAATGGTTACATTATCGTTGAGAGTTTCAAAAAGCCACAACTGCGTACAGCACCCAAGTGAAAGAGAGCTCGTCCAGACGTTCCGCCAGTTAAAGATGCATCTCGAAAATAAAAGCGATGCACATCATTAACACCTTGCTCATGGTGCTCAGGTGGTTTGTTTATGTGCCACTTATCATATGAAAGCGAGTGTTTCTTCCAACCACAGCACTGAGTTTATGAGACTTAAATTAGACAAAGCTGATCAGGCGAGCTTCTTTATTTATCCTGTAATTCTATTGGATGATTTTTTAATAAACAAGCAGTGAATAGACCCAGGTCAATAGCGAGACAGATCATTAGGAGTTGAACGCCCATTTAATTTTATTTACAAAAACTAAATATTCCTCATCGTAATAAATAAATTACTTCCTCCAAAAATGTTGTTGTCCACTTACAGCGAACCCCACTAATCAACAAAGCATCTATATAACGATCACCATAATGTATTGCCATCACCACAATCAGAGCACGTCTGCAAGTGATCACCTTTTTGCCCCATCGAACACTATTTGCAAACAAAAGCTGCACGAAAGTAGCTGAGTAGCAAGTACAGTCTGCCTGTAGTTCATGAAAAATTCATAAGAAATCTCTTCATTTCTCCTTTTTGCTGTCGACGTATAATATTCACAAACTGTGGCCGTCACGTGCAGCCACTACTTAACATTATAAACTACACAATTTATGCTGCACTTAACATCCTTAGCGGTGATCGTCGGATGTTGGGGACTGGAAATTGGCGAAAGCAAAGTTCAGCTCGCGAAACAGATTTGCCGTAAAATTTCACACAAACCGTCACCAAAAAGGATTGATGCACAAAGCAAGGTATTACAACTCCAACACCGAACTGCGGTGAAACGCGTAGAATCTATCTACTGACACTACGAAAACTTCCAAAACGAACCAGGCACTATTTCCCAGAAACCCAAAGGTATCATTAATACCAAAAGTAGATGAATGCGTCATAGCAGGTGAAAAGTATTAGCTCAATAATAAAAAAAATCGCGTCTTACTTTTGTGGCAACCAGGTCACATGACACGTTTCAGTGGAGTTTGGTTCATAGAAATTCATACCACCGAAACGCACAGACACTGATTATCTCCATCTTTCAGTCCGCTAGACGGGCGGGGAACACAAAAAAAAGGCAAAACACAATCATTTTCCCAAATGACCCATATACGGCGAAACAAACGGCCCAGTCACAACTGTTCACTTAAAAGAGCCTCGTAAAGTTTTGTCCGACATCTTTCAGCTTTGAAGTTTTGAAACATTTGTGAGAAATATAAGAGAAAGGAAAGATAGATATCAACAAATAGCTTTAGAGTAATGGAAACCAATTTCCAACGAAACAGCGACATTAGTTTAGACAAGACTCGACCGCAGTTTAAAGTTCATTGTGAGGCCTCCACTATCGGTCTAAACTACTGATGGACCGTTTAATATTCCTATCACACACTTATACGGCTCTTGAGTATAATGGACCACGGTTAGCATCTTTAAATAGTGATCACAGTGCTTCACTATAGACCAAACCGTACTCACCGAAAAATTGAAAAGCAAGCCCTTAAGCCTTTTCTGTTCAACCCACATGAAATAAACACTTTCCTGCGTCCCAGCTAGCCGGAAGTGTGTCATTATTCTTGGTTTCCAAATTATTCCTCCATGTCTTTCAGCAATGCACCAAGGAAATCGGAAGTGCGCCCTCCGGTGTAACCGGTAACCCTTCTTCAACGTACGAGCCCAAAACCACTTGGGTTTCTTTTCACAACAAACACCTTTCAATCCTTGCTGGAACCTTGTTTTGTTCTCGCTCGATTCCGGTCTTTTATGTTCGAAGCCTGTTCTATCTTTTGAGGCGTTTACGCAAAAATGTAATGTGATGTTTTCAACGCTCTGCAAACTATGCACAGTGGGTGTTTTTAAATAAATATCGGGATAAAATTACTGTTTTACTAAAATTAAATAAGCGTTAAAAGTTCCCATAAAAGTCTATTTTGGCCTTAATTGGCCAAATTCTAGATAAATCATAATTGTACAAAGAGCATTATGATCAAGCTGCTCGTACATTATTTTACCATTTTTAATGTATTAATTTTTTTTTATTCGTTCTAGGACGCGTGCACAGCAATTAACTTCTTATAAAGATATCATGTTTTTTTTTTAATTCAAATTTGTAGTTAATGAAGCTTTTTGACCAAATTTGAACATAATTTTGTGATATTTTGACAAGTTACGAAGATTTTTTTTTTCAATATTGAATAACTTTAAATGGACCGCATAGGGGCAACTAATTTCTTTGCCATAATTTAATCAGAACATTATAGTGAAACGTAATTCCAAAAGATCCTTGGAGCTTTTTGAATTAGTTGAATGGTATTTTGACAAACTTTAAAAACATTTACTCGAGTTCGTACAAATCGTAGATCTCAAACAAAATAATTGTTGAAGGTGGCTTTTTTATTAAACAAACACATTCTTTTACGTATTCTCTATAAATTTCCATTCCAAATTGATTATTCGCGTAAAAATTTATTAAAGATATCAGAAGTGAAAGATATCTTAACTTACAGCAAAATTTCAAATCAAAAGTAACTAAGGGAATTTTTTCCATTTTCACACCTAATAACAATTCAACCAAAAAAGCTATAAAACTAAAAACTTGGATTTTCCAAACTTTCTAGCTCCTGTTTTGAAATCTAATTATTTGATTTGTTGCTTGAACAATTGAATTTTTTTAGAATACGTCTCGCCAAATGCCCAATGTGCCTAATGGTACAACACTTTTCATCTCTCATCCTGCCCTACCACATTTAACATAATTTTTAACCGGGCTTAATAGAAGGGCGATGTGCCAGCCTTTAAGCAAAAATAACCGTAATGACCCAGCCACGACAGTACGTGATTTTTCTATAAACATGCACAACAATATCCGCAAATACTTAACTACCGCCAAACAAAAGACGACGTGTTCCATTACCTAGCACATGTCGTGTTCGTGCTTTATGGACAGATGCAAGGCGACCAGGACACTGCAAGCCACTGTCGTAAGATTTGAGTTTTGTCAACGGAACACGCATGATTCAATATTAACACGCGAACAAAATTCAAGTACACCATTACGAATTGTTAATTGTTTCGACCGTTTGTGAAACGTTTTGCTCCACAAAATATAGTTAAAAGCACGACAACTCTAACAAACAGTATTTTTAGGAATTATTTCACCAATGACTCATTAGTGGTAGATTTTTCTCACACTTGCACCTCGACGAAAACGATGATAACATCGATTCCAGCCATACGTTCAAAACTGTTCCATTCGGAAAAGGTTTACCGGCATGTAATAAAACATCGTTGCTTTCCGGTAGCACGCACACACAAAGGCGCACTGCCTCGCTCAAAAGCTGAAGACGAAAACAAACGCTTCAAGCAATGGTGCGTTCCTAAAACCATGCTTGAAATGAAACACTGTGAGTGTGTGAAGACGGCAGCAGGAGCCCAACACCAGCATTAGTACTCCTTGGTGAATGGAACGAAGCATACCAATGCATACACACGGCGATCGATGCCTCAACACACCCAGTCTTCCCCCCAACACACTTCCGATTTCCTCCACGTATCGATGATTTTCTCACATATATTTTAAAGCTGAACTCGCCGCCCTTCCTCTCACGTGTTGTTTTCTTCATTCTCTTCTAGGTCACACTGGAATGATTCATGAAATTGCGAAGCGAAACACATTACAAGCCACAATCGACCACCGATGGAGGCGTTGTTCCGCCGCAGCAGCTAGAAACCAGCACCAGAAACAAGACCTACGGATTGCTCCTTGAGCAGTAGCAGCAAATCGCTGATCTTTTGACAGACAACCGACCAACGCAAGCGCTCGTTTGCATTATAGCATCGATCGCAAGGCCAATAGCAATAGTACGGATGAAAATCATTATGTCCAATTTAATTTTCCACGTGTGTTGGTGGCGTGGTTTGTGGAAATATTTTAATGGAAAAAATTACAAAACCACTTACGGTGAATTCTATCCTCTCCTTACATTTCTATTTCCAGCTTGCTTTTTTCTCCAATTTGGAAGGTTCAATAATGGATTTGGTTATCTGCAGCCGCCGGATGGATATATCTCCTCCGGGCACAGGTCAAGAGGTTCATGCAAAGGGGGAAAAAAACCTTACCACATCTCCGTTGCATCGAATTCAAGATGAACTACCGTAGAGTGCCCTGTTCCCATTTCCACAGTTTTGGAAAATTAAAACACTAGAAAAGTGGAAGGGCTTGGCGAACATCATTTCGGCTAAACTTCGCGTATTCCTTAGCTGTAGAAACTTTCATTACTTTTAAGCCTGTTTAAAAACGACACCAACGAACATCACACAAGGAAAAACGTTTTGAACAAATCGAGTTTTTGTATTTGTCAAGAAGGTGTCCAACAAACTGCGTACACACCTTTAAACTGAAGCACAGAAAAAAACCTTCTTTTTCCTAAATTTATACCACCACAGGGCAATCTATACGATCGTTTTGTTTGCATTATGGGTGTGCGTGTTTTCGCAGCTCGCTTAGAAGTCGAAGTTGTTTTGTTTATCTTTGCTCAAGATGTTACTCATCTAGCCATACTGCTGCTCTCCACTGCTTTGCTATCGATCAACGAAAATAGAAAAAAAGAAATGTGTTCTTCTTCAACTCTTTCGATACGTTTCGAGATCAATGATCTACTTAGACGGAGTTTCGGAGATTATCCATGGAGGTTTCTCTGTCTAGATGATTGATAACACATTTGCATCATCTTGGAGCTTATACACCGAAAAAAATATTTTAAATGAAATTACAATAAAAACTCAACTTAATGAATTAAGTTAATCATTTTAGAAAGGTTTTCTCATACAGAGAACAAAAAAAAAACAATGACAAAAAAGTTAACAAATTTGAATAAGGTTTGACAAAGTGACGTTCCAAAAATGCCCCCAAAAAGTGGTTCAGAGATGTCATATTATTAAGCCTGTACTTTATATTTTTTTAAATATACTAGCAAAATACCTAAATTTCAATGCAAACAAGTTGCTTCGTATGTTTCTCGTTTGAAAAATTCTTGAAGGTTATCCTATTATTGACAAATTTAACGTACTTACTATGAAAAATATATAAAAAGTAAGTTTACCCTAAAAAAAATTAAAACAAAACAAAATGTAGACAAACATTCTCACAAAATGTGTGATAAGATTAATGTTTTCTTCACTAGAGGTCTAATAACTAACGAATAAAGTAGTTATTAGTAGTACGAATTCAACCAGGCCCTTTCTAATAAATAAATAAAAAGTTAACACATTAACCGTCATGTCAGTCACTGACAGTACATAACATCGGCAAATACATTCTTACAACAATTTGGCAAAGCTAATAAAATGCTACGCAAACATTTTTATGTTTCTTAGTATTCTGTTCGTCCGGCGCAAGTGAAACAAGTTGAAATTGGCATCGCCAAGGCGATAACGAAACGTCGACGAAACTCATAGATGGATCATGGACGATCCAACCCTTCAAGTATTTTTAGACTATCTACAACCGTGCTAGATTTAGTATAATAACGTCAAGCATTGGATTGAATAAGCAGCTTTATACTAAAATTTATACAAAATGGTGTTTTTTCAACGAAATTATTGGATATTGTGATCTCCTTTTTCTTTGGCTTCACAACGTCAAGATCTATAGGCCTGCCATTACTGGCTTTATTGACTTAGTTTAACAGTAGCTGTTTAGACTTTTAGGCTGTTTAGAGCCGCACCGAAAGGGTTTTCGATATCCGGTCTTGCCGTGTGGCCTGTGTGTGCGGGCATGACCGAAATATTGGTTTGGGAGAAATTATTAAGCGAGCTCAAGGAAAGATTCTTCATCCCTGCTTTTTTGGTGGCCAAGATCATCTATCCAGCCAGAGGTTTCTGTATCCTTGCAGATTGTTGAAGTTTTAAGAAATTTGCTGTTTAGTCTATCAATCCAATATCTGCTTGCAGATCTTTTACGAAATAGAAACATCCTTATAGGTTATAGAAACTGAATTTCGATTTTAAATCTTGAAATCTGAATAATTTCATAAACTTAACAAACACTAATTTTGGAAATATTAAAATATCTGTTCAGCCTCGTGTTTTGATACGTTGCTCACGAATTTTGATTGGTTTGTTCGATGGTTTTTTGATGTGTAATGAATCCCAGACCAACATTTTCAATACCAGATGGCAATAAAATTATACAAGATGCATAATATCCGGCATAGAAATTTACCATACGACAACCCCCGCATGGATCCACAAATTCTCTAGACTGATCATCTTCTTTTACAATATTGTATAATAGTTTTACATACTCTATTCACTTTGTTTATATACGTATATTATGTATGTATTTACTGAGTGGATTAAACTCGTTATGAGAGGGTTGCCTGTATTCTAATGTGGACCGGCAAAATTAATGTCCTTAGCAAAAATCCGTTACTCTATTGCACAATCAAGCGATCACCGATCATCAACTGAAAACTCATCACCGTCCGTCTTTTCTAAATTGTTTTCTGTAATGCAATGATCAGCAATAGAAAAGGGAATGCGTGTGCTATTTGCAAGCCCCAAACCCAAACCCACCCCTTTCTGACATTTACTGTTATACCGTAAGCCGGTGTGCTGCCCTGAAAAATGCGATCGTACGATCTGAGCCGAAAGCCAGCCATAGCAGCATATCGTCCATCCCTCAGGTTACATGACGAAACGATTAGGTTCATTTTACACCAGAGGTTCACATTTGAGTGAGCAAAAAACCAAGAAAAAAGGCATCCCAGCCTCCTACCATCGACTACTACAACTCTTCTGCTCGCACAACCACCCCGTTCGTTGGTGGATGCGATTCCGAAAACCGGTTCACCATGGCGATCGTAGCAACCATACCCAACAGTGTGTCTGTGTGTGTGTGTGCGGTTTCTTTTGGGGTTTCCCCCGCTCGAAGTGACTGGGGTCTGTCGTTCAGGCCACTATTGAGAAGGGACAACCGAAGACGCCGTCCATCGGGCAGAGCAGCAGCAGCAGCAGCACCAGATCCAAGAGACAACACACGGTGGTACGAAAAATAGTAAGGTAAATGCAAGCGCGGCTATGGCTGCTGTTCGGTCGGCCGTAAAAGTGGAATGAACGGCGACTGGAACCATCCGGCTCGGGAGAAAACGTGAACGAGCGAACGAAAGAGCGAACGCACGGTTAGACGAGTACGGACAATCCGGCCAGCTTTGGATGAGCATTCGAGAACAGTGCGACCGGGGAAGTGGGGAGGATGAAACCAAGGGCCCAGAAGAAAAACTTGTTTCGCCAGAGAAGCCTACCTTGAATGAAGACAACCGAAGATATGCGTCGAAGGTACGGGCTACAGACAAATTCCAGGCGAAGCAGGTTGTGTGCAGGAGGGTTCTGCCGTTCAGGTGATGGGACGGTGATGAACACGCGATGAGCAGGAATTTCAAAGGTGAGCGCTTGGGTTCACCCTCTTCTGCTGCTGCTGGGATGTGTGCGGATGGATGATCGTGGTGAGGCTTTGTTGCTGGCCTGCTTTTACTGCACTCAACCCACGTCCACCTATTATTCTACGACGCGGACGAGGCTTTGTGTTTGTGTTTGCGAATGCTGTTTCTTGCTCGGTGATGACTTTTGCCTTTCGACGGCTTACGATGGGCTTTAAATTGTTGCCACTGCTGCGAAACGGATATCCCGTCAAGATTTATCCAAAGCGCAACAACACGATCCCACTTTGCTGCAACGGGAATTGCTGCTGTATGTCGCTCACTTTCTCTATTCTCCGCTTTTCCGCTGAACTGACGCAACTGCACGGGACTTCTAGCAGAACGACTTTATAAATCACATTTAAATTATTAAACACATTACTTGTGCTTACGGGACACACTTATACACACACTTTACACTTTTGCCACGGACGGGCTCTAAAACGACACACCTTGCGCCACTACACAAACCGATTCACAGACGAACGAATACACAAACCAACTTGCTTCAAAAGGACAGGTTACACGACAAACAACATTTTTAGCAATGCTGAAACGAAAACAAAAAAATATAACACAGCTCAGTAGGTAGCGTTTGCTGCTTCCGCTTCCGTGGTTTCCTCAAACATCAGTGATCATCGCCCCATTGGGAACGCAGAAAAGCCGTAGTAAACAGCTAGCCAACTTTGACCGCTTGCTTGCTTAGCCGATGGTCAACCATTTCGTAGCAACAGCGAACCGCAGCAACACTCATTGGAGAGACAATTAGATCGAACATTGAAAGTAGTCACATGAGCCACAACAAACAAACAAAATTGCTACAGGCTCTCGGAGCGCTACGAAGCAACTTGCAGCAGCGCAATTCACACTTCTGCAATGCACTCCGGGCTGCTTTTCTTTGCTTCTCTTCTTTTTGTACCACTCACACACACACAAACACTCCACAGAATGCACTTTTCATTCGACTTCGCGTTGCATGTGCATGTGACACCTGTGTGCATTGTGTCAGTGCGATTCAAGGTGCAGCGAAAATGCCGTTACTTTCACCAGAACCAGCCGACCAACGCCATTCTACCTTGCTACGTCTTAACGCGGGACGCGATCCTCTCGCCTTTGCACCTTATACGTCCAACACTTTGCACTCGTGGAATGTGCAGCAGCAACACCGAAAAACGCGCGACGCTCGCTGAAAGTAAATAGAAAATGCACAACCAAGAGCTTCGCTAATCCGTGTACAAGTGTGCTGTTTTGGGCTGTTGCTGGTGCGAGCATCCCACTGTGCTACGATTCGGAGCAAAAGCGGGGCGAAAATTCCCATACAGCAAAGTTGGATATATTTGTTTGACAGGTTTCGCCCGCAACACTGCATGCTTGGATGACCCAGTTAGCAAACTGGATCACTTTTCATACGATGCGTTAAAAGTGCGGAATTGGATATTTTTAAAACTGGGCAACCTTCTGACAATGCTGATAAAAGGCTCCAGATCATACTGAGATAAATCTACTTGTGGCTGTTGAAGGACAATTTGAACCACACTTCAAAATTGAGCCAGTTAATCAAAAGCCTTTATTAGACTGTTGTAAGGCAAACGAAAAAAAGGAAAATTAATGTCGAAAAGAAGAAATATTCTCTGAGTAATTGAAAACTTATTTCGTGTTCTGAAGACTTGATGGTTTACACAAAAAAGCGATTTGACTGGGTATTTCCACCCAATACGATTTAATTTAAAAGGGCTATACAACAGACTAATTTTAGAAAGCTAGCTGTTTCAGGTGCGAGTCTGCACAAAAGTCGCAGATGGTCCGGAGACATTGAACAGCTACCTTTGGCTCAATGAAGTTTTGGGAAAAAGATTTGAGATTTGAGGAAGACTGACTGGCGGGCTAAATCAATGCCGATGGGACTTATCAGTAAGCAAGATACGGTGAGGGCCCTTAATTTTCGAGTCGTGCATAAAAGATATAAAGAAGCGATTAGTTTGATTATTTTAAAGAACGATTCTCGATTTCAGCGTCGAGTCTTTTCAGTCATTGCTCATGCCAACTCGTTTTCTACTTGGTAAACAAAAAAAAAATGGTATGGTGGTATCCTACTTCGTCTAGTAAAGGCACTAAAACACTTAGGTTATTTTAAAAGTTCATCTAGTCATTTCTTTGTCCGTGTTTAAATGTTTTTGCCCACATTCGACGGCACAATTATTATTACTTTGAGTTTGCGTAACAAAAGTTACGCCTACATAAATAATACTTTAGGGTTGAAACACTGACAACTGAATCATTTCTTTTGAGCAGGAAATAACGACATATATACATACAGTACAATGTTTTTTAAACATTTAAAAGATTTCGGTTTGTATCCAGACTTTTACCCTAACTCGAATGATATAAAATGGAATAGGGCTGAACCGATTTGCTATCAGAGAAGTATTTGATATGGTTATAACTTATTTAGTAGACAGTCCTGGTGGAGATTCAAGATTCAGTAATATGTCATTTAATTTACTCAGCACTTAAAAATTCAAAAGCTGCTTAAGAGCTGATTAAAGGATCCAGGAGCTTTGATGCAGTGCAGTAACATTTTCAGAGCAGACCGCAAATACGTTACGGTCAACGAATAACTCTAGTATCACCCAACTGGTTCATCTGTGGTCTAATCAAAAACCTTATTTATAGCCGAAGACAATAAATAAGGAAATTTTGTTGTTTTTTTTTTTAGTCATACAGGACGGCCTGTCAGCATTACTTAAAACTACTTTACAAAACGAATACAATTCACGGTGGTTTGTAGACATTACCTTCTACAAACCGTGAAAGGGCACGGCTGATCCGTTAAAAATAATTCCGCCATCAAAATCGTGGTCCTGTTGATTGCAAGGATCTGTATCCAAGAGTGTTTGGATCTGTATCCAAGAGAGTGGCCTTCGTGAGTTTTCCGATTAGTTTCAAGAGCCAGTGTTCTTCCATCACTCACATCACATTACAACACGTCGTTTTAACGATGTAGTTTGTGGTCCTGGGTCATCCATTACATTCTGCCTATGCCATACCAAGCCCCTCTTTCTTCACACTCATTCATACAATTATTCATTCATCCAGTCATTCATCATCATACACACAAGTGAGATACAACACATATAACAGACAAACAGTAGGAGTGGAAGAAAAGGTAATAAATTACTATACCATTCGCTGGGCAGAAGTCAAAAATAAACCTCAGGTAAATATAATCTTTGCCCACCCGGAGGTCTAGAATAGGAACGTTATGTGTTCTACTGATGTCCTGAATTGCGTCCAATAAGGTAGATCGAACAGCCGCATATTCCAGACAAGGCCTTCTATGATCATATAACAGACACATAATATAGGTATGTGTGGTAGGTGGTATCCGAGGCCGCAGCCACGTGCTTTGAAATCGACCGCGCTTAAGCTGTAGAAGAATGTAAAATATGAGTGTGAATCAAGCCTATAAGCACTCATGATCAATAAGGCGCAAAAGATTGCGACGAGCTTCGCTACATATATTGAGCACAGTCGACTCAATATAGTGGAAGTGGCGTAGTTGGAATAATGCGCTAAAACCGATGGCCTACTCTGAGGAGGATCCGTCAGTATAAAAATTGATTTTTTGTTCCAATGGTCATACTTTCCTTAAAAAAAGTCGAACATTGTCGTCCTACGAAGAATATCGGAGATAGACTTTGTTTCCTCTTTCATCGAGGTATCTACTGTAAAGCGAAAGCTGCAGGTCCCTGGTAAGCTGGGACGATTTACATTTCTATTTTGTTGGTATTATGGTGCGTGAATTTCTACTTCGATAAGGATTTCAATATAAAAGTATTCAAGAATTAAATTTAACTATTTGATACTGATATTTTGATAAAACACAAATTATGTGTAACGAACCATTTGATAAATATTTAAGTTGTACTATCAATTTATAAAAAAATATGTCCATCTCTGCGCTAATTGGTCCATTGTTCAGGTCTTGCTTAGCTGAGACACAAACCTTTTCAAACAGAGGGCAAGCAAGTTTTTCCATAATATTGCTGTACGGTTTGAATCTCGAGTTGTACGTACAAATCACATAATTTATATTTATCATTTAATATTTATAGAGCCATTTTACCGATTTCTAGCGTATACAAAATATTCATTAGGAACATCAATTTAATTACGACTCAATGCAAGCAGGACGTTGTGAATAGAAAATTTAGAATAAATATTGTTAATTGTTAAAGCTACTTGCAACTCGCTAGAATAAAACAAGCACGTGGGAAAAACCGTTTTTGTTATCACTAGCCAATTAGCCATGCTCTTCTTCTCGCACCCGAAGGTAGGAAAAATAAGTAAAATGCATTATCAACCAGCTTTTTTGAAATGTTTGTCCTACGTAAACGAGTGACTAATAATAACGCTGGCTACGGTCACCATCTCGAAAAAGGCTTTCTGTTTTGCCAATTCGATTTCATGCTTTACATCCCATTTCACCGCAGAGTCGCGTCATTTGCCGTCCGGGGCGGGATGGGTGCGGAAAACAAAAATCAGACATCAGAAACAAAAAAAGTTGTGGCCCAACTTGTAATCAACAACATGTTCAACACCCAAAGATGTTCGGCGAAGTGGCAGCGGTGAATCCGGCGAAAGTAATGAGCACCGGGCTAATGAGCAGGGTGAAATGTTTGGCCGTCGCTTTCTTGATTTTTGCACACAGACAGACAGGCAGAGAGAGTGCGAGGCCGGGAAAAAAACAATGTCCGTCCTTTTTGAAATGCTTTTGACCCTTCCAACCGGAACTTCCGGTCAAGATTGGAAAGGGAGGGGGAACAAAAAACAGGTGACCAGGAAATAAGGTGAAGTACTTTATCGCTTGTGCTCACTTTTCCTTTTACTCCGTAACAGCGTCGGCAATATTTAAAGGTTCGGTTTAGTGTCCGGGTGAGCTGCTTTTGGGTATTCTCTTGACAAAAATTTTCAAGCAATTAAAGATGCACAAAGGTGAATACAATGAAGATCAAGGAAAAGGGTTTTATTAGAGATATTAATATAATGTTTGTTGCGTCTCGGTGGAAGAGGTAATAACGGCGCCGATATTTATACAGCAGGACCGGAGATCAAATCCCATCCGGACCGTTCCCCCGTAGTGAGGACCAGAGTCTACTAAGCCAGAAATGACAGGCATGACTTTACGGGTCGTAAACCCAAGAAGAGTGAGAAAGAGAAAGAAAGAGAAATAAAGAGAGAGAGAGAGAATATATTGTTCCTTAAAAATCGTTTTTCCGATTATAAAAAAATGTTTTTATTTATTATCAATTTATTAAACTACTTAAATTGATAGATGTCAATAAAATTGTATATAATTGATAACTTATGTATTGAAACGCTTGATAGTGTTAAAGTTATCAACCGATAATCATGTTTGGCTCTGACCGCATATATCAGTGAGTGTCTCACAGGGTGCATCAAAATTCACCTCTCCCAGATTCCCACAGTCGGTACATTGTCCGGGGCGAACATGCAGCTTCCTGCAGCAAGCCAATATCCACCAGAGCAGTCAGAATCATAATCGAAACGCTGTTACGAACAAAGCACGTACTTGTCTTACGATCAAACACCCCGAGGAAATCAAGGTCGGAGCAAGGAGCTAATTGAATTGTTCCGCGTCCTGTTCCTGTTTTCCGCGTCCTGTAGCCAAGCGCAGAAGGTCGCCGGGTCTTCTATACACATAGTTCTAGCAGTTAGCTTACTGTTCGAAGAAAACGCCATTACGCCAACGAAGGACGAAAACCGGATATTGGAAATGATTATTTTGTACGAGGAAATGATTTCAAACCCAGCGATCGATAAGCTAGTTAGATTGATCACATTATTTTATGTTTTCTTTCGAAAGGTAACCAACTTGAAGAATTTTATATTAAGTTGTTTTTCATGCATGCTTCTATAAAGATGGTCCGTTTATTTTCCACGTAGCGCCACGTTAAGGAAATGCTCCCGAACTCGTGAGCTTTTGGTTCTGAAAATGTTTGACATGCCTATTAGCATGAACAAAAAGCGCCCCAAGTGCGCGCGTAATTTCGAACATGAAACTAACAAAAAGCATAAAATGGTATACGACCGTTGGCGACATTTACAGTTCCGGCCTAGGGGTTGGGGACTTGAGCTTCATCGGCTCACACATGAGTGACTTTTTGGAACTTTCGCCTTGGCTATTACGACAAGACTTGGACACGTTGGCTCCCATCTAACATCCCATGTGGATGTCCTGCGTGTGTGTTTCTCTCTTTCTCTGTCTCTCTCTTTCACTCTTTCCTACCGGGTCATATTTCAAATGGCAACTTTTTTGGCAACTGCCACTTCGCACAAACCTTTTACGGATGAATGCTTTTAAAATTTTGTCTTTAATTACGACAAATGCGTTTGGCGCCTTGTCAACATCAATATTCTTGACGCACTTTTTTCCTACATTGAAGCAGAAGCCTTTCTTCCCGGCTCTATTCCTTCGCTGGTACATTGCAATTTACGGTGTTCAGACGATAAACTGCATGTGTGTTTGCGATCGTCGGACCATTGATAAGGGTTTGATTTTCTAGCAGTGAGGAAGAAATAAGGTCAGGCTCTAGAATTTCTAGATGTATGTACGGTTGTTCTTCTTTATAGTTGCAATATCCAGCTGTCAGGCAAAAAATGGACAGTGATCGGCAAAATAAAGTGCTCACTTCTACTCTTCATAAAATACCTTCCATTTATTTTAAAGTGAACACTTTGTCATATATTTTTATAACTAGCTTTTTTTATGCGTTCTTAAAGATGCACTTAAAATTTTAAAAATTATACAAGGAGTTTATTTACGGTAAAATATATAAATTTCATTTGGTAAACACCAGCGTAACAAAGCTCGTATTGAATCATTTAATGAGTGCATTCTGAATACATGTTGAAGTTCAGAATAAAATCATTTGAACGTTCGAAAATTCTAAGTAAATGATCTCCAGAGCTGGGAATCAAATCGAGCCACCGCAAGCAAATTGCTGAGTACATCTTGCTACGCTAAAAATCGTACGGATCAGTGGTGGATCACTCAGATAAGGACTACAAATGCAAAACCGATAAAAAAACGTATGCCACCGTTCCGGAAGGAAGTAATTTAGGTTCATTATTCTTATTTATTTCATACACTAATGAAATCTTATGATATCTAATGATAATAATGATAGAAATGTATGATATATATTTCTTTAAAATGTTGACGACTTTAAAATTTGTAGACTCATAAATTTAAATCTCAATATATTAATATTTCAATTTTATATTGGAAATTTTAGAGATTGGTGCACGTAGTATTTTCTTTTAATCTGTGGTATTAATTGTTCTACTATATCTGTTACTTCTTCTAGGAGTTCTTTTCTTTTTGATTTATTTTATCTCTGACGAACAAATTAAACGTTTTTTTAATGTTTCCGACCTTGGTATAATTTTCGAAAGCTTAATTGCTTGAATATATCTAAACTTGAGCTCGTTTACCGAATGACTAAAGTTTTATGCGATTTTATATGGCTAAAGAGCCTCTGTGGTAGTTTGGCGCGCTGGGAACTTGAATTATGGGGATATTATATGGAATCCAAACATTGATTATTGGATCAAATGGCTTGAATCTATCCAACGTATGGTGACACGTTACGCCTTGGTCCGACTTCATTAGCCCAATTTTCAACATCTAGACTGCGTTGTTGCTACGTACTAGAACGAGGTATTCTATTACTCGGTATTCAAACATTAGAAACGAAAAGATGTAATTGAAAGGTTCTGATCATAGCTCTGGAACTGCTGATAGCGAGCAATCAAGCTATCCAGCAGCAAAATCCCTTTTGTACCTGAATGACAGCATTTGCGCTTGTCCGTTGTAAAATAAAACTTCTTGTTATTTGTTTCGCCTTCCTTGAGAGTTTAAACCTACAATTAGGCTTGAGTGATTAGATGGATTAAGTATACCTATGATTAATTTTTAAGAATTTTAAATTGATCAACCTTAAAGCAAACAATTATGCGCTAAATAATAAAAAAAAAAATCAAAAAGATCGCAGAGTAACTGATTTTCGGATCTCGGAATTTCTTCTGTAGCAAGTTTGTGGTCGAACTATTCTATTCCATATCGATGTCCACGGATTCAATATTAAAGTCATTTGGACTTTCGTTTGGCCAGTTTCAGATAGAAGCTCTTGGAGGCTCTTGGAGCAAAATGGAAATGGAAAGCCCCTATCATATCTAATTTGCTGATCCAAGCGTAGTTACTATACCAGGTACCTTATGGAGTTCAGAGCCTTCTAAATGATTGAGACTCCTGGGACCGCACAGCCCGTTTATAGGAAGATACCTTTCTGTCGAAATGAACGGAGCCCCTTGTAAGCTCAGGACCTCAAGCATTTGCCGAATTAACTTATACCACGATCCGACCCTGCCTTTTCCTAAAATATCTCATTTTGCTCACATTTGCCAACCTCTTTGCTATTAAACCCCTGTACCTGTATTATCTTGGCAGGGTTCCAGACAATGGAAGCAAATGCGACAGCAGTGCAAAGTAAATAACAAAAAAGCTGACTGGACACAGCAGTATGCCTGTAATCGTCGTATATGTGCCTACGGATAAGGCCCAACACTTCAAATGATCAAGAGACAATGGTTTTTAAGAGCACAATGAAAGACAGCTTGAAGTCAAGGATCACACCCTGGTCAAGGATGACTTGGATACAATTTAACTTGACGGCATTAAGGAAATCGTTACAAGGAATAGGATGTAATAATCAACCAGGCACGGGTAAAGCAAATCATAGAGTATTGATCATAGAGCCAGAGAAAACATTAGAAATTTTTTTGACGTAATGGGTATACAACGATTGTCTGGAAGTATTGAGGATATACAATCCATCATACGGACATACAAAGGACTTTCGACGTGCTCAAGAAGAGAAGGAATATATAGGATTCTAATTATCTTGAGGCCTCGAACATTCCAAACAACCCAGGGTAGGTGATGCAAATTGCATCAGGTTGGTCGATAGTCGATCACCTCGGCATAAAAACATGCTGATTGCCGTTAAACAATAGAGACTGCTGAGTGGCGAAGGCTGAGGCTTAGGTTAAAAATCAAAAGAATACTATCGGAGTCTGAAAAAAAAGGGTTGAGCTTCATAATAGCTCTGACTACTTATGGAGCACTTAAGCTGATACAGTCAAAATTTATAAATACTATGGGGCGTATTAGCCAGTACAGGTAGGATTTGGTCAGAATAATATAAAAGTGAAAGAACTCGAGAAATGAATTAGCGAATAAGGAGCAAATCTGAGGAGTGGAGTCCTCAAAGATAGAGTTTAATGCCGATGGCAAGAAATTAGTTGCTCATCAAGAGAATTATCGACGTAGTGCCACAAGGAACAGGGATTGGAATGGAATTTTAGTTGAAGTCTTCTGACATGTATGCGATGGTGAGATCAATTGTGCGGTACGGTAAGCGAAAAAAGGAGGTTTATAAGCCACTTTAAAGTGATCTGTCCTATTTTAACATCTAGATGATAAATGCAGGTTGTCATGAAGGCGTTCATGCAATTGTCTATTATAGAATACCACGCATTACTAAACAAAACACATTTCGGGACCGACCGATGGAATCGAACAATTGAATGGTCTAAAAAACAAAATCTAACCGAAGCTTCCACTTCATCAATCGCTACAACAAATCTTCAAATAACTACTACATGGTGAAATTTTAATTATAACAAGCCTTGTTTGACATTAGTGCCACCATAGGACTTTAAAACAACTAACCATCATTAGCAAGCAATTCTGACCAGGCTTATAAATTGGTCACTAACGAACTACACATAGCTATCGAATAACAAAATCCGATCCTGTAAAATGTACCTTTGGTGGGGACACACTCTACCTACCTACCTTTACCAGGCATTTTGACTGGTACTTTGTTCGAATGATGAACAGCGAATTTCGGAGCTCAATCAAATGGCCAATATTTATAGCAATCCAGTGCAATATGACGATATTCAGAGTGGTTCGGTGGTAGAGGTAGCAGCACCGGTCTTCAGCAGGACTGCATACAGCAGCACTGTATAAGTATGCAGAACTGACAATTCTGCTATGAGTGTAAATTTGCTGTTTTGTTCCGCACTTGTTTCCGGGCTTGATTCGGAACTTGTTTCCGGTCTTGGTTCTTCGATCGTATACGGAATCGGTTTCGGAATCGAATCCGGAATCGGAATCGGTAGTTCCGCTTGTGAGCACCCATCACTAGATCCTAGTAAATAATGAGGATAATGGACAACATTTTTTGGAGTTTTTGAAAGTTATAAATATGTTCAAAGAACTTTATTTGGGTATCTAAAGAAGTGAATGTTAATCTGACGAATCTCTAATTTGCTGTATGTTAAAATAAAGAGGCAAATATCAGCCAATAAGCCCAAAATCTTTATTTATTTATTTTTTTTTTATTCATAAAGAACGGCCTGGCCGTATTGCTGCCAAAATCTTTATCTGTCAGGCTATTATATGGCCGGCAGGACCATGCAAGTCGTTAAGGTAAGAAGTAAAATAAGGTTATTGTTAAAATATCGGTGTAGTATTCCACTAATCGAGCACGCTCGAACACGTCGGCACCAAGGGCAACCAGCTGATGGGTTTGCTTAAGCAACTTGCTCGCTTGGTTCGATCGATGCTGGAGTATGCTTCCATTGTATGGTGGCCATTTACTGCTCGGCCCCTGGCCCGTTTGGAATCCATCCAGCGCAAATTCACCCGGTTTGCTTTGCGCTTCTGGAGGGTTCAAGTGGACTACGACGCTCGCTGTGCGCTTTTGGGTATCGATTCGCTGAGCCAGCGTAACTGCAACGCCCAGAGACTATTTGTTGCGGGACTTATGGACTACCGAATCGACTCCCCAACACTACGCTCTGGGCTCAACCTATACGTCCCAACCAGGCCGCTTCGCCCAAGGACGCTGGAGGATCACCGAACCCGTTTTGGCACCTTTGATCCCTTTCTCTATATGTGCCGTGAATAAAATTGTATTGGTAATCGTCACCAACCGGACATGCCACGCGCTGCGCTTTTAAATTGTATTCGAACCGTCCGTCCTCATGACTGTTTAGCGTCTTAGCAATTAGGCTTCAAGGGGGTTGAATTATAATGACAATAAACAACAAACAATAAAAATTACAGTTCATAAAACAGTATAGAAGCTTAATTTTTTTAGTACAAAAAGACGTTTATTTATATTTGAGGGTGATAATAATCCAGTCCTGCATTCGAGGAACATTTATTCACTCATTTTGATTTCTCCTATGCTCAAATAGTCTCCTAAATGCTCTAAAACTATAAAAATGCAGGAAATCTATTCAGATTGTCCTGATAACACCACATCAAATACTAACGAACTCTAACGAGCCAGTAAAATAAATGAATGAAGGGCTGCTTTTTAACTGCTGTTGTTATTGATTGATAGTTTCAATTTCAAAAACCGCTTTTAAAAGCATTTTTTGTTTGCTGTGCTCGATTCAATCACCGGACCGAGTACCAATCAATTTCGACAAAAATAATAGTGTCTACAGTGCAGCAGAAATCCCTTTCCCTCTCTCTCTGTCTCTCCCTATAATAAAATCAATTTTTATTTATCGTTCTGCCCACTCCATTTTTCTCCAAATTATGCAATCGAGATTTTATTTAAAAAAACACCAAAATGCAAAACTTGACCCAATAAGCTGCGCCAGCCAGTGCGACATGTTTAATTCGTAATTGGAATATCAGATTCAGCAGCAGTATACATTCTATAGCCAATGAAAGGTTTAAACGGAAAATCATGAATCAAAATATTTTTGCAGAATTATCAATTCACGGACCCGCCTTTCAATGGAACACAACACAAGGGCCGTGCAAAATTTAAAACACCTTTGCAGCACCACGGTTGCTATTCAACCGCTAAGGGGGAAAAATTGACTAAAAGATGTATAAGGCCTCGCAAGCCATTCGAGTGAACGGAGCGCGTTCGATCATATTTTCCACTGATTGATTTATGGTGTAATTCGAGAGTTCGTTGTCGCTCCCTCGCGCACAAAAGCTCCCACCTATCATCGATTCAATGGAAATAGCAACGAACGGAAAAATGGAAACTAAATATTCAAACGGGCAAATTGGATGGGGAAATTCTTGGATTAGCTAAACTAGTTACTTCTTTATTAAAAAGTAATAAGTCTTCTGTCAGTCTGCCCGTGGCCACCGGGATATAAATATTAATTTCAACGAAATAAATATCTCACCCACGGACACGAAGACATTCCCGCACGAACTTCATTACGAAGTCCTGCAAAGTCTTGTGTTGCGAGCGACCGGGCGTACAATCTGTCACCTTGATATACGTACAATTGTGAGCGAATGCGAAATTGAATATCTTCTTGTTGGTAACGGGCCATCCTAGTAATGCCGTTGAGATTTGTTTAACGTAAAAGCTTCCGAAGCCGTCGGTAGACGTCGGTGCACATCGTCCGCCACCGCAGACATTACAGTTTGCCCATCAATATCAATAAAGGTGACACATTCATGTTTATTTAGCACGGCTGAACGCGCGCGCGCGCCCTCCCTATTCGGTCAGGCACTGGAGGCGGCAGTGACGTAATAAAAACGAAAGAGGAATGGTAACACATCTCGGTGAGCCGACCGGAAGAAGCAGACTCACACACACACATACACACACACACACACACAGCATCTACCATATTGAGATGTTCGGGTTCCGTTGACAATGTTTTTGGGAGAGGCTGGGTCGTAATGTAAAGTGATTGAAACACCTGCTGCGTTGAGTTTCTGAGGAAAGAACGGTGCAAATGAGACAGTGTGGGCGATGTGGTGATGTACAAAACGGGCCGCATGTTTACTTGCGCTGTGTTTGTGTGTACACTGACGGGGCAAATGTATTGTTGGTGCCTATCGAAAACAGCAGATGAGCACTGGGTGGATTTGGCAGCAATTGGGTGACATTTTGCGATTGTTTGTCTGCTTTAAGGCAACAAATTCGAAACGAGTGGTATCCACTTAACGACGAGGTTTCATGACGGGCGAAGAGATCTCATGATAGACGTTGGTTCAATAGACAAGGCCTTTCTAAAGACGAAACCTGTAGATGTACGATGCATTGTGGACGATAAAGCTCCTTAAACATTGAACTCTCTAGAATGATAAAGTTTTTAGTTGGACCAAGTCTCAGACATGACAAGGTCTCTTGTTATATGAGCGCTCATAGCCGGTCAACCTTCGACGAAGTCTCTTGAACGATGAGGTCTCTATGTATACCAAGCCACATAGACGGAGAAGCTTAGAAGAAGAAGTCTCTCGAATGACGAGATGCCTCCGTAGACGAGGCCTCAAAGACGACGAGATCTCTTGAAAGACGTAGCCCGATGGATGGTTCATACCATCCAGATGTATGAGGCTTCATGACGAGGTCTCCATTAAGACAATAGACGATGACGTTTCTTATAGACGGCAAAGCTCCTTAAACGACGTAGTTTCTTGATGTACGAGGTTTCTAAATAAAAGAGGCCTCATCTCATGGGCTGTGTCCTTATCGCCGATGAGGTCACTGCTCTTAATTTGTCTTATTTTCGATGAGGGCTTTTTATAGACGAAGCCTCATAGACGATGAAGCTCCTAACACGGAGAGTTATTTTGATGTACTAGGACTCAAAGTATAGGAGGTCTCATGAATGATCAAGCTTCAAAGCAACGAGGTCTGTTGAATATGAAAGTCACTAGGTAGACGAAGGACTACGAGGTCCCCATTAGACGAAGCCTCACAGTAGAGGATTTAACTTTAGGAGGACGAGACCCTAGAAACTAGGACGAGAAAGGAACTAAGTTTCTTTGACAGCGAGGCCATTGAAAGGATTAGGTTCTGCACGACGACAAAGTGTTTTGGACGACAAATTCTCGACCGGCAAGCCGACAAGATCTCTAAGTACATAAAACCTAGACGAAGAAATCTCGTAGTAAAGTAGACCTCATCAACGATTAAGCATTCGGACGTAAATATTTCAGCAGAGATAATCAAATGGCCTATGAGATAACCTATACAAGGTTATACAAGGTTTCATTTACAGTGAAGCTCCCTCAACGTCGAGGTTTTATGGATGGTGAAGCGCTTTGCATGGTCGTTTGCATATCTTCTTATATTGGTGAGATAGTCGAAGACGAAATCTCATGGCAGACGAGATCTCTTGGTAGACGAGGGGTCGGTAAGATACCTTAAACGACGATTTTTCCTGACAGATGAAGTTTCTTACTGATGAATTCGATTGGTGTGTACCTAACGCCAATAGACGACGAGGCTTTAGATGACTAAAATTGTGAGTAGACGAGACCCCAAAACCGATGAATTACCTTTAGGAGTCGAGTTCTCTTGATAAACGAGGTTAAATGAACAGTTATTTTTTTCTCTACGATGAGGTCTTTTAACTGACGATATCATAGACGTCTAGGCCCCTGACGGCCGCTCCTTATGCCTATGACTCAACCTTCCACTGGCAACATTACTTCATTATAACATCAGGTGCCGATTCCCGTTCGGAATGTCTCGTCGCACATAGGACCAACTATCCAGCTACAGGTAAAATCAAGTCAAGGAAGCAAGTAGTGGCAGGCCAAGACCTCTCGAGGTTGTAGAGCCGAGTGAAGATGCTTACTATAACTAACTAACTATAACTAACAGCCAGAACAATTCTCTTCTATCCGAACTATTTTGAAAACTTTCACTTCCCATTGCCGTGAATACAAAGCGTTAACTTCTCTGAACAAAATTTTAGATAAAGTCAAAGTGTTGCACAAGCTCCCTATCTGCCCCGGTCCCGGTGAGCGAGTGCAAGCTTGAAACAACACTGCAAATCACGGGGTACATGTTATCGGACGGAAACTTTGCTAAACGATAGCGAGACCGCTGCTCGTGGACGGTCGAGTTCGATGGCACTAGGAGCCGAAAATTTATGATACAACTTTGGCACCCTCGCTCGATTGTTTCAATAAAAGTTAACTGAGCTTGAGTAATGAGTTGCTGAACTTACGTGTGCATAGGACAATCGAATCGCCTCGCTGTGACATCCGTCCAACGCCGAGTCCACGGCGCACGAGTGTCCTTAAAGATGCTTGGTGGAAGAACAACTTTCGACTTTCGTTTAACGCTTCGGTAGATTAATTGAATTTTATACAGTGTAAAAACTTTATACCTCGTCACCATACAAATGAACTATCATATGGCACTTTTCGCTTACAACGCACACGATCATCTTCGCAAGCCTTCCTGTGGGCCGACATACGAAATCTTTGCGGTATGCCCTCAAGCAACAAGTACGCCAACACAGCAGAATGAAAGATTTTCAAAATAGGTGTCAGTAACTTCCCACAACAAACCTTTTCGTCTCGGAATCGAAAAGTTTGCCCTGACCGTTTCGTAATGCGCCCAAATGTTACCGCAATTGTATGCCAAATTGTCGGTGGTATCGAAGGCCTCTAGTTTCCTGCGGGTTCCGTACACGACAACAATGGGCACCACTTTTATGACCACTTAACCTCCTTCTAATGCTACTCACAGCCCCCATGTACCGGAACTCGGAAAGTGGTTCTGTCACAGCTTGATGCTTCCCTCGGGGGGAGAGACCGAAGCAAAAACCCTTCCATGATACGCGTCACTGGTGTGGCTGGTGGTGTTGTTGCTGCCACCATACTACCACCGTTGCACCGTTTACTTATGCGCTTTAAAAGCTTGGCAAACTCAATTTTAAACTATTTATAAATGTATGATAACCATTTACTTGGAACAGGGAGCGGGGTAACTGTCAGGAGTAAGTACACAACGAGCCGACGCCGGGCCACAGGAACAGGAGCTTTACTATTTTGCAAATTCCAGTGCGTCGTTAGGTCGCTCGGCTAGGCTCGACATATTTCCCCAGATGCTGTCAAGTAACGAAAATTACTTTTCGCCGCTGGTAGGTAGTTCCGGTGTAGCGTGACACTTCTAGGCGATGTTTCTATACCTTTCGAATGACAGTCCAATTTAAAAGTCTCAACGGCATTCGGTACTAATTGGGTTTTCCTTTTCGGAATCGGTTAGGTCAGAAAATGGTTGAAAACAAACACACGATAGTTGTGAAGTAAAGCTTATATTAGGATTGTATAAAACTAAACAGCTATACAGGGTGCATACACAGGATGTTCAAGGTTAATTTGATAGTTATCTACGGAAAAAGACAAAAAAATATTGCAACTCATTGCAAATTTACCTTGAATACCCTGTAACTACTATGAGTGAGCTAAATCGTTGCTTGTAGGAACTAGAGTCAAGAGAATAGGAAGGAATCATCCCATCTTTCCAAATAAATTCGCATTAAGGAAAAACCCACCAAAAGCTTTCATCCAAATCATTACCACTCTCGTCAAATGAGATGTGATGAGAAAATTGATATAATTATCACCATTTTCCGAAAATTGACCGTCTCCTGAGCCTTCCCTCCTACCATGCTCAGAACATAGTTCCTACATACGGCCACTCCAGCTGTATCGTGCCCAACCAATTTGCCGGCTAACGTTATACATTATTCATCGCCGAAATCAAACGCCCAAAAGTTTGACTAATTACTGATGCTTCACCGCCCGTCACGAAACGTCAAAATGGATTATATTGACGTTTATTGGGGGGTGATGTATTAATAAAACACGATGTCGATGAACGGCGCACACAAACGGGGAACCACCACAACAGGAACCACCCAGACTCGCCAGCAAGCCATGGAGGGCGGGCGTCCCAAAATCCCGGACTAATATGACAAGCGAAACTGACACGGACGGCCGGACGGACCACTTGCTCGGACATTTCACATGCGACCGATGTTACCGTGGGGGGAGGGGGAGAAGTTTTTATCGCTCACGTCGCTCAACCGCGCGCGCTTGTTGTATGTGTGACACGATGAACTCGTTCCCGCGAAAAAAGCACCCCCGGGAAGAGTAATGACATTTTTTATTTAAGCACACACAGCGAGCGCACAAAAACTGAAGATGAACTCATGAAATTTGAATGTCATTTGCTTACGTGGGACCTTGCTGGGGTGCCCATAGTGCCGGACGCTACCAGGCAATTTCGGTTTCATTTGACACTGGCGAGCGTTTGGTGAACATCCTGGGATGCCGAGGCATCCCCCGTGGGAGGGTTGCATTTTATGTTAATATTAATCCTTACAAGTGTACAATTACTTCAGTTCAGCTGAATCAGTTCCGTCCGAGTCCAATAGGGCAATTGGCAAGAACATACATAGAAGGGTTGTTTTTGGAAAAAAATATAGCATATTATAGCGTGTTAGTTGATGAAGCCACTACTATTAAGTGCGTGGTATAAAGGGTCCACCAAACGGCAAGATTTTTTTTTTTGAACTGTCTTTTTTTATTGCATAGCTTGGCCGTTGAGCAATGGCATATGATTTCATCCATATGGCTGTCACGGCTAGCCATACAATTCCCGATACGGTCGATCTAATTTTTGAGTTTTTTTTTCATTTATTTATAGAGGCTTTGAGTCTTAAAGACTTCATTCGTCTCTTTCCGGTATGAACGTTACATTGCTATTGTGGTTATGGCTAGATTGTAACTAAGGACTATTACAAGTGTGGCTCATAAAAAACTATTGCGGATTAAAACTAAATTTCTCTATAAAAGTTGCTGATGTGTAAAAATCGAATTAGGCGGATTTGTTGGTGTTTGTCGGGTGAGAGAATGGTGGCTAGGTCGCTATCTAGTTGGCACGTGTTTCGGTGTGTAGTGTAAACATAGCAAACGGTGAGAATGTGGCGGACCGTGATGTCAACGGCACAGAAGCTGCAGTGGAGGACTGGATTTTTCGAGGAGGTAGGAGTGGGTCAGGCGGATTGCGGCTGGAATCAGGATCATCCCATGGTGCTGTTTTGTATTTGATCGTACGGAGTTTTGTGGAGAGGTCTAGGTAGTACCAGGTGGTGTTCCAATGTTGAGCGATTGTAGTGTTGATGAAGCGGATGGCGTCTCGGCGAGATAGGAAGTTGTGTGGTTCAGTTTGACGGAGCCGACTTCTGTTGGCCAGGCGATCGGCTTTCTCGTTTCCTTAGATTCCGGAACAACCCGGAATCCAACAGAAGACTATTGCAGGAGATGAAGGGATGTCATCTAGGTGCTGGATATGCAGATCTTTGGAGGTGCCGTGTTCGAGGGCTGCCAGCACACTGGCACTATCGGTGAGGATGACATTCGGTATGTCGGTGCATAGTCCTTCGTCAGCGGCAGGTCGGATGGCTAAAGCTTAGGCAGAAAAGATGGATGTGTGGTCAGGAAGTTTGATGGCGCAGTTATCGAGGCTAGAATGGATCCCACAGCCGGCTGATTCACGATGAACGGAGCCGTCTGTAAAGATAAGGTGATGGTGTTTATAGTTGGTACGGATCAGGTGTGTAAAGGTGCTATTGGCAATGTGGTTGCTTTTTCCGGTTCCCCAGAGTTTGTGTTTTAGTTCCCAGTCTATTGCAGGAGTACGGTGATACCACGGACGTATACCCCGGCGGGTAGATTGGATGATGGATGGAAGCTGATGGTTGGTGAGTTTCTCAAGGATCCGGGCTGCAGTTGCGACGATTCTGTTGGTGAAAACATGTTGGAAAGGAAAGAAACTGCTTTCACAAAGAAAGGAATGGATCGGGCTGGCAACAAAAGAACCAGTGGCGTAGCGGATGGCTGTGTGGTAGATGGGTGCTACTCTCTTCCCGAAGGTTGCTTTCTCGCGGGAAACAATCTCGATGCCGTAGAGTAGTTTGGGTAGGAGCCAGGCGTTGATGATGCGGTTCATAATTTTTGAGTACATTTTTAGCTGTGTGCAGCCCTATTTTTGCTATGGAATTGCAAAAGCTTCGATTGTTTCTGGTTTGTTTGCGTAACACTTATCTTTGACGGTGGTGATACGACGGTGATAAATAAAAGGACTAGTGGTGTCAAATACTCGTAGCTGCCCCTTGATGGCCAATCTACAGCAGAATTCGACAATTTTTTTTTTTGCAAAAGGCTGAAGAATAAATTAACAAAATAAGGTTTGACTATTTTCAATTCTTCATCTTCATGGATTCATCTTCAAACCCATTTTTCATTGCTAAGAATAAAAATTAATTCGTTCTTTATGAATAAAAAAAGAATTAAAATTACTAATATTCAAGGGTTAACATGATTTTCTAGCAATTCGGCCATATTGCACATGATTATGTGAAAACATGATTTTCTCTTAATTCTACGAAAAGCTTTTTCACTGTATATATTTCCCAAATTTGTCATACCTTCTATACTAATACACCAAATTACAAAACAAAAATCATTCAGAACAGAATACATTTTTTACGGAATACATTAATAGCAGATTGAAAACTGTTATTATAGTTTTGGTAGTGCGGTTGTGAGACAAAATCATGCTATTTGGGTATTTTCTACTAAGGTCCGATACAAATACCGGCTTAGCCCTGCCTTAACTTAATTATTGTTAAACATTGTTCTCATTAAATTTGTATTAGATCTACACTAATAAGTTGGAATGTCTGAAATTATCGTAGACAATTTCGACAATTTTCGTAGGAGCTTGTTTCGACGGTCTTCTTCTTCTTCCTTGGCACTACAACATCGAGAGGTCTCGGCCTGCCATTTCTAGCTTTCTGTGACTTGATTTTACCCGTAGTAAAGTAGTCAGCCCTACGTACGGGGAGGCGGTCCAGATGGGATTTGAACACCGGTCCTGCCGTGTGAAGACCGGCGCCGTTGTCGCCTCGGCCACCTCGGTTCTTGGCCCATTTTAGTTCATTTTATACAAAATCCTAATGTCTAAAACATCCTCCAACCATATCAAAACCTTAGCAAAAAAACAAAAAGGAAATAATTTAAAAACTATTCTGGTTCTTTCGTAGGAACTGTTTACTTTTTTTAAACTCACTTTGACCGTCTACAGCGAACTAATTTTGATCATGCTAGATCAACTCTTTTTGAAGAAAAGCATTGAAACAGTTCAACTTACGTTAAACAGCTGATTAACCAAATTCCGTAATCCAATAATCATATTATAATATTTAGATTCAACAATTCCAAAAGCTCTAAAGTCTAGATAATAGTCAAATTTTACAAACCTTTTACGCTTTTAGGTTGAATACTGGTCGTAATTATTCTTCAAGAACGACTTCCCCTTATTTAATCAAAGAGTGGTTTGTGTTCATTCGGATAGTAGTATTAGTAGAGCCTTAGATTTATTTAATTTTATTTTTTTTTTCAAGTAATTTAACATTAATTTGGTGAAATTGTTTTTTTTTATTATTGTTACGTAAACGCAAATTGTTTGAAAGATATTCAAACAGTGGGACTATAAAAATGGTTGCTCTTTTTAGAAAAATAGGATTTTTTCCGTTATTCAACCAACCGAATGTCACGAAATTTGTAAAAATAAAGTTTTTAAATGGGAAACAAATCATCAAACTGATAAGTAAAAGCTTCATAAACAAACGATGCAATAATGTGTAAATACAGGGTGCGGCTGTAGGAGGTGGCACCAGTGTACTATGCGACGCTTAGTGCATAAATGTTATGGATGTTAGTTTTTGACGCATCACCATGGTTTTTTACGGTATCCCAAATATTTTTGGTTTTGTTTTAAGTTCTTTTGAGGGTATTCCAGATATTGGTATTTGCTCCGAGTTATTTTACGATTTTATATATTTATCGTACATAACGACCAGCAATACAGCCAGCCGTTGTATTCATTATTTTACTGTTTTCTTTCTATAACTAGATGTTATGCCCGTTTTCAGAATTTTTAAAACAGGAGTTTTTACTAAAACATCGAACATCTCCAGAAACAACTTCAACGCAACAACCACAATAGACCTGGACAACAACCCCACAGTTATGATACATCCCCAGCCGAGCATTCCCGGGATATGGCAAATAACAGCGAGGAAATGATTTGTTGCTCTTTGTGAACTTTCAATTCGTCGTCAGATGCAGTGTTGTCAATACGGCATCGTGCCGTTATACTTGATAAAAATAAATAAATAAATACTAAATAGAAGAGCAACTCAAATCTTGTCCATTTACTATATGGTTTGAATTCATGTGCTTTAAGTGTTTGATTTAATTTAATTATTAAGAGAAAATCATTTATTCTTGGGAAACATTCAAAAACCTACGGGACAACACCAAACATATATAGGAAACCTTAAAAAAAATCGAAACAAAACCAAAACAATTAAGCGTTTTCTCTACTTAGGTGAAAGAAATTAATTTAAAAAAATCACAAACAAAAAAATTAACTAAAGACCCAAAAATATATCAGCAACATTCTGGAAGTAACACGGCATCCAGAAGTCGAGCCTGGAATCGGGATACAAACTTAATTTAATCCATTAACTAGCGGCACCCGATCATATCTTTCCAGCCCATTCGCTGCGCATTTTCATATCTGCCCCGATTCCCGCGTTCATCGAACATCATTCCGTTGCCATGTCTTATTGATTCAATTATTTTATATTATCCAACACCAGGCAGCACAGTCCGAGTCCCCAGTCACAGCGTCCACTAGTGGTCAGATTGAAATGGCACAAAACAAGATAACGAAAGTCCCTCCCGAGCTGGTGGAGCTGGGCCCAGCCAGCGCCAGTCTTTCTGGCATTTCCTTGTTTTCGTTCCCCGATTTTGACCCTGCTTAGTGCCGGGTTTCTTTCGATTGTTGGGGTTTTTGTTTTCTTCTTCAGCTATCCTTAACTTTGGGCAAATTTACAGCCCTACCAGCCCCCTCGAGCCACTGGTTTCGGGTGGCCAGTAGTTTAATAGCAGAAAATTGACCCAATCTGACGTGATTGCCATATTCAATGTCGACCGGCTCGGCTCGCCAATTCTTTCGAGCGCTGACGTTTGCTGGACCGCGCGTTTAAATTCTGCTCTTTGGCGCGTACGGCTGCTTCTATTTACCATTATTCAGCAGGATTTTTATTCAATGTTGAATTTGTGCTGTGTCAGTGCGATTACATGCAAATCAGTTTCCTTGTTGTCGTGCCTTGGAGGTTCTTGGGTACAATGCAGACGTACGTGCAGCCTTTTGATCGGTGGGCTTTCCGTTTATATTATTTTTAAATTCTTCTTTAGGCAGGATGTAGTGTAATAACAGTGTTTATTTTAATCAAACCGAATCTGGGAAGGCAGGACGAGACAAAAATTTCCGAAAATACATACAACATAATAAACACCTTGTAGCTAGGATGGACATTTTTATTTCGTACCATTAACACAGCCCCAGATACAATCAGTTCGGGCTAAATCATGCGACCACGACTCTTTAACCAACCATTAGGAATTGTTTTCTTCAAATGGACATTTGGAAGCTCCACACAAACGCACTCAAACTCACACAGAAAAAGATAAAACCGCTGCCCATTTTTTGTCGCTAGCTCGAGCCATAATTCATACTCGAGGATTCCGCACCGTGGTACTAATCTTTTTAAAAGCTTCACAAAACCGTTTCGCCTTTGTGAAATTCACAAGAGGATTGCAGCTTTGCCCCGACCTCCGAGAGCGCTCGAGATGTTTTTGCATTATTTTGTTTCATGCTTTTCTCGTTTGCTTCATCAATAGCTTATCCAGTAAAGAGTGGAAACGGAACGGAACGGCGAACACCATACATTGCAGCCCCGTGTGTTGTACTTCATTCCACAGAACTAGCAGCAGCAGGATTCGCAAAATACGAGACACATTAATGGTCTCGCTGCATACCGTTGTACCAACCGCTGGTATGCGCGAGGTGGTACGCTCCCGGTACGCATACCATTCTCTTACGAAAATTGAAAGCTCAACAACGGCAGAAAGCACATGAGGCTTGAAATAAAGCGCACGCAGACCAGCACAGCGAGAGAGTATGTTAGAACATATCTAAATAACCTCCCAAACTCGCCAACTAAATCCCAGCAGTAAGGTTAGCTCAAATGAACAGATGTGGTGCGTACGTTGCTGGCCTGCTCGTACCGTGCCGAACCTACTGCGGAAGCATAACCATAACCGTAACATGAAGAGCACATTACTCATATGATAGTGCCCTTTTCCTCATGGTTATGGCCGGTACGTGTCCGTCCCTCTGGTGGTTGGTCGAAATAATCGACAACGCTACACGATATGGGTAAGATAAAACAGATTTTATTTACGGAAAACTCGGAACAGAAGGAAAAATGCCGAATGCCGAACAGCAAAAAAAAATCAAGCCACTGCCCACCCAATCACAGAATCAAATGAATGTTGGCACAATAAAAGTGAGGTTTAGATCTTTATTTTTATTTCAGCAATAGTTGCTACGCATTCGGCTCGGTATCGATCCGCTGGGTCGACGTCATGTTTGTTAAGTGAATGCGTTTACTAAATCACAGTTCATTGTGACCAACCGCAGTTATGGCGGAACGGTATCGCGGATTCCTTTTAGAGACAGTCAACAATCAAACAACAGTCAACGGATATTTCATGCTGTTTTCGTTCCAAAGGAGAATAAAGAAAACTGAATGAAGCATTTTTTTTGCCAATTCGTTTGATTTGATTTTCATCTGTGGTCACACTATGATATCCGCATTTTAATCAATAAGGCTTCATTAAATTGAGGTTTGAAATGAGGCTATGAGGCTTCTCCAATGGAAAAAAATCAGTCAACGCTTACTGTTGCTCTAGCGCCTCTTGGCGGCATGTTTATTCAGTCAATCACGATATTAACGCGCCAAATTTGATCAGTGCTATGAATGTTTTTAACTTCTCCCAGGACTTTTGAGCCTGGACAATAATAGTCAACACGACACGAGTTCAACAATCCTTCTTCATCTCGAACACGGCTTAAAGGGTTTCGTCATCTTTAGACAGAGTCCATGTCTCTGAAGTCCCAGATGACCCAGCTTTGTCCTCAAGATGTAGTATGACCGATTAGTAGCCAGCAGCTTGATGCGTATTGCATCGTTTTTGTTGACGAGGGATAAGCTTTGGACGGTTTCAAAGGAACGATCACCTATCTTAGGTGAAAAAACCTCGAGAGATCTTGACCTGCCGTTACTGACATCCCTTGATTTTATTTTACTCGTAGCCAGATAGTCGGTTGGAGATAGGCGTCCGGACGGGATTCGGTAACTTTTTGATATGTACATCATCCCTGCGTAAATCAGTGTTTGTTAACAGGTGATGCCATCTTCTATGTGGTTTTGGTATTTAGTCCTTTAAGACATAACTAGAAGTACTGATGATTATATTCATTATCATGGTTTGAGAACTTCTCCCAGAGAGTTAAAAAAATATTAATTTACATTACATATCTTGTGACTATGAACCATACTATGAACTAACTCATCACCGAGAGAACTAATGAAACCTCATCAACAAGATTTTAACCCTGGATTAACCCTTTTAAACTCCTACTCATGGATATATTTTTCATCCCATGTCCATACCCAGGTCAATATTACTTCTGGGATTATACATATAATCCCAGGTCAAAATTTTTAATCCTGGCCCAGGTGTCAATTAGCAACCAACTAGGCAACGATAGGCTAAGCGGGTTATCCTATTGAGTTGAATATGGAGTTTTGTGTGATATTCTTCACCATTAAGACGGAAGATGTGACTCACAACAGTAACGTTAGTCAAAGCTCGATTTCCTCACCCGTTTCAGCTGCATTTCAAGCTTCTTAAAACACTATTGGCCAGTTTAAATCTGACCATATCAGGATGTATTTTACTTAAACCTAGAGCTACGTGCCACACTGTTTCCATCATCTGGGATGCGAATCACAATACGAAAAAATCTTTATCAGCAGTTTTTTTTACTGTTATGGGTGCTGAAAAAATGCTAGAGCTTTTATATATTATATGAATCCAACCGACTATAAATAATTGGATGGATCGCGTGAAAGAAAAACAGTGAAAATCAATCAGCCAATGCGCACCTTTTTACCATATTACACCTGCCTTTACATAGCGATACGTATATCCATCGAAATTTAAATCATTACCTACCGAGCGTTAACTGCAAGTCAATTAAAATTGGCGGTTCGTGATGCGACTAATTGGTGGGCCAATTTCTCACTTATTAAATACCTTGTTGAATACATGGTTATCGGATGGGATGCATGTGAACAAATGATAGGCATCAAAACGCTATTACGTATCATCATACCCATGAATAAAGAAAAAAGTTATAATATTTACCCTTGTTAGTCGTATTTACGTAACATGCACTCAGTCTTCTGCGCGTTCCATCCGACCGTACATAATCGCACCCAACACTGGAAAAATAGTGGTCTTCAAGTAGCACAAATCAAACATCATTCCTCGAAGGACACATCACAGCGCTTAAAAGCGGTCCCATCATCCCGTTGCGTCCATCGGGATAGCGACAACAACCGAATGTAATGCTGCGGTTCTACAAAATCAGCAATTTGGGCAACGTGTGGCAACTGTTACACGTATTTATTTCTACACCGCAATAAAGCCAATACCGTGTCACCCGCACAACACCGACTTGTGGCCAGGTTTTGTGGCGTTACAGTTGCTCTGTTTGCACAGCACAGCGTTTGCTGGAGCAACTTTTCCTACATGCTAATTGTTCTCCGTGTTCTTGGAAGAAAGTTTTCAAATCTTGATAGCATTACTGTCCCATTTTCGCCACGTGCTTTCACTTTGGTTGTTTCGCGTAGCTTGCGTGCGTGCGTATGTATGTACATATGCGATTGTTGGAAATTTTTTTTTCTTAAGAATTCGGGCCATCACACAAGAGTCACATGTGTGCTGAACGATGCGGGTGAATTTAGACTGTGTTTTGCCTCCCTTGTACTTCCAATTATTGTGACAAATCAGCGTACGTCTTTGGCTGGCAGATATCTCTCACAACGGAAGACGGAAGAACGAAACGGAGCTCATGGCAGGATCAACTTGTGGCATTGCAGGCAAACGCATTGCGGGAAACGCTTTTCTGAAAAGGTATTCTTGTATCTTTCTTCCTTTTGATGGTTGGCGGGCTGGAGTGAACCGAGCTTAAAGGTTTTTAAATTTTCCTAATACATTTCAACGGAGACGATAGAATTCCTTAGGAATTGAAGTCTCTTTAAGGCTTTATAACGATATAAACAAATTCTTACAGTACTATGCTTGAGAATAACGAATACGAATTAATTTCATGCCTATTTTACTGCATTAATGATAATATTATTCCTTAACCATGCCTTCGAAACACATCGATGGAGGCGCCTGGTGGTTCTTAGCCAACAAAACGAAGCGTTTATAATCCGATGTCTTTTTCTTTTCTCAATAAATTATTTAAGAATTTCTTCCTTCATGCCTTAAAATAAAAAACTATTTTTATAAAATTTTAAAAAATATAAAAAACTCAAAGCGAAAAAGAAGCGAAAGGTAATGTTAGAGCATTACAGATGCCGGACCAAAGGGCAGATAGAAAAGAAATTCACCAAATGAACCATTTGAAACCATTTGAAGACAATCAATATACAAATTTTAGATCCATGAGCAGTACTGTGAGGTCATTCTCAAAGCAAACCTGCAGCTTGATTTTATTGATGGACTGACTTCAGTATTTCCACTGATCGTGACCGGGAAGGAATTTGTGATATTTACGCTGGATTATTCAAAGCTATGTTGCTCGCTTGGCGTTCAGTGAATTACTGTGTATTCAATGTTCGTCAGAGTTCATTCTACAATTAATTCTAATTCATGGAAGTTTCTTGCGGAGCTATACAATTCAATAACCTTCACCCTAATTATTTTATGAAACACCTTACCACAAATTCATACCATCTCCTTAATTATTGATGAATTAATATGAATATTTCCCCAATTAAAAAAACGTAATTAGTCGAGCTCGTAGTCTTATACACACTAGTATTCTAACATGGTCACATCAGGTACGAATAACTGATAATTGAAACTTAATAACTGAAAGATTTATCATAACTTTAATTCATGTCACAAGCAAGATAATCGGCTGTGAGCGTGTATTGAGGTTAAACAAAATCCGTTTAATCAGTTGATCGATTGCGTACTGATAGGTTCTCTTTGACCCATCATGATCTATCTCCTGGAACTAATATTCTTTCTATCTTTGTGTGTGTCCTGGTGCCTCGGAGCCACCTGGTGGTGGGATTCAGAACCTAGCGGGATTTGTGCGAACGATCAAATGACATCCGATCTGCAAACAGCAGTCATCTGTACCGCATGGAAAACATACCTGCACTCGTAATCTTCTGCTGCAAGAATTCGCAAAAAAATTATCGAACAAGAACGTTCATTCTGCCTCCAGCTTCCGTGGCGATAAGACGTGTTTCGCTTCGAAGCGTCAAACGGATCATTTGCGTACGGCAGATAGTGGTCATTGTCCTCGTGTGCGATAGCGTAATCAACGTGATTACCCGTATCGCACTAATCGGTGTCTCCGCCTTTCTCCGGCTTTCGCTCGGAGTTTGTGTTTAACGATCGTGTGGCGCCTAGCCCCGATCAACGTGTGTTCTTAGTGTTGTGAGTGTGTGTATCTGCCGATCGTTGCGATAAGCAAGCGTATCGACGCTGCATCGTCGCATCGATCGCGAACTGTCTTGTGTGAGTGTGTGTGAGTGTGTGTGCTCGTGCGCGCGTGGTTGCTTATCGTGTATACCGGTAAGTTTTGTCTACCCCTACTTCCCCCGTTGTCTCCGGTCCTGTCATGGGGACCGACTTATCGGATTCGGAGAGGGAGATAGAGCCGAATGTGAAGCGTAAGCCTGGTCGCCCTAAGGCCGCTCCTGCCACTAAAAAAGTGGCACTAGAAGAGAGACCTTCTACCTCGAAGGCATTGTGTAGTGCCCCGCTGGCAAATAGTTTTTGTACCCCGCTGGCGAAAAATGATGATCAGCCATCTGAGCATCGAGCTCGTGCTTACCCGGTGTCGTGGGAGGGTAAGCCGCTAGTGTATTTTATGCCACGCACTAAACAGCTCGACGTGAGGACGATCGCGGCATCGTTATTTAAAAAGTACCCGGGCGTTGCCGATGTGTTTCGGATGCGCCCTAATAAGATCAGGGTCACCGCAAAGGACCGGGCTCAAGCCAATGTAATTGCGGCTGATCCAGATTATACGGAGCACTACCGGGTTTACATCCCTGGTAGTCTGGTTGAAGTGACCGGCGTGATTGAGGATTTTGATTACCCGGAGGAGGAAATTTTGAACTTTGGGGTGGGAGCTTTTCTAGCACCAGATACCCCAAAGGTAGAAGTTCTTGAGGTGAAAAAGCTTTTCAAGCTAGACCCATCAACAAAGGACGAAAAAAAATATATTCCGACCTCCTCTCTCCGGATCACGTTTGAGGGAACGGTACTTCCGCAGGCCCTCATCCTAGAAGGCCTCCGGATACCCATCAACCGGCCATACGTGCCAAGGGTGGCCACCTGTTCGAAGTGCAGCCGGATTGGACATGCCGATCCGTTCTGCACTCGCAAGATTTGCTGCGGAAAATGCAGAGGGGCTCACGCTACCGAGGAGTGCAAAGCCCCATCCCAAAAATGTTCGCATTGTCGGGAGGAGTGGCATGAGGTTGCATTGTGCCCAGTGTACCGGAAACTGCAAAGGGAGCAGACCAAAACGGTAGCCGAGCGGGCACGCGGCTCATACAGCGATGCTCTAAAGGGAGCAAACGCATCGAACCCCTTTGCAGTGCTGGATAACACGGCTGCAAATGGCGAGACCAATCCGACTGCACTGGAACAGGTGCCACCGAGATCGGTAAAAGCACTGAGAGTACCTTATAAAAAGGTACAACGGAAGGTCTTAAAGACGAAAATTAAACCATTGGCACCACAGCGCCTCGCTAAAGTTTCTCCTCCCGTCCCAAAACGTGACGCTGATCCCAAAACTCCCGCCCCCCAAATTGCCAGGAAGCAGCCCAAGAAGAAGCGATCACCTCGGGCCGAAGTTCCTTTGGAAAACCTAGCTTTTCCAACTGAGCCCAAGGGCTTCCCGAGGATCCCTACACCGTCCCTTTCCGAGATCCTAGAATCCCTCCTCTTGACCCTTAACCTCCCGCAGCATCTGCATATGATCGCAACTTGGGCCCTTCCTTTCCTGAAGGGGATGATCAAACAGTGGCTGGCTCAATGGCCATGCTTAAGTATGATGGTCCGTTTGGATGATTAATGGTTCCTACGGCTACTATCATACAGTGGAACTGTAGGAGTTTGCTTGGCAAGCTAAACTCCTTTAAAGCATTAGTGGGCCAACATAACTGCGATGTGTTTGCCCTCTGTGAAACTTGGCTATCGGATGAAATAAAATTAACCTTCCCGGGATATAACATAATCCGTGAAGATCGCGTTACTAGGGGTGGGGGGGTACTGATTGGTGTTCGAAAGAGTCACACTTTCACCAGAATACCTACCCCTAGACAAGAAATAATAGAAACTGTCGCAGTTAAGGCAAAACTGGGCGTTGTTCACGTGACAATTGCATCCATCTATATCCCCCCGATAGCCAATAATGAAAAGGAAAAAATTGAAAAGTTCAAAGAGGATCTTGGAAATTTAGCAGTGGTCTTGCCTGGACCGCTTTTGATCCTGGGAGACTTTAACTCCCATGGAATCGACTGGGGGTGCGATAAGGATGACATTCGCACTCCTATCATCCGAGATTTCTGCGACAGATTTGGGTTTTCGATTCTCAACTCAGGAGAGGCAACTAGGATGCAGACACCTCTAAGTAGGGCGAGTGCACTGGACCTGTCTCTATGTCCATCAGCAATGGCCCTGGATTTTAGTTGGAAGGTGATCCAGGACCCTATTGGCAGTGACCACTTGCCGATAGAAATTTCCTACATCAAGGGAGGATGTCCAGTAGAAAAAACCTCCCACTCCTTGGTGGGACAAGGATTGCCAAGCGGCTTTCACCAAGAAGCGTGAGGCATTTAAAGCCTTCCGGGACACGGGCTCGAGGTCCTTATATGAAAAATATAAAGGACTGGAGAGAACGTGCAAAAACCTGTTGAAGGCGAAGAAAAAGGGTTATTGGCGTAGATACGTGAATAATCTAAAACCCGCCACTTCACTTAATTCGCTTTGGAGAATGGCTAGAAGGATGCGAAACAGCAACAACATCAATGAGAGCGAAAGCTTTTCTGGCGAGTGGCTGTATGAATTTGCCCACAAGCTTTGCCCCGATTTCGTTCCTGCGCAAAGCTTTACACAACATGCGCCTGGTAGTGACCCTAGGATGGATTCACCGTTCACAATGGTAGAGCTGTCATTTGCTCTCCTATCAAGCAAAAATTCCTCCCCAGGTCTGGATCAGATTGGTAGCAAATTGCTTCAAAATCTGCCCGACATAGGGAGGAAACGTCTGTTAAGCATCTTTAACAATATGTTGGAGGTCAACAGCGTTCCGCAAGAATGGAGAGAAGTGAAAGTCATCACTATCTTGAAGCCTGGCAAACCGCCATCAAGACACGATTCGTATCGGCCAATATCGTTACTGTCGTGTCTGAGGAAACTCCTTGAAAGGATGATTCTTTTTCGGTTAGAAGAATGGTTGGAATCGAACAACCTTCTCTCGAATACCCAGTTTGGTTTTCGTAAAGCCAGGGGTACTAATGACTGCTTAGCCCTTCTGGTTACAGAAATTGAGCTTGCTCGTGCACGCAAGCAGAACATGGGATCTATTTTCCTGGACATACAGGGGGCTTTTGACTCAGTATCACCATACAAGCTGAGTCAAAAACTAGAAAATGTGGGGCTGGGTCCAAAGTTGAATAACTTTCTGTTCAACCTTTTGTCGGAGAAAGCTATGAATATCAACAATGGTCATGTTCAGCTAAAGCGGACCAGTTTCCATGGACTAGCACAAGGGTCCTGCTTGAGCCCCCTGTTATACAACTTTTATGTTAGCGAAATAGATTCTTGTCTAGCTCCGAACTGCAGCATTAGACAATTGGCTGACGACGGCGTCATATCTTTTGCAAGCAGGGACGCCGCCGAAATACAACTGGCTTTACAAACCACTTTGGACAACCTTGCCGAGTGGTCTGAAAACCTTGGTATCAAGTTCTCTGCAAAGAAAACTGAGATGGTAGTCTTTTCTCCTTTTAGCGACACGACGAAAAACAGGGAGAAAAGACTATTTGACCCGAAAATTGATGTCTTTTTGTACGGTGAAAAGATATCAACCACCGACAATTTTCGATACCTTGGTGTTTGGTTCAATTCAAGGCTAAACTGGAGTACACATATCAACCATCTGGTGCAAAAATGCAGTAAAAGAATCAACTTTCTAAGGACAGTCACAGGATTCTGGTGGGGCGCACATCCATCAGACGTCCTGCGACTGTATAAGACAACGGTACTATCCGTGTTGGAATATGGCAGCATATGCTTCCATTGGGCATCCAACACGCATATCCTCAAACTAGAGAGGCTACAGTATCGTTGTCTTAGACTCGCACTAGGGAGCATGAAATCAACACACAACATGTCCCTAGAAGTGATGACCGGAGTGATGCCGCTAAAACTTCGTTTTGAAATGCTGTCGCTTCGCCTTCTAGTCCGTTCTTCAGTATCAAATCCCTTGATCGAAGAAAATTTTAAAGCGCTTCTAGAGACAGGTTCTAAGAGCAAGATCTTGAAAATCTATGAAGATTTTGTTGCCCTACAAGTGCATCCTAGCGCTCCACAGGCATTAAACCGTGCTGCCCTTCCTGAGACCTACAGTTCCCTTTTAACAACAGATTCCTCGTTGCACGAGGAAATTAAGACCATACCGAATGATCTTCGCCCGATGGTAGTTCCGGGCATTTTCAGGGATAAGTATGGCGATTTAGACCAAAGTAGCCAGTATTATACTGATGGATCATCTTCTAAGGAAGGCACCGGCTTCGGCGTTTTTAGTGAGTCCGCCGAAGCATTTTTCAAATTGCGGGAGCCGTGTAGTGTCTACACCGCAGAACTAGCCGCAATCCTGTACGCACTATTGATTATAGCAGCGAGACCTTCGGATCAGTACTTCATTTTTACAGATAGCCTTAGCGCTATTGAAGCACTAAGATCCCCGAAGGCTGTTAAGAGCCAGGATTTCCTTGTCATTAAAATCATAGAATTGCTTGGCTCCATGTTCGACAAGGCGTTCAGGATTTCGCTAATTTGGGTACCTTCTCATTGTGGAATTCCCGGCAACGAGAAGGCAGACTCACTGGCCAAAACAGGCGTCCAACAAGGCGCATTTTACGACCGTCCGATCTCGGCCCGAGAGTTTCTTCGTCTACCACAGCAGCTTTTCCTGTCTCGCTGGCAGAGCATGTGGGAGGCGGATGATCTCGGGCGATTCCTTTTCTCGATCTCTCCGCAAGTGTCCCTGCGGCCTTGGTTCGGTGGGCTCTCTGTAGACCGGGCGTTCATACGCATGATGTCTCGACTTATGTCGAATCATTTCGCGTTGAACGCTCATCTGTAGCGTATAACTCTGGCTCAGACGAAGGTGTGTGGCTGCGGTGACGGATTTCACGATGTGGATCACCTTCTGTGGTCCTGCGTGGAGTTTGAAACCGCAAGACCCTCCTTGTTGGGCGCAGTCGAGAGCATCGGCAGACGACCGGGTATAGAAATTAGAGAAGTGCTGGCGACCAGAGACCTCGCATACATGAGGCTCATCTTCCAATTCGCCAGAGACAACGGCCTTATCCTTTGATTCCGCATCCCCATTATCCTACCAAACCATATCCGCGATTCCTTTTTTGTTATTCGTTGTGTTGTCTTTGTCGTAAGTGTTAAGTGTTTTTTTTTTTTGTAGTGCCACGGGTGATCCGTTGACAAAGCAACAGCATCCGGGGTCAAAGTCGGCACTGTCGTAAGAAGGGAGGCAGAATTTTCTGTAACAGTGTTCTTCATCTCTGTCTAGCCTTGATGGGGCGAGCTCGGCCTTGCTGGCGTTGGGTTCGGAGGTGGTCGGCGGGTTCAACCCCGTAATTAGCAGAGACCCTGCTGTTACGGGATGGAACTCGCCGATAGCTTCTGAGTTCGGTGCTGGCTTGATCGAGCTTGGGCTATCACTGCTGGGCAGTTTGAGGAACACTGTACGCAGGCAAATGTTTGTAATGTCCCGATTACTGTTTTCTTTTTGTTTTGTCACAGTCTAGATCCGCTACACGGAAGGATGTTCCGTTCCACACCCCACACTACCACCAACACAGCAACAGAAAGCAATAGACCCGGACCAAACCATCAACACAACCTCCACAATAGACATGAACAACCACACTGCAATCTCCACACACCGACAACCGAGCATGCCCGGGATAAGGCAGAATAACAGGGAGGAAATGCCTTGTTAATATTTGTGAATTTGTAATCGTCAACACATGCGGTGTTGACAATACGGCGTCATGCCGTAATACTGGAATTATAAAAATAAGAACGTATGGAAGGGGTTCCTGTGCTCAGCTTACATCAGGTTTGCTCAAATTTTTGAATTTACAAAACATGATCACCAAGTCCAAATACTTATCTTTATGTTCCAATGTGCAATCACATATATTTACAATTGGATTATGCTTTAGTTTTAAATATTCAAAAGGTTCTTGCGCGTACCATGCAATTAATATGAATGAGGAATTAAAAATATGTCTAGAACGCAGAGATTTTCAAGGAACACACAAACAGACAGAAGAAAATAGATCTGGAGAATCTTTAAACTCAGGCAGCAAGCCTTTTTTATAGCAAGCCTAATAAACTTGACATCTAAGGCTTTACAAATCAAGATTAAATACAAAGCCGACGTGAATGCGGTGGCTATAGGAGATTCGAGCGAAATATCTTTGAATGGTTTCAATCCTAGGGGAACGCTCGATAAAAGATGGACATTAAATAGCACAGATATACTCCAAGAGAGCACAAAGCTACAGAATAATGTCCGAGGACAATTTTGAAAAATTAGGAACAAATTATTGAAATAAAAGAGTATTGTTGGCTTTCAATGTAGCTTCATCAACATCGTGTGTTGTCATCGAGGCTACGAATTGATGTAACACTACATACATGATTCAGATACAAAGCATAATGAGTGGACTTAGGACATTACCTTTGGAGACCTTGCTTCCATCCAAAGCCAACTTCAAAATTACAAGCATCACTGGTGTTCCATAGACCAAGTCTTTGCAAAAGTTTCGAAAACTAATTAGCATATCATCATTCACACTCAACAACTCGTGCACAGGTCTTCCTTATTAGTACATAAAATAACAAGTTTTCAGGCAAAAACAGCTTTAAACAGCTTTATGATGAAATTATGAATGCATTTTTCCTCAGTTTTTAGGACAAATCCAAAATTATGTTTAAAAAATACACTCAATCCAAACCCCCCCCCCCCCCCACACCCACGATTATACATTAACTCTATGGCCCGTAATGCTTCCCACTTCGAGCATCTCAATAAAACTCATGCAATGCTGTGCAGCCTTCGTGCATTGTTTAGAAGAAAAAAATGCATAGCTTTAGTTTGCGCCATCTCAACCAGATGCTGATTTGCCAAGGCGGTGTGCAATATTTTGTAACCCATGTTTCAATTCAAAGTCCTACGGTACGGTACCATCCCTCTCCCCAGATAGTGGTTTTCTCACCTCCAGATAAGGCCACGACGCAGGGCTGGGCTCGGTAGTTACAAAACCGGACAAATAATTTTCTGGTTTCCATGTGCCGCATCCAATTCCACTGCCACCGAGCAAAGCAAAAAATAAGTCACACACTGACGTGAAAAACAACACACTAGGCCAGTATTAATGGCGACCGGAACAGTGAGCCGAATGGCATGGAAGCACCTTCCACTATCTTCATGGATTCTGGATGTGTCTGTGACACACACACACACACTCAACGGGCTTCATTTAGGTCAAATGAAGTTCTCCAGGTGGTTCATACTGTAGGAACTGGAACGTACCTTAGCAAATGCTTTTTCACTTGCATAGTTATTCCAGAACACAATGAAGATGAACAGTTTGCCTCAAAAAATGACGCACGTGACTTTGCCTCCGTGTCTTTTGTTTCGGTACAAACAAACAGCAGAAAAAAGGGGTTTTGTCTTTACTGTCGCTGCTAGGCAATCCTGGATCCACACTACTTACATACGTACGTCATCCTGGTTTTTTTAAATCTTAACTTGCCTTACATAAAATTTTAGCAAAGATTGCAATCTACTTAATTATTTAGCCAACCTTCACCGTCCATGTCCAGTCCAATTCGTTGTGCTCATTCACCTGGATCCACCCGGAAAAACAATTATTTACCGAAGCTCACACAATAATTAAGTAACGTTAACGGCCAACAAAGTTATCCCAGCAGTAGCATTGAATTGTTTTCAAAGTTTCTTAGAACAGGAAAAGCGTCTTCATTACATTCTATTTACCCAGCTCATTTGGCATTCCTAGTAAGCAACCTCGGCAATCAATTCATCGGTTCGGATGGTATTGATTTTATTCGGAATGCCAAATTTAGCAGAAGCGTTCCTGCTTTTTTTGGTGGAAGTTGAAATGGTTTCGCTTTCTCAGAACACAGTTCATTTATTTATACATAAATCGAAGCAAAAAAAAAGAGTCTCAAAATATACCTGTAAAAACGCTTTAAAAACATATGTATAAATTACACCGGTCGTGAAGGGAGGAAACTTGTGATATTTGGGAATTTCTAAAACTGGAGCGGATAATTGAATATGTGTTATGCGTTTGGAAGTTGCTTTTGTAATGTTTATTCAACCGTCAGATTTGTACATAATTCAATTACTCTAGTTCACTTTTCTTACATTGGCGTCTGGTTTATACTCTCTGCTCGTAGTGTTGTCAAGTGTTGTTTATTTTTCATGCAATAACAATTCAAAATATTTTCATGCAAATTAATTAATCATACTAATTATCCAAATTCAACATTCCGGCCACCAAAAGAGAATTCTTTTAAATGCATGAAACTATGTGATCGACGTGTAAACTTAACTTGACTTGACGCTCCAAATGTCAACAACTGTTGTTTACTATTTCGCACGTGTATCCTTCTTCCGCTCTAACCTCTCTGTTCGATTGGATTGGGTAGTAACGCGATTCTACTGACGGCTCGAACAATTTCTTTTCCTGTGCCCACTCGTAAAGTTACTACTCTCACTACACCGTCCTTTCCTGGGTGCAAAGCTGTTATTCGCCCTTTTGGCCAAACTGCAGGTGGGGTATTGTCTTCTTTCACGATCACTAATTGGTTCACTTCTAGCTTCACCGGTGTATTGTTCGCGTGCTTTGCCCTGGCCTGTAGCTGCTGTAGATATTCTGGGTACCACCGTGCCCAAATCTCTTGCATCTGCCTTTGCACTAATTGGTACTCCTTCAAACGGTTCGGAGAAATCTTGCTAAGATCTACTTGTGGTACCGCCTGCATGCTACTCCCTATCAAGAAATGGCCCGGGGTTAGTGCTTCCAAATCTGTTGGCTCATCTGATATTGGTATCAATGGACGCGAATTTAAACAAAGCTCAACTTGTGCCAGAAGGGTAAGCATATTTTCTTGCGTCACACTTCTAACTCCTATCGTCTTTAACAGATGCCTTTTAGCGGACTTAACTGCCGCTTCCCAAAGTCCTCCAAAATGAGGCGCACGCGGGGGGATAAACTTCCATACCAGTTCGTTCTCTGCGCACCAATCAAAGATCGCTCTCCTATCACCCTCATCGATTTTCAGCATCCTATAGATGCGATGCAACTCGTGTGCCGCGCCCTTGAACGTCGTTGCATTGTCCGAATGCAATTCGGCTACTTTACCACGTCTCGCGACAAAGCGACGTAGTGCTGATAGGAAAGCAGTCGATGTGAGATCACTCACCAGCTCGATATGGACTGCCCTTGTCGCGAAACATACGAATATCGCGATGTATGCCTTCGTTGGGCTTCGGTTGCGGACGGTCGACTTTAACAAAAACGGCCCACAGTAGTCGACGCCGCTGACGGCAAACGGTCGCGTTGGTGTCACTCGTGACTTAGGCAAATCAGCTACCGCCTGTTTCACCAGCGTTGGCTTGTTCCGAAAGCATGTGTGGCATCGATGGTACACGCTCTTTGCTAAGTTTCGGCCCCCAATCAACCAAAACTTCTGCCGGATTGTTGCTAACATGAATTGTGGCCCCGCGTGCATCTTTTGATGATGAGTGTTCTCGACCAGTAGTGTCGACAGCCGATGTGATGCAGCGAGGACAATCGGATGTTTGGTTGACTCTGGTATGTTGGCGTTACCAAGCCGGCCACCGACGCGTAACACACCCTTTGGGTCGAGGTATGGAGACAACCACTTTAGTCTCGACCTTCCGCTCACCAGCTTTCCTCGTTTCAGGTCGTCCATCTCCTCCGCAAACGAATCATGTTGTGCCCGTTGACACAACCTCAGTTCCGCATCCTGCAACTCCGCCGCTGTAAGCGGTGGAACGGAACTCAATAGCGTCTTCATGTCCGTATTCCGCTTGACGCTGTTGATCGACGTTGACTTGCTCGCCCTGAGGTTGGAGAGGATTCGCAAGCAATAAGCAACAACCCTTCGCAACTTGCCGTACGAGGAATAACGTGCGAAAAGTGTGTTGCTAAAGTCACACGTCGTAGAGGTGATGACTATTTTGGACACCGCTAACCGCTCCTCGATGTCCGTCTCGTTCTCTTTCGCGAGTACTGGTTCCACCGGCCACTCTTCCTGTCCGTAGGACAACCAACGTGGCCCCTGCCACCATCGCTCGCACTGCAGTAACTCTTCGGGCCTCAACCCGCGCGATATATCATCCGCCGGGTTATCGCTACCAGGAACATGACGCCAGCATGAAATTCGGGTCTCCTCTTGTATTTGCGCCACCCTGTTGGCGACGAACGGCTTCCATCGACGAGGTGATGATTTGAGCCAATGCATGACGGTCATGGAATCTGTCCAACAGATAACCGTCGACGATGAAACGTTGAGTGCTCGAATCACCTTCTGGAACAGGTGTACTGCTAGCCGTGCTGCACACAGTTCTAATCTGGCGATGGAATGTGTGTTTGAGAGGGACACCACCTTGGACTTAGCCGCTAGCAATCTAACCGTAGAGCCCCGTGTCGAATCCGAGCGTACGTAACAACATGCTCCATAGGCTCCTTGAGATGCATCCGCGAAGAGATGCAGCTGCAGCCTTTCCGGATTGCTATGTGCCACCAATCGAGGTACTCGCAGTTCGCGTAACACATAGAGCGTTGAGTGGAACCTCCTCCACTCTTCCTGAATCTCCGCTGGTAGCGGACGATTCCAGTCCAGCGTCTTCCCCTCGTGCTTCAATCCCCATAGGCGTTGCAGGAACATCTTGGCGAGTATCACCGTTGGTCCCAACAGACCAAGAGGATCGAAGATTCTGGCCGTGTATGATAACACCAGGCATCGTGTCAGCTCTTCTGCAGGGGTTGGCAAATCCACCCGAAACCGAAACATATCGTTGGATGGTTCCCAAACCAAGCCCAGTGTTGAGACTGCTTGGTCTTCTTGCCAGTCTAGAACTGATTTGATGGCCAAATCGGCGCTTGGAACACCATCAAGCGCAGCCGGTATGTTCGACGCCCATTTCTTTAGTGAGAAGCCCGCTGATTCCAACATCGATGATATCTGTTTACGTGTTTCGATGGCTTCTGAAACACTTGCTGCACCAGTCAGCAAGTCATCCACATAAAAATCATGCAGAACCGGGTCTACGGCTTTGGGGTACTCCTGTTTGTTGTCATGCGCGATTTGTTGCAACGTACGAGTGGCCAAGAACGGAGCTGATGCAGTACCGTAGGTCACCGTTTGTAGCTCATACGTTGCTATTGGTTCGGTTGAACGTTCCCGATATCGAATGCGTAGCAGTTTTCGATCTTTATCATAATGCAGGATCTGCCTGTACATCTTCTCCACGTCTGCCACTAATGCGACAGAATGCTTCCTGAATCGCAAGATGATTGTGAGCAGATCATCTTGTACCGTTGGGCCAATGAGTAAGGTGTCGTTCAAGGAGTAGCCCGATGTTGTTTTGCAGGATGCATCGAAAACAACACGAACCTTGGTTGAAGAACTCGACTCCTTAATCACGGCATGATGAGGGATGTAGCAGTGCGGCTCACTATCGTCGACAGGTTCGGTGAGTTTCACCATGTGTCCCAACTGCTCGTATTCTACCATGAACCTTTTATACTCCTTTTCCATTACAGGATTGGCCTTTAGCCGCCGTTCAACTCCCAACAAACGCCGATCTGCTATATCCCTTGACAAACCCAGGACTTTCTCCGGTTTGGCATTTCGCGGCAACGACACGACATAGCGACCTTGAGCATTTCGCGTAGTCGTGGAAGCATAATACTTCTCACACAGGTCTTCTTCCAAAGACAACGCAGGGCCTTCTAAAATGCTCTCAGCCTCCCAGAACCGTTGTAGCGAAGCTGCAATGTCACCTTCATTGGTTGCCAGGTGACACAACCGCAAATTGGGCCCAGAACAACGGGAAGTATTCCCAGAGATCGCCCATCCAAACGGTGTCTCCAACAACCATGGTTTTCCTTCGCCCAGTGACCGCTTCCTTCCAGTGTGTAGTTCCCAAAATGTATCACCGCCAATAACCACATCTACCTTTCCGGGGACGTGGAAAGTAGGATCAGCCAACTTTATATTCGGGAGGAACCACGACTCTACGTTTATCGGTGTGGTTGGAAGATCTGCCGACGGAGTCTTTAGTACAAGGAATTCCATTGTTGTAGAGAAGTCAGCCCCTTTCGATTGAACGGCCGCTGTAATGGAACCCTTGACGTGCTGCATCTGTTGCCCTATACCAGATATGGCAACGTCTACCTTTGACAATGGTGTTAGCAATCGCTGCGCCATGGTTTCGGAAACGAAATTGCACATCGATCCCGAATCGAGAAGTGCCCGCGCATCATACGTGTTGCCGTGATCATCCACGAGCTGGAGAAGGACCGTTTCCAGAAGAACCATTTCCTCATCGGATTGCGCAGCCATGGTAACCGCTGAATTCACATGTAGTAGTGAATGGTGTCGTGCCTTGCACGTAGTGCACCGGTACGACGAGCGGCAATCCCTCACTTGGTGATGACGATTCAGGCAATTCCAACACAGCCGTTCTCGTGTTGCGATTTCCCGCCGTTGGGGTACGTCCTTATTTGCGAATTCCGGACAAACCCGCAAATGGTGAGCCTCCGTGCAACCAAAAATGCACGGTGGTTGTGGTGGCTGTGGCGCTGACATATGCGGTATTGCTCTTCCTGCCGTCGCTGTGTTACCCACCAACCTTGGTCTATGTTCGAATATTTTTTTGCTACCGGCCACCATTCTCGTATTTAGTTCAGTATGGGAAAACTCACGCGTTGACTTAAGGATTCGGACACGACTATGAAGGAAATCTACTAACTCCTTGTACTTATCTTTCGTGTGCTGTGCTGAATGGTTTTCCCAAGCCAAGATGGTCGCCGTGTCCAGTTTCATCAGCAAGAGGTTGGCGAGCGGCGTATCCCAGTACTCAACGGGCTCGTCGAGTTTCTTCAGCCCGTTCACGTGCCGCGTGAATTCATCCACGAGCTGCGCCAATTCATCCACCCTTTCACGGCTCACTGTCGGTAGGTGATGAATCTTCCGGTAGTACTCGCGAACAAGCGTACGCGGGTTGTCGTATCGCTTCAGCAAGGCAGTCCACGTCACGTCGTAATTATCAGCTGTTAAGGTGGTATGCTCGAAGAGCAATCCAGCATCACCCTTTAACGACGACAGCAGATATTGCAGCTTCATGATGTTAGGAATGTCCGCGGAAGAATCAATCATAGCTACAAATCGGTCCCGGAAAGTAAGCCACTTGGTAGAATCACCATCAAACGTAGGTAATTCGATTTTCGGCAGACGCACATTCACAGCACTCGATCGTCCCGTAGTATTCATCGTTGAATTCGCGATCAACACCGAATCACTCACACCCGGGTTCGAGGGTTGCCTTCGTAGAAGGAAACCCTTCACGCGTCGGTAACGCGTGTCCATTTCGCAACGTTCCGCCACATACGTTTCCGCCCCATCCTCATCTAGCTCCGAAACTTTCGCGCTTGCCTGGAGAAAATCTTCGTAATACCTTTCCAGCTGGTCTAGACACACTGATACTTCACTCACTCTATCATCGGTATATTCACTGGTGAACTGTTCCACGGTTTTAATTAGCTCGGCAGCTTGGCGTTTTTTCAGTTGAAACGTTTTTAATTGTTTCGCCATTTTCTCTTTGAATTTTTGGCGCGTAGGATAATCTCACTGTAACTTGGATGCAACTTGTACGCAAACCCAAATTTCGAATGGCGCAAATTTGAAAACGCAATGGGTGTCGTTGCAGTTATGGGTGCCAAATTTGAAATGGCGTGGGTGGCGTCGGTTTTCTTACGCGTTCCGATCGAACTACACAACTCGCTTTTCTGTTCCTTGTTCGTGACACGATGTAATCTTCACGAACACTTCACAAACGTCTCCTTTGCCCGTGATAGCGGGGCAACCAAAGGTTATGATAAACACAACGGATTTAAACGGAGAAATATCACACTTTGAATCACCACTGTACATAAACGGTACGTAGTGCCGTTTATTCCCAAATCTGTGAACACGTAGTGTCCTGCTGCAAGTTTCACTGCACGTAATGCTTCCTTTCACCGATCCGGTTCGAAGGACCAAATGTATAAATTACACCGGTCGTGAAGGGAGGAAACTTGTGATATTTGGGAATTTCTAAAACTGGAGCGGATAATTGAATATGTGTTATGCGTTTGGAAGTTGCTTTTGTAATGTTTATTCAACCGTCAGATTTGTACATAATTCAATTACTCTAGTTCACTTTTCTTACATTGGCGTCTGGTTTATACTCTCTGCTCGTAGTGTTGTCAAGTGTTGTTTATTTTTCATGCAATAACAATTCAAAATATTTTCATGCAAATTAATTAATCATACTAATTATCCAAATTCAACAACATATGTTCCTAATACTACATCCAGGCGTCCAATCAAGGACCTGCGGTGAGCCAGGTGCAGCAGATGAGCGCTGCAATAGAAACTTACTTCCTAAGGTACATGAAACTGGGGGAGTAAAGGTAGCTGCAATCTGAGAGTATGGATATTCTCCGATGGGAGGTCCTGCCTTCATAAATATTTGTCTTCCGTCTGCTTTTGCAAACGGCTCACCTGACTCCTGGAGTAGTGTCGGTTTATTTCGGAATACAAAAAATACGTTGCATCTGAGAAGAACGATTCAGAGTATCCTTAACTAAATACTAAAAGAAATCCTTAACGATCAAAAAAATAAAACCGGCTTACGGTATTTTCATGTAGCTTCTTCTTATTTCTTGGCATTACAACCTCGAGAGGTCTCGGCCTGCCATTTCTGGCTTTCTGTGACTTTATTTTACCCCGTAGTTAGCCCGGCGTACGGAGAGGTGGTCTGGATGGGATTTGAACCCCGGTCCTGCCGTGAGAAGACCGGCGCCGTTATCGCCTCGGCCACCGGACCACCCCCATGTAGCACTGGAACTTAATTTAAGACATCAAATTACCTTTTCGCGATAATCGATTATTTATCATTTTTAGCTTAAGATTTCTTCCAATAAAGCATGTACACTGAGCGAAACAAGCATAAGAACATCATGTTAGGTATCGATTTTTCTGTTTGTAGTTTAGAACGTTAAAAGAATATATTTTTCTTTAAAATAACATCAAAAAAGAATCCTATGTTTTTCGCTCATTTAACAAGCAGTGGAAGTTCTGATGCATATGATGATGATGTAAATGTGCTGCGGGGTCATCAAATTGGATATGATGAACCGTTTATGAACCGATCCGCGACGAAAGATCGATTCGAGAACGCTCGTTTTTTTGTCGTGTTGCAGATCAACTCGGATCGGACGTTAGGTTTCTTCCTGGATTAAGCAGGACCAGTTCCGGCAACGGTGCACCTTCGTTTCGTGGATCACCTTTGGAGTCGCTAGAGTTCGACAAACTAGTCTTTTTTCCTGGCTGAACCAGAAAAAGTTTCTAACCCAGAATAAATTCCTAAAATGACTTGAAAATACTAGGTAAGGGTTTGAAATGCAAATGATGTTTATTAACAAAATTCTGATCTTATATGCTAAAAAAAATTCCAAAGATTCGGTTGTTAGAATGAAAGGGAAAGGTTTGAAAGAGAAACAACCTCTTTGGCTTAAATTAACATAAACCTACAGTGTCGGGCGAACCTATTTTGTGATACCTTTTTTTTTAAATAATGCGATCACGCATCGTCATATGCATATTTTTATAGGCTTATAGTTGAAAACTCGCCTGGTTATCTTTCTATTTTAAGCCTGTGAGTCGGTTCCCAATTTTTTTGAGTGGTTCTTCCTTTATTGCACTATTGATAACACTGATTGATGCACTCCTGATGAATTTCGCACTGGTCACTTTTTTATTGCATTTTTATGTACTGAAAACATTATATCTACTGAAACGTACTATTCTTGAAAAATTTCGGTAACTGAGACCACTCATGGATACTTGGGAAGAAAATCTAAACTATTAGTGAAAGTATTCAAATTAGTTAACCACAAGAGCACTGTATCCTAAATTAGTGTAGAATTCCAATGTCCAGTGACCACAAGATATATGCAGCATATTCTGTCACGCAACCAACACTCGGAGCGACCTCGGTCACCCAAATGTCACAGAGCGTCACGACTGACGAACTCAGCAGCGGGAATAACAGGCTCGAAGAAACTAGTTTAAAAGAAGAAACCCAGGCAAGACTTGCATTGTAAGGACACTAGCCGCGCGAGAGCCCGTGGAGCGGCAGGCCATCACACTATGTTGGCGTACTCCAGCACTGACCAGTTTAGAATCAGTCCAAGCAGTCGGCTACATCTTGGGACGATGTGATCGAGCTGTTGGTCCAAAGAAAGCCTTGTCTCAAAAACAATGCCCAGATCCTAAACACACTGTTGTCCTCCGAGGGAGTGACTAGTTAGCGCGTAATTGAAGCATGCTGGAGCTCGTGATCGGCTGAAAGTGATCGCTATACATTTGATTTAATGCATTACGCTCACACCAGCTGTTATATTCAATCTATAAGGCTTGCAGCCGAGAATGGATGAAATGATGTTCAGCCTAGATGGTTCAGATAAATGGTAACATTTTAAGCAAGAACTGCTTGAAGGCCCTCAATCTGATATGTATTGAAGCATTGAAGATGATAAACTGATAGTTTCGGGAGCATATAAATTTTAAAAAAAGCTTCCATTGGCTCGAAGCTTCAACCTCAACGAGGTTGGAGTCGACGGAAATTTTAGTGTTAGCAATAAACTTATTTTACCACGACGAGTTTTGCAAGGGCCCAAACTTCGTTTAGCAGCAGGATAATACCGCGATCCGTAGCTTTAGGTCGACTAAAGCATGATTTTATAAACAATTTTAATGGATTTTGGTTGGCCTACGTTCAACGGATCTTCGACTGTTACAAAACCCTAAATCTATCATTCCTCGTCGCATTTATGAAACCAGCAAACAATTGTACAGTATCAAAAAGCTTTTGGGCGGCCCGGTGGTAGAGGCGCCGATCATCAGACGACAGGTCGTCCTCTTCTTACTAGACTTATTGTTACCGCATAGTTGAATAGTCAGTCCTCACTATGGGGAACGGCCCAGATGAGACTTGAACCCTGGTCCTGCCCAGACGACAGGTCCGGCGTTCAAATTTCATGCAGGTCGTTTGCTCGTAGTGTAGACTGGCTATCCAACTACTTGGTAACAATAAGTCTTGTAAATCATAAATGACAGACATGACCTATAAAAGGTCGGTAAAACCAATAAGAGAAAAAGAGAAAGCATACTTGTCAATACTGAGAAGTGATCGAGCTGGATCTTCTTCTTCTTCTCTGGCAATACAACCTCGAGAGGTCTCGGCCTGCCATTTCTGGCTTTCTGTGACTTAATTTTACCCGTAGAAAAGTAGTCAGCCTTAAGTACGGGGAGGCGGTCTGGATGGGATATGAAGATCGAGCTGGATAACCTAGAAAAAATATTTTGGCCACGAACTTAAGGATCATTGGAATAATACGAGATAATTACAATGTAACACACACTTCTATTACCGTGAAAATGTAGTTTAATTTAATTGTTTGTTGTAATGTATTTATCCGTTGATCTCGATTTGTATTATTAGCTTTACTTTATTTGTAAAATAGCTTCAGTACATAGAATGATAACGTATTTTTTAATTTTGAAATTAAATAAATTCATTTAGAAAAAACAACAATACAATATTTCAACTATTTTTCATGAGGTTCTCTACTGAAAACTGTAACTGAAACCTAGCTCCGTCTAATTTGTATCACTACGTTGCCATTACTACTTAGACCTCGGATCGCACTACGGTAAATAAAATAACTCAAAGCCATTGTCGCACTATTCGGCCGCTCGGTTTGTGTGAGTCTTTTCTACAATAATATGCATCGTATGGTCGCGTCAGACAAAGCCTTTACCAAAAACCTAATTCTAACTGAAAACTCAATTACGAACACTTCACCATCACATTCAGCACAATGGAAAAGTTTCGTCTATTGTCGAACGGTGCGCACCCGGTTGCAAGATTGGGCAGGCAGCAAAATATGGCACAATTGGCAGCAAATCATTCTCTCCGAACGAAACCCGGTCATCGCTGTTGCTGCTACATTGGAATCATGTGTTGAATGAGAGATATGACCCAAATAATGTGAAGGACAAATTTCTGGTACCATCTCCATCACCGCCGCCCGTCATCTTCATTGTCCGCACCGTCTTAGCCGTAGGCCAGCAAGCTTTTCCCACCCAAAAGCGACTGATCAGAGCATATCCGTGGCGGTCTGATGTGAGCCACTGTCGCATTACGGTTATCGCTTGCCCCATTACCGAAAAGTAATGTCTGTCAATGTTCGGTCTTTAGTGGGAAAGACTGTACTTTTCTCGCTGCTTTCGCCTCTGGTCGCTTTTTCCTCTGTCACATTTTTTTGTATTACTCCCTCCTTCCAATAAGGACGCCCCGTTATCAGTTGGTTTTTATTTTTCCCTCAAGAAAACTGTGCTTCACAAAATTCAATTATCGTACCACGCCTGTCATCATCGTCCCCACGCCAATCGGTGCTGTCTGTTTTATTAGAGTTAAAGTATTAGAGTTTTATTGCGCGGGGCATTGTTCTACGTGGCATTTCGAGCGATTGCGCGTTGGCTGTAATCTTGGCTAGGTTAAAGAATCCAAACGATATCCAAAAGGACCCTTTTCTTTTATGCCATTCGTTACGAGGGGGGGAAATGTGCGAGATCTCATCATATTTAAATTTAAGTGTCAACTTAATTGTAATCATTTTTAATAAATGCCAAATTGTGCGGTAATAGAAAATCCGGCTTGGTTGTTAATCCTAACGAGATCCAGTCCCAGCACAGCATTGTTTCTGATTGAATACTGAAATAATTGAATAACATATCAGAGCTTAATATAGCTTAGAGCTTTGTAAGAGCTATTCTACAAGCAAGTTACAATTGGATCAGTTATCGAGTCCCACTCGAACCATTCTCCATTACCGGACCGTGCAGTCTTTCGTAGTCTAGGATTAGATCTAACCAGTTCAACTTCCGTGCACAACTCCAACTCGTCGGTCTGGGGGATCTCGTCGGTTAGAGAACTCCGTTATTTTTTGTACATAATTGATGCAAGACTGCATAAGTGATCCAAACTCAAGACCGCGTCTAGAAAGAACCGATAAACGGTGGGAAGCCTCATATAAGGAGCCACGTATTAGAAGCCTCATAATAGAGGCCTTGTGGAAGGGCCTGTAGCCCATGAGATAGTTTCCACCTTTTATGTAGCCTACTATATTCAGTCATAGGTAGTGGCGAAGTAGAACGGAGGCAACGCGTCCCCTGCCGATGAAACGCACCGCAGCACCATCAACACTGGGGACATTTGGTTTGGAACTGTGATACGTCCAAAGTTATCGGTTGTTCTGGACGACCATTTGCTGAACTTGGCACAATATTTTCTCGTCTGGAAAGATCCTGATCGCCCAAGGTTCTGCCGGATGTTTGTTGCGAGCAGCTTCTTCGCGTTCACGACCTCTCTGGGCAAAGAGTTGACCGTTGCGGTGCTTGTAGGATAATTACCAAGGATGATACTGTATCGGTAATATATCCTGGATGATCCAGAGCACGATATATCTTTGCAAGGATGTGCTCGTAGTAATGGAAAATAAATGCAAACAAGACATAGTCATGAAAGAACTCTGGCACACGATTCAGAAAACAGCCGATTCTCGGATGACGACTCCCAGAACTGGCGCCCTCAAACACGCCAGTTCCTGCATGTCTCCTCCCGATACATGGGAGTTTCGCGGTATGGAAAAAGAAATATCTTCCAATGTGTCCAATAAATGGCCGGCGTGATTTGATGTGATTTATCCGAGCTGGATAATTATTCCTAAAGACTAACGTCCTGCAGTTACAGTTACACCTCAATCCTCATAACCGAATTTTCCAACAGTGATTAAAGATCTAGTTCCAAGCGGAGCAGAGACGTCCTAGAAAGCCTACCCATTCGAAGTATTGATAACCGATCGGTGATGTACTTCCCTCGGCCACATCACTGCTGTAGCTGTAAAGCCAGCCAAGAATGACCAGTGCCAACTCCATCCTGGCAACGATCTTCCACACGCAACGACTTCACATTCGGTACGGCATTAAATATGTACCTTCGAACGCACGTGCGACCGCACGTTTTGTGGGTTTTGTGTATTTATTTGTGCAAAACCGCACATTCACCAAGCATTCGCCGGGTATTATTGTGGAAGCACTACGACAAGAACGGCGCCGACGACGATGGCGAAGGATTTGGCCGGGCCAAAGGTTGGTTGGTCGGGCTTGTGTGGTGCCGTCAGGTAAAGCGCGGTCACAACAGTAACAACAACAACAACAGTTTTCGGAAAAAGTTCTCCAGAACCGAAGATTAAACTTCGCTATCGCTGGTAATTCGGCCGTGCCGTGCTGCGGGTGCGCCATCGTAACCGCCGTTGTAATGAAAAGCTCAAATACAAACCATCTCACTGATGAACAACGGGCAATACTTCGTTCGCCCGTCGCTCGTTTTGCTTATTCGTACACCTTCTGCTTGCCCGTACAACCCAGCGAGGAAATATCTTGACAACCGAGATTCGCCTCAGTGTGTGTCTGTGTGTCGGTGTGTCGGAGCAGGTTGGAAGGAACACGGAAGAGTTCTTGGCACGGGGTCTGGCAATCTTTGTAGCTGCTGGGTTCTGCAGGAAGCAGGATTTGCATATTTTATGTTTATTTTAAGCCCCGGTCTGATGTGGGATAATGATGTTTTGCCGCGGCAAAACAAACGATTCAGCGTTTGGGGTTCTCGGTTCTCCGAATCGCGTGTGTCGCTGCTCCAGGTTTCGCTGCGAGGTGGCTGGCAGGGAGCGTACTCTCAGGTGGATGAAATGCACCGCGGCGGTGCGATATAGCAATGCGAATCAAATCCTTCGCCTCAACAACGGCTCGGAGCGAAAGGAGTCGCGAGAGTAAACGCAAAGGGTGACAGGTCCTTGGAGTTGGGTCATATTTCGCACGTAGGCCCGTTCGGGGTTTATTTCTTCCCGTGTGGGGATTTGTGTAGGGCGTTCGTATTATGCGTACCCGTAAAGGCCGTAACCACCGGCGCTTTAAACGCTGTGCTTAGTGGACTTCACGCTCCTGAGTGGCTGGATTTTGATGAAGGATTTTTCGGTTTTAACTAGCTCCCATTGCCTGTGCCGTGCAATGTGCTATAACATATGTTATTTTTTTCGAGAAGACTGATTTGAGGATGAGAGGAACTGGAAGTACACGTACTGACTGCTCTACACTGAAATGGTCTTGTTTTTTACTGGTATTAAAGCAAAGTCTCAAGTAATTCTTAACTTTTTATTCGACCATATTTATCTAACAATAAAGTTTCTTCTTCTTGGCCCCACGTCCTGCTAAGGTCATGTTGGCCATCTAATAGCTTACTAAACTTATTAATACCACACAGTTGGGTAGTCAATACTCAAGACAGGACCGGAGTTTAAATCCCATCTGAGCCGTTTCCCCCATAGTGAGAGGACTGACTATGCAACTATGCGGTATGGATAAGTGTAGTAAGCCAGAAAGGGCTTGTCGTTAGGCCAAGAAGAAGATGTATTTTGGCCTATTGGAATGAACTGAATTAGATATAAATACTATGCGGTATGGATAAGTGTAGCAAGCCAGAAAGGGCTAGTTGTTAGGCCAAGAAGAAGATGTATTTTGGCCTATTGAAATGAACTGAATTAGATATAAATACTATTGTTTCTTATAAATAGATGCTCTGAGTCTCTAGTATTCCACGTCTCTCAGCGCTAGCAGGTCGCTTATTGTAGTAGTTGGTGTTCTTCCTAGGGTGGTCACTGGAGAAAAGAGTCGAGAGCGAGAAGCCTCATATAAGGAGCCACGTATTAGAAGCCTCATAATAGAGGCCTTGTGGAAGGGCCTGTAGCCCATGAGATAGTTTCCACCTTTTATGTAGCCTACTATATTCAGTCATAGGTAGTGGCGAAGTAGAACGGAGGCAACGCGTCCCCTGCCGATGAAACGCACCGCAGCACCATCAACACTGGGGACATTTGGTTTGGAACTGTGATACGTCCAAAGTTATCGGTTGTTCTGGACGACCATTTGCTGAACTTGGCACAATATTTTCTCGTCTGGAAAGATCCTGATCGCCCAAGGTTCTGCCGGATGTTTGTTGCGAGCAGCTTCTTCGCGTTCACGACCTCTCTGGGCAAAGAGTTGACCGTTGCGGTGCTTGTAGGATAATTACCAAGGATGATACTGTATCGGTAATATATCCTGGATGATCCAGAGCACGATATATCTTTGCAAGGATGTGCTCGTAGTAATGGAAAATAAATGCAAACAAGACATAGTCATGAAAGAACTCTGGCACACGATTCAGAAAACAGCCGATTCTCGGATGACGACTCCCAGAACTGGCGCCCTCAAACACGCCAGTTCCTGCATGTCTCCTCCCGATACATGGGAGTTTCGCGGTATGGAAAAAGAAATATCTTCCAATGTGTCCAATAAATGGCCGGCGTGATTTGATGTGATTTATCCGAGCTGGATAATTATTCCTAAAGACTAACGTCCTGCAGTTACAGTTACACCTCAATCCTCATAACCGAATTTTCCAACAGTGATTAAAGATCTAGTTCCAAGCGGAGCAGAGACGTCCTAGAAAGCCTACCCATTCGAAGTATTGATAACCGATCGGTGATGTACTTCCCTCGGCCACATCACTGCTGTAGCTGTAAAGCCAGCCAAGAATGACCAGTGCCAACTCCATCCTGGCAACGATCTTCCACACGCAACGACTTCACATTCGGTACGGCATTAAATATGTACCTTCGAACGCACGTGCGACCGCACGTTTTGTGGGTTTTGTGTATTTATTTGTGCAAAACCGCACATTCACCAAGCATTCGCCGGGTATTATTGTGGAAGCACTACGACAAGAACGGCGCCGACGACGATGGCGAAGGATTTGGCCGGGCCAAAGGTTGGTTGGTCGGGCTTGTGTGGTGCCGTCAGGTAAAGCGCGGTCACAACAGTACAGTATAAATACTATGCGGTATGGATAAGTGTAGCAAGCCAGAAAGGGCTAGTTGTTAGGCCAAGAAGAAGATGTATTTTGGCCTATTGAAATGAACTGAATTAGATATAAATACTATTGTTTCTTATAAATAGATGCTCTGAGTCTCTAGTATTCCACGTCTCTCAGCGCTAGCAGGTCGCTTATTGTAGTAGTTGGTGTTCTTCCTAGGGTGGTCACTGGAGAAAAGAGTCGAGAGCGTGTAGCATGACATGACCATATCAAGTAATCGATATCATGATATCCGACGCCAAAAAGGACACTCTTTTTTGGTCGCTAGGCCTGTATGATGGAAGTGTGCAGTTTTATTACTCATTGTGCAATTGTGCAATTACTGCCATTTATGTAGACAGTACTGTCACGGCACGATCACCCTCTCCTGAGGATATATCCTGAGGGCGAGCAAGAATTTATCACGCGAGGGCCCCATATTTCGATTTCCATTATTTGGTAGTGTGCTGCAATCCAAATTAAGTTTATCGCAAAGCCTCTGTCCGTCAGAGCATTCAAAGCTACTTTTACTTGTTTCCTAATAGCCGAATCCTCGGAAACATCCTTCGGTCCTGTTCAAAGTTCGAATCGTCCGAGACTTAATGGCTTCAGTCATCGAAAATGGCATATCTATATGGCTGTCTAGTAGCTGGAAGATATCAGAATCTCCCTCAGTCCGTCCTGAGTATGCGATCCAACGCCTCCAAGGTCGTACTTACGAATATAATCTGCAGTCAACAGATTCCTGATGATGCTGCCACCCTAAGCCATGATAAAAAGATCCTCGAATACTTCTTCACATGGATAGCTTGTTTTTTGCTTTATTTTATTTCCACTCGTACATTCGTTTTACAACCGCTAACATCTCTATCAAACTTGGTAATTACCCATATTCAAGGAGAACGCACTCCACCGTTCGCCCATTGGTTCGCCCTGCTTAGACCATTCATTAACGGAAGTTTTGCTTTCACGCTGAATGCTGAAATGCTAAAGCGATCCATACACAGCCGGAGCAGCATGACACCGGAAACACATTCAACAGTGCGGTAATTTTCAGTGCAGCCCTTAAACCACAGGGCCGCAAAAGTTAGTCCATCGAGTGCTGTGTGCTGGACATATCGACTATTACTTTAACTATTGGTGGGCCAGTTGAAATGGTGTAGAATATCAACGCCACTGATAGCGGGCTGGAAGTTGCTGAATAAGTCTTCCGTGTTTTTGTTTTATTTTAATTCAAACTCATTCTTTGATAACTACGAGGAAAATATTTGAACAAGATTTAAAATCTTAAATTCTATTTTTCCGTTCACGTTCATCCACGTGGCGGACAAAAAGAAAATAAAACAGCACTGAAGACAACCATCCATTTTCTAGGTCAAGCAGCATTTAACACATCAAAGCAGAAGATTTGGCTTACAGTCCAAAAATCCTTCCATCATTGCTTTTCATGCGTCCATTCGTTCGCCAGCTCGTTCGGCGGCATTCTTCGGAACTTCCGACGGGAAGTAGATGTTCATGCCGACGGCATGTTCGCGTTTTGGATGTGCCTTTTTGTTGCCCCTTATTTCCCCTTGGCCGTGTCCATTTTCCCCGATTTCCAGGAGTTTTCCCCTAGCTCGTACAGCGAGGGGAAAAGGCATCAGAATGAACGTTGGCAGAAACGCTTCGCGCAATATTACACTAGCCTATGCAAGTATGTACTATACAAAATGAATACAGTAAGAATAATGAACCTAGCTTTTGAGTAGGAGCGTAAGAGACAAAAGAAATAAGATCACCTCATTTAATAAAAGCGTAAACATAAATTTATTATATATTTTTTTAGGACATTTTTTCCATTTGATATAAAACAGACCTGGCAGATTTATTCTTTTTAATTAAAAAGACTAAATTTTTCAAATTTTAATCAAATAATGGATTTTTCTACTGCAGAACGAAAGTAAAATTTACTACAGAAAGCTCAATTTTGTTCAATTCTCCATCAACCTTTGATATGAGTTTTCTTATATAGAAAGTATAGGAAACAGTAGTTCGTACGGGGCGGCCCGATGGTAGACGCGGCAGCGGCGCCCGTCTTCAAATGGCAGTACCGGGGTTTAAAACTCATCTGGGCAGCTCCCTCGTAGTATGAGGGAATGTCTATCCAACGATGCGGTATCATTAAGTCTAGTAAGCCAGAAATGGCAGGTACGACCTGTAAGAGATCTTTAGGCCAAGAACGAAGAAGAAGTTCAAAAATCGGATACAAAACGTGGTCTTATTACATTGTCTTCTTCTTCTTCCATAGCACTACAACATCGAGACGTCTCGGCCTGCCATTTGTTGACTTTCTGTGACTTGATTTTACCCGTAGCAAAGTACGCGGAGGCGGTCTGGATGGGATTGATTTGAACACCGGTCCTGCCGTGTGAAGACCGGCGCCGTTGTAGCCTCGGCCACCGGACCGCCCCACTATTGTATTGTCACATCACTGTAAATAGTATGGCACATCCAGTGCCGGATAATGGAATTAGACCACTTAATGTTAAAAACCACTTAATCTCATAAAATTAAAGCCAAAACGTACTTTACAATAAAACGAGACTCTTCGTAAAATTTTAAATTTAGAAATTTGAAAACAATTTTAGTTACAGTTTTGTATAGCACTTTAACACAGACTAGCTTTGTTATTGTGAAAGTTGGATTTTTTGTATCATACTCAATCATCTTCATTGATTTGTTAATGTTTGAACAAAAAAATTGAATAAAAAAATTATGATATAGAGAGTGTTTATGCCTAATTTGGGTTTAATTAGTGTAGGAGTTATAAAATGAATAATATTTCTTTATAAAATTAAAAATATTTACATATGCAGCAGACCTGGATACCACTCACGGTCTAGCACCGTCGACTTCTTCTTTGACACTACAACCTCAAAAGATCCCACAACCTGCCATTTCTGGCTTTCTTTGACTTGATTTTACCTGTAGCTGGATAGACATTCCTGCCTACGATCTGCATAAGGTCTGGATGGGATTGGGTTTCGGCCCTGCCACGCGAAAACCGGCGCCGTTCCTTTTTTAGGCTGATTTCACTGCAAATTTAGCCTAACCCGGATTAGACCGATAATACTGTCGACATACAATCGCTCTTCTTGCAATATTTCTTATCACCAATTTTTCGATTCTAAACATCAGTAAGTTCTGTTCAGTTGCAATTACTCAAGACTAACCAAGGATGAAGCAGCACTTACAACACAAAACACGCTTTAACTATCCTATAACCATGGTTTATTTTACATGTTAGAAAGTATATTATTACTATCAAGGTATTACCTACGGTACCTTATTTTATGCTGTTGGGTTGGGAGAGAGTTGGGATTTTTTAGGTGTGCAAACGCATAGATTTGCTGGGATCGATTCGACTCTCAAAAAAACTAAAATGTTCCATGTCACATGTGTGGCTGCTGCCATATGGAACTGATTTAGTTAGTCCTAAACAACCCCTTTTTTCTATATTATAGAGGAATGATCTATTTTTTTATTGTGTATGTTCGAAAATTGGTTCTGAATTTGAATATTGATTCGTTATATCAAATAGAAGCAAATATCTTTTGATTGTCAAGTGAAACTAAACCAATGGTGAGTTGTTAAATTGGAGAAACATTGTTATCGTCTATATGAGTCTGTGAATGTTTTGCCTTTATTTTTTCTTGCTTTTTCCCAGACAGCACAAAAGTGAAATTGGTCAGCAATTTTTCGGGTTTGAGTGGTGGAAAAAACCACGAATGGCAATAATTTTAAGATATTTTATATTGGATGGGAAAGTAGCCAATTTTAAGGTGGCCGATACAAATATGAGTCAGAGCCACAACTGCTTTTTAAAGGAAGCTGTTTGATTAGTTTGTTATTAATTCAAGTAATAGTCAACCTAATTTGAATTCATCAAAATCAAGGGCATATGACTTTTATTTTTATTTCGAAGAGGGGACTCTGATGAAACTCTTCCAGCTTCCAATGGTGATCTACATCCTATTACGGTAGCATGATCTTCCATGGAAGACATAACTACCGTTACAGCATAAAGCCGGGATAATGGTTGGAATTCCCCGGCTGACGTTTTGCTGACCTCCTGGACCGGTCTCAGCCCAGCTCGTACGATGCGAATACGTCATTGCGGCAGGCGGGTAAGGATCGCCTTGATGGTTTCAGCAATACCAATGGTAAGGCACCACCTGTTTTAGCTATAGCTCATCAGAGGTATGATGTTCTCCACAGTCACCTCTTCACCGACGGACTTTCGAACGACATGTTCACAGGTGTATCTTTAAGGTCCAAACACGCGGGACAGTGCCCATCTGCTCTAGACGACATTGGAAAAATCCGTGTCCTTTTATCGATTTTTTTTTATTCAATAAGAACGGCCTGGTCATGTCGTCCACATTGCAACTTTATCAGCCACAAATATGTAATCAGATGTATACCAGCTGCAGATTAAATTGGGATCAAGATCTTCCCGTCGCAATACATTTCAGCAGACCAGAAAAAGTGCAGAAAATCGATCACCGACCAAAAGTTAAAGACATTGACATCATCGAACGTAAATCTGCGGCGGTTGGCGTACGCACGACTCGAACTCACGACGCTGAGGATTGGAGTAAGGATCATTTCTTTTGCGGAAGTTCTGAATGAAAGCCAGAGAGGCTAATGATGTCTTGGCTGGACCTTATCAACTTCAACAGACCAGGCACATTTCATGGCCTGGCACCTCTTTCAACCAGACCCCTTATACTTGTACATAACTAAAAGACTCCTTATCGGATGTTCATAATATGATGCTCCCTTCTCCTTCCCACTTTTCCCTAAATGTTGTATCCACGAGGAAAACTCTTTTACCTACGAGGAAAAGGGCTGGTCCTAACCAACATGCAACATTTCCTAATTGCACAATCGGGTGTATGCTGGAGTGCGGCCTAACAAGAAAAGAGTAGACAGACCGGGCAACCGTATTGTAAAGGTTGGGGAGATGGGTGGCTAAACATAACTTCACGGAATCTTCTAGAGCTATCCGGAGACTTGAGTGCAGGATCAGCTCCATTTCCCAAGTATTTAACGCGTCCACTAAAAGCGACAACAATTTGCACGGATTCAATTACGTTAGACATGTTGGGGGTATAGCTGGAGGCTTTAGGTAACTAAATGACGCCCTTTTTCTACTTTGGCCTTACGACCTCCAAGGACATGTCGGCTAATTCTAGCTTATTAGACTTAATGATACCTCATAGTTTGTTAGTCCTCAGTCCTCACTAGTAGATTACGCCTTAGTCACACTGAATATGGACCTGGTAGCGTTACAAGAGAAGCGGAAGCTAGGGAATGGTGTGAACAACAGGTAACAGTTGCTATAATATTTATTGCTGCTGCCCCGAACGCTACCATATGCTCGGAGCGGGTTTTGCCGTAAGCCCCCGGCAGAACTCCGAAATGATCGGCATCAAGGCTATCAACGATCTAGTTATGCACCCTGCGCATGCGAGGCAGATACTTCAACATCAGCCTCATCAACGTTCACGCCCCTACCCAAGACAAAGATTAAGAGGAGAAGGAACTTTTAAACGGCCACTTCAAGAAAATCGTAGACCAGAGTCCCTGGCATGACGTGAAAATCATCCTAGGGGACTTTAATTTAAACGTCGGCAGGGAGCCAACGTATCGCCAACGCATTGGAGGTCACAGACAACATGAGTGCAATAAAGATAGCAGGTCCTGGTTGTAAGTTTGCGCATCGGGACAAGCCACGTGAGTGTTTTATCCGGGACCACGTGTTGATTAGACCACCGAAGTAGTCGAATCCTTTTTTTTGTCCATCATTATTATCTAAAATATGTAATATTAATAACTTGTTTTATTGATACAATTAATAAAATAAGAGATTCAATCCGTCATAATAAATGAATAATAATAATAAAATAAGATAATTGTAGACGTAGTTATAATGGTTATACCATCGGTAATCACTTTATTTCCCAAAATCCAAAATATCAATGTGCGCATGCTTTAGAAGCTATCGAAATCTGAACACTTATTAGATCTGCAATTTGATAAAAACTCTTCCAAAACCAATTATCTAACTATACTAATAATTGAGGAGCTATAGTCCAGCTCCGAATAATAGACAATATAATAGAGGAGCTATAGTCCAGCTCCGAATAATAGACAATATGGTAGCTTTGTAGGTCGCTGTACCAAGTCTCATCTAAACCATTCTCTCATACGCGGAATTGGAATTGAACATAACATTTAATGCCTGTTTTAATTGTCAAGAGAAATATAAAAGAATTGCATTAGCATTTCCATGAAAAACAAATCATTCCAAGCAGCAGCCAATTTAAATCAAATCTCTAGGAACTTTGGTTCACAATTACCAAGACCGTTAACAAACAAAAACAGCACTTTTAACTAAAGACAAAAAGCAAGTCCTATAGCTCTTCGATGGGTTTTTCTAATTCTAGAGCAAGCTGTGGATCGCCAGTATTCCCGTTATGTTTAATCCTTTTTAACAGCGCGATATAATCTTCTGGAAGTCCCGTTTCTTTGGCCCCGTTGATGATGATGTTCATGTACGTTTTCGAAGGCTGTCTTTCGTAGGGTCTATCTTCCGCATCCGGTGCAATGCAGCAGGGGTTGCGAACCAACTGATAAACCCGGCAGTCGAGTGTCGTACCGTTTGGCAACACGACGGGCAGCGTTAAGGCTTTGTATACACTATTGTGAACTCCTTCCTGTCGATCTAGATCAGCCAAATTGCTATTGTCTATCTCCCATATGGCACCCCACACCTTCTTCCCTTCCTGCTCCACTATTGTAGCGGGCGCTCCTCGCCATCGCGCCGCGTAATGGAAAAAATCCAGACTAAAGTCCTACAACGAGACAAGTGCCACTGATAAGATGTTGAAGCTTCGCGTCACCCTGCCACAATTACCTTCAGATATCCGAACCCTTTCCGTACGGCAGTTGGGTTCTGAATGTGGATGCGCTTCGCTAATAAATTACTGCCAAAAGCAAAATAATGGAACGTCCCGTTGGCCATGGTCATGCTAACCAAACAAAGAGATAAGAATCCTAGGGGCGGAACAAAAACATTATCAGGATGGTTTGATTGTTTGAGACGTACAAATGTAATGCAAAACTTACGCTCACTTACCTACGAAGAGTGCTGTTTCAATATTCACTTTCCACCTGGAAGAGTACAGACTTTTTACTGGTTAAAAATGAATAACAAAGCGGACGAGCTCAAGATTGCTTACTTCATTTCCTCGATTTGTTGATGCCCGCGAAATTTCCTTCACGATTAATCAACCCCAGTTGGGTTGAACTTGAGCGGTCGGTTTTATACAATTCCGTTACTATTTCGGAGGTCCAGAGAATTGTTCCGCGATCAAAGGACCACTCCCAAACGCCGCGGAGCATCCGCCACCTTCAGATTTCAATTTAGTTTTATTATTTTGGCTCCGTTTTTCAAATCAAGACGAGTTGGATTCAACTCAAGCTGGCTTGAAATATGCGCGTTTCAATTTTCGGAGCATTTGTTTTGATTTTTCTGAGCAGCAGCGCTGTCAGTTAGCATGTGTGAGGTCGCTGTCAAGCACGGCTGTTGCGTAAATAAAATATACATAGCCAGGCAGCGGACAAAAACCTAAATCATGGCCACTTTGGCTAGATTGTTTCAACGATTGTCCGTCTCGGCTTTGCCGAAAGACGTCCGCTACACCGCTGTGCGTCCCATATCGCTGGAAAGTTTGGAAATACTGCTGAACAAACCGAAGCCGGGTGGCGGAAAGTCATACCGGCGAATCGTTCACTATCCGGAACAGTACACCATAGAACCGCTGAACGTTACAAATCTAGCCGGTCGGGATCCGAAAACAGGCCGCCTGGTGGCGAAAGGTATCGGTGGCGGTATCAAGCACAAATATCACTGGGTAAAGTGGGTTCGAGATGGGCCAAGCGAAGGACCACCGCAGATTGAGAAAGTGATCGAAGTGTTTGATGATGGTTGTCGTACGGCAAAGGTGGCATTGGTAGCGGTAGGAAATGAGATGAAATACATCCTGGCGACGGAAAACATGAAGGCGGGCGATCTATTAAAAACATCGCGCTTTATCCCCCGTATACCCGGTAAGAAACGGGTGGCAAGTATAAGCGATCCATGTTACTTACAACCACTGTTACGTTTACAGTCCGTGCCAATGAAGGAGATGCCTATCCGCTTGGTGCCCTGCAGGTAGGCACCCAAATCCACTGTCTGGAAAAGTATCCTGGACAACCCTGCCATCTGATTCATGCAGCCGGTTCGTATGGAACAATTCTGCGCAAGTTTGGCGAACTGGTGGTCGTGCAGCTACCTTCGAAGCAGGAATTTGCATTTCAACAAACGTGCATGGCCACGGTAGGGCGCGTCTCCAACGTTGCCCACAGCAAAACGCCGATCGGTTCTGCGCAGAAAAACCGAGAGCTGGGTAATCGTCCTCGTTCTGGCCTGTGGCAGCGTAAGGATGGGCGACATGGTCGAAAGGTGCGTCGTTTGCCTCCAATGCGTGTAATTGCTCCTCCAGCCGAAAAACCAGCCGAACCGTTGAAATTGACCTTGAAACTGTGAGCAGGGAAAGGTCGTTTCTACGGTAAGTTCTCTAGCAAAGCATTGTCAATCGAAAACGCAAAGTAAATTTAACACAGCAAATTTTGTGTTTTTGGTTGATGTAATAGTTCATTCAGGCTTCAAGCTCGCGCGATCAATAAATTCTACTGCCTATCGGTAACACTTTAACAACGACGGATTAAGTCTAAACCTCCGGGAACACAATACGGTAAACGTCGGCGTAGGTGCTGGCAAAATGTACTTCCAACCCTTCCGTTATGAACTTGGGCAGGTCGGTAAAGTCTTTCTTGTTCTCCTCCGGCAAAATGATGCAGTTTACCCCGCTCCGTTTGGCTGCTATCGTTTTCTCTTTGATTCCTCCCACGGGTAACACTTTGCCCATCAGTGAGACTTCCCCAGTCATTGCCACATTCTGCCGGATCGGTTGACTCTTGGCCAGCGAAAGCAAAGCGGTCACGATCGTCACACCCGCGCTAGGTCCATCCTTCGGTGTCGCACCTTCCGGAACGTGCAGGTGTATATGACTGGACTCCAGAAAGTTATTATTGGCATCCGTCTGTTTGATAAAGTTCCTTGCCACGGTGAGCGAAATGCGAGCCGATTCCTTCATCACATCACCCAAATGCCCAGTCAGCTCCAGCGATCCATCACCCGGGCTGTGTTTTGCATCACCAGCGTCCGATGCTTCCAGCAATTTGCGCTTGGCCGTTTCGATGTATAAGGCAGAACCACCCATTGCCGTCCACGCCAGGCCCATCACCACACCAGGTGGAGTCGTGTCGTACATGCGATCGTGGGTAAAAATAGGTTTGCCCAACAAATCGCTGAGATTCCCACTCGATACCTCCGTAAAGTCGGCCTCCTTTCGCACCACCTTGAATGCCACTTTTCGAACAATCTTTTCGATCTGTTTCTGTAAATTACGTACACCCGACTCGCGACAGTAGCTCTTGATTAGCGCATTCAATGCATCGTCCGTAATCGTGATGTGTTTGTCCTCCACGCCACTGTCACGTTTGGCTTGAGGAATGAGGTACTGTTTGGCAATGGCCATTTTCTCTTCCGCCACATAGCCTGTGAAGATAGCAAAAATGAATACCGTTGATCCTGTTCATTCTCCCCAGCTCAACTAACCCGACATGTCAATCATTTCCATACGATCGCGCAACGGTTCGGGGATGGTATCGATCACATTCGCCGTGCAGATGAATAAAACCTTGGAAAGATCCACTGGAACATCCAGATAATGGTCCAGGAAATTTACGTTCTGCTCTGGATCAAGCAACTCCAACAGTGCCGAACTCGGATCGCCTTGATAACCTCTATAAGTAACATTAAAAATCGAATACATAAGATGAAATTCGTATTATTAAAAAAAACTCATTCCCTCTCAATACTTTACCTTCCAATCTTATCAACCTCATCGATCAAAACAAGTGGATTTTCAGTCTTGGTCTTCTTCAGACACTGTATCAACTTGCCCGGCATCGCCCCAACGTACGTTCGCCGATGACCTTTGATTTCTGCCACATCCGTCATGCCACCCACACTGAACCGGAAGTACTCTCTGTTGAGCGCTTTCGCGATCGACCGTGCAATGCTGGTCTTACCCACGCCGGGCGGTCCGTGGAAACAAAGAATTTTGCCCTGAGTTGTGCCCTTCAGCTGGCTAACGGCTATAAACTCCAAAATGCGCTTCTTGATGTCATCCATACCGTAATGGTCTTCGTCCAATATTTTGCTCGCCTGATCAATGTCCAGATTTTCTTCGCTCATCACACCCCACGGAAGCGTGGTTAACCAGTCCAAATAGTTCCGCGTCACGCTGTTCGATAACAATCAAACGTTAGTAATGCTCAGTAATCATCGTAGCAACGTTACACACTACAGAACGTACTTAAACTCCGAGCTGTGACTCTCCAAGAAATTTAGCTTGGTAAGCTCTTCCTCAATTACGTCCGCCACAGCTTTCGGGACCACCTTTTCCTTAATGCGTTCTCGATACTTTTCTCCAATCGCGTCCTTATCATCCTTCTCGATTCCAAGCTCCTTCTTGATTACTTTCAGCTGCTCCTGCAGTATGTACTTACGATGCTGTTGTTTCACCTTTTCCTCTACTTCGCGGCCAATCTTTGCCTGCAGCTTGGAAAGTTCTAATTCTTTTTTCAACAGCGACAAGGACAGCATCAAACGCTTTGGTATCTTTAAATAGAAAATGAACAGAGTAAGTATTTTTGCGCATTCTACAATTAAATCGATTTCTTACATCCATCTCTTCCAATATTTCCTGCAACTCGGCTGGTTCGGCGGCTGATAAAGATGCACCTAAATCACACAGATATACCGGGTTGTCCACGACTCGCTGGTTTTGATGCAGCATCTGCTGAAGACTTTCGCTGTGGGATAGACCCAAAAAAAAACATTGTTCCTTACTACATCATGCTCAATACCAAACCTACCCTTGTGTTCCTTGACTTGTTCTTACCGGTATAATGGATTCATGGTTATGATATCCCGTATGGTTTTTATCACTTCCTGCGTAAGTGCCTTCACTTCTTCCGTGTTTTTGAAGCTCTCATGCTTTACGTTTTCCACCTCCACCATCAGCAGCGGCTGCTGCTCACCATCCTTCAGCAACCGTCGCTTGGGAGCTTCTTCCAGCGGAACCCCTTCCGTCGTGTGATCGTTGTTGGTATTGCGCATTTGCTTCGTTCGAAGTTTGTGCTTTCGGCGACGCTTTTCCGCATCCGGTTCGTCTACCGAGACGCCGATTTGCGTGTTAAAGTACGGATATTTTATGGTCATTTCTGATACGTATACAAGCCAGAACAAGGGGGACAAAAACAGCCGATCATGATCAACGAGCTTAATACCCCCGCATAAAATGTATTGAACGAAGGATAACACTTACCCTTGCCGCCAGTGGGTGCATCAAGGTCCTCGTACAGTTGGCCTACAATTTTTATGCGTCGATGTGCCGTTACTACCAGCCGCAAGCGGTCCCCGAGATCTTGCATCTCCTGGATTTGAGCGAACGTTCCTATGTCATAAACCTCTTTCGGTGTTTCCATTACTTCGTTAGGGTTATCATCGTCTCTTTTCAGAAAAATACCAACGTACGGTTGGTTCAATTTCACCTTCCTTCGAATGAGATCTATCAACATAGGATTGGTAACCTGCGACAAAATGTACATATTACAAAGTTTCCTCACAGTTCACTCTTGCGATGCACCTAACTGGCTTACCTCAAGGATTTTCATGAACCGTGGAAAAACGGGATTTCGTTTCGTCGCTATTACGGGCAGGTGTGGCCAAACTTCAGGTATTGCGACAGTCGCGGGAAGCTGATTCGTGTAGTTCACGGATTCTGCTGGAGGCTCGACGGGATCATCGGAGCTGGGATCATTTTTGCTGCAGAAATTTCTAGACCCCACAATCCAGCTTTGAGGTGTCGAAATCTTAAGCCCATCGGTGCCGTATCGCACCAAAGAGGCGCGAGAAGTAAGCACCGAGGAACTGTATGTTCTGTATTCGATCGTGCCGACCATGCACGAAGCCGGTCGAACGAAACGTGCTATTTGTTTGAAGTAAGCTTGAGACGGGTTTCGAAGTATCTGCAGCATATTTGGTGGACTAATCGTACTTTCTCGAGCGAAACAACTTTGTCTCTCAACCACAATAACACGGTATTACATCAGAAATATCGGCTGCAATTCTTGTAAATACATCGGCAACGGGAATGTGCTGGAAAAACGTGACAGATCGAGGAAGGAAAAAATATTCCTTTGACAGCTTTTAGCGGCAGCCGTTCAAAACAAATGGAGGTGTGCGTGTTTTTCTATTTTAAATCATCTTATCAAACAAAAAAACTTTCATCTCTTAATTTATTCCAAACTCTTGTAATATTTAATCATTTTGAAACATTTTTAGGCCTAAATGGAGCTATAATCTGTCAATTGCAGAATACCGTTGAATGGCGCCCGCTCGCACACTGTGCCCCACAGCATCTTGCTGTCAAACATCGCGTCGAATGCGAGTTTGACAGTTGAAGCTTTGCAAACATCTCGTGTGCAGGCAAAAGATACGCGATCCGCGATTCGGGACTTGAAAAAGAAGGATTCATTTGATTTAAGATCGCAATTTAGTGCCGCTCGCTATTCACAACGGGACAGAGGCATGTGTTACGCGTAACAGTGTGTAGCGAAATTCGTTTCTCGAGTGAACGCTTCGCCCCGCTTCGTACGTAGAGAAAGTTATCGGAATTGAAAAATATAACCTCACTTTTCGCTTCGGCGGGTGTTGCTTCGGTTCGGACAGGAAGAGAAACAAACCGCCCGAACCAAAAGTGATCGAAATCGAAGCAAACCCACGCGTCACGAAATTAAGCGCCAATCGAATTTTCTTCATTCGAATCCAGTCCAACCCCGACGAAGATTGCGGATTAGAAGGCGTTTTTACTTTGTTGGTCGAAAGTGTTTTTCGCTTATGTGATGCATTCGCGGTGATACAAGCGGTGTAAAACCGTTCGGTATGAGAGTAAAACTCGCTAATAATTACGTGTTGATGGCGGTGTAGCATCCACCAGCTCAAGCGTGTCTTGCAAAAATTTGCTAGTTTCGTGGCAAAATCTTACCGTGCGGTGTTAAGTTGGAAGCAAAATAAGCTTTTCAAAACATCTGTGAGTTCACAGGTGGTGTGTAGGAGTGATACATTGTAACGCCTTGAACATTGGACGGGTGACCTCGCTAAGAACACCGAGCCGTGCCTACGGACAACCGGGCAACATGGCAAATCAACAAGGATTGCAACAGCGTGAGACGCTTGCCACTGAAATACTGCAACATCAACACAATCAGCAGCATCAGGACGAGGAGGAAGAGGAAGAGGGTGGCAGCATAAGTGTGCGACCTAATGTTGGCATTAAGCGCAGATACAGCGAGCTCATGTGTGAGAGTGATGAAGACGATTTCGCAGGTTTTGATGAAGATGCCGCCAGCAGTGAAAACGGTAATAGATTCCTCAGTTTTCCCCCAAATATCGCTAAACGTACGCATCGCGATGTGTTCACAGGTGTAAACACAACGATTCTCTCATTCCATTATCTTAAATTTTAGATAACACTACACAGTGGTACATTGTTCAGTTTTAACCCAAAAACAGTTTACATCTGTTGAAGAATGGAAGGAAAAATATTAATAATTCCTCTGCGATGGTATACGTTAGCCAATTATTGCTAATTGTAGTGCATTCTATTCAATTACATAATGTTGGTGTACATTCTCGCATATCTAACCGCGATTAAACCTCTGCCACTGTTATTGCAGGCACAATAAACTCTCCGCGGCCACTGGATGTTATTTATGAAGCGATTTTGACAGCGGCTGAAAAAAAGTTGACAGAAAACAATAAGCTTATGGAGGACGACAGTGTATCTGAGCTGCAAAACAGTATAAAACAGGTAAAAATTGCAACATGAAGAGCCCGAACCGAAGGCGGCAAATGACATATTCATCATTTGCTTGAAACCTTCCAGGAAGATATGGACGTGAGCGGTACGGCTCTGAATGAAAGCAACAGAAGCCTGGTGAAGCGTAAGGTGAATGTGCCGGTAAACACGCAGGATGATATCTACAAAGTACCCTTTAAGTATGGTTGGAAGCGAGAACTGGTGAGTGCACGGCGGACGTTGTCGGATCGGCAGTACACTTACATCATCCTATATTTGTATGAATTTTAGGTGTATCGCGCCAACATGGAAGGCAACAGCAAGGATAAGGGCGAAGTGTATTACATTACACCCAGTGGAAAGAAGCTACGTACCCGGAATGATATTGTGTCCGCCTTGCATGACGATCTCACGATGGACAATTTTACGTTCGCAAAAGAACCTGTTGGAGGAACACCTGAGGAAGAAACTATAAGGTAAGGTTTTTCGTCCGTACAAAAGTGTCAGCTGATAATCTATTTGAGTAAATATGTTGTGACAACCTGTTCTAGTCCTTCCCTTACGCTGGACTGGCTAATCAGTCGTTAGTTATTAAAATAAGGCCAGGTGGTAGACTAGATAGGATACGCATGATTCTCTTCTTTTTTTGTTAGCTCTACTATCTCAAGAGGCTCTTGACTTCCTTGTAATTGTATTTTTAATAGCTTTTTTTTTGCTACAAAGGCTATACATTTTACCCTTAAGGCTTGAATTAAATCTATCCCGTAACTAACTCAAGGCAAGAAAGAACTGTTGAGAATGATCTATATTTGTTTAGGGCATGGTAGATAACGGATAGAAGTGATTTGTCGAACAAAGTATGTAAGAAAGCTCCAAAGCGGACTCCAAATAATGCTGGCATTTTCCAAAATAAGACATACCAGACAACAGTATAGAGCTTTTGGGCAAGATGGAGCCAACATCTCCGATGGTCAACATCCCATAAGTCATTATAGTCAGTCATGCGAACGGGGGTAGAGGATTCAATCATCCCTATTAATTACTGGTTTCTTTTTATTGTCACACACACAGGAGCGCCAAATCGTACAGCAATGTTCCCAAACGGTCCATGCCTGGTGCTGCGCATTTTACGGCTATGGACACATCGGGTGATTTAGGAAAACGAGTCCCTAAGCCCAAAATGCCGAAAGGAGCAAGTCCTCCTTTACCCTCATACTACGCGAAAGCCAGTGCACCCAGCCAAGCACCGTTGGCGAAATCCTCCTCACTAAACACTCATATCCCAACGAAAGCTAGTGCAACTGGTGCTAGTCTGTTAGTACCCGCGAGTGGGCAACGTAGCAATACACAGGGAGCAACAGCGACAATGAAAGGAAATGAAAATAGTGCAAATACCGGAAAGCAGGCAAAATTCAGTGGGAAAATCAAGTAAGTATCGCTCAGATTACCTTTGCAAGACTAATAATCAACTTGACTTGCGGTTTGCTGTCGCCAAACGGGTGTTTAGCAGTGTGACGTTTGCAACAGCAATCCATTCTGAAGTTGACTTAAATTGGTTATGTTAACGTCAAATTAGATTAACAAAAACATAATGTTGGTAGTGTAGAAAAATCTTCCTATTTCATACGTCCATCTTATCTTATTGCATTTTTTTATATTTGCGTGCCCTTCTTGTGTATCGTATATCTTTATTATACACCTTATACATTTATTTGGAACCTGTTGATTGTGATGATGTACATCTGCACATCTGCCACACATCGTTGTCCTTCTCTTTACCTAAAACAAAATACTATCACCGTCTATGATGAACAATGTGTGTGGATTCTATCAAAGGGTGGAAACTTGTACTATCCAATGTCTACCAGCGATGGGAATGATACCGCAGTTGCAGTGTATGGTGTGCTACTGTATGTACCATCCGGAATGTGTGCATGCTACGACAGCGGAAGCATTAGCTCGACGATTTACTTGCAAGGTACGTTTTTCTTTAAGAATACGCTTTCCTTGGGTTTTAGCTCAAATGTGCGACCTCACCTGACGAGCAGCGCTAAGCTAAGGCATTGCTTAACTTTCGGCGCTTCTTGTGCGGCTATTATACGATTCAATTTTCTTACCAACACTGACTGCGTTGCAGTGCTGCTCAGTGCTTGATGAACAAATAGACAATTAAAAAGCAAATTAATATTTCAAAATAGGTAATGACAAGCTGTAAATGCTTCGCAGAAAATAAGCACGTGTGATAGCCGCATTATTGATGTGATATCGTACTCCACATATCTTTCAATTATTACTATCTGCAGAGCAGTAATTTTCTGTAGAAACGTAATGATCTATTGAAGGACATGTGAATAGGTAATTGTTGCGGATCATTCAAACTGATTAAAACTGTTCCGTAAATTGCTTTTTAAGAGCTGCATGGAAGACTCTATGGCAGCGGAAGTACAGCAGCAACAAACGTACAAAGAATCGTTCGGCAAATTTGGCACTAACACCAACGGAAACGGTAGCCTCAATGCCACCAAACCATTGGTTGCCGCCACCAACAACGGTGGGTCACTAGCAACGAACCGGATGGCAAAACCGCTCCAGTATAATAGTAGCACACCCAAGGAAAAAGGCAAACAGCGCTCTCAACAACAACAAGGGTTCAAGACTGCCGCCACTACTCCTGCGGCGAATGCGTCAGCAGCAGCTGCTGACACAAGCGCTGTGAACAGTTCGTCGCCGCCCGCAAAGGACATTCCTCCGCAAGATGTTCTCGTGATTGGCGCCCATGAGTATGTGGTCATTCCGAAGGGCAAACCGACGACCGTGAAGGGCAAAAAATCTTCTTCCAAACCTACCAATTCTCTACCTCAAGCTCAAGCAATGTAAGTAACCGCCCATTCTAGCCCAACAATTGTGTAGAATTTGTTCGTTCGTTGTTTTCGCATTTCATAACTGCATTTTAGAAAATTCATTCGATGATGGTGGGGGAGATCTTGATCTTGATCTTCTATTGATAAAATAGACAGGGACATTTCACTGACTTTTTACATCATCTGGGATGGTTAGTGGGAACATTTGTAAATTAATTGTCTTCATCCGGTGTTGTCATTTCGCATGCAAATAACGGCGCAACATTAAAATGATTAAATATGTTAGATATGAGGAGGGCTTTGGCGTCCAGTGGCGCTTCCACTCGACGGATTTCCATTCGCTACCGTTAATTTTAGTCGATCCCGTTCTTATGAAGATAGATATGAGGAAGGAGAGCAAACTAAAAATTGTTTCGTTTCGTTTGATTTGATAACCACTAGGAGAGTGGAGTCAGAGTAAAAACAACTTGTAAAACTCACTTGCAACAAGATAAATGAAACTTGGAAATTCGTCGAATGGAATTGGCATGCTCTGCCGCCGCGCCCTATATATCAGATACTTGCCTGTGAAAGCAAAGAACAGTTCATTTTGTCTGTCAGATTTCTTTCTTCTTCTTTTCGATTTCAGGGAGTATCCAGAAAAGAAAACTCACTTCCCGTCCAGAGATCCCCATCCAATCGTCACTATTATTTTCCAATATATAAATATCACCTCAACTTTCTTCTCACGGCTTGATCGCAAAATTTTCCCCGGTGATTTTTGTTGTTTCGTTCGATTCTTAATTTGTGCATTGAGCATTGCGATGTGCATACCTTTCCTTTTCTGTAATGTTCGTATGATTTGTGAAGATTAAATCGGAAGAGAATTCTACACACCTTAACTAAATAACTGATAGCTGTAGTAGAGCACGCAATTATCTACTTGATTCTAACAATATGTGTTTGTGTGTGTTTTGGTCCTTTTTCTCGCTCTGTGCTTGGCTTATGCAGCAAAAACTCGGATGACGGGCGTAAAACGAACATCAATGCTTCCAGCGGTTCCAACAGCGCGAAGCAAACCAACTGTGCTGCCACCGACCGTATATCAGATGATGATGCCGGAGGAACTCACGCGCCCAGCAGCAGCACTACCGTTGCACCGAGTGGGACCGGCCGCCATCCGTCGAATTTTCTTTCGGACGTATCGGCAGGCTACACTTGCTTGATGTTGAGCTTCAACTATCTTAAAGTACAAGTAAGTGTCCGTGTGAGATTGTGTGATGGTGAGGTAAATGATTTTTCTAACGAAAAAAATCGAATAATTTCAGGAACTTCTTCGCGCCTGCAGCGTGTGCCGCATGTGGAACCATTTAGGGAATCATCCCCGATTCTGGAAAACGGTACGCATGAAAAACTCGTACATCAGTGACTGGGCAGGCATGATCGCTAAGCTGCGCAAAAATGGTACAAAACATCTCGACCTGCGTAAGGTACTGAACGTCGGCAGCAATGACGAGATGTGGCAAAGTTTCAACGATCACATAGGGCAGGCCGATCAAATCGAGGTGATCGATCTGTGTCGATGCTCCTCGTCGGTGGTGGGCAACCTGTTGCGCTCTAATCCCAACCTGCGGGTAGTGAATGCGCTCGCGATCAAGAATGATCCGATCGATTTTGTAAACTTTGAGCACGGTGTACGGTTGGAAGAGTTGCGCCTCAAATCGTCGGCCGCCATCTCACTGGAAGGCGATCTGCATCAGTTGGCGGCCTTACGAAACCTGAAGCACCTTTCGCTTACCTCAATAAGCAAGCTAGGGTCAACCTCGATCGAAGCGTTGGGTTGTCTCGTGTTGCTGGAATCGCTTGAGCTCGGTGAATGCACCGAGATGGGATCTAATCTTGCTAGCGTGCTAACGAAACTAACTTCGTTGAAGCGGTTACGATTAGAGAAAGGGCAGGAGAATTGCGATATGTTTACCATCCTGAACGGCATATCGAAGGTGAGCTCGTTAACACAGCTAGAGTTAATCAATTGCGATGTCAAGTTGGGCTTCGATCGACATATCGTAAACTGCACGAATGTGAAGAAGCTGCTACTCATCCCGACGTACGTGTCGCAGTCAGCGGCAACGAATCGCATGGTTTTGAAGGGAATCATTAAGCTTCACCAGACCCTGGAAACGGTGATATGGGCCATCACCGTGGAACTTTTGCGCGTCACCGAGCTGTACATCGATGCGAACGTCGAGGATGCCGAAAGCCAAATGGGCGGTAGCATACCGATCCTGAAACCGGTGCCCGGCAGTGATGATCCACCATCTGCCGTTGGCTCGCAGCTGGATCTACCGGAGGAGGTTGAGATTGTGCCGTTGAAGCGAGTGGATTCCATTTTGAAGCGCAAAGTTCCTAACACGAAGCTTCAAATACTGAAGATACCTTTCAACAATACCTGGAAGCAAACGATGTGTGATTCCTCTTGAAATGGTTGGACACTGTGGGTAAAAGTATGCACGCTACTTTTTTCTTTTTGCGTGCGTGTCGTACGTTGGCTAGTTTCGTTTGTGACTTTTCACTGGATGAAAGTTTCGGAAAAAGTGTGGAAGTTTTGCTTGAAATTCTAGTTTACATTACCTCAAAGCTGCTGGGGGTTTTGCGTTTAATAGTATTGGCATTTTGCAGTTGCTATAACAAGCTATTGGTACTTTTACTTCCGATATCTGAAAAAATGATATCTGAAGGGTCATCCAGTATATATCGCCCATTGTTTCGGGTTCCTCTTCTTACTCATGTGATGTGAATCGCTTGTGATCTTTCCATTTGCCACAATCGGCTCGACACTATCCTCCTCGGCTACAACCGGAGAATTAGGAACCTTTTCTGTTGAAACTTGAGTGGATGAACCCGAAGCGTCTGATTTGGTTTCTTGGACGCCTTCTTGCTCAACAGACCAATAGGTGGTAAAAACTCGGGCATTATCAGAGCTTCCGATTTTCGATATCTGGCATATCATCTTTTGGGTATGGTCTTCCCTGTATGAAAGTCACATGCCCCGGGCGGTACTGCCCAAATGTAACTTTGGTCTTTGGCGTGACCACGCATGCAGTTTGCTGTCCTCGAGAAGATCGTCGAATTGTCGTCCTTTTTGTCCGCGTTTCGGGCAAAATGGATGGAATCACCTTCTCCTGTAACGGTGATTACTCTGCTAGATCGTTTATTTAAAATCTTTAGAGATGTATTAATCCCTTGGGAAGACGTCCCACCTCTTTGCCTACAATCCCATTTCTTCTCAGTTGGAGTAATTGCCGATTGCGCGACAATGTCAATACAGTCTCCAACACCACAACGTTATGTCTGAGGTATATGCTTTTTCTAACGTTCAGTGCAGTTTAACGTTACTGTTCGGTTAAGCAAATAAAAAGCAAATTTGTCGTCAGTTAGCGCAAGGCCGGCGAAAGGCCCCCGGCAAAGGTTATAGAGCTAGATTTTATATAGGAAAAAGAACCCCCCTGTTTTTTTTTGTTTAGAATCAGCGACGTAAGCAGCGTAGCGCGTAATAATAATCATAAGGCAAGTGAGGCAAGGTACGTAGTCGGCCAAAACATGTACATTTTAAAGATAAACAATGAAAGAATTAAAATACCCGTAAACTGTTTGTACGATGTGAAGTAAAGATGATCCGAAAATCGAGCGCAATCGTACCGCATCGTAAGTTTGAAACAACAGTAACAGAGCAACAAACTACTCCGCCAATGGCAAAAATCCAGCACTTGGTCTCTATTTCAGGTCGAAAATAACGGAATTTTGGAAATCCAACCAATTTAATGAAGTGTGGTAACAGATGCAACTTATTGGCAAATTTAATTTACTTTTAAACGTATTAGAATGGTTGAATGGCGGTACTTTATTTGTCCATTCGCACTTTCTTGCCGTTTGTTTCGTTGGGATGCTCTTTTGTATTGACGCGAACCGACCGGGTTTCTGCCACTGCTATGCTTGCTTTGCGTTTCTTCAACCCTGCTGCCGTTCTTTCACTGTAAGAGAACAAATAATTAAAAAGTCTCGATTCCTTTCGCAATGCACACGCCGCGCAATACTTACTTGACCGTTGCCATTTTGGAAAACATATCATCGTACTCGGGATCGGATCCATCATCGTTTGATAGAATTTGAACGCTATCGTCGTTGGTCATCTCGTCGGCTGCATTTTGTTTTTCGTTCCATTCAATTCCCAATACCTGCGTCGGTTTGGATTTTACGTAGCATCGGTACTCTAGCGCCGTTCGGTGAGCATGGTGTACACGCACATATCGGTCGAGACATCCCGTGAATAGGTGGGTTCCAGACGGATCAGTCCGAATCGATGTAACCGTTCCGGTGAATCCTTTATATACGTGAATATGATGTTTCATGCGCCGTATATCGAATGCTCTCGCTCCGAAAGTGGTCGTGCCAGCGTAAAGATAATCGCCGTGGGATGCCAAACAAGAAAACGCGAGCTGACCATCGGGGTCATTCGAGGTGAAATCTTGAACCGGTCGTCTCGTCGGGCCTCGTGTGTCGTACAGTCGAACATATCCATGCCGGGAGCAGGCAGCGATAAGATTGCGGTTCACGCACACCACATCATTGTCCCACACGAGCTGCTCTAATTCTAACACCTTCTTTACGTTTTTGGCCTGGAACAGAACCTTTTGCGTTTCCAGGTCCCAGAGCTTAACGATCTGCTTCAGCTGCTTGCCGCCCGTAACCATGCGATTCTCATCCTCTGGACAGAGGCGCAAACGGAAAAGATTCTCTCCGACACTAAATTTGACCGGTTCGGAGTACTTCACGACTTGCACCGTTCCATCAGCGCATCCAACCACAATGCAACCGTTGCTTCTGCCGAGACCAACTACCTCGCTGGTGCCAATCTCAAAGTTCGATATGCTTTCTTCCGTTAAACAGTCGAATACCTTCACACAGCGGTTTGCTCGCCCGATCAGCAGCTGGGTACGTTCGGCATTACCGAATTCCATGCAGGTAATCTTCGAAGTCTTGTTCAGCACATCAATCGGTTGCAGATTTTGCTGTTTGAAAGGATCGTCGGCGTATGCATCGATTCCTGGAGAGAAACAAACACACGAAAGCATGGTAGGTGAAACACGGTGCACTCAGGGGCACGGTCGGTTTACTGTTGCTACAAAGGCTTACGTTTAAAGGATCCGGTGTGGGCCCCAACATATATAATATGTTTTTCCGTGTACGAGGTACACTTTGCGTTGGTAGACGCGAACTTCATCCTGCTTTTTGCGGTGTTCAATGGTCGTTCGGAATTGCTGCTGTCCTTCTAGCCGAAATTTACCAAACACAAAAGCATGGTACACAAGAACGCATGGCTGTCAGTTGTGTCAATGATGCTTGCTGTCAAAAGCCGTGATGCCAAACCAGGTTTGAACAATACTGCATCATTTGTATTTAGTAATTTAAACGTCGCAAGCTCTGATTTGGACGATTTATAATTCAAAGTAATAAAACACTGCCTATTTATTCTTGCTATTTTACATCCCTAGATACGGAATTATATAAACAAATAATAGAATACAAAAAATTATCCAATTGGCAACACTGCTCCTCTGGCATTCTTCAATGACATTTGTCATTGCCTGTCAAAATAGTTCTTTTCATGGGAATAAAATTAATGCATCCTTTGCGACTCGCATAATTTTCTTCACCGTTTCGCACCGAAAGCTGCCCCAATTAAACGCGTATGTAGAACCTTAGCCAAGCGGCCGACGCGGTAGTGAAGGACCATTTTCTACTGAACGGAAGAAAAGCCATCATTTGTTAGTGATTGTGCCAGTGCCAGTCCGTGTGTTATCATCGCTGCGATTCAACATGGTCGATGTTGCTCGGCAATTACTCGACGAGCTGATGGGAAGGAACCGTAATCTGGATCCTTCTGCATCGGCGAAAGAAGTTTCGTGGACCGATGAAGAGGTATACAGTAAACAAAGTACAAAACAAAGCTTGGCATCCTCTCATCCACGATCCTTTCTGTGTGTGCGTTTTTCAGTTTTGTCCCTACTTTTTGGTGAAGTTTTGTCCCCACGATCTATTTGTAAATACCCGTGCCGATTTGGGCCAATGCACCAAACTGCACGACGACGAAGCAAAACGGTTGTTTGACGAGGCAAAACCTTGTCGCAAGAAAACCCAGTATGAAGAGGACTTTTTGAGGTTTTGCACCAACATGATCAATGAGGTGGACCGTAAGATTGTGAAAGGTAAGCAAAGACTTCTTCTTATGAACAGCAAAACGGAAGGTGGACGACCCGCACCGAAGCACCAGGAGCAAATCAGTGTCCTAACCGAACGGATCAATAAGCTGGTGCGAGATGCGGAAGAAGCCGGCACACGGGGAGACGTCGAGCAAGCGCAGGTAGGAGTAGTACAGAAAATAGTTAAATGAACACACTGTACCGTTCCTTTCCCGATGTATCCCCTCGGACAGGGTTTGATGGAACAATGTGATCAACTGAAGGAGGAGAAAGAGGCCCTTATCAAACAACACGAATCAAATGGATGGTCCGTGACGGCGGAAATTGCAGCCTCCCAGGAGAAACAGATGGAAGTGTGTGAAGTGTGTGGAGCTTTTCTCATCGTTGGCGATGCACAGCAAAGGATTGATGACCATCTAACGGGTAAACAGCATCTAGGGTATGTATAGTGTATAGTGTAATTTCTGTCGAATAGCTTTTCTTGACCAAAAACTGCCATCAGTTAGTAACTTAACGGCTTTCATGATCACACAGGTATTCCAAATTGCGTAAAGCGGTCGATGAAATGTATGAGGCAAGAAGGAAAAATACCATCAATCTTGAAGAGCGCCGTTCTAAAGACGATGACCGTCGCAGGCGAGACAACACAAAGCGCGAGGAACACAAGTCACGGTATGAGTTATGGAGAAATAGCGTTTGACCTAACGTGTGGCCTAATGTTGTTGTTTTCCCCATCTTTTTCATCCTTCATTCTGCAGCGAACGGGACGATCGCTACAATAACAAGCGAGAAGACAGAGATCGTAACCGCTATCGGCGAGATCATAGAGATTATAAGGATCGGTCTGATCGCTATGATAATCGACAGCGGGATCGTCATAGCAGACGCGGTAAGAGTTAAAAAAAAAAGCGAATCAATGTTATCATTGCTGCGAGATTTACCATTTTGACTTGCCATCCCACAGATCGTAACGAGCGGGATCGTGATCGTAGTCGCAGTCGTAGCTACTAAAAAAAGGCCCACCTTATTCAGCTGGAGCTACCATAAGTGATTTTGCACCAGCAGCGTGTAGAAGCAGTGCAGTCGGATGTGAAATTCTTCGTTCAGAATCGTTTTCCTTCATATGAGGTATCTCTACTAAGAATAGAAATATTTAAAAACAAACACACGTCCTAATAAGCCCAATCATAAACGATATCTAAACAATCGTAACAAAATCTTCTAGCCCGTAAGGTAAGCATTCGTTCCAACTGTATCATGAAATTATTAATGTTTTATTTATTTATTTTTTCTACATTGCGCATTGCGTGTTGTGTGTGTGTGTGAAAGTGCTACGGCTCGACAAGATTACGTCGAGATAGCGCTAATGTTAGTAGCGTTCCGTTATATTCTAGGTATTTATCTATATACTAAGTACTCTCAAGATCGAACTGTTTATGTAGTGTGCAGTTTTTAAATTACGTTTGTTAATAATTCTGCCAGCGTTTAGCATTATTGTTCATTTAAAAAAAAAATCACATACGAACGACAATCCACACAAGAAGCCCGGTTTATCTCACTGTTATGAATCCTTCTCTACAAATGCGCATTTTGTAAAGCAAGCGTGTGCAATATTTTCTCTGAAACCTTTTTTCTTTTGTCGAAAGCAACCGAAGGACCGAAGCTAAAACCCATGAAAATGTGTCCGCTGTTGTATATGTTTCATTTGCTGTTGAATCATCCTTGAAAAAACACTTGGCAAGGATACTGTGCAAGTCCACAATGATTAGTTTTGAGCCTCCAATTGGTTGCCTCAAGGCGGTGGTTAATGATAAACGGGTAAGATGGTCGTTGTACGGTATTTTCCGTAAGACGTTCATTTTGCGCACGTATGAGTAACAGAATGCTAGTCACGGGTAAGTGCTGCTAATAATGCTTGTAGAACGTTCGTTATTGCGATTGTGGCATCGTTCGGTACGTTCGGCTAATAAGGTACTACTAGCTACTTTACTGAACCTCCGAAGATAATTTTACACGCACGATTCACTCTTATAATGTTCTTCTTTTGCTTAAACTCAAATAGTAAAACATCGAGGCATTTATGATATCGGCAAGAGCGCTCGCTAGAATAGCCAGCTGTGTATCGTTATTTGCAGTTTGAATGAATGATCTTGATAATAGGACACCTGACGGCAGGAGTCATGACTCATGGACGAGGTAATTGATGCCTAGTTTCCGCTGAACGCTAAAGACGTTTCAAGGGAAGCCACGAATGTACACATCCCCTTTATGCTTCTTCGTTACGCAGGACAAGCGCCGTATCAGAAAGCGAAACTCTCAGTCTCAGTCCATATCCGGTTGCATTATGAACGTTGTGTGTTGTAGCCCGCCACGGCACGCAACGGCTCTGCACCATGTTTGGTGGACGGAAGCAAAATTGATCGAGGTAATTTTTAACTCTAACGCAGTTCTAGTTGTCGTACTGTCCACCGATTTGTGCGCTATCAGTAGAATCTTCCTGCCGGCATAACTGTTGAAGGTAATTGGATTGACTGTATATGCTGTACTTCCTCATGTATAACTGTTGTATTCCAGAACGAAAGACTTTCGATGAATTAGTTAAGAGTGTAATGGGTAATGATGAATGGTGGTTTTGTTTTGTTACGATCCTCCCCCCCCCCCTCTCTTTCTCTCTGTCTCTCTCTCTCTCTCTTGGCATCCCGTTTAAATCCCTGACTTACTAATGTCCAGCAAGTTGTAAGGGGGGGAGTGCGTGTCAGAACCTCTTCTTTGACTGCAGTAGTGCATTTAAAAAAACACATCGCGCTTTGCCAACCAATTTGGGAATCGTTACAATGTTTAGACCGATCAGTTACACCATCTCGTCTCTGCTGCTGGCATCCTAACGTCGACAGAATCAGCAAGCACTGTCCATGCCCGCCATACTTCTTCTCTCAGGGGTGGCCCAAACACAACACAGCTGCTCATGTTTAGCTCGTGTTTGCGATAGAGCCGCCTCTCACAGTTCGCCAATTTTGTATCCAATTTGAAAAATTGATATGTATCGAGGTATTTATCCCACATAGTTTGTACAATAAATATATTTACTTTCATATTTTCAGTATCTATCATGTTAAATTTTGCAACTTATTCTACAGACCTTTTTTTGTTCTTCTTTTACTTTATGGATATGACAAACTTTTTACTACATCTCCTACTCTATTAACTTGTTAGTAAAAAAAAGCTACCTAACTGGGTATGCAACACTTAAAGATAAATCACATCTTGTTCCGTTGTGTACTGACTATCAAACGAATGTGTATTAGAAAGTTCGTCATTAATCAATCATTGAATTAAATTAAGCATTATGTATTTCACCCCTTGAAAGCCAATGTGTAAGAATGATTTTGTTTTTTTATAATTTTTATTTTTACTTATTCGTACCCCTCCCGGTGTTTTTCTTTCTTTTGCTGTATTTACAGTTGGATCGCACGTCGTCTAGCGCAAATCCCCGGATACGGTCACTACTGCGTACCTAACTTAAACATGAGATTATTTTTTACCGGCGTTTACTGGACACACATCCCCCGGGCACACGCGGTGTGATTCGTTTCCATCGATACAGCCAGCAGGTAGCGTGACATTATTAATTATTTCGAATATTTAGGACATTGGCAAGAAGCGTACCGTGCGGCCAATCGACTTACGCGCAGTGTCGCAAGCAATAATGGTTGTTGAGGTAAGAGAAATCATGCTTAGGACGAGAACAAAACAACAAAAACCGCCATTGAAGAAAGGTAGACATATTGTGGTCGCAGGCTCAAGATATTCTTGGCTTCTGGGCTGCAAATTGCAGATTGAACGGGATAACTTTGTTGCAAGCATATATCATGCTTAATGGTATCATTGGTTTTGCTCTTTAAAGCTGTATTGCTTGTGGGCAATTTTTTCATTAACATAATTGTTATGGTATTGTCTCAAAGAATTAAAGAACTCTTTTTATTAGCTTCGTTTTACTATTGCAATGAAAGGGGAAAATAATAATAAAAGTATTTATTAACAATATCGACATTTAAGTTCTATCATGCATACCTCTCGCATGTATGTACGGCGCTGAATTATTAATTTTTTGCGTGTTGTGTTGAGCGCACAGAAAATCCCCCCCCCCCCCCCCCCATTTTTCTCATACTCCATTTACATTTGACAGTGAAGTAATTGATCGTTTAGTAGTGCAACAGTTGAATCAAACGGGCATATTGTAAACACTGATATTAGAAAGCCTCCACTGTGTTGGAAGACGATTGAAGCAAGTAAAACAAGGGAAACCAAACCCCCGCACTGAGCTCTAGATGGAACGCTGTGCAAAACCCGTTTCAATAATCGTGTTATGAGATGAGATTTTGCAAAATGGAAATGTGTGATGGAATTGGTAATTTTATTGATGCAAGCATTCAAAGGGCAGCGAGTAGCGCGAAAGGAGTTCTACTTTAATTATAACATATATTACATATATTATCTTCTCTTCAAGATTCGCTTTCAAACGAATAAAAATTGATTACATGAAAATGGATGGTGTGCAGAGATGTTACGTACCAGCGCGGCTGAATATATCCGAAAATAGTCCCTTGCATCGTGCATTGAAAAGGTTAGTTTTATAGATGTTAACTACATTCGCTATTCCTTCAAACCCATCGATCGTCAAGCCCCACACGACCGGTTGATCAATCATAACGCGCTCCACACCGTGTGCGATGAGCCTAACAACTTCCTCCTCGGTAAAACTACTTCCGTCCGCGTATATAGGAATTTTCTTCGCAGCAGAGCGCTGTATCGCCTGAATGGCATCAATCTGTTGTCGAGAGAGAGAGAGAGAGAGAGAGAGAGAGAGAGAGAAATAGGGAAACATTTTAATTATTGTACAGTATTCCAGTAGCTGCTGCTTCACTGCATGTAACTTACAAAACTCGCAAAAGGCATATATTCATCAATGACTACACAAACGGCATCAACATCTTCACGCATAGCTTCGAAAATGAGCTTTCTCTGAGTGATCGGTATGTGAGCGATGATTGCCTTTTCAGTAAAACTACGAACAGCTTGAATAGTGCTAGGTACAAACTGTTTCTGCTCTAACAACGATTTTACGTTTGATGATCGTAAACCACCTAAATCTAAAGGCGCCGATTCAAAATTGCGATAAACGTTTCGGTGGTCATCAAATATGCTCGCTACGGAGTCGAACGGATCGATGAAGGACAGTACGAAAGCACTAAAACCACACGATTCTGCTCGTTTCACCAAAGCACGTAGAGCTGATTCGTCTACAAACGGGAAAACTTGAAGCCACCGCACCATCGTTGAATCAAACTCGTCTCCATCGAATGCGTTTACCGATAGAGGTGATCTTACAGTATGGAGATATGGAATTCTAAACCGATCAGCCACCTTTGCTGCCGTTAGATACGCCGACGGGTGTTGCTGAAGGACTGCATTTGTGATGGAGAGTGGTCCTATCACCAGTGGTAGAAGATCACTTTGTGGAATGTTCTCTATTGGAGCAGCAAAGGGGAAACGGTTTCGATCCATCGCAGTGTACGATCAAACAAATACTTAACTAATTCTAGTATTGTACAAAGCGGAAATTCTGCTAGAGTAGTTGAAGCCGTCCGCACGATTAAGGAAGGAACAGGCGCGTAACGCGATGTGCTAATTAGTACATTGCCCGACGCTGCGATCGCTTTGCGTTCTCGGTCTGCTACCAAAGTCATTTACATCGCACATGGTTGAGCATCGTCTTTTGATTGTTGGAGGAATTCTGGAGGCCAGATTTTACAGGCTGTGGATCGTGCTGCTCTCATAACATGACCGACCAGCCCACCGGAAGCTGGAGTGTTTAATAAGTTAGTGCACAATTGTGACATGATCATACAGCAGTCACGCAAGACATGCGAAGATAGCGATTCTGTGATTGTCAATACTGGGTCAAAAAACCTTCTTTGAACTATACGACGCAATATGCTCTTTTGGAATCCCGGCCAAGCTTACCAGGCTTGTAAGAATATGTCATTCTTGGATGGAAAACTCTACCACCAAGGGGGTTGGTTAACCTATCTTCTCTTCAATCTGGCGCTAGAGAAGGCCATCTATTACTGAGAGGTTGGAAACCATGGGGACCATCTTGTATAAGTTAATCTAGATCCTGGCGCACGCTGATGACATAGACATCATTGGTTTGAGGCTCTCGTATGTAGCAGAAGCTAGCCAAAGGATCGAACGAGCAGCACTAAACCTCGGGTTAAACATTAACGTGGCGAAACCAAAATCTTGGTGGCATCATCAGCGGCCCTGCTAACAATCGTTGATGATCGTTGATGATGATGCACAAATGATGTACAGATAGGTGGCCGTACTTTTGAAGTCGTCCATCCTTCTGGGGTCGAAAGTCAGCACCGACAACAACATTGATGTTGAGTTATCAGTCCAAAACTGACGAAACCTTCTTGGGTGCGTTCGAGAATTCCATTCAAGGACAATGGACCTCACCATCGTGCAGGGAATTAGACTCGCCAGGCTCGCCAGATGGGCTGATCATGTTATGAAACTGACACCGGACGAATCAGTCCTGTCCTTTTAGGCCGTCCTCACCGACAGAGAAGGCGTGGTAGGCCCAATCTGAGAAGAGGCAAACGACGGTGCTGGACCGTGAGCGGTATCGAAGATTGTTGCAGCAGGCCAAGACCAAGTAAGTAGCTAATAATAACATACACGTCCGCTAGAATTTTTTCGTCTAAAATCTGAATAACGATCCCCCCATTCACGGGCGCTCATTTTTCGCAGCTGAAATTACCTCTTGTAAATAATTGATTTTATTTATTTAACTATTTATTTATGTATTTTTTGTATTTTTGTTTATTTATTCATTTATTTATATATTTATTTTTTCGCACGATTGTTTGACTTTTTCCAAATATTTTCTTACCCACGTTTTTGGTTCTTGGTTCTTAATTTTTTTTCGATTCTAGTTTTTTTTTATCGTTTCCCAAATATTGTTGAACTTTTATCAATATTTTTTTAAACGCCTGTTTTTGTTTTACAATGAATGGGAAAATTTGAAAGGATGGGCAAATAATTGTTCTTCTATTCTAATCTGCGAGCGATTTGTCCTTTTTCGTGACTAACTGCTATGTTTGCCAGGATCGCACAGTGGTGGTTCTAGCAGCTTGGAGGCCCAAAGTGGAATGAATGTTGATGAGGTCCTTACTATATTTAATCTGTTAATCGGAAGGAAGATCATTGTGAGTTTGGGCCCATTTCGAAAACACAGGGCCTCCGTGGCCGCTCAGCCCGCGCACTGGAGGTTTATCGAAGCTATTTATTTTCGGTCAAAGAGGCCTCCAAAAGATTTCGTCGTCCGTAGTGGAACAATGTAAAATTTTTATTATTTTGCATGTTTGTTTATCTACTTGCTTAATGCATCGCGAACAACTCTTCCATGTAATACAAGCAGAACGATCAATTGCTACAATTTCGATCGCCACTCTCTACGCCGGTTAAGTTATGCATCGAGTGTGATTTTACACGTCTGGACGAGAAATCCTTTCTGTTGATGACGGTTCGAACCGTTTTTACATTCCCTTCCGAAGGACACCCCGTTGCGATGGCATTCCCGTTACATTTAGATAAATTGTTCGTGTTCGAACGGAATATTCCCCGCGGAACGCTAAGCTGCAGTGGAACATTCCGATACGGCGGAGGTGCCACTGCCGTGGGTGTTACTTTCGTCAAAAAATGCTTTGCATCCGGACAGCCGGCCGGTCCGTCGTTGATCGGTGTATCAACACTACGCTGCTGAAACGTAACGCGTTCAGGTACATTTTCCGCCCGTGTTGCAACGCACTCGACACTATCGCGCCCTGCATCCTGCACGAGTTCTTCGTCGAACGTTTCCGTGGTACTTTGTCTGTCACGTGTTCGATAACGATCGCTACGAAAGCTTTCTCCACGCCAAGATCTTCGCAACTGGTCTGGTACCGGAGAAGGGTGGTACAGCTGTACCTCGTGACACACGTGCTGTGGCGTGAGGTCGGCCAATGTGCCACAACCCGCATTGAGCATCGTAGATTCGAGCTCGGTTTTAAGAATGTCCAGAACCTCCTCGACGCCTCGCTGACCGTTTACTGCCAGTCCATAGACGGCAGCACGGCCGACAAATACCATGCGCGCTCCAATTGCCAGAGCTTTGAAGGCATCCGTACCTTGGGAGACTCCACTGTCCAGCATAACCTCGACGCGGCTACCAACGGCATTCACTATCTCCGGCAGGACCTCAATCTGCAACGAGATGTAATAGAGCTTACTATTCCAGTTTTTATTCAACGGTCGGTGGCTATATTTACCGCAGCAGGTGCATAGTCAAGCTGGCGACCTCCACTATTCGACACGATCAGTCCATGCACGCCAACATCGGCGGCAATGAGCGCATCGGCCCGGTTAAGAATGCCCTTCACAATGACCGGCAGCGACGTGATGCTCATTAACCATCGTATGGCGTCCCAACCGAGGCTAGGATCAAGCTGGCTGCGCACGTAATCCAGAACGCTAGCCGAGCATGACTTAGCCTTGCCGCTTCCGCTCGCACCGTTGCCATTCGGTACGAAGTTGGCGCACGTTACCTTCGCTGGCAGCGTTAAGGGGTTCCGCCGTTCCGTTCGACTTAGCCCCGGTGCCGGAGTGTCCACACAGACGACTAGCGCCCGGAACCGTGCTTTCTCCGCGCGACGAACCAAACATTCGGTCAGTTCGCGATCTTTGAAGATGTACAACTGGAACCATTTTGGGGCACGCGGTACCGCTTCCGCTAGCTCTTCGATCGATACGCTCGACAGTACGCTCAGCACAAACGGAACGCCGAAGGTGCGGGCCGCCCGTGCCATTGCCTTTTCACCCTCGGGATGTGCGAGACATTGCAGCGCAACGGGAGCAATGCCGATCGGCATACGGTAGCTGATACCGAAGGATGTCACTTCCAGCGAACGGCTCCCTCCGATACGTTGCAGACACCGTGGTCGTATAATCAACCGGTCAAAGGCGGCACGGTTGTGTGTGACGGTCCGTTCACTGGCTGCTCCGCCTCGACAGTAGTCGACGACAGAGCTGTCGGCCGTTTCGCACATGCGTCGCTCATAGTCGGCGACCGAAGCTAATCCGCAGCGCAAACTTTCGGTGAGTGCCGGTGACCGCTTGGTTCGAAAGAACTGATCCAACAGCATCCGTACGAGAACTGAAATGCACCGTCTCCACTGGTAATGGTAGTACAGCAACACAACACTAAATTGCCGTTGCGGGTTCTGCACTGCCTGCACTGCTCACTTCTTGATGGTCGTCTGCACACTGCAAGCGCGTGCAAGCTGGCGCTGGTTTTCGCGGCTAGTTGCTTATTCTAAACGGACCCGATTGAAATGCGGACAATGGTGGGAGTCTACGAAACACCGTAACAAGTACGTGTTTCTAGTGCGCAGGTAGCAGGCTGCCTTGCTGTTCATGATTTTGCATTTTGATGACCATCCTGGCGACAGGCGAAAATTACTAGGTAAAGTTTTACAACATCTTCTAACTTCTGAACTAATATACGAAATCATCTTAACGGAGACAAATTCCGGTCACCAGAGGTCCTTTAGACATCGTGTTGTTGACAATGGTAAGGAGCAGCATTTCATCCTGAATTGATCATCACAAGCTAAGCAGCTTATCATCTGGCCAAGGATTTAAGCTAATTGGAGAAAAATCCCCCTGGCAAGGGGTGGCAATATTTTACTTATATGCTTTTAGACCGATTCCCGGGGCTTGCCCTGCCTTGCTCAAAATATTCTCGATACCGCTCACGGTCTAGCGCCGCCTATGAATCTATCAACCCATTATAGCAGCTGTTCTGGTGGAAGCATGACCACGATCATTCCATCCCAATTTGAGAATTGCGCGTCTCCTCTGTCCATGCGAACGGTCTAAAAGGATTTTACGCACAGGGTCGTCCGGAGCCATTTTTATGACATGACCAGTCTGCGAGCACTGGGACTACAAATGATCTGTACAGTCCCAGCATCGTTCGTCGCGCCAGGTTTTGTGAGTGGAGAAGTTTCCACAGGCTGTAGTTTGAGACCGGTTGGCAGCCAGCACCTTTACGTGAGTTAAAAAATATTAGATTCGGATGAACGTAGACGCGAAAAATAGGTCTGGTTTCTGTGCTGGTCAAATTAGGAGTGCTTTATTTGAACTAATGCTACATGTATGTGGATTGGGTGGATTGGAATAGGTTATAGGATTGGAACGGGAAATCGAGGTGGTGCTGACTCAGCGTCTCGGTTGATAAGTCATTCGATGCAAACGGTGCTTGGTGCAGGTTCGGTGCGAAGCTTAAGCTGACGTCGCAGGAATTACTGGGTCACTAGTTGTTTTTTTTTTAATAATCGATCGAATTGTTCATAGATGTGTTAACTCGCGTAACTCAACACCAATTTTGTTGTCGGTGCTGACTTTTGACCCCAGATAGGTGAAGTTTTGGACGACTTCGAAGGTGCAGTCACCTATCTGTTCATCACTGCTTCAAAGGAGAGCCTCAAACCAATGATGTCTATGTCATCAGCGTATGCCAGGATCTGGATTGACTTATAGAAGATGGTCCACGAAGATCCGAGTCGCGAATGCGCCAGACTGAAAAGGAGACAGGCAAGCCCATCTCCCTGGCTGGTATCTCCCTTTATGGTAGCAAAGGGTCCTGAGAGTTTTCCATCCACTTTCACCTGGCATGTGATGTTGGCCATTGTCATTCTTACAAGCCTGGTTAGCTTGGTCGGGATTCCAAAAGAGGTCATTGCGTCGAACAGTTTTGCCCTGGCTATGCGGCTTTAAAATCAATGAAGAGATGGTAGAGATGGATTCTGCAGCGCATCACTAAGCCAACCAAATAGTGATACTACTCGAAACGTTCTGACGTTCAACAAGCTCGACTGTCTTCGGCGCCTAATCCACACGTGGTCTATCTGGTTAGAAGTTACTTTATCCGGGGACACTCACGTGGCTTTGTGAATGTCTCAACGCGCAAACTTGGTACTTCCATCGACCAGGCTCCCAACACACTTTTGTATTGAAGTGCGTAGCCAGATCGTTAGTAGCATTGAAGGCTCCATTGTCACACATTTAATCATCTTGTCCCTCGATCGTTTGCTTACAGAATACCAGCAAAAGATGAAGTGTTTAAGTTTCTTTTTCATATATATATTTATACGTGTGTATATTTGTTTCCTTTTTTTGTTTATACAACTTTACATTATAATCAAAAGCGATGCAGTCATTGTTCTGTTCTGTTCGTCCGGTTCGAAGCCTTTCGCCTTCCAGAGCTTTTCACTTGCATGCATCTCCATCTCTAACTTTTTTTTTATTTATTCAATTCTCAGCGAAATTTTGCATGTTCCTCCCCCTTCCGCTACTGTTTGCTCTATCTGTCCAATGAAATGTCGCTCAGCTTAGCTACTAGCAGATTGCATGCTTTCTTGTGCCGTCGCTTACAATATTACCCACCACAAGCTGTGTAGCTGTATGCAAAATATGTTATGTTATGTTGGAAAAGCTTTCGGTTCGGTTGATGCCCATTCGTTACGTTTTATTCGTACCAACCAACCGCGCGGAGCGGCAACAACGCCGCGTGGTCAAGTTCAAGACCATAAGACGTGCGTCCAGTTTTACGCTCCATTGCTTAATCATACAGTGAAACGAGTGCACACTACTTACAGCCACCTTAACAAAATTGAATTGATTGTTTTTACCCTCGTTTCAAGTGTACAAGGGCACGGATTAAACGAATCTGTTTTCTGTTTCGGCAAACACACGTGCATAGAAGGACGGTGTGTTGTTCATATCCCTACTAAAAGTTAATGTTTTGGTGTGTTTAATAATTTAATCTGATTCTCCGCTTTTCGTCACGTGTTGCTAGTGTTCTCCCATTGTTTGGTGCATAAGTTTTTCCGGCTTGATTTTTTGTAGGATTTGTTTAGCTGTTGCCTTGTTTTGGTTGATATTGTTATATTTTGTTCTGTTCGCTTTCTTTAAGTGACGTTGTGTGTTGGTTTTATAGGTTTATATGAATATTATTTCATTACAACGCTTCCATGCGCTTCCACTAGCATAGCCCGAGCTAGCCTAGCCCTGCTTTCACTAGCCTAGCCCTGCTCTTCTGGTAGCATACTTCATGTTTGTGTGTGTTCATCCTTTTTTCTTCGTACGAATGTAAAGCGTTTTGGCTGCAACTTGAAGCCAGTAAGTATCCTGTTTTTGCGAGCACAATTGAATAGTGTTTGTTTGTGATTCTGTTTAAAGACGCTTTATCATCGGGTGTTTTGGTGGCGTTGAGGCTAAAGCTGATTCAATTTGCAACTTCGTTCGCGGAGCTAGAAATAAGAGAAATTGACGCGATCGGTTGTTGATTTACCAATTTGGGATGGTTCGTATCGTCTACTGTCTTATGCTCAGAGGTGCTTCATATTCGCTTATTAAGGTAGGAACAGTCGCTTCTCCGCTCGTTTACATCTTCCTGCTGGAACTTATTCTCTGATCTATTTGTTCAGGTTTGCATTGTGAGGAAGGTCCGTCTCGCTGCACTATTAGTTGCATTTTACCGTTTGCCTATTTTAATGCATACATACGATAGGCAGCGGTTTGCAGTAGGGAAGGTATTATGTCCGACAGCAATAAAGCCATTTTCTAGTGTTAAAAGAAACACAAAATAGGTAAACAAGTATCGTTCATCCTGCAAAAATTACTTTCTCTAGAGTGAACTCTTACTCAAACTCAAATGTAAAGCCAACGGGTAAATAAGCTTGTACGGTGGTAGTATACTGTTGAATTTAGTTGTTTCAAGCCATTTATTGTTCAAATCATACGACGGCAAAACGGAAATTTGGTTCCCTGTTTGACAAAAAAACGGTGGATTAAGATACTCTGTCGGCTAACACGCTTTCAACTAAACCATTCGTCTCGCTTCTACAAACTCGATACAACTAGTCGTACAAAAAGTTCAAATCTGCAAAACGTTACACGATATTTAGCATCTCTCTGTTGTTCTTGTTGGTTTGGTTTGGTTTTGGTTTATACTCCCTCCGCACATTCGTTTTGTGTGTTTGTTGTATTATGTGTGTGTGTGTAATACACGATTGTTTCTTGCAAAGCTTCATCAAGCCGGTTTTAACCCTATAGGTATCGATTATGTGCTTATGCGTCATGTTTGTAACATTCGTTTTTTGTTATATCTCTTTGGTAGCATATTCAGCTTGTTGTTAGATGATTTTTGGTATCGGTTGCTTTGTACCTGCACCGAATCCAGTTTTTTTTGGTTCGCTACTTGTAAGCTTCAACAAAAATATAGCAAGAAATATATCTAAGAAAAGCTTCTCTTTCGGTTATGGTTTGTTTGTTTGTTTGTTTAGTTTTGTTTCTTTCTCTAGCTGACAAACCGTGTGCCTTTTTACTGCTTCAGCTTTAAATTCCTGATTCATGTTTCCGGTGTACAGTTTACGGGGCGTTTTCCTCTGTATATCGAATATTATTAGAGCAATTGGTCCATGCAATGTGGTACAATTGGAAGGAGCTGTGAACAAAAATCTTTTCCTAATGCTAACATGTCGAAGGACAGGTTGAAATTTTCTAAATAAATTAAACCATAATCGTGTGATCTCTTCTGCCAATTCACAAATGTTTTCAGTTGATAATGAAAACGCATCGATCTTTTTTTAGGCTCCTTAGATGAAATGGTTAGCAAAGCTAGTTGCCATGGGAACAGCTTCAAAAGGCTGGCGAATCACTGTAACCTTCACTTCACTTACCCAAGCGCTGACAGGTCGGCATCGATTGCAATATCATCTCATAACTTCACATTAACCGGTAATTGATTCGCCTGTCACCTGCAGCCGTTCCCATGTCAACAATTTCATCTAAGGAGCCTACAAAAAAGACCGATGTTTTTACATTATTATCTGACAAACACTGTAAATCGCAGCTGGGTCATTGAAATGTATATGAAGATATGGAGAGAATGAAATAAATTCGTCTGTTCTATTGAAGCACCATACTGTGGGTAGGGTTTGTACTGGAGGAGCCAACCAAAGTCCCCCGTTGAGGACGTTATTTAAAGGACGAATGTGTTTAGCAAAGACAAAGGGAGATGAGGACAATGGACTGGCATAAACAAACCAATGCTGGGTAGGATTTTACGCTTCTTGTTATAAATAACATTTTTTCCCTATATCTACTTCGCGAGCCTTTGGTTGTGTTTGGGTTCGTTCCACCTTAACAGATTTCCATGCTTTTCCTTCCCGTTTTTTTTTTTCGCATACAATAAATTTCTTTGCCATGTTCCTTCCGTTTACCTGTGATTTTGCTTAGCGCTGCAAAATGCTATCGCAATTTTTCCTCCTCATTTCTTTAATTAGAATAGTTCCTAAAGCGAACGTAATCAATCTGGTAGCATAGCAAAAATAATTTTCATATATCTATCGTAGTATCGTCACCTATCTTTCGTCAACTTCCTTATCCGTGCATCGTCGTCGTGTAAGCACCGCTACACTTCTATCGTTACCAAAGAGGCGGTTTAGCGTATCACGTTTCTTCTAGGGACAAAATCAACGGATCATCGATTTACGTACACGCAAGGCAAAAGGCGTTACACAAGCGTTTCTTCTTCGTCATGTTTTGTTTTTTTTTTGCTGTAGAAACGGACTCAACATGGAGCACACAGACAACTGCAGCAATATTCTATATTCGGTTATCATTTTTGTCCTACTTCTGGGTTTCAGGGTTTTTTTTTCTTCATTGAAATGTTAAATAATATCCTCTTTCCCTCATCCCGGGCACACTTTCCTTTCCCCGTTTGCTACTGATCCTTTACAAAAATATAGCGTGTAGTACAAATGTATATATATACACCGACCGATGGAAACAGCTTTAAATTGAACGGCAGTTTTAATTCCCTAATGTGGAGTATGCTTGATTCTAATGAGTGTCTTTTTTTCTCGCCAAAACTAAGAAAGATGGGAAAATTAAGAATGAAAAATTTAACTGAGGTACAAGAGGTGATTGAGTTTGGAATGAAATTGAAATGAAAAAAGGAATAAGCGTTAACAGGGCCAATTTTAAGCGTACTAGTTGCGAGTTTGATTTAAAAACAAAAATCCTGAAAATGAGGCTTAATCAACTAAGATGAAATGGAAATATGTAACATACCGAACGGAGTTATACTTGATATGGGGATTTCAAAGTAAAACAAAACCTACACCATCGTCAAAACGTATGCCTTCTTACGCTACTAACGCTGTTCATTAGCTGCTGACCAATAAGCATCGCGCGTGTGTGCATGTGTGCAAGCTTGCAGCCACTTGTGAAGCCAGACGATGCAAATCTACCTTCTATCGGCCTTTTACCCTAAACACATTTCTCATCTCTCCTTATAGTTCATCAGCTCGAGTTACACGATTAATAAGATTACAAACCACACGTCCACACTCCAACATCGATGATCTATCGTGAGCCACTCAAAGTGTGAACAAATCATAAAAATACGCGCTTGTTTACGACGTGCACGACCGCACAGCAGCCTACATTATCGCACGCACAAGAGATCTAGATGATAATACACTCACACAAACACACCCTTTCCTTTGGGAGGGAAAAACATCGTGTCCAATTATGCTTAATTTCTATCGATTCATATGATCGACAAACAGGGCGATCTACGCTACAGGAGCACTAAGGTGTGTGTGTGTGTCTCCCAAACGCTTCCCCAAACTCCCATCAATACAGTGCGCGCCGAGGGCTAAACGGTAGCAATATCGAACGTTACTTGCAAGCACGCATCGAAGCGAACGCATGGTTGGATATTAGAATGGTTAATGGTTTTTTTTATCATTGCGTCTCCTATGTGCTGGCTGTTGCTTTTGCTTTGCATTGTGTAGTTAAAGTAGTAGTTGTAGTTCTATTGACCGTCCGAACAGTTGCCTAAGGATTCTTCCATGACGGCATCAAGCGGCTTCACGCTACCGTCCTCGCCCAGATCGGTAGCAGCTTGGTTGGCATCATACCGGCTTATGTTTGCCGGTATCGGTTGGCTGTCGTCTAGCGTCACACCTTGCGAACCCTTGCCGTAAGTAGTGGTAGTAGTAGTAGTAGTAGTAGAAGTAGTAGTCTTCCGATGTTGGTTGCTGTTGTATTTAGCTAGGTTTATCTTTTGCCAGGCTACTGGCAGCATCGAATGCTACGGACTGTTGGGATGCTCAAATATTTTCTTGCTGATCAATGGCGACTGTAGATGCCGATGCGGAATAACTTCCCTCTCTGGAGGAAGTGGCCAGATTTCCTGCAAGAAGCGCACGAATTTTACATTATACATTCGGGAAACCGGATATGAACCCCTTTCATCGTACCTGCAGAGATCTGGCTCGTTCTCAGGAGCTGACCTTATCCTTTTTAAGCGAGAACGAGCTCATCAAGTTTTTTAAAGTCGCACCAATTCCCTTCCCGGGTGTTTGCGAGTCGGCCGAGTAGCGGCCACTACCTTCTGGATGAGCATCCAAGCATTTTTGGTACCGCAGCTGCCGAAAGACAGGAAGATGCCCCTGGGAATCAACATCCAATTCAAAGGTTGGACCACGCCACACGCGCACTTACCTTGCAAGCAGCTTCTATCGTTTTGCACAATGGTCCACTGGTTGGCTCACAGTAGAACACGTGGGCCACAAATTTGTCCTGCGCTGTGTGCATGATGAAGGCGCACTGCTGGACGTTCTTGCCAATACCCAGGAAACTCAAGTACCGCACACGGCACTCACACAACAGGCGTCCGTCCGTGTCCTAATGAATGATGGTGTAAAAGAGCGTAATTAACAAACTGTGTCGATCTTTGGTCGAACGATGGCTATGGCAATACGAACCGACGAGTTGACGCTGATCATGCTGGGTGCGACCGCAACGTTCACCACGTCCCAGTTTTCGGGTGGCGTGCAGGACGTCAGCTTATCGATGGCATCGTTCAACACCTCCATACCAGTCGGTTGGTTGACTTCTGCGCTTCCCACGTATTGTGCCCGTAATACTTTCTTCGGTTCTTCCATTGGGGTAGGGAAGGATTGCGCTAAAACAGAACGGGTGGTCATGATCAGTAACGAATGGTTTATCGAGGACGCTTCTACTTACGATGCCGTATCCAGCGTCGGTTCTCAGTCGGTAGATCAGTGGGACGTATGGCGCACCGAGTGCTGTTCATGTTGGATCCATTTGCGTCGAGTTGGAGGGAACGTTCGATCATTATTCGTTTACAAATATCTCTGAAATTGGGAAGTGGAACGATACATAGAATGCGTGAAATTTGGTACATCTCTATCTGGCGGTCTGACGTCAAACACGACCACAATCAATGGAATCAATAATTCAACTAGCATCGCTTGAACTAGATTGCATTGCGCGGCTAACAGTCACAATGCGCTCTTCTGGCACACCGAATACACCTACCTCAGCGTATTTGCGATGGTTCTGGCAGCAGTTTCACAGCGAAACACGTGACACATGTGTATTCTGGTAAGACGATCTCGAGCCACATACGCAAAGTCCCTGCAATGAAACCGGGGTGGTGGAAAAAAACAAGAAAACACAAAACACACACAATACAATGCGAATCAACCGGCGATGAATTACTTATTGCCTTCTAACGCTATCGATTTCTTCCAATTCCCTAAAAACAGTGTGTTGTGTCCCTCGGATCGGGAGGGGTCGATATAGTAGCGAGAGACGGTCATGTGTGTACCTATTACGCTTGGATCCATTAATTTACCTTTCACTGCAAACCGGACAAAACGTCCGCAGCGCATCAGATGCCAAGACGCGTGTTAGTGTTTATCGTATACAAGTGTGTCGTTTACCACCATCATCACCATCATCATCATTATCATCGTCGCCATCAATAAAATGCCGGTACGTAGCCAACAGAACAGAAGAGAAAAACATATATAGAAAAAGGAGAAAATCGATAACCAGACCAGAGAGAGATAGGAAGATAAAGAGATTTGAAAAAACACGTGTCAGGAACTCGGAACGGAACGAACGTCTTGTGAGCAAGTAGTTAAACATTTAGGAAAAGGAAGAAACAAACTACCAAAGGAATCGGATGAGCGAAAAACAAAACCATAGCACACATAAAAACAGCAACAAAACAACGAAACAGGCTTTAGAGTAGAATGTGATCGTTATGGATGGGTTGTTGTGAGTGGCGATTTGCTGTTGGCCATGTCCGATGCTTTCGGTGTTCGATAACCATTTGGCTGTTGTGTTTTTTTTTTCTTAGCTATACAAAATGTCCTGACTGGCATAACACTCTCGCATTACACTTACCGGCCATTATCACGTCCAACACCCCATACGCGTATCGTGTGAATTGGCTGTGAGTTTAATATTGTCAAATTTTCCGGATCTATCAGCTTTAGTGCGCCTTCATCCAGGTCCATGAACAGATCTTTTCCCTAGTAGAAGAAGGTTGAAGGGGCATGTTAGAGGCGATGGCATCCGGTGCGAGAACAATTAGCGCATATCTACTACATACATCTCCCCAACGGCCCACCACGTCCAGCATATCATTGCGCCCGAGAGACAGATCGACGATGCATTTGTTGACGGCTTTCGAGGATCGTTCCGGAGTGAGATCTTCTTCCGCAATCTCCACCCAACCAAGCGAACGCACGGCAAATCGAATCGGCCGATCGGTGTCCGACTTCAACGGGAAGCTTCGCCGCCTGTGAAGCAATTAAATGAAGCAGCACGCGTACGTGTTTAATCGGCGCTTTGCTGTACACCTGCAAGGATCACGAACTTACTTCAACGCTACATCCTCCCGACGGCGCCGCTCGTCTTCCTGATCCAGCGCCGAGCTGGTGCTGCTTCTGGTGACGGACGATGTCATACTGTCGTATAGGGCGGATTTGCTGTTGCCGCCTGCGCCGGTACCATCCTTTGGATTGCCGTACAGGTTGTTCAAGGCTTGAGTGAAGGAGGAATTCTGTATACTGCGCGGTATGGGAATGCTGGGCGTTTTCAACTCTCGGCTGCACGCATCCTTTGGCCATAGTGGCGGCTCACGCTGGATAGTGCCGGACTTGATATGCCAGTAGTACGCACCTCCATTATCTGTACCAGAATGGACAAATTCAACACTCGTTACAACCTTACGCCACTCATCAGAGACACACGCCCGCGATCCTCCTGCCTTACCTTCGTGCTTCTCCCATCCCGGTGGTAAATCTTTCGTTTTGTCCTTATCCTCAATTGCTTCGATATCTTCCCGCTTGCCCTTCTCCTCACTATCCAGCGCGTTCCTGTCGTGTTCCTCCTCCTCGTCTGCATCGTCCTCCTCCGACGGGACTTCGCCCACCTCCAGCTGTTTCCGCTTGTTCGGTAACGCGTACAGATCGTCCGAATTTAACGTCCCGGGGATGTGTTTAATTTCTTGCGTTTTTTCTCCATGTTCCGGTTCCTGGTCTTTCTGCGTTTTTGACTCGTTCGGCGACGTGTCGCTAAGCAACGTTTTCTTTTCCTTCGGGGAACTAAGCAGCATACGGGGACAGAATATTAATAAAAAAAAAACGGCACACACTTGGGAACAAAAAAGTGAAGCTCTCTACCTTGCGTCTGGATCACTCTTCAAATCAACGCCCATCGTGCCGAGGTCCAGCACACCGTAGCCCTTGCGATTGTTGCCGATCATTTGCGAACCATGCTGTACGCCGGCGATCGGCCGGAGAGTTCCCTGCTGTTGCAATTCCGAAATGATCTCCTCGTACAGATGTGAGTTGCGCTCCAATCGCTGGGGATCCATATGGTAGTTGGGATTTTCGTAGCTCAAAAGACCATTTTCTGTGGAGAAGAGTGAAACAATTGAACCCAATGTAGCTAGAAAATACATTTTACAAGCAACATTAAGTTAGTTACATCGATATTTCGATAGCTACAGCTTTGCAATTAAATTACAAATAATACGAATATGCAATGCACAGTTCACAGCACACAAAGATACCTCCGTGAGAACTTGTGTATATGCCATTTCTGGTTTTCTGGAATTTGAACCTCGGTCCTGCCGTGTGAAGGCTTCCTTTATGTGTTCTTTCCACACTATGTGACAGACACATATACGTGCTTGTTACCAACTAAATCCTTACATCTAGCCTTCTCCTGTGTCGTACTTATATCATATGAATGGGTAATCCACTACACTAGTGGCAGGATTAACAGTGGGCGAGGTGGACATCTTCCATCCAGGGATCCGCGTTGTTTAAGGCGCTTTATCTTCCAAAAGCTCTGCTCGTCGAAGAGAACTTGTAAGGGATAAGAGATCATGTTTTTGGAAGCAAACTCGTCATCCATGAGACCTAGTAACACCTAAAAAGATTTCTACAAGCCTCTTCCATCAAGAGAGCTGCCAGTAAAAGCATACTCTCCGTCTAATAGACTTCGTTCCAGCTAAATATATTATCCACTCAAATGCATTGTCGTATAATCAGTCTTGTTGTGGACGAGCCCTTAAAGCATTAAGGAATCTCATGCTCAAAAGACATTCCCATCACGGAGTGTGGATCCTGATAGGTTTTTACGCAGTTATGCCAACAATATTTACTACAACAAATGTATTTTAAAGAATCTTGAATTGAGATTTTTTTAAATCGCTTCAAAATAAACCTAACACGTTATTTCACAAGCTTTTGTAATGCACTCGGGTTAAATTTTTATTCTTCATTTACTCCATACTGTCTATCTCTTACAAACTTAGAACTCTAACATGTCCAAAAGAACAGAAATCCGAAAAAATGTAGAGATTTCTTGCTTCGAACTGTGTACTTAATTTGCGGCGTTCAATTTCCCTGTGACTGTGTCAATGAAGTCAACGTTTGGCAATGAAAGCGGTGAGTCTTGTTTGTTGTTAATTCTATCGCGCGCTATAAAAATTTCCAAACAACTGGTTGTTGATCGATTTTCTCGCTCCCCAACCAGCTCCGACCGCGCTAACCGAGCGTGGAAAAACGGATCAATTTTCCAACCACTCGCTCAGGTGTTTGTGACGACGGTCCCAAGTATTCGAGCGCACTGCTACGTACGACGAACCTCATTCTTTCTCTTGGCAAAGGTCGCCAGGCAAAGGAAGTCAAACGAGCGTGCCGTTCGTCCGTAAGACTTGCACATTGCTGACGGCGTAAACCGCCCCAACGTTTAACTGAAACGTGGATACCGGGCAAATTTTCTCGCAGGCCGACAACAGGCGTCAGGCGTCATAAAAGTGACGCACGTGTAATGAAATCTGAATCATAAAAGTGTGGTGGCAGTCAGGCCGTCTTACGCGGCGGCACTCTACCTTCGGCGAGGTTGTCTGTCGGACAACCCCCAACTACCCGCAATGGGTTGAGTGCGGGGCGGAAAAGCTTTTGACGATAGCGATCCAAACCTGCCAGGCTTGTCAGGATTGTTTTTTCCTTCGGTCCAGAATGGCAAAGGAATAAACTGGAAACACGAAATGGCGAACGTGTTCCTTGGGAAACGTGAGGGGAAAAACGGTTTGCTCAATTGGAAAACAGCCGGTAGCGCAGGATTTGCAAAACGATATGAATTTTAAGTTGTAACGATTCTTGCCCAAAAAGAATGTAAGCGCGTGGTGCGAAAAGAGGGAAGGTATTATTTTATGGATCAGCTGCCACCGTGAACCGGTGTTGTGCCATTTGGGGTATATCTCTTCTCCCATTGATTGCATTTTAAATGTTCTTCCAGCAAACGGCAACGTGCAGTTCCTCAAAGAAATCTGCTCAAAGTTCAAGGCTTGTGAGGCACTAATTTACGACCGGTAATGACCAAAGTTCAGGCTGCTGCAACTTCAACACCCTAACGATAAGGAACAAACTCGTCTATTCTGGGAAGCAGCAGGTTGCGCGCGGATATTAATGTGCACGGTGGTGCCCAGCCAGGCGACTAATAATAATGGAAGATATGATGAACGATTCTGTGCGTTGGCGTGCCGTGCTTGTGGGATTGGCTAACGAGCAATAGTGTCTAGGTTCGCTGTACGGTAAGCCTCGTTATGCGCTTAATAGTGCCGTCCATAGTTGCGCTTTCGCTATTGTGACTGATGATGAGGCATTAACCTGCTACTGGTGCGCTTAGTGAGGGACATAATTAGCTGATTAACGATTATTTGTAATATTAAATGCCTGACATTTGTCACCAACGTTCGGTTCGGTAGTATCAATATAATTAGTCAGACTTTTGCAATAGAAAAGAATAAAAGCTTATCGATTCCCCATGCTTTGGTATCATCCAAACAAGAGCTCTATCTCAGTTTTCTTGAAGCAAGGTTAAACTGATGATGAGAAAATATTTACAACTCATCTATTAAATCATGTTAAACTGTCTGTTGAGTTCATGATGAGCTTAGGAACAAAAAACTTCACTAAAATAATGTTAATCTCAAATAATCCCAGTGAATAGACTATGTCCGAGTTGCTTTATATCCTTCCCAAAGCTAGCACACAACTACCAAACACATATGCTAACTTTTCCAGACCGTTCCGCTAGCAAACCTCAATTTCATTGCAACCGCTTTGTGGCTGACGGTCACGGTACAAACAATCGCCTTAACCTCATCAGTCACCCGCCATTGAGGTCAACCCGGATCGCACCGTTTTGTGGTCAAGAAAAGGGCTGCACTGCACGATTTACTTTACGACCCGGGCTCTAGTCCTTCGGCTGTAGGACATTCACTTGGCCGAGCGAATAAATAAATTAAAATGCAATAAAAGCGAGCATTTTCACGAGCCAAAAATAAACACCATAAAACTAATTCTGCTCTAATCTAATAATCCCGCACCCGCATCTGTGCCATGCAAACGCTTGTCGAACATCGGTGGCTCCGGGAGTGGCGCTTGGTTTCGGTGGTTGGCCAGTGAGTGGGCCAGTGAGTGGGTGGAATCTCTTGTCGTGTTCGATGTACAGATGTGTTCATGGACATGTAAACACTTTTGGGCAGCCGTTCTTAGCCTTCAAAAAAAAAAACGGAACGGTAAAACGCACCCAGCTCGGTGTGGGGTAAGTGTTTTGCGAAGAAAGCGCACTATAGCAATGCGAGCAAATGGACTTTCGACTGAATCATCGTTCCCTGTTCTCGGTACGGTATGGCATGGACGTGCTTTTTACTTTGTCCAGACAAGAGCAGAAGACCTAATCTCTACTTCTGCTGGCTGTTCTAGTGACCCAATTCGATAGCTGATGAACTGAAGGCAGTGAAGCAAATTGATTAGATCTACTAACATTCGGTAATGACGAATGTTTCAAATTATTTATATTTAACTTTCCTGAGCTAATGGACTGAGAACAAAACCACACGAAACATACAGACAAACACACATTGAGATCAGCATCCTGATCAGTACACAACAGCAACAGTGAACAAAAGTCAAAGCATTGAAGTAGCTTAGCTTTGGCCTTTTTTTTTGGACAGTTACGGCTTCTGCAAAGCATTTAAGCAAAACTGCACAGCAACAAGCGAAGGATGCAAAAATCAAAAAAGGGGAAGCGTTTTTACAACACAGCGATGCGTAACGGTGATGAGACAATCAACAACGGGGAACGTCTTTGGCAGACGCGAATTCGCTATGTACCACAGAATCACAATTTACCTAGGAAAATGTCATCATCGTCGATATTTTGCTGATTGGCTAGCGTTGCAATCGCCGCCATAATTTTACAAAACTCTATTAATGAGGGTGGCGGCAGCAAGGCCACACTCAATGGTTGACGGATCAAAATATCACCTGACAACATTCAAATACTAACGAGCCGCGCCTTACCTGAAACGAGAGGAGAAAAGATAGAAAAAAATGATATTAATCATTTTGTTTATATTACTTAGACCGGACCGGGTCGATCTGGATCTGGAGTATTAGTATGAAAGGATGGGATGGAAAATAAGGTTTTGTTGTATATATGAAACCAAGTACGAATTGCTTTGCAGGAAATGAGTTTTATGCAGTCTTAAAAACAGAACTTTACTAACATCAACTTCTAGAATTAAAGAAGAACTAGAAGAGATTTATATTTTAGTAAGTAATATAGTAACTGTATCACTAATTTAGTAATATAGTAGTCAGCAAGCAACAATCTTTTTCTTCTTCCTCTTCTTTGGCACTACAACCTCGAGAGCCATTTCTGGATTTCAGTGACTTAATTTTACCCATAGCAAAGTGGTCAGCCCTGCGAATGTTGAGGCGCTCTCGATGGGATTTTAACCCCAGCCCTGCCGTGTGAAGACCGATGCCGTTATCGCCTCGGTCACCGGAGCGTCCTAACAATCTTTATCGGCACATGCTAGATTTCTCCATGCCGCGACAGACGAAGCTGGGACTGTACAGAACATTTATAGTCCCAGCACTCACATACGCCTCTGAGACATGGACTCTGTCCAAAACTGTTGAAAGCCTCTTAGCCGAAGAAGATGCTCGGAAGGATTTTGGGCCCCGTATGTACGGAAGGACAATGGATGAGCCGCTACAATGACGAGCTGTACGAACTGTAGCATGTTCTCACCATCGTGCAGCGAATTAGACTCGCCATGCTCCAGTGGGCTGATCACGTCATGAGAATGACACCAGACGACCCAGTCAGTAAAGTCCTTTTAGACCCTCCACATGGACAGAGGAGGCGTGGAATGGCTTAGAAAATTGTTGAACACTACAAACAGCTTGAGAAATCTTTTTTTAATGTAAATATATTTTGGAACAACTTCATAATCAACTTTTTGGCAGTTTTTTTTTGCATATTTTGGTTTTTACTGTTTTTGATATCGCATTAATTAATTCCACTTGTTGATGGCGTAAAGCATTTTTAGTATCCTTTCAGAAGATATATTTGCATAGAATACGCAACACTCATTAGCAGTGCAAGAAATTGATAGACGAAGCAAATTGTTGACAAATATAGGACATACTTCACTCCACATGGGTACAGAATTTATAAAAAAAATATATATAGCGGAAGATAGAGCAAGTTTAACATAGGGGCAAATGAGTCACCTAGAATTTTTTCAGTAAAAAACCAACAATACATTCGAATGAACGTATAGAAGTATACGTACCTGTGACTATATATAGTGTACAAATTTGTAAGATAATAAGTAAAATTTTCTTATTTTTATCATGTATTTAATGCGCAGCTGAAAAATTGGGTGTAATTATATTGTCATGTCATTTTTGTTCAACAGAGCAACCACTGTTTGCTTTAAGAGTCTTAGGCTTTTTGCGCTATTTCTAATGAGCTATCAAAAATGGAAATATTGTTGCTCAGAAACTCGACATCTCGCTTCTGATTTTGCGATGGCGCCCGGATCGATCCTACAAGGGAATCGATCATCAGGGAATTTTTTCATCGAGATAGTGTGTTCTTACAAACGTATGAGGTCGCAAATAAAGAGGCTACCGACCAGAATGGAAACGACAGTACGGTCCGTATCCAAAAACGGCTCTTCGATTAAACGAGCCACTCAGGAGCATGAAATTTCACCGATAACACTCAAATACGTTAAATACTTAAAGCCCAATGATTCAACCCCTATCGCTTGTTTGAAGCTAAAGTCTGATGGTCGTTACGAAACTATGTTTAATGCACAGTAAGAGGAGGCATTAGAAGACGACATTTACCCCTAACATGTACTAGTGACACACCTGCTAAGATTTCCATTTTGTCATGAAACTCTTTGGCTTTATCTGGGTGGCTTGCCTTGTCCTACACCAAAAAATCACATCACATTTTTACCCATTTAAAAAAGGTTTAGTTACTAGGTGTTGTGGTATTTAGTTTTTCGAGACTCATTAAGAATTAAAAAAAAATAATAGTGTAAAATGGCAATGAAAGCCAAATCTCTATTTTTTTAAACATTCCTTATATAAGTTAAAGGACAGGACACACTTGCCCAATGTCCTCAATTTATTTAGAAAATCCTTTCTTTAAATTACACCGCCATCTTTCGTTACATCTAAAGCACCTTCACAAACGATGGAGATAGATGGACGACTCATCATAGGTATTTTCATCATTTATGCGACCATAGTACTGTATTGTCCTTTGTGCAATGAAACGAGCACAATTTCGAATTATGCTCTTTGTTCAGACTCAAGGATGTTTCGAGCCGAAATGAAAAGAACGAAACAAACAATACTTCTTGCATCCATTGCACGCGCAGTTGGAAACACAAAGGCACCAGGACTAGCGAATACTACAGCACCATATGCAACAGGGCAGTCATACGTGAACGATCGCGGTAGTCTCTCTCTTTGGCTACATTCTATGAGGACATCATTTGCTGTGCACGTGACTTGTTCCACAAAACTTGCAAGTGGCAATTGGTAAAAAATAGTTCTTTAAAGCATATAATTTCATGTTGCACTAACGTTACACTAATTGTGGCTATAATTTTTTTTACATGTAACTAACCTATGAAGATGTTGCTTCCTTTCAATCCCATCGTGTACATGGAATCGGTACCGATTTTAATCGTCAGTATCAGGCCCGTAGTAAGCAGATTTAATCGAATCAGCACATCGAGCAGCACACTATTGATTGTGTTTACCAGCAAACACAACGACAGCAGTGCAGTGCGGTACTGCAACCGAGGCCCAAAGTACGCCACTTTGTCCAATGGAATCGGACCCAAATCACGTTAAAGCCGGTATCAACTGCTTGGAAATGTGAGAGCACCTTAGTTGGATAAGCCACGTTTCACAGTATCTTGTTATCACACATATTCACGTCACACGATATCGTTCAGGAAAACGGTTAAAAATGCACTGCACTCATTGATAAATCTTAATCTAAAAAAACTATTAAAATAAATCGGCACACTACCACCGATGCCTAGTATCGATTTACAATAGCTTTTCTTGGCCAACGAGCCAAACCAACCAACGGCCGCTCCCTTACAGTAAGCTACAGAAAATATCGGGACAAATGAACATGAGCATGGCTTCGGACGAAATACAAACACAAACAGGATCCCCGGCCGGTTTCCGTGATTCGGTTGGTTCGGTTACAGCTAATCAGATTCTTTTTTTGGGCCAACGCAAAAAAGCCATAAAAGTCCCTCTATTGCACGCAGCAACTTGGCGACGACACACCTTCGCGCACGAACCGACAGGAACGAACTAAAGTTCTGGAAAACCATCTCCCATGTTCTTTGCTGTCAACACACTTCCACCGACCAACAACGACGACGACGACGACGTCTACTTCCGGCGGTGACTCATCGTGGTCCAGACAAACCGGCGTCTGTGCCGCACAGCGATAGCATCATCTCACGGAGCAAAATTACACTACGACCAAGAAGCACTAGAAGTACCGGCCAATAGTAACCGTCGACTGCTGGCGCTAACAAAAAGCCTTTCCTAGTTAGGAAAAAGGGATGAGTATAAACTCTCACACCGTTCGCAGATGAAGCTTGCTGTTGTTAGTTTAAAATCACAGCTGACACACATATATTGTGCTCCGGTCCTGACGTCTTAAGTTTGTGCACTAATAAACATGACACATCTATCTTGCCTTACCCTTAGTTACTGATACGCCCAAGACTCGAGGTGTGCGGCACGATGCGACTAATGTCGGCCCCCATTTTGTGCACGATGCTCTTTGTTCGGTCAGCTTTGCAATTCTCTCGGAACATTTCGCGAAAGCTCTCCTTTGGGGGAAGTTTTTCGGTGCATGCTCCCATCCCATCTGGCGACCGGTTCGTTCGTATGATGTTTCCGAATGTATTCCGCGCTCAATGCCCAGCAAACCTCTTCTGCACTGCTGTTTTGTGCACTCTCGTCGGTTAGTGCACCATCCCGGGGATGGTTTATGATGAGTCTACTAATCCTTCTACAAACACACACACACACATACAATTGGTACTCGAATCGAAACCCACCGCGACTCAGTCGGTGCAGGTGTCTGTTGTGTACAGGACTGTTCGAGAGAAAATATTGTTGCAGTTCGGTCGAGGGTTTTTCCACTGACGCTGAAACAGCTTCAGCGTGTTCCTCTGGGGGTATGATTTATGTTTGGTAGCCGTGTCGGTAGCCACCGTACCATTACGATTCGCTCTGACCAACTTTTTTATGAGAGCCTTTTTATGAACTGTACGTGTAGACGGAGAGACCGAGCTTCGATAAAGCTCACCGTACTGAGGTAGAAAAAACAACAACATGTAAAGTTACTCACGTTCTGACCGTTCGAGCACCCGAACCGTAGAACTTGTTTGTCCAACTGACGGAAAAGCGTTGGTGAATCCGTTTTTCGTGTACTATTCCTAGGGTTCAGCTCCGCATTTATGTCAATTTTAACGTGAGTAAATGTGTTTTTTTTCTCTATTTTGCAGGTGAAGTTCCTACGGCGGCCATTGTACTTATACCTCTGCTAAAAGTCACGCAAGACTGGACTGGTACGGACAATCGGACAATCCAAATATCCAGTAGTAACTTAAGCTAAGAGAAGCCAAACATAGGAAGATGAACGTTTATCCTAAACAGCTTAACCTAAACAACGGACCACATAATCCTGTTCTGTTGAAGCAACTGAAATATGTATTTTTTGTTTATTTTTATTTATTTATTTTATTTATTGAGTATTAGGGTCCGATGCCGTATTGTATTTTTATTTTTTGTTCATGTTAAAAAACAAAGAGCAGATCGTGACTAGGACCCTAACGCCAACAAGGATTCACCAATATCGACAATTCATTCGCATCCTTATTTTCCTATAAAGGGATGCCTTAGGAGATGTTTCAGAAAGTCTCTTGGTCTACCATCTCAGGGTTTCATGACTTCATATTCAACCACCCAACCTTCATGCCGGACAAACAACTAATTAGCTACAACAATCAAAGTCAATATTCAAGTTCCAGTAACATAACTAAGTTCCTATTTCTCTCTCCAAAGGAGCGTTACTTTCGCTTAATAATGAAAATGGCTTTAATATTTGCTTTACAAGAAAATGGCTTTGACCAGAGTTCAGCTCGATCTCGGGTCCACAGCAGTTTCGAATTTGTCTCGAAGCAGCTCAGTCATTACCAAAATAAAAAAATGCCAATGTTATACATATTACATTGCGTTCCGTTCCGGAAACGGGAAAACTTTTCACAATTTTGAAGTTTTGCCGTTGTCCTGATCATTGTCACTTTTTCTTTCCCATTTGTTATACAACAACATGCGGGCGCGTGCTGTACAGGTGCTGTACTAGCGACACAGGAACGTGAGCATTCGCCAAATGGTCGGATAAAATGAGATGAGACAAAAATCAATACCGCAAAAGCTGTAATGGAGAGCGGACCAAAAGCAAACACTGAACAAAGGTTAACATTGACAGTGGCATACCGATGGCACTTTTTTCCTACCTTTCCATTTTTCGTTTCGATAAAAGACCTCCTGTGTGAGACATTTTTTGCCATCAAATTTCCCTACAGCAACATACATGTTTCCCATATTCTGCACATTATTTTACCATTTGCTGTGCGATTTCAATTCCCTTTTACCGGGAAAAATGAAGAGCAAACACATGTCCTAGGGTGTCCTATTGAACTGAAGAAAGGACAAACAAAGGATAGTTTACGGCTCGTCCGATCCGATATACACAAGTTTATTATGTGGTTATTTCGCTAGCAGCAATAATTGAAAAGCGCAAGTGGACACAACTTTTTGAGACACTCGTGAAGGTGTCACACGATGTGTCCAGTGAACACTTATCAAAAGTTGTCCAAGACTCAATCGAGGTAAAGAGGCCTTCTTGTGTGTGATCCATGCGATAGGACGAACGGGTGACCATTGACCAAATTGAACCGTTGCCAAATATGGCCACACATTGCATCGATGCACATCGATCCGGTATGCCCTGCCGTACTTGTTTGGCATATGTTCAAACAATTTGTCACGAGAAATGCCAATAACAAGGTGCATTGTTTGTTGGTCAACAACTCCTTCTGAAGCGAAGTTGATTATTCGGATGATTGGCTAGGGCACGCGATTTATGATCATTCCACAATCACTCCATCATCCGGATGATTTGGATGAACCGAGCACAGTATCCGATTTAAATTTAGTTGTAATCATGTAATTCTTGCGCGAAAAGTTGAAGCCACATTGACAAACAACTGTCAATAAAAGTTAATGATTGTGCTTTGCCGGCTTTGCTTTAATTCCACTTTGTTCGTATTGCTGACGCATCGCTGTACAACGCGTGCCTACCATGCCGGACACCGAAGGTCAGCATTCGCTCCCACGTGCAGCAGAATCTCGTCATCTAGGGAATATAGCGAACCGTTTTATCCTTCACCTTCGTGTCTATCACCTTTGCTTGCACCGTTTTTCTGTTGGTCACTCGTGTTCATTTCCATCCGACCGGGTGCTATCACCCACGCGACACCATGCTGCACACGATCGATGTTTGGAATCCGACCGACCGATACAGCATGACCTTGAACGTTATGTGTTTGTGTGTGAGTGTGCGCCCACTGGCCCCAGAACTTTGCAGGCAAAAGGATGGTCCGGGCGGGCGGGACGGCCGCGAACCCGTAGCTTTGCATTGGCGCCCCAATGTCTGAAATCGATCCGTTGGGGCTCCATGCGAACATCACATCAACTCTAATACAATCAACTTGAACCTTGTGATAAGGCACTTATAAAGTGTTCGGAATATGCTTGCTAATGGTATCAATTTCAAAGCATTTGCTTTTGCTTTTAACCTTCATTCCCAACAACAAGAAGTCTCCCACAAACTCAAAGATGTCATTCTAGACAAATCGACCACCTCACGGTGAGGTGAGACATGCTGGAAATGTTATTGGAGAATTCATCAAGCACTCCGAAAGTATGTCGGTTTGCGTTCTACTTTATCATCCTCACCCCCAACTAATTTCACTTGAAACAGTGTAATGCCTCTATGCCCTGGCGTTTGTTTTAGTTTTACTGCCTCTTTTCATTATGTCCTTTCCCTTCCAAGTAACGTAACAAAACATTTACTTATAAGTTAATACAACCTTGTACGAACCATATTAGATCTGGCGACACATTACTCAATGCCACACAAAGAAAACAGTACACGGTCGGAGCAGCCAGCCTCGCAGCAATAAAAATATTTGTACTTCGTAACGACTCCAAGCATTACGGCGTTCCTTGTGTGTGTACATGAGGTTTTATTACCTGACTCATTGATGTTTATATGCGAATGTTCACATTTTCCGCTTGTTCACGGGTCCTGCGAGAAGGGCCACGGGGACCAGGACGGAGTGGATGTGAAGTTTGTGCAAATGTATCTGTTTTTTTATATTGTCGCCTTCGAACGGTCGCTGATTTTTTCGCTCTTGCCTTTGCCGTGGTATACATTCTCGGCAGTAACCGAACGTAATAGAATGTTACGCTTTCGCGCTAGCCTTTCGCTGTGAAATGTGCGCTTTTGGAGAGTGAATATTTCATGTGTGTGACCCTTTTCCGTATGTCCCTTAAATAGAGGCAAACATCTTCTTGAGTGTGTCCCGTGGTGTGTTTGCAAATATTTTATGGAACGGACATATGCTGCCCCCAGTGATACTTTGTACTATTCTTCAACTTTGTTATGAAAGTGAAGACCAAAACTTTGGTTGCATTCCATCGGTGATCTGTTTTATGCATGTCCCATGTTCATTTTTTCTTACATTCTAAGATCGTCTTTTTTTAGTTTAAATATTCTCATACTCCTCGTCCTTACACAATGCAAGACTATCTCATATTCTCCAGCAGTTTCCAGTGTTTGAGAAACGACAAAAACAATCATATTTGATGCTTCTCAAACCGATCCTCCATCAAATCTCCCGTAGTAGCAGTAACTTGCTCGACATCGCGATTGTACTTAAGCCTAGTGGGACGGGCTGGTGGAAGTTGAGACAACGGCGACTGGGGTTCGAATCCTATCTGTGCCGATTCTCAGTAGTGAGGACTGACTAGCATCCAACTACGTGGAGCCATTCAGTCTAGAAAGCCTTTAGATGGCTGGCATCACCCAACAGATATCATTAAGCCAAGGATGAGACTTAGGTCTTACAAGCCAGATTACATGAGAAATTAAATTTGATCTAAAGTATGATAACATGTCTCCGTTTTATAAGTTATGCTACCTGTACGCATATAGCCTAGTCAGCAATACTTACCATCTATCTTTACTTTGTCAAAAGTTGAAATTTGTTAATGGGATTGGTTGCATTCCTGAAAGAAAAGAAAGGAAAGAATATGTTAATGATAAAAACGCCAGCTGTATTAAGGAAAGTATAACTTATAAACTTAAAGTGTATTACTATGTGGGGTTAATTCTCAAATAAAAGCGTACACACACTCCACGTGTATTTCCGATCATTTTAACTGCTCCGTTAAAATTGCCATAAAAGTGTGGAGCGTAAACTTCAGTCGTCCTGATAGCGTTTCAGCTAGCTGCACAGCGGTCCCTTCACCGCAATGCATTTAAACAAAATAAAAAATAATAACTTTTTTTCAATACACACTGAATCAAATGTCTACTCTCAGCTTTGCATGAGTGTTTAGTTCTGTCAAATTTAGTTAATTAATTTAATTTAAATTTAAATAACACTTTGTTTCAAAAATGACCACATTCATACCCAAGCTGTCAAACTGCAAATTATGGCGCCAAATCGCTTACAAAGTAAACACAAACACGTTCACAGGCGCTTCCTAAAGTTTGGTGTAAAATTTAGCGAAAAGTGCGTAGAATGGAAGGTGAAAATGGGAATGTAGTTGCTGAAGGCAAAGAAAATCAAGGCAATGTTGAGGAACAAGCATATCTACAGCTGATTCGCGATATTATCAGCAAAGGAAGCAAACGGCTCGATCGGACGGGCGTAGGCACTTTGTCCATTTTCGGCAGCCAGATGCGATTCAGTCTTCGCGACGGAGTCATACCGTTGTTAACAACGAAGAAGGTGTTTTTCCGAGGAGTTGCTGAAGAGCTGCTCTGGTTTATCAAGGGCTCAACGAATGCCAAGGAGCTGCAGGCTAAGGGAATCCGCATCTGGGATGGCAACAGCACCCGAGAGTATCTGGATTCGTGTGGCTTTACGGATCGCGAGGAAGGTAAGGGTTTCTATTCCTTTCGTGGTATTCGATAATAACACACGTTTCGAATACATTGCACATTGTAGGTGACTTAGGACCGGTTTACGGTTTCCAGTGGCGCCACTTTGGTGCAGCGTACAAAACATGCCACGACGATTACACAGGGCAGGGAATCGATCAGTTGGCAAAGGTGATCGACACGATCAAGAACAATCCGTACGATCGTCGTATCATTATGAGCGCTTGGAATCCTTCCGACATTCCCATCATGGCATTGCCACCGTGTCACTGTTTGGCACAGTTTTTCGTTGCTGATGGAGAACTCTCCTGCCAGATGTATCAGCGATCGGCCGATGTTGGATTGGGCGTGCCGTTCAACATCGCTAGCTATTCACTGCTGACCCACATGATCGCGCATGTCACTGGACTGAAGGTATAATTCCTTTCTGCTACAATGGTGATTTGCTAAATCATTGACAAATGTTTCCCTCGTTTTCAGGCAGGAGATTTTATTCATACTACCGGCGATACCCACATCTATCTGAATCATATCGATGCTCTTCGGGAACAAATCGAAAGAACGCCGGGGAAATTTCCGACCCTCGCAATCAAGCGTAAGGTGGAGTCGATCGATGATTTTACTTTTGCTGATTTTGAAATCATGAATTACAACCCCCAGTCAGCGATAAAAATGCAAATGGCTGTTTAAGCAAACTCGCGCTAGTCGTTGCATACCGTTTGTCATTTAAATTGCATTCCTTTGCTTATGCCAGCCACAAAGTTTACCTTTTTCAATCAACTCTATTAGTGTAGTCATGCAAAACGTATCAGTGTGCTGTACGATTCTATTATCACTTTCTCACTTCAATACATAAATATTATCACTTTCTTATAGTATTTGTTGGAGAAAAATATTAACACTACTGTTACCACTACCGACCGGCAAAGTCTTGGACAGTTCGTCTTTTCCGAGAGTCTGAATATTTCCTTTAAACATGAGACATTGAAGAAAGTTCATGGCATGTTGGCATAAATCCAACAGGAAATAAAAACAATGAATATATATGATTTTTAACTGGACTCGATCTCACAAAGTATTGGCTGCAATAGCAGATGAAGCGGCAGTAATTTAAAATTAAAAAGAAAGGAAAGGATATGTTTATGACTCTCTAAATTTTAGTACGAAAGCGATTGACTCTTTTGACTCCACTCACTGTTCACTGCTCAAAAAATAAGAAAAAACACGAAACATTTCGCACTTGGGACTCTTTAATTATCCCGCTAATGCAATTAACGGCCTATACTTTCACACACTGGAAGAATGCATTGCCATCAAGATGCAACACTTATAAAGCAATGCAATCAATCGAGCCAACGATAATGTGTAGAAAACATTTTCTTCTCATCGTGCTAAACCAAATTGTTAAGACGAGTTGTAGTGTTTGTCTCTTTTGCTACCATAAATAAATAGCGGATAACGCCAATCAATGTCATTGCTACGATAGAAGAAAATGTAAAAAAAAATATTTCTGGATTAACATACTCATAATAAACACAATATTTTACCTTTTTGGCATATAATCTGCCATAATTAAGTGTAAAATTATCGCTTAAGTCCAGGCAATGCCAAGCAAACTCATATTCTTTATTTTAACAGTTGTACGACGCATGTAATACGAAACTATGTCTTCAGTATTTGTTATGTATAGTTCTACTGCTTTTCATGAGCCGGTACACATTTACATCGCACCCCCAAAAAACCGGTGATGTCGTCGGACAGGAAATCGAAAATTACAAAGTTTCCCTTTTATCAGTTGCCGAATCAACAGCAGCATGTACGAGGCAGCAACGTACGCTTCTACCCCTATATCCATCTTTTAGGGCAGATAGATGAAATTTCCGTTCTATTTTGATTTCATCCTCCTCGTTGTAAGGCTAAAACTCTTCACCAAATAACTCGTTCTACTGAAATGCTTCACATTTGTCATTCAACATGTAAAACGTTGGCGATTCAAAGATACGTACAAAATCATTTATTTATGATGGGAATGCTTTCATACGTATGATTGATTCGTTCGTAGTGCGTATACCACGCCGGCTGGTTAGAATGGACCGGGCTCTAGAACAGTTGCGACTGCCCTTGAACCATGCCGAAGCAACCTTAATTTGCTTTTCATTGCAAGTGTACATAATAAATCATTGTTGTAGTTTTATCTCATAAATCTAACCTTTCTCCGTAGACATCGCTGGTCTGTCGCTGTCGTCCATTGTTTATTGAAAAATGTATTCAACGTAATTCGATTGTCAGAAAATGATGTAGCATTGTTGGAGACCCCTGCCTTGGTACAGTTATGTACAAGTTGCAAATCAAATGGAAACAAAATACCACTTTGGTAATTTGCTTATTGGATCAGTGCTCTGGATTGGATCTCATTGGATCGGCATCTGGTGTATATCAATAATTCTAACTCTGTTAAATGAGTACGTACGTAAGCTTTTGCTAAAATTTCAAACTCTTGAGTTAGCGTCAAAGTAGCTTGAATACTTGTTGATTGGTCGATTAAAGGTACACTCGCACCATGTTGCGTGTTATGCGTATTTCATGGAGAATTTCTAGTTCTTATCGACCTTTCACACGACAGGACTTTCGTTAAATTTCGTGATATAAATTAGTCCAACTACCTATTATTGTGGAGAAGATGGACAAGAGCAGCTGTTACAGTTCAAAGCCGCATCTCGCTACCATCTTTCCATCATAGAAGGATAAAATTAGAGAACGCTGTTAGAATGACAGTGATCAACATATCGAGTGAAAGTGGATGACAAACACTCAGGATTCCTGATGGTGCGCCAGTAAGATCAAATTTGAGAATCCTTGAAATGAAATTTGAGAAGCAGTAACCATTTTTACGGTTAATTTAAGAAACCATTCTATAGGTCAATGTTGATCAATATTGAAAAGATATTGGGTTAGACGTCCAGCAACCTCCTCTTCTTCCTTGGCACTACAACCTCAAGAGGTCTCGGCCTGCCATTTCTGGCTTTCTGTGACTTAGTTTTACCCGTAGTAAAGTAATCAGCCCTACGTGCGGGGAGGCAAAACTCAGGTCCTGCCGTGTGAAGATCGGCGCCGGTATCGGCTCGGCCACCGGACCGCCCCAACACCTCCAGCAACACTGCTAACAATCCCTGTTTTGTGGTGATGATGTACAAATACGTAACCATACCCTGGAAGTCGTCCATAACTTCACCTAGGTCAAAAACCACAACTGGTCATTATGCAGCCTAAGAAAAGTACTCGAAACACCTGTCGCGACAGAATCAACTGGACGATGCAGACATGATAGCAGTTCCAGTACTCACGTATCCCTGTGAGACAAATTCTATCCATAACAGACGAAATCCTCTTCTGCTCAAATACAACAACTTATTCTCTCGAAAGGACAATACAACAGAGTAGCAGCTACAATCATACGCTCTGGTGATGTCATGCGAATGACACCAGACGACCCAGCCCGTAAAGTATTTTCAGGCCGTCAACCAGAAAGGCTAGGCTATTCGGTTGGCAGACAACTCACTAGATTGTAAACGACATCGAGAACTTCTGCAACAGCCGATGGCCGCGATTTGATATGTGACTAAGCAATGCTCTTATACTGTGCTTAAGAGTCATTAAGACAAAAAGCCACGACAGGTGTCATATCAAAAATAAAATAAACTGCATACATACCTTTACAAGTACTCAATATAATCCTAATTGCGAATTGATAGCGCAAAATCACTGCACTTCAGCACTAGCAGCTTTTGTTTGGAAACTTTGGTGAGATACAATTGATAAAGCCTTGCCTTGCAGTTACACTTTTTACTTGCACGATGAAGATCAGCAGCTAATATACAAAGGATCAATGCCTACGGGCAGTTATACAAGCACTTCATTAACTTTCAGCAGGATTCTTTCGAGTATAAACTTTGGATAAGCTGATTTTAAACCTGATCAGCGAACTATGCGGAATGTTATTAGGTGGGATATTACGTTGTTTTGTAACTGTTTGTTTACTTTTTTTAATTTATCACACGTTTAACACACTTTGCAAAGCCGTCACACACTCCTATAAACTATGAGAACATTCATTGTTCTAAACTAACACTCACTGTAAAAAAAACATTAACGTTATTAAACTTTTTAAATTTTTCCATGTATAACTGAGGCTCAAAATTAAAAACCAATCAAAGTAAATCATTTTGAACATTATTGAACGTATTCAGCATACGTGTTTTTTTTTTTTGCGTAACTTGTTTAACGGCCGAGAGAAACAGCTCAACACGACCATTGAGCCCTCGTACCTAATACAATCTGTAATAATGAGTAATGAATAATGAATAATAATATAATACAATCAATAATAATGAGCACTCGTACCTAATACAATTCTAGCATAGAACTAGAAGGAAAAGTCAATTTCTTATCTGGAGACATTATTTAGCATTTTTATGGTGCAGTGATCGGTGATGACCTTATTTATGAAAAACTGGAGTTTCTAAATTACATTTTCATAAAAATAAAGCCATTCTTTTATGAATTCTATCAAGAACAACACTATTTCTATTCTTCAATCAATTTTAACTAAGCACTACAGTGGCTGGACGACTTACTATAGATCTTAAACACTGCGGAAGGTAACGGCGCTTTTCACAATTAAAGCCAGTAAATAAGACTGTACATTAAAAGATCCAGCATCACATACAAACCAGCCAAGAGTTACTGGAAAATATTGAATTACATAAGCCTGGCCCATTGTTGGCCAGTTGCACAGCTGTACAGCACGTTTGACATTGCAACACTTCTCAAACAAACATTATGTTCGCCTTTTTTCACACCGATTCGGACCGATTCTGCAATTTTCCGCTCAGCAGTATTCTCTCATTTTGCATTGTGTACAAATTAGATTTTAATTATTAATCATCCTACACTATACTGCTACTGCGGGTAGTGTCCAGTAGTGACGGCCTGTACTATACACCAGGAAAACCGCGGAAACTACCTCAAGCGAAACGGTCGGAGGACTGCAGTGCCTGAAGTACCGAAGTTTTCTTTGCCTTGTCCACACTTTCCGTGCCAACAATAGGTACCCCCCCGGTTTTGTTTGTGGTTGGTCGACCGCCTGAATAAGAAAAATCTAATCAACTTTGTTTCATTTTTCTTCAATTTCTTTCTCTCTCTCGCATTGACTCTCGCTCTCTCTCTCTCTTGTGTGTTTCCTATCTCACTCTTCTGTTATGAAATTCTGCTGATGTGAAGGGTAGCTCTAGCTCTTTCATTCTCGCTCTCTCAGTCACACCTTTTCTCGCTCTCTTTCGCTCCGCATTAGGAAAAAAGGCTCAGCAGCCCGCTTGTGCACAAGTAGGTTGCTTCGTCTCATTTTCTCGGTGGAATTTTTCACAGCAATCGGAAAATGTCTCATTACTGCATTACCGGAGATGTGCGCGTTGTTTGTCTATGACTGTATGCGAGTACGAGGAAGAGTTTTTAGATGGAAGCATATCTAAACCACAATTTTAGCAGGAATCCATTTCAACAGCCCACCCCGAGCCGGGTGTTAATTGGCTGTTGGAAAAAGTGAAACATTAAATTCATCATTGCAGACCATTCTTGAACGTAGCTTGCTGTACAAATTTTATCGGAAAGATATTCGCTTAAATAACTCTAGTATGCTTTTTTCCCGTTTTTTTTCAGAAAAACCACTGATTGCAAAACACCTTCCTTTGCCGCATTACGGTACACACTCCCTGTCACATAATACTTAACCTAAAAACCCGATCATAGTTCTACTTTACGGTCACCACGTCGCACTGCACACGAAGAATGTTACATTCTTTATTCTTTTTTCACCATTATCTACATTGAACAGTGTATTAGGTCGTCCTACAAAACCATTATATAATGGTGAAAAGCTTTTTCCACCTGGCTAGCCAAGCCAGCACCAAGAGCACTATTTTTCTTTTCACCCGTACCAGTATTAAACAGCCGTACACATGTTCTCGTGACTTCACCAGCGACTTATTTCGGAACCAAAAATCGAATCTTTTTTTTCGATTGACCCTCGCACATCGAACGCAAAAATTACCAACAACGAAAAAAAACGATGTCACTTGTAAAGCACCGTCCTTCACTATTCCGGCCACACACCGTGCACGGGGTGGCGGTACTACACCTTGCTCCCACAAAAGCTGATGTCCTTTTGAGCACGGGTTGCACGGATGACGAACTGAACTAGCTCCGCCCGAGAACGATTCCCGAACCGCTCACTAACACACACGCGCGCACACACACACACACGAAAATTGTGGAAAAACGAGCACGCTTCATCGAGAAGACTACCTTCTGTTTTCCACCGCATTCAGAAGTGTGCGTGTCAACGGTACGTAGTAGGCGAGAGAGAGCGCCACAGAAAAACTGCGCAGGATACAACGAATGCGTGACGTCAAGTACGAACGTACTCAGCAAGATGTGTTAAAATTCTCACTGGTCTCGTACATTTGGTTTTTGGAACGCCGGAAAATATTTGCGATTTTTTAATGCATTTATTTTTTTGACCTCCCTTAAGAATTGCGAACTATACTTAAATACCTTACTTTTATATGAAACACAGATTACATTATTGAATCTAACCCAATGCTAACTAATACCTTCAGAAGCACTCCAATACGAATGGTCCACAGGTCCTGTGCTCCTCGTGTGTCACTTGACGCATTTCATCCTTCAACTTCAATAAGGGGGACATACGTATACAGTCGTCGCTGCGTGCTTGTACGCTAATGCTAGGGAATGCAGGCAAACTGCCTGTCAGTCAACAAGCAAGCCAGGAAAGTGAATGCTACACGTAACTAACACTACCGTAGCCTAGTACTGGAGTACTTCGGCGCATATTATGACACACAGCAATGCGTTTGGTACAATTAATATGTTTTCCAGCTGGCCTTATTTCTTTTTATCCTTTCCAAAACTTACCAAACTGTGCACGACAACTTGCGGTCTTTCAACCCGATCGATCGGCGAAACTGTACAAATCTTTAGTATTTCAGTATGCACCGGCTATTGCTTGGACACCATCAATCCAAGCAACAGAAGCCTGTCAATGTAGACTGTAAGCGTGTGTGTGAGAGGTGGCGAAAGATGACTCATTGTTTCGGGTTTTCCTACCCTCCCCTAACACGCACTTTGAGAGCGGTGATAATGGCCAAACACTCGCATACAAACCACGCGAAGGGCAGCAACTCGGAAGGCTGCTTTTTTATGGCGGCTAGACGTACAACACAAACCAAAATGAAGTGGATACAATTTCAGTGTAACACGACCCTTCCTGGCAGGATACACAATTCAACAGTATTCAGTTGCATGCGGCCACGATAGAAGATGTCTCCAGTAAAGAAGCAATATAAGTGAGACAATTTAGAGGGCTTAATGCATTTAAGAAACGTTTTGCATAGACATGTAAATAGGGTAGAAATATGGTTGTAGTAAATGTCCCGTCAATCCTGGCAGTGAGGACCATACGCAGTTTGTCTAGTAAATTGCACTTTTAATAATTCAAATCTCACCTGAAGACCACCGATCTGTAACGTAGCGGCAGGAAAGGTCATGCCGGTCATTTAATGGCATACTAAACATATTAGTACCACTATTAACCTGAACAGTCAGTTCAGAACATCAGGGAAACAATCCAGATGGGATTCGATGCCCAGGTCTGTCTTCTGAAACACTGACGAAATTACCTGCAGGTGCACTAGATTGCCCTTAGTAACAATGATACACCGACCCATTTTGTTCGCCATAATCTCCTTCTCCTTAGTTTTTGGCTTCCCACATTTAATTTTACCCTGAACTGGACTGCCAGTCCTGTCAGTACTAAGTTGAATATTGTTAAGTCCTTGACGCAGACTTATATAATATCCTATATATATCCAGACCTATGCTACACGTTTGATAATACTCAGACCTAAAATACCGTATTCTACAAATGCTATCAAAATTTTTCTTTTTATTTAACTGTAGCTGTGTAGTCCTACGGACGCTCAGTGAACAATTATCAGGATGAACTACTTTCGATGGTCACGACGTTGTGTAGTTTTATCTATTTTATCTGTACAAATTTGAAAAGTTCCCGATGAATTCGATGGTCTTATTGGTCAATACTGTGTGTAAGACGACTGTTCATTACATTTATTAAAGGATAATAAAAACATTTATAATTTCCATCAAAATGTTAACTAAAGTCACGTCCTTTTACCTCGAAAACACTTACTCTTATATTATTTTCATAGTTTTGTCCTAGCTCAATTGTTTTGGGTATATCCCTCCAAGATGGTCTAGATGCAATATACGATTTATTTATTTAAACGATCGTATTGTTGATCCTACCGAGTTAAAGCTCACTCCAACTCCCGGCTTCATTAAATTAATGAAGCAATGACCTTGTTTATAAAACGATTTTAAATATATTGAAACCCTCAAAATGCGACAAAAAAATGCAAAAATCAATGTTTTCACATGGCATGGGGTTGCGTTAAATTGAGCAATTAACTCTGTTCCAATGTTGGTTTTACCAGCAAATCGTGTGACCACCTCAGAGATAGCCTCACGCAACACTTAAACATCGATTTAAAAAATTAGGCTTAATCCCTTTTTGTTCGAATACTTTTTCTTTTGTACCTCATTCCCCCTTGCAGTGTATGATTACTATATTTTCAGTGATTTGATAGAGGTGGAGTTTTGAGCACCTGGTACAGTGGTCGCCACTTAATTTGTTGTATGGAAAAGGAAAATATACAAACTTCACTGGTTCAATCGCTCCAAAAGGATTCACGCTGGGCGTATTCGTATGCATAATTAAGTAGACCAAATACCGAAACCTCAAACAAAGGCGGGAGAAAGAAGTAATCAGAGCACGAGCAAGAATCAGCGCAGTAAGAATCGTAATGGTCCAGTGAGAATTCGGCCCAGCGGCTCACCGCTAGTCGAACCGGAAACTACGTAGACATAAAGCTCAATTAAAATGGCTGCTAGTAGTGGCGGCTTTTAGCTTCTCCAGAGCACACACACACACGCACAGCACTCGTATTTGATTAACAGACTACGGTGAACTTGCAGGTTGCTGGACTGGACCAAGGTTGGCGCCTTGGTGTGTGGGACCTGCGTTAGGATGAATGCTCAGTAACGCGCCCGAAGGAAGCAGTAAAATAAAGACAGAGAAACCAGGTGCAATATTGTTCCTTGCGAGATGTGTGCAGTCATGCCATTTAGCGCCAAATAAGAAGAACTCACTCAGGTTAAAGAAATTCGGAGCAATTACTGCGGTAAACAAGGGCTATAACAGTAAGCTCTAATCCGTTGCATTTATTCTCATATCAGTCGCACCAATCTGACTGGCCCTGACACCTGAAAGCACCATGACGCCTTAATCCCCATTGCCTTTTCGTCAAAGCGATCTGAGCAGGAGCAGGTGGGCATTTTGTTTTTGGTCAAGTTGCATCAACTGTTATCAGTATTCGCAACACCAGGAATAAACTTCTGTGCTGAGGTTTGTTTTGTAATAGTTATTCGTTTTGACCAACCGACCATACCATAAATCAGGATAACAAAACAGACCCGTTCATTCTCTTTCTGGAGGATCTTCCAAGATCGGGAAGTTTTATAATAAATCAGCTCATACTCATAATCCCATCTCCACTTCCATCTGGCTACCATCAATTTGCAAAACGTGTTTCAATGCGACGTTTAATGCATTAACAAATAGCTCTCGCAGGCACAGCAGTACGCCACAAACTCTAAACTCGTCGTACTCATTTTTAGGTAGGTTAGAACCTTGGTGGTAGGCAAGCGATATTAGAACCAGCCGCGTTCCACAGCATATCAACAGGGTGGGCCCCCGTTCCGAGCGCCACCAATAGCATCCGGACCACAGGACTCCGAAACAAATCACTCCTACTGATGACGCAGAAGGCCAGACCTCTCGATTCACGCATCCGAGCGAAAGACGAGAAATACAATATTGTACAATTTTGTTTTCAGTTTCAGCGCCTGCATATTTATTCATCCCGCAAGAGAGAGAGAGAGAGACAGCAAGTTCCAACCAGCTTTAAGTTGGCTAAGAAATGCAAGTGAAAAACAACGCAGGCAAGAATCACAAACATATCTCCAGCCAGCAGACGAACGCACTGGAACACGGTGGCCGTGGTTCCGAAATGGAGACATTTGGGACATGTCATAAGAAAGTCGCAGAAAGTCCTAGTTTGCGTGAAAGGACACCTCCCTAAGGGGAAAGGAAATTTGCTGCCTCCCACAGTGTACAGCGTGTGTGTGTGTGTGTATGTCTCAGGCAGCCAGCCGACAGGCACCGCGTGGTCGATGTTTCTATTTCATGAATATATTTATTTCTTGCCCGAGCTGGCAACTTACTGCAGGGCGGTGTGGTTTAGGTTTAGGAGACTACTTAAGGCAGCAAAACATACATATCCGGCCAACAGGCTCCAAGCATCGTTGTAATGAAAATGGTGTGCTCCTGTGTGTACCACCACGGTTTGCTAATACATTAAGCGGCGATGTAGTTCGGCGTTTGGTAGCAGCGGGTCTTGTTTTTTGTTGGCTTCAACAGTTGCACTCATTTGGTTTCCAGAGACCTGTAAACCTGTTGGTTGGGGTTGGTCCCACTTTGATAAATGTTTCCCCATTTTCTAATCGAATGCCACTTGAATCTCAATCTATCGATTTGTGGTACGGCCAGCAGCCGAATAAAAATGGAAGAACATAATCGAGGCTTGTGATTTCCTTGCCCCAAGATTTTGCACCAAGCTGAACGATGGTGGACGAATGCAAACGTGAAGCTGCTCGCGATGCCTTGCCCGGTGTTTTTGGGACTATTACGGTGATTTCATTTAAATTTTATACATCCTCACTGAATGCTGCAGCATGGCAAACCGCTCACAGGTTTGGAAACGGTACGGAGGCTGTACCTTTTACCTGTTAACCTCCAGTAGCACGAGCTTTCAACAACCAACAACCTCGGGCATTTGGACAAATGCCAGTCGTACAAATGGAAACCAGTACGCGCTGATGCTGCATTCGCTTCGGTTAATAATAGCGACCGAACTTTGCTCGTACCGGGGCTGTTGAAATATTCTACGGACGTGTGTTGGCCGGGTGGTTTGAAATTGGAAGCAAAGCGAAAATTCTGATTCGTTCTGAAACCTGGTGGCTGGTTGGCACTGGAATTCTGTGAAAATTAGAAGTGGAGCAGGTTGATGAGAATTTATTGGTGGTGATAATTTCTCACCCCGAATTCACCTGAAGCTTGCCAAATGTGATAAAGTGTCGAGTACGTTTTCCCCCTTAGTATCGATTGCGCTAGGAACAAAATTCAAAATAAACCCACCCTTCGACGGCAATTGGCAGTATTACATTTTCATTATAATGTAACAACCCTTTACTTATCGCACTTTGCTACAAACAAACGCACAAACAATATCGATTCCCTTGATCCGCCACTTTCACCGTGACCCAATAAACTGTCCCGGAGCATTTTAATAGCGAAGAAAGAACCTCCACTGCTGATACCCTAGAGAAAAGCGTGACGGGACGAATGACTTCAGATAAATAAAAATAGTCTACAGCGGCGTCGTCGGAAACCATGCAAACGCTCTCGGCAACCACTACGAGCAGGACAATGTTGCTCATAACGTCGCAGCAGCAGCAGCAACACCAGCAGTATGGTAGGGATACAATTTTTCATTACAAAAATCTCGGCTTAACGGTGCAGCAGTTAGTGCAATCTTGTACAAGACGTATAACGGCCGCCGTCTATCGCTGCGTGATACTTTGTCAAGCTTGGATTGCTTTCGGTGTCAGACATGGCTGGCTACAAGCTGGCCAATGATCCAGTCACTGCAGCAATAACGTAACCCATATAACCGCGTCCAATAGCAGATGGAGATTTTGGTTTTATATAACAATTGCTAAGATACTGCTAATGCTAGGAAAATTTATAACAATGTATGTAAAATAGATATTAAAGGCCGTTCCAAATATCATATAAAACATAAAACGATAAACTGGAGAGCTACTAAATGCCTTTACAATTGTATCTAGAAAAACTATTTCTGCAGCAGTTCTCACAAGCAGCATTCCCTTCGAAAGACAAACAGCGAAGCGAAGGCTTGCGCCAGTACATAGAATATTAAAATCGATTCGACCCTTATAACGACCCCTCTCTAGCATAGAACGATACAACAAGTTCCTTTTGACTTCATCATCATCTACCCACTCAGCGGTAGGAACCGTTCGAATGGCAGCTATAAGAAAACGCGAGAAGCTTTTTTGCGCATAACCACTGCTGGTAAGACTCGGCTCGAATAAAGGGCAAAGCAGCACGCGGTGCATTTGAAATATACATGAAGGAAAGGCATTCACTACGGGCGATTCAGGGTAAAAGAAAGGAGCAATATGCTGCTAACCACGGAAAGCAGCTTCTTTGAAACAGGATCGATCGTCTCGAAGGAAATCGTCCATTTGCCGTAGTATTATACAAGCGCTGAAGAAAAGGCCGGTTGATTAATTTCAATCATAAAAGGATTTAAATTTTATTGCATAAACAAAATGTTTGGCATCACGTATTAAAGTTCATCTCAACAAAAGCCAAATTTGACTTTGAAAGAAAAATTTAAATAAATACAACAAATATGAATTCATTCCTGATCATGCATACTTATATAAACTCATTGGTTTGTTCCAAAAACACCTGTCTATACTATTTTCTTTTACAACATTTCAAAACCTTGCGAAGATGGATGTGAATGATGTTCGGGTAAGTTGAAGAGAGTAAAATCTCTACAAAAAAAATATTATTGCATATTGAAACACACTATTGAAAATAAGTTCTCTCCAGGGAAACTATTCCTGCTTGTAACATCTGTCACGGTCCGGTAGCGGAGGCGATAGAGGCGCCGGTCGTGCCACGGCAGGACCGCAGTTCAAATCCCATTCATACTACCACCCCGTACGCAGGACTGACTTTCCAAGCCTTGACCGTTCGAGGTGGTGGGGTCAAAAAAAAAGAGGACCTGTCGGGGCGAAGGTCCAAGTTTTGGACAGTAAAGAACATTTGCATGCATCTACTTAGTGTACTTATACTAAGATCCGCCGCTGGTGATCTCACTTTGGTGCAGCGAAATCGTCTCTCCAAGATGGTGTCGCCCGGTGGAAGAGGCGACAGTGGGGCCGGTAATTTACACAGCAGGACTAGGGTTTAACCCCGGAAGGGATTTGAAACCCTTGCGGATCGCTCCCCCGTAGTGAGGACCGACTAACCAAATACATGGTATCAATAACTAAGAAATGGCAGCCATGACCTACAAGAGGTCGTTAAACCAAGAAGAAGAAAAAGGTTAGGGGCTGCTCATGTCATGCGATTGACACCGGAAGGCCAATCCTTTTAAGCCGAATAAGATGTGTGGTAGAGTATTTCCAAATTGAAACAGAGTGTTCGCGTTGATGCATCCGCTTATCCGGTCGGGATAATGGATTGGCAGACGACGGCACTAGCCGGCAAGCAGTAACGAGGATTTTTGCAGCAGACCAAGACCACGTAGCGGTGGCATCGTATGATAAGAAAGTAATTTACTTTTGTTTACACATGGCTAATTGTTAAAAATTTTCTCTGCAAAACAACAAGTTTAAAAAAATATTATACAAACCAAACTTTATGGCAAACTGGCAAAAAACTGTGGGACGAATTCAAAAGTATATAGGAAAGGGTCAAATAGGCTCGGTACGATACCAAACATATGATGGACACCGTCCCGAAACCATTGGTTGGCGTAAAAAAAAAACTTCTAATCGGTCTATCACTTAACAGGACCGGTAACAAATCCCATCCGGACCTCATCCCACTTATTGTACATACGCCAAGGACGACAAACCCGTCTCAAAGATAGTAATGAAATGTATAAGAACACTCTTACCGTTTGTAGTCCTCAACTAATCGTTACTTCCGGCAGATGGTGGTGCGAGGCAGAAGAACACTAATCTACCATGACCGCTCAGGAACTGCTAATCACACACCGACTTCTAATCTAAAAAAAACCTCAATTCTCACACACTCAACTGCTTTCACACACTAATGCACTAGCTAAACTCAGCATCAGTTACGCTTGCGACCCAGTGCGTTTTTGCACTTTTGCAGGCAGATAAAGAAAAACAGTCTCCGGCGGGCAAAATATCTTCGCAAATCCATTCAACAAAACTTAAACTGACCACCCACAGACACCCCCGTTAAGAGACGATCGTTCTCCTTTGACAATTTGGGAAAAACAACAATGTACCAAGGAGCCGACGCGAGCTAAAGGATGTTTCGTCTTTCGGCGCGGGCATGCGCATTTTTCGTCCCATGACAACAACATCCCAATTACATTCAAACGAAAGGGAAAAAAACCCATTTGCTCTTCCATTGGTCTCATCCAAGCGGCAAACTTGTTGTAATTGTCAACCGTTTTTAAACGAACCGTTGCACAACAAAGCCTCATGTTTAGCGTCCCGAAGCTGTTTGAAGCTTTGTGGCGTTTATCAGTATTGATAGATAGCAGAGGGGAAAAAACAGTAGTGCGTTCGAAAGTGCGCCTCAAGTATATAGGCTATCAGACAATTTTTTTTTTGTTTCGTTGTTCTCATCAAACATCATCTTTGAAACGCGTGACATTATCGTGCTATTAGATAAGATTTCATTCGAAACGGGTTATTGAAAATATTTCACGAGGACGCGTGCCGTCAGTTTACGAGGGAGCAATTCAGACAGCAGACGCTACCAGCTAGTAAAGCCATGGCAAACAACTATAAGCAAGGTGACCAAACAGCTGAGGGACGCGCATCAGATAATACTGACGTATCGGCGAAAGACATAGTGAGTGTTTAGTGAGCAGCCGGGCGCGCTAGCCGGCAACGAAAATCTAATCTGTTTTCCATTCACTTCCCGCTTCAGTTTCAAAGTATCAAGGGCCTGAATCTGAACAGCTATGCAACTCGCAAATCGATAGCGCAGGGTATGCTCGACCTGGCGCTACTCACAGCCAATGCGTCGCAATTGAAGTACATTCTGACCGTTGGAGCAACGCATCAGTTTTATCACTTTCTGCTCGTTTTGATCATTGTGTCGATTTCATTGCAGGTGGGTGAAATGATATAATAACCATTATGGTGCCAGGGATGTTGATGAAGTGTTTCTTTTTTCTCATGCGCCACAGCTATGTCAAGCACTGCTCATCATCGTGCTGGCCGTTGTTTTCGACATCAATAAGGTGGAAGAGCAGAAACGGTCCGATATCGTGAACAACGTGCTCATTGCCTTTACCGTGATCAGTGTCGTAGTGAATGTGATAATAAGTGCGTTCGATATGAAATCTCAGTCGGATGTTTTAAAACAAAGTTAAGCTATGTGGATTGAAGCTGCGTGAGTTTCACCACAAACTACTAATAAAAACTAATTATTGTACAATGTTGAAAAAATTGCTATGATAAGATAGGAAATGTTATTGGTTATGCATTTTAATCGCAAATGATAACGTATACATTGCTTAAAACAATTGACAGACAGAAAATTCAAGTGTTATCAGTTGAAAGGGGGCAGCTATTACCAAAACGGCCGAAAAACAACATTCGAAGATTGGTTCACGCTTAAATATAAAGTGAAGAAATTGGAAATGGTTGAGTATTCAAAAGTATTCAAACATCTTCTCACGACTGGAAAAGGGCGAAAATGAGTATCCGGTATTACCGGATTGAACGGTAAGGAGTAGTCATATCGACTTGATCCATCGGGAAAGTCATCGGTACAACTTTTCATCCAGAAAGGGGTCTCGATCGCTGTATTCGATCAAATTTGGAATCTGATTGCAACTGAAGGACCTACTATCCAGCCTCAGGTAAGCTAAGTCAAGGAAACCAGTAGCGTAGGACCTCTTTATGTTGTAGACAAAAAAGAAGAAAATATTTTGGAAAAACACACTGTATACTCTAATTTGCCACTAGCATTTACCAGTATCACAAGCAGTGAGTTAGTAAATTTAGGCCGATATCAACCGTCCAAGTTGAAGTGTCATACTGCCTACGGCAAAGTTCCCAATAGTCGATGGTGGTCCTCGTTCCGCAGGACGTATGTTTAACATATCTGCTTTCATGGCTTTATCTTTGTGAAACTATGATGCAGGTGCCATTCTATTCGTCTAAACGATGAAGAATATCCAGGATATTTTTATTTAAAAAAAATCAAAGTCCATGTCTGAGGGGTTATCATCCATGTGACGAATACTCATAAAATGGATGGCTTACGGCGCTTGTAAATAGGCGCTATATCTGTAAGTCGGTAGGTGCGTCGAGAGTATTCCCAAGCAACCACGACAGACACAATTATTTGTGTTAAAATATATTGTTTCCAATCGTTGTGTAGTCAAAACCGAGAAGTTCGAGTTGGAAAACTCGTTGTAACTTGAAGGAGCAATAAAGCAACCAACACGAACATGTTAAAAAATAATAATTCAGAATTATATGCGCATTTAATTCAATATCTCGTGTATTCTGGATAGTTACATTAAATTACTTTGAAAATATATATTTGAAAAGGCCTTTTAAATATTCTCATTTCAACCGTCATTCCGTGTCGTTATTTTGAAGAAACGTCAAGTGGAACATTTTTTTAAAGTGACAAGTTGATAGCTTGCGAAGCAGCCCTGAGCCTGTGTTTACAGTGCGGCAACAACAAAAGGAGCAACAATAAGCATTGCGTTACCAACCAAGCATCCAACAATAAGCATTGCATTACGAAAGAAACGTAATTCGTCAGCTTTTCGGTGATCTTCATTGAACGAACACCATGTTAACTAAAAGAACTGCCCCTCGAAACGTGTCCCACCGTTCGAGCAACATCGAACCACCCAAGAGCACGCGAAAGATGCTTACCATTGCGGAAAAGGTGAAATTGCTCGACATGCTCAAGCAGGGCAAAACATACGCTGCCGTTGGCCGTTGTTTCGGCATCAATGAATCCTCGGTTCGCTACATAAAAAAGGACGAAAGTAACATACGAGCAACGGCAACAGTGTCCGCGAGCAAAACAACGAAGCGAGTGGTCACACCTCGTAACCGAAACATTATACAGATGGAAGCGCAATTAATTTCATGGATATCGAAAAGAAAGGAAAACAATGCTGCACTTACTACCAAAATAATTTGCAGGGAGGCAAGAACCATATTCCACAAGATTGCATCCGCGAACGACGGCAAACCACCGACAGAGCCAAGACCAGCCCGGTTTAGTGCTAGCAATGGATGGTATGAAAAGTTTCAGAAACGGCATGGATTAAGAAACCTTCTTTACAGCACAACACAACCGGCTGCTTCGCTAGAGCCGAAAAAAGGCAAAATATGGGAGCTAATTGACAGCAGCACCGACGACGATGATTGTGAACCGGTCGATATGCCCGTAAAGGCTAATGGTAACGAAAAGCATCAGAAAAACGGAAAACCAACCGAAGATGAGGTTGATATAACGCTAAGCCACCTAACAACGCTGGTAACGTTAACAAAAGAAATACAACGCATGGCTCAGGATTGGGATCCCCAGGAAACTCGTTCGTCGCAATTCGCCAGTGTAGTACAAAACGCCTTATCAGTTTACGAATCGTTACTAGAAGAAAAGAATGGAGTGAGTCAGGCAGGGTCTAGGAAAAAACTTAACTTTCGAGAACGGAAACATTGTGCCAGTATTACCAAAACTCGAACGAAGACTTCACCAATGTGCTAGGCGTTAAATATACGGATCACCTAAATTAAACACACTATGTCAGTTTTATATCACTTCATGCCAAAAACGTACTGCCAACATAATATTGTTTTTAGTTAATCGAGGTTTAAAAACTTTTCTCGATTAAGCACCATTAGCTGCCTCCCAAATATTTCAACCTTTCTGCACTGGTTCTATCTTTCTTTCTATGTCAATTTGGTCCCAACGATCGAAATGATTCGTTTGTCAGTCTCCGTTCGCATGACTCATACACTCGAAAGCAACTGAAATTAGTTGTCGATCGTGTTTCAACTGGATAGTGGAGTACTGCAATCCCTTCGTGGGAAGTTGCAATCATACAGTGGAATGTCGTAATCGGTTAGGAGAAATATTCAACTCAGTTGTGAAACTTTGCAGTTAGCTGTAAAATTTCTGCCGAACATTTGGTTCAATCCTATCATACTCTAAAAAACTCAAAATGTCATTGAATCGCTAGTTTACCACACATTGTAACGCACATTTAAACCGGTTGTTTTCTAGCATATATGGAAAATGTTACTTAAACTCCTAAATTCTTAATAAATAACGTTATCGTAGAAAACAGCTACCATGTTACATTCAAATTATAAGTAACACACACCCGTGCACCCTGGTAAAATAGTCTTTTGTCATCTTGCGATTAAGAGAAATACATACGGTTGCACTAACATATCAATTTTATAAAAAAAAAATTAAATAAATTACCTTGGATAATGCATCGTAATGACACAGCATACAATTTGCGAAACGCAAAAACACACACGGCTCACACTAGTTCGTAGTCCTTCCGAATGGCCCATGCACAGGCATAAGCTCCAGCTGATCCGAAAGACGCTTCTGTTCCTCGGTTAATCGATACACCTCATCTCGTTCCTGTTTGGTCAGCTGTCGGCGTTTCAGCCGCGCCGCAATCACTTTTTGATATGTGTCCATTATCTAAAATTATACCCAAATACAGCGGCACAGTTAGATAACGTACGGAGGCAGCTAAACCAACGTCAAAATTGATGATGGTCACCTCCTGATCAACCCGATCCAACTTTCGTTTGACCTCAATCCGCTTCATTTCGTCCTTTGCCATTGATTGTAGTTTACGAATCTCGTTCGAATTGTATTCCGCAATCACTGCCAGCTCCGTGCGCACGCGATTAATTTCGGAAAGTATTTCATCGTCCTGCTGACTTTTCGGCATATCGTCTGCGTCCAGTATGCCCTGCTCGATAAGCTCCCGGCGAAGCCTTCGCTCGATGCTGATTCCATTTTTCAGCAAAGAAACGGCACTGCGGGCGTGATTGCTGTGTGTAACGTCGGAGCTACTGTTGCTGTTCTCGTTGCTGCTACAGTCGGGATGCAGGTTCTCTTCCATCAGTGCCGACACAAGCCGTTGCGTCAGTGGACCCGTGATTCCTTCTCCCCTGAAACGGAACGGACGTCGCAAGAGAATGCATCATTATCATTCATCTGGAAATCGGATAGCAGATAGAAACTTACATTATCTTCTCCTTTTTGCTAACATCGCCATTGGTCAGGGTTTTGGATTTCGATTTGGACCCAACCGAATTAGCTACACCATCCTGCTCCTCTTTGATGTCATCCGCTGCCCACTGGGTGCTGTAATGCGGGCCCAGCTCGGGTATGGGCGGAATCAGTGGACCGGAGTATTCCTCTAGCAGATCGTCCAAAAGCTTTAAATCTTCATGCGAAATCGGCATACAGTACGGTTCGACCGAAAGCCAAAATTTGTTGGGCGTATCATTCTTCGGCACGATCGGCTTCGAACTGTCACTGCTTAGGTGCTGTAGATGATGGTTTTGTGGCAGGAAAGGGACCGCATCCATGCTATCGTCCGTATGTTGTGACGGTGCCGGGGATGGTGGCACGAGCGTGGATGAATGTTTCATCTTCGATAGCTTCATCTGATGCCCGAACAACTTGCCGGCGCTTTCGCGCAATTTCTGTTTTTCCTCCAAGCGTTTCCGCTTGCCCGGCGACGAAGGTGCCCGCTCCAAATGCTTTCCTTTGCGTTCGCGACGCTCGTCCGCTTTGTCGATCGTTTCCAGTTCCGCCTTCAGCACACGCGATCGCAACGCAACGGTCGACAATAGCAGCTCCAGCTCCAGCTGAATTGTGTCCAAATCTTCAGCCGGTATCGATTCTTCCGTGGTATTCGCTAGCGCTAAAAAGAGAAGAAAAACAGAGAAAACACAGGTAACAGGGCTATTTATTAAACGACTTACAGCCCACAACCTACCTGCCGTATACTTTGGCAACACCTTCGAGTTGTCTAGCGTTTTAATGTGCGGAAATAGCACGGTTTGATCCGGCGAGCTGGGCGATGGGATGCTGCCGACCAGTGACGGTTTTACCGGTGGAAGCTTACTGCATCCTGGGCCGACGACACCAGCACTGCCAGGAACAGCTGATGAAGATGATGATGATGCTGATCCGGCCGACACATGTCCCCCATGACCGGAAGGGAAACTGGCCCGACTTTTCGATGACAATGAAATGCGCTTCATCAAACCTTTGTCCGTCATGATTGCGTGCACGAAAATATCAACTACTACTCAATTTGTTTACAAAACGAGCAACGCAAACACCAAACTACTTCACAATTGTTGTTCTGACACAGCCCTCACTAACACTATCGCACTGTCGGGTTTTGGGTCGAAACGATGTCAGTGTATGTATGGAACTGGGCGTCCTGCAGCACGTAGTATTTTCTCTATTCGTTTAATAGCTTACGGACCTATTCGCACATCGATTCACTTTTCGGTGCACCCGTTGTGTTCACCCGTTTGCCAAACGAATCTGTTTCTATTTCAACCATCTAGGTACATTCGATCGAGTCACCCAAGCTGCGGACATTTTCTGCTGAACATAACCGTAGCTGTCAAACCACAGCAAAGCCGTTACATTAAGTAGGGGCATGTGGCAGTGTTGCCAGATGTTCATGTTTTCGCCGTGCGACATTCTTCAGCAAAAATCGTCTGTTTCCGGGGCATTTTTTTTACAAATTTATAAAGTTGTTTGAATTAAATATCAATACCAAACTAATAATTTTGTGCTGACTGTCAATTGATCAAGCAAAACGAGCACTGTCAATTACCCATGAGAAGGAAGAGTATTATCGATAGGAATTGGGAACCAAAAAAAACCCGCACTACGGATGCTAATGAGCATTCATTAAACGAAAACTGATTGTCTGCCGCGATCATAAGAATGAGCACACCTCTCAGCAGCAGTAGCAGTACACATTCCTTAGCACGTTTTTATTTCTTACATATCAAGTCGAAAGCTTCAAGTACAGCAAGCTCGCTTCGATTTAATGCTTATCTCTTGCCTTTTTTCATGTTTCGTTTCTTAATGTACACGGTTTTTGCCCCTGCATCGCTTACAAATCTGATTAAAAATTGTACTTAAGCCTGCCGATCACGAGCGACCAACTTTAGTATTACGCTGATTCTGCAAAACAAAAAATATCAATCTGTCTCTACATGTGCTCCTTACATACATAATATATGCATTGCCGACGATTATGCGCTATCGAATGCGAGGAGACGCAACCTAGCGAGAACATTATGCGGAACAAGAACGGAAAAAAGCGGCCCGAAGGCCAACATAGCGTTTCGGGAAACAATATTTTACAAGTTCCGTTTAACGGCGTAATATTATGGAATTCGGAAAGGCACGACCAGATTCTCCGTGTGGATCACTTTTATCTCCGACACAGCCACATTTGCCTTTTGGACCATGCTTTTGATCTGAAAACAAAAATCATGATTGCCGGGTTGGTCAGTACATTCCGATGCTGGTATCGGATTTGGTCTACATACCATCGCCAGATCATCCGCAGCTATCGGTACGGAAGCCAACACCGGCTCGGGATTGGGTATATCCTTTAGCAGACTGGCGCTGTCTGCCTGGTTCGGGTGGTTCACGTTGCTCCACTGCTGCTGAAGCCGCTGCGTGTACAGTTTGATCCGATCGTTGTATTCGCTAGCTTCCAGCTTTTGCGTATCCATTGCTGCCACATCTATGATATTCCTACAAAACACAATATCAAGAGCGGTTTCAACAGAGCTTATAGAGGCGTGCAACGGCACAGTGTATCGATGTCGTACTCAGACGTTTCTTGTAAAATTTTTGCCAACGCTGACTGTTCATCCTTTTTGGGCACTGAATTGGGATACTCCTGCGTGAATGTGTCATTGTCTCGACGCACCGCGGGACTATTACTGACCGGATCGGCTAGCAGATGAGTGCGTTCGCTAGGTTCGTTACCCTACGGCAAAATTAACATTGGGCGGTTAGTACCGAGCATCACCCGAGCAATACGACACTACATACGCAGCGCACTGCATACGACACTTACCTGCGAGGAAGAATCTTCTTGGCAGGAGAAACATCTGGAGGCGTAACTCCACAGCGATCGTACACATTCCATAATTGAGCTCTTCTGTTTTTGTTCCCCGGATTTCTGATCACTGCCTTTACAAGCAGAGGTTTTGTTCGTATTTCGTGTGTGGGACGGTCGCTGCGGACTCAAAACACTGATGAAAATAATCGAAGAGTGATAACCATTTCAATGAACAACAAGTAACGTTGCTCTGACACAGGCCGTCATCCTGCCGTGTTTTGTTTTGATATGAGAAGTTAAGTAGCATCTACACGTGCAAAGCCAACTGCCGAGATTCAGCAGAGACAGCGAAATGTCAAATATCTGTTATTTTCTGATTTACGCATTCAAAGTTCACGTTATTCGGGGACGATTTCGGATTTTTTTTTTCATGTTATGCTAGCAATCCTATAATGGCGTACTTCTGATCAAAATTTGTTTTTAATAAGACTAAATACATCATTCACCATATGTTTGGCTATGGTGACTTGCCTAACTTGCCTCATACTAGAGCCCTCAAAAATTTATCTTATTTTGCTTTGACTGATTCATATCTTTGTTGATATTTTATCGTCTTACGGAAAGACTCCTGCAATCGTATGCCAAATCCAACTTGGTCGATTTCCCACAATGTAAGAATACTTTCTTCTTTCTACGCATTTCAGGAAAAAGATGCACATGAGAAGTTCGGTTTGATACGTCCACTTTTTTTTATTACATATGACAATCGGTTTGGCGCTGATGATCTTAACATTATTTTCTATATACATTTTAACGTTCGACTGCGACACGTTTCCCCTATCAATAATATTAAAACAATCTTTGTAACTTCATTGGAGTCGAGATCAAGGAATCTTAAAAATCGTCCACTGCTGGTGAACTACGTCTAGCCCAGTTGAACAATAACGACAAAACTTATCCTTTCCGTAATACATGTTGTAGTCCTGAAAAGGACTGTTGTTGGGCACAAAAATGATATGAGAGCCTCTCTGAGTGATGTTTACTTCTTTGCAGCTGCAGCCTTCTTCGCGGCCGCAGGCTTCTTCTTCGCCGGAGCAGCAGCCTTCTTCGGTTTGGGCGTCTTTGGCTTCGGTGCTCCCGTCTTCTTCGATGGCTTGGTGGCCTTCTGTTTCGGTGCTGCAGCTGGCTTCTTGGTAGCTTTCTTCGCTGTACCAGCCTTGGCCGCCACTGCCGCTGTTTTCGGTTTCTTGGCCACAGCTGTCGCCGCCTTCGGCTTCTTGGCGCCTTCCGCCTTCTTCGCCACCGGCTTCTTCTTCTTTTCACCAGCAGCCTTCTTGGTCACTGCCTTCTTCTTCTTCTCTCCTGCTGCGGCCGGCTTCTTCTTCTGTACCGTAGCCTTCTTCTTCTTCTCCACGACAGGCTTCTTGGCCTCGGCCGACAGCTTGAACGAGCCCGACGCTCCGACACCCTTGGTCTGCACCAGCTTGCCACTGGTCACGCCCGTCTTCAGCGCCTTCTTGATGAACGGTCCCAGCTTGGCCACGTCCACCTTGTAGTTGGCCGCCAGATACTTCTTGATGGCCTGCAGCGACGAGCCGTTGCGCTCCTTCAACGCCTTGATGGCGGCCAGAATCATCGTGTTCACCGGAGGGTGCGTTGCTGGCTTCTTCGGCTTCTTCGGTCCTGCGCCGGCCTTGGCTTTCTTAGGAGTCTTGGCCACGGCAGCCGGAGCTGCAGCTACTGGAACTTCCGCCACTGTATCTGCCATTGTTCTTTCTGATGCTGCACACTTTCCTTGACACACGGTCCGCTTTGTTTTGATTCGGGTTTGGTGGTTTGTTTTGTTTTGTTTTGACTTGATTCGCGATCTCACTCACACTGCTGTAACTCGACCCTTCGCTTCATTGCTGGGTGACTCGATTTATCCGTCACAAAACACCACGACCTGCACCCTAACGTTCACTGTCATGGCGTCGCTGTATGGCAATTTTAAAATTACCTTTTCATATTTGCGCTCTAGTCGCACTATTTTGCTCGGACACCACTTAGTATAACTATTGATTCTCACACCCAAGATGTCCAGCTATCTAAAAATGCCTATGTTCCAGATATTGAGAATAGTTTAGCGGCTGTAAATCGTATCGCAACTCAGCAAAAGCAGATTTTTCAATCGATGGGTCTAATTGAATTATAAATATTAGCTATTTTATACACTTTCCGATGGTTCAAATGTGTTTCAATCGTTAGTAAAACATCTATTCTATCAATAAAATAGCACTTACCAAGGATGCATAACGTTCCAGTACCTTAAAACAAGCTCGTAAGTGGTCACTATCGATCCTCCGACAGCACAATCTCAGCTCCCAGTAGGTAGACGGCGACGAATTTAATTTAATGTAAAAAAGCCAATTTTTAACATATTTTCGATAAATTGAAGTCTCTGGAATGCTGAAAGGCTGGTTTTCTAAATAGAAAAATCACCAAATCGAGTAAAAAGCGGCGTTTCATGAAATTATCGCCGAAAACCCATTTGCTTGCATTGGCTCGTATGGTTGCGTCGTAGGAATTGGATCAGCGGGTTATCGCATCGTACGGAAAGCGTTGCTACAACCTGCCAGAACTAGTGTTGCTAGTAATAGTTAGAAATAGTTTGACAAACAATATAAATAGTTAGAAAAAATAATCAAATAACGCTCTTTTATGACGAATTTCATTCAGTTTTGTTTCGATAATCGTGTTTGCTGTATGCTCGGCCCTTTGCTTGGACCTTGGAGAGCATAGCGATGTAAGGATAGAACGATATATGAATTGCGATTATCAATAGAAGTTTATTATAATTACAAGTTGTAGCTGTTTCTAGGAATGTTATATACTTAGAAATGTTTGTACATATTTTTTATTCTTAGGACTATTCCTAGAAATCGCACCTTTTGATGATTGTTGGGCTAGTCCTGGGGACATGAGCGAATGGTTTTTTTTTATTCTAATAGAACGGCCTAGCCCCTGCCAAATAGCTAGCAATATGTATTAAGTGCAACAATCGTTTTGGAAAGTAACAACACAAATAATTTAACAGTAATTTGTTTTAAAGTAATTAATTTTTGAACTCAATTCTTCTTCTTCTTATTCTTCTTTCTTGGCCTAACGACCTCTTAGGTGATGCCTGCCATTTCTTGCTAACTGGACGTATTGTTACCGCATAGTTGGATAGTCAGTCCTCACCATGGAGGAACGGCCCAGATTATAATTCTATTCTAATACACGAAATAAAACTAATCTTCTAATAAATACTATTGTACACTCTATCTATCATGAGCTAAAATCATGGTTTAGTGCCTTGAGAAGGTTTATAATGTTTGTCGATTCTTATTGAAAAGTACGTCTGATATATTCAGTAACAACACAGAATGAACATGTATGATAAATCAAAGGTTACTACAATTCATAGACTACTCTGAATTCACATCATACTCTGATTTCATAGCATCTTTCCAGCGACTATTATCTTCACTGGAAATAGCCTCTTGGTACGTTATCGGTTCATTAAACATCACTGGAATCACGGTATAGGATTCATCATATTTCTGCATCTGAAGGACTTTTAACCGCAGTACTGCAACTCAACCTTTGGGGGCGGTCCGGTGGCCGAGATGACAACGGCGCCGGTCTTCACACGGCAGGACCGAGGTTCAAATCCCACCCAAACCGTCTCCCCGTACGCAGGGATGACTACCTTGCTACGGGTGAAATCAAGTCACAGAAAGCCAGAAAAGGCAGGCCGAGACCTTTCGAGGTTGTAGTGCCACCGAAGAAGAAGAAGAACTGCAACTCATTACAAAATCACGGTACTTGCCTGGGATGATGCGCTCCCTCTCACTGCGCCTTACCAACTTATGTGGGTCCTCTTTTTGTGGAGGGAGCGCAGCAAGCTTCTCAATCGGTTGATGCTGTTCAATAGCTTCTGCTTGATCTCCAATAGCATCGTCGTATTCTGCATCGCTATCATCATGCCGAGCTTCATTCGTTTCCAAACTTTCTATTTCTTGATCCTGTACGACAGGTTCAATATGGAATTCACCAAGACTAACTTCAGTAGAAGTTTCTTCAAACTCAGAAGAAGCTCGATTCATTGAATACTCGTCCACAAATATGACATCCCGACTAACGATAACCCATTTCTGCCTTCTCTCCTTCGGCACATAACACATCACCTTTGCTCCAAATATTCTAAGGTGGGCAAGATTTGGTCTTCTTCCAGTAAACGCTTCGTGAGGTGTCATTTGCAATCCCATAGTGGGTGATCGGTTGATCACATACGATGCTGTCGCAACTGCTTCTGCCCAAAAACGCTTTGGCAGATCGGCATTCAGTACAGAACACAGAATGAACATGTATGATAAATCAAAGGTTACTACAATTCATAGATTACTCTTCTAACAATTCTAACCTAGTACTTAGCTACTGCTTCTTGTCCTGCTGAGGGTAGAGAACTTCTACAAGTCATGGATAGGTCGTCAATCCGTTTTCTCGGATTCTGCCAACGAGTTCCCTGATGAGCACCTTCCTGAGCATGCTTATGACGTGCTCCAGCCATCGCATCCTCTCGACTTTGGGCACGGTCAGGACATCAGCGCCGCCAAACAGCTCAGCTAGCTCGTAACTCATATTTCCTGCCCCATACGCCCTGTTCTCACATACCGCCAAAATGGCGAGTGGCGTCCTCTGTTAGCATAGTGCAACACTCGTTCCCGTAGAGGACTACCGAACGTATCAGTGTGCTTTTCGAGTCTTCTGGGTCGCATTTGTGTGTCCCTGGACAATTTGTTTTCAGATTTCGCTGCGAATGTATTATTCGAAATTCCGATGGTTCCAATGTAGCAGAACTCCTCTACCACCTCGAGATCGTCGCGATCAACTGATACTCTGTTTACGAGCCTAGCAAAACACCTCCTGCATTTCCAAGATATATTCAATTGGATATTGGAGACATTTCCTTCTCCAAACCGTGCAAGGGCAACTGGATGAGCTGGGACGTTTCCTTCATTGTTGCTTCGTCTTTCAAATTCATAGTCATGTTCTCAGTGAGGGTCTGTATCGTGGGAAGCACATTACTCCGAATGTGCTTCAGGATGCCAGTGCGACGAGCCTTCAACCTAATGTCGACTGTTTTCTATGTCGACAAGCAGCACGCCCTTGCAACGATATGTCTTGTGTTCTGGATGTCTCTCTCTCTCTCTCTCTCTCTCTCTCTCTCTCTCTCTCTCTCTTTTTGGTCTAACGACCTCTCTTAATAAGGTCATGCTTGCCATTTCTGGCTTATTAGACTTAACGATAACACGAAGTTGAATAGTCACTACGGGGTTCCTCACTACGGGGGAACGGTATGGATAAATTCGCTTAACCATTCGCCCATATCAGATCCCATATAGGAATATTAAATGATCTTCCAATAACCTGAGCTGCGTCCAAAAAGGCAAGTTCACCAGTTCACCAGTGTTATTCAAAGCTAGAGCCTCATGCTTGGCAATGTATGTTACATTATTTGCATATTTATGTACACTACCTTTAATCATATACATTTCATATAAATAGTTGTATACTATTTGTCCTGACTATGTTTACACACATTCAGCTGCCATGTTGCCCAAGTGTTTCTATCCCTTTCAGCACATTTTTTACCATTGACGGACAGTTTGTGGGAATCCTATCTCAGCAGAGTTCGTCCGACAATATTTCAGTCAGCAGCTCGGAGTACAATCTGTGACCTAAAAACAGCAGTAACTAACGCGTACGAGCCGGTTTTGAATGCCACCAGCTACTTTTCAAATCAAATTAAGAAAATAATCATTTTCAGACCAAAATCACCTAAAATTGTAAAGCGAACGGTAGAGAAGTGGCGTGGATTTCTGTTGGTAATTGTATACAACATCATTAGAAGAAATCCAGTCTGTTTGGTGAGTGTTGATCGAGCATGTTGATGGCATAAGTGGTTCAAACCGACCTGCTTTAACCGTAACGAGCATCTAAGCCAAGACTGAATCAAATTGGAAAATATATTTCTAAAACTGCGATTCATAACCGTTTTCGTAGTTTCAAATTTAAATTAATGTTCATTGCTGTTAATCACCGATAGATGGCGCTGTCTGTGACTAACAAACATTTAGCAAAGACACAGTTGAGCATAGATGATGACGGTGCAAGCTTATAGCATAAATTTAGGGGCTATCCTTTTCCCCAAATTTGAAAAATCCAAAAAGTTTTCTTTCGCAAAATGTTACCGTTTAGCGAATCTTGAATTTGACTTACTAGAATCCGATCTACGATGGACCGTTTCGGGTGAGATTGTGGCGTCCATTCATTTTTCATTTTGGCGAGCTTCGCGGACGCCTGCTTAAGCAACCTTTGGCTATGGCACTGATATGCATCGCAAGTAGTTGTGTAGTTAGGATGTACCGTATCGTAGTCTAAAGTCGGACTTAATCCTCACCAGAAAGGAACTACAATTGTGGGTCCTAAAAATAGATCAGGAAAACGAATGTTTGCTGCATTCCTTAATTAATCTCCACTCTTCTCCTTTTTCTTCTTTTGCACTACAACTTCGAAAGGTTTCGGCCTGCCATTCCTGGCTTTCTGTTGTTTGGTTTTAACACCGTGGCAGGAAAGTCATTCTTGCGTACGAGGATGTATCTTAATTAAACTACCTCTAAATAAAGTAAGTGTTTCAAAAAAACCGTCCGTTGAGGAGGCCCAAGTTGTTGCATAGCAACAACTTTTCAGCCCTATCACAGAGTATCGCGAGGAAGACAAGCAATTCTTTTGTAAATCATTCTGTAGTCCTGAAAAGGACTGTTGTTGAACACAATAATGACTGCAGCACTGGCAATCGTTTTCTGCCGCTGGCTTTACTTCTTTGCAGCTGCAGCCTTCGTCGCGGTTGCAGGCTTCTTCTTCGCCGGAGCAGCAACCTTCTTCGGTTTGGGCGTCTTTGGCTTCGTTGCTCCCGTCTTCTTCGACGGCTTGGTGGCCTTCTGTTTCGGCGCTGCAGCTGGCTTCTTGGTAGCTTTCTTCGCTGCACCAGCCTTGGCCACCGCTGCCGCTGTTTTCGGTTTCTTGGCCACAGCTGTCGCCGCCTTGGGCTTCTTGGCGCCTTCCGCCTTCTTCGCCACCGGCTTCTTCTTCTTTTCACCAGCAGCCTTCTTGGTCACTGCCTTCTTCTTCTTCTCTCCTGCTGCAGCCGGCTTCTTCTTCTGTACCGTAGCCTTCTTCTTCTTCTCCACGACAGGCTTCTTGGCCTCGGCCGACAGCTTGAACGAGCCCGACGCTCCGACACCCTTGGTCTGCACCAGCTTGCCACTGGTCACGCCCGTCTTCAGCGCCTTCTTGATGAACGGTCCCAGCTTGGCCACGTCCACCTTGTAGTTGGCCGCCAGATACTTCTTGATGGCCTGCAGCGACGAGCCGTTGCGCTCCTTCAACGCCTTGATGGCGGCCAGAATCATCGTGTTCACCGGAGGGTGCGTTGCTGGCTTCTTCGGCTTCTTCGGTCCTGCGCCGGCCTTGGCTTTCTTAGGAGTCTTGGCCACGGCAGCCGGAGCTGCAGCTACTGGAACTTCCGCCACTGTATCTGCCATTGTTCTTTCTGATGCTGCACACTTTCCTTGACACACGGTCCGCTTTGTTTTGATTCGGGTTTGGTGGTTTGTTTTGTTTTGATTTGATTTGATTCGCGATCTCACTCACACTGCTGTAACTCGACCCTTCGCTTCATTGCTGGGTGACTCGATTTATCCGTCACAAAACACCACGACCTGCACCCTAACGTTCACTGTCATGGCGTCGCTGTATGGCAATTTTAAAATTACCTTTTCATATTTGCGCTCTAGTCGCACTATTTTGCTCGGACACCACTTAGTATAACTATTGATTCTCACACCCAAGATGTCCAGCTATCTAAAAATGCCTATGTTTCAGATATTGAGAATGGTTTAGCGGCCGTAAATCGTATCGCAACTCAGCAAAAGCAGATTTTTCAATCGATGGGTCTAATTGAATTATAAATATTAGCTATTTTATACACTTTCCGATGGTTCAAATGTGTTTCAATCGTTAGTAAAACATCTATTCTATCAATAAAATAGCACTTACTAAGGATGCATTACGTTCCAGTACCTTAAAACAAGCTCGTAAGTGGTCACTATCGATCCTCCGACAGCACAATCTCAGCTCCCAGTAGGTAGACGGCGACGAATTTAATTTAATGTAAAAAAGACAATTTTTAACATATTTTCGATAAATTGGAGTCTCTGGAATGCTGAAAGGCTGGTTTTCTAAATAGAAAAATCACCAAATCGAGTAAAAAGCGGCGTTTCATGAAATTATCGCCGAAAACCCATTTGCTTGCATCGGCTCGTATGGTTGCGTCGTAGGAATTGGATCAGCGGGTTATCGCATCGTACGGAAAGCATTGCGACGATCTGCCAGAACTAGTGTTGCTAGTAATAGTTAGAAATAGTTTGACAAACAATATAAATAGTTAGAACAAATAATCATACAACGCTCTTTTGTGATGAATTTCATTCAGTTTTGTTTCAATAATCGTGTTTGCTGTCTTTACTGAATGCTCGGCCCTTTGCTTGGACCTTGGAGAACATAGCGATGTAAGGATAGAGCGATATATGAATTGGAATTATCAACAGAATTTTATTATAATTATAAGTTGTAGCTGTTTTGTAGAAAGTTCTTGGGATGTTATATACTAAATATTGTTTGTACATATTTTTGTTCGTCTTAGGACTATTCCTAGAAACCGCACCTTTTGATAATTGATGGGCTAGTCCAGGGGACATGAGTAGTAGGAATTATCGCAGAATCATCGTTGTAAAAAAAAAAATATATGAATTTATTATGAATGCAATATTCAACAAAGTATAATGATTTTATCAAATGATTAAAATTGAAATATTGCTAAACTATCGGTTATACAATGAATTATAAACAACGCTTCCAGGCAAGCAAATGACGAATTGCGTAGTAAATGCATTCGCACCGATACAATGGTAAAATAAGATAAAAAAAGTTTTACTTTATGTTTGGAATTTCGGCTTTATTTTCATTTATGTAAGCCACTTGATACAACATACAGGACGGATTTTAGTGTAAAAATTTCCATTTGTTAAAATTTAAAAAATCACAATACCAACAACTGCGTACGTATACGAAACAAAGCATTCTAACCGTGTGAAGCAATTTTGTTACGACGCAACCATACGAGCCGATGCAAGCAAATGGGTTTTCGGCGATAATTTCATGAAACGCCGCTTTTTACTCGATTTGGTGATTTTTCTATTTAGAAAACCAGCCTTTCAGCATTCCAGAGACTCCAATTTATCGAAAATATGTTAAAAATTGTCTTTTTTACATTAAATTAAATTCGTCGCCGTCTACCTACTGGGAGCTGAGATTGTGCTGTCGGAGGATCGATAGTGACCACTTACGAGCTTGTTTTAAGGTACTGGAACGTAATGCATCCTTAGTAAGTGCTATTTTATTGATAGAATAGATGTTTTACTAACGATTGAAACACATTTGAACCATCGGAAAGTGTATAAAATAGCTAATATTTATAATTCAATTAGACCCATCGATTGAAAAATCTGCTTTTGCTGAGTTGCGATACGATTTACGGCCGCTAAACCATTCTCAATATCTGAAACATAGGCATTTTTAGATAGCTGGACATCTTGGGTGTGAGAATCAATAGTTATACTAAGTGGTGTCCGAGCAAAATAGTGCGACTAGAGCGCAAATATGAAAAGGTAATTTTAAAATTGCCATACAGCGACGCCATGACAGTGAACGTTAGGGTGCAGGTCGTGGTGTTTTGTGACGGATAAATCGAGTCACCCAGCAATGAAGCGAAGGGTCGAGTTACAGCAGTGTGAGTGAGATCGCGAATCAAATCAAATCAAAACAAAACAAACCACCAAACCCGAATCAAAACAAAGCGGACCGTGTGTCAAGGAAAGTGTGCAGCATCAGAAAGAACAATGGCAGATACAGTGGCGGAAGTTCCAGTAGCTGCAGCTCCGGCTGCCGTGGCCAAGACTCCTAAGAAAGCCAAGGCCGGCGCAGGACCGAAGAAGCCGAAGAAGCCAGCAACGCACCCTCCGGTGAACACGATGATTCTGGCCGCCATCAAGGCGTTGAAGGAGCGCAACGGCTCGTCGCTGCAGGCCATCAAGAAGTATCTGGCGGCCAACTACAAGGTGGACGTGGCCAAGCTGGGACCGTTCATCAAGAAGGCGCTGAAGACGGGCGTGACCAGTGGCAAGCTGGTGCAGACCAAGGGTGTCGGAGCGTCGGGCTCGTTCAAGCTGTCGGCCGAGGCCAAGAAGCCTGTCGTGGAGAAGAAGAAGAAGGCTACGGTACAGAAGAAGAAGCCGGCCGCAGCAGGAGAGAAGAAGAAGAAGGCAGTGACCAAGAAGGCTGCTGGTGAAAAGAAGAAGAAGCCGGTGGCGAAGAAGGCGGAAGGCGCCAAGAAGCCCAAGGCGGCGACAGCTGTGGCCAAGAAACCGAAAACAGCGGCAGCGGTGGCCAAGGCTGGTGCAGCGAAGAAAGCTACCAAGAAGCCAGCTGCAGCGCCGAAACAGAAGGCCACCAAGCCGTCGAAGAAGACGGGAGCACCGAAGCCAAAGACGCCCAAACCGAAGAAGGCTGCTGCTCCGGCGAAGAAGAAGCCTGCGGCCGCGAAGAAGGCTCCAGCTGCAAAGAAGTAAAGCCGGCGTCAGAAAACGATTGCCAGTGCTGCAGTCATTATTGTGTTCAACAACAGTCCTTTTCAGGACTACAGAATGATTTACAAAAGAATTGTTTTTCTTCCTCGCGTTACTCTGTGATAGGGCTGAAAAGTTGTTGCTATGCAACAACTTGGGCCTCCTCGACCTTCCTTCCCTACAGACGGTTGTAATTTTTAAATTTAACGACACTTCTGACCTCATTAACGCATATTTAAATGGCCTCGTGACTCTATATCTTGATATAACTGGTCTATAGGCCAATAAAAACGGTTATGTTATATATTGTAAGAAGATTTACGCTGAAAGCTAATCTAGCTAAGTCGTAAATAATCTGCTTTCACTGGACTATTACACGTGGCACATTGACTAGTGAGACGACAATGGAAGCTTCGTAGCTGATAATTGTTTTTGATATTTGATTGGATACTGGCTAAACGGTTAAACGGATTATAAAAGAAAGCTACAATACACAAGGTCTGTTAGCCTTCCTCAGAACCATTAGGGATTAAGGACCAAAACAAAAATCTGTTGAATAAATTTTGGTGGCAATCTTGCGTTTCCCACAAGTTTTTACAACACGTTGCTTACTAGATTAATCACATACAGCCCGACGGCAGCGTGTCTTATCGGAAAATGTTTGACTCAATTTTCCATTAGTATAATAGGTTTTAGCGTGTGGAACAGAAGGTCTAATTTGATTCGGAGTGTATTAAAACTCTACGGGTCGCTGGCGATGAAATTGTTATAAACAAGTATTAGATCGTTGAAAAATCAAAGATTAACGACAAGAAATTTGAAGATATCCTATCCAAAGCGATTCCAACCAATGTAACCTAGACCATTAATGGTTTTCTTGCTAGAATATCATAATAGAACCGCATTTGGTTTAATTCGGATGTAGGAAGTATAATAAGAACGCAACAATTTTAATTGTTGATTACATTACACATATTAATGTTACTAGAAACGACTTGCAGTAGTATGTCTAATAAGAATATTAATATAATAGCATGGCAATGGGCCACCATTTCTTATCAGAGAAAGAGAGGAAAAGAGCGCAAAGGAAAAGAAAAACCCAATTTCCCGAATGTTATCTTCACTCGACACAAATGATACGCATGTACTAGCTACACAATAACACAGAGCTAATAAATTATTCTTCCCCATTAAGGACTTGCCTTTGTGGATAGGTCTCGTCTCGCGCAGTAATGAGTCCTAGAGTGATCCTTGTTGTTAAGATCCCCTGTATGGTGGAAGCACAAAGTTGTGCTAAACGTTGGTTTTAATGTTTCTTTACTTTTATTTCTACTGTGTGGGACATTGTGTTTGGATTCAAAGGAATTCAAAGGATAAATTATACGATAACGATAGTATTCGCGACACAGTTTAAATGGGTTTGTCGTTAAATCTAATACCAAAGCACAGCGTACGGTATTCATATTGGTTATACCATCCGTGATGCATGCCACATCCCTTTTTCTTGCCGCCATTTGTCACTGAAACGATAAAATCTATACAAATATTTTCCCCACCTATGGTCGCACTATCTCTCTCTCTCTAGTCAATGTCGTCGTCATCGTCCGAGATGGTATATTTCTTCTGCGCGCGTTTCCTCCGAACCGGAGTCGCTTTCTTCGCCGATGAGCTGGACGATGTGGATCCTTTCGAAATTTTAAGTTTCATCTTCACGCTGCCACCCTCCTCATCCGACTCATCTTCCTCTGCAAATAAATAAAGATACAGATTCGGATTTGAAATTGACACATTTACAAAAATAATTCATTCCCGTTAATAGCCACGTACCTTCTTCGTTGGACTCCTCTTCCTCGTGCGCGTCCAAGATCTTCGCCTTTGCATTGCTAAACACCGACTGCAGCTCGAGACTGTCCTCGTAGATCAGTGACGCCTCCTCGTTGTAGGTCTGTGCATTTTGACACAGCAAGAAGAAATCGTTCTCCAGGTCGGCGAAATCGACATATTTCGCTTCCTCGATGCGCGCCAGTATCTTCTTGATGTCGATCGGTTTCTTTATCACCTCGTAGTAATCTGGCAGATCGCGTCGCGACGGCAGCTTCAGGAACGGTTTGCTCAGCACGCGTCCATCCGCATCGGTGTACTTGATTACCGCCTTCAGCACCTTCTTCATCTGCTTCCGTATCTTCGGATCGGTGATACCCTTCTTGCGTTTCGTCATCGTCGACACAATGCTCTCGTCGTCCGAATCGTCACCTCTACCTCTGCCCTTTCGCTTGCGGCCCTTACGCTTCTTCTCACGCTCCTCCTCCTCGAGCTCCTCGTCAAAGTCGGCCCCATCGTCGATCGCCTTAAGCCACTCCTTCTCGGTCAGGCTGTCGGTGTAATCGACTTCCTTGCGCTGACGCGAACCACGGCCAAGAATCGATGTCTCTTCTTCGTAATCCCACCGGTCTACCTCCTCATCGTCCTTCGTCAACCAGTCCGGCAGTTCGCCTTCGTCCAGCAGCCGAGGCTTCACCTCCTCCGCCTTTCGCTCCGCATCCATCTTCTTGAACAGCTCTAGCTCATCATCGTTGCGAGAAATCATTAGATTAATCATCTCATCGTCCGGCACCTCGTTTTCTTCCTCCTCGTCCATCTCGTCCTGGTGCAGAATGCTTTGCAGGAATTGTTGCCGTTCGCTACCGGTCGACTTTTGATCGAACATACCGGCCTGAATGACCTTTTCGTCCATGTTGAGCTTGTAGCGTGCGGCCGCCAGGATACGCTCCTCGACCGAATTCACTGTCATGAGCCGCAGCACGCGCACCTCGTTCCGTTGCCCGATACGATGCGCACGATCCTGTGCCTGCAAATCTTGATGCGGATTCCAATCGGAATCGAAAATAACGACCGTGTCGGCGGTCTGCAGATTCAACCCCAACCCACCGGCACGGGTGGAAAGCAGGAACAGAAAGTAGTCGGAATTTTTCGAATTGAACTTCTTCAGCAAATCACCACGCTCTTCCGATTTGGTGGTACCGTCCAGCCGCAAATACCCAAACCCACGCCACGACAGGTAATCCTCGATAATCGTCATGCATTGGGTCATTTGACAGAACAGCAGCACACGGTGACCGGTAGCCTTCAGCTTGGGTAGGATACGATCGAGCAGCTCAAATTTGCCCGACGCACGGTACAGATCCGGTCCCGTAACCGTCCCCTGCACACCAATATGATCGCAATATTTTTCCTCTATATGCTGGAACATGAACGGATGGTTGCAGAGCTTGCGCAGCTGGACGATCGTGTTCATCAGAGCCTTCGCACCGCCCTTGCCCTTGTTGCCCTTCTCCGAACCGTCGGTCAGCAGCACACCCTTGCTCTGCATGTGTTTGTACAGCACGCGCTGCAACCCGGACATGTCGCACTTGATGATGTACTCCACCTTGTCCGGCAGCTGCGATTCGACCTCCTTCTTCAAACGTCGCAACAGGAACGGACGCAGCACCTTATGCAAACGGCGGATGATAAGGATTGTTTCCTCCTCGTTCAGTTCCACCTTTTCGCCCGTGGTGGCAAACGGCGCGTTGAACCACTGCTCGAACGTGGAGCAGGACTTGAAGATGGAGGGTAGCAAAAAGTTTAGCAGCGCCCACAGCTCTGGCAGCTTGTTCTGAAGCGGTGTTCCGGTAAGCAGCAACCGGTGCGGTGCATTGTAGTGTGTGTTGAGCACCTGTGTCAGCTTGCAGTGATGGTTCTTCATGCGGTGACCCTCGTCGATGATCATGTACTTCCAGGAAATTTTGGCCAACACCGCCTTATCCTTGATCACGTATTCGTACGTCGTTAGCAGAACATTGAACTTGGTCGCTTTCATCTGATTTTGCACGGCACGACGCCCGGCCGGGGATCCCTTGTACGCAACGACACCGACGGCCGGGGCCCACTTTTCAAACTCCAGCACCCAGTTGGAAAGGGTCGACAGCGGCACAATCACCAAGTACGGGCCGTTGTTTTTCTTCTTCTCCATCAGATAGGTGACGAGGGCGATCGTTTGGATCGTTTTGCCGAGACCCATTTCATCGGCCAATATGCCGTTGAGGTTGTTGTTGAACAGCGATACCAACCACTCGAGACCCTTGATCTGGTACTCCTTTAGCTTTCCGTTCACCAGTATCGATGCTTGCTCGGTCACCTTCTCGTGCACGGTGTGCGCAATGCTGTAGTACGTCTGCTCCTCCGTCTTGTACTCGTCATCCTCGACCTTCGCCTTCTGGATCACTTCCTTCGTCTTGGCATCGTCGCTCAACTCCTGCTCACGCGTTTTCTTTTTACCACCCTCCGACTCTTCCTCATCGTCATCTGCATCACCGTCGGATATGACGTACTCCCAGCCCGGGTGCAACTGCAGCCATCCGTGCAGATCGCGCAGGAACGGTGCATCATCGCCGGAAATCATCTTGCCGGTGGCCGTTTCCATCACCGTTACACGGCAATCCGATGCCTCGCAGTGCTCGTCCAAATGCTCGATGTCTCCGCTCTCCAGAATGTGGCGCTTCAGCTGCTTCTTGCGCTGTATCTCATCGTCCTGCTTCTTCTTCTGATCCACCTTGTGCTGTTTAACCATCTCGGTAAGATTGCTAATGTACTCGTCGGTCTGCGAAAGCAGGAACGCCAACCGTTTGTCCTTCTTCTGATCGATCAGCTTACGGTAACCTTCCTCATCTTCCGCCATCAGGCGTCGCATACGTTCCTTCTCGATGCGTTCCTGCTCCTTCTTCTGTTCCCGTTCCGCGTTTGCATGATAGTTCATAATGCCCTTATTGAGCCGACCCAACTTGGCGATGTTGTTGCGGTGATAGTCCTTGAAATCTTTACCATGTTGCAATACCGAGGCCAAGAACTCCTGATGCTTCTGGCGTCGCTTGCGCTCGGCTTCCAGTTTCTGCTGCTTCTCTAACTTCTCCGTGGCACGTGCTTCGCGCAAACCTTGCCGCTTGGTGCGTTTATACGCCTTTACGTTGACCGCAGTTTCGAGGGTCGTATCGCGGCGTGTACATTGGACGATTTCACTCCTCAGCTGGCGCTGAAAGTTGAGAACTCGCAGAGCTCGCAGCTCTATCAACGCTTTCATACGCAAATCTTCCGGCATGGAGGCGGGTAGATTGTTAAGCTCCTCTAACCGAAGCGCTATCCGGGCGGCCAGACGATTCTCGCGCTCCTGCAGTATGGTTAACGGATCCAGTCCGGCTGGTTTTGCGACGGTGGTGACGCGGTTTTGCTTCGGCATCGGTTGCATCGTCGGTGCTTGGGCTGCAGGTCTCGGGCCCGGACCGCCCGCAGGTCCTTGCGAGCTGGGTCGGGCCGGTTGTCCTACGGTAGACAACATTTGCTGCTGCTGCTGCTGTTGTTGTTGCGGGTGTACGTGTGAAGCACCTGCCGAATGAGATTGCTGTTGCTGTTGTTGCGGATGTGCGCCGTGTTGACCGTGCCCGACTTGCGGCGGACCACCGCCCATTGCCATGCCAGGCATGGGGCTTTGATTCGGTGGCATCCCGCCGCCGGTTCCGATCGGTGGTTTGTTGGAACCGATAGCATCTTGAGCACCCGGTGCTCCCTGCTTGCCTGGTGGGCCCTGCATTACGGGCTGCGGCCCTCCAGGATGATTCGGACCTTGAGGCGGTCCTTGTGGTTGTTGTTGCCCTTGCTGTTGCTGGGGCCCCTGCTGTTGATGTGGCGGTGGTTGCGGCTGTTGCTGCGCTGCCTGCGGTACCATTCCCGGTTGTGGTGAAGGTCCTCCCGCTGCGTTCGGGTACGGACTGGCCGGAGGAGTAGGACACTGCGGAGGCGTACCATCGGCTCGTTGGGCTAAAATCTGTGACGCCAAATGTTTGCTTATTGGCTGATGACGCACCAGCAAGCGGTATGCCATGATTTGACCACGGAGTTGGTGGAGTTGTGGTGCGTTTAGATTCTGTTGCTTGGAATTAGCGCGCAGTGCTAGCAGCTGGGAATAGCGCGGATCTTCTTGCAATCCTTTCTCTTCCATGGAGTCAATGGCCCTTTGTAGTGCGTTTAAATTTTCCTGACCTGGTGGTGGGGGTGGTGGAGCCGCTCCCGGCATCATTCCAGGGTTGGATGCTCCGGGCGGCATTGCTTGTCCCGGTCCTGGTCCACCAACTCCTTGCATGGGTCCTGGTGGAGGAGGTCCCTGTAAAAGTAAAACGATAACATGAACAAATAGTTGCAATAGTGCAAAAAAAGAACGATATATTTTTCGAAGGCCTGGTTCTAACACAAAGTTCAAAAGGTTAATTTGGAGGGATAAACTTAGGTATGCTTATTGCGCCCCCCCCTCGCGTTGTAGAGAGCAATATACAACTAGACGAATACTTTCACAGTGTCCAGTGAGTACACTGTGGTTAATTTTCCACGAATACATTTTATAGTCTAGTAGGGCATGGTTTACCATAATAGTCGTAACTATGGTCGCAGAATATCAAGTCGTGGAGTAGGAGATCCAGCAAACAGTACAATCTTCACTGATTTACATTATGCAAACACTGTACCATACCATAAGCTCAAAAAAGTGAACGAATGCGGCATCTCGAGGCACGACCCACTGCTTTTTCTATTTGCACGGCTTATCTGACACACACCAGCACAAATGCGACAACGTCAACCAAAAGTCATTGGGCGGTATGGTATGAGTATGTTGATGCTGGTAGCGCTGTCATCATACCAAGCTGAGCAGGGTACGGCGACGGTGGTGTATTTGCTTCGTGTGTAGTAGCGTAGTTTATCACAACATTTGCAACAGATCTGCTGACGGTTATCAGGTCCCAACATCATGTGTGACGAAAAAGAAATCCAAGCAGCGTTCGACATTGCCGTGGAGCTAGTGAAAAAATGTAACGACATAGTATCGGAAGGATTCCGTACCGCGTCTAAGCGGGTTGAGGTGAAAGGTAAACACTGGGACCTGGTGACGGAGTACGATCAACGGGTGGAGGATGTGCTGATTGCTGGACTGCGGCAACACTTTCCACACCACAAGTTCTGTGCGGAAGAAGCGTCCTTTGCTAGCGGAGACGTGTTGACGCTCGGTCCGGAACCAACATGGATTATTGACCCAATTGATGGGACAGTTAATTTCGTACGAGGCGTTCCTTTTACGTGCATTTCGGTGGCATTGGCGGTGAATGGTGAGATTCAGATCGCTATCATAGCGAACCCGACGGCCAACGAGCTGTACACCGCCATTAGAGGGCAAGGGTCATTTTTGAACGGCTCCCTCATCACGACGCGCGGCACTGAAGTGGTAAGGGATGAGTAAATCTTAAGCTTCTCCAATCATCGAATTCGCGATTGATAATAAAAAGTTTTGTTCTTCTTTTGGCAGCTCAAAGAAGCCCTTGTCGGGCATGAGTTTTCGATCGGAAGCTACAAACCCATCCGGGCAGCATTATTCGAGCGCGGTCAACGATTCATCACCGAATGTGTAGGACTACGAGCATTCGGCTCGGCCGCCCTCACGTTGGCATACATTGCCAGCGGTCTGATCGATGTTTACAGCATCCAGTTCCTTAAGCCCTGGGACATTGCTGCAGGCTCTCTGCTTATTCAGGAAGCTGGAGGCACGGTCATGAGCATCACTGGCGGAAAGTACGATATCATGAAGCCGGATATTATAGCCGCGAGCAGCGAACCACTGGCACAGCGAGTGTTGCAGATAATACGCGAAGTGGATGAAGATTTACGCCAGGACAAACCAACGTAACACCAAGCATATTCAATGCGTTATAATATCAATAAATTCACTCACGCTAATCAAATAAATGTGTTACTGTGATTTACTACTAAACCTGGGTACTGGGTACATACCGCGTTTGGGGGCATCGAATGGCCCGGATATCCTCCAGGTACCATTCCTGGTGGCAACGGTGGACCTTGTCCCGGATGTCCAGCCATACCGGGATGGGGTGGAACCGAGTGCCCCATTACCGGATGGGGTGGATGTTGCGGCATATGTTGGGGTCCGGTTGGGGGCATATGATGCGGTGGTCCCCCGGGTCCATGTCCTGGAGCACCGGGTGGGCCCGGCGGTGGTCCGTTCATGTGTGACGGGTGCTGGGGCGGCGGTGGCCCATGAGGGTTTGGTGGTTGTGTTCCGTGGGGTGAAGGAGGTACTTGCATCGGCATATGGGGCCCGGGCGGAGGTCCTGGCTGCGGCGGTACATGATGACCGGGCGTTGGCATATGTGACGGTACCTGACTTTGGCCGGGATGCGGCGGTGGAGGTGCCTGCTGGTAGGGACTGTGTGGTGAAGGTGACGGTGCAGGGCTCTGGGATGGTGCTTGCGGTGGAGGCATTGGACTGTTCTGGGGCGTCGGACTAGCCATTGATATACGGTTATTACACGCAAGATTTCAAGCAGTCGCGATGTACCACTACGCTCTACCCGTCCGAATTTCAGAAAATCATCGATCCATTCATAGCGTACACACTTGAACACCGCTTTGCTGAGTTTCACTGTGGCTTGCCTCTGCGATAGAAAATGGCTGCCGTTTGGATTGGGTTGCACACTGCACAAACACACAACAACGCTCGCCGAGATCGAGCGTACCGTTTCCCCGGTATTGAAACCGGTAGCAATCAAATGCAACTAACACTGTCGCGTAAGCTTATTAACAAATTAGCACTTGGTTTCGAATATTGTAAAGAATTTATGCAACTATTTTTGCTTCAAGCATCGCATACAGACCCACGCAGGCCGCTTTGTTCGTTCAATGTAATTAATGTCAGATGAGCTGGGTTTTCTCACTTTTCCGGCGTTCGTGCCAAAGTTGCTCATATTTTGTTGATTCGAGCAGTTTATTCTCACTGATTCGAGTTCACCATTTCTCACCAAGCTGCCCGCAAAATCCGGGTTGCCAGCCAGCAGATCTTGTCTCAATAGCGAATATCAATAATCGCGTGGAGTTTTTTTGTGGTTTTAAATAAAATAAAGTAGAACAGCCTGAGCTCGGGATAACATCATTCAAATCGTTCAATAACATCAAAATAAATAAATATAATTTTCGCACTAAGTTTATGTGAAATTGAAATCGATACCATATTGTTGGGCATTCGTGGGTATAGTAAATTCCGTGCTCTGGACTAATGTGGAAATTATATTCAATAACTCCAAGCTATTTTAATTTTGGACATGCAATTGGGATCTTCTCGAAAATAAACGCAACCGTCTTTTAACAGGAGCGACGAAATAGCAGATACATTTTATTGTAATTATGGTATTATTCTATTTGTTTGCCCTTTTGCAACACGGAGTGGCTGGAAAACCTAATTCAATAGGCGTGTTGTTACGTTCCATGAGCAGATCTTATTGCCCTCTTTCTCTAAGATTTACATTCGGCATCCTTTCTCACGCTTACAGCATGCCGGCGACAATGGTGACCATGAATTGTATCTGTTTAAAACATTCATCATCAAATTTCCCACACTAGAATCTACAGCTTCTGACAGAAACAGAGTTTTGTTTTTACACTGGTGTCCTGCTTATGAAAACCTTATTCATAAATATCTTCCTTGTCAGCGATGTACTGAACAATGTCGGCAGGTCTGAAAAGCTTTTCTGCGTCTCCATCGGGAATTTCGAAGCCTGCAAATAATCAAAACGTACGCAACCGGTTAGATCTGGAGGGCGTTATCATGCGTCTTTAGATGTTTCTTTACCAAATTCGTCTTCCATGGCCATTATCACTTCGACGTGATCCAGCGAATCGAGCCCAAGATCGTTGATGAAGTGCGACTCCAGTGTGAGCTGGAAAAGGAATAAAGATAATTTATCAAAACAAATCAGAAAATCATATACATCTATTCCTAGGCAAATAGGGGAAAGCAATAATCCGTGATACAGCAAAAAACAATCGCTGGCAACGACGAGACGCTAGGGCTAGGTTGATGGTTCTCGTAATACTGTTCGGAAATTAAAGCAAACAAAAGGTGGCTACGGAAAGAGTAAGGCCTCAGCAGCGACCAGGAACGTACCTTTTCGGGATTGACTTTGTCGTACAGCTTAAGCACCAGTAGGACACGCTCTTTGATCAGCTGCAGTGTTAGCGGTTCCTTAGCACTGTAATTTCTGACTATCTCCCGTTGCCATCGACCATTTTGCTGCGGATGATGCACACGGATGGGGAAAGGGGGGAAGGAGGAGGGAAGAGAAAAAAGAAAAACAAATCCTATCAAATCACTAGAATTCGCACCTTGTCCGCCGTAACTTTATCGTAAGCTCCAACAACTTTCAGCACGCGCTGCCTGAGCTCGTCCACGTTTGGTTTGGTGGCAAAGAATCTTTGTCCGTTCCATACTTTCGGCTGCGGCAAAGGAGTAGCGGAAAATTGTGTTACATAAATGGGGCTCCGGCACGAACCAGACAAAATAACACAGGGTTTCTAACCTCAACGGGGGAGAGCAGCGCCGAGGCCGGGGCTGTCAAAAACTTCCCATTACACCGCTCCCGCCGGACAACCGCGGCAGAGGACACCGATCGCAGCAGCACGCAGCGGAACAGGGACGTATTGCGGCAGGCCAGGCTGCGAACACTATTCACCAACGATGCCATATTCTGGTACGGTTTCACCGATTTCGGATGGCAGTTTAAAACTCGCGAAAACTTCGCCTCCTACTCGCACGTCGGAGAGAGAGATAGTGATGCGATGCGATGAAATTGGTTCGTAGAAAAAATTGGAAATACGGTGCAATTGATTTGACAGCATAACATCGCCGCATGGTCACGTTTACACTGGTGGATGTAGTTCTGAAACGTAGCTGCTGGAAGGAATTGCACACAGCGCAAATTGGTTCATAGAGGATTTTTTTTTTAATTCGGAAGAGTTGAGATAATGCGGGATGTGGCCAGACATGTGCATCAGGCCCCAAATAAACACAGATAAACATAAAACAGTTCTTCTAACTGAAAGAGGCAGTCATGTCCATGTGTAACTCTCTCATTATTTCGTACTAAATTTTAAAATTCCATCGGTGCACGTGAAAATGATAACGATTGCTTTATTTGGATCCACCGTCTCTGCTCAAGAGGATATTTTTTCTGGGTCCATTGAACTTTAACTTCTACTCTTTGTAAAATCAACAGATGAAAACACATCTAAAACTATAAACTAACAAATGTCCTTGTCTGTCTGTGTGTTCCTCAAATAATGCCTCTTATGTGATAAATAGCAAAACGTGGTTTCATTTGATTTTTTTAAAAAGCCAATCGAATGGAATGTAGCTGCTAATAATCGATTGTAAAATAACACGCAGCATTATGGTTCGACGAAGCGAAATGCAAGACAAAAATGCTTCTGCGTTTCTTAAACGCAACAAACACCTCTGAACCACGTTGACTAATAATAAGGGGAAATGAAAACGCAATCTGCAAGTTCAGTTTAGTTTAGTTTTGTTGATCATGAATTTGCTGACTTATTTTAAAATGATTGGAGCCTTCGTTTCTACTGTGTATTCATCCTGCTTTATTCGGGGCACGATGTTTGATATACGCGCAGGAAGTATTGGCTTTAGAAATATTTATTACCTTCAACGGAAGCACAATAAACATCACAATGCATGCGAAGTAAAAATAAATGAAAACGCAGTCCATAATTTCAACGGGATGAAGCGAGAAAGGAAAAATTTCTAACGTTCACGAAAACTTAGTTCGTAGTGTGAACGTGCTTTTCTTTTCTTTTTTTTTTTAATTCATACCGTATATTCTCGAAAATTCCCTGTTAAACATGTACATGTTAATAACTTGGCAGAGGAGAATTACTAACAGGATTAGTATTAACTTCAACTTTAAGGTCTTAGCTCATGATGAATTGTAAAATTCGCGAAAAGTATAAAAAGAAGGAAAAAAAAGTTAAGTGGATGGCACTGGTCAATCGCACTCAATGTAATGGTAACCATGATAATTAATAATGTAAGTTGTATTAGTAAACTGCTAGAAAATTTGGTTCCCTATCATCACAGGCAGTTCGCCATCATCCTCACTGTTTGACTCGGGTGAACTACTACGATTTTGGCGCACGGTTAAGGAACGATCCGTTACATCATTAAGATCCTCGTCATTCATCAAGTTATCGTATAGTTGCGCTTCCGAATTGATTTCCAACGCTTTGGAGGCGGCACCACCACTAACTGTAGTTGTGCGAGTCGATAGTTTAAGTTTTTTGCCGCACAGCACTGCTTCGTCAGCTAGATGCGAATTGTTCAGTGCGAAAACCTCCGATCGACTCGGTTCTCTAAGTTGCAAGAACCACAGCTCTTGCGCGATTTGCCTGAGCCCCGGTATGGCTTTGACTTGTGCGAGAAGTTTCGGATACTTGCAGATCACCTTCATGCAACTAAACTTAAGATTATCTTCGAACGAAGCGGCATTTATGAGCTTAACTGATGATTTGGCGGACGTAGATGATACCATCGGATAGATCGCTACTCCTTCCTCTCGCGGAATAGCGGAGTACGCACGACCGAGTGAACGTCGGTTCAGATAGTATTCCAGGGTGCCGTGAAATAAGTCCACGTAAATGCCAATGATGCGTCCTCGGCTAAACTTTTTCCCGTAGTACTTCAGCCGACCGTTGTGCTGGGCTAAGCCTCGATAGGAGTAACCCCACGATTGGTCATCGATGCCGAGCACGCTGGTAAACGAGAACTGATGTTTGAACAAATCCACCTTATCAGTTCCAATGCCAAACATCTAAAAATGAAACCAGACCAGAGCAAAAGAAATAAAACTGAAATTAATATTTTTGTTTGGGTTTGCGATGCGTCTACAGAGAATGAAGAATTTTAAAAACAATGTGAACAAAAAAAAACACGCATAATAAGCAGCGCAGCGCCGGATAAATTTCTGGAGATAACACATAACTGAAAACATTGGTGACTGTAATTGTGTACCTTTTTTGGACCATTCTCACTACCAATAAGAATGTCGTAAATGCGCGGATTTAAAGCTTACTGGGCAATAAACCGATTACCGCGACCGCCACGACAGTTCTCCCCCAAATTCCAATCGACGGTTTTTGATAAAATCTATAGCCGGAAATCAATCGTCTAGCCACGTCTAGGTCGGAATAGGAAAGAAATGTACGTCAGCCGCTTCGGCTAGTGTAGACCGCACGATGAATAAACATTTACGCATTGCATTTCGAACAAAACAGTCACAGAGTGGTCCTGTTCGTCCGTGTTCCTAAATTTTCTGCGATGGCTAGTGCTACGAAAACAATTGTCGGTGTTTCATGCCTGCTTGCGCTTGCACTTGCGCTGAGTCATTCGGCAGAAGCAGCTCGGTGCGATGGTCTGCCCGGAGGAACGTTGTTGGTGCACGAGGATTTTACCGCATGCAATCGGTACGTAGCCTGTCAGCACGAGGTCGATCACGAGTGGTTCTGCCCGCCAGGAGAATTTTTCAACGCACGTAACCTACAATGTGAATCGAGCTGTCCCATGGAAAGAGGTAATTTGGCAAAAAAAGCGTACAATCTGTAAAATGAAACGTGTCATCTAACGATCAACTATCTGTTGTGTACTTTGTGATTCCTCGCTAGAACGCTCATGGTGTGGTGGAGTACCGGACGGCGTCTTCATACGCGTACCACCGACGGAACCTGCGAATTGTCAAAACTACTATACGTGTTTTGGAGGAAATATGTATTTGAACACATGCCCTCCTGGATTTTTCTTTTCCCAAGTACTCCAGGCGTGTGGTGTGAATCAAGCGGATTGTTGAATAAAGCTTTTAACATAAATCGTATATCCTAAACACATTCGAATGTTTCACCTTCATCAATGATGACTCTGACCAAGTATATCTTGTAATCAGTACGTGTTACGTTTCATTAAACCCTTGCACCGGTGTATTTGACAATATCATTGCAATTCTGCTAATATCATTGCAATTCTGATGCAGCAGTTTTGTGCATGCTTTAGTCTGCTATATACCGTAGCGGACATATGGTGTTGGCCCGAATGCCATCTGTGCACTGATGGCTATAAACGCTTGGATTTATGGAAACGAAATTTTATCTATAATTCACGCGTAAAAGCGGTAATAAATAATAATCCCATCGCACGCCGCTGGACAATCTTTGCTACTCGAAGCGTAATTGTTTACGGCTTTCTTAACGCCGAACCTCACACGTGATAAAAAAGGTCTCCCGTTTGCCGAATCCATTCTTGCGATCGACTTGATAAAAGTCTAGACGATAAGCATCCGTTGGCGTGGTAAGGGTTCAATTAAACACGTCCAGCCACGGTGTGGATCGGTTAGTTCGTGTCATACTCAGTGAGTGAGCAGTAATAATGAAAGGTGCGTACATTCGCTAGTCGGGCTGGCCGGTTGCTGGTACTATTCTAAATTCTGTTTACTACTGAATGCAGGTCACGTGCTGAGTGTCGTTGGTATCATCCTTCTTGCGAGCGCAACTGATGCATATTTTTGCGATGGCATACCGGCAGGCTTGAGAATAAGGTTCCCACTGCCCGAAATATGCAACGAATACATCTCCTGCCATCACGGAACCGAGCATGAGTGGCGCTGCCCGCGGGGACGCTTCTTCAGCCAGCGTGCGCAGCGCTGTATGGACGCATGTGACCCAACCGAAGCGATCAACATATGTGCCGGATTGATCAACAACGTTTTGCTCCGGCCTCCACTGTCGGAGTTTCCATTCAGCTGTAGGCGCCATTACGAGTGCATCGGAGGAAATATGGTTACGCGTGAGTGTCCACCCGGCACCTTTTTCTCGCAGAAAGAACAAGGATGCGGTTCGGTGCGGGAAGACTTTTGCATTCCTGATTAGATTTTCACTGACTCCATGTGTGTGTGAGTGTGTGTGCTAATACATTCCAAAATGAGGTGCAGATGCATGGGAAATAAAAATTAAATCAAAAACTTACGATATCTGTGCCGGATAGTGGTGACATTATTTTCAGCTCCCAGTAATGATGTCGGCCAATGTGCAGTGAGTGATTGCCACGCACTATGGTAGTGCCTTGACTGTACACCGGGTGAAATATGACTTCCGTGCCCAGCACCAAAGCCTCTAATGCCAACTCTTTGTCCCACGTCCAATCGAGCCGGCTCGACGTATCCTCGCCGCACTTGCACTGCATCGTTTTTTTCCCAGAATATTTCCATCTAATTTCACTAGGATACTCGCAGTTGCAGAACGGGACGGACCAATTCTCGTTGCTGGTTGGTTGCAGGACGGCAACATTTTCGTTATGTTGAGTGTGTTGGCTCATGCCGCTAGTTCCCTAGAAGAAAGAAATTGCAACTTTAAACGAAAAATTCGGTACCGATTGATTTGCAGCCAGATTCGAATGATCGAACGCCACTTGAGGTTTATGCTATCTTTTCTTTCTGCACACGAGACATCGTTACTCACAGCAAAAGTATAGCAATTCGTGGTAACTGATCATTGAAATTTAATGCAAATAGTGTACCGGCACCACAGCAGCACACGGAATATAGTGGCGCATTTCTTCTCGAAATAAACTTTCCAGAACGGCACAAGATTCGATAATACACAGCCAAAGCTAACAGAAGTAAACGAAGCCTCAAGCAAGAGCCGATTCGACGAAACGTAAACAAAACTGCACTGTACGTCAAATTTTCTTCGCACTCACAAACACATAGACAGATGCTAGTTGACAGTTCGTATGAAAGGTAGCGAAACGTTGTAATCAGCCGTTAACTGTTTTTGTTTTTTGCTGACTCTTCTTGCGCGCTGATTCTGTGCAAGGCGTGCATGCGTTATGTGCGTGAATATCAAAAGTAAGCGCACGCAGCGTCCTTTTGCTACATGAATGGCTGATAATTGTTTTTGAGACACCTTTCAATGAATCAATGGAGCGATCAGCGTCAATTATGCTACTTTTCGCACGATTATCGCAAAATAAGCTCAAGAGCACTTCTGCTTACACTGCTCTTTCCAATAACCGATCGTGTGTGTGTGTGTGTTTTTTGCCTGTATGAAAAGATGAGAAGATTCTCGTACTAATGCATCCACCAAGCAATCGGAACGCTAAAAGATTGTGTACACTTTGATAAGATTGCTCTCGCTGAGAGGTGTACCTCAAACTGACGGTCGTCGGAAATCGGAAACGAATAAGTGTCACAGAGACTAATTTTGCACTTGATTGTACGTACTTGCATTGTCGCGCACCGTTGATGCTACCGCTGGAAACCGACACGGAATACTAAGACAGCCGGTGCCTCCCGATGACTGTATATAAAGCAAATTATCTCCATTCACAATCGTTAATAATACACATAAACGCTCAACGACGGGAACGGACGGGGCGCTCCCATCGCTTACAGTACATTAGATTGGTATTGTAAACACGTGTACTTTCTTATGCAAGCTTGATGACCTCCTACAGCAGAAGAAACTACCGAGAAAATGTCCAGGGACTGAAATTGTACGCGATGCACAATTTACATTCCGGATAGGTTGGTTAGGTTCTGCCGCTTATCAGCGAAACATTGGCCCACTTGAAGTACGGCAAGTTTGCACCGGTTAAAGGTCGTGCAAGGATTGTCGTCCATGATAACCTTTTCGTTCGTGGGACAGCTGATCAAGAGTACCGAAGGCTTTTTAATGTCATTTAAACAGTACCGACGGATTTTTGTACCTTTAAAGATGTTGCTTAAATTCGTTGTAATGTTTTTGAATTATGGTACGTGAATTACCAGCATATAAGCTCTAAGATACTTGTCGCTAGTGGCTTAAATCTGGTGGGATCCAGTGGACTTTTGTTAGTGGCGTTGGTCTTTCCCACGATAGAACCGGTGATCGAATCCCATCCGGACCGGTTCCCCCAAGGCAAGAACTGAGTATACGACTACGTGGCACAAATAGACTCGTAAGACATGACATGAAACGGCATGACCTACGGAAGGTCGTTAATCAAATAAAAAGAGGAGCCAATCATCACTAACAAATCTGCTTAGAGATTAGGAAAAACATTTGGAGGCTTAATGGTGGAATATAATGAAATTTTTGAGAACTCAATGGTTAAAAAAAATGTATCCCTAAATGAATGATCTATAAGCTGTACGGTGATCTGCCTGTTGTCCATATTGAGCGATAGCCCGCATATGTAAAACCTTTTTAAGTGAGTCTGTCAGGAAGGCTAGGACCTTCTTCTTGGCTTGAACGACCTCTGAGGTCGTAACTGACCTACTAGACCAAATGATACTGTGTAACTGAATAGTTTGCCCCAGCTACGGGAGAACGATGCGGTGTGAAGAGCGGCGCCACTGTCGCCTGTACCATCGGGCCTGTACCGTCCCTAGAGATGATATTAGAAGGCCAGGATATTGGATTGATAGATGACTGCAGTGACTGCACGGTACGACCACCTTCCGCCACCGGACAAAGGTGCTACACTGTGAGAGTTATGTACGATTTTTGCAGCATTTGAAAAGAAATTTATCTTTAGTTTACGTCGACGAAGGCGCCGCTCGAAAGGCGGTTCGTTGACGCACATTAGCTTTAAATCTCAAAGGTTTTCTGCATCCCTTACATCGTATCGTTGTGTTATACAAATCTATTAATTAAGCAAACATGATGGCACCTTGTTCTTTCATCTCAAAACCTCTGCAGACGAAGGGCTTCATTTGATAGTTGAAGAAGGAAAGAATCATGAAACTTAGGTAAGTAAGCAAGTTGGATTACACACTGCGAACAAGTAACGGGCAGGGATGTTCATAATCATAGTACAAACTGTCCGGCTGCCGTTAGAAGAGCGTATCCAAAAATAAATACTCGCATTAGATCTCTGGCTGTGGCTAGCTGTGTGGCCATCATCCACGCCTTCGCCCGCACCAAGAAGGTTTGTGCGAAAAAACATCAACATACCGATCGGTCATTTTCGTTTTGCCGACTGGAAGATCCGATGTTTTTCCGGCCGGATGAAGTGTGGCACTGAGTTTTCTCTTTAAGGCAATTTGCGAGAGCGAGCGCTGTCGGGTTGCTCGTGAGTGCGATGGCTAGAGGAGCTAGAAACTGTGTGCGGTTGGATGTATACGTTCTCCAGTGTTGCTTTTCCGCTCGCATGTTTTCCACGGAAAATTGAACCATGGCAAGCGGCAAGCGGACCGTCCGTATTGAACACTGCCAAAGGTTAAGGGTAGCCAGCGTTGCTGTTGGAAAAATGTGTGATTCGTTGTGATTCAGTAGATCCCTGAACTACGTACGGTCTTTTACGGAGCAAAGTGCGTTCGTTAGTTCGCTGCAGGAAGCGTAAAGAAAAACATTTACATACACACACTCACACACACTCATACACACACAATAATCGTGTTGACGATGTACAGCTGTGTTGTGCATTACGGTCGAACAATGAGCATGTTTTCTTTGCACCATGATTTGCGTTACGACTCCACCGGAGGAGGATGTTTATGAGCGCTACGAAAGAATGATTCACACGAGCGCGAGAGAACGCGCGCAGAGCGTTTGCTGAAGAGCATCGAGCAAGTATGGCGAGAGATGACTGCGAAGAAGGCAACACAAAAACCCAGGCCAGTAAGCGTTCCTGCACGCCGAGCCAAAGAGTCTGGGTCTATCCGCTGTGTAGTACTGAGCTGATAGTGTTGCCGTGCAAAAGCACCGTCGCCGTAGGTGGGTTCCATGGGGTACATGGGGTTTTTGTCCAGCTTCTGCTGTGATGGTGGCGTTGTTCCTGTGCAGAAAATCTCCTCCCAGCACAGCCAATGTCTTGCAGATATCTTGCACAGTGTTGCTAAGTTACCGAAGCTGCACCGATATCCGTCTGTGGCGTACCCAGCTAGTGACCATATTGATGGAAAAGATGCTATGTTGGACGCGCGCGTTGGAGCAAAGGGATGCGCTTGCTCCCCAGCTCCAGTGTGATCCACCGAAAAAGTGTGTGTGTGTGTGTGTTTTTTCCCCTAATGGCTTGGACCAGAGGTGGTGAAATGTTGTGAAGTGCAGTGATGAAATATTGCACTCGTCACTCGTCACCCCTTCCTTCCTAAGCTATTTGGCAGCAATAAGTGTGTATTACTTCAACAACTGATGTTGTTTTTTCAGGTGTAACTTTTAGGTATAGTGCCACATACAAAAAAGTTGTCTTTAAAGGAAGGAAAACAGCGAGTGAACAAAAACAAAAAAAAACCCGAGGGAAAATTTGGGGACAGTGTGACATGGTGACCAACGGCAAAGCATGTTCAAGGGTTCTAATAAAACGACCAAGAAAAGGAGTGCAAAGTGCAGTTGCAGTTGATGAAAACCCGAGTAACCCGAGCTGGTAGTGTTCAACGTTTCATTGCGCTGACTTACGGATGCATGCGGACCTAAGCGTGCGGTAGTGTGTGTTGATACCGAGCGAGATGAGGCCGTTAGAGGACAGTGCGATGCTGTTGCTTCCTTCAACGATTCCGCACCCGCCGATGAGAGCAGCAGTTGAAGGAGGCAATGGTCTAATGTTGCGAACGGACTAGGTGGAATTGGTGGCACGGGTTTTGGACGATTTACGAGTTGTGGGGGCAGTTCAGGATGGATGGCGTCATTTTCGGCACTCTATCGTCGGGAGAATCGTCCACTAAACGTTCAAGGTATGGTACGAACTGGGCAGGAAAATGTCACCCCACTGCTAACGTCCGGATTGCTAAGATGAAGTATGCGTTTCAGAGTTTTTCGAAAGGGTTATGCGTAGGATGCCAAGCACACAAACACCTGCATACGTACACATGACACACGATGTACATATATACATGCACGTTGTACATGAAAACTTCGTATGTGTGGAAACCTACTTGCATAGGAGCAGATAATCAAGAGGACAGCGAGGAGTAGATGAAAAGGGGTGGAGTGCATTAGCTTGAGATAACGTGGTAAGAAGTGGATAGGACAGGGGATAAAAAAGTTCATTTCACCACACGTGCTACTAATGCACGAATGCAGTCCTCCGCGTCTTCGTGCTGTACTGTCGAACGTGCACAAGAAAACCGAGGACACATACTCACCCGTACGCAAGTGGTATGATAAAACTGCTTCCTGCAAACTCAAACAGTGTAGGCAACAGATGAAGAGGAAAACTCCAAACCAATAATCCATCTCATCCTGGTGTGGCAATAAGTGAAGGACAGTGAGTGAGTCGCTTGGGATGTACGCTTTGGCGAGGATGTGAAGAATATGTTCGGTATGTGTACAAGTATAATGAAGAGTCTTGAATGTTGCATGTTGTTTCAGTTATTGAGAGCACTTTTGCGTGCAAACCTCTTGATATGCAATAACAGACATGAAAGAGTGTATGAATAGGAATTAGGCTCTGGACAGAACAAACAAAAAGGAGAATAGTTTAAAGATGAGAAGGTGTACAAATTGTGATTTATGTTAGTAGCGCAAAAGCACAACCGCTCATCGATACATTTTATGGCAGAGTCAAGTAAACAGGGTTGAAGTAATCCTTATCAGCAAAATCCGGAAAGAAAACCAAATCATCAGGTATCAGGTTTGAAACCGCTAAATCATCGTCATTTTCTGCCGTCAACGATTGTGAAGTGAAATGTAAAGGACAAGTTCGTTGTATATTAATTTAATTTAATATAATAATAGGTGAAAAATTTTCGAACATGTTCTTGGGAATTATTAAATGCAGCGTGTCGGAAAAATATTTCCTGCCCTTTGCTGTCTTTGCCCCTGCCGGAGGAGTAGTGAGCATCGGTTGGTTTGATTGTTGGGCAGTGTTTGACTATGATACGTGAGAACAGCTGGTGAAAATGTATGCATCGCCGCCACCATCAGCTGTCGGCTCTAACTAAATTAGGCCATTGATTATTGATCGTCCCTCGTGTCAACCGTGGATGATGGAGGCTGCATGCAAAGCAGCCTGGACTTTCAATGAACAGCCTTTTTCGCTGGCTGGCTGTTGCCCGAGAGCTCGTGGGAATGATTCAATTTCAGTAACTTCATTATTAATGCAGCCTTTGTACTGTCAGGCGTCCGGAAGAATTGATATTGACACGCAGCAAGCGTAAGCAGGGTAAGGTGGATAAATTTAAACTCGGCTTAAAGATGAAACAATCAGCCGAATACGTATGGCAAAGTGCAGTAGCATTTTTTGTTGTTGTCATGGTTCAAGTGTTCTTTAGTATTGTTCAACATGTTCTTGTTGATTGAAATTTCGCCATGTATACTACGTCTGTGCATGTGAAACGTTATATTGTGTTGTTCATTCAAACAATGCACGCATGTTTTGTGTTGCGTTTTTAAAAGGCTTAGGCTTTAGCTTAACAGCACTAGCCCAAATGTGTATTATATGTTATATTGAAATAATCAAACTCGGATAGAAGTTTTATGTTAGTAACATTGTCTCTTGTATCAGTGAAGTCCATCCAATAGTATTGCTCTTTGGCACTATAATGTCAGGTTCTGCGGGTCTGTAAGTTTTAGCATCACGATCTTTTCACTTACCAGACACTCGGTAATCAATCCTGCGTTCAGAGGAAGAGATTTGATTGTATTGATTTGATTTGGCACTGGTCTTGTCGCGTGAAATCTATTGTTAATTTTTTTAAATTAACAATACTACGGCCAGGATATCTTCTTTTTCTTCTTCTTCTTATCTCTTGGCCTAACGAGGGCATGCCTGCCATTTTGGACTTACTAGATTTATTGTTACCGCGTAGTTGGATATTCAGTCCTCACTATGGGGGTAAGGTCCAGATGAGATTTGAACCTCGGTGCTGCCGTGTGAAGACCGACAGCGGGCATCTACTACCGGGACGCCCCAGAGATAGTACTTAAAGACAGTAAAATTGTAAATTTAAAAAGCGATAAAACTTGTTGAAATACGATCACGTAGCGAAAGAGAGATCATGAGCCCCGCAGTAAGTTCTCATTCTGTCAATTTCTAAGTTAAAAACGACAAGGCATACACATTGATCCTGTCTACGAGGCATGTGAAGCTACCTGTCTGAACGTATGTTTGAAGGACTACTGACCCGGTAAAAGCTGTCGTGTCTGTTTTATTCGAGACTGATCTATACTCCTCCGTAAGGTCCTGCTTGCTGATGACCATGGTACGACGCAATTCCTTCGTGGAATGTTGCAAACGTACAATGGAATGTTGTATTGAGTTCTGGAAAAAATGGTAAAAATAAAAAATAACCAAAATAATTTGGTTGTGTAGTTTTGAAACTACACAACCAAATTATTAACTTTGAAGCAGTGGATTAAGGAAGTAGCCAATACATATTGAGGCACAGCCAGAGGGAGTTTTGGAGCATACTACATGGTGTAAATTTTGCTACTAAATTTAAGAAATGTTGGTTGTCTGTGGAAGAGGGGACGGTCCTGCACATGCAAGATCTGTGAATGTAGAATAGATGAACAAAATATATGAAGAATGAAATTAATGAAAAATATTTTACCAGTTATGAATAGCTGCTGTACCTAAAAAGGGTACGTTCTGACTATTCGTTCTTACATTGTCTTTTTGCCCGTTCTGTATTCGTAGACCAATAGAAACAAGTTAACATGTGTAAACTATGCAACATGACACCGGTGATGGACAATCACAATCATCTACAGTAAGCAGCAAGTTAGAGCACCAACGCCACCCTAGATATGGAGCCCACCCAATGGCGGTATGTGGCATACCCATAAGGATCATTCAAGAAACGGCCAGTACTCGCTGTCTGAGCGGCCCGTTTGAGTGCGGTACCTTGCAATAGACCAGTGACACACCAGTTTGGCAGAAGCGGCGACTGCGAGAGGGAAATGCATTTTTGGATTGATAAACGTTCGCAAGCGTGTGGTTTCGGAAGGGCCCGGGTAGCAGCATCGTTGTCGGGCGGGGGAGGTCTAGGGTTTGGCCATCCGCGCCGCGTGCCACGGAAATCAATGGTCACTCCAATTCATCGGTTTCAAACGGTCGACTGCAGTCGACCACATGCTCATCGCCAGCAGCAGTCGCAACAGCAGCAGCAACAGCAGCAGCAGCAACAACAACAGCCGCATCATCAATTGCAATCGAATCCGTCTGTCCCAGGGGCACATTATTCGTCGACCCAGAGTCAACAATCCTCAGCACATCATCACCAACCGCAAACACAGCATCTCCATCAATCGCAACAACAGCAGCAGCAGCACCATCATCATCACCATCACCATCATCCGCATCATCCGCATCACAATCAAGCCACCAGCCAGCAGCAGCAGTCTCAAGCGGGCAATCTACAGCAGCAACAGGTGCACCAGGTGCAGTTGCACCTCAGTGGCCAGTACAGTTCGCCGAGCAACAGTCTGCCTGCGCCAACGCCTTACTCGCAGCCGAGTCCAAACTTACAGCAGAGCACGTCCCCAAATGCTCTAAACTACCACGTACCTGTGTCGATGAACCACATTTACAGGTGAGTACAAGGGAAATCATATAAACCAGCTCTTCAGCTCGATAACTGCTAGTCTCCTTTCTTATCCGACGCTCGACAGTGCATCGACACAATCATCTGGAGCTGAAATCGAAGCCATCAGTAACGTAGGGCAGCATGTACAACCGCACGTCGGTCAGGACGCACAATTGTTACCGGCACACTTGAAATGTGGCATGTGGGCTTCGCTGGCTCTGGCGACGGTGTTTGTAGCTGGCGCTAAATTTTATTTCGATCATCAGGTAATTTTATTGTGACACAGTATTCAATAAGTTTGGTTACACGCTTAAAATGTACTAAAAATGAAATATAAGACATTCTTTGTTTAGACATTTTTTCAGTAGTCAAGTACTGAGCTACTTACGATAGTCCATAGCGATCCTTTTAGGATCCACTTAGCTTGGCCAGGGTTTCGTGTCGTATAATGGATCAATTGAATTTCTCGGTGGAATATTACGAACTGGGTAGAGTAATGTTGCCACTCCGTTGCGGAATGTTGCAACAATACAATGGAATGTTGCATTCAGTAAGGGAAAATAAGGGAAACTTCACTCAAAATACCTATCGCGACGGGCGAAGCTGAAACTTGTAGAATATTATAGTAGTTATAGTCTCAGTACTCACATACGCCATGGATTCAAAACTGATCAAACTATTTTATCCGAGCTCGAGTGAAAGATGCTCAAAGGGTATGTGTGTAATGGCAATGGAGGAGTCATGCAGCGAATTAGACTCGCCCGGCTTCGGTGGGCTGGTCAGGTCAGATGGGAACGCCACTTGTCGACCCAGCCCGTAAGGTCCTATTGTAGGCCCAAATTGAGAGTCCGTCCACATGAATAGAAGAGGCGTGATAGGCCCGAATGGAGATGGATGGTGTAACACATCAACGACATAACCAGAACGGCCGAAATGATGAATTGTTAAACAACGGCGCTAATCCGTGTGCAGTATCGTGAATTGTTGCAGCAGGCTTAGACCACCAAGCCGTTTAAGAGCTTAATAAGTAAGTAAGTGAGCAAATAAGTAGTTAAGGCAGTGTTGGGTGGCGCTGCGTAGCTGTGTCAAGGATCTTTGCTCAACGACTAAGGTGGTGTCCTCAGCGAAGAGATATAACTGACTGACATCGGCACGCACTGGCAGGGCGACTGTGTATAGTATGTAAATCAGAGGACTCAATATACTGCCTTATGGTACGTTCTCGTAAGCCTTTTCCTGGAGATAGCTTTGTAATAACTTGATGATATGGTGTGGGAAAACAAACAGCAATAGTTTGTAAATGAGGCCATCATGCTTCATTACTAATGGCTAACGATTTCGACTCTCGTTTGTTCTGTTGGATGGTGTTGAGGAACAGTAGTAGTTGGTAGCTGGTACAGTGGCTACTGCTGAGGAGGTAGGACATGGTGTTCAGCAGCAACTTATGTTAGACTCTGTAGATCACTCTTATAACGGCTTTCTCCGAGCGGATAGAAGGCATATTCCTCGATAGCTGCAAAGATGAGTTTGACTATCGGGATGACTTTAGCGTGTTTGCAGTCATTAGGCAAGTAACCAAGCTTAAAGCATCTGGTAATGATGTTGGCTATTAATGCAAGCGCTTTTATCATTTAAAGCGTATGCTTGATGCTAAAAAGATCATCGAGACAATGTGCCTTAGAGAGCTTTAGCTCTATTAAGGATGAGCTTCTTAAGTTTATCCATAGCGTTCCATTAGATGTTCGCTTTGCTTGGCAAGCATGTCCGAGCGTTCTCATAAGTCCAGGTGATATAATTCTCCCGACAACACACCTGAACGATAGTTAGCGGCGTGGGCCGGTGAGTCGTCATGTTGAATGCCGTAACGATCTTTTCCCAAACAATCCCGAGTTTGCGGAACCGATATCTCCTCCAGATCCTCGTTCTTAAAGAGGGGCAAAGTGATGATTTTCGCGGTTTTCTTGCCTATGTGTATGTTGGACGGAAGAATGCTGGTCAACGTCAGCGAATAGCTGTATTGAATCTTCCTTGGCACTACAACCTCGAGAGGTCTTGGCCTGCCATTTCTGGCTTTCTGTGACTTAATTTTCCCCGTAGAAAAGTAGTCAGCCTTACGGGGAGGCGGTCTGAATGGGGTTTGAACCCTGGCCCTGCCGTGTGAAGACCGGCGCCGCTATCGCCTCGGCCACCGGATCACCCCAATCTTACCATTGGATCTCACCATTTTTTGAAATGCAATATTTGAAATTAGTAAATTAAAATTATAATTATTTTTTTACTTTCTACTGAAACCATACCTTCTCACAGGGCACTGGCTTGGAAGTGTTAATATTCTGTGCATTTTCGGCCACCTTCTTTCTGGCTGCCTGCACCGTATCGCTCTGGAGACGCCCGCGCGACATCCAGGTCGCGGGTAACAACATGATCTCGGAAACGATTTCCAACGCCGAGCAAAGTTCGCTACAGGTGAGCATGTTCGGTTTAGCCAGCCAGAACAGTATCATGTTTAGTGATCGTGTATTGTGTTTTCGTTTTAGAACAATCCCGAATTTCTAAGCAGTAACCCATCACCGCTGCTGAACGGAAGTGCCGGAAGTGGCCCACTGACCGGGTTTGTGACGGGTAGCCTTCAGCCGGCGTCGTTGGCGAGCATAGTGGCACCACCACCACCGTACCATATAGCGATACTGCTGCCCGACACTTCGAAGGAAGCGGAAGAAACGCCTCCTCCATCGTACGATAAGGTAGTGATTTAATGATAATCGCCGATTAGCGTGGATTGGTGGCGAATGATGCCTGTACGCCTGTACAAAATACAAATTGCACGCCTACATACAGTTCCCCCTCTTCTGGTAGTCAATACATAGTCTCTACACTAATGTAGCAAGCGCGTCCCCAGGCAGAGCGCCAGGACGGACTGGAGCAGGCGATCGAACGAATGGAAGGCAGGACGACAGGTGCCATAGTGTACTCGTCCACATACGTGTAGTTATTGCTCGTTAGGTTTAGCTGATAGTTATTTTTTACTTAAAAAAATTGAAAAGACACATGAGCGAAGCCATGAGGCATGAGCCGACTGCTCAAAGCGTGTACAACACGACGAAGCATGGTTCCGGGTATTAATAGGCAAGAGAAGGGATAGGAAAAGAGTCATTCAAACACTAATTGCAATAGTTTGGTGCGAATAAATCAAGCCTAAGCCAAGCACTCATTACGGCTAGTGGACTAGTAACACGGAACGTACCAGCGAAATATTTTTGCCACAGCGCAAACGTCAAACGTCAGGATTCTCGGAGGATGTCAGTGTCAAGCAAAGTGGTAGCAAACCGATATGTTCGGCTATTAATTAGCAAAACGCGTGAAAACCCCCATACTGTACAGTGGAAGACGAGAACAAAAGTATTAAGCGGTATTCCTCTTTATTTATACTAAATGATTGATCGTGCAGTATGTTTTAATAAAACTTTACCGACAAGACAGGCTACATGTACCAAACTATCTTCGGCACTGCACTTTCGACTCTAGATTGCACTGCCCATACACTGGATCGTACGCGAGCCCGGCCGGGCATTCGCGATCCACGGCAACTCCCATGAAACATTGGACAAACTTTTGACAGTTACCATCGATCGCCAGGTTTACGAAACCGGTGGCGGGACATTTAATGCAGCCAGCTTTGCTGGGGTAATCGCATAGCTGCTTGTCAAAGTTAAAATGGTATCCTGATGGGCATACTAGCGGTGCGGCTATACGGTTCACACAAGCCGTATAATAATGGCATCCTTTCGTGTCGGGTAGGAACGTGTTAGGGTTGACGTTTTGAGCACAATTTTGTGCATCGCCGATCGTTACACTCAGCAATGCGATGCAGGCAACTGTGAGTGCTGGTTTTATAAGTAGAAAAGTAACGGAACGCTGCATTTGTTGGCTCTTGCAGGATAAGGAACACAGATTTTACAAAACCTACTGCCACTGTTCATGTTCCTGTGTGATTTCCTGAGTAGAAACGAAGCGTAATGGGAGCAAAAACAGAGAACTGAAACTAACGTGGGTACGGCGAGCCCTATTTATGCTTTCATGCGAAAGAAATAAAAGAAAATTGCACTCGACCTGCTGTGGTGATTGTAAATTCTAGAAAAATCTGATACGATACCAATAAACAACAAGGTTCGGTACCGATACTGATAACCGCAACGAGAACGAGAACGATCAGTAGTCATCGGTTGCGCTTTATCAGCTGTTGATTGATAAAAATTTGAAGTGCGCTGACCGGCCCGGCATCACATCCGTTGTTTTCGGGTGGGCCACTTTCTTATTCAGTAATAGTTTTTTTTTACTGGGGGGAATTTTTCGGAACCTATCCGATATGTCAGTATTGTTATGCCTTCAACATTCAATGGCTGACTGAGGGATATTTTGAATCATTTTTGATACTGTAACTTTGTGAATCCCCACTTTATGGGTTCACGAATACAGTCGAAACCAGTTGGAAGGGAACATTCATCAGAGTTTATTTGAAGATCGTGATCATTCAGAGCTTGATCTATTAGAATTTTTATCACCCCGTAGTTATGGCAGCATCGGATAGCAAATAGTAGTTGTACTCATTGGGTATCTAACCTACGTTGAAATGTTGTAGTTTATTGGGGCCTCTTCACAGGTCACAAAATCCGGCAGATTACACTGGCCGCGCTCAGGATCGAAGTAAAGCCCTGCCGGGCACTGGCGCACCCAAAGCCGACCGTTAAGACACCGGAAGTATACATCACACAGCGTAGGGTGAGCTATTTTGCTTAGTTCCATTTCTTCCGTGCACTGGTCGATGACCGTGTCCGGTGGAGGAGGAAGTCGATCGGGCTGATGGTGAGATTGAGATTGATTAAAATGGAGTTAGCATTGATTAAAATGCAGCGGAAGGATTTGTCTTTTGTGTGGTTGTGCTACTTACTACACATGGGTTTTCACCATCGTCCACCAAGCACCAACCGTTTTCGGCATCGTAGATGGTACCCGGTGCACAGAACCGCTCGATAGTTACATTGCCGATGCATATGAAATATCTGAAATAATATTGACATTTTGATAGATGGAATAAAACCCGTGCCATCTTTCGGTTCCATCTCGTTAGCCGGTAAAGGACTCTCCTGCGAGAGGCCCATAGTGAACGGCCACTTGCTTACCTTTGGCATGAGTTTAAGCTGCCCACCGCTATTAGGCTTCCTTCGGGATTGTTCTGACACACAAACTCCAAACATTCCGCATGATCGGGTGAATCACAGACGGCTAGAATAGAATTGAAGTGTAGCCCGGCAGGACACAGCTCTGTCGCTACGGGTTGCCTATTTTCACACAGCACGTACATACTGCACTCGCCCGGGTACGCCACTTCTACCAACGAGTCCGTCGGTTGCGCCGCACAAAGGGCTGCCAAATCTACCCCTGCTTCAACGGTAGTGGTTTCAGCGGCTACGGTGGAAGTTGTGCCTTCAGTAGTGGTCGTTGTTGTATCTGCATCATTCGTAGTGGTCGTTGGTGCGTTAGGATCTTGTGTCGTTGATTCATCTGTACTCGTGGTCGTGGTTGTAGTATCCGCATTGTCGATTGTTGTGGTTGTTGATTCTTCACTACCCGAGGTCGTCGTTGTAGTATCCGCAGTCTCGGTTGTTGCGGTTGTTGATTCTCCTGCACCCGTGGTCGTTGTAGTATCCGCACTGTCCGTTGTTGCCGTTGTTGGTTCTCCTGCGCCCGTGGTCGTTGTAGTATCAGGACCGTTTGTCGTTGTTTCACAAGGTGGTGGCTCGATCTGACAATCCACATTGCTTTCATCGTCACAAAGTTGCGTGACAGGATTGTAGTACATTCCCTCCGGGCAGCACATTTTAATACCGACACCATTGAAGCATGACAGGTAAGCGCTGCAATCCGTATCACTTGGTTCCGTAGTCCACTCCGGGGTAGCACTGCCTCGACAAGGCACGGTAGCCACTGTATCTGGGAAGCATTGTCTCAGTGCGGGACAACACTGGGCAACTTGTACCGAACCAATCAGTGTTATGATCAGCCCTTGAAACACACCGAACTTCCCGGTGAGCATGGTGGATGATTACTACTAAACACACTACTCAGCCCAAGCACTCCTGCATCAGTAACGGCAAGGGCTATTCATGCCCAGATAACGCGTCAATGAACGCGTTCGAACATTCCATTGACCGTCCGGCCTTTATCTTATCCGCGGATTACCGAAATTCATTGCCAATGAGACGAGAAAATCCCGGGCACCTGCGACCCGCCCCAACTGTCCAGGGTGTTTTCTTCCGCCACAGTCATGGCCATACTGGTATACAACATGGGATTATTGATAACCACCCAAAAAAAAAAAACGAACTCCGATCAAGTTTGCTTCAAGAGAGTGGAAACAAAAACGCAGTACACAGTTTATCTTGTGACGGAATTGATTGATACGAAGCTTAATGAGGGATTTGTTTAAAACCGCCGTGCATTGAAATACTCCCGAGCGGCCCAATTGCAGATCATTTCTAACGGTCAATTTCGTCGGCAGACCATTAAGTGTCGCTTGCTGCGGTTCGGTACACTCGGAGTGACTTATACATCCCAAGCTGGGTCGAGGCATCATGAATCGCTTGTGGCTAACCGTGACGTTGGTCGTCCTGTGTGTGGTGCGAGAAGCGGTGTCGAACAATAGTCGCTGCGCCGGAGTACCGGACGGCGTGTTTATAAATGATTTTACCGCCTGTGACGCGTTCTTCACGTGCTTCCGCGGAGAAGCGTTTCCTGGCACGTGTCCCATGAACTTTGTTTTTAACGAGGAAGCACAGCTGTGCGATCACCCGTGGAACGTAAAGTGCTTGATATGTCCGCCAAGTGAGGATCTCGTGCCGACGTTTGTGCCTATCGAGGGCGAGTGCACGTTCTACACGCTCTGCATACAAGGAATCGGTACGCTGCGTGAGTGTGCCAATGGGCTGCTGTTTGACAGCGAGCAAGGAATCTGCGATCTAGCGGAAAATGTTCAGTGTGAAACGGGAATTTGTCCTAACAACGTGAACCCTACCGTACCGACCTCGGTACCACACCCAACGGACTGTTCCAAATATTACATCTGCCTCAACGGTAACGCCGAGGAGCGCCAGTGTGCGCCAACGTTGCTGTTTAATCCTGATACAAGGTTTTGCGATCTGGAAGAAAATGTAGAATGTGTAAGTACAGTTTGACAGTGAAGGTAGTGTGGTACAGTTTTTAATACCTCACTGGTTTTCTGTTATTGTTCCGACAGGAGGAAGGAGTGCCTTCGCCCTCTTCGTGTCCACCGACTGGAATTCATCTCATCGGTAATCCGGCAGATTGTGTATCGTACTTCGTTTGTCTAAACGGAGAGCAGAGTACCGTTGCTACGAATTGTGCTGCTGGTCTCATCTTCGACATCACAGATTCCGTATGCCGACCCGCGAATGAGGATTCGCGTTGTGCTAACGGAATGGACCCTATGCCACCGACTCCACCTTCGGCACCCCTGATTGATCTCGACTTGTATTAAAACGATGGATACATTTGAAAGTATATATTTTTCGTTAATAATTTTGGAGTAGACCAATAAAAACTAAATGTTGTTGTGTGATATTTGTATTTAAATAAAACGTGATTTATTGCAGATTAGTAGAGAAAACGGGTTTTGCTTTATGACAGTTCGAGAGAGAGAGAGTGAGAGAGAGAAAGAGAGAGAGAGAGAGAGAGAGAGAGAGACTGCGGAAAACTAAGCCTTTCCGAATATATTTAGTAAACTTGTGTGTTCTGAAGGTTTTAGTCTTCTGCCATGGCTTAAGCGCGTGTTATCTATTTATTTGCTTATTTAGTTGCAACCGACGGACTGATTAGCCCTCTCGGCATTTTTGGCGAACATATTTATTTATTTTATTTTATTTTATTATATATTTCTAGTAAGACATTTTGACACCATATTGACAACACCACATGTGTTGACTTAGACGCTTATGGCACTTATAGACTCACCGTCGAGCGCTCAGGACTATTTTTGGTATTTGTGGTAACCCTAGCGACAGACATCTGGTCCTATAGTTCAGACTAGTCATGGGTCATATGACTCTTTTCATAGATCGACCCAGAGGCGAGCTTTTTCTATAGGAATCGAGTTCGACCCGTAGGTGCAACAAGTTTGGTTCGACCCGTAGTTGCTGCAATGCATACGCGAGTTCGACCCGTTGGTTCGGGTCGACCCATGGGGACCACGAGTTTGGGTCAACCTGTGGATGCAATGAGTCCGAGTCGTTCCGTATCGATATGTTTTTACAAATGTAAAAACACAAAAATTAAACCAAAAATGGCCATTTCTTTAGTTGAAAGGCTATTTTTTTATTGTTTTGGGCAACTTGTCTTTATCATTCAAGCCAACCTCAACATGGGTTAGGTCGGATATCATAAAAGTAGTTTTTCACAATGCATTTTTAAAACTTTTTTTCTGATTTTTTATTATAACGTCTTGCTCTATGTGTTGGATTACGTTTTAAACCATTAATTAAACCTTTCACTGGTTTGGAATAACGCCAAGTGTAATTTAGTACATTTGGAAAACTGGATCATACATGGAAGACTAGGCAGATACTTGGCGCCTCAAAATTTCCTGGGGCCACGTTCATTCAGTATAAAGTTTCCGTTTGTCTTCTAATCCAGTCTCATTCAGCAGATTAAAGTCTTTACTCTGTTCTAGTGTTCCAGAAATTGGGTTGTCATTGCTGAGGCGGCAATTACAATCAATTATGTCTCGCTAGCAACAAAGACTTATACTAATCTAAAGAGGTGAGGTGCGAATTGCGACTGGTCCCGCAGCTGGATCCACAGCCTTCTTGCGTGGATGAAGTTTTACAGTCATGATCTTGGTCTATATATGACCTTTCTGTACGATCGTATATTTGATCGTGCCTCTTTTTAAACAGCGAAATCAAATTTCAACAATTGTACTACCAACCCTTTGAAACGTACTATTGAAAGAGCACAAAGCATCGAAAGAGCCGAAAGGTCAGCTTTAATTGATCCGTCCGTTAGTTGAAGGGACGTGAACTATGATGCCACTAAGTGTGTAATTTAAAATTTGACTCATATAACGCAAAAAAAAATTCTTTCGCTCGTACTTTGGAATTTGTCCTCATGAGTCAACGAATCGTATGAGCGTCGGCGAACTAAAATAGATTGATGAAGCTCGGATGACATTTCCGAACAAAAACAATCGAAAGCGTCACTCATCGTATTAAGTAATGTACGTTTTGTGCAATCACCGTCCTACTAACACGCTTGATATTCATGCCAGCTGGTACCAAAGTGCAGCGTAAGGATTATTGGACAGTTTTTCAGGGGGTAAGTACCCAGCAAAGTGCATGATTAGCCGTTGATAAGATAGCGGATTAAACAATGGATACAGGAAATGCTACCGTATGGCGAGGGGTTATCCGTGGCGCTGTGAGCATCGGTGCCGATTTTGACACTGATTTGCAAAACTCGAAATTTGATCGGTAGATTTGAAATATGTATAAAAGTGGGATGGTTCCAGGCAAGACACCATTAGTTGCATCGGTGCTCTGAATTGTTTCGTATCGTGGAATAGAAAAAAGCATTAACACACAGATGGCGAAGATGCGCAACCATGCGTCGGCAGTGTGTACGATTTTGTTTATCTTAGTGATTGTGACCGGTGCCCAGCGTGAGCCATGTGCGGGTATACCTGACGGAACGTTTGTCAATGATTTCACGAGCTGCGAGGGTTATTTCCTGTGTCTCGGTGGCGTGGCGACACCAGCCCAGTGCCCGCCCGGATTTTACTTCCACGAGGCACAGCAACTGTGCGATTTTCCGCAGAACGTTTTCTGTCACGTGTGTAACCTGCCGACCGGCGTTCAGCTGTTTCCGCATCCAACCAATTGTGACCAGTTCATTACCTGTTCGAGCGGCATTTCGTTTGTGGGCAACTGCAAGCCCGGTGAAACGTACGATGCAGCGCTGCAAGCATGCAAAGCCGAATTTCGCGTAGATTGTGAACGCTTCCGCTGCCCGGAAGTGGACAATCCGAACATGGTCATCTTTATTCCGGGCATCCAATCGTGCGATGAGTACTTCATCTGTCAGGCTGGTACACCCGTACAGCGGTTCTGCGCACCGGGATTGCACTGGAACCGTCAAGCCGAGCGATGTGACTTTCCCGAGCTGGCTCAGTGTCCGTAAGTATGGTGACTTTGCTCTGTATTGTACGATTGTATGCTAATAGAATGTACATTTTTGCTTTTTTCAGATTATAACAAAATAATGTAATCCTATGCGCTTCAACGAAAAGATTAGTGGTATTAAATACGTATTAACATAGATAAGGTATCATTGCACATGGCTGTACCGTACTGTACCGTCTAGCACTCTCGCAAAATAAAACATAAGTGTGTTAATCTTAGGAAAATTTCAAGCAATGTGTAGTAGCAAACAGCTGCCATGTAGCAATTTGCTACAGAATGTATTTCTTCTTCTTCTTCTCCCTTGGCACAACAACCCCGAGAGTTCTTGGCCTGTCATTTCTGGCTTTCTTTGTCTTAATTTTATCCATAGTAAAGTGGTCAGCCCTACGTACGGGGAGGCGGTCTGAATGGGATTTGAATCGTGGTCCTGCAGTGTGAAGACCTGCGCCGTTATCGCCTCGGCCACCAGAACGCCGCAACCACCAACTACCAGAATTTATTTCAACTACCTAAAGTTTTCGTTTGTGAAACGGTATACGGAAATGTTGGAAATATTTGATCTGAAATGCTAAGACTTACTTCGATCTGTACATGAATTGCGCAGAAAGTTTTCAAGCGAGCCTTACGGCGTGTCAGAATAGATAAAACGCAAGTGTAATCTGGATGGAGTCCAACTCGTCAAATCATGCTGTGTGGGCTTACGCTGACGGAATGGTTTTTTTTCCTCGTGAATTTCGTGAAATTCAGAATACATGTCTTTAAACATCGACAGATGGAAATGCTACTTTTTTTTTTTTTTTTTTTTTTATTCATAAAGAACGGCCTGGCCGCATTGCTATGGAAATGCTACTTGGACACATATCTTATCCAATCATGCAAGGCTAGCAGAGGAGATCAACACATTACGGCAGCCACCATGAACATGCAGAATTGCCCCTACCATCATCACTGCCATCAGACAGCTGAAATGTAAAACGTCTGCTGGCAGCAATGGGCTGGTGGCAGGACTGTTCAAGATGAGGCGCTTGCCACTGTCATGGATCGGCTGATTGTAAGATTTTGGGACGGCAGGAAGAACTTCCGGACGATTGAAAACTGGGCGTTATTCACTCAGCGTGCAAAAAAGGCGACAGGCTGGACTATGCTAAGTTCCGAGATATCACAGTCATAATGGCTGCCAATAACATCCTGTACAGCAATACACTTCTTGCGACCCTTGCTACAGATCGTTGCAAGCTACCAGGCTGGGTTTGTTGGAGGATCACCGAATAAATGTTTAATCTACGGTTAATCCATTAGATCGTATGTCCGGAGCAACAGATCCCCTTTCATCACCTGTTAGTTGATTTTAAGGCAGCCTACGATAACATATATCGGACCGAACTATGCAGCACCATATAGCACAACGGATTCCCTGGTAAACTGACACGGCTATTAAGGGCCACAATAGACGGTGTACAGTCCAAGGTGAGAGTGTCGAATATGCTGTCGGAAACGTTGGAATCTCATAGGGGGCAGAGGCAAGGGCATGATATTCTCCTGTTTGCGGTGCAGTTCACAGAATTAGATCGAGGATCAATGTGATGAATTACTTGCTTACCGGAGGCGTGCATAGCGTGATAGACCGGACAGCAACGATCTCGAGGTGGTAGAGGAGCTCTGCTGCCTGGATATGATCGTATCTTAGGGTAACAACGTAAGCAGGGCACGAGCCTTGGATGAGACGTAGAGAACAGAAAGTTAACCTGGCGGAGAGCGGAAGCAGGCGTGGTGTAGTCCTGGACCGAGATTTCTGGTAAAGGAATGGCGACCTCGGCATGCCTTATAGACCCTGAGTAGGTCAAGAAGAAGAAAAATGAGAAGTCTTCATAAAAACTAATTTCATATCCAAACTGTTTCAAGCTAAGAGTGATTGAATTTGCAACAGCGATGGGAAATTAATCTGAAGTTCGCCATCCTTGATCACCTACAACCACATTCGAAGGTCATAAATAGCTGAAAACAGGTGGAAATCAGCCCGGCTGTGGCCGAGGCGACAGCGGCGCAGGGCTTCACACGGCAGGACCGGGGTTAAAGACTCATCAGGGTCGTACCCTTATAGTGAGGCCTGACTATGCGGTATCAACAATGCGCTATCATTAAGTTTAGTAAGAAAAGAATGGTAGGCATGACCTAAGAGGTCGTTGGACCAAGAAAGAAAAAGAAGAAGAAATACCCAAAGTCAATAAGCTATGAAGAAGTTTTACAAATTTCGGATGAATGTTTAGGATGGACCCAACCGGTAACAAATCTTTGCGCACTCTCTCACACTCTTTCGCTCTCTCTCTTATGTAAAGAATCAGTGGCATTTAATGTGACATTCCTGCTGCTTGCTGGTAGTATTGTGAACAGTCTACTACTATTTACCTGTCGAGGGACAGGTTACATTGAATGGATGATCGCAGAACTCTCTTTCCTGGTTCCAGTACTGGTTCGGGGGGCACTGCATGACGTGTAGTGTGCCCCACACACAGCGATAGAACCTCGTGCAGTCTGGGTGCGGATGATAGAACGTTTGATCAAGTGGGCAATGTGGCGGTGTGCCTGGTGCTGGAGTAGGAGCAGGCGTGGGAGCTGGTGTTGGTGCAGGTGTAGGTGCTGGAGTTGGAGCAGGTGTGGGTGCTGGAGTAGGAGCAGGCGTATGAGCAGGAGTAGGTGCAGGAGTAGGCGCTGGTGTAGGGACAGTTGGGGACGGAGAGGGAGCAGTTGGGACTGGAGTAGGAGCTGGCGTGGGACCAACGGTTGGAATTGTTGGTGCTGCCGTCGGAGCGGTAGGTACTTCCGATGGCGGCGGAATCGCCGTGGTAGGAACAGGGGCTGGAGTTCCCGTCACCGTGGGAGCAGTAGGAATGGAAGGTGCAACTGTAGGAACTGTCGGAACATCATCTACTGTACTGGGCGGAGTAGGTGCGGTAGGTACGGGTGGTGTGGCATCACTCGGAGGACCAACTGTTGGCGGTGTTGGTAACGTTGGTACCGTTGGGGCCGGTGTCGCATCGCCCGGTCCAGCAGTCGGAGGAGTGACGAGGTCTGCTGCACAGATCGAGTCTTCTGGTCTGTTGCATTGGTTAATTTGTATATCGAACACCAAGTTGGGGCCACAGCTAAGCTGGAATGCTTGGCCTTCGACGCACAGGTAGTACAAGTTGCAATCGAAGGGATGCGGCACATTCACGGTGCCCGTTGCAGGACAACCGAACAAGGGTAGCAAATTTGGTGGTGGAGTCGGTGGCGTAGGCACATCTTCGGGATTTGTCGGAGGTTTCGGATACAGGATGCACGTTGACGTCTCGCTGGGACCACATTTGGAGGTGTAAATGTCAAACGTCTCCCCAGCTGCACAAGTTCTTTCGAGCATTTGCTGGTCCATGCACATATAGTACCGGTTGCAGTCTTGTGGATGTGGCAAATAAGCTATACCTTGATTGTTGGCGCAAGGGTTATTTGCGGGCGGTGCTGGTGTAGGACTTGGGGGAACGGGTGTAGGACTTGGTGGTGCGGGTGTAGGACTTGGGGGAGATGGAGTAGGACTCGGCGGCGATGGAGTAGGACTCGGAGGCGATTGGGTAGTACTCGGAGGCGAAGGGGTAGGGCTCGGAGGCGATGGTGTGGGGAACGGTTCCACGGACTCTTGATCCAGTATGCAGGTGGAAGATTGCTCCGGTCCACAGGTAGATTTATAGATATCGAAAACCTGGTTGGCAGTGCACGATCGGTCGATCGATTGTTCATCCATACACATGTAATAACGCGAGCAATCGCTGGGATGTGGCTTGTACGAAATGCCTTTGTTTCCAATACAAGGATTAATGTCCATGACGCACGTCGACGTCTGTTTGGGACCGCAGGCTGTTCGGTAGACGTCGAACACCTGACCGGATGGGCAGGTTCGTTCAATCGATTGCGTGTCCATACACATGTAGTAGCGCGTGCAATCTAATGCATGGGGTTTGTAGGTGACGCCGTTATTGTTTCGGCAGGGATTGTTAGAATGGGATGGTGCCGGCCCTGGTCCGGGCGGTCTAGGGCTTGGAGTCGGGGAAGCAGGAGGTGGTGGTGGTGGTGGTGGTTGCGGGGACGGGGAGACATCCCGAATGCAGGTCGATTGTTTCACATTACCGCAGTTCCGGGAAACAATATCGAATATTTGATTTCCGGGACAAGTACCTTCGAAACTGCGCGTTTCGATGCAGGTAAAATAGCGCTGGCAGTTGGAAGGGTCCGGTACCAAGTTGACTCCCACATTATCTGCGCAGGGATTAACGAACGGTTTCGGATCAGAGATTGCGGGCGTGTCGTACACACAGAGCGCCTGGCTGGCGTCCACACACCGGTTCGTGCGAATATCGTATCGCTCGTGAGGGGAGCACTGGATTTCATACGCTTCGTCGAAGATGCACAACAGATACTTCGAGCAGTCGTTTGGATAAGCGACAGTGTTTATCCCGTACCCGGTACCGTCGCACAGCGCTTTGAAATCGAACAGGCACTCAGCTTCGCCAGTGTTCATGCAGAGTTTAGCTGTTCGATCGAACGACTTTCCTGGAGGGCAGGACATTTCGTAGGCCAGGGAATTGAGACACATGATATAGGAATTGCAGTTGTTGGGAAGGGGCTCAAAGGTCATGCCACTATTGTCGGTGCACAACGCGCCGTGCGACGCCTGTGCTGTTTGAGGTAGGGCGGGCTGGAAGTGATAAGGGTTTTGGGTTAGGGTTGAGGATAGGAACTAGAGTCGAGATGAGCTGGATGTATAACCGTCAAAATGTGTATATTTACAGAGCGTCTGGAATGGTTTATTATACAGCGAGATTTTTTCGAATATCAACACCATTTGGGCTCTATGCTTGCCCTGTTGGACTTACAGCGCCTGGGCATTCGACTTCCGATTCGCGATCACACACATTTAACGCCGGGTTGAACCGGGTACCCGTGGGACACTGCTGGGGGAATCCTTCCCCACCAATACAGATGAAGTAGTTCTGGCAATTGCTCGTGTCCGGTATGAAGACTGGGTTCTGTGGATCGTCCACTGCTGGACAGTTCAACTCGACACAGTTGACTGCCGATGCAATGTTACACTGGCCCTTCGCTTGGTCGAACTGCGTACCGGTCGGACATTCACGACTGAACTGCACTCCCTCGATACATTGAACGAATTGGGTACAGGAACCGGTTACTGGGAAGTTTGCCACTCCCGTCGCAGGACAGCTGACGCAAGCATTTCGATCACCATAGTCGCACATTTGGGTAGCGCTCACGAAAACAAACGGCTCGGGACATTCTTGCGGGAAGGCTACCTGATTGACGCAAGTGTAATAGCGCCAACAATCCGTCTCATGGGGCACGAAACTGTCAGGCTGCCCTTGGCAGACGGTTGTCTGCGTCTGAACCTTTGCGCATCCCACGAGGAATAGCGCCAGCACTAATCCTGTATACGCGTGACGAAACGAGATTGAAAGCAAAACCATTAGCTACGACGTTTTCCTGTACTAAGTTCACTTGGGTCACTCGAGTCGACTGCAAAGACCATGTCGTACTCCCGACAAAACACTCACTTATCATATTGTACAGCACAGTCCTCTTAAGTTAACGAACAGATAGACTGCCACGGGTACGATATCACCACAATGCCACTGTTTCTAGAAAATAGCTGCCCGTCCAGGCTGGACCATCGCTTTTATAGAAGGTATACGTGGGCCCCGTTCTGAGGGTGGCCAAATTCAAACGCAAAAATTTTGTCAGGATAAAAACGTCTACACATTAGATAAAACAGTGAGCACAAAAAAAAAAGAATGTTCCCTTATCTATGGCTGCAGATTTCAGGTCCACAGCACGCTGCCGTATAAAGTGATATGGTATGTTTAACCGTTTGTAAAGTTGTTATCATCAGTCATTAATCAATTGTGGCAGTGGTCTCAAAAAGCGACTAACACATTACACTAACAGTCTAGGCGAGATTTTTGTATCGGTTTAACCCGATACCTGGTGGTACACGGGATTGATTTGTACCTTGCCGATAAAATGAGACAATTGTTTTCGTACCTTAGAAACACTCTTAGACGATGAGGTGGACATTCCATGGTGAAAGAATTCGTGATGACTCAGGAACATCCGCACCGTCGCACCGTCCTTGATCGTGTTGCACGATAAGAAACTATATGTTCTGGTTCTGTTGTTAATGTTCGATTACATAGATTGATGTGCTCGAACGTTTGTGCTTCCTTAAATGATACCAAACCACAATCGGAGTCCAGATCGGACAAGCTGCATGGGTTCTTGGTGGGCTGAATGTCCTACGTCATGGGGTTGAGCGGTGATCGCATCCCTGAACTCTTTCTGGAATGTGGATTCTACTGATCAAAAAGCTTAGTCCACAGGTTAAACGCACAAATTGGTTGACCTTGGCTCGTTGCTCCGGTTGTTGGCAAAATGATTGGAGCGTTTTTTTCGCACGTTCCGAGATATCGATAACTGAAAGTGTCCCTCCGCTCGGAAAGACATGTAGCGCTGCGAGTTATCTACATTTGCGAGTCATTGAATGAAGGGTAAGCTTAATATAGTTTAGAATTAAGCCAGACCTGAGAAAGCTTGGACGCAGCCGGGGGTGGAGGAGTGCTGCCGTAGACGGGGTTTCCTGGAAACGAATTGGATACCAGGCCATCGCTTTAAGATGTGCTGCATAGGAACAGCCCAGGAAAGAAGAAGAAGATAATATTCCAACAGCATACTAATTATGTTTGACCGCTTTAACCGCAGGAGAGTGTCCACTCTGATCTTCAGAAACGTTCCATTTTGTCGTTGACCATTGTGTGACGTGGGATCAAATGTTATGCTTTCCTGGAAGCGAGTAGTTATAGAGTTTAGTTTTCCAAACAACAAACATTGAAGAATTATGTAGGCTTGTAATGCGTTTGGTGACATTATTGCTATTATTGCATCAGTTCTGTTAAAATAGATATTTCAAAATATATTACCATAATGTCGTTAAGCGTAAATATAATTCAATTTTCATTGGATTTCCCTATCCATTAGCTCTATCATCACCTCCACCCTTAATATCACTAACACTACTTAATCTACTGAATCCTACTTAACTACTAAGTGGGTGTGGCTCGTCTTACTTATCTGGATTCATTCTTGAGTTCATTTTACAGTTCATTCTAAATTTTAATTAATTTCGTCTACGCATTTGTACAGTTCTGTAAGCGACGCCGTTCTTTACAAATAAAAAAAGTATATGGGCTTTATCGGACCCATTAGAAGCGTGATTTTTATATTAATAAAGACAAACATCAAAACGGAAAACATAAAGTATAAATTGCCGTGAAATTGGTGGTACTAAACGATTACTATTCACGAGACATTTCCGGTTCGTGGTGGATGCACACCTCGTTAAATTTGCGAATGGTTTAGAGGAGCCAAGACCACTATGGCCTTCCTCTATGCCAAGCAACAGTCAAGCACGGATCGACGTAAAGGTTGAGCCTTGAAAGTAGCACCGACGAGTCAATCCGATGGTCGGTCTTCAGCAGCCATATTAACTCCCTGAAGAATTCGCGGAGTTTCAGATCGATGTGTGTTGTAATAATTACTAAGCGTCGTATACAGATTCCAAATTCGAAGAGTAGTATAATATTGTTTTCTGCCCTATTTATAAACTTTCTTATGAGTGTCCCCCACGCGAGCGACACTCGTCCCTACTCACTGTTTCCTTGATAATATTTCATCCATAAACTTGACAAAACTAGCTTTCGTCAAGATGCTTTGACGTCTAAGCGTGAACACTGCCCTTTGCTGCAACGAGCTTAGGCTGGTCATTGAAGCTCAAATTGTCGTCAAGGAGCAGTTCCAGATCAACGACACAACTTTTACGCTATAGGTCAAAACCGTTAACGGCGGACAGGTAGAGAAGCGGTTTGCATTTTCTACAAAACGTTGCGATGGCGCATTTGTCGTTATGCAGCTCTAATCCATTCAGATAGCACCATCAAGGGTTGCTTGAAGGCGGCACGGTTTGACTGCGGTTCGGAAGGAACAGCTTCGCATCGTCCGCGTAGAGAAGGTCGTCAATGAATATAATGAACAGCAGTGGATCAAGATTGATTCCCTGTGGTATTCCGGAAGTAGCGTGGATATGGACCCCATTTTCACTTGATACTAAGATAGGATCAAAACCAGGTCAGCATTTGCGTAAGCCATCTTTACCATAGCTTGCAAATGCCATCTTTACCATGGCTAACACCGACCTGCAACAACTCACCAACCAACGGGCCTTCGATTATTCAATCCACCTGCCGAAACATTTCCCTGGTACTATTGTACTCCTGCCATAGACTGCCATAGATCTTTTCAGCGATAGTACTCGGACTGCCCTTGAATACGACACCTCCTAAGACTCCCACATATTCAGCTCCTTGACGGCATTCCTTCATCGCCGGCAACAGTTTTTTGCTGATGGATTTCGGGACACTCCGGAATCAGTGGAAACGAGATTCCGCTCCATCAAGCGGAGGAGCATCGCATCTTGGGGATGATCCTGACTTCAGCCGCATCAAACGAGTTCTTTCCCGCCTTCGCATCGGTCACAGACGCCTGACATACCTTTTATTTCTTCTCCCTTCTTTCCTCCTTTCTTCCGGGCCTACCGTTTCTGGCCCTCCGTGACTTGTTTTAACCAGTCCGTAGTTAGAGAGTCAGTTCTGCGTAAGGGGAGTCAGTGTGAATGGGATTTGAACCCCGGTCCAGCCGTGTGAAGGCCGGCGCCACCATTGCCTCTGCCGCCGGACCGCGATAAAAACGCGACCAAAGCACTATACTAACAGTCTAGGCGAGATTTTTGTATCGGTTTAACCCGATACCTGGTGGTACACGGGATTGATTTGTACCTTGCCGATAAAATGAGACAATTATTTTCGTACATTAAACTCCACAAACAGACGACGAGGTGGACATTCTATGGTGAAAGAATTCGTGATGACTCAGGAACATCCGCACCGTCGCACCGTCCTTGATCGTGTTGCACGATAAGAAACTATATGTTCTGGTTCTGTTGTTAATGTTCGATTACATAGATTGATGTGCTCGAACATTTGTGCTTGCTTAAATGATACCAAACCACAATCGGAGTCCAGATCGGACAAGCTGCATGGGTTCTTAGTGGGCTGAATGTCCTACGTCATAGGGTTGAGCGGTGATCGCATCCCTGAACTCTTTCTGGAATGTGAATTCTACTGATCAACAAGCTTAGTCCACAGGTTAAACGCACAAATTGGTTGACCTTGGTTCGTTGCTCCGGTTGTTGGCAAAATGATTGGAACGTTTTTTTTTCGCACGTTCCGTGATATCGATAACTGAAAAAGTCCCTCCGCTCGGAAAGACATGTAGCGCTGCGAGTTATCTACATTTGCGAGTCATTGACAGGAGCAGTTTGCAGTTGTACGAAAACAGAGTAAATGATGTTTGTTGGAATTTATCATGATGTAGCCCAGGACGGTCCATTAGGTTCGGTATAAAGTGTGAAGGAAATTACAAATACCTCATATTTGTGTTACAGAGCGCTCCGAAGAACGTTTGGTTTGTTTCGCAAAAAAAAAGTTTCACTCTAGTAGAGTGCAATGAAGGGTAAGCTTAATGTAGTTTGGAATACTCCAACGGCATAACAATAATGTTTGTGCGCCTTCCGCAGCTTGTTTGCTCCTGATTGCCTTCCTGGCTTTATCCCTTGTTGATCAATCATGCGCTGTAGCCCAGCCCAGAAACGAACCACTTTGTTTGCCAGATGATGACTTCTTCGCCCCCGGTCCAGAGTGCTACAACTTTTATGAATGTCGGAATGGGGTGCTAGAAATGTTGGACTGTCCACCTGGAATGTTGTTTGATCGTACCATATTATGGTGTAATTGGGAGGAGGATGTGCAATGCGAGGTAAATTTCTGACATCTTTTTTTGTAGTTGCAAGAGTTTGTAGTTTTGTTTTGGTTTCTTTGGCTACGATTATGCATTCACAGGATGAGCAGACGACAATCATAACGGAGGCACCGACCACGGTAGCTCCAACAGCACCCCCAACGACATCAACTCCATCGAATACGTTTATGCCGGACACTGAAGGCGCTTTGCCGATACTGTTCCCCGGATCAGAGTGTCCACCCGATATTCGGGCGTTTCTGGTACATGCAACCGAGTGTCGTCGGTATTCCTACTGCTTGTACGGCATAGAATATCCACAGATATGTCCGTTTCTGCAAACATTCAATTATGTCGTCGGCCATTGTGTGCCGCGGGACCCAATGTACTGCTTTCCTGGAAGCGTCGCATAGGTTTAAGCGCAGAAGAAATATTTAAACAAAAAAAAAACACATACAGTGAGGTTGTTGAAAAAAAGTATTGTAATAAATTGTATATCATAATGAATTATTCCATTGTACGATCAGAGATGAGAATGAATGATTGATTAATAAAACTAAATCGTTCCCTGAGCTTATATTTGGGCGTGCAGTTCCATGAGCTTATATTAGGAAGGTCTGAGTATCGGAGCGGTCCAGTGGCCGAAGCGACAGAGGCGCCGGTCTTTACAAGGTAGGACCCGGGTGTTTTTTATGTTTCTCATTGCAATAATATCTGATTTTAGTCTATCAAGTTGATGTGTTGTAGATAGCCTTGGTTGGAATCCAAATTGGCACTTGGGAATGATGTTGAAACGGTTAGTGTGTTTTCTTAGCTTAATTGCAACGAGTTTTTCGAAAAAATTTCCAAGGCAGCTTAGAAGGCTAATAGGTCTATAGTTAGCTGCTAAAGTGCTATCTTTCCCAGGCTTTATGATGGCAGCAACTTTGGATAATTTTCAATTACTTGGAAAATAGCCTAGCTTAAGGCAACTGTTGAAAATTACGTTTAAATATATTATGACGTTTCTGGGAAGTTTTTTTATTGCTCTGTTGTTTATACTATCCAAACCAGTAGATTTTTTTGATTTAAGATTTTTTAAGATGTGAAAAATTTCTTTTGGCTTGATAAGTTCTCTAGGGACAAAAACAGAGGTAAAATGATTAAGAAAATTATTGACGGTATTATTCACTTGGTTTTCTTCAGTGCTAAAGTTGTTAAATGTTGTGTGGTGAGCTTGTAGGAAATGTGATTTTAAAAGACTCACATTTTTCAGCAGCAGTGAGCAATAATTTCCCATCTTGTTTTAATGTCGGAATGGATTTGGGTTGATTTTTTATAATTCTTACAAATTTCCACACTTTGTTTTGGTTAGTATGGCCGTTCATTGAATTAAGATTATTCGACCATGCTGTATTCCGAACCTGATTTAGCTGTGTTTTTATTTCATTTGACAGTTGCATGTAAATGGATTTAAAGGTTGAGTTTTGTCTTTGTCTTTGTAATTTTTTCCTATACATGTTTCGTATTTTGATAAGGCAAAGGATTGAATCAGGTATGATTATATTGTATTTCCTTGGTGTTTTTTTGGGCACTGCAAGATCATGAGCTCCTCTGTTACTTTTCCAATCATATTGTCTATTTGTGTGTGACAGTGTATGTTTACTTCCCTCTTATTGATTGAGTTTTTAAGGTGGGTTTTAAAAGTATTCCAATCTGCATTTGAATAATTGTATATCTGAGCTCCGGAAATAGCAGTCATGGAAAGGTTTTCGATTGTAAAGCGTACGAGTAAATGGTCTGAGGTAAAATCTACCGATGTCAATGGGTTTGATATATTGTGTTTATTATTTGTAATTATAATGTCTATTGTGGAAGGATTAGATTGGGTGTTTACTGGGAAATATGTTGGTGAGTCTGGGTGAAATATGGAAAATTGTCCTTTTTGCAATTCATCAAAGAGGATTTTTCCAGCTCGATTGGCACACACGATTGGAACACAATTCCATAGTCTATGGCGTGCGTTCAGTTCTCCACAAATAAAGAAACTATTTCTCATGTTTGTAAGTTTTCAATGTTGCTTTTAAATTTAACCATATCCGTATTGGCTCCCGGGTGATATGTTCCGATAATTGATAATGGAATGTTGTTATGTCGGATTTCAAGACCTATTGCTTCGATTATTTTCAGATTAAAAGCTGGAAGTAATTTATGACTTAAACTGCTTTTAACCAGTACCATTATACCGCCTTTAGCTCCATTTGCTCTGTCAATTCTGTAAGTTCTATAGTTAGTCACATTGAATGTTTGACCAGGTTTGAGAAAAGTTTCACATACAGTCATAATGTCTATTTTGTTTTTGTTCAAATAATGAATAAGCTCAAGTTTTTTGTTTGAAATGCTGTTAGCATTCCAGTAGGAAACTATTAAATGGTCACGGAAAACAATACTTTTGTACAATTTTGAAAACCACTAGAATCTGGTCTTCTTTTTTGGAACAGTTCCTCAAACATGAGAAAGTTTCTTTTACTATTTCGACAATTTCGTCTGGGTTGAAAAGGTCATTTTTGTTTTCTGCTGTTGCTTTGGCGAATGAACTGTAATTTGGTTGCTGGGTTTGAAACATGTTAGTGTTTGTGTTGGCTGTCTAGGATCGGGATGGTTGAACGGAGGGAAGGTGGGGGAAATTACCGTTTAAAATTGGTGCCTGTTTCGAAGCCACTGTTGACCTGGTCTTATCTATTCCTGCCGTCGTTTTGTTCATGCGAATTGGACATCCAAAATAATTCGCCGTATGGTTTCCTCCGCAGTTAGCACATTTTAATTTGTGCGTTGGTATAACTCCATCCGTCGAGCTCTTTGAAACTGGGCAGTCTGTAGAACCGTGATGTAACAATTTACTGCTCCATGGCCGAACCGTTGGCAGTTCTTGCACTGCATTATCATGCTACTGTTTGAAAAGTAGCTCCATTTCACTACTTCGTGTTCGAGCGCTTTGATGGTCTGTAACACATTCATATCCTTTTTTGAAATGCAGTAGATATACCGCTTGGTCGTCATAACGTTTCTTTTTTATACCCAGCTTCTTGATGGATACAGGTGTGATATTTTCGTCTTTCAGTATGCGTGTGATCTCTTCCAGGGGCATGTCGGTCAAGCCTAGTAACACCACTTTTGTTGTTTTCTCCTCATCTAGTTGATACGTGTGAAACGCAGGCTGCAATCACTTTTTTGTGCACGTCGCCTACGTTTGAACTGGTTACAACGATTGGTGGTGGTAATCTGGTCGTCCTTGTGGTAGTGGATGCGGGATTGGTGGCGATCTCCTGGTCTTCGATCGTTTGTAAAATATCGAACGAATTTTGTTCGGACGTTCTTCCAGATTTCGGCAGATTTCCAGTGTCCACTGAGTTGTGAAATGTACTAAGAGGGACAGCAGCACGCCTCTTGGTGATTAAATGTTTCCTTCGACCCATTTCTGGGCGAGGTGTGTCACGTGTTCCACTGCGTAAGTGCATTGTTGTGTAAGTGTGTTTCCGTCTATAGCTCCCGTAAAAAACGTCTGTTCGCTATCGAGTCTAGATCGGTACTGGAACTCATGATCTCAAAAGCATTCAAAGTTCAAAAGCACACAAGTTAAAAGCAAAGTATTTAGTGTGAAATAGTTTTGTGCAACTGGTTGACCGCTTTTAATATTTGCGTGTATCTTGTGGACTCCATCACAACAGCGTATAATTAATAGAAATGAATCAGTTCAATGAAAGTTAGAGCCTTGCCTTGCCGTCACGAATCCTTTGTAGGCTGCACCGGAGTTCTTCAAGGAAGTGTTCGCAGTTCTCTTTTATTTGTGTTATTTGCCAACGTTTGTACTTCCATCCTCCTTCCTGCCCAGGTTGGAAAGCAGAAATTCCACAAATCTACCTGGGCTTAAAAACTAGCTGTTATGCTCTTTAAATTGGCCCAAGTTCCTTCTCGCGTGGATGCCATACAAATGGCCTATTGCTCTTTCCTGGTAAGTGTTGTGTTTATCTTCTGTAAAGGAACTGTCTCTAAGGGTTTGTAGCTTGACGAGAATCATGAGATCTTATTGTAAGGCTTTTGTCGGAAAAACCGCGATCCTCTCTGCCTGAAGATCGTGTATTGCTTGTTGGGGTCGATCATCCCTAAAATTCACGAGACGCAGCTGTCAGTGATTGATCTCGAAAATGGCACTTTGAACTGAAGACGAGTTTAATAATGCATAGAACAAACGAATACAAATTTGAATTTGTGTTAAAAAAACTAAGCACATATTGTCATTTTTAAAATGATTCTTAGACTTCCTGAGATAACCGTCTCTCAATAGCACGTTCAATTTATGTTAAAATTTCAAACCGTTCGTCTTTGTCAATTACATTAGCAATAGAGTTACACAGTCACATTGGTATAGTTTTATTCACATCAGCATTTACCAAGAACACATTCCTTGGCTACCGGATCGAAATGTTTAAACATTTGACAAACTTGTACCCTGGAAATACCGTTCAGGCAGTAGATGAACTTCTTGCAGTTGGTGGGATGAGCTAAAACTTCACTTCCTGTTTCTGGACAGCCATACGGATCTTGGTATATTGCCTGAAAATTAAGTTGTTGGTTACAAATTGCTACCGTTCTATCAACGACTCAAACTCCACCATACCTGACATTTAGCATTCTCGGGCAAATCACAGATGGAACTAGCCGTATTCCACACTAATCCGTTTGGACATTGCATAAGCAAAGGATTGCCATGATAGCACAAAATGTAGGAAGCACAGTCGTCCACTTTCGGTAGGTACATCGGCACCACTGGATCGTCAACCGCTGGACAGGAGTGTGTTGTGGACGGCATCGCGGTTGTCTTTCCCTCTTCATCCGTTAGCGTCGTTTGGGAAGTCACTGTACTGGATTGCTCGAAATCGGGAGGCAATGGAATGGAGCCGCAATCCACATTTTCGGGAAAATCACACATATCTTGCTGAGTGTTAAATAACATGCCACTGGGACACCGACCAGTCCCCACTGGCATGCTATTCTGGCACAGTAAAAAGGAATCACAGGACAACGGGTTCATGACTGTGGCATCGTCTGGTTTTCCTCGACAAATTTCCATCGGATCGAACTCCTGTGCATCGACTTTTGGCGCCAGAAGTCCACACAGTACGACACTGGTAAGGCGCAGGAATCTGTACGATTTCATAGTGATTTCCCAACAGTTTCGGGCTCAGCGACAACGTTTGAACTGAAGTTTCGTTTCGAATGCTGCAGTTATTTAATATAGGTCATTTTGTCGTAGATTTTCATTGAGCTGTCTTGTATCGGGGTGGTGCAAACGTCCATCGGCCTGTCAACGGCAACGATTTTTTTCTGATGGTATCGAATCCATGTACTAGCTTGCCCTTGAATGTGACGTTTGTCGGTCCACTCGCCGAGGGTGATCGTCGTGAACTATCCTGGGCCATTGGGACCAACACTAATAGTCATGCCCAATGTGCCTAAACGGGTGTGTTGAAGGTATTTTTCAATGAATGAGACCATTGACCGAGTAAAAATAGATAACAGGTAAGTAAGACGGCGTGGCGTTTTATTTATTTCGCACCAGTCTTAGCTATCCTGTGTGTTGGTACGTCATCCTCGTGCTTCTTTTATCAGACACAGAAGAATCTTTTTGTCGGAAAGTGTTCAGGAAGGGTGATATGTTATCGATGAACGGGAGTCACACTTCCGTTTGTTGCTAGATTTAAGACGACTTTACTTTATCACAGCAGTCAACGGTTTTATGACTGGCGTTCGGAATTAGATAACCGAGTTTGCTTTTGGCGTGATAATGAGGAAACTTGTTTTTGTTCGCAAATTATACTTCCTCTGGGAACTGTTTGCCCATCAAATAAGGTGGTGTTATAGCAATAACTGGAGGATAGCACAGTAAAATAATAAATGCTTTCACTCAACTTTAGGGGTTTTCGCTTTAGTAAGCGCTATTGATGTTCCTTTGTTTTCCTTCCGAAATTTGTGATAAGGAGAAACTTACAACTAAAATTAGGACAGGAGCGTTTAAATGAATATATGCTAGACAGGAGAGTCGGTAGCGGTGTTCAACTTATTGGCGATGAAGACGCATAGAGCATTCAGGTGTCGATCACGGAGAGGTTTAAGGTCGAGTAAGGTGCAATTTACGCTAGCCAGCATCAAGTCGCGCTATTGGTCGAGTACCGGAGGGTCACCACAACTACTGATGCGTATACGAGTACCCTGAGTAGATCAATCAGTTGGTTGCCCCTGATGACATTGTCTAGTGGGCTGTAGTAATTCAATGTACGATCTGGTACAACCCCAATGTCACAAACGCAGTCTTTTTGATCGATTCAGTTTATGCTTAGGGGATCGGCTAATGGTGTTTGTGACACATTTTTCACAGAGACACAGAGCACCATAAGCATGAGGCTTGCCTAATCATTCCATCAAAGACACGTTTTGACATGCAGGCATCTACTTTGTCGCATAGAGAAGCAATGGTAGGCCCAAAGACCGAGGCTAGACTGTGAGCGGTATCAAGGATTTTGCAGCAGACAAAGCCTCTGCTGAAGAAATGTAGAAGTCGTCTGATCAGTTACAACAATATTTATTATTAAATTTTAAATTAGCACATTATGTGGGATAAAAAAGTGTCTAAAATTAAATGATAAAAACATAGAAATTGTGATAAAGGGAAAGTAAAGAAAGAACGATGTATATTGTGGTATAGATTTATTGATTTTGTCAGAATCAGCTGTTAGCGTAACTGTAGACGCCGCTTTGTACAGTTAGCTAAAGAGCGTGGAACACAGCGTTCGTTGACCGGGTCCCAATCGGTGAGGAACGGACATCGTTGAGTAGACGCCTTGCCATTCCGACAGTACAAGTACAGATCGCAATAAGTGGGATGACTTAAAAATGTGTTGTTTCTTTCGAAACAAAGTGCGTCAAGATCGATTGGGATAGGTTTTATCTGATTGACAAAAATAAGAATTCAAACATTATGCTGTGCAACCTGGAACTCCGCAAAAAGAAACATTTACCTTGCATTTCACAACTTCGACGGCATCACATTGGTTGCTTTCAGCGTTCCAGTGACTGCCCGGGGCACAGCGCATAAGGAATGGTTTCCGATTGAAGCACAAATAGTACTCCTCACAACTCGTGGGGCTTGCCGTGAAGGATATGTCGTTCGCTTGTGTTTGCTGACAAACATCTTGCGGGTCGGCTATACGATCATGCTCACATGCCACCTTTCTCGGATCGTCACAGTAGAGTTGGGCAGTGTTCCAGTATCTCCCAGCGGTACACTTTTGTAAGATTGGCTTACGATCAACACAGATGTAGTATTCCGAACAGTTGGTGGGACTCTTCACAAAGCTGGGAAAATCCGGATCGCCAGCTAGACAAAATGACTCCGGATCGGTTGCGTTACCCATGGGCGAATTCGTGGTGGGAGTTACAACTACTGTCGTTAATGGGCGCTCCGTAGATGTGACGGTTGACTCCGGCGGTGTGTAACTTTCACACTCAGACGCATCTGTACTACACACATCTTTGGAATGATAAAACATTCCTGAAGGGCACGAGGCGTGTATGGCAGAGTCTCCATTGCACTGGAAAAATTTGGTGCAATCTTCTGGATCGACCACGAAGGAATTGCTCCTGATACCGTCACACAACCCGTTCGGTGTGGGTTGTTGCGACTGAACTGGTAAGGAATTTATGGTAACAAACAGCCAAACCACTGAAAACCACTTACACTCCATGTTACTTCTGTTAACGGTACGATGCGAAACTAAAATGCTATATTGTTCGAGAAGCCTTAAATAAGAGAGACAAACCAGTTGAAAACAGATAAAACAAAACTAGGACACGATATCATAGTTTGTGAAACGTTGTTATCGATTGTACTACTTTCACTGGCGATGTTGAAGAGTTTCTAGAATAATATGTCCAAATGATTATCAGTACGTTTGAAAACTTTCTAAAACGGAGTCACTACGTCGCTACAATATACATAGTTTAAAAGGAAAAAGTAAATAAATAATTATCATGTATTATGAACGATTGTAAAATACATTTAATAACTTCCATTGAATTTTTCCAATTTAAACCCCATTGACACTATTAATGCAAACAATTTCGATGAATTTTGAGCGTTAAAATTGGGAAATTTCCCAATTGAGTTGAAATTGGGACATTATGAACCAATGTTGCCATGGAATTTTCTGTTTGACTTTTATCAATCATTTTATCATCTCACTAATCGCTATCGTTCGCTATCGAGCGTATCGCTAAGGTTGCTATCATGTCAACGGCCCTTTAGTTGAGCAGCATTTCCACAGTGTGCGCGTTGTTCTAAAACAGCTACTACGATGGCTATCTTGGAAACGAAGAGCTTTTGGAGAGCTTTTTATGGCACAGTTACAGGTTATCTCTTTCCTGCCGCATTGAGCGGTTCGACTGAAGTCAACTATAATCGAAAGGTTTCAAGTTCGGTCTTTTGGAACAATTTATTTTTTTACTGTTTGTTGCCGAAGTTCAAATGCGCGGTTCAACGGACGAATTTAGTACAAAGACATTTTGAAGGTGAGGGAAAAGGTGTCCTCGATGCATCTTTAAGACGTCTACTATTTCGGCCATTTCTTTTATTTTTTTCAAACGTTTTCGGAGGATACGAGGGACGGTCCGGAATTTGAACCACGATCCTGCCGTGTGAAGACCGGTGCCGCTATCGCCTCAGGAGTTGTTTTGTACGACATGATTGTTATAAAATCACATCCGGGTCGGACTATTCCGGGACGCATTCGGCATAAATAGACTACTCTGGTACGGGTAAGACAATAATGCCAGTTAAAGTCCTTTCGAATTTTTGATGTCAAGTATCAGTGTCAGAGCGCCGTAAACATTGACACAGTGGCATATTACGAACCTTACAATAAGGGCCGGTAACAGCACAGTTGGTGATATAGTAATAACATCAGTAGCATAATAATCGGGGTGGCCCGGTGCAAGAGGCGACAACGGCGCCGGTCTTCAGATGACAGGACCACCGGGGATCGAATCCCATCCGGGCTGTTCCCCTCGTGGTGAGAACCCGATTATCCAACTACGTGGTATTATTAAGTTCAGACGAAACAGAATAGCGTTTGAGGAGTTGATTTCGATGTGGAGGTGGTGGTGTGCATGAAGAAAACTTAAGGGTGAACAAGATAAAAAATATGCATAAAAAGTCATAGATCTTCGCGCGTAAACGTTTACTTTGACTACAGGTAACAGGCACATATGTTCGTGATGAGCATGATCAGGAAACAGAAAGAACAGAGACAATGACAATTACAAAAGTACAAAATTTGCATTTGCATTCCCGTTGTGGTAGTATCGATGGTTTATTTAAAAAATAAAATAAAAGCCCAATCAAAAAAGCAGTGTAACGTTTCGTCTGATCAGTTTAGGTAGTTGCAGGAGTGTGTTTTGGTATCCCAAACGAGACCATCGTCACAGCGCTTCAGCATGGATTTGCCCTTGTAGCAGAGATAGTAGTGGCGCTCACTCTTGGGATGCTTTACCCAGCGTGCTTGATCGTCCATGCAGCTCACTTTCTTCGGCACGAGCGTCGGCTCGTTCACCTCCCGGTAGGGTGTGAAGTTTTGACATCTGGATTCGGCGATTGTCGTGCACCAGTTGTTTACTGGATCCCAATGCAAGCCCGGGGCACAACTGTGCGGATGGAACTTGCCGTTGTAGCAATAGTAGTACCTGTGTAGGGGGGGGGGGGGGGGGTAAGGGTATCAGGTTAGTTGGCTAGTGTTGCAGTGCTTCATTGAGCAGCTTTCACTCACTTAGAACAGTCGAAACGATCGGCAACGAACACCAGCTTCAGTGGATCGTCCTTCTCCGGGCAGACGTGCTCCTGAAGGTCGCAGTTCGCCAAGCTGGGCAGTGTGCACTGGCTCTGGGCCGCATTGAAGTACAGACCCGGAGCACATCGCTGCAGAACGGCGGTGCCATCGAAACACAGCACGTACTGTGAGCAGCTACGACGGTGCGGTATGCTTAGGACACCTTCCGCCGGACAGTTGTACTCTGCGGACTGAAAGTCGTCCGGCACACTGGGGTGATTTACGTCCAGAATAATTTCATCACTCGGCGTCGGTTCGTACGGTGTGGTCTGCACGGTTGTGGGCAGCTTGGCTTTGCATGACACTAGCACTGCCGGTAGGCACAGCCGCCGGAAGTTATCCCAGTAGAGGCCGTTGGCGCACTCACCGTGCGACAGATACCCTCCGAGACAGATGCGATACCGGGTACAGCTGTACTGGTCGGCAAACGTGGCTCCGTTGCGTTTGCCGATGCACTCCTCATCGAATGCCAGAGTGACACTCAAAATACCGACGAACAAGGTCGCGGCTAGCGAGTTCATGATTGGCACGACAGACCAGCACAATTGTTTAGCGTGAAAAGTTCAGCAATCGTTCTACAACTGACACTCTACCCTTTTCGGTTTGGTGGTTTTGGCTGGTTGGTGTCCGGCTCAGCTTTGTGGAACGCAATGATACATTTCACTTTTAAGGAATTGGTTTTTATTTCCCGCAACGTGTCTTTCCTGCGGAGCGCTGGAGGGTATGGAGCGGTTGGGGGCGTGCTGTACCTGTGGCAAGGTACAGGCCTAAGTGACAGTGTGTAGCATAAATTGGAAAGCTCGGTTAACATACTTATCGGTTCTGTATCGGAACCGTAGTTATCGATTCCCGCATCAGCCCGATACCACGCGAAAAGCGCTCGAGTGTCTGTCACGCCCCGTAGAGTCTGCTTTGAAAATGCATTTTTTGCGCTGCTTTCGCGCGCGCCCGATAAATTTTCAACGCAAAGATGTTTTCGTTTTCGGCCGGCGTAATGTAAAACAAAAGGTTTCCATTTTTTTCCCTCCAGCTGCAATAGCGAAGGTGATGCACTTTTTGTTGCGCTGATTATTATTATCGCGTGTGTGTCCATTTTCAGATGGTTATTATTACATGTTTGACTCCAATATTGGTGCTATCGCATGCGAACTATTTCAACGCCCTTTTGTTATTTTTGTCTTGTGGACTGTAAAGTTAAGCCAGGAGAATGTTTGGGGCATCGATTGTTGCTATTCCTTTCGGCGGTTAATAAGACGCTCCTAATATTCCGAATGTGTTCGATGTTTCGCGATAAGGCGAAATATCAGGGAGGAAATGCCTTGTTTTGTTTCGTGAATTTTTGTTTTTTTTTGGCATTTGTATTTCGTCAGCACATACGGTGCTGGCAATACGGCTTCGAGCCGTCATAGTAAATAAATAATAATCTCGTTATCACGGGTCGCCGATACAATATATCGAAAGGAACTTACCTAGCAATTATACGAAGCTGTTTTAAAACTAGCTTTTTAACACTAAGCGCCATACATAGCTCTTGAAATACGTTTGCAATAAAATCGATTCCTCGATCTGTTCATATTAAGTGCGGTACTCCTTATTTTAATATAATCTTTTCCATAAGTACTTTAGGTACTCTGTCAGTAGATCGTTTATACGAATTGGGAGTGATTGTTGTAAAACTTTGTAAGAGCTAAAGTAGGGTCAAAAGATCAGTAACTGCATAGTTCGTTCTATTCAATCAAATAATCGAACGATCTGCATTCATCAAAATGCCTTACTATAGTTCGATAGGTCTATTCACAAGGTCTGGTTGTAGATGCGACAGCGGTGCCGGTCTTACCACGACAGGACCGGGGTTCAAATACCTTCTGGGCCGTTACACCTGAGTGGGGACCTTTTGGACTGACTATCCAACTATACGGTAACAATAAGTCTAGTAATCCAGTAATGGCAGGCATGACTTTAAGTGATCGTTAGGCCAAGAAAGAAGAAGAAGAAGATTCATCAGGAGCGAGCTGTGTATATGCAGGTCAAGCTAGTACTGGGCTACATAAACATTTTTTTAATTAAAGACAGATGGTTTTTTGAATATTACATGATTTGGCATATATTTGAAGGTACTTAAGATTGTGCCAAATGACTTTCTTAGGCTTCAAAGCATTCGTTTTAATGTTTCAGAAGTTTTGGAATTATTACCAACACCTACGTTGTTATATTAGGCTAGACCAAAGATGACTTATAAGTTCCATTGCGGTTGGCTTTTAACATATCAACGGGATATGGGTATTATGTTGTTAGTATTACAAAGGACCTTAAGATATACGGCCTGGTCGTTATTATGAGATTAAAATAAAAATTACACGTTACCTGCTTGCCGGAGGCTTTGACAGTGACAGAGTACGTCTCGGAATTAAAGTATTAGTTGACGGAAACGATTTTGAGGTAGTAGAGGAGTTATGCTACCTTGGTACGATCTTAATTTCGGACAACAACGTAAGCAACAAAATCCAAAGGTGCATTATTCAGGGGAATCATGCCTACTACGGGCTCCACAGACTCTTGAGATCCAGAAGACTCCTCCAACGCACGAAATGCGCCATATATCGCGCACTGGTACTGCCGGTAGTCCTGTAAGGGCACCAGTCCTGGACTATGCTCTATCAGGAAGGTGTTCGCCAGCTACCAGTCCGGCACGAGGCATACAAGAGCACAGGGAGCTCGTTGGCTGGATCAAGTGTAGTCAGACCTGCGGGAGATCGGATGCAGCCGGGGGAAGAGGAGTGCAGCCATGGATCGGGTTTCCGGGAAAAGAATTAGACACCAGGCCACGTCTTTAAGACGTGGACCTTTCGGAACGTAGAGCTTCGAAATAACTAGGGTTAGGCAAGTTTGCCTTTAATGCTAGGTAAACCAGAAAAAATATCTAACTGTGAGCCGTCAAAAAACTGACAATCAGATCTTGGAGGGTATGGCCCAAATGGCTTGACAATGCCGGTTTTGGGTTTAAAATGCTTGTGAGTTTATTAACGAAAAGCCTGTCTTATATACAAAAAACAATCCCAAAAATTTGGTTGTTAGAATGAGATGGAAATGTTCTAAAGCGGTAGAACCTCGATTATCTGTTTACGTTAGAACGTGTAAGATCGTGTGGGCGATCCTTCTTTTTATTATGACCATGGATAATGAGATCGCGCATCGTGCATTTATGACACAACCTGATACGTTATCATAATTTATCATAATTTAGTATTTTAAGGGGTTTATTCAGGAAAAAAATCTTATTTTGTTTTCGTCATCTCTTATAATTTTACAAAAAATGGCAGACTTCTTACGGGCGGAAGGACAATAGAGGATCTGACATAAATCTCTGGCAAAAGGTTCGATACAGTGATCTGCCAGTCCTTGCTGTTCTCTATAAGTTTCTACGTTAGTCAACAGCAGCATGGATTCATGCCTACCCCCACCAACCTTTGTTGTTTGTCTCTACGGTAATCATCCACCTCGATAACGGTCAACAAGCCGACGCTATCTATCCAGACATTAAATCTGCGTTCAACAGTTTCCCTCATTCCCTACTCCTTGCCAAATTCCTCAAACTCGGCATTTCCCCTAAAATCCTGGAATGGCTAGAATCCTATCTCCTGAACCGCTCCTACTGCGTTAAACTTGACTCTAGTGCTTTACACGAGCTTCCTTGGTCATCTGGCGTTCCGCAAGGCCGCGCCCGCAGCCCCCTCTTTTTTATCCTCTTCATCAATGACCTAAGCTACCTTCTTCCCCCAAACTCCCGTCTAATGTACGATGACGATGTGAAAATTTACCTACATAAAACGCACCCCGTGACTCCAAATTCCTACAACAACTGCAAGATTCCTTCTCTCTCTCTTTGTTGCTCTTCCAACTGCCTCTCCCTAAGCCTCGAGAAGTGTTCCGCCATCTCCTTCTCTTGATCCCCCAATCCTATAAAATAGTGATATATGAAATCCGTAAATTTTCCGATGATATCACTGACCCCTTATGTCTGAAGTCACTTTACTGTAGCTTGGTGCAATCCATCCTTGATTACGGGAGCATCATCTGATGCCCCAGATGACTTCAGTTTGGATCGCCAAGTAGGAACAAATGATGGAACGCTATTTCATCAGACTAGCTACGGCTCTTGATCTCCTCAACCGGATAGGCCTATACGTCCACAACCGATCACTGCGTCCCAATGCTTCGCTAGCTATCGTGTCCCGGCATACGTGCTTCGGTCCTACTCTTTGTATGTCTGCGCAGTTTCAATAAGTAAATAAGTTGTTAAGTTGAGTAAAAGATAAGTTAGAATTATCAGCTACTTATCGCGGTATTTGCTGGTTTAAGTGTTTTAGTTAAGTGGTTAAAGTGTTTTAAGAACAGCTTTGTCAATCGGTGATAGCGCGTCAGCTGCTCCATTTTCACAGCCTTTCTTATTATGCATTGTGAATGAAAGTTCTTCAAGAGTGATCTTGAACTTTTGTACTAAGTCTGCTATATGGGGCTTGTGGTTGGTATAACCCGGCCTCCTTTTCACAATTAAATCCAGCTAAATAACTACAGTCACCGGACATGAAAAACATGACTGAGAATTCAATTTCAATCTCATGGGTAATCTAGTCATTTGAAGTTGTCCTTGAGAAGTAATGAGATGGAGTTTTATTCCAGTTCACACTGGTAATATAATAATAGCTAATAATAGTGAGTAAGGGAGTTTTATTCCAGTTCACACTGGTAATATCCATACGTCCAAAGGCTGATAAAAAGGATCGGCCTGGCCGTATGACTAGGTTTGTAATTTAGAAATCCTCAAATTTTCAAAACTTGAGCATAGCAGCTATAATGACGAATAACAATGCTACAAATACAGTGCTCCTGCTACTGCTGCTGCTGCTGGTGCTATCGATAAAGGAAAAAATCCACCGATACGTGCTACTTATCGTTCGGCATCATACTTTGTTATCGCGCCTGTTTACAGGACTCGACGCACGATACGTCATATGAAGTGTTTCGCGATATTCGATCCCCAAGGTAATTTCTAGAATAATAACAATGGTTGATCAGAAGAAAAAACCCGGTGTCTGGAAGCCAGACGAGGATTACGCATTTCCGTGGAGGTATAAATCAACTGGGACCTAGCATTCCCCCTCCCTCCTAACCGAGGCCCGTCTGTCTGGAGCGTTTGTAGCGGGAGCATAACTTTGTCATCATCCAATTAAAAACTGCGCCAAATACTGCTCTGGCTGACAGCCGTTTATGGCCGCTTGAGGGGTTAACTGTGTGTTTTTTTTTCGTCTGCCAACCTCTGGCTCACAAAACACCGGCCCGGGCGGCGTAGTGATATGCCGTCGTTATCATCGTGCCCGCCGTATCGACCGTTGTCTGGAGTGTCACGGATTAAAATCATTCCCACAGGGCCCAACACGATGCAGACGGTGCTTGTGTAAATTTTGCAGTCCGTGACGTAATATTGACCAGAGTATGTAATTCTCGGGAATATTTTACACCGAACCATAATTCGTGTGTGTCTACAGATTGTGGGAAAAAAGGAGGTGACACCTGAGCGACTGTGCCAGACAGCGTTGTAAATAAAGGCAGAAACCGCATCAACAATGTGTCTGGGGGGGTGGGCAATCAAGTTATTACGGGAGGTTACGTCCGAGGCTCATTGTTAGGGTTAAGGCATCACATTTGAGATATCGAATGTGGAAGCACGTGAGAATTGATTAAATGTGGTCGTTGTGATAGATGTGGTATTTTTGGACATTATATGCAGCCGGGCTAAACCCTCCTCCCATATGCGACGCTGACGTTCCTGCCAGCCAGCCAGTCAAATTAAGGAAACCAGAAATGGCAGGCCAAGCCTTCTAGATGAGAGCGGCAAAAAAGAAGAAGTGCAAGAAAACATACCAGATAACACTTATCTGAAAGTGGACTGTGGCCATAACATTATGAATTCCACGAACATGAGCAATTAGGAGGTTCCATTGCATTAGAAATATTTTACATTAAAGATCTGTTTGATTGACGAGTGATATACTGCCTGAGGTTCAGGCAGTGGCGGATTTTGTCCCTTGGAGGTCTTACGAGGAATAGGATTTCGGACATTCCCTACCCCATCGATTCTGCTGATCGGAGATGAGGTTTTGGTGCGTTTGGGGTCCTTGCGAGCTCGAGGCCTTTCGCGGCCACTTAAGCCTTCAAACGCCAAATAAGATGCACGGACAAGTTTGCTTTAACAGATGCTTGTTTTATTGAATAACTGGAAAGGCGCTGCATGACTACAACTGCGTTCAACACTTCTTAGGATCGCCAAATGCACACAGCTTAATGTCTGCGTAGAAGACTTGGTTCTTTCCACAGGACTGGATGTTTGGTTTGCCCAGCACACAGATGACGAACTTGTTGCAGTTACCGGGATGAGCAATCATATCGATGATCACACCCTTGCACATACCCTTCAGCTCGTTTTCCGTTGGTTCCGGTCCAGGTGCGCTCGTTGCCGTTTCGGTCGTGGTTTCACCTTCACCGATCGTGCACGCTACATTGGCCTCGTAGTCGCACACGCCTCGCGCAGAATCGAAGATGGTTCCGCTCGGCACACAGGTAGCTTCAGCAGTCTCGGTCTCACCCTGACAGGTGACAAAGTTGGCGCAGGTGGTCAGGGATGGAAGTATGGTGCCATCGGGTTGTCCGGCACAGCGGTCACCGGCGGCTGAGGCAGTAGTCGTTGCTGGTGCCTCCGTAGCGGGTGCTTCGGTGGAGGAGCTTTCGTTCGAGTTTTCCTTCGATCCGGAATCTTCCTTAGACTTTTCCTTGGACTTTTCCTTCGACGATTCCTTCGACGATTCCTTCGACGATTCCTTGCTCTTGCCGGCCGAGGCGGCCGAACAGAGAACGACTAGCACGAGGAGAATGCACAGCTTTTTGTTCATCGTGATGAGATTCGGGTATGGTACGATGGGCCACCTTAATTAAGCTTAAATACCGTTTGTCCCACGGCGCTGCGGAGATAATGGACCAGACAAAATCAACAGCTCGCCTGTCTGGCGGTGACAAGGATGCAATAAACAAAAGTTTGTTGTCTGTTTTTTCTGATGATAATGTTTCTTATTACAAACAGCACACGGTGCATTTGTTATTGTTTTATTCGGGAACAAGGAACAGATACCACGAAGCATTCGGTTAGCGAACGTACGTAGTAGCGCGGAGGTACGCGTCAATCCAAGCTTCGCTAGCCACACACGTCACCGGATCACCGTGACCGCAGGTTGCTAGTTCTGCAATGAAGATGGTATTTGACGGGCACTGCTGTACGTTCGGTTGACCCAGCACACAGATCACGTAGCGCGTGCAGTCAGTCGGATGCTCCAGCATGCCTACGGTAACGCCACGGCACAGATCAGTCGGTACGCTAGGGTCTAGCGGTGGACGGGTTGGTTCTTCCGTAGGCATCGGTGGCGCAGCGGTACTGTTTCCGGATGGTCCCGAATCACATTCCACATTTTCCGGGATATCGCACACTTCGCGGTCCCTGTCGAACAGGGTACCCTGCGGCTGGCAGGTGATTTCCTCTGCGATGTCTTCATTTTCACAGCGGAAGAAATTGCTGCAGTTGCGCGATGGTGCCAGCGATCCATCGGGACGGCCCGCACAAGCACCGCCCTCGTAGCACTGAACGTTCTCTGGATGGTCACACACCTCTCGCTGATAGTCGAACAGCGTACCGGCGGGCGCACAGGTGACTTCCTCGTTTTCGAGCTCATTCATGCAGATGATGAAGTTGGTGCAGTTGGTGGCAGGAATAAGCGTTCCGTTGTCTCGGCCAGTGCAACGATTTTCCTCCGTCCAGCAGGTCACAAACTCTGGATGATCACAAACTTCACGCTGATAGTCGTACATGGTACCTACTGGCAGGCAGGCGATCTCTACCTCCCGATCTCCTTGGCATTCCATGAAATTGGAGCAGTTGGCGGACGGGAACAGGGTGCCATCTGGTTGACCTTGGCAGCGGCCTCTGTCAGCCGATGAGTTGCGAGGCACAAAGTTGCCCTGTATCAGGAGCGGCTGCCGTTGGAAGGAAGCTAGTCCTGCACCGACAAGACAGCACAGGCCAGCGATTATGAGTAATTTTTCCATATCTAATTGTACGACGTTTCTTTTTGCGCTCGTACAAAAACTGATGGCAAATGGTAGCATGGGTGGAAGCTTTATAGGGCGATTCGCGCATCTTGCCGGTTAATCTGATCCTCATAAACCCTCATCGATTATCGAGGTACGAAGCGAGCAAGCCCCACCGGGGTTCGTAGTAGGATTCAGATAGTACCTGATATAGCGATTGCCGAGCTGAGAGAGTGTGATTAGATATCGTAGGTCGGGTGTTCGGACGCGACATTTGAGTGTTGGTGGCGATTACTCAAAACATATTCGGCAAAGTACAATAAAACGTAATTGGTACATGTTGAGGTTGTAACTCAATGTACAATTTTATTTTGTAGTTACTGCTAGCTTTAATCATGCTCGATCAGATTTTGTGTACTCCGGGAAGCAAGTACCTTCCAAACCAATATATGTTCTTCTTCTTCCTTGGCACTATAACCTCGAAAGGTCTCGGTCGGCCTTTTCTGGATTTCTGTGACTTAAGTTTACTCGCGCTAGGTAGTTATTCCTGCGAACACTTTATCAATACGCTTTACCATAATTTTAATTTACCAGCTTGCTACTTGGCTCGGATTACACCAGTTGATGCCTATTATTATGCCTACAGGCCTATCCCAACTAGATGAATGAACATCCTGTTGTAACGGTAATAACACACGTACAATATCAATACTTTGAATACAATTACTTAACGTATATTTCACGCATCCTGCTTCGGCGACCGCTGGCGATAGAAGAGAGAGATAAAACTTCGCATACACACACACCGAACCGAGTGACATTTGTCACTCGTCGGGTTGTGAAGCCTAGTACACAAGGCTGTGTACTAAGCACGGTTTCGACACAACCGTATCTCCACAACATCTCCCTCCTAATTCCGGCGGTAAGGCTCCATCCACTGCGGCGGTCTTCGAACCCTCGTAGATCGGCGTAGATGTTCCACCGGTGTTGTTGGTCCGCTATCGGCGGTTGCAAATCCCGGAGACATTGAGGTACTCCCCTCTGCTGGTGCCAACGATGACGAATACAATGGTGATGACGGAAGTACTGACGGAAACGATGACGACGGCGATATAGATGAGGATGACGATGATGATAACGGCGATGCTGTTTGATGATGCGGTATACAGGGCGATACTGATGATGATGCTGGCTTACACGCGTCTATACCCCAAGTGTCTAACAGCACGTCTAACATACGGGGTTTGTTCAAAACCGGCTGAGTATTATCATATCGTCTACGAAGTTGGTTTACGTGCGATCTTTGTAGCTTGTTATCTTCAGTAAGCACTTCATACATTACTCTTCCTAACTTCCCTTGAACTATGCCGCGCACCCATTTCCACTTGTTTCTAAAATACCTTTTTACATAGACCTGATCATTCATATTGTACACTTTTGATAGTATTGCGCAATTCGTTTCATTTATAACTGGCTCAGCTGGATGCCGTAATAATTCCATACAAGTCCGCATACGACGGCCTAACATAACCTCAGCTGGCGATTGATCGTTCTCTAGAAGTTTGTGTGGTGTACTTCGGTACGTTATTAGAAAAACATCTAAAGCTTCTTGTATCGTATTTTCTTCCCCTTCCAATTTGTTTAAAGCCCTTTTAAAGGTATCTACAAATCTTTCGGCCTGTCCGTTTGATTGGGGATGGAAGGGTGCAGTGCGCAGATGTTCTATACCATTAACTGTGCAGAATGTATTAAATTCTGCACCCGTGAACTGTGCCCCATTATCACTCACTAAGGTATTCGGCATTCCAAATCGAACAAATATCCCTCGTAAAATTTGAATAGTCGCACTAGACGTGATTGTTGGAGTCGCTACAATCTCCGGCCACTTAGAATAAGAATCAACAACTAACAGATAATGCATTCCTCCTATTGGTCCGGCAAAATCGACATGCACGCGCTGCCAGGGACCTTTAGCTGCTGGCCATGGGATTGGTATGCTATGAGCCATTGACTTAGCCGCACTTGCACAATTACTACAACGCTTTACTTTTTCTTCTATTTCGCGATCCAACCCGGGCCAATAAACGTAACTTCTCGCAAGGGCCTTCATTCTCTCAATGCCCGGGTGGCCTTTATGAAGCTGAGCTAAACACTTTAATCTTTGATCTCTTGGAATCACTAATCGATCGCCAAATAGTATGCATCCGTTAAAGGTGGATAGAGATTCGCTCCTAACTTGAAAACTTCTGAGTTCAGTATCCACCAGTTTCCTAGTCGGCCATCCGTTTTGAACGTAGTTCGCTACTTGTTCCAATTTAACGTCGTTACTGGTTCCACGCACAATATCTTCAAACGTAAGTGTCATTACTTCCGTGATACATCTAACTAGACATTGCACTTCTTTATCCGCATTAATACTTGCTACAACAAATTCCGGTTCTGGCCTTTCATGTCTATCTATTAAACGTGATAGAACGTCTGCGTTTCCGAATTTATCTGTCGGCACATATTCGATCTTAAAATCGTACATCAACAATGTCAAGGCCCAACGCTGTAGCCTATTCGCCGTATACACTGGAATACCATTGCGTGAACCAAAAATCCGTAATAACGGAGCGTGATCGGTCTGTAGTGTAAATTTCCGCCCGAAAATCATACGATGGAACTTCGTGACAGCAAATATAATAGCTAGGCCCTCTCGATCTGGTTGGCTGTAACCTTCTTCTGCTTTTGTCAGCGCTCGCGCTGCATGCTGCACTACTTTCACAGTTCCATCCGGCATTTTGTGGCTTATCGTAGCCCCTACTCCTACTGAAGACGCACTTCTCCCTCTATCATTGCCGTATCGCGACGCAAATTTATCAATTTCTGACAATCTTCCGTTAACTGGCCTAAAGTAACATCATTTCGCTCTTCTATTTTGCTTAACAGACGCATGCGTATATCCGCATCTCTCTCATCTTTGAGACCGCACACAAAAATCAAGCACTTCAACGCTTCCTCGGACAAACCTCCTAATTCAGCCTCAACAGTTGCTTTGTTAACACGGCACGCGAACATTACATGATCTTCTGTTGCACTTTTCGTTAGCTGTAAGCACTTGAAACGTTGACTCACTTTAGACTCCTGTGAGCCAAACAGCAGCTTCAAACTCCTCAGCGTGGTTGCAAAATCGAAATCATTCGCCTTCGCCGGCATAACGTAGCTGCAATACCGCTCGTGCTCGGCCATTCCGAGCTTCCGTAAAAGTAGCCGCACTCTCGCACCGTCGTCGAGTCTCTCCGCATCCTTCTCGAAAAGTGGTTCGTACCGCGCGTACCAACCGGCAAACGTGGCCCTTGCGTCCGGGTCATAGTTGAACTCTTTTATGCTTCCTGCCAGCAAATCCACGATTTGCTCGGAACTTACCGATTTCGGCTCGGTACGCACGGTCCGGAGGATCGTACTAATCAGCTGTTCCTGCTGCACCATAAATGCCTGTTGTTGGTTTACGAGCATTTCTTGTTGTTTTCTGAACAGCTCCTGAAGCCAATCGCCATTCGGTTGGCCGTTGACCTCCTCGTGCTGACGGTTTCGCGATGGCGTCTCGGCGTCCTGGTTCAAGCTCGTGACGCTTCTCGGTGCTGCACGTTATTTTCTCGTTGCTGGACTGGACTGTATTCGATATTTCTCGTTGCTGCACTTCGCAGATTCGTTTAACTTCTCGTCGCCACTGTTGTAACGGTAATAACACACGTACAATATCAATACTTTGAATACAATTACTTAACGTATATTTCACGCATCCTGCTTCGGCGACCGCTGGCGATAGAAGATAGAGATAAAACTCCGCATACACACACACCGCACCGAGTGACATTTGTCACTCGTCGGGTTGTGAAGCCTAGTACACAAGGCTGTGTACTAAGCACGGTTTCGACACAACCGTATCTCCACAACACATCCTGTGTGTGTTTTTGGCAGATTTAATCAGTGATGATATTGAAGCACCCAATCTGCTTAGTGCTGTGAACTATACTGCTCCGTTCAGGACTCTTAGACCTAGCTCAATATTCCGACAGACCTATTGCTAGACAGATCGAATGAACTGGGCAAGAGCCGCCTTAAGTTAAGAGTCTGTTCGTGTTCGGTGAGTTCCGTGAATCGCTGGACTTACTTTACTAAGACAAGCACCGCCAGATTGTATTGTAGAGACGAAATAACCGAAATAAATGAATAATGAATTTTGATGGATGGATTCAGCTAAGCATTGTAGAGTATGTGCGGTGAAATCAACTTATCGACTTGCTAAAGCAACGAGCTCGAAACCTCACAGTCCCAGATGCTTAAGGACCGCTCTACTGCTCTTAAGCTGTATAAGAACTGGGCATCCTACTTGCTAGTTGGTGTTTTTTTTCTGCAAAGGGCCTTGCGTGGTCCGTTGTATTTAAATTATAAACATAAACATAAAATAATTCACTCAATTACTCATGCTGCTTGTTATGCTTCAATTATTCTATTAAAACATAGGAAGAGGCGATCAGGGAAGCAGAGAATACACTCTTATACCATAGAAGTTTGAAGAAAAAATATGGTAGTAAATATTAAAGAAAGTTTTAAATTTATTGTCATAATTTGAAAGTAAGTTTTTACTTTACAGTTTTTCGTTTAGATGATTCATGGGAAGTCCTTTTTAATGAAAAGTAAATTAAATTCAACAGTCAAACAATAGTAGTGTCTCAGACACAAAATATGTTGAAACATCTTTCGGTTATTTATAATATAGTAAATCAATCATTTGAACTGTTTGCAGAATTGTTGGTAAGGTTAAGAGAGCCATCTATTTGCACTTTATTTTATTGGACTATCATAGCACATAGTTTCACACCAACGTTGTTTTGTGGGTCGCACAAAGAGTTGGGTAGTCATGTATGATGAGTTTAGTGGACGTACGATACGACTCGCTGGTAAACCTCAACCCAAGTTGGGCTAGCAACACAGGTGTTTGGATCACCGAAACCACACGTAGACAGCTCGGCGATAAAGATGAAATTATCCGGGCATCGTTGGATTGTGGGCTGACCCAAGACGCAGATCACGTACTGCGTGCAATCGTTTGGATGTTCGAGCATTCCCACGGTAACACCCCGACATATGTCGTTCGGCACGTTGACATCTAGTGGCGGACGCGTTGGTGCAACCGTAGATGTCGGGGGTCGATCCGTACTATTGCCATTCGATCCGGATTCCCAACACTTGACGTTGTCCGGATGGTCGCACACTTCTCGCTCCCAGTCGAAATGGGTTCCGTGCGGTTGGCAGGTGATTTCCTCGAAGATTGCTTCATCCTCACAGATGAAGAAATTGCTGCAGTTTCGCGACGGTGCCAGAGATCCGTCCGGACGGCCGGCACACATGTCACTTTCCCAGCACAGCACATTCTCAGGATAGTCGCACACTTCACGCTGAGGATCGAACAGAGTGCCAGCCGGCGCGCACGTTACCTCTTCGTTTTCCAGCTCGTTCATGCAGATAATAAAGTTGGAGCACGATTCCGCCGGAATGAGCGTTCCATTGGCCCGGCCCGTGCACCGGTTTTCCTGGCTGTAGCACGTCACAAACTCCGGATGATCACACACCTGGCGTTGTGTGATCAAAGAGCGTGCCCTCCGGAACACAGGCAATCTCCCGCTCACTGCCACCTTCACAGCGGATGAAGTTGGCACAGTTGGGCGCCGGGAAAAGGCTTCCCTCCGGTACGCTATCGCACCGATTGCGATTGATCGGGGGCCGTCCGGTGGATACCCATGGTGGGCGCCCGGTGGACACCCATGGTGGGCGTCCGTTTTCGTTTGATTCACTTGACGAGGACGAAGACGACGAAGAAGAGGACGAGGACGATTTTTGCAATGAGACGCTGACTAGGCAGCACAGCGTAAACGCCAGTATGGTCCAAAGTTTGTTCATCTTCACCCTTTTCCCTATATCACTGTTCCAGTTTAACCCTGATATTAATGAGGAACAGCATACACTCACGGTCCTATATAAGAAAAACGGCACGAAACGCATCGGTCGATCGTGGCGGCGTGGTTATTTATCAGAGGCAGAGATTAGGGGCAGTGATATATGACCCAGGAGAAACATATCGATTGACGGACGCGTAAAACACAAGAACCGTAATCCAGTGTAACGGTCACTGCAGAGTGGCAATCTGATTAGATATACATAGAAGCAGACTTTTAAACAGTGTCTGTAAGAAATGTAGTTGGTTATGCTGTAGAAAGTGTAATAACTTATTGGAATATTGGTTTACAAAAATTACATATGCATAGTGGTAAGAAGAGTCAGAAGAACACTGCTGTAAGGAATTGACTTTAATCCGATGTTCGTTAAATCAGTTCGCATAGTACATTGAATACTTGCAATCAACAACACATGACGTCACAGAAACAGAATGTTGGCTGGATGGTTGCGTTGTTATCGGGATTTTATTTATTGGTTGGCTGGCGATACGACGAAAGCGGTTCAGACGAGACGGTTTAACTGTTTCCTGGAACTCGATGTAAAGGTCTGTTGCTTAATCTGGTGATTCTGGTGGTGACGTAGAAGATAGCTTGGGCGATCAAACAATCGCTAGAAGCTCGCCACTGGAATGCGTAAAACAGTACACACCGGACACCAGTGCAGGAGGAACGCCTCGCGATTGTTAGAGTATCACGACACAAGATTGTACCTTGTGGCAATCGGTCGACACATGCGCTGGTAAGGTAAATCGATAGCATTGTTCACCAAACAGGACCCCATGCGTACTATTAAGGTGATGAAGTACTAGCTGCACATTCCACATTTTCGGGATCGTCACATACGCCCGACTGCGGATTGAACCACAATCCGCTCGGGCAGGTGTTTGGGTAAGCGACACCTTGATAGCAGGAGTAATAGCGTTCGCAAAGCGTATTGCTAGGAATCAGGGAGGAATCCGGCTGCCCGTAGCATATGTCTAGTGGATCCACTGTTGGAGGCGTTGGCACAGGGGTGGAAGTTGCCTGCTCACGATCACACTCCATATCGTATCGCGTTCCACAGCGCTGTAGAGTTTCGTCAAACCAGTAAAACAGCGGACAAGAGAGACGATACGCAATCTGATCGATACACTGGTAGTACCACTGGCAAGAGTCAGCGCTAGCTAAGTAGCGATAGTTGGGTACTCCGTCACATAAAGGTGATGGATCAGGGGCGGGCGCTTCTGGCAGTGTCGGCGGCTCGGCAAGATCACATTCCGATTCGTCTTTCGGTACACAGCGTTGGTGCTGCATCGAGAACCATTCACCGTTCGGGCAGATCTGTGGATAGGCGTTTCCACCGATGCAGCTGTAGTAGAGGTAGCACGCGTTTGGACTCGGAATGTAGCTCAGGTCTGGCACTGCTTGACAACGATCATCGTCCGCCAAGACGGACACCTGGGACACCAGTAAGAGCGGCAGTACAACCCTCAATAACGACCACATCGTACTTAACTTCACCTGCACTAAACAGATCCACTATCATTGGATGCCTATTTTATACACCGCCCGTGTCCTTGGTGGCCAATAAACCTCCAAAAGGAAGCGGCTCCGATAAGCCACAACCGGGATGGGCTGTTTATGTCGGGTCATAATGTGAGAGCAACATTTATTGAAAACATTCATAGGACAATGAATGATGGTTGAGTTTACAGGTGCCGAAAATTAGGCGGCAGCCTTCGGAGCCCGCACATTGCACACCACGTTCTCCGGCAGGTCGCAGAGCATCGTTTCCGGGTTGAAGAACAGCCCGCCGAGACAATTGCTCGGATACGCGCCCTCATTGAAGCAGATGTAGAAGCGGCTGCAGTCGTCAAGGCTCGGCACGTACGTTCCGTTGGGTAGTCCGTTGCACTGCTGGTTACCGGCCTCCGGTGGTCCGGTAGGTGGAACGGTTGGAGGGATAGTTGGGGTAGGGGGTGGAGTCGGAGGCGTGGGCACATTGCAGACCGCATTGGCTGGTGAAACGCACTCGCGCGAGACTTGATCGAACCACAAGCCGGGTGGACAGTACAGGATGTATCCGATGCTTCCCGAGCACACGTAGTATGCTTCGCAGCGCTGAGGACTGGGCACGTATTCACCGTCTTCCGAGTCGACGCACACGTTGGGGGTCGGTGTGGTCGGTGGTCCGTTCGGGCAGAAGACATCGATCGGATTACCACAGGCTTGCGTCTCCTGGTCGAACCATGTACCGTCGGGGCACAGGGTCGGGAAAGCGGTACCTTCCACGCACACATAGTACTGATTGCAGAACTGTGGGTTGATAACCATTTCACCGTCGTCTACGTTGCTGCAAATGCCTGGCGTCGGTCCTGGAGTCGACCCGGGCAAACCGGGGTTACTGCACTGTGCCTCCTCCTCCGGGATGCAGTCCTGCGTGGTTTCGTCGAAGAAGAATCCATTGCGACAGATCATCGGGAAGGGTGTACCGTTGAGGCAGTAGTAGAACAGCTGGCAAAACTGTGGGCTTTGAACGTAGGAAAAGTTGGGCCGTCCAAAGCAAAGGTTTGGCTCGGATGGACCAGGAGGCGCGGTAGGCGTTGGCGTCGGTTCCTCTATGTCGCACTCGACCTCGAACCGATTGCCACAACGGCCAAGCTCAATGCTGAACCAGTATCCGCGCGGGCAGGAGAGGCGATACGCGAAATTGTCTATGCATTGGTAGTAGAATTGGCACGAAGTGTTGCTCGGAAGGTAGGTGAAGTCGGGCAAATCCTCACACTCTGGGGACGGTGGTCTTGGTGGTGCTTCCGGGAGTTCTGGTGCCGGTTCGATGTCACAGTCGGCTTCGTCCTGAGGCACGCAGCGCTGCAACTCCATCGAGAACCAGAGATCTTCGGGACACGTGTATCCGTACGCCTGTCCATCGATGCAGGCGTAGTACAAGTAGCACGCTTGCGGGCTCCTCACGTAAGTGAGGTTAGGTACGCCGATACAGATCTCATTGTAAGCCTGGACGGAGCCCACCAGCAGCAGGCATCCAAGGATAGTCGTCGCCAACGCTGCACATGAAACATGGGTAACAGTTAAACTCAGTTCTAGTTTATGGATCATTTTGCACTACAACACCCCGGGTTGACATTATCACTTCCTTACCTTTCATTATCCAAGCACTTTGCTTTTATTCATTCAACGATGTACCATTTATCGTTTATATAGGAAAGCTTTCGGCAGACAATTGTGCGGCATCAGGGAGGTGCACGTTTCAGGTCGATCGCTTGATGCGAGTTATCTGTTATCTGCCAAAGCAAATTGATGGTACTTCCGACCGAACTGACCAGCTTTATGGTGGATGTGCCCATGAGGACAACCCAACGGCGTGAAGATAATTCAGGAAGGAAGTTGTAAAATGTCCAATGCCGCCACACGCGATACACTCGGCCTGCTTTGAAACTGACCCAGCGGCATATTCTTTCCAATTCGATACTCATTACGCGTTACGAAACGCGGCACAATTATAGCAGTGCATCAGTGACAATGATTAGACAAAACGGTTCGGTAATATGTCGCTGCTTCAGTTATTTCACGGGATGACCCTGTGGACAGGTGTTGTTGTCCAGCGAGAGTAGTGGTTGGAAAAAGACGATGTTAACTATGGTGTGACAGAGGTGTCAGTTCTACTCAGTAACAGGGTTGTGGATTGTTAGCACGCCTATGGAAGCGGTGTAACGAGTTTTACCATAGAAAGGGGATTATTTTTCCAACTAAATTATGTGTAATAACTTTGCGCGATATTAACAGATTCTCAAAATTACCAGGATAATAAACGTTACTAGTTGACAGAGCTACTACAATTGCTATCTATTCAGTGCAGAATTCTATCAAACTTGACGGGTTTTCATCCACGTTTTTGTGGTTATAAAACATTTTTTAAAGGGGTGGTCCGGTGGCCAAGGGAGGTAACGGCGCCGCTCTTCACAGGGCAGGACCGGGGTTCAATTCCCATCCAGATTGCCTCCCCGTACGTAGGGCTGATTACTTTACTACGGATAAAATTAAGTCACAGAAAGTCAGAAATGGCAGACCGAGACCTCTCGAGGTAGTAGTGCAAAGGAAGAAGAAAAAGAAAGTATTTTTTAATGAAATTATAATTGATTTATTCAAGTGGTGATTACTGTTATTAATATATTTGTTACACATTTTCTAAGAAAACTTACTTTTACAATTCCTTCGTATTGCTGAACGTAGATTTCTAGTTACGCAACCAAGGGCGAATGGTTAATCATGTGCTACAGTCATTATTTTCTATTTAAGGGGAAAAATTGTGAACGCTTAGAGGAAGAATAATTTAAGTTAAGAGAACAATAGTTTTTTTACATCTTAGAATGGAATATGTTAAAGCATCTAAAATATGAGTGAAGAGGTTCATTGTTGCAATTAACAGTGTGACGCTTTTTCAAAGTCAGGGTATCTCTAGGACGAGGGTATCGTGAAGGAACATATAAATAGGCAGAGAAGGTCTTAAGCATCAACGCCAACAGGTGTCGACGTGATTCATACGTCGGCATAATTGAAGAACCAAATCTGTGTTTGTGGGCGACTCGAGTAGATTGTCTTAGAATACATTCAATCCTAGTGGAACTCTCGGTAAAAATGGACCCCAAACGACATAGGCATACTCCAATATAAAATACACAAGGCTACAACAGTACAGTGTTCGAAGACAGCCTGTGTTCCTAAACTCACCAGTAATCCGAATGATGAAGTCTTTATGACATTGATGAGTGCTGCATGTTATCGAGTGTAACACTCTAGCCACGAATGGAACTTACACGGATATGGTAAGTTTGAGAAAAAAGAATAGTTAAATAAAATACAGCGACGGCATTTTTGTGCTTAACCAAACATGTTCTTGGTTAAACATGTTTGGGTCGTCAAACTTTTTCCAGGAAACTCGGTGCAGAGGTGCATTTCTCCAACCACGGTTGCATCTGAACTTCAACAGATTCGGTACTACCTGATCCAGACAACGAGCTCACTGTGCCTCGTGCCAAATGGGTCGCTGACAAGCACCTTCCTGATAATATCTTTATCTTCAAACGGCTCAGTGGTTAATAGTCTTTCTCCACACGCTTTGCTGCCAGAGCTAAACAACGTAGCTCAAGGACATCCTGTTGGAATGTCTAGGAATAGGCAGAATGAAACGCTGTGTTCTGGATTTAAAGATATCAGCAGTACATACATCTTGTTCAACACTCCAATCAATCCAACCAAGAGAAGAATCGAAACTGTGGAGATTTCGTAGCTCTTTAACATTGTCGCAAGTGGCTGCGGTCAAACAATAAATAACCTTTAGGTGTTTATTCTAGGTTGCGGCATAATAGCAACAAATTAGGCTTTGAACGGTGAGAAGATAATCACTTGGTGAAGATTCCTTAAACAACATGACTTCCTTGGTACAACCGTACATCATTTCTTGAACAGTTTTTTTTTATTACCTGCGTAATAAGCAAAGTGTATGTTAAATCTGAAAATATTTTATCAAAAGGACTCACTTGCGATGTGCCAAATGAAAAGAATTAGCACTCATGATTGTTTTTAAATGCCGATCGATCTTTACACTAGCAAGATCGCCTGACGATCGTCCCAAATTCAAATTTAAAATAGGCAAAATAGACACGCAATGCTCTATAAAGCCGAAACCAATCCATGGCTTAAGTATATTTCAATGAACAGGCGCACAACGAATAAAAAATCTCCTCCAGCTTGCTGGCTATTTCTTCGCACACACAGCCTTAGTGGGAAGATCGCACTGGGCCGTTTTGCTGTTCCACAGGGAGTTGCTCGGACAGCTCATCAGGATCGGTTGCAGCCCAATGCAGATGTAGTACTGGCTGCAGTCGTTGTAGTTGGGGTAAAATATTTCACTGCCGTAACAATCTACCGAAAGGGAAATGGGAAAGCCGTAGGGCAGTGTTTAGTTTGTAGATTATGCGCTGGCGCATCCGAATCAGCATTTCCCTTACCCGGAGTGCTTGATATCGTCGTTGTTTCTGCGGATGGGGTCGACGTTTCCGGTGCTGCTGGATTGGGCAGATTGGTGCAGTCGGTGTTTTCGGGAAAGTCGCACTGGTTGGTGGCCGTGTTCCAGTACACGCCATGTCCGCAGCTGTGCAGGATCAGCTTACCGTAGGCGCAAATGTAGTAGCTCTCGCAGGCGGACGGATGGGCGATGAAGCTGAACTCGTCCGGTGTGCAAAACGGGTACGGGTTCGCGGGTGGGTAGAACGGTGGAGCGGTAGTGATCATTGGTCGTGGTGCCGTGGTTGGACGAATAGTCGGTAGGGAAGTCACCACAACGGGCAGCCGGGATGTTGGTGGCGCTGTAGGCGCGGTGGGAATGTAGGGTGGCTGAGTTGTTGGTGGTGCGGTGGGAGCAGTAGGTATGCTGGGGAATCCTGTGCTGGTTTGCAGAGTAATCGTTTGTGCTGGTGTCGGAGCAGTCGGAATGGGCGGCTTAAAGGATGTCGTGCTGACAGGCGTTGGAGCGGTCGGAATGGGTGATGAGGTAGTGGATTGGGCTACAACAGCCGACGACGGAGGCAGCGAAGGTGTTTGTCCGCATTTGACGAAGGAAGCCCAGTTGCAAACCATCGCGTAAGGGTCAAACAGGGTGCCGAAGGCGCAGTGTTGAATTTTCTGTACATTGTATTCGCAAACGATGTATGCAGCACAGTCGTCGGTGACGGGCAGCTTCTGCCCATTTGGCATTGCTAGACAAATCTGGAAAGAATTATTTTATCATTAACAGGCATCGAACGCTAAGCAAACGTTCTGTTTTTACTCACATTATCGGAAATGAATCTAGCCGATGCAGAACCAACCATAAGCCCAATTAGGGCCATTAGGCCGAGGGCTAACCGGAAACCAACAGGTAACAATGAAGTGAGTAAAACATGTTATTTTTTTATTCATAAAGAACGGCCTGGCCGTATTGCTTAGTGAAACATGTTATTAATAAAGGGAAAAAAATAACACTCTCACAATATACCTTGCATTTTTACGTCTCCTGTCGAAAGAAACAGCTCTGGCACTACTGATTGCGGGATTCGGTGGCTAACTAAACTCAACGACCAATTTCTGTCGCCCACTGCAAGGGAGGTATATTTATACGTTTAAGCGATTGAATGATAGTCGCTGAAACGTAACTCATGTTTTGGATGCTTGTTGTTTCAGATGTTTTCTGTATCTTAATGACCATCATGAGTTTCGGTGGGCTTTTCGGGCGCGATACAGTGCGAACTGTGCATAGGGAAGGAGATAGACACAGTGAGTCAAAGCTGGGAAGAAGAAAGGAAACGAACTAGAAACGTTTACTCGCTTTCTTTTCGTTGGTTTATTTTATTGTCATTAAAATGGTTGGGCTAAATTTGTTAAGAATTATAATTATTTATAAATAATTATTTATAGCTATTTGTCGTATTTATATGCTCCTTATGGTGGATGAATTCTGAGCCAATCAGATGCGGGCGTGATTACAATTCTCCTGCACAAAAATGCGTTTCACATCACGTTCGATACATGTCCATTGCAATCAAGATCAGCATTTCATAGGCCCTCTACAAAAAAGTTGGCCAGACGACGACCTTCTTGTTTTTTATCCTTGGCACTACAACCTCAAAAGGTCTGTCGGCCTGCTATTTTGTGGCTTTCTGTGGCTTGATTTTACGCGTAGTAAAGCAATCAGTCCAGTAATGAAGCGGTCCCGTGGCCGAGGCGAATGCGGCGCCGTTCTTCACACAGCAGGACCGGGGTTCAATTCCCATCCAGAGCGCCATCCCGTCTCCGCTTCAATCTTGCGTAAATCAACTACATAGTTTGAAAAGTTCTTCGGATGCCTTGCCTACTTTCAGGAGACTAGACTTTCAGAAGTTTTATAGTTAATGTTATCAGCATACAGCAAGCAGCAGTTGTCAGGCAGAAGAGTTTATGTAAAGAAGAATCAGCAATGGTCCCAAGTAGCAGGACTGGGGTTGTCTTGAAATTCATGAGCTGTCTAGAAATGCGCGAAAAGGTTAATCATGCTCGGTGCGACTCGTTGTCGTATTCGTCAAACGCCTTTTTTAACGTTCATGGTATTTGCTGATACGCTCCAAACAGACGCAAGACGATAGCAAATTATGAATGGAATGCTACCCATACAGAAAGAAGGTTAAATTGTACGCTCATATGCTTGTCTAAGCGTATGTTTGTTGGTGCACTGTCTGATTAATCACAGCAATTTTGTATCTGAAAAGATCATCTATTTTGGTGCGATATGGCGTCATTCATACGCAACTGATTAGACGTTAGTTTAGCGTAGGATAGTCGAATCTCAATGGTTGGTTGCGAGAACAGTTGCCTTACAACAGCTTGTGAACTTGTGAAATGAATGTCAATAAACTAGATTTTATTTATTTAAATGTATTACAAACGATAGTAATTATGAAACTAAACGAAAATAATATAAAATTACAATAAAGTATACATATAGTATACTCCTATTGAGACTGAGCATATGATGTACCAGTGCAGAATGGAGAAGCATATTTATTTCCAAGAGCTGTTTGACACCCCTAGTATTCGGCTTTGCACAGATTTAACAATGGATTGTCGACTGGTTTTGTGATAGCGGGTTGTAGAGGGAATACGAATGATTAAGCCATTACATCGACAAGATTCCCATGTCAACGAGGTAAAACCACCATCAATCTCAGACTGATCTGAAATCGATAAGATAGCTACTGCACAATCCAGCGCACTATAAAACACGATCGATGTGGCCAATTCCGGACACTGTGTCTAATCCTCATTGTCGTGCTTAAAAGATGATTCACGAAGCGAGTAAGTATCGAAGAATTGGAAGCAAGGTACAGAAAGTTAACTGAAACCCTTCGATTTCTTGCAACCAGAATTTCGTGTACTGGGGCTCGTTGCCCTGTTGGCCATAGTCGGTTGTGCCACGGCACAAACCACCGTGGATCCCTGCGTGGAAGCGGGAAAAACGGACGGATTTCTACCCCACCCAACCAACTGCTCGCTGTACTTTGCCTGCTACGGCAACAAGGGCTACGAACAGGCCTGTCCCGATGGCAAGTTTTTCGATCCGGTGAAAATTGTGTGCGATGTGCCGGAAAAGGTTCAGTGCCAGATTAACAATTGTCCACCGGAAGGCATCGAATATCTGCCAATGCCCGGCTCGTGCGATCAGTACATCATTTGCATTGGTGGAGTGGCATTCAATCAAACCTGCGACACGGGTCTCTTTTTCGACCCAGTGCTCGGAGAGTGTAATTATGCGAATTTAACCGATTGCGTAGTGAATCCCTGCGGACCACCAGCAGTTCCGCCCGTGCTGGAAATTCATCCGAATCCTGCCAACTGTTCGCAGTACATTATTTGCGTGGAAGGTGAAGCGAATATACGAGACTGTGCTTCTGGTCTGTTCTTCGATGTGGTGGCTGAAAAATGCACGGTGGATGGTGTATGCACTGTAAGTATGAAAAGCAGACCGGGAATCTCGGGTGCTTGCTCTCCCCGGATGTACGTCTGTAATCCAAAGTTATCAACCCCTTACCACATCTAGGTCGAGACTCCGACGGAGATTCCTGCCAGCATGAATGAAGCGGAACTGGACTTCTGGTAGACGGTATTTGGTAGCACAATGAGCTTAATCTTTACGAATGGTGTGGATAAGCAAATAAAGGTAGATAGATACCTTGGCTGCCTCATAATAGTGACGCAAAATAAAACAGTTTAATCTAACTGAAACGTCTGAAACGTGTTTACCATTTTTGGGGGATGATGGGCCGCTATATAAGTGAATTTGGGGCGAAAGAAATCTTTAATCTCGATCGTTGTTTTGCGTGTGCCTACCTAAAGATTGACCTCTCGTGTTCAGAGTGCTTTGGTCTGAAAACCCTGAAAGATGACAAATATGAGTAAGTTTGAGTGTTTCCGTTTGTGATTCTTATTAATATGTTCATGGTCCCTTAAATCTAGCTCATCTTATGCTGCTGATGGCACTAATGCTTGGTGCGTGTGCTGCTCAAACGCCACCGGTTTGCGACAGTACAGTCACTTCTTACCATGCCGATCCCACGAACTGCAGTCAGTACTACACCTGCTATCAGGGTAAAGCCATACTACAGACCTGCCCGGATCAGAAATATTTCGATTCCACCAGATCGCTGTGTGACATTCCCGAAATGGTGACCTGCAACGTAGGCCCCTGCCAGGGAAACACCGGACTGCTGTCAGTGTCGATTCCGAATGTGTGTACCGCCTATACGCTGTGTGTCGGAGAAACACCGTTCAATAGGACGTGTGCTGACGGTACGCTATTTGACGAGACTTTCGGAGACTGCGTTTTGGCCGGGGATAGTTCGTGCGTGGAGAATCCTTGCCTTACGGTTGATCCGGCCACAGCCGTACCGACCACGTTCTATCCGGTGTTGAACTCCTGCCAGAAGTACATTATCTGCGATAAGCTGACTCCAGTGGTGCGTACCTGTGCCGGAACTACCGTGTTCAGTCGCACCATTTCGAAGTGTGTCGCGCCCACGGATTATGTGTGCCCACCAGGGACTGCCCCGGCATGAATTGGACATAAAATGAGATACACTGAGATGCTCGTTGCTAAAGTTTCAGTTTTGAGTAGTTTTAAAAGAGCTGCAGTTTAAAGCGTCCGAAACTGTAACGTAACTACAGAGCACCGAATTGCATCCCGAAGGAAAGGATTATAAATATTTTATTTCCAAGGTTAATGTGTTAACAAGGTTGTTCAGAGAGTTAATGCAATGATTTGAAAGTTTTGTCTACGATCGTGGTGATATGTTAGAAAGCTCTCAAGAAAAGATCAAACTATTGTTCTCGGGCTTAGAACAGAGTGTAAGTTATTCAGAAGATACCTCAAAAACACAAAGCTTATCCGTTAAATGTGTTAAATAAATAAATAAACTAGTTAAATGATGTGTTCAGTCCCTTTTACTTTGCAAAGCTATCACTGGGAAGAATTTTCCTTGGCAAGGAAACGCCATCATGGGCCCTAGTTCCACCAACAAATTTATTTATTTATTTTCTAATGTATTCCCAATCATTTAACCTCGTACAGAGTATTTGATTCGTTACAGAGTTTTAATCGTTTGACAAACCACTGTATGCTGGAGATTATTCTCAAATTAATGTAAAGTTTTAGCAAGAATATGGAAACTAGGGTAGAAAATATTGTCGAGCCTAGCAAAGAAACACCGTAATTAATTCAATAAGAATACTTAATTGAATGCAATCCGAGAATTATGTTTCAAAACATTTCTATTGGTACGTTTTGTAAAAAAAACTAGCTTAAAGAGGGTTGCTCGCTAACACGGTGTGGCTTAAACTTGAAAACAAAAGTTTCGCTGTGTGAAATGTTGTAGCTTCGGAAAGCTTTTGAAAGCTTCGAGTTCGATCAAATAGCTTTCAAGCCCAGTAAAAGCGTCAGCTTCAGAAATTCGCCTCATGCCCAAGCTGCAAATTGTTTACATTTGCCACAGTTATGACAAGCAACGTTATGACAATCGTAGAGCACGGTCTGTTTAATGTATTTGTCGCGTAATAGCAATTGATTACATTGAATTGGGCTAAAGTCTGAATAGATGCCCCCCCCCCCCCCCACTCACGGTACTCACTTTTCGCTACTGAGTTTCCTTAAATTTAGGTACAAGTTAAGCAAAAATGTGAGAAATCGTTGTAATAATTATTTATAATAATTAAAAATAACAAATAAATAATAAATAAATACAAACTTACAGTAAAAACGCTGAAAAATATACCCTTTAGGGTAACTCATTTGCAAAAGTGAGTGTCCGTGTGTAGGGGGGGGGGGAAGGGGGGGGGGCATCTATTCAGACATTAGCCAATTTTTGAATTGGGCTTTCTCTGAATCTGAATAAAGACCTCTCACACTCACGGTAGTGATGTGCAAACTGAATCAGAATGAGTGATTGAGTTAAATCTTGAATAAACAACTGGGATTATTTAAATCATTTCGAAGAGTAATTTATGTAGTAACTCATTTATGATTTAACTCTCCGTGCCGACTAACCACTCACTCATTGCGCTTTAACTCATTCATGTGTTAAATAACTCATTGCTGTATTTCCTCTCTGTGCCGACTAACCGGAGTTAAAACTATGTTTAAACTCACTGAGTACGTTTAAACGCACGGAGAATTAAATCATCAATACGATATTTGGTAAAAGACTCGAGAAGGCCCCCCCTAGAATCATTTGTGTGCAGCACTGTGGCCTGTCATTTTTGTTGTACGGTGGGATTTCTGTATGGTCAAAACCCAGTTGATGTAAACATTGTGCATTATTCCTTAATACTGTTAATAGACAGCGAGTAGAACTTGATAAAATACATTGTAACAAGTGGTTTGAGATTATGATATTCTTATGCTTCCTCGTTTGCTAAATATCAATGCAAGGTAACAAGTATTCATCGAATTACTGTTCCGTTACCGTCCGAGAACGCCGTGCATGTTTTAGGCCTGATTATTTACCCCAAGTGCGACCGAAAATTAGTGCGAGGCCTTTGTTAGCCAAAATGAATGGTAGGGTTAGCGGAGAGGGGGTTTTAATCAAATAATAACAATATTTTATTCGACTTTCTTCGGATTGCATACCTTTAGGCGTAAATCCTACAGCGCCTAACAAATTTTGTCAGGGGGGGGCCTTATCAAGTCTTTCACCCGATATTTAACTCATGAGTCAGTTAAAACACAGTAAGTGGTACGGAGAGTTAAATCATTCCTCGGTAATTAATTCTAAAAGAGTGAGTATAATAGGTAACTCACTATTCCAACTCATTCACTCTTATTTAATTCACGTTAATGAGTGGTTATTACCATCACTCGGGCACTCACTTTTCGCAATTGAGATGTCTAAGAAGGTATCTCTTTTCCCTGTTTTAATTATTTTATTTATTTGTCAGTATTTATTAATATTATTATTTAATGTTAATGTATATATTTACATTTTTATCTCATTTTCGCTAAATTATAAGCATCTTAGTTGCAAAAAGTGAGTCCCCGCGAGTATTCAGATTTCAGCACTTGAATTGAATTCGAATGTATTGTCGACTATGCTGTGTAACGGTAAACTGTTTATTTGGACACATAAACTTATAACACTTCGAATTCCAATGTCTTTCGGCTAATTGCTCGCTATGAACCAGATACACATTTGCTCATACTTCTTTTCCTTTGGCAATACAACCTCGAAAGGTCTCGGTCTGTCATTTCCGGCTTACTTGACTTTATCATACTATGTAGATGGATAGTCTGCCGTCTCTACGGGGGACGATCCGGATGGGATTTGAACCCCGGTTCTGTTGTGTGAAGACCGGCGTCTCGGCCGCCGGATCCTTGCACATACTGGCAGCAGATTAATTTAATTTGTGAACTTTATATCGACGATGAATATACTTATTATCAGTCGGTACTGACACCGGACACTCGGCAGGACCGGATATCGAATCCCGTCCGGATCGACTTCTCGTACGAAGGACTGGCTATCGTGTTTAGGGTAAATTAAGTAAAGGATGTCAATAAAGGTAGGCTGAGACCACTTTTGCGGTTGTTGGGCCAAAACAGAGGAAAAATAACTTGGAGATGCGTTAAAGCTGTCTAAATGCGTTAGGGCAGTACGCTGACACTATTTCAAAATTTACTGCAATTGAGGCTCGATGAAAATCCTTGCTAGTCTTTCATATTAATGACGTGCTTACAATATTAAAAATATTGCTCACAAACACCTTCATCTGTTCGTTTGGAGGGACCCTTCCCAGACCCCACCCTTCTGAAAGTGTAGGACCTCTTTCAACGTATGGATGGATGCTCTTATCATTGATTCTTGGAGGTGCGAAACTGAAAGTTCTCATAGTCCTCTGATATCCTGATCAGTTTTTGGTGCAAGACTGACCGGTTTTTTCAAGACTGGCAGATTGACGGTCAATCGAGTCCCTGAATCGATGTTCTCTAGAAGGAAGTAGAAGAAGGAGTTTGCTTTCTAGGAATCCCGTTCATATCGTCAATAGGCGAAACTGGTTGTGATGTCCTGGAAGTCTCCACCTTTAGAGGGTTCCGTACTGCGTTAGGGGACCGAAAAAATGTGTCCATTTTTCCCCAAACCCGGGACCTGCCTGTCGATTTGACGTGTTAGAAGTCTCCAACTCCAGCTTAAGGCATGCAATGGGCTTAATCCGCCGCATTACGTAGGAGAACATCTAGGAATCTTGCTAAGGACAAAAAAAACGCTCTTCGTTGTATAGTTTACCCTGGCTATGTTTGATTCCATTAAATTGTTCATCCAGACTTACAGGTAATTATTATTGTTATATCTATTCCGGCTTACCGGTACCGCCGAGTCAAGGGTATTTTCATAGGGCGTAAGGCCATACAAGAAAAAGAAAACAAATGATTTAAGCTATTCAACGTCGGTCGGTTCAATAATTGCCTAAAACACAGGTGTTGTTTGAACATCACTTACTACTGCATCAAGAAGGTATCTTCTTCTCTCCCTCCTGCGTTCTTCACCGAGGCTCATACTGCCCAATGACATCATATGTTGGAAGTTTAATGTTTAGCTTGTATGTATGTTTGTCGTTCATCGATGTCGGGTACAGTTGTTGGTGCGATTGTCTTCACTATTCCACTGCTTGTGAAGTGGTTCGGTGATAAGCAGCGTTAGTTACTGAAGGTGTGAATGGGTTGCAGATGGTTAAAGGTTTACAAATAGCGTGAGGTATAGGGGTCAAGCTGCTAAGGGGGAAAGAACTGGCCTAGAGTTAAGCGCGCTGACCTACACAGCCCAACGTCAGCCGAACGAAAGTAAACCGAAAAAGGGTCGCAAAAACGCCAATGCCATCATGTAGTCTGATTCACCAGTGAGCAGTCGCGGTCAACGCATTACATCATCGCACCGCCACGGTAGTAAATGTAAACTGTGAAATTGACCGTTTCGATGCTTACTGATGGAAGTGCCACCAGTGGGATGATGATTTTTTGCAACCAGAAAGAGAGAGAGAGAGAGAGAGAGGGAGAGAGAGGGAGAGAAAAGCATCAACAACAGTCCGATGCGGGAATCAAACAAATCACTGGATTGTGGCAAAAGTAGGTGGTGGCCACTTAGCGATCGGCGTACAATGTGATCCATGTGGATGGGAGCAGATCGGTATCGGCGCGTTGGTTGCAGTACACCGCAGTACACCGATCGTTCTATGCAAAGTTTCGCGTTTTTCTACGGCGAACCACGAGGTAACGCATGCTCACATACACCGGCACACGTGAGCGCGAGATCGATCGAGCCGACAGTGATCGATACTGTGTGTGCGTACCGCTGCGTAAACAGCTGATTAATTAGCGGCACGGCGTCTCCGGCAGTGACAATTGTTTCAATGTGCGTGTTGCAGCCAGCCAGCCAGCCAGCCAGCGATCACACACTGTTAACGCGTACACCGGCAAACCGGTTGCTGACTAAGGCCAGGCGTGCGTGCTGGTGGTGATGCAGCAGCAGCAGCAGCGATCCGTCCAACTGCACTGCTTGCTCTGGTGATGGTGCGAGCGCCGTGACAGTACGGTAAGCTGTCCAGACGGGGACTGCACGCGACGTGTCTCGATTGCGCGCTGCTGGTGACACTCTTACACCTTAGCAAGCGACACGGCGAGAACGCGTCGGGCGAGTTCGCCTCTGTTATCGCGCTGGTTGCTTTGTGCTAAACGTTGTCGCGCTGATAAGATGGAAACAAACTATTCCCCAGCCAGAGTCGGCCACAAACGTGTGGAATGTGTATCTGGAGCAAGTGCCGCGCTGTCAAGTTTCTCACTCGAGTGTTTCGCTGTGCAGGTGCCAGAGCGCTGGTGAAGCTGAAGTAAAGAACCAAGTCGATGGAGGCGTGAAGATGTTGGTTATCAAAACGGAACCCGCTTACTGCCAGTGCCCAACAATCATGAGCGTGCACGGTGTGATGGTGTTGGTGTATGACAATTGTACGGCTTACGCATGCGGTGGTTGTGTAAAGCAAACAAACCGCCCTTAAAAAGACCGTGTGATCGAGCGAGACAGTACTAGGGGTCCAGTACAGTGCAATAAAGGTGGCGAAGGGATAAGGCCGTCCGGTGCTACTCGGTGCTGAGCGTTGGTTGGTTATATCAGCGGGAACAACAAGAAGGCCCAGCAAAAAAATAATCATACATGAACAACGTGTCGTGTGTCTGTGTGTGTGCGGTGTGGAATACCTGACGACACCACTCTTCAGGTCGTCTACGTTGGGCTGAAAGGAAAAGGTACACTCTGGGAGGAACCGCACCCCGTTTCCAAAACAACAGCCCCTTGCGCTTCCCCCCCCCCCCCCCCTTTGACTGGCCTCAGAGGCCTTTCAAGACGGGGGCCATCCAAGATAATGGCCACATACTGTAGGTAGGCAAGATTGAATAGTCGAAATGTTACAAGTGCCGTAAATGACCGAGTTGGAATGGAAGTGATCGTATATTGCTATAGCTAGCGCATACAAATTTTCCTCGAAGAAGTGGATTGTTTCTTGTTTTGCCCCGAACACATTCAAAGACAGGATAGACCAGGGTGGTGTGAAGTGGACGAGGGATTAATTGTCATTCGTACGATAGCGAAGGAGGCAAGCTATGTTTGAGATGATGAATCGCGCAAAAAAAAGTAATCACCAGGGCGGCCAGCGCAGTAAGGACGCCAAAGCGGCCCGAAACGGAGTGGGTGCAGGTGTGAACGTGGGTCCGGCGAAGCCATCTATGGCTCAAACCGCTCCGCAATCGACTACGTGCGTTCCGGGTCAACCGGCGGCCCTCACTGCCAGTTCCAGTGGAGGTGGACGAACGAAAAAAGTGAAACAAACTGCAGCGAGCAAAAATGCTACTGCTGGTGGAGTGACTCGACGGACACGTGCCACCGGGAAGGAAACGACGCCGTCCAAGGCCCACAGTTCAACTCGGCCCGAGTCAACCGCTGACGATGGCGTTGGAGGCCTGGCCTCGGTGTCGGAGCAGTCGGTCGGACCGAAAATGGAACGATCAAACAGTTTCTTTCTGACGCGCAAAATCACCAGTCTGTACAGCAAGCTGAGCGGAAGCCGTGAAAATATGGCCACCACCAACGCGGTTAGCCCCGTTGCTGCCGAAGCGCAACCTTTCCAGTTTGTACGCAGCCGTAGCATGTCCTCGATACAGTTGAAACGGGCGTATCGACGCAGCCAGAATGAGTCCACACTGCAGAATCTGCACGAGGACGCCATACTGGAGCGATCGGAAAGCACGGAAGAAACAGCACCAGCCGCCCCTTCGGCGGTGGGGCCAACCACGCCGGAAATTACACCACCACCCATACCACGATTCGAGCGGTCCAACAGCATTCTTGCGTCGATACGGCGCAAAATAAGCTTCCGGTCCGAACGGCGATCCTCGAACGTATCGAACTGGAGCACTTCGTTGCAAAATCTGCGCCAGGAGGACTTTATGATCAGCTACGACGACTTGAGCTTCATCGATTACGATCAGTTTAACAGCTATGAAGCGAACCTGCTCAAACGGCAGCCAAACCACGCTCTGGACGCTAATGCTAGGGGTTCATTCGCTGGAGAACAGCCTACGAATGTTTCTATCCCTCAGCCTGGGAATCTGCCAGGTTCCGCAACAATCGCCGAAGCAACCAACAGTGGTGTCGTTCGACGGAGGCGCAAAAATGACACACTGCTGCGAACGACGCTCATCCGCAAAAGTATGGACGTGGAGAGCAACCTCGATCGCGATAAGAACGTGTACCGAAACAGTTTGGACGCGGAGAAGCTGTTGTGCATCAGCAACGTGAACCGGAAGTCTTTCCGCTGGAGTGCTGACGTTGAGCGGGATGTAGTTGCGTTGGATTTGGACAGTGTTGGGTTTGGCGCGGCGGGTAAACCGCTGGCGGAATTGGTTGGCAACCGGCGAACGCCGCCACCGGCGTACGATGTGTGTGATAGTGGTATGATCGACGGGAGTGAAAGTATCAAACTATGTGCGATGACCGATGCTAGTGATAAGGCAGGAAGCAGTGTAGGATATGTGAGCCGTAGTGAAAGTTTAAAACGATGCCGATCGTATGGCGGTGAGCATGGCACTGCCTTTGAGGAAGGATTCGGACATCTCGTCAAACCAGTTCAGGTGAGCAAGCGATATAAAGTGGATCCAATCGTTAGATATTATTTAATGATATCATAGTACTTTCTAAAACCGAAACTATCCAACAATTGATCGATTTTGGCAAATTAGGTCGAAAACTATTTACAGAGATCAAAGGAGCTTTATGTGCCTGAAGCCTTTCATTCTTGGAAGAACACGATATCTTATTTTGTTTCGGATGTTCTTTCTTAGCTGCGAGCGACCAGAAACCATAAATTGGTCAGAAGCTAGAAAATATTCATCTTAGAAATTGTACATCGTTTGCGAAAGTTGTTCACCGATGAAGCTCACTTTTCAATCTAACTGTCGTAATTCATTGAACCCTTTGACGACAACAACACAATTGAATCTCGAGTATGGTTCGTATTGTTATGGATCGACAGGGCAGAATTAAGCTTTGATAAACGTTGACCCATTCATTGTATCTTTGCGTCGAAGCTACGCGGAAATGCGCTTGGTATTAGTTGATTCGATCGGTATTAGTTGAATTAGGTGGATTCGATCAATTGTTAGTTTGAACAGGTTTATGATCAACAACTCCCCATCTATCTTGTAATTTGAAGACCACGCCATTCGTTGGGTGAAACTATTTCTGCTAAAGTTTGGGACCGATTCTGATTGATTCTTTCTACAGCAGAAGTAACCCAACAGTTGTACGTAACTACAAAGATGCAGAAATTGAGCAACTTAATGTCTAAACGCTCATCAGTTTTACACAAATGTGTACTTTAAAAATCGTTCTGTTCAACACATTATTTTCCATGTTAGTGAACTGATGCAAACTTGTGATAAGATACATGCTAAACAAATGCGTAATCGTAAAACATGTAACTAATTGATTTGAAATCAATAAGCACACAGCTCTTTCAAATCGATTTTTGGAAGCGAAAAAATACTTTATCGTTTGTTATCTTACATGTAGCCTACACTTGAACTTTAGCTTACAATACCGAGCAAGTGTAGATAGATTCTTTAACGTACACGGACGGTACGAAAAGTGTTATTTGAAGCCTAAAATAATGTGATAAACACTTATGCAAATAAATCGCAGCTGTTGTTGTTAGCATTTTGTGATCCACTAGCATTCAGGCTGCATTCGGTCAAGTGCATTTGCCATTCGTTTGGTAAACGCAAAGATGGTACTGTATTTTTGCTTCTGTTTTATGCCAATAATAGATCGAAAGACTACTATTTAAAGATTTTGCTGGATAGCGAAATGCAAAACTAAAAAGAAAGGATAAGCATGCTTCGTGCTATGTATATAAATACGCATAAGCGTAACAAATGCTGCAACCAATAGCTACGCATCTTCGTGGTGATCAAATGGATGTCAGTCTATGATTGTGGTTTTCGATCATCAGAAATTTTGATGTAGTTCTTTTACGCTTTTAATATACATGCGTTTTAATGTGTGGAGTGCATTTTTCACTGCCGTTTATCTATTTGTTTTACTCAGTGACGGATAATATGAAGAGACTACCTTTAAATTCGATTCTCAAACTATTACTGTTGAAACTTCAACTAGGTTGTAAAATGCTAACATTGTTAAGAAGCATCATCAAATAAAATAAAAAATCTCCTTTATTTTAAATTGCTTTAAGAAACAATCTGGTACAAAACTGCTAGCCTAAAATTAAACATTTGTTGGCGTTAGTGGTGTTTTCAATTATTTGATTAAGGGTAACAAGATGTTAGAAAAATATAGCAAAATTAATCTCACTACCCAGGTCGGCTAAGCACTCGTCAAGGAAACCAGGAACCAGGAACCGAGAAAATCGAGTTATATTTGTTAGTATTTGATTTACAGTTTTAAAGTGTTTGAATCAAAGAACACAAAACAAAACATTTTCATAACTTCTAAAAAGGAGAATATATCGATAGAGGGGTGGTGGGGGCGGCCCGGTAGAAGATGCTACAGTGGTGCCGATCTTCACACGGCAGGATCGGGGTTCAAATCCCATCCAGACCGCCTCTCCGTATGTAGGTCTGACTACTTTACTACGGGTAAATTCAAGACACAGGAAGCCAAGAAAGGCAGGCCGAGACCTCTCGAAAAGAAGAATGTTCGATATTGTTAATTGCTCTTATTGACTATCCAATAACGTGTACAATTACTCTGGAGGTTCTAGTACTCTAGAGGAAGCGGAAAAAAAATCTTCTGGAATGTCAATGTTAAATACGAAAGCCTTGGCAACATTTAAATATTCCACCAAACCCTTTTTTTGTTGGCTAACGCGTCGACGAATCAAAAAAGACTCATAGGAAATGCTCAGTACAGTTAAATAAAATTTTGATTGAGATCCCAGTTTATTGCCATGTACAATTTGGCTGTTATAGAATTAGAAATGCAAAATGTGACTCCAAGAAAATGTCCTCGCTTTGTCAAGATATTTTTCTTAGATTTATTGAAAATAAACAAAAACACCAATGCTTTTAGATTTAGATTTGAGCTATAACCCAAACATTCAAGCAATACGGTCAGGCCGTCACTCACGAATGAAAAAAGACCCAAAAATTTGATCCAAGCAAATGATTGAAAATCGCTAGTTTCGGAAATTGCTGGTGAATCTTTAGCATGGTAAGCTTGTGTTACCGACGCATTATTAATGTCAAAAAGAAAAGAAATTAAAACCATGAAAACAGTTTGTGTGTCCCGGCTAAAGATTTTGCCCAGTGATATAGCTTTTAACAAACTTTAATGTGGGGCAAATATGTAAAGTGTCCGCATGATAAGTCAAATTCCGAAAGCTTCTGGATAAGTTTGCTTTTTCCGGTTTAATTGCATGGGTTTCCTCGATTCTTAGGCAGAAGCTGGCAGATTTGATAACTGATGTCATCATAGACCCCACGATTGGATCCGTTGAATACCATTCCAATTACTTCGCTTTAGATGTTTACACTAAGCCTACTCCGAGCGGAGGATGCAAACGCTCTGGGCATGTTCGAGCGACGCATCCTCCGGACCATCTTTGGCGGTGTGTTCGAGCATGGAGTGTGGAGGAGAAGGATGAACCACGAGCTTGCTGAGCTATACGGCGAACTGAACATCCTGACGGTGGCGAGGACCGGAAGTATACGATGGCCGAGGCATATTATGAGGATGCCGGACTCTTGCCCCGCCAAGAAGGTATTCGTCAGTGACTCTCAGTTCGTTGGCTGGATCAGGTGATCGGAGCTGTCGGAGATTGGGTGCCTATGGAAACGGATGGGAAGCTGCAGCCAGGGATCGAGATTCCTTGAAATCTATTGTTGACCGGGCCATGTCACGACGATGTGCTCTTTTAAAGAGTAGGCCAACATGATGATGATAATGACTAAGCCTACTAGGTCATTTTGTTATGACCAAAACTGTACACTGCAGCATGTTGGTAAACTTTGGGCATGGTTTTAGTGAAAATGTTTTATTTGTCTCTGTTTGTTGGTGGATGGTAGTAAGTTCTATATCATAATTACCGCACAGCTATTGTCAAGTGGCAAGTTCGGCGACTGTGTTAAAAAGAATGCTTTTTAGTTTTTTTATTGGAGGGAAAAGCATAGAGCTGCAAGAAAACAGCTTGAGCCCAGACAAACCAGCAACCAGCGGCGTTGGCCATTAAAAATTAGATAAAATTTAAACCTTAAGTCTCGCTAATCCTGCGTACACTACATCCTAAACAATGTCAGCAATAGTCACTTAGGTGTACCTTAACTTAGGCATATTTCGTGTAGTGAATGAAGGCAAGCACCGAGTCCGCCAGATAGAGGGCTCCGTTGATGACGCACAGTGCTCCCAACGCCAGCCCGGCCTGTAATCGAAAAGGGAAGAGAGTGTGTGTGTGTGTTAAGTGTTGATCTAACTGAGGCGTACACCTTACATTCGACCTACCGTTCGCTCGGAAGTGATGTTTTCAAAGTCGTGCTCGGCCAGGTAACCGTGCCAATAGTGTAGAGCGGTACCGCCGACAGCAACCCACATGAACGTACCGACCACGTTCATGATCGTGTCGGACAGCTCGTACTTGTGCTTGGTGGTGCCGAACCCGAACGTGAGCAGCTGCACGCCGGTGTAGATGATGAAACCCACAAACACACCGGATGCGACGATTTCTGCGTCGGGACTTTTTTCCTCGTTCAGGTTCCATGTGCCGCCGATGCCGAGGAAATCTCCTCCATAGCCCGTTCGGTAAATGATCAGCACCACAATGTTGATGACCTGCGGAGGAAGCGGAGATCTTTAAGAACAAGGTTCTGGCTAGTGTTTTGGTTCAGAGACCATAAACATGGACTCTGGCGCTAATGGTGTTTGCGCAATTTAATTTGGAAATGCATTATGCTCGGATCGAAAGAAGGATACGGGTTTTTTTATGACAGTCCCCGTTACGAGCGGATGGTAGTGTTTTATCGTGAATTTTTATCTTGTCCGAGAGCAACGAACCTTGTGCGTGTGGGAATGGGAACGCGAAATCCCTACAAAACAAAAAGGGACGTGCCGAGCGAGAAGTTAAGTGCAAAGCTGTAACAATGTAATCCTTCCATTGGAGTGTCGTAAAGATGGTGGTCGTATGTGTTACGCCTCATTATGATACAGGCCAAAATCAATGGTCAAACACCCTTGCCCGAGCCGAGCGTTCGGGACGGGCGGTTTTGTGTTTTTTGTTTGCCTGTGCATTGATGCACATCCATAAAGCGAATTTTCCCTTGCGAAAATTGCTCTGCTCGGGAATCGGTGTTGTTACTTCCTAGAAGCAACGGTTCTGGTAGACCGTCGGTATCATTTTATGGTTCGATAAGCTTTGAGCAAAAAGGCGAATCCTCTCCATTGATAACTTATGCCCTATGTTAGTGGAATCTTTTGTGGGAAGATGTTGTGGAGCCCTTTTTTATAACTAAATTGTTAAACTGAAACGATAGTTTTTAGACGAAAAGAAAAAATATGCAGCTTCTCTACTGATTCGCAATCTTGGTAGCTTAACCGTCCCGTAAAGCAACCAATAAAGCCATGTTGTTCCTTGTTTCCAAATCGTTCCGTAACCTACGGTAAAAGAGGGTTTGCATGTTCGGTCCAATTATTTGACGCATACCACCATAAACGACCCTGGTTGCTGGTTGGAGTGATCACCTTTCCTTATCTTATCACTGGGTGCGAACGCAATGTTGGAAGCGATAATTATTTTTCCCCGAATTCGACTGCTAGTCAGCGGGATGATACAAAGCCCTAACAAATTTGTCACTTCTAAACTTTGGTTTTAACGTAACCGCAATTCCTAGGAATGGAATGTGCTAAAGAGACATTATGACATTATGTAGATTTTATCAATAATTTCCTGGATTTTAAGGGCTTCAAGGCTGGAGGAACTTTGCGATGTCTGACAAAATGAATCTACTCTGTAGCTTGAGTAAATATCTCCTCAAATATGTGTTCACTTAGAATAACTGCTTATTGCTGTACACTTTCATTGCACCGGATATGATGCGATCTACGATTGTTAGCCATGGCACTACACGTCAGCTATCGGTTGGGTGTGGTTCCTTGCCCGGACCCGTGAGATTGCACAATTGGTCTGATCGTTTGCTCCAAATGTCACTACGCATAACATGAACTTAGTGCTGATTAGCAATCACTTTAACAGTCACTTGTTAATTCGCCAGTATCCTCTTTCGTACACACACACACACACACACACACCTACGGCCCCCATATTCTAGCCATGAAGGATGCTCACCACTTTGAACACTTTAATAAAGATGGAACCGATCGTTTCCGCGGAAACCATTTTGAAGCGTGGTATAGCTGCGTGCGATAGCGATGCACCACGATGGCCACTTGTTGTGTTGCGACACCTGTAGCGTAACCTCAATGTTGCGGTCTTGGTTGGTTGTTTCTCACAGCAGGAATTCCAGGCACCGGTGAATCCTGGCAAATGTTTAGAAAAGAAAGGGTTTATACCCTCATTATCTGCCCGGTACTGTTGAATGTCGTTGTTTGCATCACACGTGCCGAAGCTTATTCGACGTACGTACCTGCGTCTGTCGGACGAAGCGGTTGAATCGATTCTGGCCGGAGGACGATACGCGTAACCGCATTTCGGTATCCGTTATCAGTGTCACCAATACCACCTGCTTATCAGTTGAGTGGTGGGTACGTTTCGTAGATAAGATAGGGCGGAAATATGCTCACCCGGTGGCGAGCTAACTAACCAGCGACACCTTCCTTTGCTTGACCTCCGTCGGCGTGTGATTGTATGCGTGCTGGCAGACCTCACCCCGTGTTGAAGCGTAAGATAAGGTACTGGCAAACTGGCGGTGAGTAATATCCATGCATCAGGTGTAGACAACTTGCTTGCCTGCGAAGAAATGTTTCAAAATATTGTGCGTGGAATGTTTGCGGTTGTAGAGCGGTGGATGAAAACCTGGTGTGTGGGTCATCGCTTAGGAATGAAAGAAGCGTGGCACTTTTTTGATGCCCTTTGGATCTATTGCTGTTTCCAAAAAAACATTTCTTTATCAGATTTGGTATTTCATATCGATTGTTAAAACTGCAAACCAGATGATCGTTGAGATTCATTGATTGATAATGGATAGGCGCATCGAGTTTATAATGAAGATATAACAGGATCAAGCAGTTAATCCTTTGGCATGTGCATGCACCACTATAATAACAATTCGATAGTTGTAAGAGTAGGTGACTAAGTTAGTTTTCACCGGTATTGGACTTTATAATACACATGACTCACGCTGTGAGTCGTTTTGCAAATACCACTATCTTATCGTGATTGATGTTTGCAAGAAATTGCTTCATAGGCAATCAAATGCTAACGAATACTAACACACTGATGTACAGGTTCAACATATCGTGCTATTTTTAAAGATTTTATGCTGTTTCGCTTTTCTCGTTCAATATTAATATCCTGACTTGATATTTGTATCAAATAATGTCATGTAGAGGAGCGGCTTGGTGGTAGATGTGACAGCGGAGCTGGACGGCAAGACAGGGGTTCAAATCTCATCTGGGTGGTTCTCCCATATTAAGGACGGACTGACTATTCAACTAAACAGTATCAACAAGTCTATAGGCCAGAAATGGCAGGCATGACCTAATAAGAAGTTGTAAGTTAGTTAGAAGTTAATGCTTAGTATTTTTTCTTAGGTTAGCGGTAATTAATAAATATATACATTACATATATCAGTATCCTCCTGAATAATGCAGAGACTATATCTAGAATTCGGCTATCAAAATAGGGATATTATGACTGATGCTCCTTAAATACAGCTTGCAACAATCAGTCATGATTAGGAGACACGCTAGGACATTCCTCATAATATGAAGAATGAAGTGTAGAGTACGATTCTATAACAGACAAACTCTCAAATAAACCATGTCTTATGACATATCACATGGATCGGTATTAAGTCTTCGAGTTGGTGATGTCAAACTGTCTTTTCAAGTCAAATCAAGCTTTTGTTTTCGTTGAGGCAGGACAACTCTCAGTTATAAAGGAATGACTTCGTACGTCTTGAAAAATAATATTTTAGCTCGATTGGATCCGTTCAACTGTTTCCTCTTATTCTTATTCTTCCTGTTCTGGTTTTGGTCTTCATGGGTGATAGAATTTTCAGTGAAATGTTTTTTTTACAATCCTTTACTCAAAAAAACCAAGTCTGCACAACACTACAGTCCGCCTGACGGATTTGAAGAATATTATGTTTTCCGCATATCCGGTTATAAAGACTTCTCATTTTATTTAAAAATAAACGAATAGATAACTAAATACATGAAATTGTTTATGAATTCATAGATAGTATCTCTGACGGGCTGACGGCAAGCGTGATAGGAATGCTAGAGTAAAAGCTTACGTTAAGCTTCAAGCCTGCCACGCTTGCAGATGTGTCCCACTGACAGATAGCTAATTTGACAACCATAATACCGAGTCTTCGATTTAAAGAGCTTTTGTCAAATACTCCAGCATCATGGTAATTTCGACTTAAATTTCCTCAAACTGCGATGGATAATATGTCACTGATATGGTTCCACTGAAAGTGATGTGATGCCCTCGCATTCTTCGCAAGACGGCCTCAGGTTGACTTCAGATGACTGTGAGTCGGCCCCTTCCCACAACTCAACGAAAATTTAAATCATGGTTGTCTGACATTTTCTACACAAGCTCAAATGATCTCCAAGTTCCAAGGCCTGAACGGCATGGCTTATTTTGTACTGGGCACACTTGGCAAAGACACCAATCGCACTATCAGCAATACAAAAGACCAGTCAATGGATAACATTCACAGCAGTTTTGAGGTTCTTCCTACGGCGACTGTACCATCAGCTTTGAAACAGTTGTGATTGATGCTGATCGATAGTGACTATTCTAATTGCATGCTGAATAAGCGGCATCTAAGGGTTGATGAGTTTCTGCGCTTAGCGAAACAATAAGATGGGAGTGATTACGACTCTTTTATAGCGTTGATTTGAGGACGCGCTGTTCCTGAAGAATGGCTTTAAATGTTTCAAGACGATGAAAGGACGACTGTGTGGGAAGAAAATTGCACCCAAACACAAGATAAACTGACTGACTAAACAGCAATTCAGTTGTTACAAAGAGATTCAGAAGTCGCTGGTAAATCCTTTTATAGAAAAAGAATCGGTTCTTTGCCAGACCGTTGGTATAGATACCGATTCTTTTCCGAGTACCGATAAGTTCCACACTCTCTGCTGCTCGCCAAGCTTCTGAACCTTGGGTTTGTTGAACAGCTTCTGACCTGGATGCGGTGCCACCTGAGTGACCGCATATAGCGCAAAAACATGGATTGCCAGATCTCGCGTCCCATCAAAACCAATTCCGGAGTACCTCAAGGAAGCAAGTGTACAATTATGCTGTAAACAGCATCATTATGAAGTACAAGAGCAGTGTAAGAGACTTTTTAGTGCTCCTTGATTCAACGTTGAGGGGAATCAACTAATTGGCCTGTTGTAGCAAATCATGAGTGAATTCAACGACCACCCCGACATCAACAAAATGCTGTACTATTCGCTTGTGCGGTTTGTGGTGGAGTGCGCATCAGTAAAATGGTGGACATCGGCAGCTCGGTCTCTGGCGTGCCTGAATTCTTCTTCTTCCGTGGCCAAATGACCTCTTAGGTCATTATGCCTGCCATTTCTAACTTACTAGACTTATGAAAACGGCCGAGATGAGATTTGAACCCCGGTCCTGCCGTGTGAAGACCGGCGCTGCTGTTGCATCTACCGACCTGGTGGCATAATTATGTACATTAATTTTGGTAAAATAATCCAGAAGCTGGAGGATTTGAAAACCACTTATTTGAGTCCTAACAGTAATTCTTAATAATCAAGACATCTAGTTCGTTGAGCTTCATTGAACTTATGTTTGCATAGTTTTTGATTTTACAGAAGCAAGCAATTTCAAATTCTTGTAAAACAATCTTTCTCCTGCATGGCAAATCATTTGTTCACACCAGCTTCTTGGAAAAACAGTCCATTGTCAGGTGCTCGAACGGAAAAACTTTATCCACACTCGTGGACACCGGCCCCAGCCGCTGCGGGTATGTGCCAGGTATAACTGGTGTATTTATTACGCGCAACTCTGTCGCCATTGCCAACGACGATCTGGATAAGAACCGTGAGCCCATCGAATGAAGATAGAGTGGAAAATTGTGCAAATTTAATCACGAATTCAAGAATGTGTAATCACTTAAGAATATTTGACGAGGGTCCATCTAGGGAAGCGAATGGTAAAATCGACCGCACCGATGACCGCACGCTCCGATCGCAAGCCCTTTTTTTGGTCTAGCGACGGATTTGCACTTTCAAAGAGCCGATAGACTATCGACGTTTATTTTCTTACTTTTTCACCAATAACCACCCGCCCAGCGCCGTGAAGAGCCTTTTTGGGATGTTTTGTGGGTGTTGGAAATTTGTTGAATATTTATGCAAATCAACCAGAGCCCACGGTTTTGGCTAAGGGACACATCCGCCCAAAGTTAGGGAAAATGTCTCACCGAGGGGCGAAAGAACATAATAAAGTGCGCTTCGAAACGGGTAGCGGTTTTGTTGGTCTGTGCACATACGGAGTGGAATGGTTTTTTTTTTGTTACAATAGAACTGATGATCATTTTGCACGATAAATAGAAAGATGAATTGTCTCATTTATCAGCACTCACATCTTCATCGGCACTGTGGGTGGTGAAATAAATGAACTTGAGGTTTAAATGTGCTTGTATGACAATGGTAGCCTATAAAATGGTTCTTGTACAGCATATAAAATTTGTTCATATGCATACTAACGTTATCCGACATAATTTGCCTAGTTCACCGATAAAATATACAACATATTACAATAATTTAGCGATCATCAGCATAATTTTCTCAGGAAAACTTGTACCTGGGTTATTGTCACTAATAGCTACTAGTCGTCATGGTTGTCCGATAGCCGTGTCGATAATGGTGCCGGTTGTCATGACCGGCACCATTATCCCGTCCAGATCGACAAATCCCATCCAGATCGCCTTCTCGCATTCAGGTCTGACTATCAAGATACGTGTAAAATCATCAAACAGGAAGCCAAAAATTGCCAGATTGAGACACTTTTTTGCTTAGCGGTGACGACGTTATATGTAGACGAGACGCTGACATGGTTTCAGCAGCAGTTAAAAAGGAACGGCTGGAAGACGCTTCTTTGCGGTACTCCTGATGAGTCCCAAAAGGGCGCTTCTATATTCATGGGTGGATCCATGTATTAGCAAACTAGGTCGATGCTTAGTTTATTGAGTAATGTTTTAAATAGCAATATGACATCTATTTTGATTCAAAAAGTAAAATTTGTGAAAAAAAAATCAATACCAAACATTTGCTTCGGTCCATATAAACAAGTAATATAAAAAACGCTCTATTCTTTTCCTCGTCTTAACTGCCTGCGTGTTCATGCCACTCAAATATTATGGTGTGCTTACTTAATTTTATCATGTACATAGTTAGATAGTTAGTCCTCATTACGGGGGAGCGGTCTGAATCGGATTCAACTCCCGGTTCGGCCGTGTGAAGATCGGGGCCGCACACTCCTCCGTCACCAGACCGCCTCTAACTGTGCTATAGACATTTGTAATTAGAAATGAGACAGAAATATGTTATCAGATGCCATTCCATTTAAAATATGTGTGTGATTGACAACTATTTATTTACAATACGGCCGAGTCGTTTTTTATTATTTTATTGAATAAACATACTAATCACTATTTGTGAATACATAATACTAAAGCGTAAAGTGGTTTAAACCTACTGGCATTTAACAATTATCTAAACTAAGCGTTTAACATGCGTTTATTGAGGTACATTTTGGGAAAAAAGAATTTGAATATTATTATGGAAAGGCTACGATTTTATAAAGCCAGATTTTCGGCCTTTGTGGCAAAAATAAATTCAAGAGCCCTCATCCACAGAAACTTTTAAATAAGATAAATATGTTATTTGTTACATGTTACTTTTTGAATTTCACGTAAAAAATAAGTTCATATATGCATTTTTAGAACCGAGCATGCCCGGGATATGGCAAATAACTAGGAGGAAATGCCTAGTTAATTTTGTTTAATCGTTTTTTTCGTGAATGTAATTCACAGTCACCACATGAAGTGGTGACAATACGGCATCAGTCCGTAATACTTAATAAATAAATAAATATGCATTTTTAGTGATGTAAATAATTTAACATCTTTGTATTAGTGGTCTCCATAATAATCTCATCTTAGGAGGATGAAAAACGGCATGGCTAGAATTACAAAAAAAAAATTATAAAAAAATAGGGAAGCATTCTGGGACTTCCGAAGTCTTAATGCTTGGGACATCGCGTATCATCGCACCTTGGTTCGCCGTTACCAACATATATTAAGTTTAACTATTAAACTAGAACCCTGTTAACCGCGAAACAGGTGGTTACTTATGAACGAATCGAAAAGTTTTCTAATGACAAAAGCATAGAAATACCTCCATCATTACTTACTTCATTCTTGTCTACAGGGGCGAATCATAGTATAAGCAAACTAAGCAGGTAATTGGGGCCTCGAGCTTTTAAGGGCCCCCAAGGGGTACCTTCTTCTAAGCTGGATGTGAGGTCTCGAAAGCCTCGATCAGACCTCGAATATATCTTCCTTGGCCCCGTCAACAGATCCAACGTGTAAGGTGCCGCCAACATTCATTCTGCTTCCACCGAGGAGGATGTTTCGTCACTACCTGACTTACTTTTTGTATATTGAGAACATCCAACGAGACTTCCAATGTAAACCGGCAGCTTCGCGACCTCAGAGATTTGTCAACCAGTTTTTTCACTACTGTAATTAGAGCCACTCGACAGTTAATGTGCACTCACTGCCCTTGGGAATGTGCTAAGCATGGCTCAGCATCAAAAGAAAGCTTCAGCTCGTTGACGGCAGTGGAAATATCAGTTTCTTTTATGTAAGAATCATAGTAATCCCATCATATATCATCCGGGCCTTTCATCCCTAGTGAGGACTAACTATCCAACTCAGATAAAAGTTATTGCAATGATATCAATATGCATGCCAAAAATAGCAGGCATGACCAGCAGTGATCATTAGACAAAGGAGAAAAGAAGAAGCAATCAAAGGCGTCATTCAAATTCAATACTTAAGGGACAGCTTTAGATTCATTATTTCTAATCGAAAACCTCTCTACACTTTGGAGAGCAAAAGCATCCAAGTAACAGACAACTTCGATGCTCACAAACGTGTTGAATATCCGTAGGACATTCCGGTAAACAGCCGTCGCGGCCGCTCTTCCAACGATCCCTACCCATCCCAAGTGTTCCTGCAAAAGGTAAATAATCTGATAATAGCGGTTCTTATTTACGTTTACAGCGTATTCACCTTTCGCTAAGATCCTGCCGAAAGTCTCTTTTATTTTAAAACGCCTGTCTGCCGCCATTATGAACCTCTCACAAATCCATTGTGGCTCAAGGGCAATGGATGTCCTGTAATCCCTTCCCCTTCGCATCCGCTGGCATACTGAATGTGTACTTTTGCAGAGAAAATATTTGACAAAGTCTTTTTGGGCCAAATCTTACCCACCGGGCAGCATATTGAAAGCGTTCGGGTGAGAGATATACTTTTCAAGGTCGAAGAATAGCGGGAGCAGCCCTTAACACCCCGAAGCCTCATCCAAACGCCTGCTACTGTATTAGCTTAACCGAACGCAAATATGTGCTTTTCGTCCTTAGGCGCTGTTCTCCGTTCGAGAGGATGCCTTAGCTTAGTGCTTTGCCGTTCGTTACACAGCACGCGCTGTCAGCCGGGGTTTTTTTTTTGCTCGCTACCTTTTGTTTCTCACCGATCATGACTCATTTCCACACCGGCTGATGGTTTATGGCGATGAGGGTTGACGGTGAGGTGACTGTTGATACGGAGAGAGGTGACGTGAGGTGTGTCGCTTGATCCGTAACTTCAACACACTCGCTTTACTCGAAACTTTCGAGGGTAGTGGGGGGTTTGGATATTAATTTTTCATACCCAACACCGTCACTCATCGCACCAATTCGCACGCCCGCCGACACTCACCTACCAATGGCCGTAATGTTCTTCCGACGCACGACATCAATCGGCCCCGGTCGGCGAATCCTTGAGCCGTCGACCATCATCGCTGCGTAGCATTCGAAATCTCACCATTGTCACTTCATCTTATCAGAAAAAGCTTACCGATTTTCGGTTGGATTTGAAAGCTGACGGCCGACCCTCATCGCTCCGACATTTGTTTGCCTTGCGTGACTCTTCCCGGCTTCCCGCGTCTTTTGTAGCGGGGCTTTTGGTTCCTTTTTCACGGCGGTAATCTGAACAATTTCGAACGCACAAGAATATTTGTATGCTACTACATCTCTATAGCATCAACCATTCTTCCGGAGATTCGGTGACATGCCCTCTGTACAAAAAAAAGTGTCACACTGTCGCGATGTTCGCGCGTTGTATTCTAACCCTCGATTTTAAGCGTGTGTTTGCTTAGCCCGCTAGAAAGCGAAGGGGCGAAAAACAAACGAAAACCCCAAAGCAAAGTACCCTTGTTTTCTCGTTCGTCCGTGTATTTTTTTCTTCTTCTGTGGACGCGGATTGTGAAGTTTTTTTTTTTAGCGTTACCACACGAGCACGGGTAAACTTTACCTTTGTGAACTCGTGTGTGCCGTTTCTATGGGGTATGGTGTGCTTTTGAGTGGAACACACGCCTGGCCTGGTAACGGTAACTGTTCCCTTGGGAGCAATATCGTATAATCGTGATTGTGTGCCACAGCGCCATGAAAACCTTCGATGCATTTTTATTGTAGAATCTTGCCCATAAGGTTGCCATTGGCATGCAATAAAATTTACTTGTGTAGTGGATTAGTTGCTACTGAAAATATTTGACAATTCCCATATTTGTTTGGTTCTGCTGATAATTTTTCGGTAGATAATTTGTAAGTTCAAAATTGTGTAAGTACATAGAAAAGAGACAGAAAATCGCATCGAAATTATTCATGGAGCTTTCGGTATTAAATCCTGTCCGGGTCGTCTCTCCATACATCTGGCAGGAATGACCATCCTTTGGCTCTAAATTATCAAGAGCTCTTGGCCTCCCTTTTCTACTAAGTTGTTTGACTTGACAGACTCGTACAGCTTGTAATACCTGATTGATGACTTGCATGGTGAGGCAGTTCGCAAGAGATTCAATACTCGGTACTATTGTGTGAAGACCGCTAACGTAGCTGTCAACAAAATGTCCTTACCTTGCTGAATAATTTAGTGAACAGAACATAAAAAAAATATTTGAAAATAATTTTAAGCTACTTATTTGGATTCAGAAGTAAATAATAGTGAAATATTGTGTCAATCAATCCAAAAATAAAAAAAATGTCCTAGAAAAACGGCCTGTAAAATTTGGTTAATTCCAAAAATGTTTCAGACGTTCGTTATAATGCTAGTTAAGTTCCCTCTGTCCCACAATCTGGATGCTTTTCATGATGAACTAAGCTTATACTTTGAAGTTTATTACAAAAAACACGATTCAATTCTGTCATAACTGAAACAAAATCTAGAGTATTTTGCTCGCAGTACCATCGAAAGATTGATGTAGTCTGCAAACTAAATAGAATTTAAAAAAGGAATCCTTAACCCGTTATTTAAGAGATATATTATATTGATAATTTAGCAGAAATCTGCTGGATGCTCTCAATAACATGTGCTTTAGTTGATCTCTTTAGAAGTTTGCACCAAGGGAGAAGAATTAAAAGACATAAAAAATAAGGTGGTTGGTCAGAATAAGAAAAGCTGAACAAAAAATAAAAGCGTTTAATCAAACTCAAGCGTCAGTTGAACTAAAGTGTTTGGTGAGATGCTTTAAGAACTTATGGATAGTATCTAGTCGCTCTATCCTTCTTCTTTCACTGCTTTAATGATAAAGTTTAATTTCTAAAAAACAATCTCAAATGTTCTTGGCCTGCCATTTCTGGGTATCTGTGACTTGGCTTTACCCGTTGCTAAATAGCCAGTCCAGCTGCGCACGGGGGGGCTGTCTGAGTGTCTGAGTGTTAAATTTCCATCTATTGACTAGAGCTAGAAAACTTGCTCTAGCTTTCAAGCAAAAACCAAATCTGATAAACTCAGTAGAAAGCATTAACAACAAAGGGTTTTGCCAACATCGCAAGATAGTTACTGATATTTTATCAGACACTGAATTAGACTCGAGACCTTTTTGAATAATAAAACATGATGATTTTTAAATTTGATTTTAAATTTGTACAGCTGACAATAAGTCGTAAAGCCGTCAAACTGCAATAAATAAATAAATCGATTTCAACAGACCATTACACCCTCCTGAAGGAGTCTTAAAGCCAACATAAAATTAACACACATAGAGCTAGTTTAGAATGTATCACTTAGAAGTACAAGGTCTACACACAAGTAATGAGTGCTATTGAGTAATGCAACACAACGTTGGAATCTGTATCTGGAATCTTGCCGGAAGTTTGAAGAATTTTAAAATACTTGAAATTTTGCAATCATTTCAGATCAATCATGACAAAAAATCATCAGCTAACCTCAAAAGGACTTGAAATGCTCCCTTACATTGGGTTTGCAACACTGCAAATAATTATAATTGTATAACTGTTCATTCCCTGTTATGTATCCAATCATATAGCTCATTTGCCTTGATATTGTGTCTATTTTGGTTCGTTTGTCTTTTAGAGCACAGGAATAGTCGAATAACATCGGCGTTATCGATCTGATCTTTTCGATCTTCTTTGATCTTCCCACGGTCATTTTTAACCCGTTAAGCTCAATAAGAGGCAGCGCTGATGTAAAGCTTCTTCACTTAAGCCACTGCATCCGGTTCATAATTACCGACCAAAGTCATAATTACCATACCATTTTGCTCATACTTACCAATTTTTCCAATCATACCTATCTTTTTCCAGCTTACAAAAAAGCCATATCTTGTACAGTAAACTGTTTCAAAAGAGCATATAGTTCGTAGTTTATTTTTCTCATTGAGTGTCACTTGTGCAAGATAATGCGTAGCAAGTACCCGAACTTCTGGTACCCTGATTTTAAACAAATTGTGTTCGCTTTCTCTCCGTAACACAGGTGCAGGATTATGGTACGCTTGGAGCGCGTCGTAAATAGATACACATATACTAAGGACGGCGATAATGCCTTACGACAAAACTCGGACGGCTAGAGGGTGGACGACCAGGGCTGTAGCATAGTAAGAAACTTAACGCGAACGCGCGATTAGGGTTTGTTCGTTTACTTTACCATGAACATTAGCAACCGCCGTGTGTCGTTGTTGGTATGTCTCGTTTAAGTGAGAGTCACTGTAGCTGCCTGAAGCGCGGGAGTGGGCGTGAGAAATAATTTAATTGTGCACCCAAATAGATTATGCGTAGCTAGTTATTAGTGAGGCACCAGGCGTCTCCATTTGGAAACGACGGGCGATTGGTATGGTATTTGGATGGGATGGTTGCAAAACAAGAAATTGTTTTCTGTGTACAAAATGTATTTTCATGGTATTAGTTAAGGTTTGAAAATATATTTTGCCCGATGTCTTATTTTTAAAAGAATTGTACCCAGTAAAGTACAAAAACAGTTGATGAAATACTCGTGTAGGACGTTTGCATTAAGAGCGGAACCATCTGTTTTTACTTAAACGTTATCTTCCTCCTCACCATTGTTTACATAAAACACACCAAAGAAATAAAGAAAATGTACGTCATACTACTTTTTGCCAAATAATACAACGCCTCGCCACCGGTAAACAGTGGTTTATGGAGGAAACTACCAACCCGTGAGCAGGTATCCCGAAAGCCAACAGAAATATGCATGAGCTTTTTATGACGCATCCCAACGTTCCTTTTCGCCTTCGCTCCTCCTATCATTTGAGTTCCTGCTTTCGTTGCGAAATCCTTCTTGTTTTGGATCTGTTAAGTCCTGGTGCTGGTGCCGCTTCTGGTACTGCTGAATCTTGCTAATCTGACGTTCTGCTGCAGGTAATGTAATGCCTTGTGCTCTCCTCTCCTTTTGCACGCGATCCAGCTGCGTCATTCCTTTCCATGGCATATTTTGGGCCGTGAGTGTGTTTTTCCTGCCCGTAAGTATACGCAGCCAAATAACGCAGATCAGCAGAAGCTACCGGGTTGGGTAGCCGGAGGTTCTGTTTTGTTGTGGTGGCTGCAATCGAACTGTGCACCGGTGTGATAGCAACTCCAAGTGGTGACCAAGTATCAAGTCTCGGTCGTTCGGTCGGCCAGTCGTTCGGGAAAAAACACTGACCGTCTTGAGCCACATACCACAAGTGTATACCGGGCCAAACACCTGTGAAAATCTTCGTTTAAGGTGTGTCTGGTAGGAAAGTGAGTCGGGCGGGAAACACCATGGACGTAGGAAAATTGGTTTTTCCTTCGACAGAGAGTGGGTTGGATTTTGCACCAGCAGTTTGGTGAGCGTGTGTTTGTCCGCGTGAATTAAAATGGCTTGAAACTTTGATGAGGATATAGTTGTTGGGTTTGTGTTTTGGTAGTGATCGCGGTACAGAAAAAAAGCTTACTCAAGACGTTGTTTCAGCTACGACTTCGTTTGCCATCTCTTGGTGCTAAGCTAAGAGAATAAGCTTTTCTTATCCACCGTTTGCGAATGAATGGTGGAATGAGTTCTATTTTTGGACCTTCGCGTTGTGTGATAAAACCACGTCACGGTGCTCGTTGCGTTAGGTAAATTCGTCTAGGGACTGCCAGCAAGAAGTAGAAGGGAAATTATCTTTCGGTGCACTGGCGTGATGAATGTTCGTTGCAAACTTTACGATGTGCTCTAGGTGTGTTGAAGTACACCGGCAAATAATCGGATTATATCATTTGGCAGTTTGGTAGATTACAATACAGCATAATCCAATAATAGAACAAATTCAAAACAAGCCGGTATGGAAGGTTTTAGGACAAATTATGCTTTAACTGTAATATGAATCTTTTTCAATAACGTTCTTTTTCTCTCTGTCCGGTGGATAAGTTTATATGCTTCTTTGAAAGAGTAAACGATGGCTAGCTCTACAAGGAAAAGTATGGCCATTGGAAACCTGTTTTATATTGACGAATCCTCCTCAGAGCAGGGCATAGAAAGATATACTCTAAGACATTTTTTATCTAAACCGACCATGCTCAATCTATGTAGCGGAGTTCGTCGACGCCTTGAATTGATCATAAGTACTTGTCCTACAGGCTATTATTTTACATCGCTAGGGAGGCTCGTTCATTCGAAAGATGTCTAGACTTAGATTAGGACCATTGCGCATTGGGCGTGCATCTCTAGCGTATAAGACTGCGTGACCTCGAATTATGTAACTGCGGCCTCAGATACCATCACACAGACTATCTTTTTCGGCTTTGTGTGGAGTACGCTACTGCTCGACCCGCCTTGTTAGTCGCAGTTCAGAGCATTGTAAAGTGGCCAAATATTCCGAAACGGGAGCTGCTACGAGACGCAGACGAGGCTGTCTGAGACCATTTTTGATTTTTGCCAATTCCCTTTGTTCCTACTTCCTACTGTCCTTCCATACTGTCTGTATGTCTATTATATGGGTTGTACCTCGCTTGTATGATTGACACGCAGGTGTGAAACACACACATAGGTGACCGCACTTTTGAAGTCTTGCAAAACTTCACACATTTGAGGTTAAAAGTCAGCATCGACAACGACATTGATGTTGAGTTACGTGCAAGGGTGCTGGTTGCCAACTGATCATACTACTCTTCTTGTTTTTCTTCTTCCTTGGCACTATAGCCTCGAAAAATCTCGGCCAGCCACTTTTGGCATTCTGTGACTTCGTTTTACCAGTGGCAAGGTAGTCAGCTCTGCGTACAGGGAGGTGGTGTGCATGGGATTTGAACTTCGGGTCACCGTCGCCGTTATCGCCTCCATACTATATACATAGTACAGGTCATGCTACACCCTGAGAAAGCTCTTCCACTATGTAAAGAACATTCGTAGTTCCAGTACACACATACGCCTCTTAGACATGGACTCTGTCCAACACTGACCAAAACCAAACAATGATAATGGTTTTTATTTATAAAATATTACATAGACTTCTTCGAAACTGTTCGCCAGAACGAGTTCAAAGGGGATATGACATTCACAAATATTGGTCCCCCCACCAGATTGGTTGGACCAGAATATGAAACCTCGACTGAACCATACACGCGACGCACAAATAGCACTTTTCTGCGTTATAAATTGTGCTTAAAACTTATTCTTATTTCTATGGTTATTTCATATTCTTAACTTATCTTAGTTTCTTAGTCTCACTCCTCAAATATGAATATAAATCCTTCAACCTTCAAATCGTTCAAGGTTAAGAGTTAACCTACGATTAATCTTAATTATATTTTCTGGTAACCTCTTCCCTACGGAATATATTTTTGCATCCTTACTTAAGAGCACGTTACTTAGCGACTACGGTAATGTGCAGGGCATAATTATCCTCCAGTGTTAACTACAGAACCTCGTAGTTGTAGTACTTTAAGACTATCAAAATTCATACAAGTTACATGAAGAATGATTGCAGCTGGTGAAAGATATATTGAAAAGGAACGTTGAGGGAAGGCTACAAAACCACCAGGAATCGATTGGAACACCGGAACTTCTTAAAACTTTTGTTTTGTGTGACATAGTTTTTGAGCAAAAAAAAAAATCAAAAGAATTATTCTACCAATCAACTACGCTAGTCTCTATTTCCTTTTATTCGATATTCCATTTATGGTAGAATTATCCTGGAAACAGTCTTGACGAAATCGCAAAAAAAAACAAACCTCCTCTCTTAAACCTGCCAAGTGTGCCGATTGTTTTCCGATCCGTCCGAATGCAATGGACTCAAGTACCGATGATTTATTGGTTGTTTATTTTTTCTTCCACTTCCATTGCAGGTACGTTCCCCAGGCAAACGGTCGAAGCATCGCAGTTGCAGCAGACGGAAAAGCTGTAAAGCTTCGGGTATCCCCGTATACGATGCAGGTTTACAAGGTGAGCCGAGTAGTAGCTGGATTGTTGTCGGACTGCAATGGAATTTGCCGGGCTACGGCTTTTTCTTGCTGGCAGCAATTTCTTCATCAAGATTGTTGTGGTTCAGCTCCAGCTCCCGTTAGGCTGCGGAATGTGCAAAATAAAAAAGGGATCGAGTTGAGCGGAACTTGGCAAAGCTGGCAATTGTTGAAGAAAAACAAAAAAACGCTCTCTTTCTCTCTCTTTCTCTTTCTCTCTGTCTGTACGGGATTTCCTTTTCTGAAATGGATTCGTTACGGGTGCTCGACTAGCCACGGTTAGCACAAGGAGGGATTTCGATTCGAGGATCGGTTTCCTTTCGGGTTCGGTTTGGCAAACTCTTCAAGAGGAGTCCCAGGATGTTGGATATACTTGACGGCAATCATCACCACCACCTGAGATGGTTGGTGACTTTTGAACAATTTCGATTTAATCGGTTTGTCGTATGATTCAAGGATTCGGATCACTTTGAACAGTTGTATGGATTGGGCCCTTTTCCCCCTATTTTTCGACTGTAAAATCCCCAATCCCCAGTAGCGTAAGCTTGAGAAGTTTTGTGCTTGATTGAATGTTTGAAGATACAAACTTGACGTCAACAAAAAAGTAGCTGGTCAAGGTATAAACTCGTGCGTAATTTGACATAAAAAATTTATCTTATCGCCACTTAGTTCATGTCTGCCTTTTCTTGCTTACTTATCAATACCGCTTAGTTGGATAGTCAGACCTCAATACGGAGGAACGGTTTGGATGAGATCTGATTCCCGGTGTTGCTGTGTTCATAAACTGAAGATTTAATTCATTCTCGAATTTATTGTAATCAAACAATCCTGGATGTGATTTTACTGAAAGGTATGGGAACATTTCTTGTTATTTGAGCTAGAAATAGAACGTTATTACTCTTTTTTTCTATAGAAGCATAATTTAAATTTAGATAGCAATTTTCTAAAACAATATTCAACCGCTCACCATCAATTAAGAATCTGCTTCCATACGTCTCATCGTACCTCCCCAAAATCAACCAACAAAGGTTTAATCAACGCCACGCCGAGTGCCTTGTAGGTACATGGGACTTGCCATTTTTTTCCCACGCCCGCCTTACGTCATACGCCATGTTTTGTGTGGTGATGTCACATAAAATGAAACTACCCCGAACTTAAACTCGCCTGTATACACAAGTTTATGCTGATCTCAGCTCATTGATGTGCCAGCTTCACCCGATCTGAATTTTTGCGAATTTTCCATTTTTTTATTTTTACACAAAACCGGCGCGAACCGTTGTACGAACCACCAACCCACCAACAGAGATCGGCTATGAGTGACCCGAGAAAGTGAGTGTTCGTGCAGTGCGAAGGGCGCATAAAATCAATACCATCACTGGCACTGGTGAGCGAACCTAACCGAATGCTGTCCCAAGCAAAAGGATTGAAGGGATTTTCTAAACCGAGAGCATCGGTCGGTCCGGCCGACAGTGGGGGCTGTGGTTTTGTGTTTTGTAGCAGGAGGAACAGGGAATTTATTCTCATTCAATGTCACTTGCCCGAGCGTGAAGAAGTCACAGCCCTTTCGCTATTGTGCCCGGTGGCACTCTCCTGTCGACACTCTAATCTAGAGGCTTGGGAATTGATTTCCACTTTTGAACGTTGAACGTTTGGTCCTTCAACGAGTAGGAGCGAATGAGATTAGTGAAGGAGACTTAAATTTTTGACATCATTTTCTGTGTTATTAAAAGACAGGTAGAAAAATAGAACAAAATTATCTAAATTGGTTCCGTTACTTCAAACAGAAACCCGTGTCAAAACCCGTTCAGATTCGTTAGATTAGATCAAAAGCCGGCTTATAGCAATTTTTGTTTCCTTTTTTTGTACCAACTCTTTTTGTCCATGAGTGTCCAAAAGCTTTTCATGTTTTGGTCCGTTTCTTCTCCCTCCCTCTCTCTCTCTCTGTCTACGGCAGTTCCCGCGCCCTACACTAACACATGCCCGTCAGTGGAAGAAAGCTTCCACCGTACGCTTGTTTGATTTGTGTATGAATCTCTTTTGGCAAGAGCTTTTCATTCATTCGGTTCGCCATCCTTTCGTCATCGGTTGATGTGTGTGTGTTGACATCGCGGTCAGATGGTTTTCCCGAAGCTCGAAGCTTAACGCGCTACTCGTGCTTCGGTTGCCGTTCGTCTTACGTTCGTGAGTTGTTCGCGAGCCGTGTCTGGCTGTACATCGTGCTTCAACTGCACATTCAGTTAGTTCCATTTTCATAGCCCAATCGGTAACATCTAATCGGTAGATCCGTGAGTGCGTGTTTTTTCTTATTATTATACTCAAACGCATCAAGCACACAGCTCCAACCATTCCACCTTAAATCACTCACTCAGGGTGCTACCGCGAGCAGACGATGCAGAAATCTCCATCACATGTTGTGCCACTTTTGGGATAAAATATGCATTAGGGCTCGGGTTCTTGTGCTTACGTGATTACGCATTAGCGAGCATTGAGCGTGATGCAGTCGAAAGCACGTGGGCAAAATGTCGTTGACACTGCAAAATTCGTTCGAGAACGTTTGGAGGACACGTTTAAAGTGCACTGTCGTGCTAGCTAGCTAGCATGCACAACTACGCATCACGGCACGGCAGTGCCAGCAGTGAGCAGCGGCAAAGTTTTTCGAAACTTTCGGGCCCGTCTACACAGCACACCACAGTTAGTGTGAAAGAATCCGCGCGAAATTTCTATCGGCTAGAGGGATGATGTATCGGCTATATTACGGTTTACAGCTGTGCTTACACGGTTTCGTTGATGTATTTGTGTGCGTTGTGACCCGGTTACGGTGCGATAGTTTTGGGCAGTTTGATCAACCGACCCGCCAACAAATGACGCGAGTACGAGCTGTGGTGTAGTGGAGACGAAATCAATACCGTAACCAAATGCCAAACTTGTGCCAATTGATGGAAATTTCAGTGTACGTGTGTGAGAGTGTGTCTGTGTGTGTGTGTGTGAGTGTGTGTCTGTGTGTGTTTGTTGTTTCCACCCGTTCGGTTTCCCGTTGACCGTGAATAGCGGAAGGTGTCCGTTCCCGGCTTTGCCAGCGAAAATGTGAGCGGACCCAAAACAGCAAATCCGCTTTTATGCGCGTGATAAATTATTGCAGTGAAGTTCAGCCATGATGGTTTCGAGGCGGTTCAATTTGGCAGCTAAACGAATCAGTGTGTGCGCGAGCAAACTAGCGTGCATTGTGCCAGTATTTGCTGTGCTGAAAAAATGGGAAATAGGGCAATTTAACCATTTAAATTCAACTCAAGTGAAAACAGGAAAAATGCATCAATTTTCATGAAAATATTAGACCTAACTTGACCCAAAAACCGGATGACAAACACCTCGCAGACACTCGCTGCCACCCGGTTTAAAATCAATACAACGCTGGTTCAGGCTCGTTTCGGCGGAACTGAACGTTGATCCGAAGCACGTGACACCGGAAGCGTTTAGCGAAAGCCGCGTTAAACGCATTAGAGGATAGATGGTGTGTGTCTGGGTGTGTGTTTTAGTCGGCCCACTCAATGCCGACCATCCGATATCTGTTACAAACATTTAACGGCCGGCCTACCCGCTCGGCGTCGTATGTTTGATTCCGTTCGCGCCATTGATTCGTCACTGAAAGTTTTTGATTATACTTGCTCGGCATTAAATTAGTGGCCATTTGTTTGCTGTCTGTAGCACATTTCATAACGGAACCCCGCGAGGCGTGCCCGGATAGTCACTATAACCACGCGCAGCCAAGGAAAAACGGCAAATTTGTGGTTCATCGATCGCTACGCCCTCTAAGGTCAACGGTATTGTGTGTGAGGACCTTTTTCGAACCCGACGTTCGAAACATTTGACCGGAATCCTGCAGGCGAGGGTGCTCGAATGACCAGTACCACGCTACCTAGCAGCCGTTTCGTTTTGAGTGTAGTGGTGAGTGAGGTTGCAGTGGAAAAGCGGACTCAAAAAAAAGGAAAATAAAGATCGACGCCACCAGCAATCTAACAAGCCGGAAGTGAAATTCCTCGCTTCGTTCCCTTTCTTGCATAATTTTTCGGACCGCTGTTGGTGACTGTAGGGTGTATAGGGCGCCTATCGAAGTTATAATTCGTTCCATTTTCTAGACACTTTTACGGAAGCCGCTTTGCTATTCCTACTTCTTCGTGTTGGTGCATTCACGCAACTAGAATTGTAGACGAGAATTCCGAGTTTAATGAAATTGCAGCTAAAATAAATGAATTCAAGTTATGTTAGGACTTTCATTTTATAGCTGACAGCGTTAATGAAGAGAATGATGGCATTCTAAAACAAGTGATGAGTGTAAATTTATTTGGGTTAGTTTGTTACAGTTGTTCGACATTAAAGTTGAAAGTCAAAATTAACAGATCTTATTATTCGAATCAACACATCCAAGCTGTGTTGTGTTCTTACTAACAAATTCTTTATATTATTTTTAAGTAAATATCGTAAGTTAGATATTCCAGCAAAATATCTTTCCTCAAATCAAAGCGTCTATTTAGTGTGTAAGTGTGGTGTGGCGTGTACATTAGTGCTTCTTTGGTTGGTGTACGTGAATGTTTGAGTGAATGTTTGAGAAGTAACCGAAACCACAAGCTCTTTAATCATTAAGGATTATCCCATATCAGTGCGCGAGAATGAGGATTAACAAAGGTAAGCTCATACGCCTTATGAAATGTTTTGCCATGTTATTGCGTACGCTGTTTGTTTAATGCAAACGTTGATTGAAAGCGAAGCAATAAATTCAAACTAATTAAATGCTAAGGGTAATTAAAATTAAGGATAGTAAACAAAGACTTATAAATTTATTAACTTGCTGTAAACATTACTCAACACCTCTTAATTTAACAATCAATTAAAATAATCCACAAAGATGTGCATTCTACAACTGCTACCTCTTGCTACGGCCGTGCCTATTCAATAAAAAATATAAACAATATAGTAATTTTACAAAATACTACAAAATTAATATAAATATAAAATATGACACATAATTTTCACAAGTGAGAATTATTTTGTTAATTTTTCTTTGTATAGCAATATGAATAAAAACCAAACCAAAATGATCTTGTCAAAGTATGGACCCCTATTATAACATGTTGTCATCAAAATCTTCCAAAATCGGTTAACCCGCACTGATGAGCTCCTGAAACCTATTTTAGGGTTCAAATGACGCTATTTTGTGATCCAACTACTAGCCATTACATATTACCAATCCTTTAAATTAGTTTTTGAACAGGAATCATGATGAAAACAGTAGAAACGACTGATTTTATCATATGCTAAAGTCTCTTGTGACGGCGTATAATGGTCTTAAAGCATTTAAAAAATTCATAAAAAAGCTTTCTAAAAGGTATATGAGCAAATTCTTTTTCAGGATCTGACCATAAAAATTCATCTTGATCGTCCTGGGAGAGCTTCTGTTCACCAAGCGAGATCGTCTCCAGGTCAAACAGAAGCCACAGCTGTTGAGTTCCCACACACCTTAAAAATATTTTTCCATAAAATACCCTACCGAGCTGGCTTTGTCAAATTAGACAACTTCAACTGCATTGAATGATGAATCACAGCCATACATTGCGAACCAATTTTGAGTCTATTAACTTTGTTATTGTGCATTAAACAAGTTTTATAAGTAAGGTTCACTTATTTAAATTTAGTGCTGCATGCATTTTCATCAAATTTGTGTTGGATGTTTGTTTCGTCGAATCATGAAAATTTGTGCTTTTTTATGATTTTTTACTTGAATTAGTTCAGTTTTCGTACTCTAATATCATCGTTCAGTTCAAGTTGCAAGTTGTTATGTTTAATAATTGCAAAACTTTTAGCTGATTTATGGTCTGGATGATTATTTTTTCTTATATTATATTTTTGAACTGAATATCATAAAGTTTGTAACAAAAGTTGCTTAGTTATAAGAAAACAACAGAAAAACAATAAGGAGAAGTAGTACAAAAAAACGATGCAATAAGGTTTTAATTTTGGGTGCAGCCAGTTATTCATTTACGAATACTCTTAAAAACTAATGAAAAAGTTTCTATTAAGAAAAATGCACACAAGCAGAGCAGAATATTTTATTTTGGAGAGAATGGAAGAAATAGTAACCAAAACATAAATCTAGAAACTCCCTCTAAGGTACTCAGTTGCGTCGCGCGTCCCCGGAGCCATTAATGTGATTAAATATCATTGTACACCCACTCCCGGCATGTTCCACCGTAGTAAGATTTACGGTTGAGCAACATGGGCCCAGCAGTGCAACACGAAAATAGCATTCAGAATTGCAGCGTGCAAGAATACACTCCACTCCTAGTTTAAGCTTCTTCCGACAGTTCTAACGTCCAAATGTTCCTATTTCGACTCCACGCGACAAATGTAGCGTTCGCGACTACCTGCACTGCAATCGGTCTACGTTTTGGATGATTAATGTAGCGGAAAGTTTGTAAATTGATACTGATCGCATGCTGGGTTTTTGGAGCGGTCCGATTGTGAACCGACGCTGTGCTGCATAGTTTATGCGGCAGATTATTCTGGCCAGCGCAGCGTGACACCGTGTGTGGAACACGATCACCCATGGGGAAGCTGACGAGCTCGATCCAGCCAGTCGTATGACAGGATTCAATTTTTAAACCCCATTTTCCAATTGATCCGTCGTCGGTTTCCACGCCGTCACCATTCGGTAATGCTTGCATGTATGTACGCGCTCCGTCCGAATGCGCCGGTCTGACTGAATAGTGTGGAATAATTTATCTTTTGCCATCTCGATACCGGCCGCACACCGGTGATGGCGGATACCTTGGCGGGATCGGTTGCGTCCGTGCAAACCGAACAAACTATAAGTCAGTGGTCAATACTGCATGATCGGGAAGATCTAAAGGATTGTCACGGTCGATGGTATTCTCGATAAAATTTCCACGTTCTAGTGATGGCTCAGGGCACGTCCATTTGCTTGCGCCGTTCGTTATAGGTTTTCTGAATGTATGATTGAGCTTTTGGTATAGTTGTGGGTTGTGTGCAATGTGATTGCTTAGCGGAGAATCGTGACAAATCGAATATTAGTGTGGTGTGGTATAAAAATGGGAAGCCACAGTAAATTTTGTGCTCCAATCGGTGTCCAACAGAAACCTACTGATTTTTTACGTAAATTGGGTTTATAACATTGTAGCTCGAATCAGCCAGTTTCAGAAGCTTAACAAAACTGTTCTTTTGTAACTAGCTTTGATTGTTTGACTAGTGTGATTTGGCTCTAAAAACTAGAGAGGACAGTCCTACTTCCGGGTGAAAGTCTGGATGGGATCTGATATCCGTTCCTGTCGTCTGAAGACCGGAGCCGCTATCTCCTCGGCCACCGAACCTTAATTGACAGGTATTAATTTACATAAAACGCGTTTGAACATAAACCCTCTCATGTTCGATGGGCACCATCATCCCATTATAAGAACCTACTCCATTCGACTGCTCAAAATCATTCAGACTACTAAGAGCTATCAACAATGTCTACTAAACATTTAGATAGCATAGGTTAATGTCATTAACATTCCCCCTTAACACATGCATAATATCCAGATGATTTGGGGAATTCAACGATTTCCCGGAGGTTTTTTTTTCTTTTCTCCATGATAAATTTCGCAGCAGTCCAAAACACCGGGATTGTTCTGCCATTATGGATGACTGTAGTGTCATTGATACAAATTGAATTTTTTGTATCTCCCCAATCGTCGATAATGTATTGCGTCCGAACAAATGATTTATCTTACACCGGGGATGAACACACGCAGCAGCAGCAGCACAAGCGTAATTTAATCGAGACCCGAGACGGCATCGCTGAGCACAATCGATGAACATCGAAATGGAAGAAGTTGCCGTGATTCTACCGAGGCCGGAAATAAAACCATTCTGTGGTCGGACGGCAAACGGTTTGCTCTGTTTTCACCTACTCAAGCACGGGAAGATGTTTCTTCTCAGAAATAAGGCACGATACCAACTTTCTCCGGAACACAATGGAGATATTGGCTTTTCGGTCACCGGCCCCCATTGGCTGGAAACGTGTGCTACTCTCACACACACAATTTATCTTTTTTTATTTACAAAGCATACAAACATTGACCTTTAGGTAGGGACAAAGCTTTTTGGTTTTAAATAGAAACACTTTCACATTCACTTCATACAGATCGGTTACTATTGCCTTTACCAAACTTAACTTAAGTCCTAATTACCATGCTCGATTGTTTGACAAAAGCTTCCTAAATCGAGAAATCGATAGCGTGGTTGTCAAATAGGCTATCCGTTTGACGTTAGCACTTAGAGCTTGAACCATGACGAAATATTTTAAACTAAGGTTCGTATTATAGCCTTCAAACAGAAACTCGATTTGGACAATATTTCAATTCGTCAGGTCAGAGCCACAGAAAGCCTATCTTTTTATTCGCTAATTTTTGCGTATTTTTGAATGATTCCTAAACTGTGTTAGTAATTGTGTGTAGAGTTCATAAACAATGTATATTTATTTATTTTTATTAAAATGAAAATGTATGAAATATGAACAATTTTTCTCGCACATAATGAAACTAACTGTAGTTAATCCCTACTTCCCACTTCTTTGCGGCGAGTGAATATGAATACTGCAGGACGTGAGTGGAGGGAATGAAAAAGAACATACAAGGGAATCGATGTGCGTAGGTCAGGTGTATCTATGATATTCAGAAGAACCGCTGCGGCAAAGGAGGACTGGGAGCATTCACGTCAACCAACCAACAGCTGTCCTCGTAGCAAGACGAACCTTGTGGACCAAACATTCTTTGGACCTTTGAATACATTCAATGCGATTGATATGGGTCCTTGCTAAAGGGGACCAGGTTCACTGAACAGTACTCTAGCAGTGATCTGATCAAGGCGCATATAAATATTTTTAGGCATATTGAGTTCTTAAAATCACGGGCGAGACGCTTCACAACACGAGCCCTAGACACTTTATGGTCCATATGGTGAAAGAAGCCCGAGTCTCGAGTCCAGCCAAACTCCCAAATCCTTGACCACCGAAACACGATTGACTAGCTCACGGTTAAGGGTACGGGAAATAGGTAACATTCTCTGTTCAGACGAAGATAGGATTGTGGATTGGGATTTTCTAGATTCTTTGGCCTACAATATATACTATGAAAATTAACTAGAAGAATACGACCTGTTCAACCAATGGAATTAAAATATTTTTAATACTGTTGATTGTTCTGATGCCACTTTCATTAAATTGTTTTCCATTATTGTAATATCATAATTAGCCCGGAGGTAGATAGAATGAGCTGAACCATTGAAGAGGCGTATCAAGAGGTCTCAGCGTCCGAAATCTTCTATAAATAAACCATACAAAAAACTTGAAGTTTTTGTTAGCATTGTTGATACACGTTCGAACCGACATCACAACTTCGACGGCCAGAGTGGTCTTGACTTAACGAAAGTTTAACTTCTCCAACTCGATGCCATAATACCGACCCATTCGATATGTGGATTAGGCAATGTGTATTAGAGGGTCTTGTCTGTTAAAGAACCATAATCATTACTTTAATGTTACAGCTGTTCCATGATAGAGGTTAATGCTATTTTCCTGATATATCAATAATCACACTCCACACTTCAGAGACTTAAAGCTGAATGAGTAAAGTTTTTCAAAGCATTTGCTCACAACCAGCAAACGCTAAAGTTAATCTCTAACGAAGGCACGTTTGACGCACCAAAAAAAAGCGCATCGCACAAACCATCAGCTAAAATGTGCGCCACAGTTGACAACTTATTGCCCGTTTCCGGAGGACTTACAGGGCGTGTAGGGCCTATAAATAGCTTAGCGACAAAAGATTCGTGTTACATTGCCCCAAACCGACGCTTTAGTGTGATTTCTGTGTCAGGTGTTGGAATTGTGTGTTCCTTCACTATCAATCGCACGTAATGCGTGTTTTTTTTTGGTTTTGCTGGTGAGTAAGGTAGCTAAAGCGTGTCTTACCCTTGGGACATTCGGCCAACAACATTTTCTATGATCCGATTAAGCAAATGGATAGCACACAAAAGGCATGCAGTTGAGATTTTGTTAATAGTAGTCCGCGCCGGCTATTCATACATTAACTTTAAGCCATTATACATTAGCTTTGGGTCTGGATCGAAAGGTCGTCTAATTTGGTCTAGCTATCGCATGCAGAACTGAACTGACTTTACTTGCAACAATACGACGTCATGAAACGATCAATATTCCCTTACTTTGATCCGATTGGCCTACAAACGGATCCGATGTCACTTTGAATTCCCGAGAAAGTTTTATAATTATCATCGTCCATTATGCTTTCCGAATTGATTTATACTGCCACCTTCCTTTCCATTGCAATTAATGACGATTATTGTTTCATTTGCGAAATTAAAGTCTTTGTTTGGTGAGAAGTTGTTGTTGTGGGAAATTCTAGACAGCGGTTTCTGAAAACAAATTCACACAATTGATATTTTAGCTCCCCAAGCTTTTGTTATGGTCTAGGAACATTGGAACGGTCCCGTTTTGGCACGGAAGTGTTGTTGAGGTTTTTTTTTCTTTTTGTTTCTTCACATTTCTTACGATTTACAAGACAACACAAAAAAGGCGCCACCCCGCCAAAAAAAGGAACCGTCTCAATTCAGGTCGACGTCTATAAATAGATGGGTAAGACGAATGGTTTTCGTCGTTCGTTTGCCATTCGGCATCGTGGACGGCTAGGCGTCTCCATTGAATAGGGGTTTGTTTGGCAGGCGAGGGCTATAGAACAAATATGCCTGTAGTGCTCGAAGTCTATTAATGCAAACCGTCCGACCGACCGACCTACCCATGGAGCACGGCGAAGGAGCATGGCTGAGCTGGAAGAAAATAATTTATTTGACAATTTATGATCATCTACATGTTCCCAATTCCTCATTCATTGTCAAGCATCGTCGAGGACCACCGCACCTTATTTTTTGGCGGAAAATTTGATGATGAGTGTGGCGAAAAATAGCCACACAATTCTGGGCTGTGCGGAAATTATTGCCCTGTCGAGGAACTTTGTGAAAAGGATGACGGTATTATGCGAGCGAGGGAGCGAGCGATTGGTTAGACTTTTCTTTGTCAATCCGCACCTTTCAGGTTTTCCGCTGTTGATAGCAGTGTTCTAGCTCTTAAAAAGTTTGCCTGTCCTACAAGTTGGCATGAAGTGGCCGCATTTGATCTCAAGAGTACGGTGTACGGTAGTACATCGAAGTTCCAGGAAAAATACTTTCTTCCGTCTACCGCCTGACATGTCAGCCAGGTAGGAGCGATGGTCGGCCGAACGAACACGGTATGACGAACAAACGCTACTTAGCACTGTGCTGGAAGATGACTACCATTCGTTCGATTGTGCGGTAGAAGTGTAGCAGTCGAACAATTGTGCCTACCGGCGGCACCAGCGGCTTTTTCCGTGGAACAGAAATAAGGTATAAGGGGTTGCAGCAACAAAAAAAACGTATATCGAATTGAATTCAGGCAGGCGTAAAAGCGGATCTGGCAGTGGAAATAATTGACTTCGATTCGCAAAGTCAAGACGAGCACGAGCGTTCAAGATGGTATTCTTTCACTGTCTGTCGGCGGAGCAATAGGATTAGTCGTGTAAGCAATAAATCGCATTGAAAATATTCAATTACATACGGGGAACAATAGAATTAAATGGGGATTATATTTACAGGTTTGCAGGTAACAGTGTTTAAATTTATAGCTGCTCGTGGTATAGAGTTGTATAAAGGGAGATTGCGATTTGTGGTTTTGCACGATTATTGGTTTCGTTTAAGAGTCGTGCTATATTTATTGTAGTCTATCTTTGGGGCAGCTAGATATTTATTTTTAAAATCGGATAACATTTATATAAAATATAAGATATTGTACGTTAAACTTCTTAAACACGCTAAAATAATATGTACTTATTAAAGAGTTCTACTAAATATTGAGTTCTTAAAAACAACCGATCTTTTAATACTGTAAGTGAGGTGTTGTAGTTAAACATTGAGTATATCCACGATGCCGTTAACTGCTCTTCACATGGAGGTGATGGGTCGCCTGGCTCATAGTTAGTTCAACAACATAGGAAGTAGCAATTGCGAGTGGCCTGCATGAGGCAAGTAGTGATGTGGAGGTATATAGGTCGAGTTGATGAAGCAGTGAGGTGAGTCGATGTTCCTGTATAGGCTTGTCTTTCAGCTGGTGGAAGGAAATGAGCAAAAAGCGAGCATCGTATGAAGGATATCGGCTGCCTGGTTCCCACGAAAGCACTAAGGGCGATCCAATAAGCGCTTGTTCGATAGCTTCCTAAGCACGCTGGCATACCTCAGTACATATCGAACGCTTTAAGACACTAGAGAAGTTTAAGAACCTTCAGCATTCGCAAGTCCTGTAAATAAATTCTTCTTGGTGGCTCATCACTAAAGAACCAGTCCAAATAGAGTGGGCCAAAGAGTACATTACATCGGCTGATAACCTCTGCGACATGACTGTCTAAGATAAACTTAGTGGCCAGATCATTCACAAAGAAGGGCTTAAAGTGTAAGCAAGCAAGTAATCCAGCTTCTTAACTTGCGGTACACCAGATTTAATGATGATGACCACCTCTAGTCTAGAAATGATCAACATAATAGTTGGCCAGACTCTTGGATGCTCCAATACCACATGAGTCTATAATTATCTGATTCTCGAGCGCGTGATTCAATTCATTTGTCGTCTCTTTCTTATTCTTATTCACTTTTTGGGTCAAATGTTATCCCACTAAGTGATTCTGCGTATATGTGTATCATTGCCCGAATAATGCTTTCCCCCATGTGCTCAGGTATAGCGGGCTACGTCTATGAAGTAGTGTATGTATGAAAAGCATTGTTTGATCAATTATTCTTTTCCTCATTGACAGCCATAGCAGAATGTTGAGCATTGTCTCAGATGATTTTTATAGACCACAAGATATCACCGCTCTCATACATCTGTTTTGATTTTTTCAAGTCGTGACCTCTATTATTCAAAAGCCAGAAATAGTATGGGGAAACAGAAATTTAATGTGTGAACTCTTATCAATGAGATTTTTTCACTCCAATTGGAGATCATTTCTTAGCCTTACAAGAACAATACATTAGCGGACCATTTGTTTAATCATTAGGATATCATTATGGGAACCGAAGCGGAGTTTATCTTTCACTACTGCCCAAGGTATTTGATTTATGAATCTAGAGAAACAAATTCCCTGTCTTATTGACTATCGAATTGCGTAACTAATTATCTGTTTCTTAAAATCAACATTTTGCAGTTTTGCAGATGACGCGATAAATCCCCGGGATAAACCTTGCTCAAACTGTACGGAGTAGGTTCAACCTACCGAATATGACTTATATGAATATGAAGGCAGTTTGAGAGTTCTCCTTCAATTCCCAGTTTAGCAAGCTTTTTCAGAGGGAGGCTGTGGTCAAAGTTATCGAGCGATGCCCTTATGTCACCAACATCTATACCATCGCATCCGTTTGCCATCAATTTTCCATACTACGCAGGCTATATTAAGTGACCTTGAAACGATGGTAGATCACTTCAAGGCAATCCATTGCTGCTGGGAGCTTAGTTTCAACCAACGCTTCTTCAAAGTTTATTTTATCACTGCATTGTAGAAAGAATTTGATAAAATTAAACATAATCCAGCCTTCTGATGTTTGTTTGCATGCGTGTGTTACTTTATCACGCGTCAATTATTCAATGCAATCACGACCTCGCCCCGACCATAATGCATTAGTGCAAGTGACATTACCAAGAGAAAGCACCTTTTATTATTCATGATAACGTTAAAGCCAGTCCGCTGGGGTAGACTCTCGAAAGGATTATTTCTAGATATTGGTGATGGTGCGAAATGCCACTCCACTCCACGGTATTCTTAGGGCATGTCCGAAAATCACATCACATCAATCACCTAACGAGACCCATTAATTGGTTAGAGTATGTCGGCTATGGGGCAAAATGGTAGCTCAGCTACCACCGGCTGGTGCCTGACCAATCGACCAGAGGAGACACATTGGCTTAGCAGTGTGTAATGTGAATTGGATCACTGCTGGTACAAACGCTTTGGCCTAGCGCAAAGCTCAATTAACGTGTGCCAAAAAGGATACGTTCAATGCCATGCAATCAAAGTGACAGTTTGGCGTAGCATGGATGGAGCTGTAAAGAGAAAGAGGGAGAACGAGAGTAGCGGAAAGGAATAGTAGCGAGTGGCCACAAATGGGTGATAAATTATGTTTAATTTATCAATGTCCTGCAAGGTTTCCTCGATTGGTGTCCTCGCTGGCTGGGTTGGCTGGATGGAAGAAAGGAAGGAAGGAAGGCACTCGGTACAAGAAACCCGTCCTTGAGTTAATTTCATGTGGAGTTTTCATTTAATATGCCGATCAGGAACGCGTTCTACTTGTGTCTATGACTCACAAAGGGGCCAGCAATTTTTACTGCATTCACTTAAGAGGCACCGACCACAGGCACGGCTAAAACCAGGGCAACGACTCCAGGACGCTCTATTCCTAGTGTGGTCTAGTTGTTCTTCCCCGTATTGTTTTAACAACCTACTACTGAACTTCGCTTAATTAACCAATAAAGTAAACATGTCACAAAGCGTACCGCCGCGAGCTATGGTCCGGACAGCCGGACGTGACGTGACGAGGCGAAAGAATGAACCACTCCGGCCGGTCTATTGCGGTGTAAGTCACGCCTCGCGGGCACATCTTGTGCTGATGACAGGACGAAAAAACTGTATCTATATACTGCTACGCCAGCGGTAATGGTGGCCAACCTCGTCCGAAAAAGGGGCACCCTATATTCTAACAATTTATTGATGCATGCGCCTTTCTTGGAATTTGATGAAAATTCGATCAAATGTGTTGCAATATCATGATGTGAGGATTCGACATCGATCGAATCAAACATGTCGTTTTCTTCTTCAGCAGCAGCAAGTTTTGAAGGGATTTTGTGGTCTGCCATTTATGGATTCCTTCTCTTTCGTTACACGAAGTTGTATAGTGAATATATAATAATAGGACATATTTTTAACCACCTTCATAACTGAATCTTGGCCAATTGATTGTGTTAATTTCGTCATTATACTTTTTTTTTATTCATAAGGAACGGCCTGGCCGTATTGCTTCGTCATTATACTTATAAGTTTATAAAACCTTCCATTAACTTTTATGCAATGATTTCATTTCAAAATACGAAAAAAAAACTGTTTGCAACTTATTGCAATTATTGCGAAATATTCAGTGCTGACGCTGCTGTCGCAATGCCGAAAAAACAAAAAAATGTGCTCTATTTGATTACTGTTTGGTCGGGCTAAATGGTGCTCGGCAGTAATAATAATACTAGTGGCGACCATTAAGTAGCACAATAACAATAACTGTAAGAATAACAATCGGTACGGTCATTACCGTCATCACGAAAGTTTTGTAGCTGGTTCGCAAGCGTCCGGCACACCATAATTCACGCGCGTGGTGGGAACAGAAGGAAAGCAACAACAAAAAACATATTCTTTGGGCCGATTTGGGTGATGGGGTGAACATAAATCTCTCACGCTGGAATGCAACAAACGTGTGATTAAATGACAGATATTTCGGCGTGTTATGTCTGTCTCCGCGAGATTGAACCGTACAATCTGTTCGAATCGAGTTTACTCAGTTCAAGCAAAACAGTACCGTGGAGCAGATGGAATGACTTTATTTGGCCTGGGTATTCTGACAGAGACATGAATATGATTTTACGTTAATGTTAACGGGTTCAGGGTCTTTAGGTGTCATTCTATTAGCATGACTTGCCCATGGAAGCCTGGCAGATCTAATTAGCTGCACGTAGGTGAGCTCTATGAAGAGACAACACATACATACGGGGTCAAAAATCCTTCTGAGCGAGTTTCTCTCTAATGCATCTAATAGTGTTTCTTCAGTTTTGGACATAGGTTGTCTCAGTTGTGATTTGAACCCCGGCGCCGGTCTTCACACGGCAGGATCGGGGTTCAAATCCCATCCAGACCGTCTCCCCGTACGTAGGGGACTACTTTACTACGGGTAAAATCAAGTCACAGAAAGCCAGAAATGGCAGGCCGAGAGCTCTCGAGGTTGTAGTGCCAGGGAAGAAGAAGAAGTTGTCTCAGATGCGTATGTGAAAACTGGGACTATTAACGTTCGTTACTGGTCGTCCAGCTTCACACGGTAGGACTCGTATTAAAAACCCTTTCAGACCTTCTCTCCGTATGTAGGGTTAACTACTTTGCTTGCGGGTAAAATCAAGTCTCAGAAAGCCACAAAATCGCAGGCCGAGACTTCACAAAGTTATGTAGTGACAAGGGAACATAAGAAGTTTCCTGAGGCTGTGAATGGATAAGTATGACCAGTTGGCAGGCAGCACCATTGCACGGGATTTAACATGTATGTTGTTTGTGTGCGATATGCGACAACGGCGCTGGTCTTCATATGGGACTCAATAACTCTAGTAAGCCAGAAAGGCCAGACATGACCTTCAGGGGTCGCTGGGCTAAGAAAGAAGAAGTTGTTATTGGTGCAAACTATTATCCCTGAGCTGATAGGTGATGGTTTTGGACGACTGTAAAAGTACGATCACGCCTCGTTAATCACCGTTTTGCCTCCTGACCCTGAGGTTTAGTGGCGCTCGCTCGATCCTTTGACAAGCTTCTGCTACCTTTGGTGAGCTTTTGTCATCACCGTCCGTAGGGATCCCTACGTCCGTAGGGATCTGAATTTATTGTGGGAGATGGATCCAGAATTTTCCAGCACCCAGTGATGGATGGCTCTCTCTAGCGCCTGTTTGAAAAGAAGACAGGCAAGCCTATCTCCTTGACGCAGACCCTTGATGGTAGTAATAGGTTCTAACTGTTTTCCATCTACCTTCTTTTGTCATGCGATGTTGGTATTTTTTTTATTACGATCCTAATAAGCTTTGTGCAGACTCTAATGTGCCATGATAGATTCCAACTATCTATTCGACGAATGAAACAAATGAAAACAGGTAGAAGACTTTGAAATGCAGTATTCAACACTGAAATACCTTTACAGTAGCTGCACTCTAGCCTGTCTTCCTTAATGTTCATAGGACAGATAATGCCATGGTTACAATCACAAGGCATCGATTCACTATCCCTAACGTTGATCGTATCACTATCCCAAAAGTAATTATTTGATAAATTTACTGGTCGATTGCTGCCAACTCACCACACCCCTCACCCCCTCCCCCACCCGCATAATGTATTGATGTCTGAAATATCTGAAGCCCCAAGTGTAATTCAGGACACTTTGCATTAAAAGTTATGGATAACAGTCTAATTGGAATGAGAGCTAACGCAATAGAATAATAGAAATGTCTTCCGTAATATTACTGCAGAATTATGGAATCCTTTATTCATGAAACAGTTCTGAGAGTGTTGAGAATGCCTCCAATTGTTATCATTCTTGACTATTGAAGCATCATATAACTGTTCACAGTTGGAGTTGAATGTTGAAGTCAGTACATTGGATGGTGCTATTGAAATTACAACTGCTACTTACAAATCCGTTGTTCTTGTCGATTCCGTTGGCTATCGCAGACTTTCCAAGTTGGTAGAAGCTGGGTTTTGAATGTGTACAATCGATGTAAATTAATTCCTGTAAATAAACCTTTCAGTCTATCAAAACGTGGCTAAATCAAAAAGAACTCGTTTTTTCGTCCAAACCGTTCAAGCGTAGCACTGCACATTGGAGTAGATAAAAGCACATCGTGTTTTCCACTTCAATCCAAACAGTTTGAAGCGGTGTGATTAAAATTCAAAAACAAAACAAACAAACAACAAGCAAACAGACCGATTCTGGCTTGAAATGGCAATCTTTTACTCCCGAGGTTCACTCCCGAGGATTATTCACCCTGCTGCCTGCAGGATCTGGTCAGCGCTATGGTTAAACGGATTGAAGGTTAAATGTCAGCTCGGGCCATCCGGTCGGAATGGCACCAAATGGCACGTTGAATGTCAGTGGTTGGATTTGCGGTTACGGTCCATTTCAACATCCTTCCAGCGCCGGTGTCGTCCAATACGTTGCCCCATGTGTCAGTGTGCAACCGCTACGCCTCGGTAGAATTTTGTCGTTCGATGATCTTGAGTTTCCCAGCCCATTCCGAACGGACAAGTCAGGGTGCATAAAAAGGTGCGGTGAATGGTGAGAGAGCAATACCATGGAACAGTGTTGCCGCTCGTTTCGATTCGTCATTTTGTCACCACTCCGCTTGATAAGCCTGGGGATAGAAGCGAATGGTTTGGGCGATGTGGTTGGAAAGAACTGGATGGGATAGAAAGGGTCAATCTTTTTTTTCTCCCGAAAAATCTTAACGTCCATCGGCACGTTACTCGGAGCTGCAGGGCACAGCAAAAAATGACAAAATTCCGAAAGTGATTTACCTACTTTTTTTGCGAAAACGATTGAAAAATAAACCACTACCCGACTAGCGGAAGTCTATTGCTAGTTGCTGAGAACTGCTTGGTTTAATGGGATTAAACCCCGGGGAAGGATGTGGCAATGCTACACATTTGAATTTATTTTTACTACCGACTGAGCTCAATCAATTTCAATACCAATCACTTCTTAGATGCTAACTGCAATGTTGGCCAATCGATGTTGAAGCTGTTTATTTTTATTATCATACAGTTTTTGGATAGTCAGAGCTTATCGGAACAATCTTAAGCCCGTTATGCATGGGAAGTATGTTTAAATGCACAAGATTTTACAGTTTGATTTGTGTAGGGTGAAATATGACGGTATTGGAGTACCAAAGCCCTCCCATGCAGTCTCATAATCCATAATTCGGACAGGTCTGACAGGTAAGGGTTAAGCCATGTCAAGAAATTTATAAATTGCAGACCTTTCGGTGGAGTAGTTTCAAAGAAGTTGCAGATACTAATGGGATGTTTACAGAAACATAGTTTTTGGATTAAACATTCTTTACTTTATGGCAAACTTCATCCAAAGTTCATTAGACATTCCGCTGCAAAGTAGAAAGCCGAATAACAAAGCTGCTCGCCGAGTTTGGACTCAAAACATCAAACGCGATGCTAGCTCGAAGCCTTGTTTTCAATGTTGATGGACATAAAAAATGGCCGAGCAGATTTAAACTAGGGCTTGGTCCTTATCTTAAAGAAATGATTGTTTATCACAAGGTTTTGCGTGCAGGTTAAACGAATAACAGGAAAATATCTGTTTTGTTCGAACTACAACCTTGTACAGGTCCTTTGATGTCCGCCAAACAGAAGAATATCATTTATGGTGCCACACTGCACCTGGTGTAGCCCATCGTAGGTCGAAATATGTTTTTTTTTTTTATTCATAAAGAACGGCCTGGCCGTATTGCTATGTTTATCTTTAAATGTTTCCGAAAATGTCGGAATAAGTAAATAGGTGGTGTGTCAAATTTATCTTTCAATAGATAATTATATCTTATTATGGTCGTTTTTGGTACACTTGGGATGAGGGACACTTTTTAGAAAAAAGTAAAACCTTTTAGAAATCTGACTTAATGACTTGGAAACATTTTGCTAATTTTCAGCCAAAACTTAAAGGTAGTATTTTTTTAATCGTATATAAAGGCACTTTGAGTCGCTGAGATAGCATTTGCATCTAAAGGCCATATCTAAAACATAAAGGTGGTTCTCATTCCTCTACTTCTTTGACTAAACGACCTCTTATGGTCGTGCCTGACATTTCTGGCTTACTAGCCTTAATGATATACCACGTAGCTGGATAGTCAGTCCTCATTACGGGGGAACGATCCGGACGGGATTTGAAACTCGGTTCTGCCGTATGAAGATCGGCACCCCTGTCGCATCCACCACCGGGCCGCCCCAAATATTATTGCTCATTCCCTGTAATAATCAGACTTCGAATGGTTAAGACATGTCGTTCGATCCAAGTAACGTACGGTTGGCGTAACAAAATGCTTAAATCTAATGTAATTTTTTTAAATGATTATATTTCGATATTTTTGTCAAAATTGCAACTTTCAGGAAATTGCGTTTGCCTTTCTAAAACTCGTAATTTCTCTATAATACGTAATAAAATATTTTCTCTATAAAGGTCTATAAAGAGCTTACTATCTCTTTAAGTAATTTCAAGATCAAGATGATGATTTCCCACTCAAACCACGCAAAGACTCGAGATGAAAAACTCTATTTTAATGTGAATTTGATGTTTTGAACAATGTTGTTGAACATTCAGTAGCAACGAATGCATGTTTGGGGACTTCAGACCAACTGTACCTCAGGCAAGATGTCTCCTCCTGTCGAAAGTTGATGTATCGCGCGCTTGTCTCGACAGTCTCATTCAGATTTTCTTTTTTTATTATTGCTCATTATAATATTATTGTAGATTAAAAAAAAAACTTCATCATTATCACCAAAAGTTATGTTTGTAACGGGTTGCATTACTCTTCACAGTATTTACAAACAATAGTACAGACAATTTCTAAGAGAATTAATTATACATATAAGCCAAAATAGTCAATTGAAATGGAAAGCAAGCAAAATAGTCAATAATTGTAAATAATTAGGATATGTAATTGTAATGTAAAAAAGATATGTAATTCTTTATATTCCAGTTAATGGCCATTTCTCACCCAAGTGACAGTTTGTTTGGACATTTGAGAACATTTAGAATTCAAATTCATCTTCCAATATCGCTTAGCTACTGGTATTTTGCGAAAAGATAAATTTAAATTAATCATCACTTTATCATCCCAAAAAGTAGAATCTGAATGGTCACCGGACAAATTAAAGCTGTTAAAACCATATCCATCTTCGAACGAACGAAAAAAACAAAAACCTTCCCATTTATAATCGCATTTACCAAACAATGCCGTAGCGACACATACTCGGGAAGTGGAAAGCAATCTTCAAGCAAAACTCCCGATCCCAAATCAAGCCATGTTGCTTCTTCGCCGCAGCACACGGCAGCGCAAAATCTTTTCGTGCGGTGCACCAACAAAAGAGTCCGACCCCACCCAGCCTGCCGTTGTCAAGTGGCGGCAGGACATTGTTTGCAGCATAATGACACGGCGCGGTGCAGGAGCGGCGTTGGCGCTTGGCACGGTTCGTTCGCTCGTTCGCGTCTGGCAAACGGTTTGTCACGCTCGGTTAATTATCCCGCCCGTTGTGTAATTGTGCTGCCTAGCGGCGGTGCACCAGCCGAAAGCGCACTTGTTTGTTTGCCTGGCCGTCACCCCGAGATCTGTTCGTAGCATAATGAAACAATGCAAACTGTCTGAAACGGAATCTGGTTCCGGACATCGAGGGTGGGGGCCGGAGTGGCCGCAGTGTGCCGCAAAGCTTCAGTAGTAGCTCGGAACATTTTGACACCGACCATTTCAGTGCCTGTCAACAGCTCGGTTAAAAGGAAGCTGGACCAAACACACACAAAGCACGGTGGAGAAGGATAGCGCCCATTAATTATGTCGGGCGAAAGGAAATTGGGAGCCGCCGGTAAACAATTAAGGGTGAAAGAGAATATGATCCATTTCTTGGTGGTGCCGTTCGGCCCGTGCACCAATGCTTTTACAGCCAACATAACGCGGTTGACTGACAGCAGGTACGATTCTCGCTTCGCAGCGTGCAGCGGGACAATTGGAGGCATTTTGTGAAAATGATCAGGAAATGATTCGCCGAAATGGGACACACAGAAACAAGACCTGCAAATGGCAAGTTTCAGGATGTGGGGATTAATCATCTGAGGGATAGAATTAGTTTGTACGATTTTCCTAGATTTCTATACAACTACTTAGTGATGTAGTTTATATAACGCTTCATGATACAAGACTCAACTTCCACAACTCCTTCACCAGCAAAGTGAAGTCAAGCTCGCAAGCCAAACGTCGTTAAACTGCAGCTTTCGAATGTATCGACGTGTACGATGGCGAGTATTGTACGACTGAATGACACTTTTTTGTATCACAATATCACTCTGCCTATGACTTGCGACCCCGAAAGGGAGCAACGAAATGGCGATAGCAATGAAAGCAACCTTTAGGATCACTTGAAAACCACTTGCTTTGGCACTATCTTACCCCGAAAGAGGTTTGCTGCAGTCTGGATTATCTGCTTGAGCCAAGCAACCTCACCCGGTTGGACTCTCTCCTCTAGCGATAGTACCTTTTTGCTATTTCTCTTTCGCTTGTCTTGACAGAGACTCTGTAGTTGCCATCAACCTAAGACATATCAACCTGAGCGAAAAAGACCGGCGGCGCTGTATTGCGTCTTCCGTTCCGGTCGTTCATCAAACGGGCTTTGGGGAATGGAAGAAATCTAATCAACTTTTTATGCCACTCACCGGTGCTCCTTGCCTCACCGCCGTTGCCCGTAGGTGACATTTTCGATGCCATCTGGCCAGGTTTGTGCCTTAGCTTCCCGGAATTCCAAGTTGCATCCGGCAGGATATTGTGACTCCCGCGCGAACGGGGTCACCATTTTGCTCCCCCTGAAGAAAACACACTCCACATCGATTTTCGTGTGTGGCACGAATACGAAATGAAGAATGAAGTTTTCACGGGGCGATAGTACAACAGCACGTCTCAGAATAAGGCATGATCCAATGTTATGCATACTGGTGAGTGTGTGTGTGCATGTGGCTTCGTGGCTTCTGCATCGAGTGTTTCAGACTGCCAGCTGCTGTCATTTGTTCAATACATCTGCTTTCTGTTATGTCATATAATATAATTGTTTTAACAATGTCTGCTCTCGATGCTGCATTAAACCAATCAATTGTCTATGGAAAAACGAATTTTATTCGAAATCAATGGTGAAAGAGGCGGTCGCAATGTGTAATCTAATACGAATGATAGCAGTTGTTTTAGGAGGAAAATATTTTTATTCGCATTATTTTATTTTGTGTGGAACAAATCACAAATAAAATCAAATTACACATTCAATACAAGTAGAACAAAAATGCTTCCGGTTAAATAGAGCGATTTTATATGGAATATGAATAAGGCCTGTAATAGTTACGGGAAATTTCCTTTTTCAAGAACGACAAGAACGCAAAAAAAGCTGTATAGTTTAAATTAAGTCAATATGGTAAAATTGATTTTTGTGAAAATTATTTAACAATCGGTAATACTTGATTTGGCTTCATTGGGCCTTTCTTTCGTTTCTAATAAGATGCTACCTCTGCACAGTAGAAGAAGAAGTAAAAGTGTAAGGGGATAACAATATATAGAACAAATAATCCTACTTTTGAACGTACTTATTCGAACCTCGTTGTACGAAGGAACGATCCAAATTGGTTTGGAACGATATTCCCTGGTTTGGGTTGACAATGACTTGTGCCAGGTTTTTTTGTAATTGCTTTGAAGTTAAGTTGTTGTTGTTTAAATATTATAGAGATTTTGGACCACTTGGGTCTCTTTCGTCTCTTTTACTGGGATTGTGGATGTTGAAGGAATTGGAATGTTGGATAGGTTGTGTGAGAGGGTTACTGAGACGTTAAGGTGTCCCATTCCTTTCGACTTTAGAAGTATCAGACTATTTTCAATAGTTGAATCTTTTTCTAAGTTTGTACTTGAGTTGTTGAGGTAACTCAGTCCTTTTTTGTGTTGTGGACGACAGACTACTGCAGTAGTCGAATTCACCACATTGTTTAGTTTTCCTCTCTAATGTTGAGTGTGTTTCTTTATTATTGTTATTATATTTTTTTTTCCCCCTTTTTTTACCGGCTTAATTATATTTGGTTGTATAAGTTTGTTTTTCTTAAAAATTTCAATACTTTTTTCTCTTCTTTAGAATCTGGTCCTAAAATGCAGTCAATATTGGAATTTAACTTAAGGTGGTGTCGCTCCCTTTCATATCCTCGGCATTCCGTTAGGATATGATGTATAGTGACTTGGGTTCCACAATACTGGCAAAGTGGCGCTGGTGCTTTAGCTAATAGGTGGCTATGGGTTAGATTTGTGTGTCCAATCCGTAATCTGGATAATATCTTTTGATCTTTGTTGTTATCTGGGTCTTTCCAAGGTTGGATTGTTACTTTTACTGATCTCAACAGGTTGTCTATTTCCTTATTCCAAGCTCTCTGCCATGATTTTTCTATTAAATATTTGCATTGTTTTAGTGCATCCCTCTTAGAGATAGGAGGGGAGTTGTCAGTTGGTAATTGTCGACCTTCATTTGCCAGTCTATCTGCTTTTTCATTGCCTATTATACCAGTATGGCTTGGGATCCAACAGAAGGAAATGTTTTTAGCATGGTCTATTGCATCTATTGCCTGAGTATGGGGATCTTTTGAACGACCATGTTCTACTGCAGCTAATACACTTGCACTGTCGGAGAAAATTACGGTAGGTCTGTCTGGATCAATGTTTTCATCTGCTGCTATATAAATAGCAGTGGCCTCAGCTGAAAAAATTGATGAGTAGTCAGGAAGTTTTATCGCGCAACTAGAATTATCAGAGTAAATGCCACACCCTGCGGAGTTCATATAGATTGACCCGTCGGTGTAAATTTTGTGATGGTTGAAATATTTACTGTTGATATGCTCTATTGAAATTTGGTATGCTTGTTTATTGTTTTGTCTAAGTTGATCGTAAATAGTCCAGTCTATTTTATGTGAGTTCTGGAACCATGGGCGTTCCGAATTTCTAGTTATTTTTAGAATATCTGGTAGGAGATGATTAGTGGTCCTTTTAAACATGTCTTTTGCTCTCTGAATTAAATTCGGGCATTCTACTCTTTTCTCTAAATTGCGTAAAGCCGTGCCTATCAAACGGAGTGTTATTATCTGTGGAAAAGGAAGAAGACCACTTTCACATATAAGTGATTTTATAGGGCTAGTAATGAATGCACCGGTGGCGCATCTTATAGCTGAATGGTAGATAGGAGCTAAAATATTATTAATACCGTCAAACTCTAAACTAATAAGTTCTATTCCGAACAAAATTTTTGGGAGAAGCCATCCATTAATCAATCGAATCATTATGAGACGAGATGCCCTGATTTTTCCATATCCTATCATTTTGAAGACATTTATGTACGATGTAGAGGATGTTTTGATATTTTTCAGATGTGGTTTGAATGATAGTTTTGAGTCGAGAGTAATTCCTAAGATTTTAGCTTGATTAACGTTCGGAATAATGCTGTTTTCTATTGAAATCTTCTTAAGATTTTTTGTCTTCTGGGTTTTACAAATTCGTAAGATTTTGCATTTTTCTGGTGCTATTTGGAAACCTGTTGAATCACACCATTTTTTTAGATTATTTATGCCAGTTTGGAGAGCCTTTCTCGATTTACTGGAAGAGACATCCGAGGAAATTAATAGAATGTCGTCTGCATATATGAGGGGGGTGATATTATTAGGGACATGTGTGAAAAGGGACTCGATACTAATAAGGAAAAGGGTGGGAGAAAGGATAGCACCTTGCGGAACTCCATTTTCTAAGTGTTTGATTTGCGAAAATGTATTGCCAATACTAATCCTAAAGGTACGGTTTTCTAAAAAGTTTTGTATAAAGATAGGTAAATTTCCTTGGAAGCCCCATCTTTCCAATTGATGTAAAATGCCATGTCGCCAAGTCAAGTCATAAGCCTTGGCAAGGTCAACAATGGCTAGGTCTATGTGTTTATTATTGTTCTTTGCGGTTGTCAATATGTTTTCTAGTGTGGCGAAATATGTTTCCGTACCGTGACCGCTGCGGAAAGCGTGTTGGTTTTTATGGAGTAATTTTTTTGATTCTAGTTCATGACAGAGTCTTCTGTTAACTATACGTTCGAGAATTTTAGAAATACAGTTTAATAAAGAGATTGGCCGGTAGCTGTCAACGTTAAAAGGTGATTTAAGTGGTTTGGGAATAGGAATTATATAACTGTTTTTCCAGTGCAGCGGGATTTTACCTGTGCACCATATGTTGTTATAAATTTGGAGGAGATATTCTAAAGCACCACTGGGTAGATGTTGAAGTAATGGGTATCCCACTCCATCTGGTCCGGCAGACTTTCCATTACATTTGCTAAGTGCATGAGAAAGTTCTTTTATTGAAAATAGTTTGTTGTATTGTAAATCTTGGGATGTTTGAAAGGATGTTTTTTTCCGTTCCATAGCTCTTTTGTGCTTTAAAAACTTGTCGGAATAACTATGACTCGAAGATATGGATTGAAAATGTTTTGAGAATTCTTCCGCTATGGCAACTGAGTCATTAATAGGATTTTCAGGGTTGAGTAGGGAAGGGAAATTTGTGTTGGATTTCTTGCCGTTCAAAATGTTTATTCGCCGCCACATTTCCTTTGAGGATATGGACGGATCGATTTCTTGTATGAATTTTTCCCAGCTATTTTGTTTTGATTTAGCTATTAATAACTTGGCTTGTTTATTTGCTTCTTTGTATTTTTGTAATATTGCTGGTTGGATATGGTCGTTAGTGATCGAGGTTGACAATTTCCTGAGCTTTCTTAGGTACTTCCTACGAGTTTTTATTGCTTCAGCAACTTCCTCATTCCACCAGGGAACGTATTTTTTGGGAATTTTCCCACTGCTTTTAGGAATGCTTTGGGAAGCAGCCTCTAGGATTATATCAATGAATCTATGTTCATTTACCTTCATCCTGCTCCACGGAATATTGTTCAATATTTGTTTATATTTTGACCAATCCGCCATGTCGTACTTCCAACGAGGACGGAAGGAAGGAAAATTGTTGTATAGATTAGTAGGATTAAGTTTAACTGTAAGTGGGAAGTGGTCACTGCCATAGAGGTCATTTTCAACAGTGAGAACAAACCTCGATGCTATGTTATCCGATGTAGCACAATGATCTATAGAGCTCATTTGACCGGTCGAAGGATCGATACGGGTAGGTAGGTTATTATGGAGAGGAAATATTTGATTTTGTTGTAAAATGTTATGGATGTCTGTGCCTCGTTTGTTGGTTTGGGAACAACCCCACTGTGTGTTTTGTGCGTTTAAATCTCCAATAATGAGGATAGGATTTGGAATTTTTGCAAGGAGGTTGTTCAGCTCTGTTACAATGTTATTATTATAATTTGGCGATAAGTAAACACTTAGGATATTTAACTCTATTGGGCTTCTAATGTGAATGCATACTGAAGGTATGGAAGTTTTAATGCGAATTCTTGTGTAAGGTATGCTTTTGTGGATTCCCATGCAGGTGCTGTGGGATGTGATAGGGGAATTGTTAGTTATCCAATGATAACTGCTTAGTGGTGTTCTATTGAGCAGAATAGGGTTTGTGTAGGCTTCTTGTAATGTTATTATTTTCGGCTCATGTTTGTTTATTAATATTTTTAATTCATCTAAATTTTTTGAGAAGCTACGTATATTCCAATTCAAAACAAGTTTAGTTTCACCTGGAAAAATTGTCCTGATAGAATTATTTGTAGATTGTGCTGTCATGATTAAAATTTTAGGCTAAAAAAGATTTGCTGATGCGATGATTAGGTTAATGAATTGTTTTTTTTTTTTTTTTTGTTTCTATTTACGATGTCCTTTCCTTGTCTTTTTGGCCGAGAGTTCTTCGCTAGAGGATGTCAATGGATGCTTGAAGGTGGATGGTTTGTTATTTTTATTTGTGATAATTGTGTTACCTGCGGTGTCTTCTGTATCTGAGTCCGAGATGAGGTTTTGGCATTCAGTTTTGTTCTGTTTTGTTTGAGTGAATTTTTCAATGGTTTTTGTGAGAACAGCAATCTGGTCTTTCAGTAGGTTAACAGTTTGAGTGAGATTTTCTATAATTTTATCTTTCGGGTCTATTGCTTGGGCTGCAGCGATTCTTTGTTGAGCAAAACTGTTTGACATTTGCTTATGCGTGTTTTGTTCGTATGCTAATCTAGCCTCGCGGAAGGAGCAGTTGTTGTCGGTTTTAATTTTTATAATCTCCGCTTCTTTGGTGTAGTGTGGACATTTTTTGTCAAAAGTGTTGTGATGTTCGTTACAATTAACGCACGTTGGTGACACTGTGCAGTGACCGTGGGCATCTTGTCCGCAATTTGCACAGATTTCTTTGTTTGCGCAGTTTTTCGTAGTATGGCCAAATCGGAGGCATCTGTTGCAGCGCATAGGTCGGGGATAATAAACCCTTGTTTTTATCTTCTCTAGCCCGATGTACACATATTCCGGAATTGCCACTGCTTGCATAGTCACCACATATGCATTTGTTTGCACAATTTGGCCATTCACTCTTTTTGTGAATCTGTATACGTCGGTGATACCTTCTGCTCCCATATGTTCTATTATCTCTTCTGATTTTAAGGCGCCAATCGAGCTGCACGTAAACACAAACTTTACGGCGTTCAGTGTAGGATGTGGTGTAATTGAGATCTTGTCGCCGTTCATCAAGGAATTGATCTTCTGCAGTTCGGTAAACACTTTTTCTGATCGTGTTTCCAGCAGGAATGTTTTGGAATCCAACGGTCGGCCAGTAACAATTTTACCAATTGCACGTTTAATCGTGTCGCTCAGTATCCATGGATTCGCGGGAAGGGTTTTTTCCCCCACTGTACGTAACAGCAAAAACCGTTTTTCTCCGTACTCGCCGTTTCTATCCATATACAATGGCAACGTTCTCCCCCTCTGCTCTATAGTAGAGAGTGGGGGGAACATAGCTGCGGCCGCCGACGGGCCCGTCATTGGGATTGTTTGACTTACTCAGAATCTGTCGTTTTGCGTGCACTGTGACGTTAAAAAAAAAAAAAAAGGGGGATTTCGCTAGGAATAGAGGAGTAGCAATATCGCTAACTAACACACACAAACACACACAATATCACTCGTGAGTCGCGCGCGCAAGAGAAAACACGTCCGATCACATCAACGTTTCGACAGCAACTGTTTGAAGTTAAGTGGTTGAAATGTTTCTAGACCACCAAACTAGCCTTCAGCTAAACTTACGCACCACAATACGGATTAGATTTTTTTTACAAAAATTACAAATTTGACTTGAATGGATGCTCGAAAAATTGTTGAAGCAAACGATTTCTAAATGTTTTCTGGTACGTTCTACTTATTTCGATGATTCTCTAGACATGTAAGTATAAAGTTTATAAGAAATTATAACAATAAAAAATGCACACCCCTCGTTCCACTGGAGCGTTTAGAACTCATATGCATTCCAGAATACTCACGATCGTTCTTCGTCAAGTTCCGACACAGCAGGGTTATTTCTCTTGAAATAACCGAACCAATTTGGTTTCTAATTTAACAGAAAAACAGTTAGAACAGTCTTAAAAAAAACCACTCCACATTGAACATTAACTCAGAAACAGCTCAAACACCATGCTTCTTCCTCTTCTTCTTTGCCTGATAAGAACAGAGCTCGTCTATCAGAGGTAGTTCAGGGAATCCGTATCACACAAGGGGCGCATTTCTATAAACCAAGGCTGTATTCTACCTTCGACAACTTGAACTCTACCTGATCCACTAAAAGAACCCGATGTGCTCCCCTACGCCGAACGGTTCCAGCTTCCTCATCACGTGCCCCAGCCATTGAATCCTTTTGGCTTTGGCCACCGTCAGGATATACCAGTTCAGGATATACTATGGCAGCACCATTCCAGTTATGCTTATATGCTACCGGTCAGGTGGTCGTGGTGGTAGTAGCGACGATTCTTATACTTCTTGAGGGGCGTTTCATAGTACGTGCAAACTAAGCAGATGCTTGGGTCCCGGAACATACAAAGGGCTCCGAGGACTTAGAATCTTAGAAACCTGAAATCCGTTAGTGGGTCCCTGGGCCTGTCAACCGATTCAATCCGTCACTGCTTTCAAGGCAGGACCGGATATAGAATCCCGTCTAAACCGGCTGTCTGCTGGTATGCAGGAATGATTTGAAAACTTCATATCAAGTAGACCACTCATAGCTCCTTTTGCGGGTTGTAAAGCCAAATGAAGATGATTTTGGACCAGAGCTTTGCAGTTTTACAAATTTATTTAGATAATTTACGAGTGGTATGATATTTGTAATCTTAGTTTGCAGACTACTTCAAAATCTTATTACGGTTCCCTTACAATGCATTTTCCTAATCGAATTTCGACGATTTCGCAAATAATTTTTGGAACCAAAGGGTTTTTTAGTTTTACAAAAATGTTTGGATAGGTTCCACAGTTTAGACTCGTCTTAACATTTATTTTGAGGCAACAAAGGGCATGCTTCATCAAAAAAATGGAAGGACCCGCATAATGACAATTGTTATAAAAAAATCTTCTAAATTTCCATTCACGGGATATCCTGCACGGAGTACACGTTTTTCGTATGGCAAAATATCGATTTTTCAAATCATCTACCTCTTTCTACAAAATCTATTGTTTTATATGTGTAATTCGTGCAAAGTAAACCAGTTCTAACGAAGATTACTTTTTCTTGGCGTAACGACCACTAAGGTGATTTCTGATGGCATTTCTGGCTTACTAGACTTGTTAATGCCACATAGTTGGATAGTCAGTCCTCACCACGGGATAACAGTCCGGATGTGATTTGAGCCCCGGTCCTGCCGTATAAAGGCTGACACCTGTGGCGCGTCTACCACCGGCCGCCCCTGGAACGAATATTTAAAGGCACCAAAACTTTATAAAATATGTGTTACGCTTTATACCGTCTTATATGGGTTCAATTAACAGTAGAACTTGCTACATAAAAATATGCATAACAATATTTTAGGTAAAATTTAAAAAAATAAAAGAATTTAAAGAATAAAAGAAGCGTATTTAAATTTGCACATGTCGTGTGCAGATGCCACACCGTGATGAGTTGAACCGGTACATGTTAAAACCGGTAATTACCCAAATGTTACACCTACTCAGCTCGCCCTAAATACTTTCACTGGCCAAGGAGGATAACTCCGGTGTGTGAAGCGTACACTTTGGAGCTATTTTCATTCTTCCCTTCGCTACCCGCACATCAGCATCCCAGCATGGAAGGGAGACCCTCTTCTGTGCCTGTTGGGGTTAAATATTCCGGTTCACTTACTTTCACCCGCGAAGCGTAACGTAAATTTGGTGGCACGCGACTGCAAATGGCACAGATTGGATTTGGGTTTTTCATCCACGCTTCCCCACTCGACACCAGAGCAATGATAGCAAAAGTTAATTTCAAGCTGAGCGTTCGGAATACGCTTGAAATGCCACTTGGTGGCGGTTCATGAAACTTTATGAATGCTTCGCCCCAACCACCCCGAAACGTTTCGTGGTTGAGCCGGGCCAAAGTTTTACCATGAAGCATCAACGGCTAAGAAGCGGTTCCTCAATTTGGAGAACTCTTTTGCCGACGGCTTTGATGCGGTAAGTTTGATGCAAACCGGCAAAAGTGAGGCAAGTTTAAAAGGTCCGGATCAAAACGTGCTGGAGCGCTAGTTTATAACAATGTTAAAAAAGACGAAAAAGTGAAATGGCTTTTGTTGAGGTACAGGCAAAGTGTAAATCATAGAGCGATGTGGATATCGTGCTAGCGAAAGTTGCTGCATAATTTTACATGATTGTTCCCGAGGTTGAATTACTGTTGGAGAAAGAAAGAGAAAGCAAACTCTCAGGATCTAATCCTCGCCGGGGATTAGGAATCTCAATAAATATGTTTTGCTTTATTCAGTGAGCGTTGTGTAAAGAAAAACAGAACAGCATGTAAGGCAACAGTGCATTAAGCAAACAAGTCTTGTTCACACTTCACGAAGGCTCGAAGGCTCGAAGGATGAGAATGATTCATCACTCAATTTATCATATCTGCTTAGCAATGGGACGGCATTTTATTGTACATTCGTATCCGTGAAGCTGGGCAACATCATAAATCGGAGAATCTGACACACTTCAACACTGCCGCACAAACCACAAACGACCAGCAACTGGACGAACACGAGGACTCCATAAATGCTGGACACTGGTAGTGTTGCGGCGTGGTGCTAAACCGCACAGACCAAACAAAACACCATCCAGTGCGATGATGACTCATCCAGTTGTTATTTGTATTGCGTTCAGTTTGTGTAGTATTCTGTTTGTTCGCTGTTTTGCCCCATCTACCGCGTACCGAGCAGCGGGTATGGACAAAAAAAGGAGACCTTATGTGGCTGATACTATCCAAGCAGTGCTTGCAAGTGCCAGGGCAGCGTAAAAATATCGAAATATAATTTTTTAAACTCGCAAAACTTTGACATATGCAAGTCATAAGCTGTGGAAGTACTTGTGGATTTATTTGCTACCAGTTTCCTTGCCGTGCCGAGCTTCATAATAAATCATTAAAATATTTGAAATGTGAACTATTTTTTTTTTATTTACACATAAACAAGAAAATCATCAATTTCTGTCTGAAGCAAAGATGCTGCACACCTCAGCATCAGTAGCAGCCATAAGCATACAGGGTGTTTAAACCAATTTTGACACGTCCCTAGGGAAAAAGAAAACAGAATTTCACTTTTTATATTAAGAGTAGCTAGCCATAGGTAGCTTAAGTAGTTCAAACTTTGCTACCTCTTCAATCTGACCATCCTAAACTCACGTGGAAACTTCGGGGAACATCTTCCATAAGTCAATCCAGATCCTTGCATTCGCTAATGACATTGACATCATTGGTTGGATTGGCGCCTCTATTTAGTCGAAGCTAGCCATAGGATCGAACGAGCGTCACTAAATCTCGGGTTGAAGATTAAATTCGAAGCTATATTCGAAATTCGAAGCAACTGTGTAGAACATTCATAGTTTCAAGTACTCACATACGGCTCTGAGACATGATGAAACCATGCTTAGAAGGAGTTTTAGCCCCGTATGTGTGGAAGAATAATGGAGGAACCGTTAGATGAGTTGAACGGTGATCCCACTATCGTGCAGCGAATTAGACTCCGGTGGGCTAACCCAGAAAACCCATCTTGTATAGTCCTTTTAGGACGTTCACATGGGCAGAGGAGGCTTGTTAGGCCCAAATTGAGAAGAAGTGATGGAGTTGTGCCTGAACGGACGGAGCTAACGTGATTGAACGGTATCGAGGATTGATTGCTTCGTGGCCAATAGCTCCCGATTAGTAGGTAAGCAGCTTACTATTTTTTTTATTCGAATTATTCAAAGTACCCTCCCTCGATATCCGTAACGGCCTTTATCCGGCACCGCAACTTAGAACAAGCTCAGGTCACTTTCTGCTGGGAAAAGATGCAAATACGGATATTACAATTGTGATTAATTCCACTTCAGTTTTGCTGGATGTAATATTGGAATCTTTTTAAACTTAGCCACGAATAAAATAGGTCGACGAATAAAGAGGGTTCGACGACAAAACAGAGCAGGAGATAAGAGATGAACAGAAATCGGCAGAAGATAGCATATCGTTTCCGTTTATTCTGTAGGACATATTTGTATAAAAATGGCTTAGGGATAACCTGACGTCAAAAAAAAAAACATTCAACGAACAGTCGAAGGCAAGTACAGCCCGAACCCACTCAGGAGAGATTAATATTAGCAATGTGAAATACTAAATCTAAGAATCATGCTTAGTCGAAGAATAATACCATGTCAGCAATACTAAAACTTAATTATGTACTTAACTTAGTAAACTATTGGCAGTTCTAAAGCTGACATTACGAGGCAAGAGGAGATGAAAACTATTTATTTTAGTACAAACTTCTAAATAGCTGTAAAAAATCAAAGTTTGATGTAAAGAAGCTACTTTGCGTTGATGTTGTAATAAAATAAATACTAATAAGTCTCACATTTTTCTGCCTCAAACAATCTCACTGCTAATACGGCCAGGCCGTTCTTTATGAATAAAAAAAAAAAAAAAATCTCACTGCTCACTGGTTCAAGGGCGTCACGGCTCAGTTTGATTCATTTTAGCATATGCCACGCCAGATTATAATGCTTTCCATAATCAAATTTAAAGATGCCCGAGATTTTATCCCACATGATGGGCCCTGGCGCTCGGCCCGATAACGGTTGGGTTATCCATATTTTGTGTGTACCTTATCTTCGGAATCGCCGTACTTCTTTCACGTACGGCAGCTACACGCTGTCGATGTTAAATTTGTAACTCCAGCACCCCAATATGGAATCATCTCCTTATACCACGTTCTTCTGCTACGTAATGCCCTATCTCACGGTGTGTATGACGAAAAAACAAGTTCAACAAGCAAAAAATATCAGCCATATCAACTTTTGTACTGCTATAGGGGAGAAAGAGAGCGAGTTGATAAAAATGATCGAACATTTGATGGGGCATAAAAATCATCGCAACGAAAGCTCATCTTCCAGTCGGTGGGAAATGCTGCTTCTCCGAAACCGTTTGCCAGCGGTTTGGGTCCACGCGACAACCTCCCAATACAACCTCCGTCACTCAAGTTTTTCTTGTGGCAAAAGAGGATATAAGTCGTATGTATGTGTGTGTCTGAATGACTTTTGCGACCGAGATCGGCTACAGCGTCAGCAATGAAGCGAACGAAGCAATTATGAGCATAAGAGAATAAGATAAAGATCTTAAAAATCAATTTTCTGTTCCATTTGGTATACATTTGGCCGTTTGCCATTCATCGTAATGATGCGCTTTACACTGATAATGGCAGCGTGGTGATCGATAAATGAATTGACTTTTTTTAGAAAAAGGAGACACACATATGAAGTATTGCATGTAGTGCTGGATTCATTTTGTTCATATCACGAAGAAGGAGAATGAGTGGAAGGTCACCAAATATGAACGATTTCTATTAAGGATTCAGTTTTAGGAAAAATGCAAGCTGTTTTCATGCTTTACGAACCAATATAAAAAGTTTAAGTTTCGATCGCCTGATTGGAAAAGCTGGTAAATCCTCTTACCTTACTCTATGATTCAACGGGAAAACAAACACCACCTCTATGTTTACCCTGGCACCTGCTTACACGGTAACTAGTCACTAGCTGTTGCAACTGCAGAGCTCTCATCCTTGAGAACTCATGTTCGATTAAGTTCTTGCAGACAAACCGAAAACAATGAGTGAAGCCAGCTAGCTACCTGACGAAGAACGGGGCCACCCCCGATTCCGAAACTAGCTCATCGGTTAGTCATTGCTATGTGTTTGACTTTCACGAAGCGGAAGCGGTCTGCAGGGAAGATCGACCGTCGGTTATTTGTTTCTAATGAGTTTTACTTGCTATCAAACGGGGCGCTTCGGCAATGATTAAACTTTGCGCAAGTTTGAGCACGATTTTTGCCGAGAAATCTTCCGATAGTGTTTGCGGGATGGGTGCGTGTTTGGCGGGAAGAAATTTGCGCTCGGAACCGATTTAATTTAGTTTCAATTTAACTTCAGTTTTATTATGGAAGCTCCGAGTCTTCATTCAGTAGTGACTAAACGAAGTCGAAGTAACAGTGTGCGATTTGTTGTTGTTTTTTTATAATAGCTGTTTTTATACATACAACGAAATTGAATGGTTTCATGGTCTATTTTTAGGTGTGAAAGGCATTTTTAATTCCCGTAAAGCATCATTTCAACATCGAATGAATATTTCGATTCGATGGATATGACTTTAATTATTGTAAAGTAATATTTCAACACCGTCAAGCGAACATTTTTGTTGTTTGCACCTGTTGTTTGCAATTTGCACTGCAATTATTGTTTTCCTTTAAGTAAATAGAAATTAAAAATTCGAATATTTTAATACTGAATAAATTAAACCTGGTGGGGATTCGAATCTTCGAATTCCAATTCTAATAGAGAATCGAATATCAAAATTTGAGTCCGAATCCCTCACATTATGGCACTTCTTCCCTTTGATAAGCTCCCCCTTTTGGTGGAAAGGGAGAGCGGGTGTGGTGTTTAGATTAACACTGTATCCTCCAAGAAAGATGTAGCCTTGCAGTGCTCTTTCCCAAGTATATAAAGCAAACTAATAAAAAACATAACGGAAATCGGCATTGGTGTGAACAAACAACAGTACTATTTAAATGCTGTCACCCTTATACAGCCCCCATCAAATATCAATCTAATCCCAATTGAATCCCAAGCGAATCCCAATCGAGCCCCAATCGAATCGACTTCGAATCCCAACCGAATCCCAAACTAATCCCAATTGGATCACAATTGAAACCCAATCAAATCCTTATTGAATCTCAATCGAATCTGAATCGCATCCCAATACCAATCGAATTCTTATTAAAACCCTATCGTATCCCAATTGAATCGAAATCGAATTCCAAAAAAATCTCAATCAGATCTCATTTGAATTATTATTGAATCCTCTTCGATTCCAATCTAATCTCATTCTAATCGAATCGAATCGAACTTAAATCGAGTCCCAATCGAGTCCCAATCGAATCCCAAACGAATCCCAATCGAATCCTTATCTAAACTCAATCAACTCTTAATCGAATGCGAGTCTCAATCCCAAAATTCCGATTGGATCGAATCCGATTTTGATCGGATTCCAATTTATCTAGGGAATGGAACATTGAATCTTCCTAGTTTAGAATCTCCCTACACTACTCTCAATCGCTGGACCTCATTTTCACGGCTCGTAAGTTTTAGTATTTATTGCACAAAACACCCTACGGTATGAAGATGTAACCAGCAAACCAGCAACTGCTACAAAAACTGCACTACCAAAAGTCTTCCCCCATTAAGACTTACGGACGTTTCGGTACAGCATAAATAATGATTTTGATTTTATTGCTACCTTGTTCATTGGCGGCGCAAACTTTTTGCCGCTTATTACTTCTCATGTGCTTTCTGTTTCGCGGTATCTCCCGGAACCAGCCAATCGGGTGTTTGATCGAGTACCGAAATTGGCAAAGTTTTTTTTCCCCTAGCCACATACTTTGCAGCTTCTTTCGACCCTTAGCCTTCATCATTACCACTTGGTGTCGGTGGCCACCTTCAGGATATAATTGCCCGTGTTCGATTTTCACCAAAAGTTTCAGCCCTGGTCACAGTGTTTTTATCTACGCTTTCCCTGTACATTTTACCACGCTGGCTCTGCTTAAAAAGGTAATTTCCTGCTATTATAAATCACATAGTCATCAGAACACGGTAATTGTGTGACCGCGCAAAGTTGAAGTATTCAAGTTTGGAAGGAGGAAATGGTAAATGTAAACATCAAACGATTAGGAAGTGGTGGAAGCTTGTTTTTTATTGCGTCACTTAAATAGGTGGGTAGCTCACTTCCAGAGAAGCTAGCGGATTAATCAGCATTATACCTGTGGCGATCAAGAATACAAGTTAAACAGCATTGCGATTTAAAATTGAAGAGAGATAGAGAAGGCTAGCGAGCCTGGAGCTTGACTTTGATGCTCCACAATACAAAATACATTTCATCTTCCACGGACACTCCTTTCGCTTGCAACTTCCTCTTAGTCCGCAGCGTAATTCATTTTAAATTTGAAATGAACCATTTAATAACGAATCAAACCGGTGATCCAGTTACAAGTTTTTTTTTTTGCACCCCTTTCCTAGCCTGCCGGCCGAAAGTGTTCCCCTTTTTCCCGAAGAAAACCATAAAACAGCATTGAATCCTTGACGTCCGACTGTCAACAACGTGGATGTCCTAGGAAAAATTTCATCCCTAAGGTCATTTGTGGCAATTATGCCTTTGCCAGGGAACTACGCAATAGATGCGGGGCCGGCAATGGAATGGATGGATGATCCACTTCTAGTGCATCAAATTAATTTCTTCATTTCAGTGGCTCATAATTTAACGACGCCACATGCATCCTCGGGAGAGGGCATAGTGGTAAAACCAGGGCAAGGGTGACCATAGCGCTTTAATTAAACTCTGCCTGACCCTTGTGAGTTGTTGCTCTATTAAGCTTTTGCGTTGTTTTCTTTTCCTACACGCTCTTGCTCAATGATGCGGTCGCATCAAACGCGTTGAAATTTCATAGACGAGCTTACGGTGCATCTTGACGTACTCAGAGTTGAGCTTATGATGGTGATTTTTTGTATCAATTTTGAACCTTTTACAAATGAATGATTCATCTAAAGCTTGTCTGTACCAGTTTTTATTATTTTTTTTTCATTTTTTCCCAAAAAAAAATAACGACAGAAGCAACCCTTAACTAATGAACAAGCACTTCCCTTTTGGAGCGTTACATTTGATTTTCGGAAATTGGCCATCACTCACAGGAGATGGTTGATGAAGATGAAGCAATATTTAAACCACTTTGAAGGACGCCTCAGTTTATCGATTCCTACCCGACACAGTGCTTTATCGGCTTTTCGCTCACGCCACATCATAAAAACGGGAGTAAAGGTGAACGATTCATCTATTTTCATGAATACAGAATTTGAGGGAAATTTTTTTGCCAAATTTCTTTACAATCCCTCTAGTTGATAGGTCCTTTCTAAACAGTGGTTCCACTTCTTCACATGACTAACCGGGTATGAAATCCTTTCCGGAAAGTTCCTCAAAGTTATGGAAACCTGGAAGAGCAGATTAAACCTTCCAGAGGCTTACCCCCGTGGAACAGACCGGTCACATGAAACGATTGAAATCACTCCTGTAGGTCGAGTTCACCAAGCAGTTCGGTTGTCAATTCATTTTAGGCAAATACGTTAGACCAACAACCGCAAATTAGTTTTGTTTGTATACGCACTCGGCCGTTTTGCCGTCGTTCCGTCGTCGTCATCATCGGTGTTGCTCGAAGCGAGGCAAAAATCATGAAACCTGCAGGCGAAGTAGTTAATCCTTGATGTCAAGTGGGAATAATAGCTGTAAATTCTCATACGAATATCTTCATCTTCAGGCAGTAGCGTCTCGTTACGCGAGGTTCGGCTGGCTTCGTAAGCAAACGTCGATCGAGCTCGAATCGACCGTAGCACCGGAGCACTGGTTGCCGAACGGTTGCGGCATGACTGTATTTTCATCCGAGAACATCCGACACCCGGGTGCGTCTTCACCCTGAGATGAGAAAATGGAGGCGAGCTTCGACAAGTGGGACTAATTTATTGTCAACTAAGGTGCGGCAAGGTTTAAGCTCTTACGGCAGGGCTTGATTTTCCCGGGATAGCGCTCGGGCTGTGCGCTTACCATCAGCGTTAGGATACTCGTTCACCAGAAGTGCTAACTTATCACCCCTGATTACAGGCTCCCAATTAAGTCGGTTTGATTAAAACTAAACAAGCCGGAGCGCAGGCGGGCTTGAAATCGAAAACGGCACCCGGCCAGAAGTGGTGCTCAACAAATTATCGCTGATTTCTGTAAGAGTGTGACACAATTAACACACCACGACATAAACGAATGTCCTGTCGTTCCAGAGCGTTGGCAAGAACAAGTGTAGCTAAAAGCGAAGCATTTCCTATTTATTTTGACTTGGTTTAGTCAATGTACAGTATTTACGTCACGGTTCGCTGGTGCATTAACTGACAAACAGCTTAATTTCTAGTCTAACCAGGCGTACCTTGTGGTAAGCTGTGTTTAAACGGTTGTATCTGTGATCTTAGTATTTTTGAAACTTTGTGGTATTTGGACGTAGTGATTATAGAGAAGTGATACAGGTGTCATATCGACTTATCTTAAAAGCGATAAATATTCTACCTAGCTCGGATTAATCGAGCAGACCTTCGATAGTTAGTTTGATCCTTAGTAATTTCGATAAATTTTTTTGTTTCGGTACGATAGAGGCTTTCTCAGAAAGTTTTAATTTTTGATGTACTAAAGAAAAAGAATTTTAACGAGGCGATGAATCTGGAACAGCACTGACATAAGTTCAACGGATCAAATATCTTCCATACATCGAATGTCCAGACAGTAGTGAAGATTCCAGATCAGAATCTTTTTTTACTGGAACGTTGGAGATGCTCATCGGCGTAGCAAGTTGGCCAGTCGACTTTGGATATTCAGAAGGAATATCTCTTACAGGTATGACGTGGTTTTCAGGCCTTATCTTAAACTCTTGGAAGAAATCAAATGCGGTCTAAGTCTAGTAAACCAACAATGGCAGGCATGACCTACGAGGTCGTTAGGCCAAGAAAGAAGAAATAAGAAGAAGAGAAAAAGAAAAAGAGAGGCAGAAGAAGAAGAAGAAGAAGAAGAAGAAGAAGAAGAAGAAGAAGAAGAAGAACAAGAAGAAGAAGAAGAAGAAGATCAAAAAAATTAAGGTGGCGATAATCATCATTATCGCACAAAACAAATCAAATTATCCTCTCTTTTAACTCATGCACGTCTTGATTCTGCAAAATTTCGTACATTTAATGTAGTAATGGGGTGGTCCGGTGGCCGAGGCGACAGCGGCGCCGGCCTTCACACAGCAGGGCCGGGGTTCAAATCCAATCCAGACCCCCTCCCCGTAAATAAGGCTGACTACTTTGCTATGGGTAAAATCTAGTCACAGAAAGCAAGAAATGGTAGGCCGAGACCTCTCGAGGTTGTAGTACCAAGGAAGAAGAATAAGAAGAATGTAGTAATTGTAAAAAAACAATTATTTGTGTCTCGGATTTGTTTTTAGCATTAAGTGGACCGTGCTCCTTTAAACAAGATGATAAATTTAACTTTACAAGCCGACTAACTTATTAACTTCATTACACGCATTACATTATTTCTAACCCAAACAAAAATTGTATTTACGGAAATCATCTTGGCATTGTGGTTTAATTTATCAATGCAATATTTAAGTCACGAGTGATTTATAATGCAGTGAATTAGGGTAAGTTATTGGGCAAAGAGAGTTAATTGTTAAGAGAGTGGGAATAACTCTTCATGATGTTTTTAATCATCTCATTCGTTGCTTAGATTTAACTCATTCGGACTCAATTAGCACATCAATAGTCAGCACAGCGTTTTGAAAGTGAACTTATTCTTCAAAACTCTTCTGCTGAGCATATTTAACATTGTGTAGAAGCTGTTTGTTCTGTTCGGTGAAGATTTGTTCCTCAGGATATCTTGTTGTTCACTAGAAACATATAGGCAGTATGTTTGAATCGATGTGTGTACCTTTGTGTCGTAATTTTCAGACATTGGTAGTTTGATGGTTTGTTGATATTTTCGATTTGGATTGGTAATGAATTGCAAACTGAAGCTTATGCTGGCCTTTTGTGCTATGCAACGGCTACAGGGCCATTGCGGGTGCATTGAGCGCCATTTGAAGAATTGAAACCCGTATAACTTGCCAAATCTTGGGCAGCAGGAAAAAAGTTTGAGGAGAATCACTTTTTGGTACCAATTGAGACTTCTTACTCGATGCAACCGAAACTGCTGACGAAATGTTGTTGTTTGTAGAGTTTTGAGAGACTTTGGGTCTCTTGGACCTCTTTCGTCTCTTACCTGTAGTATTGTTCCCGTTTTTTGTTTTGTATGATATAAAAATGAAGTTTTGGTTATTGTACTATTATTGGGAAAAAAGTGAAATTTAAAGGATAACGGGGATAGGGAGGATTAATAGTGTGAAAAGTTGTTTAAGGTAATTCAAGCCCCTGAAACCTTGGTTGCACCAGACCAAAGGAGAGAAGCAAATCTCTCTGTTGGTCAAATTTACCCCTTCGTGAGTTGTTTGGTAACTCCTACCTTCTGACCATGTATGCTCCAGCTTGTATTTGCTGACGAAATGCTTTAATCCCTATGTCCTTGTTGCTGAACGTTGCTTGAATAGTATTCCCAGAATTCTTCGGTGCCATTCCATGTAGTCTGTAACTAAGTTGTTTCGAATTGATGATACTAATAAGGCCAATGTCAACCGCAACGCTCTGTTCAATGTTAAGCTTGGTCCCGGAACAAATACTAAAGGATTCAATCACTTTTCTCACCTGCTCGATTATAGCAAGCGAGGTAGTCCCCACTCAAACGTCGTCGGCATATACATTGATCAGATTCAGGCAATCCCGTGTTGAGGGGATGGAGGTACAGGACAAAAAGATGCATGTACATAGGATCACGTTATCTTACAGGGCGATGAATAGGAAAGGAAGCAGAAAGCTTTTCATTCATAAAAAGGCCCAGATTGATTGCCAATTAAATTCCAAAACTTAACACTCCAAGAATATTATCCCAAGCAAGCCATCGTCAACCAGCGGAAGTTTCGTTGGACACGATGAAAGCCTTGAGAGATGCGAATGAAACTCTGCCGTCAAACACCCTGAGAATTCCATCCGGGGACTTCCGAAAAGCTTATTTGTAAATTGTTCCTGCATTGAATAATGTATAATTTGTATCTATGTGGTTAAGAAATGTATCTTGCAATGAAATATGCTTGAGATGTTTAGCTGTTTGTGACATGAACGGTTATGGCAAGTTAGGTATAACAATGTCCTAACAGCAATTCGATTCAACAATTCAAGATAAACTTCGCCGTCTCAATGGATGCTCTGACACCTGAATTCAAGTTTCCCAACGTCATAAAGCCATTTCCTTCTTGCTTCTTCATGTCAGGACAATCGCTAGGTCACAGGGTCATCGAATTGCAAAATCGTTAACATCATTCAATTTTGCCAATGAATAGTTAAGATGTATTTTACACAGTTGTACGTGTCTAAAGATGCATACAATGTTTTTAAACACATTCAAAGTACCTTTTTGTGTCTTGAACTACAAGAAAGCACCATTCTCCTTAAGCATTCTCTCCATCTATAAACCCTTCCCCATATATTGCACAATAGCGTCGAGATGATGCATATCGACTTTGCAGCAACAAAACAGCCTCGTAGAATATTTATGGTACAAAAAAAGCGAAACAAAAAACAAAGAAAAAACCCACACACACACACACACAAAACATGCAATAAAACCGGCTTCTCCGTTTTCCATCGGACAAATCAACAGATACATTATGTATGACGCTTATAAATGTTTTATTACCAGCCTCTGCCGTCGTTTGCAGACGTTTTCCTCCGGACGGTACCCCAACGAAGCCTGTTTGCCCAAGGCTCCAAACATTGAACGATTTGTTGCTCGTCGCTGTAATCCTTTGCGCAATTGCATCGATGCATTTATGTACCGCTCGTTTCATGCTAGGGCTGCGATGCCAAAGACTCACTTTACTAACGAGCAACAAAGCGAAGAAAAATAAACCAATTCCATAACAAGCACTGGTTCCGGTTCCGTCGTCGCCACCGGCATCAAGCTCCGACCTCCTCACCGAGCTGGCACTTTCTGTACTTCATTTACAAAACAAATAATAGGGATTCTTTCAAGCACATCGCTAGGCTGGTGTGTGTAGGTCGAGAGCAAGCCGGCAAGCTTCTTCTTGATGAGATGGTGGGTAGTTTTCCACGAATGGTTCCCCCCCCCCCCCTCACCCAGCAAGGGGCGTTCTTCTTCAATATTTCACCTTCAAAGGGTGTTAAAAGAGGAACACCATCCCGATGCGTCACGGTTCCGATCACATTTGGCAATCAATCATCATTTTGCCCCGCACGGCCGTCCGGGGGGAAATTCTTCCATAAAAACGCGTCCTCCTAATCAATACCAATAAATCCGTTTGCGATATTTATTATTTATCCGGAACAGCCGGAACAGCCGGCACTCTAATGGCATACCAATGTTCTAATCAATGTTTACGAGACGTCTATTTGTACGTCTGAACACACGATAACAGAACCAAGAATGATGAAACTTAACCTAATTTCAAACTGCGTTTACGTTTTACTGGTGGCACACCAGTAAAAGTGTCCCGCTACACATAATGGAGCCATTAAGCTGATTCTCGTTGTATTAAAGCTCTGAGTACACTACGTGAAGAAGCGGCTTTAATGTCTTACTCAACCACAAAAGGTGATCTTATTAGGATTGCCAAGTAGTAACATAATCTATTCTTAGGTTGTTATAGGTAGTACGACACTGGACATAAGAATGAATTTTTCAAATGAATTCAGATACCTGAATTGTTTCTCCGAAATTCCAAACATCTAAATCTTTGTTCGGACAAGATTCTCACATTTCATTTGGGGCGCTTAAATTGCGGCACGTAATCTAAAGCCCACCAAAAGAGCTGTGAAAATATGTTATCTATGTTTTCCCGCTCTGCTATTGCCACCGTTGGGCCCATCTCATCTAATTAAATCCAAATTGCTCCATGAAGTTGAGATGAAATTCTCAGTCTATGCGTTGGATTTGTTCTTCCAGAAGAAATTGGTTTAAACGCAATAACGTTTATTGATCGCAATGGTAGAAAGAAGGTGGGGAATGGCAAGCGTTCTGATAGAGATAAAAAAATAATAAGAAAAATTAAAATGCAAGTCCTTAAACAGATTGGGTTTTGCGATTTTTATAACGGCACGCTTCAATTGATAAGGTTTAACTGATTGAATTGCTTGTTTATTAAATTGTTCTTTTATTAAAAATTAAAAATGAAAACTTGAACTAATTTTCGTTTAGGCTCACCGACCCAAATATTTTTAGTAAAAATTAATAATACAATCTATTTCATACCCTTCTTGAGTCATTACTTTAAAATTTTTGCGAACCGTTTACAATTAAGTTGAAAAATTCAGGAAAAAGGATACTCAATTGCTGCCAGCTCTCATTAGAAACAGAGTTCAAAACTCCAACTTGTAGAAAATTAGAGAACCAGAAGAAAACAGGATCCTAATTTCGTGAAGAATTACAATTTCAAATGACCTCAAGACATGTACCGCATATTCTACCAAGCTACGGACACTTGGAGAGGCCTCGGAGTCTCGGTCAATCCATCTTCACAAAGCGTCATAAGTCGAAACGATTAAATATCGCCGAAAAATATATTCATTTCAAGGAAAGCTTACAATGATATATCTCAACCAAGTTGAAGTCAGAGTTTATCTAAATGTTACAAATACATGATTCCTCGGCAATGGCGAGTCTTTTAACACTTTCAGCACCTTGTCTGCATAATTCGGTTGTTACAATTCTATTAAAGTTCTAATCACGGTGTCATACCTGTTCCTCAGTCACGGTTAAACCAGCAGGCGGTTAAAGTGTTAAAGCGGCAAGATTCCTTAATTCTTTCCTTCCTTGTTTCATAACGTATACAATCAGTAAACAATTAGATAACTCTAAAAAGCTTTAGCGCCTTGCACGTGAACACTGAAGACAGATCGAGCTGTGTGCCGTAGGTTTTTTTTTTTCTTTAGCTAAATAGATACGACATATGCAAATAATTGCAAGCAAGTTTCCAAGTAATGCAAGGCATAATTATTAGTATACCCATTTCGGCTAAGAAGTTGTACTGAACGCAAGTGCATGCAAATTGTTTGGAAGTTTACGGTGAAATGTGTGCAGGGGCATATAGAAAATATGAGTAATATTAAACATAACCATAAATTATAAAAATAAAATATATTAAAAATTATAATTAGTTGTCGAAAAAGCTTGTTAAGGTTTTAACTTTATCTTTTCAAAGAATTTAAAAACTTTACCAGTTTTTATCAACTTTTTCAATGTTAATCTGTAATCGAATGTAATCTTTAGCATTTATAAAAAGAATTTATGTTGGTAACTTCATCAAAAACTATTTAACAATAGCTTGAGTTCGAGTGTATTCCATGTTAGTGGTGGGTCTTTTCTATTCCTTAATTAATAATTTTTAATTTTTAATGTTCCGAACACAACATAATCGACATCATAAAAACAGACAGCAATAGATCAACACATCAAACATGCTTTAAAATTACTGCAATACAACCTCCAGAATACACATGTAGCTAGACAACCATTTTCATGCATTTTTCGACCTTATTGTAAACTGTTACTCAACATGCCCCTGAAAGCAATACAGCTAGGCTGTTCCACTGGAATAATGTAAACGATTCACAAAATAAACGATATGATTTTAAAATGTTTGAAATATTTTTAAAAACATTCAAATTTAAAAATAATACAATTGGTACATAAGGTGCTATTTTTATCAAACTCAATCTTTATTAAAAAAATAATCGTGCGGCAAAACATTACATGGCAAAACAGGTTTCATCATAATTGCTAAATTTGTTTTATAGTTTTACGTGTGCTTAATACAATTCTTTCAGCTGGAAAGTGAAACGCGAACCCTTACACGATTACATCGGAATGAAAACTTTTCGCACCGCGAGCCACCGGAAGCGTGTGTGCTATCGAAACGGGTACAGCTAGACCCGAAAATACGCAACCGATCATATACATACCAGCCAGGTGTGCCAGGTGGCCTACCGTACCAGACCAGGTGGAGTGAGATGGCAACATCGCTCCGCTGGATGCTGCGCGATAATCCGAAACGTTCGACACGGTGGTCAAATGTGCTGAAATAATACGCACACACACACACACACACACTCCACGCACACACTCCCTCCTACAGTTCCCCTTTTCTCCCTCAGGGTGAAGTCTGTCACATTAGCCACCGGGACGCGTGCGTTTTAGTAGTGAAGTGTGGCATATCAAAGCAAGCCCGCACCCAAAACACACCTTTTCCACCTTATGATGGATGACAACGTGCCGGGTCGCAACGAAAGCATCAAACAACGAAAGCTGGTGCGTAGTAGCGTCGAGCAGCTATCGCCCGTTTGCGATGCCTATCCGGTACCGCCGGAGCGTAGCATGCATTCAACCAGTCAGCCACATCCGTCCCTTCCATTGCCACCACCGCCACTTCCTGCATCGGCTTCGTCACCTAACGCCACATCATCGCTTTCGATGCTGCTATCTCCTACCCAAACGTTGCTCGATGAGGATGCTTCGATGACGACACTGAAAAACGACACTGCGGGTGCGAACGTTTCGAACCCGCTCAGTAATAATGCTGCCGCAGCGTTTAGTTTAATATTACCGCAAAATTTAAGCCGAAGCTTCGACCAGACGGCCGCGCAGTCACCGCCAAAGTATCAGATTTATCATCAATTTAGTCGCATATCAAGCACTACGCAACAGTTTATACAACGTCAACAGCAGCAGCAGCAGCAGCAGCAACAGCAGCAGGACCAAAATCAGCAAACTATGCAACAATCACAGCAATTACAACGTCAGCAATCTCCACAAACGCAGCCAGCTTCACCCGTTACCAACTATCAGGCACCATTATTTCGTAAAGCTAGTTACGGCTCATCGCACTACACACACTACTCGAACGTCGATCCACTTTCGGCCAGCGCAGGAACTGTAGTGGCACGGCCCACCAATACCTCTCATCAGTCAACCCTCCCCAGCACCAAACCCGCGGACCAACGAAGCAATAATCCTTTTATACTCAACTTCAACAACATTTCCGGATGTTGCCTAAAGAACTCACCGACCGGTTCCACCGGTTCCCCGGCAGCCACCTCTCCAATTGACCGATCGACTGGTGCGGCGCCCATCACATCCAGCTCATCCGCCGCCCTCACAACGTTTGTCAGTTCCTCCGGTGCAAAGCGGACTCGATCATTGATGCTCAAACCTTCGTCGACTGCACCGTTGCAGCACACGACACAAAGCTCACAGTCGGCTTCTTCACCACAGGGACCACCGGTACCACCGCGACTATCACAGATACAGTCGGGTGGTACCGTTACTCCGGCAACCGTAGGCACCCCGGCTAGCAATCAACCGTCCACCATCGATCCAACAGCGCTGACGACACACCACCTCGCTAACGCTCCATCGCCAGCAGGTTCGATCATTGCCGGAGCGTGCTACGTTACGCCACCGACGCCAGCACCGCTAAGTGCGAGTGATAAAAGCGCGGAACTACCTTCCATGGCTTTCGGCAGTGTGCCACCTTCCGGCATGTCCAGCACAAAGCCGGAAGCATCTACCTGCTGCTCGAAAACACCAACCGACGGGAATGGAAATGGGTTGCGGAACAACTCCGAGCTCCGGACGGCGGAGAGCGTGGCCAGCAGTGTACGCAAAAAACGGGACGATTTTCTCAAGACGACCATGAAAATATGTTTGGTTGTGTCGCCTCCATCAAAGCTGCAGGTAAGAGTTGTTGGATGATCATCAGCGACATGAATGTGGACATTTTGTATCGATCGCTGTATAATTTAATAGGACCTATGGTCACTTTTTTGTGTTTCAATGCGTCTAAGGTGTTTTTTTTTATTTAAGCAGTGTATAATTTAAATTGTCATCATAGGTTAAAATAAAAATAAATTACTTGCGCGATTTCGAAGCCGTTAAAATTTGATGAAAGATTATGATAAAAATCCACCACCAATTCTGTTTGGATTCGATTGGATTTCTCTATTGATTATTTGTATTCTTTAAAGTATAATATTGTACTTTGTATTATAATTTGTACCATTGAGATATTGAACACAAATGACCTGACGACTGCATTCAGAAACCGAAAATTTGACGATTTTTTATAAATAAATCTAATGCTCCAGTATATAGCCGGCATAATCCGGTGATGGGTAAAGTGCTAGCGTGCGCACAGTGCGCACAGCACATCTTACTGTGCGCACAGTAAAGCACAGCCCTTGAAGTGTGCGCACTGTGCGCACAGTGATCACCTCAAGCACTGTGCACACAGTGCACGCCTCAAACACTGTGCGCACAGTGTTTACTTCGAGCACTGTGCGCACAGTGCTCGGCTCAAGCACTGTGAGCACAGTACTCGCTTCAAGCACTGTATATCGCTGTCCCGTACCATGACTATCAGGTCACTAGTTTTTTTTTTTTTTTTTTGAGAATAACTCAAAAAGCTGAAGAGATATACGAAATCGATGTTCTACGAAGTTGTTCGGAATAAAAAAAATGCATCCTTTCACGCTCTACAACATGTGGTGAGTCGTGCCAATTATGGATAACTTTTTGACTTTGCTCCAAAATTTATCCATAATTGTATCGATAGTAAGTAACGAATGGATCAATTTTGTTTACCGAATTTTATGACGTCACAAATTTATTGTTGGGATTGTTAGTGTTAGTGTTTGATATATTGCAGTATTGGTGTACGATAGAGTTTGGCGTGAATAATTTCACGAAAAAATAGAAAATGGTTGCTTTGCTTCTTTTCACTTCTCTTTCCACGATGTTCGTTGCTCGCAACTTATTCTACATAGTCATAATTCGGAGTACCGCTTGAGGCGAGCACTGTGCGCACAGTGCTTGAAGTAAGCAGATGGACTAATTGTCCCGGAAAGGAATGAAGCCTGCATAAAAATATCCAAATAATATATGAAAGGATGCTTGAGGGCACTGTGCACACAGTGCGCACAGCACACCTTGGTGTGAGTGCGTGTGCGCACAGCACACTGAATTTTGCTACTTTACCCAACACTAGTCCTACACCTTCCTTCGCAGTTCCGCTTCACATGGGGATTGGTTCTGGGCCTGCCTTGTGTAAAGAGCTCTATACCTAGTGTTTCATGTGATTTTTTTTTTTAAGTTTAATAGGTTGATGTCTATCAGTAAAGAACTTTTAGCTCTCTTAATTTCCCTGCCTATTATTGAATAATTTTCATTTTTTATTGTTTTCAACTCATAATCAGCTGTGGAAGGGACGTGTTGAATGAATTTTGGTGTCTGACATGAAGATTATAGCCAAAAGCACTAAACTTTAGACAAACTTGAATTTATTTTCATAATAACAACATCTTTGAAGAGCAAAAGTGCGGTAAATTAATTCCTTTACGTTTAATAGCAGTGGACCTTAGCTGCACTTAGTTTACTGTTTCTAATTTTCTCGATTTCTTATCCCATTTTCATGATTTGATCGTTTTCAACTTATAACTTGCCTTCGAATGGACGGATTGGAAGAAATTTGGTATTGACTTCGAAGATAAACGCCGCTAGCAGTAAACTTCATAAAAGAAACTCCTAGGTTTCTTCGGTTAAATAACATCTTTGACTAGCAAAAGTACGGTTTTACTTACAAACGACCAGGCGTCTCCATGGTCTAGGGATTTTCTTGAAAAGAATAAAGAATTGTTTGATTAATGGTGGAATATTTGTGAGAAGCAATACGGCCAGGCCGTTCTTTATGAATAAAAAAAAAATATTTGTGAGTGAATGATTTGTTTTTTTTTTTTAATTTAAAGCGATTGGTATTGCTGATTTTCATCTTTACCGCTTTAATCTAAGAATATCTTGTTGGACTAATTCTGGATTGCTGGTCTTTTTTGCCCATAGTTGGATAAGTTTGAATGTATTACCGCTTGTAAATTAAACTTGCTGTAAGAGAGACGGATGGGATGAAATTTTGCATCAACCATGAAAATTAAAGCCCCCATCACTAAACCTCAAGGCTGTCCGTATTTCTCTTTAAACAATCAGCATCTTTCACAAACTTACAAACTACCAAGCACTTCCATCGCCTATTCGCTCGAAATTGTTCTAGGATAGCTTAGCCTCTTCTTATTGTACAATAAGACATGTTGTGAATGGAAAGCTGCTAGAACGCATCATTTTAGATATTATTTTCAATTAAAAATGGATTTGGTTCTAATTTTGCAACATTTGAAGATATTTTAATGCTACAAAGTTGGATTGATCTTTCAGAAAAATGGTTTGTCAAATCAAATATTTTCTTTTCTTTTATAAAAGGGCAGAAGATGTGTATCGCATCCTTCTTGATATTCACAAGCAGCAATTCTGTGCCATAGTGAATATTGTACCACAGTACAAAAGTACCATAGTACCACTCTATTTCCACTTAATTCATGATCTACTTCATGACACTGCATCCTCCGGAGATCTGATATCATGAAGAGTTGGCCTGCAATTGCTGACTTCCCGGATTTGTTCTCTGTCTCTGTGACAACTAAAGCCATCGCTAGTTTATTTTTGCCATAAAAACATAAAATTTTTGCATGAGGCTTCCAGTTGTATTCCAGTTGGTTTTAAAACAACAGTGGTGCTCAAAAATATTGATGGCTGTATCGTAACGGACCTATCGAGTTGTTAAATTTAATTATTCACCCATTGATCCGCAAATAACGGAACTCGATTAAACGAACTATTATCAAGAGCCACCCCATAAGCATCTGCATAAGCTTTTTAAAAACATCACATTATTAATCATGTCTCTCGCTGGTAAATTCTGTTCGACAAAAAACAACTGCCTGTGACGACACGCATTTCACTGTTCCAGCAGTACTTTAAGCAAAGTTATTCATCCCATCCCGGCGCGGGCACAGCTGGCCCGTGCGTCGTCGTCATCAAATCAATTCTTGCAATTGGTGGCGCGTTTGTCGAGCGCTCGCTCGCGCACATCGGTTCGGTTGTCACTTCTAACGAGTAATTCGCTGTCCGCTTATTGAACGGTAACGAAAATCGTTCCGGAATTGTATTTACTCATCTTGCTTGCCAAAGTTGTCTTCACCGCCCGGGTTCTAGACAACCCGCGGTGCAAGGTTGTCATTTTTCAATTTGAATTTATTTCTGGAAAACATTCTCCCACCGTCAGCGCACCGAACCGAACCGATCCGGTCGGCCGTTTCTCGGCTCCGGTTTCTTCCGGTTCGTCTTCGCATCATTCTTCTACGCATCGTTTACCTTTCATTTGAATTGACGCGCTGTGCGAAACCGCCCTGACCGACCAACCATCTTCCGGCATTTCTCGGCCCTCTCCCGGTTTTCCGGAATGGAACGCCTCCTGAAGGAAGGCACACTCCTGCAGGACTTTGCCCCGGTATGTTGCCGGGTTTTTTCGAGACATTCCTCCCCAGTCGCTCTGTTACATTGCTGTGTACGATTAACGGGCGAGCGGGAAGCATTTTACCGTTGAAAATCACAATGAATTTCATTAATAACACATTTTCGTCGTCAAACGGCGCTCGGCTGCCATAAATTGTTGCAGCACCCCTAAGGGCAACGTTCCGTTGCTTTGTCTGCTTCACGCTCCCGGTTTTTTGCATTCCAGCGGTGATGATGTCGGTGTTGACTTCCAGTACCCAGCAAAAGGCAGCACAAATATTTTGAAGGACAGCTACAGCGCTACAGCTAACGGCATCTGTTTCCTCCGATATCGAGATGTTTCCGTTTTAGAGACTCTCTTTTATTTGGCCCCAGCAGCGTGCTGCTAATGGCGCACAAACGAGAATTATGCATATCGATTATGTTTGCTGGGCCGATTTGTTCCTCAAATCTAAAGTTGAAAGCACTAAAGTACCAGTTCATTTAATTTCTACTGCTGATTCATTACGCAGATCTGAACACGGTTCAAGAATTTTGGGGAAGATGAGCAATGTACCTTAATGCTGGACTTTTTGCTATCTCCACAAAAGTGTCATCAATCTTCTAACTGCTTACATAGATCCTTATTTTTTATTTCTTCTAGTTTGGCTATTTTTTATTTGCATATTTTCCATAACATTCGTACTCCTGCTTGGAGTTGTTCTCGTCTTCATTTTCCACCAGCCTTTACTTGCTCCATCTTAATCAACCAGAAACGCGTGTTTTTTGTTACTTATTTGTCCTTTTTCTTATCGTCCATATTATTGTGACTCTTACCCGAAAGAAAAAGTACTTCTTTGACCTTTCCGCCAGCGAAACGATGTTTTTTTTAGTTCTTTCCTTCTTTCGATCACACGTTCCAAGTTGAAACAGATATAAGAAACTTTTCCATTTTACATTCCTGACAGATGATTAGGATAAAGTCGACGGTCGCTTGGGAGTGTTGTGTTTAATGCGATAAGATTTCTCATTTAGCGTTGTTTTGTAGGCCCAATTAGCATCCGTGTTAGGATATATTTTTTTCTTCCCTCCCGAGAGCCTCCTGTCTTGCATGATCAGCTCTCGGAAGAGTGTAAAATAAAATGCTGAAACAATAATTACCATAACAGGTTTCGAAATGTAATCTTGCTGCTTATCTCACTCCGCTTGGGCACGCGGGGAATACCTTCCCGATGAATGCGTTTTATTGCGATTTGGGGAAAGCTTTGTTTTTTTTTGGACAAAATATTACAAAACAGCGGAATGATGCGAATTAGGTCCGACAATAATGAATATGGTTGTTGGATTTGGAAAATTTTAACTCCACACCGATTTCTCATAATTTCCCAAAGGTTGCCTACGCTTTCTTTCCTCCCATTACCATCAAGCTCGGTATTTAACCGGCTTTCGGTTTAATGAACGAACGTAGCAAAGGTTACGGTTTTCTAATTTCTGAATCGGGGATTTTTGGCATGATATGTTTTTCTTTTGAAGATTATCATGCTTCACTGGCACACTCACAGACACACAGAGCCAGATGCTGCACGTCGAATCTACCCCCAGTACCTTCAATGGTGATTCGTGGAAGCGGTGCGCCGACGACGACCCGTGATTGATGACTTCGGGAAATATTTGTAAAGTGCGTGGAATGATCTACATTATCTCTAATGCTTCTTGTTTGTTTTGCTCCCTCCCTTCTCCGGTTTCTCCATTTATTCTGGTGCGCTCCATCCACCTGTCATTCTAATGTCATCCCACCGCCGCCTGACACGCTGAACACCGACCGGGCCGACCGACGAACAGATGAAATCTTTGAGCCTTACCCACCTGGATGAGATCGAGCGTCAGGCCACGACACCGACGATTATCACCAACGATTCACATATACGAAAGGTAATTACCAGTGGAGTTTACCGTAGTTTACCGTGCTTTGTCCTATTGCTGTATACCGTAGGATGCATGGTATTGTAATAGCTTGCTCTCCTAAAATTTCGCCCTAGTCATTGTCCTTAGTGGTGGCTTACAATTAGTTTTGTAAATATTGTGAAAAAATATTCAATATTTTATTCTTTAGCTGTGTAAACACATACTAGAATGGAAAAGGTTGCCGAGTATTGTAAAAGTCACAAATGATAGCTTGATATGGCCAGCGAACCAAACTTGCGTGTCCATATCTTAAGTATGGGTCACGTTCGACGCCATTTCATTTTCATCACGTACTCCCTCGCTGTGCAAATACATAAATTTCCTTAAATTATGAACACTATGGTCCGGGGTTTCTAACACGAAGCTGAATCTTTCCGAGGACATATATACGTTCTAGCTCACCAGACACAGTTTGGTCCTCCCGGTGATCATGTCAGCATCTTTAAAAGGCTTTACGAGTTAACTTGTTTGGTATCGCTCTAATGACGTGACCATCATCCCCTGTTTCATATCGACACGAAGCACATAAAATATACGCTTGCGTGACGATATTATCGAAGCTGGGTGCCAATAAATTGGGTTCAGAACGATTTCTTCCTTACTTTCTTCGGGAGTGTTGTAGCTCTTTGTTTTGGCCAATTTTAATTGAACCTTCCTTAGAAGCAGTTAATAAAAGCGAGTGTATTTTTTCACCTATTATTCTAACATTTCAACATATAACCTCAAAACGATGTAAAACTGAAACAGATAGCCGAAGAATTTCATTCAAAAAAGTGGTTTTCTACACCATCTCGTACCGTAGTAAACCACGGGAACATTGATTTTGCTTTGTTCCTTTTTGCTCCTGCTTCATGCGCACACAAAGCGGTCCTTTTCATTGAATAGTGATGAGTTATTTTTAAACACTCTTCAACCTTGATGAAATCGGCCTTCATCGGTGTACGTCACCACGCTACGCTACCACCACGTCACCAGCACGTACTCCTTAGGTTGGCATTGAACCGATATTGTAGTATTTTTCGTACCTCGCTTCAAACAGAAGGGACCACCCTTATTCTTTGGACACCGCTTTACACTGTGGGAAGGGCTGCGCTGGAAGCGTAGGCCAGCACTCGTCGTGTAATCAGGCATTAATCAGTAATGATGTTCAAGGACCTTTTTAGTTGGAAGGTACACACAGTTTGGACCTTCATCCTGGACGACCATCGTCGCATCGTCTAAAGGATGGTCCTAGAGGAGGAAAGTTCAGCGAATAGCGTGACTGAAAATCATATGTGTGTTAAAAGGGAAAGCGTCGTTCTTTATCGGATAAGCGATTCACCGTGGAGGCCAAGTCTTTGAACGCAGGCAAACGAAGAAAGCGTTAAAGACTCCAAGCAAATGTCTGGCTATTTAACATATTTATCTGATTACCGTTTGCATGATGCAATAATTATTCCTGCTAGGAAATACTCTTGGTTTTGCCAAGTTTGATATTGAATATCTTTTAGAAAACCCGATTTAAACAAAAGACTCACACTTTTTTTAACTGTACCATTGTTCTTTGTTGTGCTCGTTTGATTGTTGCATGTCAAGTGCATATTAATATTCATATAACCAATCAGTATCAGTATCATTGCAAACAAAATATGTAACTTTATGCATGTGCATGACTACAAATAAAAGTTACAAGGTTTCAATTCATATAATAAAATCTTTTAATCACTTAAGGGAATCTAGCAAATCGATAGTGGAAATTTGCAAGCCAGTTGAAGATTTAGAATATATTAATCAGACGAACTTTTCCAACTAAAAACGGAGTTGAAACCATTTAACAGTTCAAGTCCAGTTTAGCAGAATTGGACCAAAATATTCGATCAAAACCGCAAAGATGATTGCAAAGTTGCACAAACGCAATTCTACTTCTACGCAACTGCAATTCTTCCCTTCCCTTCTTCTTCTTTGTGAGCCTAACGACTTTTTACTCTTAGGTTTCGGCCTGCCATTTCTGGCTTACTAGACTTATTGATACCACGTAGTTGGATAATCAATTCTCACTACCCTAATTTATTTGAACCCCGGTCCTGCCGTATGAAGACCGCCGTCGTTGTCGTCTCTACCTCCTTAGTGACAATTCTTCATTTACTGAATTCAATATTTTGTCCCAGGGTTTTGATCCATAGAATGGCATTGATGACACACTCTCCGGAATGTTTCAAATTAATTGAGGAATATTGCAACAAGCCTTTGTTCTAATCATGTTAAACTGTTTGCATCACCCGTCCTTAAATCTTCTTCTTGGGGGGATTTGATCCCCAGTCCTTCCGTCAGCTCGGAAGACTGACGTTGTTATCGCCTCAGTCACCGGACTGCCCAGAGTATTGCAAGCACGTTGTAGAATTTACCAATCATTCAATTAAAACTTTAGTACCGACTGTAGGGTACAAAAATTTTAAAATAAAAAAGTCACTGAATCGTTTTGTACATCACTACGACCTGTAATCCTTGCTCAAAATGTGCTTAATGTGTTATTAACATTTTCATTCACACCTGATTTTTATTTTCCATTGCTTTATAAAGCAATGTCAAGTGATTTCAAAATTCAGACAATACGGCGTCAAGTCGTCTTACTGAAATTATAAATAAATGATTTTGAATCATTTAATCTCTTCCATAACATGAGTCGAAACCCTGTATATGGAACCCTGTCGAAACGGCTGAATGGAAACATTCCACTATCCATGTGAAAAATTCCTTTAAGTAATTCAAAAGCTCGGTTGCATGCATCGAAACACGATATATAAAAATAGTGTATTATTGGATGGCAACATTGATATAAGACGATTTTTGCCTTTAATCAAATAAACTTATAATCCACCAACATAAAGTAATGTATTTGATGAAAAAAATATGTATCTTGAAAAATCCTATTAAAACAGAAGATTTGTGCTCTTTGTGCTTAAATATTGGACTCCTCGCTAATATGGCGTAGTGGCTTGTAGCCTTGCAATGTTCCGTTCCTAGATACGAGTAGATTCCTCCTAGTCGAGTAGATCTATGTCTTTAGTTTGATGTTAATTTACTAAATGGGACTTTATACATTTTCCTTACTCTCTTTCTCTCTCTTTCTCTGTATTTTCTCTACCCTCCTGTACGGTATTTGGCTTTGAAATTTTCCTATTTTTTACATATAAACTAAAACATAATCTGACTTTTCGTTCATTTCGTTCCCCCCTCTGTTTGATGTTTGCGTTTGAATCATTGAGTCACCTTTCACTGGTTTGTCGCTTGATAACGAAACTATCATTAATTGCTTCTCGCTCGGCACTTGGTAAACACTTGCACTTGGCCGATGCACAGAGTGATAATTCCGACACGTCCAACACATCGATCGCATCCGCAAGCGGATCGGCCGGGTACGGCGGTATCACCGTGTCCGGTGGATCGTCCGCCCCTGCCGTATCGCCCAAGGACGTCTGCGTAACGCTTACCTCGGGTAGTGCGCTGATCGACATCAGCAACAGTGACGGCGGATGCATAAATCCGGCCTACGACAACGGGGACGGAAGCCACCGTCACCAGACGAACGAGGGCCTCTCCATCGTTGACGTGGACGCCCGTATCAGTCCGAAACAGGAGAGCACAGACAAGGGTCACGAATGTCAAGGGTCCGGGACGTGCTGTATGCTCCCGTCGCCGTCCTGCGTCAAGGCTACGCTGAACTATTCCAGCAAGCTAAGCGGCACCAGTTCGACGTCTTCTTCTCTGAAAAAGAAATCCTCCTCCTTCCTGCACCGGGAACGCAAGAAGCCGGTTCTCACGCGCAGCCAAGTGAGTACGATTGTGTTTCCTTTGCAGGGAACGCCAGGACCTGCAGAATTCGTGTTCGTCGCAAATCGTTCACCTGTGTGTTGCTGTGTGGGTGATTTAGTTAGGTCACTTATTTGTATACGATGATGGCGATATTAAATGTTAACAAATGATATTTTTCACCTTCAAGCCTTTACTTTATTTCACTTCATTCCACTATTTTTATTTTTCATACTTCATGCAAGAAATTTATACTATTTTTTCATGCATTAAAATTGTGAAATTTTTGGATAATAAGTAACTCTTGAAATTTTTTTAAATTTTTCTCTGTGTGAACTTAATAAGGCTTCTTCGTAAGAAAACTATCGTAAACCATTGAACTGCAACTGTTGCATGATGTTTCTCTTGATCTTTTTCAGTGCAAGATTAGTAGTTTCTCGTACGTATTGCTAGGATTGGGTCGCATTATGAAAACATTAAATGAAAAATAAATGAAAGAACTTTATACTAAAGCTAATGGAATGTGTCCAACCTGTTTCAGTTTCTTGTCGTTCAGTAAAATAAGCTTAGTTTTAAATCGTTAAAGTACATGATAAACTTCGGTTTAAAACACTTGTTCAACAACTGTTCAATCATAATTCAATTTTGAAAATTTTGATTAAAAACGCATTTTCCCTGTAATTTCTATAAGCGCAAACTAAAGTAAATTGTTGGGTTATGATAAGACTCCAAATTCACATAAATGTAATATAAACATTCAACCTAATATTAACCTTATTTTAAATAGTGTAGGTTATAATCACACAAAGCGACGCGTTCGTAAATTTATAAATTTTCACATTTTCATTAAAACAGCCAGGGCACAATCAATTTTGTAATACACTTAAATTGCCAATCATTGACCGAATTTTGTATTTCGATTTTTCTTTTTCGATTCTTTTCGACAATTTCATACATCATCGAATCACTGGCATAGGTTTCCAGCTCCGAGTACTTCTCTGTCTGCTTCGAAGGTGATCATAATGATCCGGGCGTGCTGATTCCGGCCACCAAAGGAGTACGACTTGCGTAAGTAAACGAATTTTCATGTCCTCTGCCGCAACAATATTTTTATTTGAAATTTGAGGAAGATTTTGCGTCCGAAAATAGTATGAAGGAGCTACGAATATATAACGCGCATAAAGTAGCGCAACTGAGTGGTATGGTTTTAAAACAAAAGCTCCCTTACGGCTTACAAAAAAAAAACAGCAGGGACCTTTCTTTACTAGCGCTCATTTATAATAATAAAAATAAATGCAACTAGAAATTTTTCATTTGTAGTAAAATAGATGTGTCCCTATTAAGGCTCTTGTTAATAAAACAGTTTTCAGAATCATAGCTCGACAGCACATAAATTTATACCTGGTTAAAATCTCGTACATGTTTACGTTCTCTATAACCAGTTCTCGGGTGCCCAGTTTGTTGGTTTCACTTAAAACTGCTACCCACCATAACCATAACGTAAGCAACACACCGAGCGTCTGCCACATAAGCTAACCAACACACAGCATGGCACCAAATTAAATGAGAACGTTGAGTACCGCATAAAACGCAAATGGTTCCTCGCCGGCTAACGTTCCTGGGCGTGGAAAGCAAATAAAATGCCATCGCATCTCTCGCACGGGATGGCATTCTTGAAGGAAGCAAAAAAATAAACAGGAATGTACCTTTTGCGAATAAGTCGACGGAGAATGTCTGGAACAGATTAAAAGCATGCGCTCGTCCGTAGTTTTTTGTTTTGTTTCGTTTTTACAGTGACGAGATTTGATAATCATGAAGTATAATTAAAGAATGTTGTTTGTTTTTTTTTTTTTTTGTTGTTGACCGGGGCAAGGGAGCGAAACCAGATGTAGTGTCTATTTGATTATAAAATAAATATTCTTTTTTTATTTCACGTGGTGACGGCTAGGCCGTATATCCATAATATATATTCTCTTAATAGCAAAATGATATAATTTTATGCTGATAGTATGAAATGTTGTATGTCGAACAAGTCTTTAAAGGGAGTATCAAATCATGCAATGGAACTTTTGTATCCCTCAATAGAATGGTTCAACTGTTTAGCGGAATATTGTTATCCCGGTGTGGAAACCCAAGTAAAACCAGTACAAACTAGAGATGGGAAAAATGAACCCCCAATCCTAATAGGGATCCAAATCTCAGAATCTGTATCCGAATCCCTCTTGTTATGACAGCATTTCTCATTTTGTTGAACGGGAGAAGTTTGGGGTGATCCATCAAAATTATCTTATCTAATCCCTATCAAGTCCCGAACAAAACCCAATCGATCGATCTTTTCAAATCCGAATTGAATCAAATACTTATAGCATTCCTATCAAATCCCGATGTAATCTCAATCGGATTCAGATCGGATTCGGATCAGATTTGAATCGGATTTGGATCATATTAGGATCGGATTTGGATCAGATACGGATCAAGTTCAGATCGGTTTCGCATTGGATTCGTATCAGATACGGATCCTTATCTTATCCTGATCAGATTCAGATGCCTCATTTAACATCCAATCTGATTCGATTTTTTCAATAAGATTAATCTTCGAATCTTCTAAATCATAATCATAAAATCATATCTTCAATCATAACAACATAAGTTCAAATATGTATTATATATACTGGAAATATAATGCAACATTCAATTGTATGATTGAAAATCTCTGTAAGAGTATTGCAATATTTCCTTATCTAGTTGAAACATTCTGCAAGTGATTCAGTTCGAGTATTTACTAAATATGCACTCAAAGTAACACCACGTCACAACAATCCTGTTTACATTAGACAACTGTACTTCAAATATATGTATCATTATCCTTTCCAGTGAATGTTTACGTGCCTCACTCTCACGCCGCAGCTTGAGCTTCTCGCAAATTTATGTTACCGACAATGGCTTCAATAATCCGCACGAAACAGGTAATAGTAACTCCCCATCGCAACCGTTTCGAAAATTAATTATTTGACCATAATGACCTTAGGCGTACGGTACACGGAACCGCTGGACGCGAACATGGACATCTCGGCACTGGCAGGCCGCACGCTAATCGTATCGGAGCGGGAAGGAACGTCGAGTCGGCGGACCGGTGGTGGCCACCTTACCCTGCAGAAGGCGGCCTCCGTCGGCAACCAGCCCATGTCTGTCGTGTCGTCCACCAACAAACTGTTTACCTCCACCTCGACGGACGACAACTACGACCAAAGCCCGAAAGCATCGTCAGCTTCTAGCAAGCAATCGAAGCAAAAATGGACAATACCATTTGGATCGAAGGTATGGCATCAACGGCTCGGAATGCCCAAGACGATCACAAGAATGATATAATGACACCTCTTGCAGGGACCACAAAAATCGAAGCTATGCGAACTGCTGGACAGCTACAACAAAGAAATTCCCAAATCGACGTCTTCCTCCAGCAACTTCAATAACCCCGAGTATGTAGACGCTTTAGTTGGCCTTAGGAACTTACCTCAATGTTGGACGGAGATCGTTAACTCGGCCGGTAAGCTTGACAAACAATACCGAAACGTCATATAATGCATATCTCTCGATCTATCAATATTTTTCTCCTTTTCCCCCCGAACCCGTTTCCGGTGTGCTGAATGCAAAGGGATGAGCGAAGCGGAAACGAAAATTCAATCCGCCATCTGGGAGCTAGTGACGACCGAAGTATACTACATTCTTGCCCTGCAAACGGTAACAGATGTAAGTATGCGGAATCATTTTAACAGCAAAACTCTGGCAAATGATCCAAAATTCGAAGAGCAACTGGACCCATCCGTCCGCAATTTATTTGCACCAGTCCAGTACGTCATGGCGAAATGTTGCGTGGTACATCGGACTGAGATAAGATTCTTTATGCCACGCTATAAGAAAGTCTGACAAGGATCAACGGTCGCGGGCGCTAGTTTTCAACTCCCAGCACGGGAGCCGGATTTCGGCTGTTTCTTTGGGGCAAAACTTTTACCCGACGGCCTGCATCTTTTGAGCGGTCGGTTTGGTGCGTAGATTGTGAGCAAATGAATTGGTTTAACTTTTATTGGCCCCATATTTCTGCTGGTAGCAGGTGCTGCGGTTGAGAGTCTAACACTCTTCAACCGTAAAAGGGACATACGGGTAGCTTGGGTAAGCAGCAGTAGGTAATGCATAAATTAAACATGAACATCCTGTTGGGAGCAATAACGGCACCATTTATTTATATTTTTGTCCGTTGCTGCTTCAGCTGTCCGTTTGACCATTGCTGAGAAGTGTGTTTAGATAGTAACGGACCACAACGTCAGGAACGGGAATTACTTTTAATCCAAACACCCGTTTCTTAAAGTACATTTAGATTTGTTGTACATCTTAGCCTGTGTACTTCAGGAAAAACTTACTCGAGGAAAGTCTGAGGACTAACGTATCGAAATTTGAGGGACAGACAGTATTTTATTCTGACATCTTCTGGATTTAGAGAGAATCACTTGTATCACATGTGTAGACTAGTCTGTAGATGTGGAGACGAACCATTTGAACCGTAAAAGATGGACAAATTTTGGAACTCTTTTCAACATTATTGATCCAATTGTGATTAGTTTATGCATCTGCATGCAATTTTCAACCACAGTCGTTCCAATGTTTCCTATTAAATAAATGGGTCACCTTTAACGGTCAACTCAAGCTGCGAAGGACTACGGAATTTCCGAAAAACGGAAGATTTTATTCCCTTATCCCCATTGCAATTGACCTGAACGCTTGCGTGAATGCGTGGCGTGTACCGATTTCCCTTTCAGCAGATTCAGCACAATCCATCGTGCCACATCAACATGCTCATCAACCGCACCAAATGTCAATATAGGTAAAGAGGTAACGGTCGACGAAGTAATGAAATAAATTTGACAAAAACCGTCCCATCGAACGGGGACAACGGAAACCCTCGTTAGCTGTGAAAAGGCTTGAAGCGTGTGAACAACCCGAAGCCTAACAAGCCGGCAATGTATCTCAATTTTCCTGCCAAAAAACCCACCCAACTCCACACACACATCATCCTGCTGCGAGATGAATTGTTTTTATGTTTGTGGACGAGTATTAGGCATAGGCAGCTGAAAAAAATGGCGGAATGCTGAATAAATTGCAGCTCCATCTTTAATCTTTTAGTCGAACAAAAAGGGCACAGTTGGACCGACTGTTGGAATGATTTTACTTGAATTCATATCCAAGCCTTGTCGGCGTGAGCGCTTATCTCCCATTAAAACCTATATTGATTCTAATCGATACCTTTTAGCACATGCTTCCCGGGCATTGATTTATTGCCTCATTAAAGAGTTGTTCCATGAGGGGATATCACTCCGCCTGACAAGGGAAGAGAAATCGAGCAAAACTGAGAAATGAAAAAAAGGATATAGAACAAAAAACAAAACAAAAAAAAGAGGAAAGGTACGGTACACCTTGATTTCCGGTGGAAGCAAACAACCATTCCCATCATCCCACCTAAACCTCGGTTCCGGTTCAACGGGATGGTGTATTTGCTGATTGCTTCTCATCGGCCCGACCGAATGGTGGTGCACACAGCACCGACAAGCTACATGTTGCACGTTAGAATGTGTGAATAATTTATAGACAAGGATCTTCCAATGCTTCAAACTAACAGCCAACCAACCAGCCAGCCGGCAATGCAATCCAATCTGTATCATTTTCGATCGATAAAAACGAATCGAGTGGATTCGCCTTGGGCTACGTACGTACCCGCAACCATGTAGCCATGTTGGACTTTTTACCATCTTTTGGGTGTGTGTGTGTGTGTTTTTACCGCAAATCAACAGTCTGTAAAACGTGCATGTGTAATAGATTCGATTTTTAGTCAAACATTAACACGCTACGTCCGATCGAATGCGATGGGTTTTGCGACGTGTCGGACATAAACCAATATTTAAAAATAAAAAACCGGGGTCGTAAACTGTGTACCAATCAGCACATTTTATTGCTCAATTCAAAGTCGATACCTTTGCTGTGAGCGCCGTGTGCCAGCGAGAATTGAGTGTTCAAAAAACTTATTATTGTTTTAAAGTCGTTTATACTAAAATTATGTTACTTCATTCCAGCTTTTTCTTGCATGTTTAGAAGACATTCAATCGCAAAACATTCTCACGGATGTTGACCAGAACAAACTGTTCTCCAACATACGTGACATCTGGGAGGCTAATCTACGCTTTTGGACTCTGTACCTTCACCCAATGGTAAGTGTATACTACACACCACAAAAGGTGACGCGTTTCGCTAAGCCGCGGAAAAGGAATTCCAGGTTCTGAGTCAAAATACTGTCACAGCATTTAAGCGGGAACCCGGGACCCATCTTTCTATCTTCGCTAATGGTGTACGCTTAATCGTTTTACCGCTCTACAGGTAAAACACAGCGAACGGACGAAAGACCCGATGAGCATCTACTACTTCCAGCGCGGCTTCGTCGATTTCGCCACCATTTTCACACCGTACACGAAGTACTGCGCCGAGCAGAGCACCTGTCAGTACTACTGCAAGGAGATGTACCACAATAATCCGCTTTTCATGACCTACTGTGCCTGGTGCGAATCGCAAAAGATGTGCAATCGGTTGCGGCTAGCCGACATTCTGGTGCGTCCAATGCAACGGTTAACCAAGTACGGGCTGTTGCTGGCGGCCATCAAGAAACATATCAACGACGAGGCGGAAGGTGAAGCAATAGATGCCATGGTAAGTTTGCGTGTGATATAGCTTTACCTTGGCGCAGGCCCGTGGCCTAAATAAATAGTGTTCGGTTCGGATACAATGGATTTGTTGGACCGACAGGGTAATGGAATTTTGCCAGCTCGTTATGGAACTTTGCAATCATATAATGGAATATGGCATACAGTAAGGGGAGATCTAAAACAGCGTTGTGAAACTTTGCAAACGGTGGATTTTCTTCCGAGCCTTTAGTCTAAGCTCATTTAACTGTTTGTTTAAATTACCACGCTTTACTCTTCCCATTAGAACGGGTTAAACGCGAATATTCCACAGTAGCGTTCAAAATTTTCCTGACTGTTAGCAAGATTCCATTATATGATTGCAAAGATTCTCGACATTGATGTTGAAAAAAGGTAGTGGCATGTTGCAAAAATGTGTTGGACCTGTGCAACCATATTATGGAATCTTGCAAAACGTTAAAAAAATTGAAATGGTTCTGTAGAATTTCGCAATCAATTCCAACATACTGACTGGACCCCTAAAGGTCTTCAACATTTCTTCTTATTTCTTGGTCTAACGATCTCTTCTTAGGTCATGTTTTCATGTCTGGCTTACGAAGCTTATTAATGTTGCATAATTAGATAGTCAATCCTCATTATGGGGGAAAGGCCAAGAGTTTAGTTAACCAATAAACAAGTCTGGTATGACCTAGAAGGCCGTTAAGCCAGGAAGAAGACGAAGACGATTTTTTTAGAAAATAAGATTGATAAAACGTTGCTTTAAAACGAGAAATTAAAACGTTGCTGATGATTCTGAAAATTTTGACATAGTTATACCTAGTACAAGTATCGAAGCAAGTGGTTTGAAAATCCGTCCGTCACTGTATGCAAAGGTGGATGCTCTCCAACATTTTTTTTGCAATTTTCGTCTACTCACCATATTAATATAAATTTAAAATAATTGTTTACAGTCGGAACGAAAAAAAATTGAACGATCTACGGAAGTGCAGTCGTCATAAATTATACGTCTACCAAGAACATGAACCTATCACTCGTTGCATCCATTTGCTGATTGTTTTTAGCTTTTATTATATGTTTTTCACACTTTTTATCCACACCTTCCTTTCCCAGATCCATTCAGTGGAGGAATTTGTCGCTGGGGTGAATTCCCATCTAACGACCCGGCAGGAAAGTGAGCGTCTGAAAGGAATAAACGCCAGAATCGATAGCTACGAGGTGGTGGACGTTAACAACGAGACACTGGACCGGATGGTCAAGCAGCACAGCATCATGTTCGACCTCTGCCAGCCGATGCGCGGCATTGACCATGGACGGAAAGTATTCGTAGAGGGCGATTTGAAGTACAAGGACGGTACTGGAAAGGTGAGTATGCTTGGCTAAACTACCACCGCTTATTTTGAAGCTTTACAATGCACCTCGTCCTGTGCGGTGCGGCCTGATTCCAGGCAGTAAAAGGTTCTATTTATATATAATTTATCTGTCTGGATACCTATGCACTTTACGTGCCACAGAATTTGTAGCATGTATGTAATCAGAGAATGAGTATAATAATTCCAACTAAATATATCCACAGGCCAGCTCCATTGGCCAAGCCGGTGTCGGGCACACGTTTGCAACTTAATTATGTACAACAATCATAATTTTATCCACCAATCATTTATCTTCTCGCACAATATGTTCATCTCTGTCGGTAATAAATCGTTCGTTCTCCTCGGCAAACGCACGCCAGCGCTGGCGTATGACAAGATGTATGTTGTTTCCCCGGCTGGTCCGGAAATTGGAAGCATATGCACTCCCGTGTTCCTCTGTACACTGTCGCACATTATTAATTGCTGTACGGTGTGCACTGCGATAGCTCAGTTCAATCGCAACGCCGATTGTATTATTCATCTTGCCTCATTGCCCTTCGGATTGTTTGGCCGGGTACCGTTCCGCTGCATGTGTGCATGTAGCTTAATTGACCGTAGTCAATAATGGATGGAAAACATGACTTAATTTTAATTTCAATTATTTATCGTGCACCCGGTGTTTTGTTTCTTTTTGGCGATTCAGGATGCAATTGAAATTACATGCAGGAATCAATTTACGTTCGGATAGTGAAGCATTCGAATGAATTTTTAAAGGATTATTAAGCATGTCATTAGTTACTCCTTTTTTTGGATATTGCACTAGCAGGACATCTCCTTAGAACTCAAGCACAGTGAAGTGAAATTCTAAGGGCGGCCCAGTGGTAGTGAGACAGTGGTGCCAATCTTCACACGGCAGGACCGGGGTTTAAATCCCATCCGGACCGTCCCCCCATATTATTTATTCATTTGAATGATTGTATTTGTAAGTAATGATGGCTTTAGTGTTGCTGTCAAATGTGAATTCCATTTTTTATACAGTAAAGTGTACTGTTAAGGACGGCCTGGCTAGGCAAAATTGTAAAACAAATACAATTCACGATGGTTTGGGGACATTTCTTTCTCCTGTTACTTAATATTGAAGTTGTTTGAATTAAACAGAACACTTTTCGATGTTTGATGTCGTTCAAAGTTTTATTTTAAGAGCTTAAATTTAAAAAAATGTTTTTCTTTTGTGTAAAAAATTGATAGATAAGTGCCGACCATTGGAGAGAGCCAAAAATTTGCTAGGTTTTGTCAAAACTTCGACTTTTAGTTAAAAAAAACTTATGCGTTCAAAAATTGATGAGCGCCGTCAGAATATATGCCTGCAAAACAAAAATCCTGACTTAAGATCAAAATTAGATGGCAACGTCTATAATGTCTTTAGAAGACATTGCAATTCAGCAATACTGTAGTTTACTATAACTCTCTCATTGCGAGGATCCCTATTAACCAGATATTTGCATAAAGAACTTATTGTAATCCCATAAAAATAATTTACTCATTCTTTTTTTATAATCAGTTATCTGACATGACTATTCGCAGATTAAGTAGAACATAACAAGGTAGAACAAAGAACGATTGCAAGTATTGATCAATTTCAAAAGTGGTCCATTAGAAGCAAACTCTGTTAAGCTGAATTTCTCCTGAGGAACCTACTAGGAGCCTGATAGTTTATTTTTCCAATTATGTACGGGGCGTGAATTGATCCGATAATCCATTGAATGAGCAAAGATTGGAGCACAGGGGCTTCGTTTCCCAATAAGCCCACAATCGTCGTCCACAGAAGCTCGTCTGAAAAGTGACCTCATCGTCTCCGAGGGTTTTAGTTACTAAGAGAACTCGTTGTATAAAGGAGCTCTACTACAAAGAGTTCGTAGTTAAGTGAATCCGATTCGCCTTGGTAGGCGAATTCACCGAGCGACAGATGAATCTATAGGCGAAGTTGCGTCGACATCCATTTCTGACACACTTTTATCACACTCTGTATCATATTTTACAATTAATCCGAATATTATTACCATTTCAGATGGATGTGCATTGTTTCCTGTTTACTGACTTTTTGCTAGTTTGTAAAAAGAATAAGAACGATAAGCTAAAGGTAAGTTTTTGGTTTAGGTGAAAACTCTCTCTATCCTACCGTACATAGGAAGAACATCACAGCACAGAGTAATTATATTTGCCAACAGTTTCACAAGCTGGTATGCCTTTACGCAGTCCTGTGTATTGCCTCTACCATCATCTCCTTACGTTAGTAATTCATTTAATACTTTCAACAGAGAAAGTAGTTAAGTTGGGTGTGAATGGTATGGTCATAAGGAACAAGTTTTTCACATTCAGCTATGTTCAGCCGGGACTCCATTAATTGCAACCTTAGCGCACATTTTGTACTTCGTAATACATTCCGCAAAGCAATTATATTCTGGTCTGTTGCACGATCGACCAATCAGTCCAGGGAAGGAATAAAGCAAACCGTAAGAAGTTTTCTGTGCTTGTGTTGTTTTTTTTTTTGTATTTGTCCTGTACCAGAATGGTCAGTCGTTAGATGGAACTAAATCGTAGCCAATAAGGAGAGAGTAAAGTTTAATTGCAAGCATTAGCACAGCCAAAGTTGAAGTGAGGTGTTTATAAAGGATTACATTTACATTTGCATATTAATCTTACCATTTATATTAGTTGCAAAAGGGCATTCTTATATAAATTCAACTACGATTGCATCCTGATACTTTCAGATCGTTCGCCAACCGTACATGACGGACCGGTTAATGGTGCAGCTGAAGGATCAAGCCATTTACTGTTGCTATGTGAATGAGCTAAATATGGTGATTGCGGCATTCACGCTGCAAAGCCCCAAAGCTCAACATTGGTACGATTCCATCACCAAAGTGAAACATATTTACAATCGCATGAAGCAGGGCACGTTCGGGGATGTGCGGCAGTACGGCAATATCATCAACATCAGTAACAGCTGCAACAACTCCACCAGCAATAGCAATATGAACATTAACAACGATAATCTAAGCATCAAAAAGTCACCACTCAACAGCTCCATCGGCAGCCGTGTAAGCAGTTTGAACAACAGTCACAGTGGATCGGTCGATCTGAACGAATCAAAGCAGGTGTCGATAGATTTCGAGAAAACCAACTCCCTGTCGAGTGATGAAGGGGCCGGCGTGGGAAGCACGATGGCTGCCAGTGGGCTTGTCATGATGCATTCGAAATTTGGTCCGGGTGCTGGTCGCAAGCCCAAAACTACAGTCTGCACCATGCAAACCAAATCGTCCAATTCGTTGACGGTACAGCCGTACAGTGGGCTGGGTCAGAGCATGCCCAACTTGAACCTGAACTCAATCCAAAACAGGTTAGTGGATTCTCATGCACCATATTGTCCGTTTTCTTCCAAAACTATTACCAAAAATATTAGGACAAAAGAAAATGGACTATTTTATTTATTTACTTACTTATAACTTATAAGGATACTTAGGATACTTTACTTACTTACTTACTTATAAGGATCCTTAGAACCACCACCTCCATCGTCTGCGATTATGAATGGTATCCCCCTCCATCGTCTGAACTCATAAACGTCACTTTAATTTGTGCCTTATACGTCTCCTCGGTGGTGATTGGCGCTCAGAATTGCCTAGTGCCAACCGAGGTTTCGGAACCTTTTTCGAGGTTCTGATTCCGATTTCGAAACCAATTCTGCAACTGATTTCGATTCTGGCTCTGATTCCGAAATAAAAGTTACGAAAAAAACGTCGTTCAAGGAACGTCCTGGCCGTACTGCTTTTGAATGGTTTAATCCTTATGTTTTTTGCTTCTTGAATAATGGCACATCAACCAGCATTACATATTGGATATTTATTTATGCATTTGCATAGATGCCATATATAGGAACAATACTTGAATCAAAGAAAACATGGCTAATGAACGACGAAAGGCATTCGTTATCGGTGTGCATAGCTTAAATTGCAGTTGAAACCGAATATGATCAACAAACAATGATTCCGGAATCGATTCCTTAAGCAACTCTGATTCAGGAACCGATTCCAATTACGGAAAAAATTCCGATTCCGAAACCAACCAAAGCATTTTTTTCTCTATTTACTTTTTTGTCTATGTAGATGAGACTTTAAATGAGAAGCATCCTTCGACTGTCTCAGACTCATGCTCAATTACTCCCTCAGCTATGCACTCTGGGCATTTGGCAGAGGTGGCAGACTTATGAACCTATCCACTTATACAATATCAGTAGCAATACGGCCAGGCCGTCCTTCATGAAAAAAAATATGAATGTTGAAAAAATGGACGAGGATTTTCAACCTGTTGTAGGTGTAGTTGGATGCTCGAACAAAAATTTGCACCTTACCTCTGGAGATATTAATAATTTTATTTCCTAACACAACCAATTTTGTTCAACAATGGTGAATAAGCCAAAAAATTTAGTTACCTACACTATTATTTGATCAGTGGCGCATCTGGCTCCTTGAAGGCTCCTGAATGAAAATGGCACTTAGGAGCCCCTAATAAATTGATTCTGCTGATAGGATGCGAGTTATTTGATCGTTCGAGGCCCCTTGCGTGCTCGAGACCCCACGAGGTAGCTTAGTCGGCGTACCGGTAAACCCGCCATCGTCATTGATAGGATTGAACATTAGAATATAGAATGGATAGAAGGTGTTTCAAGTAGATTCTATTTTTTAATACTGGAAGGAATCCTGACCTGCCATTATCTTTTTCTTCTTCTTCTTCCTTGGCACTACAACCATGAAAGGTCTCGACCTGCCATTTGTAGTTTTCTGTGACTTGATTTCACCCGTAGCAAAGTAGTCAGCTCTGCGTACGGGGAGGCGGTCTAGATTGGATTTTAACCCCGGTCCTGCCATGTGAAGACCGGCGCCACTATCGCCCCGGCCACCAGACCGCTCTAAAAGAGTACAATGTGTGACAAATAAGATAAACATCTTATGTTCAAAAGTATTTCAATAGATTTTTTAATTTAATGTTCCCCGAGATCGAAGGTTTCTCGATCAGTCAAATATTAAAGAGCTTATAAAAGGAAGAACTTAAGCCTACAAAATTAAAATTTTAGCTTATCTAACTGCATTTATACTCCTAGATTTCAAATAGAGGCATCTTTTTACTATCACTCTTCCTCATTAATAATTTGAAGAATTTGGTCGGAAACGCCTCTTTGTTGTTACTGTCACAGTTGCTTACGGGCACATAAAGTTTTCTACTTTGGTACAACAGCAGATCACAAGTTAATTTGGGTACATAAAGTTTTTTTTATATCTGAGCCTTGAATATATCTTTTTTCCATGCATACGTTAGTATTGTTGACTCTGGTTGAATCTTAGGCACGTAATTTGACTTAATAATGGACTAATAATATTACAATAGTTCATACAATAAACACAATAATGTCATAACACCCTCAACATGTAAACGTTAATCTATTTCCAGCAATACTCTCTCGGTGCCAGGAACATCCAATACTTCGTCCCATTCCGGAATGGTGTTGCTCTCTCCCAGCCAACGGGGCATTTCATATCCTCCTCCATCGCCAACCAGGTTCGTACACAAAAATCGGTTCTTGATGTAGTCAAACAACTCGCTCGTTTTGTTTCAGTGTCTGTTTTATGTGTTTCGAATGGTATTTAATTTAAATTTGAATCTTTATTTACAGATCCATTAGCTATTGTTGATATGTGTAGTATGGCTTACTTATTACTACCTTGTTAGCTTAGCCTAACAGCCTTTGGTTAGTACTGTATTATTATTTTACCATTTGCTTTAGTTTTAAGTTCAAATTTTCTCATACGATTGGATTAGTTCCATTGTTAAATAATAGTTGCTAAATTTGTCCCTCTTTTTCTATTATCTTACCTCAATGCATCATACACCAACCGACTGCCCACTAAATTCGTTTGACAGGCGCATCATACTAACACGCAGTGTTTTTTTTCTTCTCTTTTCGCGTTTCAATTTCTCCTATTTCATTCCCTGTTGGTGCGCACCTTTGAACTTCTACACTGTACGTAGGGCGACGCTGCGCCGCGGGTTCGCATTCTCTACGTCAATCAAAAACCCACCGTTAATCAAGACACGCAACGTAGCCTCACAGCAAAGTTTCACACTATCGCAGCAGCAAAGCTTCAACTCGGCATCGCTCGGCCAACATCAACCGTGCCAGCCTACAAACACCGTCGGCACCAACGAGCCAGGTACGGGAGCCGGCCTCTCCCTGTCTTCGGCGAACGTATCGTTTTTCAAGCGTAAAAATAGCTTCCAAAGTGTACCGAACAACAGCGCCTCGACCAGCATGGACCAAAGTTTGCCCAACGAAACCTAAGCAATAATCCGTTCCGCTCGATTCCGAAGCGAACAAAAGGCTTGTTTTTTGTATGTATCGTAGTGTTGGAAAATGCATCCACCATCAAACGCCATTATCAACTAGTCCATTCCCACGGTGCTGCTGCATGGCAAAAAACGGTTCAGCCGTGGTGCATTCCAACCGATTTGTAAAAAAGAAAGGATTTTTGCTATAAGTTAACCGGAAATGTACATAAAAACCTTGGCATCTAACCGGAGGTCCGGTTGCTCGCTCGATAGAACGCATTTTTAAGGAGCCGTAGAAGTAAATATCTTCGCCATGTCCGCCACCCTACGGAGGCTGCAAATTTGTATAATTTTTGTTGTGAAGAGCAGCACACATCAACAAAACCAAGCAGAACAAACCGAAGCTGTGAATTTTAATGGGAAAACGCAGAAGAGGCAACTGGCAACTCGCTCGCGGTGAGCCTGATATGTGGTGGCGCCCAGTAGTATTTAACTTAACCCGTTGGTCTCGTACTATCCGGTGCTAGGATTTTTATCATTTTTCTATACGAAAGCTGTAGAACTTTGTTGTGCTGTACTTAAACTATTAAAAATCTTAATTCAGTTCGATTAGGTCGATCTTGATTTTTTTTAAATCCCTCTAGTCAGCAGAAGACGCTAAATGATAGTTGAAGTGTTAGAAGCGTCAATTTTCCAGTTTTTAGGACAAATCCATCCACAAGCAATCATGTTCAGCTCCAAACAAGTCTATTTTTGTTTTATGCCGACATAAAGCATGAACCCTATTAACACCGCTACGTATTATTGCAGTGCTTTCCGAATATCCAGTTTAAATTTTATTACGAATCCCTTTTAATACTTTCGGTTCTTAGCTAGTGAAGCTATTGTACTTAAAACAAATTCTCAATTAGAGAAGAACGCGGCTTGGACGCATATTGCAAACACTTACCCCATGTTATAACTTATTAATTTAGAAGATAAATTAAAAATGCTGTACAAATTACACTCTTTAACGTTACTGTACTGACTGTGAAGGTAGTGGTTCGATAAGGTTTTGGACTCTGAATTGAAAAATGTTTGAGCGTAACACTAAGCAAAAGGTTTGAAGCTTTAGCAAAACCCACACGCGACCGGTATTTTGTCACTTTGACGCAAAAATGCTGCGACATGCGTGTAAGAATTTTAACAGAAGCAGCCATGTAGTCGTGCCGACTGGACATACTGCAACGAACATTTTAATAGCAATAACGGATTGCGGATTTCGTTTCGTTTCGTTTCATGGTTGTTTGACACAAGAGCTAGAACGCAAAGCTAGTAGCAGTGATTTGGCAATACAAATTAATGTGTTGTGTACGCGATGCGCCTATCGCAAAGGAAAATTATTATTTACACATATCGAGATCGAAGATGCGACGCAGGAACGAACGCGGTACAATGATAAGTTTAAAACCTTTTCCCAACGTTGCTATACTAGCATTCTAGGCTAGGTGTAAGATTCGGTTTTCCCCTCCCCGTTGTACGGATAGTATTGTAGGTGAATAACGAAAAGCTAAATAATAACCATGCTTAACATTCCATATGCCGCATAGCCCGTGGGCTTCTGTGTGAAAAAAATAAAACGGCTCTAATTAGAAAGTACGGTCTATAGTGTTGTATGCGTATAAAGTTTACAAAACGGTAGCGGATGATACGGTTTGTTCGCGGTTTTAATATGAATAGACTAAATATCAAAAACAATTTGGGTTTTTAATTAGCAAGCAAGCGTGACGAATATTCAAATGTTCATATATCAATTCACAACAGGAATAATGGTAGATGTAGAGATCGTCCCAGGGGTAACCCATGTTTCGCAATTCTTAGCAAAAAATCTTTTTAGATGTACCTACTTAAAGTAATTCGAGTTGTTGGCAGTTCGTAAAGCTGATGCGCAACGCTGTGGCAAACTATAATTTATTAAAGCAGATGCAAAGCTACACACGCAAAGTCGTGTTATTAATAGCAGGTAACATTGTACTAAAACATCGTACTAAAAAATATTGCTGTCCGCTACACTGAAAGCAATTGCTAACTCATCGGACCATTTTCAATGTTTGGGTTGATTGTTTTTGTAAATCATTTTATTTCTTCACATATTTCAAGAACCGATTACGAACTCATAGGTCAACACATACCTTTTTCAAAATACTTAATGATTCAATTGTAAGTTTAATTTTTACATGCAGGGTTTCGAATTAGAGATGGACAAAATTATCAAAAAGAGCGGAACTGGTTCCGGACGATTCCAAAAAAATCGGAACACGTTCCAGAAAGAGCGTGAAAATCAATCTGCCGGAATCGTTAAAATCGGCTGAACCTACCGGAACCGTTGGAACCGTCTGCAGTCGACTTTGCACCGATCTGACAGCTCCGGTAGGTTCCGCCGATTCCCAGCACTTCAAAAGGTGTCAACGGTTTCGACGATTCCGACGGTTTCGGAAGATTCCGAAATCATCGATTCTATTTCCTTGGAATCGAAAACGGGTCCGCAGTGGAACCGTTGGTGCATTCCAGAGAACCCATCACTACTTAGAATCGTATTATGAAACTTTTGAATCACTCGGTGGAATGTTTCAACTGAATATTGGAAAATTGCAATCACAAAATGGAATGCTGCATTCAGTTGGGGGAATTTTGCAACTTAGCTGCGGAACTTTGCAACTCGGCTGTGGAACAAGGAAGTCAATGACATTTTGGCAGGAAAAAAACTCTGGACAGAATGGATACAATGGATTGCAAAGTTCCACACCGGAGTTGCAAAATTCCCCAAACTGAATGCAAAACTCCATTTTATGATCATTTGTTCTACAACGGAATTGCAGTATTCCATCAAACAGTTGAAACATTCCAACTGAGTGTTTCAAAACATCCATTATGTAATTTTCGATACCTTGTATGTTTGCTATTATTTGCGTTTTTTTTTTGTCCGATTAGGTTTTGAAGTAACCTACACTTTGAGTAACATATGAAGAAGTTTGTGCAATCTGTGCTTTCAAAGCCTAATCACTTTACCAAACAGTGCATTTATTTGACAATCAAAATTTGGTTTACGTACCTCATTACATTTACATTACAACTCATCTGTTCTGTGCAGTACTTAACCTATTTGCCTGCCTCTCAACCACGCTGTAGGAACGGGTACCCCATTGCGTGCGGTACAAAAAGTGCTTTAAAAATAAAACATTTGTAAAATAGATAACAAACAAAAAATCGCCAATCAGAACAACGCTTAAAGATGACTTGTGGAGAGCAGGAGGGAGAAAGGAGGGAAAAGGAGAACCAGGCGCGGAACATACAAACCAAAGAATTGTTCGAGAATCATAAGATAGGAGTGGATCCGCACTCCCGGTAGTAGCGTTTGTTAGTGTAGTAGTGTTTGGTTTTTGTGAACAATTAATACAAAAACATCCTTCATCCTGGCTCGTTCCGTGCGAGCGAGCGCAAGGTGGGTAAGCGTTTCTTTCTAAATCTGTCAAACCAATGCCTCGTCAAATGGGACATTGTTAGCATTTTAATGTGTGGGTGAGCCCTCACAAAGAGTACACGGATGAGTCCTTACGCCGGTCTATCCTTACGGTTACGAACCATTTGTGAAGCTATCGCGCCAAACGCATTACTGTACAGTTTTATAATGATACTCAATTTAAAGCATTGGACTAGGACTGGAATATATATAGAAATATATATATCAGTTTAACTGTAGTTTGCTGAGGGGGAAAAACAAACAAACAAACGAAACAAACATTGGAAATAATATATACAAGTACACGAATATACATATACATATACATACGCAACTAATATATAAAAAACAATATATATATATATATTATATACTTATACACATACGAATGGAGGAATGGTTGGTCTTATTTAAGCATACATCAGCTATATTTACAAACAATGCGAAATCAAACTATTTGAATGTTAGCGTCTACGGAGAAAGCAACTTTGTGCAAATTGGCAAACCTTTGAGAGCATTTTAAATTAAACCACTCCACTGGCCATCTGCGTGTTTCAATTTGCTCTAACATTGTTGAACGGTACGCACTAATAGTGCTTGTGGAGCATCACACTCCAGCGCTCTAAGTTTTAAAATAAGTTGGACAGTTTATGCAGCCGAAGCGGTTGGATAGCTCATCAAAACTGAACGTACGATTTGTTCACCATTCAACCAAGATTGTCGTCAAAAACAATTCCAATGTCAATGGTTTAGGGAGGTTTGATACTAGCTCAATAATCTAAATTGTGAATTTGATCCAATTCGGAAATGTGGGTGACATGCAAAATAAAAATGAGCATTTACGTCGAGGCTCGAGAAAAGGTGGAAAGTTAAAACATAGGCAACAATAACCTTAGGCTTGCAGGAATAGAGCATACACTCTGGAATGAGCTGAATGTTGCAAAAACACTCAACACATGAATGGACCTAACCTACAATAGAAACTTAACATACAAAGCAGAAAGCAAAACAACCAAACGACCATTGTTCAATCAAAATGCAAACGAATAAAATCAAAACTTCAAAACTAAACTGCATTTGTCGTTCGATTTTTTGTTTGCTTTGCAGGAGGTGATGAACCACAGATTAGTAAATCTCATCCGAACCGTCTCTTCATAGCACGAGCTGACTATTGTAGCTACGGCTATAGGATAGATGCTAGGAGACCAGAAATGCCCCCTTATTGCACACAATATGCTGTACAAAATACGTTAATGGACAATGTGGGACATTGGTATGATTGAAAAAATCAAACGATGAGAGGAGCCAGACTCAAAAACTTTACAAATGGTTTTAAATCTGCGACAATTAAACAAAATAATACCTTAGTGTTACAATGACCCCCAGTGGTGAATCAAGATATTTGGAGGCCCCGAGCGGAATGGCAGTTGAGGCCCATCTAATTGTGATATTAGAGGAAAACAACTGGATTTCCCTCGTCGACGAAGAACCCCTAACCGACAAGACCCTGAGCGGCCGCTCCTTCCGCTCCTAGGTTAATCCGCCACTGAATGACCCTCAGTTAACCATGCCAACATCATAGCGAAAAAAAAATTGGTTTGAGAGTTATTCTAGTTCTTTGCTGGGGACTGATCATTAGGGTCCTAACTGATTTTGACTTACTTATTTACTTATAGCGTACTTATTTTCATAAAAAAAAACAGCTGATGAGTTACCATATGCCAATAAATCATATAGCTTAATGCGCTCTACTGCGCTGGCATGTTCAGATTCGACAATTCCAAAAGGTTGAAAGGTGGAATAATGGTCAAATTCAAAATCAAATATCGCTGTTCTTACTCATTCGTTAAACCAAACGATGTGTTAATTTTGTTTATTTAAATTTTATTTCAAAACTTTTAAATGTATAAGAGTTTACTATCTTCTTAGCAATAGTGTAGTTTAATTTGAAGGCCCATTAACTTATTTATGTTTTTTTTTAATGGTAGAACTGGTTATTTTTTACTTTATTTTGGTTCATTTGTATTTTTTTTTTTCTATTCATTCATTATGAATGGCGACCTGTTGGTGCGGTCCTGTGACCTGTATAAGGGCTGGTCCAGTAGCCCTCGGCCAGATGGAGGCGCCGATTTTATAACGACACGACCAGAGCTCAAATCCAATCCAGATCTATCTATCTAACTGACTATCCAGCTTCGGGTTAAAGTCAAGTGAAGGAAAGCCAGAAATGACAGAGCTAGCCAGAAGAAGAATGGCAACCTGTTGAGTCGAAGGTTTATTTAACATTTGAATCGATTTTCTTTCCGATATTTTTCCGGTCGGTCTTGACGGTTTCTCGTTTTAAACTGTGTTTAATGTTATTTTGAGAAAAAAAATAGTTTCCTAGATCAATGTAAAAAGCTTGCAGGGAGAAATTTGCTGAGTGCAGCTATAGAAAATGGTGTCCTAATTTAGGAAAAACAGATGTTTAAGGTTAATCAACCAACTGAAGGTCAGGTTTTTTTAAAATATCAGTGTATGCTCAGCAGATTGAGGCAGCATTAGCAGCAAACACCTAATTCTTATACTCACGACGGTGTTCTCTGAAACGAATCCAAACCCGACGAGCCTTGCTGGCTGCACGATGGTGAGATCACCGTACAGCTTCCACACATACCGAACCAAAAATTATTCTGAGTATCTAGCGCTTCCAGCAGAACCCAAAACCATTAATAAAAGTGAATTTGGTTCTAATGGTCCACACTGTCGAAAATGTTTAGTTCTCACCTAGCTCTAAAAAACTAGTTCGATCTCACCACTAGCGTGAACAATCTTAAATTTTATCTTGCGTATCACGTATTGAGTTTTCTGTGACGGTTTGTAAGTGATATTGCTTTCTTGTTTTGCTAGCAAAGAATAGTTATTTCGACCGTGTGAGACAGAAAAATTCCAGAGGATGTACGAGCGGTCTTGGCTTGTGGAGTGGATAATCGGTGTCTCATCTTCACAGACTAATAAGATATGAACAAGTGATGGGAGGGTCGACCCGGACCTGCCGAATAGGAGCCATTCATAACCGACCCGGAATCGTTCGGGTCATATTCCTAGTTCCAACAAGCTCGGATCGACCCGTGGGTGCAACGAGTCCGGGTCGGCCGAAAAGTGTAGTAAAGCATACGCGAGTTCAACCCTTACGTTCGGGTCGATACGTGGATTCAATTACACCCGGACCCGTTGCATTCACAGGACAACCCGTACCTACGGGTCGAACTCGCGTATGCTATGCTGAAGCTACAGATCGATCCGATCTCGTTGCACCCACATGTCGAACTCGATTCCTATAGGAACGAACTAGGCTCTAGGTCGATCCGTGAAAAGAGTCGTATGACCCATCACAAGTCAATGTCTGTCTAGTCTCTATGTTAAGTCTCTATGTAATAGTCTTTATGTTTTCTAGTCAAATCTAGCCTAGACGAAAATAGTATTTAACTCCGAAGTCTAAAAAAGGCCTTTCCTATCCTGGTGAGTGTCTCAGGCGGATTAACTGACCCATACACACAAGTACATGACGACAATATTTTTTTCTTTTAATTTACGTTTGTTTTACATCTTAAAGCTACTCACACAAATATTCCCGCCACTGTTAACACGTGTCCTTAGCCGGTACTGATGACTGCATCGTTGTAATCGTTCGTCATCAGTGTGTTCGACGCAGCGCACGAGGCGAGAGCTCGGCTACGTGCGACTCGTTTGGGTCTGTGGAAGAAGATTTAAATGTTGTCTCTGGGTGTTTATTTATTTGTTGTCCGAACATGGAAACCGAGTGTGAGGGAGGACTTACAGAGCACTACGGATCTTACAAAAAAGTGGTTTGAAGTTGTGCTGTGACTTAAAGTGTAAAAATATTCAATGGTGAATTCAACAAGTTCGATACTCGTTTAACACGTGGTATTCAACTTCAAATAATAATTCAAACTCTAAGTAAATTCATTTTGATACACAAGCACAAAAAGAAAGTAAAGAACTCTTAAGGTCAATTTCTGCTCAACTACAACAAAGGGCTACTACGGTGCTGTAAGTAGTATGAACTGCATACGGGGCAAATGTCGGACAATCCAGCGCAAGGAGACCACTACACCCGGGCTGGTCTACCTATGAAGGAAAATCAGTTACATTATTTATTCACGATCGAACAAAATCGATAGCGTTCCCGTTCAGGACCTTTCTCCCTGTACCGCGTAACGAACAACGCTGATGATGCGTGTTAGCATCATGAAAACATGGTTCCGTTCACGAGAAGGCACGCACGAACGAACGAACGGCAACACAACAACAAAACAAATCCTAGTCGACCACAGTGAAACGGTGTGTTTACAGCACGGGCACGGGCCAACTGGTATGTGTCCCGGCTATTGGTAGTAGTGTAAAGAGGACCGACGGTCCTGTTTGGCCATCCATGCACAGGATCATCGGAACGGACGTATCGTCGATCATCGTCGTCGGTCGTAGCTTGCGCCTCATCGGTGACGAAAGCAGCCTGTCAGCATCGCGATGTGTGAGCGCGGTTGACCGATATGGCAGTATTGATTCGACATCGGCAACTGGAACGGTTCCGGAGAAAGTCGCCGGAGAGACCGAGCGGGATGTCCATTACGACATCGTGTAACGTTTCCGTGCCGACATGCAACCCAACACATTTATGAAGCTACCCTGCTGCTCGTGGAAGCTATCTCCAGTTGCATGACGTTGGTCAAGGCAATCGCACGTAGAGCGTCCCACCAGTGCATTTAGGGAAACGATTCAAACATTTAATGCCCGCAATTAGAGGCTCCATCGTAGGAGAAGCGAGTTTCCGGGTGGGAAGATAGCAGAAACAAATACATTCTATCAATTGTGCCAAATGGATGTGTAACGGGTAGAGTGTGTGACAGAGTGGCCAACAGAGAGTAAAGCTCAAGTGAAGTTTGTGAACAAATCCAGCAGGATTTATTGCAGTTTCTGGAAATCTTTTCCAAGTACATCGCTACGGCTTATAGTGCATTTGCCCTGATATATCGCGATAGACCCGGTACCTCAGGCTTCTAGAAGGGTGAAGCGAAAAGTCGGCCAACGCCGTGTGCTGGCTCGCGCTAGCTACAGTACAAAATCGCAGATGACCGTTCCCCGATCGATAGATTGTAAATGATTTATGCAGTAAATGCACTCGCTCCGCCCCGATGCGTGAATAACGAGGGCAAATAGAAGTGATTGGAGTGAAAAAAAACACAAATGCAAGTGAACCATTCCTAACAGGAAAGGAGTAGTGGTCGTTCACCAGGTTTTTGCTGCCATGTGTTTCAATTGCACGTCAGTGAAAGAAAAAGCCTAGTACATGTGCATCTTGTCCTTAGTGCCTGCAACGACTACAAACGAAACTCTCGGTGCAGTTTGATTAGTAATGAGTGCAAGGCAAAGATCGCATAGTTGTAGAGATTCACGTGCCTCTATTGACGCCTCTCGGAGCTCTGCTCGCCTGTGTAACGGAGGCCCAGCGCTCATGAGGCCACGCACTAACAGCCCCGAAGATTCAGTAGCCGTAGCAGTATCGTATTATAGTGCCACAAAACTATTACCGAACTCCATCGAAGCTCGCGATCAGCATTTTGAAACACGAAACGATTCGTCTACTCTCGACGGCCACACACCACTCACAGATCCCGCTGAAAGTCACCGATCGCCTAACACGGTCCTGTCGCGCATGGCTACCAATAAGCTGGCAGAAGGTGTCGAGCATTTGAACCACTTTCCCGACCCGGATGACGTCGGAGGTAGCTTCGATGTGCTGTTGCCAAACTGTATTGTGCAACAGGGACGGTCGTACGGTGAGGAATCTAGAGCGGACAGGCAGAATCCGTGTTCTAGGGCGACACATTCCAGTCCGGCTGGTAAACCTCGGAGCCGCCGGTACAGTCAGGACTCGTGTGCCCCCGTTTACGAACGGCTATCCGTTGCGGGGTTCGTTAAAAATGGCATGATTAGCGATAGTTGCCAAAATATTAAGGTAAGTGCCTTTCGCTGCACTGTGTTAACTTACATCAAAGAATAGCATGGGGAAAATTAAAGATCTTTGCTATTTATGTTTTTGTCGACTTGACAACCCCATACCACATCAGCTCATGTAGAAGCGTTCATCGCCGCCGCTGATGGTAAAACAAATGTAAATAAAAGCCCGTGTAGGAATCGTTGATTTGAATTGATATTCCTATTACTATGTCAACAGTGGCTAATCAGATATGGAGCTTATGACATGATATTGGAAACGTGCGTGCCTACCGTGATATCTAATGAGGATTCTCTCCATTACTCTTGTACTTTCACCATTTAACATCAGTACCAGCTAGTAACCTATGCCGACATTTTGTTGAATCTACGACCTTGTCTGACCTGCTTAGAGAACCTGTCTAGTCCTAGTTTAGCCTAGCTTTAGTGATGGATTAAGCCACTTGGACGCCCTAAATAGAATAAAATATGAAGCCCACAAAACACATCGAATCTGTTGTCTGGGCCTGAGTCAGAGGTCAAGTGGAGATTTTAAACGAGGGCCCTTATTTCGTCGGGGCCCTCTTAATGATCGAGGCTCCCAGGACCTCACAATCAGTTTAGAGCAAGATACCCCTTACTATGGTCCGGCCATACTATGATCCGCCCCTATCTAGCTAATTAGGCCAATTCACCGTCAACAATTACTACACGTTCACGAGTTTGATGAGAAAGTGTTGATAAGTTCAGAAAGCTTTCATCAGCGAAAATAATTCTGTTGTAAGAATGTCACAGAGTTTCCAGATGTTAGTTTGCTTAGGGGGACTATCGAAGGTCTGGAAATGACACGGTGAATGTTTTAGGATAAATTATCTCTAGTACTTGTGGTTCAATCGAGTCTGATCTAAGACAAATTTGATTTGCAAAACAATAAGATGTTAGCAAAGAACTCTACATAGTTTATGGCTAAATGTGCTTGAAAACGTTGGACAAAACAATCAATAAACCTTATCACTATTTTTAAAAAGACTACAATGAAATGTTCCTATTGTTCAGATTAATATTTATTTTTAAGCGCCGATACACTTCCGCGCGTTGGGTATATACAGTGACAGACAAAGCAATACTATCAAATTTTGTATAACCGTCATGCCCCGTCGGCTGCTGATACATTTTCCTTTTTGTTTGATTTTCCAATCAAACACTAAACGCTTGTGCGATCTTCTTTCTAACAATGGAGCACAAAACTCTCGAAAAGGCTCGGACTGCCAATTCTGGCTTTTCTTGACTTCCCGTATCTGGATAGTGATTCCTGCATACGGGAAGGTGCTCTAATTGAAATGTTAATCCTCAGTGCATCGGTGACGATCCGGTGACGGACCGGGCCGAGCTGCCCCATGCGATCGTTGATCTTCAGTATCAGTATCGACGATCGTACGATCTACGATATCTTCAGTGTCGTGTATGCATAATTACATACTTTATTTCAAATTCAACAGGTTGTAAGTGGTTCCTTTGAACCAAGATTTAAATTATCGCTAACTTATACTCGAATTGAATAAATTGACCTTCAGTAGAACGCAGAGAACGAGTACAATTATGACAGGAATCACGGCGCTATAGCGCCGCTTATAGTTTTTTGTTATGTTTAAGCAGTTCTCAGTTGATCGTACTTATTGTCTGTGATGAAATGTATAATAGTTATATTTCTACAACCATACGTGTAATATGTTGCAAATTTTGAGAATTTATTTGAATTTGATAACGTTTTTCTAATAAATTGTTCCTCCAGATTAATGTAGCGCAAACAAAGCATAGCCCTCTTATCAACACTTTACTCTTCTCTCGTTGGCACTCACAATGTCCTGAGTGCTAATAACCGAGAAGCAAATGATACATTTTATGACCTGTAAAGGAAGCATACTAATGTGTGTTTCAATACAGGTATATGTAAAACGAAACATGCTCAAATTGTAACGAAACGAGCGATCCTCAAACGAGGTGCATTTAGTACAACGCTTCCAGAAGCCAGAGACCACCGAACCGAGCGCTGTGCTTTGCGCTTGTTTAATTTATTTAAAACCCAGCCCGATGTAATTAGACCTAATACATGCACGTTATTAGCGTAGATTCGTTTTCCGAAGGCTACGATGCACCGCAACAGTATCGGGATAATTTTACCGCCAGGTTCTCGCCCTCCTGTGGCTATCGATTTTCGATAGTGTAGCATGAACCACAGATTGCCGGCCAATCATTTCCCCCACTTGAACAGAACGACAAATTCCCACCTGCTTGCGAGAACGTTCCAAGGTTCCAAATCACAAGCAACACTCTGACCCGATTTCCAGCACCAATAATACCACCGTACGTACTGGAGACGTACTTACTATGTGCCATTTCCATTATTTCCCAACGCACCCCACCAGCAGATGGCCCACCAACAGCACCAAGCGCTCATGCGACATAGTACGGACAATTTGAGATCTATTAATAACTACCAGGGGGGAGCTATCACCGTCGGTGAGCTATACCACAACCGCGAACCTGTCGAAATGGCAACGTCGGTTGGCATCGGTACGGCAGTGGGCAACGAACTGACCAATCACGGTTCCAAGACAAAATACTTCATGCATCGCATGACGGCCCAAGACTTGGGCAGCGGTCTCGAACCGTCCTCCTCGCAGGACAGTACAGCCTCACCGAGCTCCACCATTCTGCCGAAGTCAGTAGAAACCGTGGTGGACACTGACCCGACCACCACTACCACCACCAACAATGGCTATGCCACGGCAATGGTGAATGGGAGCGTTTCGAGCGCCAGTCCGAAGGATACAAGCTTCATTGATAAATTACCTCCGCTGGAAGACATTATGGAAAGCCCGATGCTAAAGACGCCGGTCGAGAAGTGGCTCCAGACCGAGGATCGGCTGTCCCGTGAAGAAGGCCCTCTGCCGTATGGTCCCGAGGAGCCCAGCCGTAGGTAAAATTCACAAACCTTACTTTACTTAACGATATATGTTTTTCTGTTCTATCAAAATTCTACAAATGTCCCAAATCACCCAGAAATTAAATGCACTCTTTGTTGTAGATTGGCTCTCTGTTTTCGATTATTAGTTCCCACAGCTAGTTAGTCTTTGTTTAAAATAATGAACCGTCTTGCTCCACATCTAATTGGCAGTATATTTGGTGTGTTGTCGTATTAACATTATTGCAATACATATCCAGTCCCGACCTTTACAGCAATCTCTTTGGTCCGAAGATAAGTGCCAGTGAAAACATTCCCGGCACACCCATGGACACACCGGACATCGTTTCCGAGTTCAACAAAAGCTTCAATTCCAGCACCACGAGCATCATCAACGAGCGGCGACGATCGTCCTCGAAGTTGCTTGGGCTTGGTGGGGCCGACCGGAACGATCCGGTCACAGTCGGCGGCGGTACGCACAGTTCGCTCAGCGATCAACCTATCGGCGGTACTGCACCGGGTGGCCAAAGTTACGGGGGTTCCCTCGGGAAGGGAAGCCTACGAAATCTGCTCAAGCTACGCAAGGCTTCCGACCAGTCCCAGGACACCAGGCGTTCCAGTCAGCAGGATAAAGAGGTAAGATTTCTTTGGGATTGTAGCGTCCCACAATCTCTCCCACCTTTCGGATCATCGGACGTCATTGGTCGGTCGCAAACGATTCCTTCAAATTAATCATAGCGCCGCCTCCCCCCTATGGCAATAGAACTGCTCTTTGGCAAGTCATCGGAAAGAGGAAAGGTGGAATCCTATTATTAGAATCGGAACGTTGCGTTCCGCACGAAAAGTGCACATACGCTCGTTCCCAGTCCCTTCTCAGGGAAACTTCGTTCGCGACTCCCCCTGGGGTTCCATGGCAATGCGAACGATAAAAATAGCATCAAACCGGGTGTAATCATAAAGGTTAACGATAAATTTATAAACTATTATATTTACAAGAAGTTGTATAGATGGATTGTTGGGATAGTATTTCAGAAGATGCCGTCGTTAGTCTTATTGATGACCGCCACTCACTATTTGGACATGTAAAAGTCGCGTACGAAACAATGTCATCAAACATGGAGACACTTGTTTAACGTCCAGAAATGCACTGTATATTAAACATTCTAATTTAAATATATAAGTAAGTCGTCATAGTAGTTCCAAATGATGGGGAAATAATCAGAAACGGTGATACCAATGGACAAAAATAACAAAAATATATGAAAATACGTCAAAAATCGTTGAGATGTCCTGTATCGTTCGGTTTGGCATACAAATATACGAACATTACAGTGACGGCCTAGCCGTATTGCTAAAACTTAGAACTGAATAAGTTCGAAGAAATAAGCTTATGTAAGGTGAATTTTGTGTATGTGGGAACTCGTCAGCTGTTTGACGTGCATTTACTGTTCGAATGCTTCTATTTCCACTGGAAGTGATCATATCTGATGAAAACACGGTCTATCTGGACAGCCGAAGTGAATTTACACACTTATGGCCAGGTCCTCGGAAAAATCCGAATAGCGCTCAAGACATTTTTAATTAATTTTTGCTATGGCATAGAAGCGGTTTTGGGTCATAAAGGCATACAATACTTTGTTTAGTATCGGGTTAGTAAACGGGTTAATTAAATAAATTACTCTTAATTTAGTCTTTCGTTAAACTTAAAATAAACATAAATTGGATTGAAAGTAAGTGGAAAATATCTGCGGCATGAAACAGATACCAAACTGTGCTATCGAAGCTATGATAATAGCTCTTGTTAAAAAACTTTAAGAGCGACTATAGAAAGTGGTCACAAAATTTTCATAAATAAAAAAATTGTTTTGCTTAAATCCTTTTTTAAATAGTTTTTTAAGTTAAACGAAAATTATAGGTACTGCTGAAGAAAGTGGTAACAGTGTAAGGATATAAAGACGTTGGTGTTTTAAAGACCTTACATCATTAAGAAATACTATCAATACTGTAGAGAAACTTGATTTGATTTGATTTATGATCAAATCAAATGAACGCACATTCTTAACGCTTATCTACTCCTCCTTTCCCAGGGCCTGGATCCAGAGTCTCTGATGTTTCGCGACGGTCGCCGGAAGATAGACATGATGCTGTGCTACGAAGAGGACGATCAAGGTGTGATGACCGAGCTGGAAGCTTTGAAGCGTCACCAACGCAAACTGTTTCAGGAAAACCTCATCCGCGAAGGCCTAGAGTTTGAGGTGGAGGACAAAGCGCAGGCGTTCGATGGGAAAACGTTTTTCGTCAAAATTCACATTCCCTGGCGGACGGAGTCACGCTACGCGGAAGTGATGAATTTGAAGCTGCCGGTAAAACGGTTCATTACAATCAGTGTCAAGGTGTGTGTATATACGAGAAAGGGAATGGAATAATGTAAAACGTTAAGGAAAATTTGACTCACTATAATTTTTGCTGTATCACACAGGAAGAGGAAACTGCCCTCCGTCGGCAGCAAAACAGAATTTTGAGCTACTGGAACCGACTGATGTCCATGACCGAGTACAACCATGGCCGAATCGAAAAGGAGCCATCCTTCTACTCGGCCACGGCAAATGGAAATCCGGAGGAGCAGTTTATTGTGAAGGACCGCTGCACATCTTACACAAGCGCCCAACGTAGCTTGATCGTTATGCAAATCCTGATGAGGACGCGTTTCGACGAAACGGAAAAGGTGAACAACGTTGGCATTCGCCGACTACTTAACGACGGTACCTATCTGGCCTGTTTTCCGCTGCACGAGGGACGCTACGATAAGGATCATTCGTCTGGTGCTCTATTCGATCGCCGGCTGCTGTACCTGGAGTGGGCCCGTCCGATCAAGTGGTACAAGAAACAGCCGCTCTGTCTAGTGCGTAAATATTTTGGAGACAAAATTGCACTGTACTTCTGTTGGCTCGGATTCTACACCAAAATGCTGTATGCTCCGGCTATAGTTGGGCTGTTTTGTTTCCTGTACGGGCTCGCATCGATGGACTCGAGCGATAACATTCCGACGAAGGAAATCTGTGACGAGAATGGGCCCGGCAAAACGATTCTGTGCCCGCTGTGTGATCGAGCCTGCAGCTATCAGCAGCTGCACGAGTCGTGCTTCTTTGCCCAGCTCACCTATCTGTTTGACAATCCGTCCACCGTGTTCTTTGCGATCTTCATGTCCTTTTGGGCGACCACCTTTCTAGAGCTGTGGAAACGGAAGCAATCGGTACTGGTGTGGGAATGGGATCTGCAGAACATCGAAAATGAGGAAGACATGCGACCCGAGTTCGAAACGACCGTTAAAACGTTCCGCATTAATCCGGTGACGCGCGAGAAGGAACCTTACATGCCAACGTGGACTCGGGCCGTGCGTTTCGTAGCTACATCTAGTGCCGTCTTATTCATGGTAAGTGGGCAATAGTAAACTTCACCTCCACTTCCACTGCTCTCTCCACGCTTTAGCACTGCTTTTTAGCAGGTTTTGATGGAATCCCATCCGTTAATTTAGTAGGTCGTTGAAAGTCAATTCTTTCCCCCTGAACTATAAAAAAGCCTGATCAGTGGATTTTCGTTATCAGTGGAAGTCCTTAAGGCGGTTGGCATTCCTCTGTCTTGTCTCATTTAATATGGTTTTATCCCAAATACCGAATTGGTATCGGCCTTTTTGATTCCGATCTGTTTTTTTTTTCTTCTCGACCTGTTACCTGTTGACAACTAACTGTCTTTCAACGATCACATGGATAATAACGCAATCACTCGTCTGTACTCTAGAACATGTGATCCTCTATGTCTTTAATCGCTGTACTGCTGCTGTGTTCGCACAATATTGCTCTCCATATCCGTTCTTATTTCATCGCTGGTCTCCTCTCTATTGACCTTGATCAATGATCAAATCTCCTCCTCTGTTCCTGTGATATCTTGTAGTAATATCATTTATTTGATTTTGTGATCATTGCATCGTTGCCTCCCAGTTCCACTCTTGTCTGTGTGATCTCTTTCCTCTTGCCGATGTTTAGAGTAATAATATATTTTTGTTAAACCCATGCAGCATACAAAATAATATTAAATATAACTTCCTATTTTCACCTTCCTTTACGCTAGATTTCTGTCGTCCTTGGTGCCGTGCTGGGAACGATCATCTATCGAATATCACTCGTTTCGGTCATCTACAGCGGAGGAGGATCGTTTTTCCGTACGCATGCCAAACTATTTACCACCATGACCGCTGCACTTATCAATCTTATCATCATCATGCTACTTACTCGGGTATGTTCTGAACTCGGTCGCTTCCGAACCGAATAGACTAATGCCACTAATCGTTGGGTTTCCTTCCACCGAACACAGATTTACCACAAGTTAGCTCTCTACCTAACGAACATGGAAAATCCACGCACGCAGACAGAGTACGAAGATTCGTACACGGTGAAAATATTCGTATTTGAGTTTATGAACTTTTACAGTTCGCTCATCTACATAGCATTCTTCAAGGGCCGGTTTTACGACTATCCCGGTGATGATGTGGCGAGAAAGAGTGAATTTCTACGGTTGAAAGGTGATATTTGCGATCCGGCTGGCTGTCTGAGTGAACTTTGCATTCAGCTGGCCATCATCATGGTGGGCAAACAGTGCTGGAACAACTTTATGGAGTATTTTTTCCCGTAAGTGTTTGAAGCGGGTTCCCTATTTGTTTGCCTCGACCTCAACTGTTATTTTCCTCTCTTAGTGCCTTTTACAATTGGTGGCGTCAGCGGAAACACAAGCAGCTTACGAAGGACGAAACACACCTGCATATGGCATGGGAGCAGGACTACCATTTGCAGGACCCTGGAAAGTTGGCCTTGTTTGATGAGTATCTGGAAATGAGTAAGTAGCTCTGGTTCTCCATAAAGTTTAAATTTTAAAGGACAGTTTTTTTTCATGTATCGCATGTCCAAAGTCGTTCAATACGGATTCGTAACGCTGTTTGTAGCTGCCTTCCCGCTGGCACCTTTATTTGCGCTGCTGAACAACATTGCAGAAATTAGGCTAGACGCATATAAAATGGTAACGCAATCACGGCGTCCGCTAGCTGAACGAGTGGAAGACATTGGTGCTTGGTATGGTATACTGAAAATCATAACCTACACCGCTGTCGTGTCAAACGTAAGTAAGACACTATCTTACCATGATTTAATTCTCTTTTTAACCCAAATTATTTTTCTCACCCTGTCAGGCCTTCGTTATCGCTTACACTAGTGACTTCATTCCGCGAATGGTTTATAAGTACGTTTACTCACCACAATTCTCATTGCACGGGTATATCGAGCACTCGCTTTCGAGTAAGTATGGCCGAGCCCTTGTCAAGGCGCAACATCCAGCCGGCTCTACTCTAATCAGGATCTCATTCGCGCCCAGCTTTCAACACCTCGGACTACAAAGAGGAGTGGGGCACTAAGACGGAATCGGACCCGGACACCTGCCAGTACAGAGGTTATCGTAACGGCCCGGATGCCGACGAGCAGTACGGCCTAAGTCCTCACTATTGGCATGTGTTTGCGGCGCGTTTGGCGTTTGTCGTGATATTCGAGCACATTGTGTTCGTGCTGACCGGTATCATGCAGTTCATCATACCCGATATACCGATCGAGGTTAAGACGCAGATGCAACGCGAACAGCTGCTAGCGAAGGAAGCCAAATATCAGCACGGGTTGAAGAAATCGCGTGAAACGGATTACGAAGAGATTCTGCACACGCTGCGCGAGCAAAGCAACAACAGCAGGCAAGGTAATTGGAAGTGAGTTTGTGATTAATTTGACTCTATATTTTCATAAAAAGTTCATTGGTGTTATATCTGTTGTTTGTTTTATGATCGTTCAATGTTTTAATATTCCTAGCACTAACTTGCCTAATACAGATAACACTCACAAAACGATTAAGTCACTATACAGTGGCTCAAACGGAAATCCTGACACCTTAAAAACAAACAATTGTTAGTTTTTGAGCATGATTTTCTCACCCATAGGTATAGGTAATCTTCTTTTTATACAGCTTTCTATTAATTATTGCCAAAAAAAATTGAGCCAAAGAGCAGAAAGGGAAAATAGCGTGCATAATGCCTGAATTTTTTGAACCAAACGGAGTACTGGCGATTTGATGAAAATTATTGAAATTTAAACAGTAAAAAATGCGTAAAAAGAGTATTAAGTTTTTAATATAAATGTTAAAAGGTTTTAAATCATTCCTGCACATTATTAAAACACACTACGGCCCATTGTGCCTCATTATGATAGAACTACAAGTCTGATTTATTTTACGATGTAATAGGGAATGGGAGCCACTATTAATTCTTTGAAATGGCCTGTAATTTATGTCCAAAAATTATAAAAATATTTCCAATTCATTAGATGCAAGTCCAGTCAATCGGAAATGTTCAATAATCGGAGGTTGCAAGGTAATTTATCGACCTGCAAGCTCCATCATCCTCATCATCATCGACGGACCTCGTTATCTGAATGCTTTGGTCCCCTAAGGATCGTTTTGTACCAAAGGACTTCATAGTGCTCTGCAAAGAGTCGACTTCCTCTTCTTCCTTGGCACTGCAACCTTGAGAGGTCTCGGGCTACCATTTTTGGCATTCTGTGACTTAATTTTACCCATAGTAAATTAGTCAGCCTTACGTACGGGGAGGCGGTCTGGATAGGATTTGAGCCCCGGTCCTCGACCAAAGAGTCGACCAACATACCAAAATACCTGTAGTCAAAGAGACCTCATAGTCAAAAGTTCCCTTTCGTCTAAGGGATCTTGCTGCCCAAGAACTTCAAAAGTTTCTAAAGGGTATGCGCAACAGATCATTGGGATTGTGGCGATCCGATAGCCGAGGCGACAGCGACGCCTATCTTCACACGGAAAGATCGGGGATCAAATCCCATTCAGACCGCCTCCCGGTATGCGTAGGGTTGACTACTTTGCTTCAGGTAAAATCAAGTCACATAAAGCCATAAATGGCAGGCCGAGACCTCTAGGAGCAGCAGAACAAGTACCGCTGGCCTCCCAAAATTGTTGAGACGTCAAAGGGCTACCGTGTATCGAATCACGTCCTGGACCTTCGCTCAGGGACGGTTTGACTATCAGGCAATACGAGTAAAAGAAATCAAGGAAGCCAGTAATGACAAGTCAAAGATCTTTTGAGGTTATATGATGAAGTTAAGAGAAGAAGATGAAGAATAAGGTCATATGCATTTAAATTTTTGCACATGAGCAATATTTCGGCTTGGAAAGGATTCTTTGAGTTTTGGTGTAAATCGTATGGAAACAAATCTCCCGCATTACGAGCTTTTCATGTAAAGGTTGAAACCTGTAACGTATTACATGCGTTATATGAGGTTGTGCTGTCTGTCATACGTTTTATTTACCAATTTTCTAATATGGTGTTACTACTAAGCGTTACTAAGAATATGTGTAAAATTACATTATTTATGTATTATTTCTCAAAACAGGAATGCGTGGCAGCTGGGCACGTCGTCTAAGTAGGCTCAGTGATGGACTCGATGCACATGTGGAAGTTCCAAACCGACCAAGACACTCGTTAGAATCCACGGTATGGGAGGTTACCTAGCATTAGCTTCTGGTGCCGGACCATTGAAGGATGCAAACTTACGACGGGACGATGGTGCATCACATTTTACATGTCAATCGCCGATTCATTTAAAAAATTATGTTATTAATGCACTGAACATTATATGCAACAATTGAAAACACTGTATCCTTACTTCAACATAGAAATCTGCCAGTGGTTTTTGCATCTATTTCACAACTAATGAGTTTAGTAGAAACTAGCAACCTCACTAAGGTTAATCAGGAGTTGTGTCTCTGAATCTGAACTTGTTTAAAAATGCTGGTAACGATTCTAGTTTCTCTTTCTATTTTTACTACACAATTGGTGTCGAATAATTGCTTGTAAAAATGTAAATTACTATGTATAAAGTGGAACAAAACGGAGCAACGGATATACGGCTCGTAACCGATCCCTCCTTGCAATCCCATCAATGAGCTGAGCCAAAAGTGCTACTGTTACAAAACATTCAGTCTAAATAAATAATTGTGCCAGCGACGAGTGCAGTGCCACTTTGCCTTATGCCGCGGGTTACACTCCGGGTTACAAAAAAATAAATATATTTTACCTTGTTACTAATTATTCAAACGCATTTTCTGTGTCTGGCGCGAGCACCGTAATTTCGTCCGAAACACTGCAGGATCTAAAACGTTGTATGGTGGATTTTCGTTGATGCACACGATGTTCTTCAATCGACGGTTATCATTTTTCTCCAGCAGATGCGGTGCCAACAGTAGAAATAGCTGCTCGGTCCAGGCCGGCAGACCACAGCTGGAAAAACACAGCTCCCAGTACGGTAAGCCCAGATGTGCGATACTCATTCGCAGGTACTCGGTGAACGATTCGGCCAGAAATTGCCACCGCAGCGAGTTTGTCTCGAGCAGAAATATTTTGGGGCTCGAACTTTCGGGTGTCTCGTAAACAAGGCACACCTTGGCGAGGTTAGCGATCGTGCTCAGTTCAAAAATTTTGCTTCTCGAATTTAAATTAAGATGATCCAGATGGCCCGAACTCATATCGACATAGTTGGACTGCCGGATGATGGGCGGAACCGTGAGGGTCGTGTTGGGGCTGACGGTTAGGATGGTATCAATGTTGTCCCTCACGAGTGTTATCTGAATCAGATGCGGAAAGTGGATGTGGCCTACGCGCCTTATGTCGTTAGCTGAAAGAATGCAAGAATGTTGTAACACGTTAGTTTAATCGATATCCCCGCTTAGGACACGCCGGACACCACGACTCACGGGAATATTGGTAGCTCCAGTAGAAATTGAAGCCATCGGTAGAAAGGTAAAACCTTTTCATATCATCTGGCAAGTACACATTGTGCCGGGATTCCCATGCCGTCACTTGCGCCTTTTCACAAGGAAGTCTTTTTTCCAACGTTACATTGGTTATTCTCGGGATGTTGTCTGGAAAGTAGATCAATTAGGCACGATCAAACACGCTTACCTACATTGCAATACACTCACTTAGGACTTTCGCCAGACCGAGGGAAAGATTCTCGTAAAACATGTCTTCCGTATCATTACCGATTTTAAGGCTGGCCATCACGCAAGAATCCGCACTGAGAATAACAATCAAACAGTAAAAACATGCTCGTTGCTAGGGCGATGTAACCAGGTAGTTGGTATCGCAATGTTGGCTTAAACGGCACATTGCAAAACATAGTGAGCCACAGTTGTTCGACATTGATATTTTATTTATTGTTGCAATAAGAATTTAAAAGTTTTTCAGTTGCGAAAAGTGTGTGCCCAGGGGGATCATTTTTCACTTTGAATTTTGGCCCGGATTAGTCCAGTCCCCATTAAACGCGTAAGTCGGGAAGACACTGTATGTCGAACATTTTTGCCTGTCGGAAAATAATTTAAACTTCATGTTCGAAATTGGCACCGTTATTCAAAATCTATTTTTCTGTAATTATTTCGCTGCAGAAGTTTCTTGCCCAATAATAACATCAAATTTGCAACCTATGAGTGTTAACTTGCTTTTTAAAACTAATTCTATGCAAAAATGATTAAAAAACAAATTAATTTAACGACATTTTCAATTTCGAAATTGCATCCCACGACGTTTTCGCTTCGGCTTCGGTTCGTGGGCTGCGTCTATACCTCCTGCCAATGGGTTCAATTCTTCGCCACATTTGTTGTGAATTTTTCTCGGAACATCTAGCTTCGCTTCTCGAACCTTTTTTGTGTTGAATGTTATTACAAATATAGTAAAAAGTTGCAAAATTACACATTTTACATCTTTCCACCGACTGCTAACGCGAAAGCACAAATCAGCCATTGGTACCAACACTCCCGGTTGGCAACAGCAAACACACATCTTGGAAACCGTCCGAGGCCGTGCAAAACGCAAAGCGACAGAACTAGAACAAGAGTGCGAACAAAAAGTTACGCGACGGGAAGTAGCAGTAGCAGCAGCAGCAGCAGCAGCAGCGTACTGCGGTTTTGCGATAATATTCTAGCACGGCCGCTGAAAGCTGTGTTCCGCTGTGCATAATAGACGGTGGTAACTGTGCGAAACGGATTGTTCGTCTACGGTGCAAATACGGTTTCTGTGTAAGTAGTGTGCTGGGTGGAATAACGAAAATAGCAGCAGTTGGGGTGAAAGACACAAGCTTACGGCGGTGGCGGCGGCATCCAATGGACGTTTGTGTCCTCCATTGTCGTTTCGTCCGCGTCCTGCGTACCTCCGCCGTACGATGGGAACGGGTGCTGAAGAATACGCAAGAGGAGGAGCGTGTAACGTATGTGAAGTAGTGGAAAGATCTTGTCCTGTTTTTATATATGTGCAAACTGGGACTTTGTTATGCATCGGTGCATATTTCAAGAAACAATTGATGAAAGGCCGGATTGTGTGTCTAAAATGGCAGTACGTGTTGTCAACACTCGTGCGTCGTGAACCTTCCGATAAGAAGATAATGTTTATGTTTTCCAGTATAAAATCAACAACGAATGTTTCATGATTCAACACCCAGAATCGATGGTAATAGGATGAATATACATAGACACTCTGTCCGTACTTCGGAGGCAAGCAGCAGCTAATTGAGAAGAGTGTGCTGTACCGATACAATGCTACCTACCCGTTCCAAGGATAACCATTCTCAATGCCTTTCGAACCTTACGCTTTGCGTTGCCGTGCTTAACATAGCGCAGCGCTGGATCAAATCAGAGGGGTTATGTCAAAGGATTTACGTTTCCAAGGATACAGCACCAGCCCAGAACAAGTTCAAACGTGTTTCGGGTTTCTGCATTCAATACGAATTTCTTCCATATTTTTAGTTTTCTGCCAAATTATATATCTTTGTTTCTTGAATATTTACTAAAACCATTTCATTTTTACATCTCCTTTAGATATTTTAAAAACTAAACGACATATTTGTTTGCGATTTGGGCCTGTGAAATATCTGCCACCATGAGCGCCGAAGAGAGCACAGAACAACAGACCACTATTGCTGAAGTCGCTGAAGATCAGCAATCCGAGGATGTGAGTGTGAAAGTAGGGCCATGTTTGAACTTGTGTTCATGTACTTAACATTCGATTGCATTTTCCCATCGCCCGTTTCAGAATCCTCAGGAGCAGCAGCAGCAGCAGCAGTCTGTCAGTGAGCTGGAGAAGCAGGAGGAGGAGAAAATGAAAGCCAAGTACGGCTCAAACGCTAGCATGGGTGGTCCGCGTGGCTTAGGCGGCCATTCGGCGTTCCTGCAAAAGCGGCTTCAGAAGGGTCAAAAGTACTTCGACTCTGGTGATTACCAGATGGCCAAGCAGAAGGGTGGCGGTGTGAAGCAGGTGTTTGCGAACAAAGTCCCAACCGGCGAAGCGATACCGACACCCGAAACAGTTCCGGTGCGGAAAACCTCCATCATTCAGACTTGCAACAAGTTTCAAAGTTAAGAATGCAACAGCGCGCTGTTTTCCAGTGATCGTGGATCTAATGAAAAGGGAGCTAGTAGTGGTGGAACTGTTTGAACAAATGGAAGAGTTATGGTATTCTACACGTCGCTATTCTTTTCCTTGCGGCCTGTATTCTTGTGCATGTCGGGTTGGTCACTTGGTAGGATGATAAGGATATCCGATGTTAGATTACATTGCGAAGGGTTTTTTTTTACTGTTTTGTTCTTGGAGCAGCTTACAATACATACATACATACATTCAGTTCAACCATTTGCGCATATTGACTAACAAAACTACGTCCCATTGTGTAAGGTTAAGACGAATTTAACATTTTGTTCCACGGTCAAACTGTTGTCAAGAAGCAACTTGTTTACGAACGTTAAGCCATAAAAGCATACTTAATCAGTTTGGAAATGTTCCATCGCTTTTTTTATTCATTGTGCGAAACAAGATCCTTCAATCAATCCATGCATTGTGAGTAGGATTTGGAATGGAAAGGGGCAATTTTCATATTGGTGCATTTTTTTCCTCTCCTCATCCTTCGTTCGTAAAATTGATTAGCTCCCCCGACGTTGGACGGGTTATTGGTAAATGTATGTTTATTAATTGGTAATGTACTTGTAATCCATAGGGAATATAGTTCATGGGAAGTATCAGAAGGCAGAAGAACACGAGCAGCATCATCATCCGCATGTGTCCAGAGTGTATGTGTGTGTGTTTGCTCAATGTTCTGACTAACTGTATGTATGCTAGGGATGTACCGAGTTTGTAAGTAAGTGTGCATTGTGCTAGCAGCGGCCCCGCATTGTACCATCTTCAGTCGCGCGAGTCCTGCAATTCCCGAGAACACGAAGAAGATAGCAGTAGAGTGTAAGCTATTCAAATGCTACGTGGCAGGAAGCAATGATTAGGCGTAGATTTGTACGATTGCACCGCGAATAAAATCTACAACGATTACTACACGTTCATTGGCGTAGAGGCATCTTAAAAACACACACGCGCGGGGTCGTCGCCGTGAGTGAGAAGGATTTGGATTACAGCGGTGGAAGCACTCACAAATAAAAACCGGATGGTAGCAGGTATTTTGTTAAGCAATCTGACTATATCGATAAATTGTTAAAATGGAGAAAAATACATGAATGTGAGTCAGAGGTAACGACAGGATATCTTTTATATTTGTTTATAATTGCGAAAGGTATCGATCCTGATAAATTTGCGTCACTAGTTGATTTAAAAATACCAATATTCATCCTCAGCCGGATAGTTCGTACAACATGGTTTATTTTTCTCGAGTTTTGTCTTACTCTTTCTTTAAGTGCGTTAATATGCATCTTAATATTCGGTGCTGAGTTCAATTTTTGCATAAATAACCAATTCCCTGAACATGATCGACACATGTCACGCACGAGTATCAATAAATAGCAGATAACTTTATTAGATTTTGTAGAAAAAATGCCGCCATACGTTAATTCTCCACAACCCTGCTCTACCTCTACCAATCGTTATTGTCCGACAGTTCGGCAAACATCTTGTCCTTAATCTTTCGCGACTCCCGTGGATCCTCCTTAATTTGGCTTTCGATTGCTTTCGTCTGTCCGAGCATATACTCCAGCTCTTCGTACGTTAGATTAGGTCCGCCCAGCTCAACTGACCCGATGAACTGTTTCTTCAGCTGACCCTCGTAGTACACGAATATGGTCGGCACGTTCCGTTCCGGGTAGTTGGCGATGCACGTGGTTGCGATTGCACGGACAAACTTTGTCATGGGAAAAGCGGTGGCCAGCTGCGTCAGGTGCTGATTGATCAACGCACAGAATGGTATGCCACGGCTGTACAGGTGCAGCACCACGTAGATGCCTTCGCCTGCCCTTGTCACTTCCTCGACGTAGTCTTGGCCAGAAATTTCGCGCACCGTTCCGAAACGGGCTCTGCTAGCAGCCGCCTGCATTTCTGCGATACGCTTCTGCCTGTACTGTTGCAGTACCGCCTCGTCTTCCGAGTCTTCCAGCTCGTCCAGCTCGTCCAGATCTAGCTGGGACAAATCTTTCCCATTCTGCTTCTCCGCGATGGTGCTTTCGATCATGCCGATAATTTCATCTTCGGTAATTTCCTTCTCCTTGGGCTTCTGCGGTATAATGCCCTTCGCGCGGAGAATATCATTCCACTCGGTATCTTCGTTCGGGTCCTGCAAGTGGATGGGAATCGTTGGATCAAACGAGGTCATCGATCAAATGCAACTTTTTGCAACCATAAATGGTCATTGTTTTTTTAACTAGCCTGCATTCTCGATTAGCGGGAAGTTTTGAAGTGAAGAACTAAACTAGGCCCAGCTGATGGACTGGGTTCTGGTAAATCCTCTCTATTCTACCGTTCGAAGTGAGATCACTTTGTGTAGGAAAGCTGTATTTTTAATAAGATACACGTTCCGAAAGGCGACGATGCGTGCGGCCACCACACGGTGTTGTGAGTCAACCAACGTGATTTTGACGGGAAGATTTATGTTATCTATTTTTATTGAACGTTAGCCACTGACGTATCCAAGATTGAGGGCGAGCGATTTTAAAACTTAATTTAAGTATTTACGTAAAAGAAGAGCTTTTCAAACCCGCTGTTAAACATCAATATCGTTGGCGACGGACAAAATGCGTAAAAATTGTATTTCAATTGTTTGTCATCCACGCGATTACAATTTGTCCCCAAAGTTTATTTGACAGACTGCATGTGTGTGTGAGAGAGCGAGTCTGCTGAATTGTAAACGTCAAAGTAGTCCGTAGGCATTCCACACCAGCCAGATGTTTGTTTTGATTATAATTTTAAAGCGCGATAGATTGCACACCAAGTTTTAATTATGATTTTAGCGTAGTACAATGAGTGTTTACAGCTCGACGAAAGGGAACGAAAGTACAAACTGAACGGCCGTGCAGTGATCATACCAAGCCGCAACGCAGCTTCAGCAATTAATTAGCAACTCTTCTACTCACGCATCACCACACACTTCCTGCACCAAGCGCGATGACTCTCGACGCGAACGATAAGCTTTTGGAAACAGTCCTGCAAGAGTACAAAATTTTAGCCGAATAGTAAGTATACCTTCAACTGCTTTTCGCTCAATTACGCCATATTAACACTTGCATTGGTTTCAGCGAGCGGCTACAGAGCGAAGATCTTGGTGGTATTTACGTAACTCCGTCGTACGAAAATCCCTTCCGTAAGTGGCCAGCTTCAACTTCCGCGTGTACGATAAAGCACTCCCTTTAGCGCAAACGTTTTCCTTATTTTCAATCCAGTTTGGTTCGGCGTTATATTCGTGCGCAGTGGTGTGTACAAAGATGGTGTGTTCCGGTTCACCGTAACTCTTCCCAACCGATTCCCCAACGACAGCACTGTCCCGGTAGGTACTTCCCGTGCACGTCACTGTAATGCTATTTTATTCTACGAAGCATCCTCATATTTTCAAAACGGTTCTTTTGCAGACAATAACGTTCCAAAGCGACGTGTTTCATCCGCTGATCAATCCAGCCGATGGAGTCGTAGACCTGTCGGAAGCATTTCCCAAATGGCAGGCGGGCGATAGTCACATCTGGCAAATGCTGAAATTTGTACAGTTCATGCTACAAAATCTGGACGACCATCCGGTACAGTCGAGCCAGGTGGCGAACAACGAAGCGTACGAACTGATGATGGAAAATCGCACCGAATTCCAGCTGCGCGTGGAACAATGTGTAGAGGAAAGTCAACGAAAGCTGTACGATCAACCCACCCATCCGGATCGGTTCTACATTTGTTTCGACCAGTTCAATCCCGACGTGCACGGTCCAGCGCTGGAATCGATGAAGGAATGCAAAGCAACGGAAGTGACGACTCCACCGTCGTCCGGTTTGTCCTGGGTAAGGAAAGGTTTATATCAACCGCTAAGTAAATGAGTGAGTGACATTTACCCGGATCCCATTGGTCCCCTGAAGGGACGAAAACTAACAAAAAAAAAACATCGTAGTTAAATAATTTTATTGTTTTATTCCAACGTTAAATACACTCGGCGAGTCACAGACATATGTTTGGTAAACTACTTACTAATACTTGTGAATGCTGCAAAGAATGTGCTAATAAAACGCGTAACGCACTACCAAGATTTTAAACATAAACCCTAACACGCTCGAACGATGAATTGGCGCGGTGACGTGTTGCCGTTACGTTCGGCTGTACTTGCCGAGATGCAATCGTTTGGCGCGGCGGTTTGCGATAACGCGTCGTATGATATCGATGATCGCTATGCCAAGGACGGAGAAGAACAAAATTGCAGCACCGATGGCTATGTTGCGGAAGCCAGGATACGCCTGTCCAAAGTCCAGCTCGCTGATGTGGATGTGAATGTTTTCCGGCTTCGCCACAATACCCTTCGGCGGTGCTTTGTCCACGATGTTGTTGCCTTCGTTGATGTTTGGTAGCATCGGTGGCAGCACGGGTGGTTGCGTGTCGTACAGATTGACCGGCAGTGCATACTCTACGTGCGTTTCGGTAAGCTTGGTTTCAATCACCTAGGAACGGGAATTTTCGTTAGTTAGAATAATCGATGTAAAACCTACCAGAAAACACATACCGCAGCTTCAACGGCTGATAAAGATCGCGACCAACCGTAACCCTCCTCGTCGGTGTACACGGTAACCAACTTGGCACGGAACTCGCGGTAATCGCGACCTTCGGATCCGACGACGGTAATGTTTATAGTGGAGTAAGGGCTCATGTAACGAATCGCATTAATGGTCTGTAACAACAGAAGGAATCGCAATTAAAGCCAATGGCCAATGACGTCGGCAATGTTTCTATCGATCGACTTTCCGAATTAGTAGCATATAAAAATACAGCGCTTCCCACATTTGCTGCTGGTCCGATTCCAGCGCTTAGCTAATTTGATACATATATCGTACCGGTATCAGTTCGGCACGTTCGGTGGTAAAACCATTAGGCTTTTACCACCCCGTCCGCCGTGGTACATCCCTCGGTAGATAAGGAGATAAATCGTTCCGAGCAGCATATGACAACCGGAATGACACATACACCCGATCCGTGATACCCCCATTATCAGACACGGCAGCGAACCTACCTTAAAATTTCTGCTGTAGTACGTCTCGCCGGCGACCAGCTTGTACGTTTCCGTTTTGCCTCGGAACACAGACAACGGCACACCGTGCGTAACGGTCGCCGGTAGAACGTACTCGATGCGTGTATCCGCCAGATAAGAAATATCCTGATCGACGTACTTGTACGCGGGTTCGCGGTTTTTCAGTGTAGCGTACGCCAAAATCGGTGTCCCGAGATGGGTGGAGTTGCGCCACTTCTTGTACACCAGATCGCGCAGCTCGTACCGTTCCGGGAATTTCTCGGCTAGCAGCAAAATTGATCCCTCCTGTTGAGCACAATGAAAGAGCACCCACAAAACACACCAGATGATTGATTTATACTACCTGCTACGGCTGCTCGTGCTGTACACTTACCACAGTGCCGCTATCAGTAGCGCACGATTTCGTCGTTACGTCATAACTGCAGTACTCGGCGTAGTCTTCGTCCCCGGCGCCCTTGCCAAGGTAGCGGCTGGATGATCCTAGCTCGGCCAGATTGCCAAAATTGCCGACCGGTATCCATAGCAACACCTCGGTCGTTTCATTGCCACACAGATTCTCGACCGTACGATCGCTGTACTCGTTGCTAAGCGACTTGACGCCGATGCTGAGCAGGGACGAGTTGGTGCCACAGATTTCACTCAACAAGGACTGTCCGTAGAAGCACAAACATTCAGACACGTGTCGTTTCCATTACGCAGGCCAGCTGTACTTACCTTAACGTTTACTTCCAATCGGCTGTTTATCAGAAATTTGCTATTCTCGTTGGAGGATGTTGCGAAACCGACGGTCGAGAGCAGCACTGCCGCAGCAGTCAACAGGTACAACTGGGCGTTACCGAGAGCCATCGTGGTAGCGGACGGACGGATGGAATTACACACGGATCCGCAATCTCGTTCCGTATCGCAGCGAACGGATACTTCTGACTGACTGACTCGGTCGGCACCTCGAATCGATACGCGAACTACAAAAAATACACTTCACCCCCGGTGGGTGGTAATTGGCGGGCCGGGTTAAGGAGGGGTGGTAAATGGCGCACCGTTATCTGTTCGCAGCGCACGAACGGATCTGGCCAACTTTCTTACTACAAACCGAAAAAATCCGCAGCAAATGATATTGACCTAACCGCGGAGCCGTTATCGTCAAATGACGAACGATTAATCCTACGGCACTGATAGCACGATACCCGATGGGTTTCATCAACACAGGGAAAAAGAACTGAATCCAGCCGTGCCAGAATGCAACAGCACGCCGTTCGCCCGTCCAAGCAAGCGCTGCAAGAAGGACGTTTTGTGTGTGTGTGTGTGTGTGTGTGTGTGGATTGCCGTGATTTAATTTTTCCGAAGCTCGATTTAGACGAACACCACTGGGCACCACCTGCTGGTACAATAATTCCTGGAGCACGCGTACGATGTCCTCGATGGCAGGCGCTTCACGCTGATAAAAAGTTGCGAAATCCAATCAGTAGTAGTAGCATGTCCACCACTTGAGCTCATCGGGCACCAATCGTCCAGTTTCTTACGGGATTAGCGCAGGTTGCGAGTACTCCAGCTGGCACTTGATCGATGTGCCAATTCTGCGTTTTGCACACACTCGCGATTGTGTTGTGTAACCATGGGCGACGATCAGACCGTTCAATGCTTAGCTCTCGTCGCACGCAACTGCTCGACTGCTGATGGTGCAACGATGCTGCAGCCGTAAGAAGACCGTGTACCGTGTGCGGCCGTGTGATTCACCAGACAGAAATTTGAAATGGAAAGCCATCCAAACCGTGTGTTTCCATTTTGCGCTATTCAAATTATCACTTCCGCCGCCGGTTCTTAGTGTGGTCGTATCAAGCCAACCGAATCCCGAATGCTTGGAGAATCTTCGACCCCCTGCTTTACCTTGCGCGTTTGAAACGAGACGTGCGCGCGATTGGCGCTGCTGCTGCGTCCTCCGCTTATCAGCTTTCACGTGAAGCATTGCGGGGAGACAGAATCGTCGATCAGGAGCAGGAATACAATTATCACCCTTGACGATTGTCGGGTGACGGTGATGAGTTATAAAACGGGTGGGTCAATACCGGCCGAAACCTCGCGCCAACTTAATCTGCAGTCGGAACTAAGTGACGTACAATCGATAAGCGGGCGTGGGGAAATTATGAGCCTGACTGGTAACACACTTCCCCGCCGGGCAGTCGGAAGAGCATCATAATTCGACTATTGATTATTCGTTGGTTGGAAGAAATCTGGCCGGCACCATCTTGCCACCGGTGTAAGCTGCCCGGGGAGATAACCAGTTTGAAGTGACTGTGGAATTCTTGCAGACATTCACACCCCCCCCCCCCCCCCCCCCCCCCTGGTGGCTACTCCACGAGGAGATGGACCTGATAATGAGGCGTGAGTTCAGGACCAAAATAGTGATGCGCGTCACACGTTGGAACTGGATCCAACGTGATGGTATACCGGGGTATCTGCATCGGACAGACATGAACAGTGGTGTGATTGATGATCTCGTGCGACAGACTGCATACACGGTGCCCGTCATTTTTAGCCAGGAGTTCAATTAAGCATTCATTTATCTGTGCTGGGAATTTGAAACAAAAATATTTGTTGTTTTACCTCGTACTAACATGTGATAACGAATACATGATAAGTATCAACAACACGACAATCAAAGACCAATCAAAGCAAATTATGACTTTCCAACTGGAAATGATGCTGGGAATTTACCCGGTAACTGGTTAGTCCGCTCTTTGTACTGAAGGACGGTCTGGACGTGATTTTCCACGCGCCTACCACTGAACCGCTGGACCACCCCAAACTAAGTCTTCACAACAACGCAACCAGAACGTTAGCATATTGGGTGTTAATCACTAATCAACTTCAAGTTCATCAGCCTGAATATTCCGGATTTTAAAATGGTGCTCTATGCAACGCTAAAATTCAAGACCATGTTCACCTTGTTTCAGCTTTTCACTCTCATACACTAATTTAATTACTTGCTATTGCAATCTAGGCTAATTTCCGAAATTAGCAAGATCCGGCAAGCGTGATCCCGCACCGCTTGTATACAACGATTGTGACGCATTTCGCTGTCGGTTCTTGCGATTGTTATTGAGGAATTGAGGAAAAATTGAGGCAATTGAGGAATTGAGTGGTGTATTTCTGCTACAATTAAGAAATCATGGCATTTAAACGTAAGTTATTATGAATTTCTGCATTTGAATACCCGTGAAAGCACGAATATAGAGAAGAGATTGGGGTACATCCCAAATAGCCAAAAATAATGAAATCGAACTATCGTGCTGCTTGAGGGCTGCTTAAGGAAAAAACGTACCAGTGCCGAACTTTGAAGCCAGTTAAAAAGAGCGTGGAACTTGATGGAACTATGAAGCTTTTCTAACTTCACTTGGAACTCGATGGAACTATGAGGCTTATTAACAAACGACGAATAGTCTTCACCCGAACTATGCGGCTTGTTAAGAAGCATACGGTACTTCATGGAACTTTATGCCCATTTAAGAATGAAAGATGGCCCTTCAAGTTGTTTGTTTACAGAATTATGTCAATAGAACATTGATATCTGCCATTAAGCGTCATTAGAAGAAAAAATCATTGTGTGGAAATATGTATTTCAAGTGTATGAAAAAATCAGGAAACTTATATAGAAAGCGTGCTAAAATTATGCGTGAGCTGTTTGAGAACGGAAACGACTGCGAAATAATCGATAATACAGGTTCGTCAGTGTAGTAATTTACTTTTGAGACTATGTTTTTATATTCTATTTCTTCTTTTAGAATCAACAAACTTTGATCATGCGGTTGAACAAATACCCGACAGTTCCAGTTCAGAAGATGATGAGTGTGGGATCCTGAGTATGAATGTTGTGGTGTGAGTGCGGAACGGCAATGGATGAGAGGCCGCCAGTCTTAGTTAAATGCTGAATAAAGGAGGCTGTGTTGCGTGAACTGGTAAACGGCGTGTATAGTGCATTAATGGGAAGGGAAATGCGATATCACAATGAGCAATAATAGCAGATTCACCAGCCAGATGATGCAAATCAGTTCGTCCATCCATTCACTGTCCACACACTCTACCGGCCTTTCTTTGAAGACACTTTTATACATGTCGTAAATGTTTTCGTGATTTTCCTCTACACATGCTCAGTTTATTCAACCGATCCTTTTGTCGTATATTCGGCCACAACAAATTCGTCGTTCCCTTGCTCGTCCCCTGGACCCAAGGTTCAGGAACCGCTAACAGCTCCTTATGCTCTCTGTTATCCACTGTTTCTTCGATATTGAACGGCACCTTTTAAGTTTTGTAATGCAATGTCTGTAAGATATAGATCAACTATAAAAATTAATAATAACGAAGGTTTTAAATATACCTGCGATTTATCTTACCTTACACTTTTTGCGTCTACTCGGACTAAGTGCTGGGTGTAAAGGCTTTCCTATCCGGGATTTTTGTTTACGATTTTCTCCACTTGCCAAAATTCTCTATTGTTGTGCCATTTCATTCTGTGTTCCTCTTATATTCTCACCGCTCGCTGCCCTTCTCCCCTTATTGATCCAGCGATCGACACCATGTTTGTGCATGCTAAGACTGGTTCCAAAGGCCCAATACAGTTTGTTGGATTTTTTTGTCGCTGTCGCTTCGGTACGCATGATACAAATGTGCAAAGCATCGATGAGTAACCCTCAGAAAAGAAAAGTTAGAAAAAAACAGAAGTGTACAACAATAACATATGGAACAAAACCTTACCGCTTCGAATGTTCGATGATTGCTGCTTAACTTCTTTTTGTCTAGGTAGAGCATGATGAGCAACGACAGAACTATTGGTACAAACGACAAAGGCAGCGCTCTTCACGCAGGAAATACCATGTTCAATTCTCAATAATAGGGACGTTAATATAAGATGCAATACCATAATACACTCACTACACTACTACCAGAACTACCTGCCATACGATATAAAAATATCTGATAACAAATCATCAATACACACAACCATACAAGCGGTAATGTCGCTACCCACAAAGTCACATTTTTTACCACTTTTTTGCGGTTATCTCGAAACAGACGATTTGCTTGAAAATAAAAAGCGCATAAAAACTTTCTTTAACGGTTTGAAATACGATAGCTGCTTAAGGCCCGGTTAAAGGTACGTCGAACTATGACGCTGCTTATCTACTGCAAAAGACGTACTAGATCAGCGATCTTTAGCGTGCTGAAATTGGCTGCTTAAGATAATTTGGCTATTTGGGATGGCTACTGGTCACGGCTATATGGCTGATAGAATACATTATGGTGGTGTCCCTATGAATCTACTATTTTTTGTAGTGCTTTTTGCTATTCTATTTGTAACATTTTTGATTAACAACTTTATAAAGTCAACGTATATTGCTGTTGAAAATCGCTACACGTTGTCAGTTCGTTCGTTTCAGTCCCTTTTTTAAATTTGAATTTTTAAGTAGCGCTCTAGCGGCCACTAGCGCAAGCTTGTAGTTTGCGATTGCAACGGGTACCCAACTGACAATAATATTTTTCTACAGTCCTTAACACAACTATACAAACACCTGTTTTTTTAGAATAAAATAAAAACTAGAAGAGTCAGCTACAACTGATATTCTAGTAAGTTGTAGAGAATTACACACATTTTAAAGAAAAAAGTATAATTTTACACTCACTATAATAATTTGTTTTGGCACATGCAAAATTGCTCCATATAACATAGCTATACTAACACCTTCAGATAATATTTTTCTCATCTATTATAATAATTTTAAAAATCTTTCAAAACTACAAGTAGCTCAAAACAGCCTTTTTTAACGTAAATAATTTTTTGAAGTCCTTTTAGGCCATCCACACGGACAGAGGAGGTGTAGTAGGCCCAAATTGAGATGGAGTGATGGCTTTGATGCGTCCGCCAAAATGCCTGGGATTATTGGCAGAGGACTGCGCTGAACCGTGAGCGGTATCGAGGATTGTTACAGCAGGCCAAGACCGCAAAGCGGTTGTAGCGCCTGATAAGTAAGTAAGTAAAGTAAATTTTTGACGTAATTAAGTAAACGGATATAGCTTCCTGTCGTACAGTTTTTAAGCGAAAGACACGATTTTTTCATATTTAGATTTTTGGTATTTTTTATATGTAATGTATTTATCCAATTTTTTATGAATTAAAGCAGTTTTGATAACCTTTCCAATGATGTATTTGTATTCGATATGTGACACCCATGAGCAGTGATAGAAATTGATAAGCAAAGCGAAAAGATGGCAAATATCGGACATGCATTGCTTTACATTGGCTACCGAAAATCGCAAACATAGAGTAAAAATGTTGTTTTTTTCAGAAAGATTAAATGTTACAGAATATTGGAAAAATGTAATAAAATTTATCCCACTGCCCGAGTCGGCTAGTAATTCCCCTTGACGAATAATGCGACCAAATATTTTCAATGCTCTGTGGGACAACACTTGTTATGTTAAGATGACACATAAACTAGCACAATTGTTTAAGGAACTGAGAAACGACCCTGTTGGTTCATGTTTGCAGCCCCATACCATATGATTTTTTTTAAACAAACTCTCGAACATGTTGACCAAAATGATGCTCAGTCAAATCACCTTCTAAATACATGATAGAAAAACACCTTTTAAATACATACACCTTACCTTAAACCATGCTCAACACTCCTGTTTGAAAAAGTAAATCTATACCATTGTCTGATTGGGTCATGTTGGCATTTCACAATCTCGTTTGAATCACTAATGTCAAAGTGCCAAACATGGACCAACCTTCCAGTTTGCACATCAGCCTGACAAATCACAATTTATTTCTAGAAGCCCTGGGAGACGGATGTGTGTCGAACTTTCTTCGCAAATTAAGAAAAAGTCCACAAATCGCACTTACGAAATCTCAAATTCAAACGCCAAACACTACCCCCCAACCTCACCCACACACACACACCCTTTGTTAACTGGTGTGTTCGAAGAAGCTGGCATCTTACCGCCTCCCAGAATCGTATAATCCGTATCCGGGGTAGAGGTTCGATTGCGATTGATCCATTTTCCACGGACAGCCATTGTGAAAAAGTGAAGCTCCGAAAGCGCAGCACAGACGACGAGCACCAATCTCGCGCGAGACCTGTGTCAAAGGCGACCGCAAGCAGGAGGAATAGGCCCTTCGAAGCTGCCAAAAAGAGTGTCGTGAAGCACGGTCGTCAATCTGTTAGGATTTAGGTAAAGATATTGCTCGGTGTTCCAAGTGAAAAATTACAGCCCGACAAGGCTCGTCGTAATCCAATCTATATTGCATATTTGTATGTGTGTTTGCGGTGGTGCGATTGTGTCCAAGTGTGCGTGAAGTGGTGTTGCTGGTGCAGTAAGCTAGTGGTGCAGTGGTAGTGGTGAAAGGAAGAAAGGCAGTGCTGCCAGTTATTCTACTATGTGACGTTTGAGCGATCGATTCGCGTTTTTTTAAGGCAGTGTGATCTTTGTTTTGGTTTTGCTTCGCCGTGCAACCTACCACCGCACCCGACCAAAAATAACGCCAAGTTTTTCCCTCAAATCTGCGGTGAAAAGTGAAACGCTTCTATGAGCCATTGTTTTTACCAGCACATACTATACATATTATGTTAAATACATTCGTTCGGTGCGTTCTGGCTTTGTTTTAAATGGTCCGGATGGTCTGACATAGAGTCAAAATGTTCCCGGTGCAATGTTTTGTTCGCTAACGGTGTTGAGGTAGAGAAAATATGGTGCATCCACTAGATGGTTGTTGTTGTGATTTATGTTCAAACTCATCGATACTAGCGACGACGATTCGTACTTGAATGCGAGAAAATAGGTTCAAACGTGTGAGCGGGTTTTGAGTGCTCGTGCTAGTAAGGAAAGAAACCGAAAGCCATAGCAAAAGCAGTGCTCAGAAGCGCATACCTCTTGACGCGTGAAAATAACAGTTGTTCTATTCCCTGTTGTTGGATTTATACATAAAAAGAAAAGTGCGTTTGGGAGTGGGGATTCGACCAGCTGATCGACGTGAACGCAAGCTCGCTCGAAGGCAAATACTGTAAGGCTGGCGCACCCAGAACACGAACTGGCGAACTTTATTGCATATTGGTGAAGGTTAGTCTAATCTTGCTTTTCTCCTAGTTAGCTCGATTGGTTTTTCATTCATATGTTTGTTAACGTTATGTTTAGTCATAGCTCTTACATCAAGCCTCCCAAAACACCGCTCCTTAATCTTTTATCGTGAATTTGCGTCATGATCCCAGGCCCGATAATAATTGCATAGGAGCATGAATCGAAATCAAAGCAACCGAATCGTTCGCAAACGTCACCGATGACAAAGTTGAACTTAGGTCATGTTTCTGGTCATCGCTTCAAAACATTCCATCACATCATCACGTCGGTAGTGTCTGTAGAGCATCCAAATATTTTCATCGATCACTCGGTCCCTTGTGCGCTTGTGTTGGTGGCAGTTGGTTGCCATTCAATAACGTACAGTCAGAGCCAGCCGTTGGGCATGCGCACCACCAAGAAATCATAAAGAGGGCTCATTCTTTCATGCTGCCGCAGCGATACAAGAGGACTAGGGTGGTACAGGTTTATCTTTATGAAAACACTACGACATGTACGACATAATCCGCGGCACATCCTTTCAAGGCAATGGTCAAATGGCAATCGATGAATCGCAACATACCTCTATACACCAGAAGCGAGAACACCTTTATTTGCCGTTTTCACTTTCAAATGGCCAAAGCCATCGGGTGTCATGTTCGACTGTGTGTTGACTGTATGCATAAAGAAATTGGCATTTGATTGCGGGGAGAAACCAGACCAGCTTAATGGCGGGGAACTCCGCGCCCGGTCCGGTGCGTTGTTTTCCCACGGTTTTCACACAACAACACGCGTGCATGAGTCACGGGTCCGGAAGCGAAAAGTGGTTGTCTAATTAGACAGCAAGCAGTACCGCAAATATGAAACGGAATCATGCTGTCGGTGGCCATTAGCGGAAAGCTAAAGGTTATCTAACCCTGCAAATAGCTATAAGTCTGTTTTGTTTCTGCTATTGGTTTGACCTTGCGAGTTCCGAGAATCAGATCCGCTGGTGCAGTGTCGCTGTCGCACTGTCTTCTAAGCGGGCATACCATCCTATTGTTGGGTGCTTTAGTTCACAATAAAATCAGGCATAAAGTTAAAGACCGCCAGGCTGTGTCATTTTTGCCGAATTCCGTCACACGCAAGCAGCGTTCGTATTGGACGAACTTTCCATATCTCATTGTTTCAATATTTCCGTCTGTCGTCGTCTTCGTCGTCTGTCAGATATTGTTCTAGAATCTAGATCGCATCTTCCTCAGACCAGTCGAATCAGGAAAGCGAGGTGGCACACGCCACCAGCCAGCGAGATAAGCCTCACTTCACGGACTGACCGAAACTGAACGGTGGTGGGGTGTTATCTTCTGCTTTGTGTTGTTTCGGCTCGTTGAACGTAATAAAATTAGCTTTTTATACCAACCAACAACCACGTGTGACGTCACCGTTGTACGACCGTTGCTGCTCTTTGTTTTGGTCCGAGGCAACGAATTATCAGTACCTGGTAACAGATCCCCCACTAGTTATATCTTCTTGGAGGATGTTTGCTGAGCACTGGCACGGACACTCCAAAAGGATTGTAGAGCTGTAGAAAACAAGGAAATAACTATAAGCTCATGCAGCCAGGCCGTTTGTTTGAGATGGAATCATTCTTGGTTTAACTACTGTTTTATCCTCCAGAGAAGGAGTCGACAAAATCCGGCTTCGTGAGAAAATATTGGTAGGACTCGCAAAGAACACAAGATCTCGTTTGTTAAACACCGGAGTTTTTCTAGCAGGATAAATATTGCCTCCAACTAGGAACTTTGTAGTCTTTATTTTGGCGAGATCGATTATGGGATGGTCTGCTTCATTACCTTACTTATTTCGAGTATATACCTGTTGTAGAAGTTCTCAATACTTCTCATAGTCTAGCACCCTCGCCTAGCTATCCAATAAGCTCCAGCATTTCTGTATAAGCATAATCAGAGTATAAGCATACTCTAAGCAGATGCTTCAGTCCCTAAGGGGTACCTTCCTGTAAGCAGGTTGTAGAGTCCTGAGAGCCTCGGTCGTGTAGAGGGCCTCCAGTTCTATGTAATAATCTCTCGTATAATATCTCTACTTGGCCACTGACTCTGGCTCTGTCAACAGTTTTAATATCTTACGGTTTCAAAAAGATTGATCCGCCATTGCCGGTAACCAGTTGAATTTTTTTACCGATCGATTGCAATTGTTCGCAACATACGATCGTCGTTTGCAGACAGATTTGCTTTTGTTTTTTGTTTAATGAAGTGAGATAAGACGACGGGCATGTAAAGTACAAAACTCTTTGTTACATGCTGTTAACAAAGTCTTAATCTCTGCTGACATTTAGTTAAATCTCTTTGAAGGTGTAAAGCTGTTGTTATGGACTATGAATAAATAAACAATTATCAATTTGACCATGTGCTTATTTATCAGGCTCAACAAATTCCTAACAGCAATACCCTGCAGAATCCCTTTAAATCCTATCCCAATAAGGCTATCTAAACACTCTGGCCCTTTGTGTTCTAAACACACACGCACAAAGGAACCAACATCCTACTTAACATACTCCTCTCGAACGCGACGCAGAAGTTGTGGTGACCAAAGTCCATAGCTGGAGGTATACATTTTCTATGAACTGTTCCGGTTAGTTTTCCGTAAACACCTGTAGTCCTGTCAGGTGGGAGGGACAGGTGTTTGATATGGCGTTGTTTATACAGGGATTAGTAAAACCTGTTGGTTGCCAGCACCCTTTCGTACACGTATCTCTTACTATTATTATCGATGCTTATTTTTCCTACAATACCTACAGTGATGTTTTGGACGACTTTGCTAGTGCGATCACCTTACATTTGGGTTCTGATTTGTTGTTCGGATCATTTAGCTATAATAAATTCTTTTAACGTTTAAACTGAGGTAGAGTAGAGGGTCATCATCTATAGCGAAATGTAACACAAAAGCAAAACACCAAATATTGACTTAGATATTTGTGTAAAGTACGAGGAAGCACTAATATCAACTGAATGTATTTATAACAAGATCATAAACATGAGCAACCCCCCGATAGTACGTTAAAGCGTACACAAACAAATGACGACACGCTACTGCCACCCATACGCACGCAGATCGTCGATTTGTCGATGCGATCTTGTTGCATAATTGTTTAGCATCGCGTAAAAATAAAGCTCTCGTCCGGGTTTCTTCCGATGTTTGAACTATGACGAAAGACCGGCCGTGAAATACACCCCCTTTAAAGTGTTCTAGAGCAGTTTGGGTATAAGCATTCACCACGCTTTGTTTGCTTTTGTTTTCAAACTCTGCCGTATTTTCCGGTTTGTGCGCGCGTAAGATATTTTGCACTGATAACGCCGAGATTATTTTAGTTGGTGGTAGTGAGTGTGGTAATGTGCTGCAGGGATACGCGGTTCTTTTCTTTCCATAAACAAATGAGCAATTTTGGTGGTAGTATTATCTTGAAAGATTAAAAATAAATGACTTTCTATTTATAAAACACCGACAAAGTGCTTGCCGATGTCTCTAATGCCACACGCAAGTGACGGACTGTTACAATGGCAAAGTAACTAACGCCGACATGTGGTCAACTTAGGGATGGCATTGAAACAGCTGTTGAAACACCATCTGTTTATGTACTTCGGTATATTCGTTTTTTTTGCTTTGATTAATAACTAAAGTAAGAACTTTATTTATTTGGCTTATGCAAAAATAAAGAAGATATGTTACATTTTACTCAAAGCTCTTGTAGATGGAACAATTTAGAGAAAAGTATTTCTACGAAAGAAGATATAACTTAGTAAGACTCCAACTAAGACGTTGTTTAGATTACATTGGAAATCATAAAAGAGACCTATTATTGAGCTTGATTTGTAGGACTAGTAACAATACTGCTAATACAGAACGGCATAGCCTTTAATCCACTTATGTACCCTTGGACTGAACCAGTCTTTAACAGCAAATGTGGCAGCTGAAGAGGGTGTGGTCTTTCCGCGTACTTTGGACCATACGGGAACCAGACTTTTCAAAAGTCCTATCTACCGTTTTTTTATAAAAACAACAAAAAAAGAATCGTCAACAACAGACATGTGAAACTTGTTTATGCTGTGGCAACTGGTTCAAAACATGTGTTTGTGTGAGCCTGGAAGAAGTTTGCGTGAAGTTGGGTGTGTACCGACAAACCGGAATTGACGTACGAGAATGGGGGGGAGAATGGGTTAACTAATGGGATGAAAAGTAGAAAAATAACTTTTCAGATTAGCAGAGCTGTTGGTTAGATTCTTCGCACCACCAATAGGAACACCGCGCGGAATCAACCAGCTCATTATTGACGATCTGATAAGAGGCTCGACCACCGGTGGCATAATTTATGGCCTGTGAGCAATGTTTTTTGGTTTGCGCTGAATATTTTATGCAAACTAAGGATCACTTAAGTAAAGTCAAGCTAATGCTAATGGGTTTTTAAAATGAGTAAAAATTAGAGTTTTACATGAATAACTTCACACACACCCCTCTTTCAATGCTAGAATGTTGGACAACAGGGTTACCTTATCATCTGTTGTTACTTACGACAGAAATCAGCAATCTTATCGTGCCTTTCCAATGTAATAGAAACATAATTAAACCGATTACATTGTTAAGCATCAGTCTGCTGAAATTTGGTGCTGATTGCACGGTAACGCCTGGTGGGTACGACTTATCAAGTTTTATTTTATTGCCGCGAAAGTCTGTTTGGGTGTTTTTTTTGCCAAGCCCCACCCGAAATCAGCTGATTTATTGTTGTCCCACTTTCGAGACCCACTGTACTTCTGGAATCGTACCTGTGCTAATCTATCCAGGAAATTTAAACCTTTTTTCTGTTTTTTTAGGGAAGCTTCAAATCAGCTTCTATTGCGTAACAGAAAGGAGATTATTAAATTTTCCGCATGAAGGACAAATATTATTGTTGTTTCAATCTGCTTTTTCATTTTATTTTTATGACGTACATTGGATGTGACAACTGTTTTCCTACCAGCATGAAAGCGCCAAAAACGTAAAATCAATACTGTGCTTCACAGGGGCAGTTCTTATTTCACCACGGTAAGATGAATTTATTCTATCGTACCACGTCAACGATAGAAAAAACCAAAACCATCCACAGCTGCATAGTGTTGTTTAGTTTGGCATACAGCTATAAACTGTTTATGTGACGATAGATTGAACCATTCGGCGAAGACTTCGGAAAATAGAATGCGTTTCCTCCGGTAGTTTTAATTGTACTGGTAAGTGTATAATAAATTGGTGGCCGAATTCAAAGCTGGACATACAGTCTATCAAATACGACTAAAAGACGTCCGAGTGGCTCAATAATTTTGCCGGTCGTTCTTCACATGATCGGCATGAGAACCTTTCCGGATCATTCCCTCGTTAGCATTATCAATGGATCAGTCAAACCAAGCTTTATTTTATATCCGTTGAGAAATATCAGCTCGCTAGTCCAAAATTAGCGGTCAAATATGAATACCACTTCATTTAAATATGCGCAATACGTTTTGAGAATTATGGGTATGATATGAAACCACTCTTGACCAACAACAGCCAGATGTTCTAGTCAAATAAGGGTTGGTTAGTGTGTACGCACACTCCGCGCGGGTGAATCGCAGACTGGCAGACTACATTGCTAACCACGACAGGCCTGGTTTTGATGTGCGTTTTTCCCTACCAGAAGGCTACCACTTGTCCCGCATGCTTCTGCCTGACAGCATGACTGACGTGTGAACGGTTCTTCGCGTTTAGATTCTTGAAGGTCATGTTATGGATAGTTGGGACGAAAAGAAGTAAATGGGCATTTAAGTCACGAGGTTGCATTTTGCTTGTTGTTCTCAAAATGTAATACTGTCAACAAAATATCTGTTTCGTGTCACTCAGCCATAGCGGAATGGTGGCAATGATTCATAAACGATGAAAAATAGGTACATAATTAGATGTTTATAAAATTATAAGTATTTGATAGTGTTTATACAGCTTACAGACTGGCGATATTCATAGTCGCTTTATTATGTATGTGCACCCCCTTATGTGACTTATGGTACCGCAAATGGATTTTGCACCCAAAATTCTAGGCGCAATGTGGAGGGTTATTGAAGGTATTTATGTAGCTTACGACTTCCAATGCGTCATTATGTAGTACCAAAATACAAAACCCCGCAAAGGGGCAGCATACGACACACCTTTCAAACTCTCGGTACAGTCATACCATTTCGGTTCAGTTAATTTTTCCTAATACTTGAAGCGTAAATAAGGGTAAAAATTGAGGTATAAATAATCAGAAGACGACGCACGTATCGCTTTGAAAAATAAGATTTGTAATCAGATGGCTACTGGCGTCCTCTGATACGCACAAACGCGGTGGTTGTTATCTACGTGTCGGAACGAGTCGTCAACTGTGTTGGAATATACCGGTGCACTTGCTTTGCTGGTGGAGCGATGTGTTATGTTTTTTCCCGCACCACATAACGTAAAAACAGTACTAGGATGACTAGGTCAACGATTACGTAGGCTGTCGTCGGCTGTTGCTGTTACCCAGCGAGTATCTAAGCACGCCGCTTAACTGATGTTGACAACGACATTTATCCTGTTTTCCCGGTTGTTGCCCATAATGCAATTAAAGCTTAGCCGGCCATCGCCACACAAGCCACGACTGCCGCCAGTAACTTGACATTGAAAGAGTTCTAAGTGTTGCCCATAACAAAGTTCGAGGTTATACTACCAATAATAACGCGAAGTTATTTTTATTTCCCTACGTTAATTGCCATTGTAACGTTGCAATTGTCTTTACACTGAAGCAATCCGTATTTGAGTTAATGGTAAAATAAACACTTTACATGATCGTTCGGGTTCGGGTAAATGCGAAAAATTGAAATATAGGGAAACTATTTTTATCTTCCCTCTTTTGCACAATTATAATTCCTCATGTGGAACAGGTCGTCCCATTGCTGCAATGATTCCACCAGCTGCTGATGCATGCAGCCGTTCACGTCACGCCATGTTTGCAACTGTTATCCCTTGCGGTAAATCTTTTTTTCCCGACTGGCGATAAGTTTTGGATACGATCCAAATTTGGCAATGTGCCGTTGATATACGGAGACTATTACAAGCAGATTCCATCTTCAGATCTTCTGCTTCGTTCGTTGCAGTTCTCGCTTTACCATTCGAGACGATAGACAAGTAGTTGCTTAGGTCTTCTGAGGGGATGAATGAAACTGTAATAAGAGCAAGAGTTTATGCGGTAGTTGGGTGACCTTGGGCTTTTTCAGGCTGTCCAGATGTCTTTTAAAACTGCATGATAAACTTGATAAGAATTCATACTTTCGTCGGATATATCTATTCGAAAAGTGTGCTAAATATATTTACCATCGATAAGTCATGAACAACACTGCGAATTGGGATTGACATCTGGTTCATGGTTACAACTAGTCGATACCACCAGACACACAATCAATATTGCTCATGCTCATCATCTGCTCAACGTGCAAACACATCAAAGGCGTGAAAAATATCACTCACCAACCGCTCTGATGCTATTCAACGTGCAACGGCTTGAGTACCGACCAATTAATATGTGCCGCATGAAGTACGGCACGATAGTGCTTTTGAGCAGCGTGACTATTTGTTAAGTAGTTTACGATACATTTAAGCCCTTTATACCATGCCACACGATGCCATAGGGTGACAAACACGGACTGTTACGACGCGAGCTTACATGCATAAATGTTCTATTCTTGAACCAAGAGGCTACAGTTTCGTTTGCAAATTACGCGACTGTTTCGTAGTGTGAACCACCAATGCTTTACGGAAATGGGGATTTAAACGATTTTCTGGTCGTCGTCGGGGTTGGTAGAATGCGAAAATCGTTTTACACAGGATCTATACCGGGAGGAAGCCTGTTGGAGCAAGTCACCATTTGTGGTGTGATTCTTGTGAATGCATATTTGTTTTTACTGTTTCCGTTGATTTGTATAATGTACTCGCATATTTCGTTAATCGTTGCCGTCAAATATTAGTCCTAAGTCAGGAATTTTTGTTTCAACGACATCGAATTTTGGCCAGAAGGTCAATGTTTGGCTCTTACAAACCAATTTTCTGTTTAAATTCAATTGAAATAAATATTGTCTTAACTGGTCTGGAATACTGCATAATACAACACCAAACAAAGCACACAGTCACATAGCTTTAAAACTAAATAATATACGTAACACTACATACTACAGCATTTTCTTTTAATACAATTTAGTTAATCTTGGATTATTTCTTAGAATTAACTGCAATTACCTATTCAATTATATTAAGTGTTTTAGTTATGAATTGTATAACCTTGGATTCTTCAATCATACCAAAAATCTATTCTGTCAAGAAGGAGGACAGAATAAATTTAGACAGCAAAATTCCAGAATTATTCCAACCACGTAAAGTTACCACGTGTAATAGTCCTATAGGAGGTAAAATTTAGCGGCAACGACTTTACATGGGTATTGCAAATTTAGGTTAGGGCTTTGCATTTCTCTCTTGGTCTTTTGTGATGATGTGTTGAGAGAATGTGATTGTATACTTACAACCGGTTGACTAACTGCTTTGTCTTACCAGCAATTGTTTGTTTGTTTGCTGGTTTTTGATGACTATTGCAAGCACGCGCACACGCCGATCTAGTTCAATCCAATTCGATCCGTTGTTATAGTGGAAGCAGCTTCTCTGTTTGAGATTAACTGAATCACTTAAAATTTTCCCCCTGACTATTACTTACTTACTGACAACAATCCTCGATACCGCCCACTGTCTAGCTCCGTCGTCTGTCAATATATTTTTCCGACCGTTCTGGTAGACGCATCAACGCCATCACTCCATCTCAAATTGGGCCTAAAAGGAGTCTATGGACTGGGTCATCCGGTGCTATTCTCATGATCCTGATGATCAGACCACCCCAGGCTTTGGTCTAATTTGCTGCACGATGGGGGGAGATGATTGTAACAATACAAATAGATTTTGTTCTTCCTAAAAGTTTTAATACCAATTAGTAAAAATAAAAAATCTTTTTCTGTATTTTAAGCTTTGTGCTAATCATTCTTCTGTTGAATTAGAATCCTATATAAAAAAGGAAATTCAAATCTGATTATTCAATCGTAAAATTTCAAGTCCCACTGCTTCTCATATTATTGAAAATTTATGTTTATTATTGACAGCCTGTTGTCCACACCGCTGCTTTTGTGCGCTAGCCCGTACGCTTGCATACATTGGAGGGCAAAATATTCCGCTTCTCTCTTGAAAACAGCTCTGTAACGGTTTGTGTTTGCTTTACAACTGTCTGTCCTTTATCAGCTCACTAACCTCGCGACGCCACTACGCCTTTTGAAACACTATCAACTTGCAGGCCGCCAAACATGCAAACGCGGCTGCATGCATTCTAGCTGAATAAGGGCGGTGTGATTCGCACGCGGTACTTCGTGCGCACAATTGCACTACCTTTCCGGGAGCACCAAACATCATGATGAGGTGACGATTAGCCTGCTGACTGGCCAGGCGTACTGCGTCGGATCCGGTTCTCCCACTGAGGCTTGCTCTACCTCTCTGCCTGCGTCTGGCATGCGGTCGTCTCGTGGTCGTTTGGGTCCGTCTACTGAAGTTTGGTGGGCCCGCGAGTGGCGCATTGCTGTCTATGTTTGTTTTGATCGTTCACCTTCGTGCGCAGCGACTGGTGGTGTTGGTGGTGATTCTACGTTCAACGCAACCTGACACGATGCTGTGTTCTCCTCGTACGTGGTTCGACGAATCAGCTGATTCAAGTCGAACTGTGATAGCCGCGAACAATTTGTATGCTTCTGCGTGTATGCGTGCGAGCAAGCTCCACTACCGATGGTGGAGACGCATGGTGGGGGACAAGCCAAGTGTCGCGTGTTCAAATGGTGGGGGAAGCAATTGAACAAAGCATACCGGAACTGAAGTTTAAAGTTGAAATCATGACTTCCAGCGGTTTTGCAGACTACGGCTTATCTACTACCACCTATACAGTGTTGTTGTTTGGCTTGTTTCTTCTTCCATCGTTCACAAGTACCGTTGAGTTCCTTATAGGTTCGACCTTTGGGAGCTCGTCTTCGTTCGCCCAGTTTTATTCCCCTATAACGGCTGGTGATTGATCGCATTCCATGACACCCGAAAAGATCCTTGAACCTCCGCAGGCAGGGGGCGGAACAATCGGCGGCTTCCGCAGTTGACGCTTAGAAGCCGGTTTCTTTGTTCTGGTGGCAAGAGATTGAAACCTTTTCGGAACACGTGTCGACCTGTCAAAACAGGCAGGGCATGGAATTTCTGTCCCTACATAAAGGCCCTTATTCCTTTTGTGGCACTGCTGCGATCATGAATTTGGAACGCTTGCCCCGGAGTACCGAAGTGTCTGTCGTTTAATGTGAAGGAACAGTGCTGGTTGACATTTGTCTCCTCCCGCAAATATATCTCATCGTGCTGTCGTTGACATCGGTGACACTTTCGTTGACTTGCTTGCTGTTTGTTGAAGGTAGCTGCTGTTGTTGTTGAAATGTGGCGTGTGTGTCCTCCGCTCTGTAAAAGGACGTGCGCGTGCAACAGGCACAACCAGTAATAGTGCGCTTGGTTGGATGTGTGATCACACACCTCTCTGGCTCATCCCAGCGTAACACGGCGCAACGTGGAGAAATCCTAAAATAGTATCGTCCACCACCGTGGGACAAGGAACGCCGCATGTGTGTGTGTGTGATACAATTTTAATCATCAACCACCAAAGCTAAACCCAAAACAAAACCACGATGACGACGAGGTTGTTCTGCGCTCTCGCTCTCTCTCAAGATTACTTGCCGGATAAAGAAAAGCATACTCGGTCGCTGAGGCAGGATCAGTTCGAGAGATTCAACTCAACTGCACTCTCGCTCAGTTCTTGACGGCGCATGCCTTCGATCCAAATGTGCCAGTCGTCTGTGCGACCGATTCAAATCAGTCTCCGATCACGATTAGCTCGGTTGTGTCGTTTGTGATTCAGTTGAGAAGAGCAAGAGAAACAATTAAACAGGTTCTTCTTTGCACGATTAAGCCCGTGTAGCGGTGTTGTTCGGTCGCGTTCCGAAGCAAGGATTCCCGACGGCTTCGCCGAAGAAAAGTGTGCACCGCCACCAAAGAGACTTAGAGACTATAGTTCAACGGCATCTTGAAACGACGGTTCCCAACTACACCTAGTAGTGTCGACGCGTGTGGGTAACTGAGTTTTCGCGAGGGTCGGTCGTGCATGCTAGTGAGTGTAATGTCAAAGGGTAGGGTCGTTCGTCGCCATCGCTGTCATCTGAACGTGTTCGGATTGCGAATCGAATGCAATCTACGACAAACTTACGTAAGTGTTGAATGATGCACGCGAATGCAACTGGGCAGGGGGGGAGGTGGAAGGATGCACTTTTTATCATGCCGGTGGTTGCAAGTGTCGTTGTGTTGGAGTGAGAGCTCTCTTGTGCAGCAGTTGCTTGTTGCTGCCGGGTCCGGGTTCAGCGAAAATGGGCAACGTCTCCCATGGCAGCGGCCAAAATCGCCGATCTGTGTTGTCATCTAATTCCTGGTAGCAAGTAGCCTATAGCGTCTATGTTCCACAAGAGGGTCGAAGATGTACACTTGCCGCCGCGTCTGCTTTGTATTTATAGGTGCATAGCTTGATGATTCAAGTGTCCTCAAAATGTAGATTGTTAAACTACGACATTTATACCGGTCGCTTCTTTGTCACAAACAATCGTCATTCATTACACGCAAACGACTTTGACTTGTTCCATCTGGTTCTTTTTTTTATCGCAAACCGCCACGTGTGAAGGATTAAATGTGGATGAAAGCGGAGCTGTTTTTGTTTCGGTCGTTTTATTTCATTCCTAAGGTGTCAATCACAAGGAATATATTAGAGTGCGGTTGATTGTAAAACGAGATTATGATTGGCACTAGGGGCCCGGACAGTGAGAGATAATTGCTTGGTCGTCAAAGTGGCTAGTTGTTGTAAAAGTGATAACAATTTATGACAGTTTCTTGGATCTCATTAGAGGTGCGCTGGGTGTAACATTTGAAGGGATAATCGTCGCATTTGATCTTAATTATAGTTTCAGAAACGTCACGTATATATAAGTTGAGCCTTTTTTTATTTGTTACAAACGGTTATAAGATAGGCATATAGTAGAACGCAATTGAAAGTAATAAGTCCTTACTCACAAATTTCTTTCTTTCTTTCTTTTCTTCTCCACAGCCGTTTATCCGATCGATACCGACACATATAAAAGATACTCAACTAAGCAAACTTTTACCTCACAAATATATCTGACCCAAAGTCAGTTGAACAGCGTCAGTCGTGAGGACATTTCTCGCCAAATCGTTTACAAACCCACAGTTACGGCGGCAGAAGCAGTAGCTTGCACCGATCAAGAATACGATTTGTGGCATAAGGGCATGGTATATTTTCTGGGTGATTGGGGCATGGGAGATATTGAACGTACTACGGCGCAACATGTCCCTACAAATTTGCAACAACTTAATTTCCACAACCATACCGGCAACCATCAGCAGCAGCAGCAGCAGCAGCAACAACAACAACAGCAACTTCTGCATCCGCAACAGCAACAACATGAACATCAGCTTCAGCAGTCGCGATCTGTGCAGTACAGCAATGTTGCCCAGCTACAGCAAACCATTTTGCCCACAAACACCGGCCCGCACCAGCCCCATCGTTACGACCGGTCGACTGTTGCCGGTGCATTCCATGTAACGAAAAGTGACAATCTCTCGACGTATTTGAAGGAGGTTCATCAGCAGCAGCACCGCGCTCAGCAGTTGGAAGTTCGGCAAAACAACGGCAAGCACATTAACGGCAGTTTTCAACAGCATCATCTACTGCGCATCGGCTCTGGAGAACACCATGAACAGCAGGACCTTCGTCACCTTACCCAGCAGAGTCTGCACTATCATCAGCTTCAGCAGCAAAAGCAGCGCTCACACCATGATGTCGAAAGCGACGAGGACGAGATCGCTCTGTATCCTCTCAACAATCAGGTAGGAAAGAACGGTGGCGAGATGCTGGTGGGGAACCCTCGGTGTTTCCGTCTGCAATATTGTCACGGTATTTACAATGTTCTCTGTTCAATGCCGATTGCAGGTTGGCGGCCACACGAGGCTACTGTTGCTAAATCAGAGCACTGTGATCAAGCCCCTTAACCTTCGCGAACTTGAGTTCTATCAAAACATTCCCAGCGATATACAGCAATTTGTTCCAAAGTACCGAGGTAAGTGGCGGACGGACGTTCGATGATTCACGGTTTTGATTGGTTGGTTGGTTGGGCAGGATCATCTTTCGCATTTTTATTTGCTTCGTGGAGGGTTTTCTTGTATTGCCGGTGGCCGGTATATGGTATGCTATTTTTGAACTTGTTAATATTCACTCGTGTGTCCACTGACTGGCGCCACTCCGGAATGTACAGGCCCCACAGAGGCCGTGTGTCTGTCTTGCCGTTTACGCTCCTCATGGGGCAATCAGAGACAGAGCGCGCGGCTGATGGAAAATATAACCTATTGAACAGCTTTTCACGCACTGCGAACATCCTCATTTCTGCGACGGGTTTTTTATTTTTTTTTTGCAGAGATTGTTTTCGTTACATATCTGCCCGCTTTTGACAAGTACGCAATAGTAGCACAGGTTGCATGATGGCGCACTGGAACTGATGGAAGAGACGAACAGCGTTGCGGAGGGAGCATGTTGATTAATTTGCAAGATTTTTCTTAATGTTACGTTCAAGGTACATGGGAATGGACAAGTATTTTCATCCCTATTCTTATCAAAGTTGCTAATTTAGATATGAACGTTTGTAAGTCATAGTACCGATATATTATTTAAAGTGGTGAGTTTCAAAGTTTTCCTAGAGTTCACTATTGCGTAACTATAATTATTACCACGCAAAATCCCTTATAAGTGAAGCTGTATAAGTTTTTGATTTCTGCATAACTTTACGCTAATTTCATTTGCCTGGAAACACAGCCTGAATGAATTTCTTGAAGAGACCGCGTAGCGTTCAAGGAAAGAAACCTGATTGCTGTGGAAAAAATTGTTCATTCTCCCTTTCAATGGAATGGAATTTTCCCACGTTGCGCGAGCGGTTGACAACAGAAACGCTTTTGACCAAGGAGCCGCTTAATAGCCCTCTGAAGTGTGTCATCTTCAATGTTTGTACGAGGTGAGGGAGCAAAGTTTATGTATACCGGCAGCTGCTGATGTGACCGGTAAAAAAAAACATTCCTTTACTTTCGCTCATTCCTTTCACCCTGTTTTCCCAACCCCCCTCCCCCATTCATGGACCAATCCAGTAGCGGAAGACTTGTAGATGTATAGATGTATGGCGGAGAATAAGATTGGATAAATTTATTGCCGTGCTCTCCTGGCAACAGTCCCGGTGTGTAGTGGTGTGGTGTGAAGGTCATTCTGCCGACTGCTGTAGTTTGAAGTCATCGTTCGACAAGCTACAATATGGTTTAGTGCTGCTGGCCGAGCGCATCATTGTTATCGTTTGTTTTCAGCGGTATAAGGATGACCCTCGGCGCATTCTTCGTGCGGCAAACAAAATAACAATACCATTCTAAGAACACGGAGTAACGGAATGTCGGCTATTTTTGCTCGAGCCTGCACTTTGCAGGATGTAATACGTAGCTAGAGCATTTCGCTGTGGGGGGGGGGGGGGGTAAACGAATGCTTATACGCTTCCAGCATCGAAAGGTATCGATAGTTTATGTTTTTCTCTGTCTGTCTGTATGTGTGTATACACATAAATACATCAGCATGGACTCAAGTGAAACACACTGATGTCGCCGTTGTGCGAATGTATTGCGTCTTTGCTCTAATTAAAACCTAACCGCTCAGCGATAGAATGCATTAATGAGCATGATTTTTTCGTTTTGATTAGTTTTATAGCAGCATTCTTAAATTTCTCGCCTAGCCATTCACATAGCACATATGTCTATCGAGGAGGTATTTTAATCAGATTTGCTCGCCAATAAATTTCTTCCCTCGTTTGCTGCTGCAGAACTATGATCACGGGATGGTAAGGTGGAGGGAAGCAGAATTCGATAAAAAGTACTTAAAATTCCTTTTGCTCCGTTTGAAAGGGATTCGTTTGCATGCTACCGTTCATGCAGAGTTCGAATGGCGGGCTCATACATCAAATCGTCCAGTACTACTCGTATAGGTGGTATGTCGAGGTTGTGGGGGTCGTGGCAAATGGAAGCAAATAGATATTCTTATTATAGAGAAGGTTGTTTGTGTGTTATTTCGAGCGAGCGTATGTTTGATTCCATACAAAAAAAAAACCTACAGATTGGAGGTGTGAGCGAGTCTACAGCGCACAGTTCAAATGGTAGTTACTCATGCGATTGATGTACATTCTTGCAACTCAAGCATCCAGGGTGAAGACATATTATCCTATGCATGTAACGTACAACACTCCAGACACGATTTTGTGTTGCTCTACTTTTGTTGTCTGTTATTTATTTGGGACTCGATTGCAATGTGTTTTGAGTGTGGATTTTTGCAATGTGATTCCTATAGTTCTCATTCGGCTATTTCTCGGTTTTCGGTTGTCAATATTCCTTCCGCAGCTATGAATTTAAATTTTCCGTAAATTTGAAATGTTCAAAATACATGTTATTTTAAGGTGGAAAAAATGGAAAAAAGTACGATTTCTTATAAATTTCGACATTGCAATACGTTTGAACGTTTCAAACAATCGAAACTTATGCGTTAAGTAGGTTGCTGGATTGTTACTACGCATATGTAAAGAGAATGAGGTCATGGCACGTTAATGCGCACCAGTAGCCCCTCAATGCTTGCTTCCTTCTCCAGTATTAACGGGGCATTCTTATTATCTATGACGAAACATCTCCAACATATTGCGTTTGGTCAACTAAACATCGTAATATGCATATTATACAGAGCGAATGGATAATATCTGAAATTCAAATTTTACCAAAAATTCAACTGTATTTTTAATTAATGAATTTTTTGCTATTTTCACATCACTTCATAATATAAGAACAGATGCAATATCTGCATTGAATGTTGCAAAGTGGTGAAAAAGAGTTTAAAATTGAATAGAAAATTCATTCAAATGCTTCGGTTCAGATCCATAACTGGGCGCCTCCATTGTCCAGGATTGGTTGTGTTAGGAGTTCGAAATTATCGAGTGCAAAAAAAAAGTATTGTAATTGTTTTAAATCCTTGTGTTGCGTGTATCTCACCATTTTCTATTATTCTCCCTTAACTTTCCAGGTGTGATGCAAGCAACGACGATGGGTGGATCCAAGCTTGAGAAGCGTTACTCACCCAGCTTCCGCGATGATCCTGTCCGAAAGACTGCAGCATCGAAAAGAAAGCGCGAAGAAGTGTTACGGTTAGTAGAAAAGATGCATGCCCAGGATGGCTTAATCATTCTTCAAAACAAATGCGCTTTTCGCTAGAGAAAAGCCAACCTTTCGAAACATTAGCTCTCTGTGTAAAATGATGATGATGATGATGTCATATCGTGAAAAGAGTAACGGCAGTTAATGGCTCTACGACGCACTTGCGACGGATATGTGTTCAGAAGAATGCAAAACAAAAAGAGGGACAGACGTTGGGTTCTGTCGAAATAAACAGGTTCAGGGTTCTTAGCATCGCCGAACCTGTTTACCGCTGCTACCCAATCTGATGGATTGATTTGGTGCAGAAATTTATTTACCCCGTATGCTACATCGCATGGGAAAAGTTCAGTAAAGTCCGAAGAAAAGTGCACACGCATCGAATGCCGCCTGTATGTGTGAGTTCTTTAGCAGGACAAGGCACGCAACGCAAAGGTTCATTCGTCAATTATTACTTTACCACACGGCTCGAGTACAGTCCAGTTCTAATCAAGGTTTTTTCTCTACTCTTCTACTTGCAGGATGAAAATACATAAAAATGGAATACCTTCCGAAGTGTTAAAAAGTATTGCACAGATAGACAACTCTAACAAACAATGTTAGTATAGCTCTCGCGAAAAAAAAGCACAGCATTACCACCAAACGCAAGCTTTGCCATGCGCTTAACGCGATGAGGCGTAAGATGGAGATCTTACCCGCTGACCGCGTTTGAATGTTCCTTCGTTAAACTTTCTCATCAGAATAAATCGTTCGCAAACCACCATCGCTTCCGTTGCAGATCATTTTCACCATCTGTGTGTGTGTGTTCTTTTGATGCGATATAGTCGAGCCATAGCTATCGACCAAACTGATTTCGATGTACAGTTTTTGTGATGATCCAATCGATGGATCGCTGCTGAATTAGAGGGCCCTTTGGGACCCAAGCGCGCTACTTTAAGTGTTTGCTGTTTCCTGTATGGTCTACCATGTGTGAAAGGTGAAAAGCCAGAGCCACATTTACTATTTCCGATGCTGTGCTAAACATGAATTCAAGAAGCGAAATACGTTGCTGCTACAAATACACTGTGCATGTTCAAGATTGTATAGACAACATCAATCGGCCATCATTGTCGTCCTGCAGGAATGGTTTAGTTTAGTTGTTTCTTTTTGCTTTTGTTTGTTCGTTACGGAATCCTGCTAGCATCGCAGTATCAACGGTCGTTCGCTACGGTTTAACATTTACAGAAAGGGTGAACTGCCACGAATTATCCGGGAAACATACACTTCACTCATCTACTGCACACCATCATCAAACTCGCTTCGTGTTTTTTGCTTTAGCTTTGCTGTCATCGTTTCCCGCGAAGGAGCATCAACCGGCAGACTCTCTTTGTGGCACTTGTGTGGCGTTGTGTGACAGCAATGCATCATTCTAATGGTAACGCAATGTTCTTTTTCCACTCTCTTTTCTTTTCATTGGTTCACGACGGGCCCACTTATGGTGCAGATTTTTTGATGCTGGAAAACATTACTTCTGCGTACCGGAACCCATGTATACTGGATCTGAAGATGGGCACCCGCCAGCACGGTGATGACGCATCGGCAGAGAAGCGCAGCAAGCAAATGGCAAAATGTGCGGCCAGCACTTCCGCCTCGCTCGGCGTGCGGCTGTGCGGCATGCAGGTTTATCAGGCAAATCTTGATCATTACATGAAGCGCGACAAGTACTGGGGCCGGGAACTGACCGAGGACGGGTTCAAAGGAGCGCTACACAACTTCTTCCACAACGGCTATCGGTTACGGGTGAAGGTCATAGCGAAGGTGCTGGGCAAATTGGAGCAGTTGCGGCGCGTAATAGAGAAACAGTCGAGCTATCGCTTTTACTCCTGGTAAGTGTGCCTCACAGGAACGAGTGTTGCCGATTTTCCAGCTGTTTTTGAATTTTTCCCATAGTTCATTGACATTTTCCCAAATTATTATGGTTTTAGGCCCTCGGTTTCTTGACGCCTAATATAGCTGCTTGTTAAAATATGTTTACATTTTGAAAATCATAAAAAAATTGTCCCACAAACACAAAAATGTCTGGGAAACCATTAAAAAATTGAAACTTTTATATCTGGGAACATTTGAAAAATACTCCAAAATGCCCGATATTATTGTACCTAAAACGTTTTTTTAAACATTAGTCTAATACTTTGCATAATTATCTATAATATTTTGTGTTTTTTATACAGTCCGTTCTTCAATTAATTATTCGTTTTTCATGGCTTCTAATGCTTCATATTTGTTATCCTTTTTCGTACTCTCTTTTTGTACAGTTCCCTGTTGATCGTGTACGAAGGATTCGAAGAGATGCCCGCACCCAACACCAGCGACTACCATTTGCTCGAAACGGAATCGAACTCGTGCTGCTACGATGCGGACGCGTCGAACAGCTCAATCGAGCAGTACCTGCTGTCCTCTTCGAACGAAGAATCGCCGATACCGTCGAACATCAGCGCGTCGTCCCACACGGATCAACGTCCCTCGTTATCGTCCATGGCCACGGCAATAGCTGCAATGGCAGCAGCAACCAAGGCAACCACCCTCACCACCGCCAATCCAATGCCTCCACCGCCGGTGATAGCTACGGCACGCGCCGACGACGGCACGAGTAGAGACATTTTCGCCGACCATCACTTCCGCAGCGTGGTGACGGACGATGATAACAACCGGCAAAGATCACAGATCACTGGCAGCAGCAGCAGCAGCGATCCAGAGACCAAACTGGCGCCCTTTGTTCCGATATCGGAAGAAACGATCTACCCGGGAGGGCCAACGGACGAACGGTCTTCGTCGCCGAGTGATGCCATTCCGATGCGAACGGATGCGTGCGGCACAGTCCAAACGCTCACCAGTTCCAGCCCCCACTCGATGGACTCGTGGATGAACTACAGCAGCAACAGTAACAGCAGCAGCGACGACTACGCTTCAGCCTTCGTTTTGCCGAACCACCTGCAAAGTTCGTCCGCCGTTACGCAACCGGAAGTGGATTGCAGCTTCGGTGCTGCTGGTGCAGCAGATTGTGATCGGCTGCTCGGTGGAGCAGCAGAAGACCGCAGGGTAACAAACACCGGTGTCGTGGACTTTAGCACCAGTATTAAGTTCGGCCACAACAAACTCGTGGAGCAGAGCAGCAATATTAGTAATAATAACAACAACAGTGCACTGAATGGCACGAACGCACGCGGCGACAGCGGCGGTACGAAGATGGAGCTGACCGATGAGGGTACCGGTCCGGTCGAACATGCAAGCACGTTCGAAGAGGAAGGACAGCATGACAACTCCGACGCCGGCTACCACGAGGACGAAGAGGTGGACGACGATGATGAGGAGGAGGGCGAGGTGGACGACGAGGAGGAGCGGCAGCTGCTGCGACAGAAACTGCTAGCGGGCAACAACAGTTCCAAGCGGTTGCGTGGTAAGGACAGCTGCTGTACCACCGCCAGTTCTGCCGTGTCCGGTAGTGTCAACATTACCGGCAACAGCAACAGACCGAGCGACGGGCCTTGCTCGATACCGTTGCGCCGGAAGCTTAGTTCCAAATCCAAATCTGGATCGTTCGGTGGTAACGCGGGCAGTGCACCCGGCGCTGGGAGCGGTTCCTCCGGTGGCACGTTGGCGGACGTGCGAATGATCGATTTCGCGCACACGACCTTCGAGATCAAGAACGGAGGCGCCTCGCTGTGCAGCAACACGAACGTGAAGGTGCACCACGGCCCGGACAGCGGGTTCCTGCGCGGACTCGATAGCCTTAAGCGCATCCTGTCGGAATTGTGCGAAGAGTACTATTGAGGCTTGTTGTTGAAGCCACAAGCTGGATGAAAGACATGAAGCGATCGAGGACGGGCACATAGTGCTGATACGATGACTCGTACGATGGAGCTGTTTATAGGGTAGCATGTAGTAATGTAGGGAAGGCGGAATCATTACGTGCAATTCACGGTATGCGATTAAGAGGCACGTTGGTGCGCCATCGATCAGTACCCCAACAGGACTCACAGCAATGTGATCGTTTTAGCTATCGTATACTTTCGATTCGGTTTTATATATGAGTTCCCTTTTCTAGATTTTAAATTTAAATTGCTCAAAATATTCGTCCGGATATTTTGCGTCCCATCAGCGCTGCTCCGCTCTGGTCTGTGTCTTTTTTCGTCTTTGTTGGTACGGTTGTTACATTGTGTGTGCGTGTGAGTGCTTTGGCGATAGCAATCGCTACAGTTCCACGCAGGTGCGTATGTGTGCGTGTATAGGAGGCATTGACAAATGTTGTTGTTGCTGTTGTTGTCAACGTATCGGGTGATTAGGAGTTAGGGAATGATATTCATAATCTCGGACTGTAGCTCGGACAGATAGTGATAGTGAGAGTAATAGTAAGAGATAGCAATGGCGGTTAGCAGGATCGGTCGCGTGGCTTCTCTTCCGGTTCGACTGCTCGCCGTGTGCTCGCAAAACAACAAAACAAAAAGAACGGAAAAGAAGATGAAGGGATTATTGTGATACTGAAAAGCATTTGTTTTGTCGATCCCCGACCTCACCGCCCTGCCACTCACTCACAACCCAAACCACCTAGCAGAAGCCAACCTAGCCTAGCCGACGCATCCCCCTCGATTAAGTTTAGTTTCATCTCGCTCAATGTGTCTTTCGTACGGTTTTAGCTGTTATGTGTCGCATGTTGGTGTCGTCGTCGTAAGCAGTTTCGTGTGTGTATTTAAGTGAAGATAAAGGTGGTTTAAAATATGATAGTACAATCTTGCAAATGTTCTTTTTTTATTTGTGTCCCCATTCTGTTTCGTCCGTAGGTTTTGTTTGCCATAGGTATGCATCTTGTTGGTGAATGAAGGCGTTCCTCTTCAAGAGATAAACAAAAAAAAAACCGTCGCGGATAGGATATTGCAATTTTGGTTTGTACTTACGGCACGCAAAGAAAGCAAGGCGCATTATTTCTAAATTGTCCGGAACTTCTTATTAAGGATCTGTGAGCGAACAGCACGCACGCACATACGCAAACACCACGTAGTACAATCAGCCATGGTCGATTTAGGCTTTTTTTTCCGCGTCAAATTACTTCTCGATCGCTTGATCGATCGCGGTACGTGTGATTTTGCCCTCAACGACTCAAGAAATTGTGTCGCACCCTTGTCGTTAACAATTTCCCGGTAGAACCACTAGAGCCGCTCCCGTTAGTCAGTATTACGATATCTGCAGGGTAGTATGGGGAAGTATTGTTTGTGGTGAGAAGATCTCGTTGATGGTATGCGTTCAGTTTCGTGATTGGTATGATGGGTATCCTTGTTATTATAATGGCAGGAAATGCGTAGACTTTGCACAAAACCTTAATTGTACTTTTAAGCTGCAGCAACGGGTGGGCGAAGAAAGGTACAAATGTTTATATACATATATATATACACATAAACCTACAACAACTCTACCGTGTAGCTTATCTTCTACTTCCGCAAACCTTCAAAGTTTGTGTGGTTGTGTTTAGTTTAGATCAACCCCTTGTGATGAGCAGCGCAAAACGAAACTGCAAAGGGATTTGATTTTGTAGTCGACTATTGGCCCACGTGGTCGATTCGTTGTTGCCCCCAGCCTTCCGTTCTGCTAACTCACACACATTCACAAATACACATTGCTCCTCGCGTTCGCGTAATCTGTAAGAATGTGTAATTTATTGTCACACAAATATTTGAAAATAGTTTTATCCTCACGTGTAAATTACAATAGATAAGAAAGCGTCGAACGAACGTCGGCGTCGGCATAAAAAAAACCGTGGACAGCACAGCACGCACAACCATAAAACAGATACAGATTAAATAAGCCTAATCTCATACAGATCGATACAGTAGAGTTGACGAAAAAAAAAACAAAAGAACACGCACCGATCAGTGCATTTTAAAGCAAAATTTGAAATCCAGTTTCTCTGTCGTTCTTATACTTTGACAACAAGCATAAAAATGTTACCAAAACAAATCGAACGGACATGTAACGTGTTAGCAATACTAATTGGTACTCCTCTAGAGTTTTGCGATTCTATTGTTCCTGCTGCTGCTGCTGCTGCTGTTTGCTAGACTTTGCGGCGGATTGCATAAAATTCGCATCAACAAATCCAATCCAAACGTATTGTTATGCGGAGCTGCGCAACAATAACATTGTTTCCAAGCAGCTCTATTTGAATTTGGCAGAGCTAAGGGCGCTAGAATTAGCAACAGTAAACCATAACATCCACTCTTAATAGATAAACACATTAGCATTTGAGAATTTTTGGAAAACGTTTGTGCTGCAGCAACGTAAAGGACGGACGGCTTTGCATTACAATATTTGAATATAAGAAAAAAAAAGGACACAACAATCTGCATATAAATAAAGCGACAAAACACAAGCATAAGGTTAGTTGTGTGTGTGTGCGCGCGATTGCGATCGTGTTAATTTAAATGTTTGGCAAACAAGTGTAAAGTTCCCGGCAACAGTGGAGTGGAGTGAAGGACGTATTTATTTGTAACAAAGCTAAAAACAAGACGAAGTCGTCTTGCAGGATCGACCTATGCAGAGGATGGTGTATGTAATCGAGCGAGAGAGAGAGAGAGAGGGAGGGGGGGGGGTGCGAGAAGAAATCCACGAAGGAAATGGAGGACATATAATTAAAAATACAACAACAAAAAACTGTACCATCAACATGCATTGATTTGAAGACCTGAATAAAGATTTAATAATTTTGAAATTTTCTGCTCCGCGGTTTCGTTTGATTTGATTGAGAAATAGTTCGAGACGCCCTGATAGAGACTCTTTGTAAAGAAAATGTGGATAAAACGGAAGAAACGGCGAGCTTTGAGCAGCACAAGAACGACTAACAGGACGGATAAGAGGCACGGACTTCTGTACTCACTCAATCGATCGATGTAGATCTTGCGTCTTGCACCCGAAGCTATGCACCAGTGTAGTCCACAGCAAGTGTCTTTGTAGAAATGCTGGCTATGGAAGGCCGGCATCCCTAATGACAGGAATTCCGTCGACTCAAACCTGATCAAAGGAAAAGGAACGAACAAAAGGAGTACTTGCATGGGTCTTCCATGGTCTTGCATGGAATGAACACGTTTAAAACCTTTTTTTTATTAAGATTCAAGTATTGTAAAACAGAGTATAAATTATGTCAAGCGGAAATTCGAAATACGCGGAATCCTCAGGTCCTCATCATACACATAAGTTATCAGTTGCATGGATAATGATCCTGACCACAGCGCGGCGATTGCTGGAATATGCTCTGGCCATGTAGGGTATTAATAGCTTCACTCTCATTCTAAGCGTATGTGCAGGCGCATACCGGTTACATTGTGTTGAAAAAGATGCAAGGAGAGATGGTTGACATTAAACCAAGGATAGTTTGAAAAGCTTCGCAGTAACATGATCGTTGCAATCACATACGACGCTTATTTTCTACGCTTTATGCCTAACAGCTCTGCTCATGGCGTCAAATATCAGAACTCCTTATGGAGTTAGTTCCACATGATTTACAACCCAACTCCTATTTAATCAAGTGCTTGCCATGCAGAATCATAAAGGAAAATTCCCAACTCCTGGAGACATGTCGGATGGTGGAGCATGGTGGACACATTACCTTACTACTGAAAGCCACAGCAATTTTTAAGGACATCACTCGGACTACGACTTGTTTGGGCTCTACAGCGCTGGATCCTTCAAGCAACTGGATGACGCCTTACCACACCGGAACATGCATGTCGTAGCTTTTCAAGATATTCGTTGGCTACGGACAGATGTGAACAACAGGCGTGGTAGTAACCGCAACGACATTTACTTGAGCTGCCACGACCGCTTCGATATGCTCGGGAAGGGTTTCGCCGAAAGTCCCCACATGAATTCCGAGATTATCGGCTTTAAGGCCTTCAGAATAGACTTTTCATCTGCCTCATCAACGTTCACGCCCCTACTGAAGACAAGGATCAAGAGGAAAAAGACCTGATTCACGGCAGTATCGTCGGTCCAGACCAGACACTCACGTGCAATCCTCTTCACTCTCTTGGTCCTCTAATAGAAGAGACTTTCTTGGGGAACCGACACTTCCACACGAACACAGTCGCAATCACACAGTCAGCGCCCAGTTGCAACACCTGGGAAGTGATTGTGCAAATTGAAAGTGGGAGGGTCCTAACACGTCGAAACTGTTTAGACTCAGAAGCCGAATGGAGGTACTATACGAGGCCCCCTGCATGATGTCAGGGCCAAATGATTGAGGCTCCTAGGACCTGACAACTTGCTTACAAGAAGAAAAGGAGGAAGCCCCTTGGGGACAGTTGAAAGTTTGCTTTATACCATAGCATGCGACTCTGCACATAATACACCTTATGCATGAAAATGTTTGCACCATCGTACAAATAAGGTTCCCGTTTGAACTGCACAATACACAATAGCTTGGTTTTCTTTTTACGAACTTACCATGTAACTCATACGGTAGAAGGCTGTGCATAAATGGAAATGATTTAGTTTGACAGTTTTACCATGACATGGTTTTTCCCATGCACAAAAAGACAATTCAATCACCGTGGGAGTGTCCCGGTGGACCGTCAAAAGGTTTGTAGACTGAGTAAAGAAAAGACAACTATCCGCGAAGGTTCGGGATGATTCGGTTGAATCCAGTGCGTTCAATCAGGCAAATGGTGAAGAAATGCGGAATCTTTACGGCACGGAAGATCGTACAGGACGATTGTGGGGCGAAGTTGAGGGTGCGGAAAAATACTCACAAGATTACCAACCGCATCCTTCGAACCTACACGAGTCGAACGATGCAAGAAAATCTTGAATTTCCTTAAGCGAAAAAAATCCGGTATTCCTGTACAACGGCTAGAGCATATTTACCGTCGGTTCCGTAACAAATGCTAGAACCTACAGACATTTTAGTTCTCTTCTGCAAAAAAAAAGAAGTGCTTCCCGGTGTTCTCCCGTTCTCCCCCCCCCCCCCCCCCACCCCTCACACGGCACGGCCGGGGTTCAAATCCCATCCCAGCCGCCTCCCCGTACGTAAGGCTGACTACTTTACTACGGGTAAAATCAAGTCACAGAAAGCCAGAAATTGGCAGGCCGCGACCTCTCGAGGTTGTAGTGCCAAGGAAGAAGAAGAGTTCTCCCGTAGATCAAACGACAGTACGGCCCGAAGCCAAACATTGTGTTTCAGCAAGATGGGGCTCCGTGCCACACCAGCAACCGCACTCAGAAGTGGTTGCAGGAACATTATCCGTTCTAGGAGAAGGAGGCCGCCCTGATCCCGTTGGATTATTCAATATAATCAGTTGGACCATTAGATTATTCAATATGACTCCATCAAGAAGGCTGTTCTAATCGCCACCCGCAAGCCACAGCAAGCCTTAAACAAACATTAACGCATACCTGAAGATAAATGGATGGAGACTACATCATTAGAGGCCGTATTTGCAGCACCGAAGATTGGATATCGCTAGAAGATGTGACTAGAGACGTAAATAGAAGCATAGATATCGATATAGTATAGATTATCGGTAGTTAAAGTGCCACAGTGGAGTGGTAGTGAAGGAGGAGAATTTACCGGAGAAGGACAGGGATTTCCCGATATTCAAACTCGCTTGTTCTTTACGGCAGTAAAAATAGTTCCCTCTTAAGCTGATGTGAAGAAACATTGTTTATATTGCTAATTCTTATCTACAAAGTTTAAAGCACTGGGATTCCCATTACAGTTCGATGCCACTACTGTTGGCATACGCCATCTCCGAAGCCATCCGGGGCTGCGACGGTTTCCAATCGACTGAGGGTTGCAGCAACTTTCGGAAAGACTGGAAGAAAAATGTGAGGGGCAAGAGAATGAAACGTTCCTCCTGTACCATGTAATGTGTGCTGAATCGGAATTACCTGCCAAGTGCATGGTCCGGTACACATTCGCCTAACAGCCACTACAATCGCAATACCGAAGGGTGTCAGCGCTATTATCCACCCGATCACGTCGGCCCAGTTCGGATAGATGTACCGACCGTACGACACAGGTTTGTATTGCAGCCAGTTGAAGCAAAGTATAAACTGAAACCAAACACAGGGCATTGCAGCATTACACGAGATGTACCATGAGCCACCGAGTGAGCATTTACCAACAACATGGCGGGCGTGATGTACTTCCAAACCGTGACCCAAAACCGATGGAACCATTTCGACCGTTTGCCCATCATTTCCTCTATATTGCCGATAAAGCGTTCCGCACCGTACACCCATCCGACCAGAACGCACTCGGCGATGGCTATCAGCAGTACGGACCAGTTCGCAGCGTACTTGTCGAACAGCTGGAACCAGTACATCCCGCCCTGAGTGCGATAGGAAAGCAAGCGTAAGTAACGTCCTCAATAACTTCCCGATAGTCCCAAGCCGCTCGTCCCCATTACGTTTGTCACAAAGATTAATCCACCGAGGTACCCGACGATGCTGACACCGGCCACCACGGCAACCTTTCTTCGACGCAGCGCTGGAAACGTGTCCAGCACCGCCGTCACAACCGTTTCCATCAGCGTAAACTGGGAGTCCAGGCCGAGTGTAAGCAGCATGAAGAAGAACAGTACCGACCACAATCGAGGCATCTGCAGCTTTCCGACGAGCTCGGGAAACACGACAAACGCCAGACCAGCGCCCTGATCAATTACACTGTCCACTCCGGTGTCGAGTTCGTGCGCCAGAAAGCCTATGATCGCGAATATGACAAAGCCGGCAAAGAACGACGTCAGAATGTTCGAGATGGCCACCACGATCGCATCCCGGTAGCAATTGTTGTCGAATCGATTGTACGAAGCCAACGTTAGCAGTCCGCCCCAGGCTGGGCTGAGGGCGAAGAAGATCTGTACGGCAGCATCTCCCCACAGCTGAGCGGTTCGCAGCTTGTCCCAGTCTGGCCGCACGTAGTACAGTATGCCATCGTACGCTCCGGGCAGCGTAAGGCCACGAACGAAGAGGGCCGCCAGGACCAGGTACGGGAAGAGGGCGGTAAAGTATACTACCTTGCCGGAGCTCTTGACACCGCGGGACAGACAGAGGAATACAATCACCCATGCGGCCAGCAGGCAGATGGCTAGCCGTTGGTTTATCATGCCGGTTTCCTCGATGCCGGACGAAATTTGGAGGAAGTAATTTCTGGAAAGTCGCAAAGACAGGACAGGATCAGGGTGTGGAGGTTATGTCCAGTCCACTAGCAATGGTACTTACTTGAAAAATTCTTCTGCCGGTGGTTTCCGCGGCATACGGATAGTTGCATTGAGCGAACGAAATTGTTCCCTGGAGAGACAGGAGCTCATGTAGTACGACCCGTTGGTGGCAAGACAGTTGTCCTCCTCCTCGTACGAGAAACAGTTCGGCGTAGCCCACTCGTGCTGACAGCCTCGCCACGGGAGCGGATTCTCGAACGACACCACCATGTAGAACACGGTCCAGGCGATAATGACGTTGTAGTACAGCATAACCATACCGGACACCAGTATCATCCCGTACCCTATGCCCTCCGACAGAGGAGCCAACCGTTTGAAGAGGATGGCCGGTCCCAAACCGACGTACTGAGCCAGAGAAAGCTCCATGAACATTAGCGGCAGTCCGGCTATGACCAGCATCACGGTGAACGGTATCAGGAAAGCGCCTAGAACACAGGGCAGCAGACATGTAGTAGCAGAGCTAATCGGCCAAAACGCGCCGCTCACTTACCTCCTCCATTGCTGTAGCAAAGGTAGGGAAAGCGCCAAACATTTCCCAGCCCCACCGAGTACCCCAGCAGCGACAGAAGGAAATCGTAACGGCCCGTCCAGGACCCCCGTTTGGCCAGCACCTCATCGCTCATCGGTTGATCGCTGCAGAGATCGTAGTCGGATGTGTACGCAAGCTGTCTTCGACGTTCCACGCGCTTCAGCCAAACGTCGACGGTCAGTTTCTCGCCACAGTCCTTGGGAAACAGATAGGGCAGCGTTCAACAGTAAATGGCAGGTAACACTAATTATGGTAATTCGGGCTGGATCGCTCGCTCATATCAGCAACACTTTATACGGCCTAGCTACAGTACGGTGGTATGGTGATGGTGCCATAAACCAGCGCTGATCTCGTAAACCAGATACTCGGCTGATAAAGCCTTCTTACTTCAATTGCATCTTGGATCGTGGCACTATCCATTGCCGTTTCCGTCGGTACCGAATCACACCGATCAGATAGTCGCAGCCGCAGTCGTCAGTTGTTCCCGCACAGCACCGTCGTAACTGGGGAAATGGGCTTTAGAGTGTCTGGCTTCGGTAGCGTGTGCCCTGTCATCGATCGGATCTGATGATAGTGCAGCAGATCGCAATGCGATGCGAAATATTGCAAATTAACTTACTGTGAAGGCCGAACAGTGCCATGCAGCGGCTCGGCATCGCGGGCCGTTTTCTTTTTACCAACGGAAATTAAGCGAGTATCCGGAAAGAACCATGGGTGGAAACAATATTTTAATACACGGTTTACCGAGTCACTTTGTGATATAAATGGCATATTTCGTCGGTCTTTACATGTATTTCCAGTTCGGTTGAGTATTCCCATTCCATCCGGATGTACATCGATGGGTTCCATATGATTTTGCTGTGATCATCTTGCACAGTCTTGTTGGAGCCACGTCCACATTTATGCAGTCCAGTTCAGGCCTAGAAGAATCATCGATCTGTAGCTTGCTGAAGATGATGGTCTAGTTAATGTGGAAGAAGTGTGGAGCCTGAATCCAGCTTCTTCAACGCCTAAACAGCGTTCCCACGGGGTTGTCTATGAAGTTTAGCCTTGAGATGCTGGGGTTCACACTGTGTCCATCAGAATTTACCTAGTTTATGTTTGTGAGAAACGGAGTCGTTGAACGCGACGCAGAATCTGTTGCTTCCAGAGAATAAATATAGGGCCATTCTTGCAACCTATAAATGAGACTTTAGTAATATGTTTGATACGTTTGCAAATGACGATCTTTAGCGGAATGAGAGTTACTACTGAGTGTTGTCATCGAACGAAGTTTGGGCTGCAGGCGTTAATGTTTGAAGAGAAAATATTTTACAAGCGAAAAAACGGTTCATTTAAAAAAGACATTAAAACGTTACACGGTCAGGGTATACATAGCAAAGGTATGCCAAGTGACGTTTCTCGGGAGAATAGGGCGAAAATGTGAATGTCAAATGTTCTTGCGAATATGAACAAACAATCAAAACGTGCATCATTCAAAGGTAAACCGCTATTCCAAACAAACGAAAGAAACAATTTGTTTGTGTTAACACAGTCCAGTGCAACAAAGTTTTACTCGTAAGGAACATTTCGAATTGATTTCTAATTGCTGTACAATAATAGCCCGACATTAATCTCAATTAACTGCCAGTAGAGAGGAGCTGGACAACGGTGAGCATGTACCGTCCGGCAGGTTACGATGATTCCGATGAGGACGATTTTGACGAATTCGGATACTTTTGCAGTTCGTACCGGAACGAAAAGGTAATTTTTTCATACACGTTTTATGCAAGCTCAGCTACAGGTGCCTTTCTTGCGGTATCGCCAGCAAAACAATGGGTTTATGCAAACAAACCTGACGCCAGTTGAAGACCACGATACACAACTGTACAACGCCATTCTGGACGGCGATCTGGAGCAAACAAAACGCGTGCTGAAGCAAAGCGAGTATTTACGTACCGGGGGAGAACTACACCATGGTTGGCCAGCACTGTTTTACGCTTGTTACGAAGCGAAACCAGCGATAGCACGGTATCTGCTGCAGGAGGAGCAGATCGACGTAAACCGGGAGTATGGATTGCAGACGGCTCTCATGATTGCGTGCAGCTCGTCACGGCCATCGGAGTGCGTGTATCAGGTCGTCCGGTTGCTGATCGATTACGGTGCCATCATTAACCGGTTAGACCAGTACGGATGTTCGCCGCTCATGTTTGCCTGCCGGGAGGGTCACCTGGAGGTAGTGAAAGAAATTGTGGCCGAATCTTCACTGCTTTCGGCCGACAATGAGGGAAATACGGTAAACCGAAATAAACCGGGATAGCACGAACGTATAATGTTTACCCTTTGGCTACGTTTGTCGTTATAGGCGTTGTTTTATGCGGTGAACAATAATCGCTTGGAGGTGGTAAAGGTTTTGCTCCGTGCTGGAGCGCAAACTCACGCCGTCAACAAACAGGGCTACACTCCGCGACAGTGCGCCACGAACAGCAACTATCTGGACATTGCGGAGCTTTTTCCACCGGAAGAGAAACCGTTCGAGATACCGCCAAAGTACTTGTGCTACAGCGACTACCGCAATTTCATCCATGGCCAACAGGATGACGACCCGCCCGGCTACTATCCCGACCTGGGTGTGATGTTGTTTGGTATGAACAGTGAAGCCAAGTTGCGTGCCTTCGTTGAGCCGGGATTAAATCTGTTCGAATTCCTCACGCTTACCGATGAACGGTTACGGCAGCTCGGTCTGAAGTTTCCAATCGAAAGAAAGCGCATACTGTTGGGGCTGTACGATTTTCATCTTCAGAAATGGTCGAAGAACAGTCTGTGGACGATGGAAAAACAGCGCGTCCTGGAGTAAGTACTGCACCGCTTGACAAAGTTTGAGTGTGGATTTAAACCGTAATGAAAATGTCTTGACTACTTTCAGCTGCTACGATGTTTTGGAGGTACTTGAGAACATGCTCAAGCATCTTACCGTCATGCATGCGTCGTTGCTGTACACGAAGCACTTGACGGAAAGTCACGACCCGACAGCATTTTTCAACGCTAAACAGTGTACCAAACTTAACCAGCAGCTGCTCTATTTTCGCGCGTCTATCGACGGCTTCCGGAGCCACATTGAAGCCATCCACAAGCTGTCCACACCAAAGCCGGTTTTGCACATAATGCCACCTGATAGGGGTGGCCGAATATATGAGAAAATGGCTAAAATTAGCGTTTGTCTGATAGCTGGAGGACTGGTGATCTATTGGAAGTTGGTGCGGTGAGGAGTAGGTAAGATTAAAACTTAAACGAGAATTAAATGTACTTTGTACATTTAATTTACGAAAGGATTAAATGTACTTTGAATGCAAAATCAAAATAATCAGCGATAACAAAAACAAACACTTGCATCCTCTAACAAAAATGTTTTACTTTATAAATCCAAAAATTTCACGCTTTCCCAATCCTTTGGAATTTCTTTGCTCGTCCTGCTGCAGTGCCGCCATCAGCGCTTGATTGAGCGTTGCCCCAACGCTGGTCGCCATGTCGAAGCACTTTCTAAGCGTCTCTAATCGGATCGATCCTTCACCGGCCGTGTGCACCGTCGTGATCGATTGCTTGCCATCCGAGCCGCACGATACGCCGATAGCTACACTTGCCACACTGCATTCTTCCTCCTCGGCCGAAGGGTCGACAACGCACTGATCACCGATCTTGCAAACTGTTACCAGTATGGGCGCTTTCGTCACGTCCAACCGCTCGCAATCGTACGGATCGTCGGTAAGTATGAGATCCATCGAGCCACCGTCGTGCATTGCGGTAGAAACACGCGGAATGCGCGTGTTGAACAGAGCGGCCTTCACTGCCAGCGATACTGCGTCGAACAAATTGCCGCCACACTCCAAAATGAGCACGTCCACGTACAGCTTCCAGCACTGATGCTTAGCCATAATGCACAGAGCGGACAGATCGAAACCATTGCGCGATTCGTACGCTTTCGCCAGGGTGGTGGATATTTCCGTGGCCAGCTGCTCACCGCCGCGGCCTTCAAATTCCGGTGTCGCATTGGCGGAGCAATCGATGAAAAAGTCTATCTTGCCTTCATTGGGACGGTCGGGGATGGGTGTGTCAATTTCCGCCTTGACACCGACCAGTATATCCGTGTTGGCCATTCGCAAACGAGCCGAACCGGCAGCGTGAACGACTATCTCCGACTCCAGTTCCATTGGTCTGTATTCGCGATTAGTCCGTCCATCGTTTCGGAGGTTTTTCTACGGGAAAATCAAACCACATAAAACAGTATTGCATTCGCACGCCAGCACACAAAACACGGATGAGATTATTACTTGTATTCCATGAAGGATGTATGTTTTCTCAGCTTCACTCAGCAAAATGTTCGCCATCGAGAATTAATCTGGCGTGTTTTACGATAACCAAACTCCCGTTTGCTTGTAAATAAACCAAGTTCATCTGCCGCGATTTGACTCCATGTGCCGGTTGTCATTATGCACACAAGGACCGTCACTGGACGAACAACGTGACAGTTTAAAGATGTTTTGGTGAATCGTTGGCAGGGTTTGCGAACCAATTTAGCTTGACCAAGGTGTATGTATTCAGGGCTAAAGTCTGAAAAGAGGGATAAAGTCTGGGCTTAAGTCTGAATAGATGCCCCCCCCCCCCCCCTCACGTACACTCATTTTTGCTACTGAGTTACCCGAAAGGGTATATTTTTCAGACTCTTTACTGTAAGTATTTTTTATTCATTTTTTATTTTTTATTATTATAAATGATTATAAAAACAATTTCTTACGATTTTCTTAGCTTAACTTTTACCTAAATTTGAGGTAACTCCGTTGCAAAAATGAGTGTCCGTGAGGGCTAAAGTCTGAATAGATGCCCCCCCCCACTCACGGCACTCACTTTTCGCTACTGAGTTCCCTTAAATTTAGGTAAAAGTTAAGCAAAAATGTGAGAAATCGTTGTAATAATTATTTATAATAATTAAAAATAATAAATAAATAATAAATAAATAAATACTTCCGATAAAAATTCTGAAAAATATACCCTTTTGGGTAACTCGGTAGCGAAAAGTGAGTGCCGTGTGTGGGGGGGCATCTATTCAGACTTTAGCTTCCGTGAGTGGGGGGGGGGCATCTATTCAGACTTTAGCCCGGTCGGGTAGGCTAGAGGAAACGTGTAAATGCTACTTAATATAGTTTCCATCCGAACTGAAACATTCCGCTCCGGTGTATTCACCACTACTTGCGCAAATCTGTCAAATGTTGCCGGTTGCATTCGTGTGCAATTCGTCGAACCAAGCAAGCCGGTTCATCGTCGGCCATAACTTAATCTCCCATTTTAACGAGTAAGATCCAAAATATTCCAACTCTTCGCAAAGTGCAATTGTCGTTACAATTCCACTCAATAATTGAAGATTTGCATTTTCATAGCGGTTAACATGTAAACGTTGTGGAATGTATCATAAGTAAGTGATAAATCGCGAACGTTTGCGGTAAAAAAAGTGGAATCGTGCGACGTATGACTTCTAGCGGTACGGTGTCCGGGTTTTTCGATGAACGATCAGTGAATGTATGTGGTTTCGTACTCGGTCGGTGGCAAAAGATGACAAGAACTGCAGAAAAGGTTCGAATTTTGCGACTGGATCGAAAGGAAAGGTACGTATGCTTAGCTTTTACCAGAGCATGGATTAAATGGTCTGAATCGTCTTTAAACATAAATGGCATTCATTTTCAGCTAGTGCAATGGCTTTGTTTGCGAAACGTAGTTTGGAATACAAGGAACTGTCCTTGTTTGCGGGAAACAATTCCATCGCAATGGAGATGCTAGAGACAATTATTGACCGAAAACAATCGAGTTGTGAACTGAAGAATTATTGAATTTCAACCCGTTATAAAGGTAAGAGAAGAGGAAGATTAATTGATCGAAACTTTGTTTTTCTGATGGATTTTTTTTTTACCATGTTAGGTTTTTCTAAAAAGTGTGTCGATGTCATTCATCAGCGTATCTTGAGAATTTTTGTGTATTTGGCGATAACTTTCAAGTGGTAAGTGAGATATTTCATTATTATTTACTAATTACAGTAAATGTTCGATAACTGGGCTTTGGTACAATTTACCAAGCGGAACAGTGCTTTTTAACACGTACCAGGACGATGTCATTTTGATTAGGGATACTGTTTCGTGGCCGATAGCGTCTTTGTTATTTCTCACTGTAAACTAACTTGTTTTAATAACTTCACGGTGCTTTATTCTTCTATGGGCTTAGTACTTTATTCTGGTATATTAATGTATTTGTCCCAATCGTTGAAATCATTCATCATGAGATTGCAACTCTGCAAAGGCGTTGTCAAGATCCAGAATATCTGATTCTTATTCTTGATTTCCAAATTGAATGAATTGGAGTTTGACTTCTTTGTAATATTGTTAGTTTATTATCTATTTATTTATTTATTTATTTATTTATTTATTTATTTATTTTTTTCTTTTTTTATTTATTTATTATTACGGTCACATGCCGTAAATTCATCCAACAAACAATTAAAGAAAATTAGCAAGGCATTTCCACCTTGTTATTTGCCTTATCCCGGTCATGCTCGGTTGAAATAATATTAATGATATTATTATTTATTTTCCGTTCAATGCACATACGCTTAGTTTCGCCTGCATAATTACATTTAAAATCGTCGAAATGATCATTCATCATAACATGTTATGATCATTCTGTTGGAGTGATATCTCTTGGATACGCAGAGTAAGAACGAACACACGCGGTTTAGCTGAAGGCTGAATTCACTCTGACTTTATTCTCTTTCTCTTCAAAATGTCAAACTGACTGTAAACGGCAGTGCTGCCAGAAATACATAATGTTTAATGTATTGGAATGTCAACACTCCTCCTCAATACATTATATTATACCGTTCTAGTTCGTTAATTTCATCGCTTCTACGAATCTTTTCTGTTTTACGTGCCCTAACGGTTTAGTAAGAATGTCCGCGATCATGTTATCTGACGCACAGTAACGTAAGACTACTTCACCTTTATCACACATGTCTTTAGTAAAACACAAACGAGTGTCTATGTGTTTCGATCGTCGTGACAGTCGCTCTACCGCCACGAAGTTAATGCATCCTACGTTGTCTTCGTATATCACTGTAGCACCATCCTGCTTTTCGTTTACCTCTTCTAGCAGACGTCTTAACCAGATTAACTCTCGGCACGCTTCCGATAACGCCACGTACTCAGCTTCCATACTCGACAAGGAAACGCCCGACTGCTTCCTACTTGCCCAGCAAACTGTAGCTTTGCCAAGATTCTTCCGTTATCCCGCAGTCTTGCATTGCAAATCCTTCACCAAGTCCTTCCTTCTTGATGCGTTGCAGCACATCCGGATGTCGGTGCCCCATGCGACGATGCCATGTATGCGCGCAGTTGACCAAATGACGTGTATCCACAGTCATTTTTACGCTTTCCGAAATTCTCATGGCATACAAATTTCCGCTCAACTCTGAAACTGCTGCTACTCGTCCGTTAGCCGCCATAATGTTGCACTGCGTCTCTTGAAACACGACCTTCAAGCCTCGTTGGGTAAGCTTGCGCACTGACAGCAAACCTCCATCCAAATCAGGAACATACAACACTTCTTTTACAGGAATGTTGTTCAGGTTACCGCTGTCATCATAGCATTCTAAAATGCCTTCTCCGATGCCCGCTGATGTTGTAGAAGCTCCGTTCGCCAACCACACCTTTACACGTACACTATCGTCAAACTTTCGGAAGAACCCACGATCGTTCGTCATGTGGCTTGAGGAACCGCTGTCAACACACCACACATTCTTGGAACCGATCCTAGCACTAAAACATACAGCACCGCATTGTTCTTCGTTTGCTTGCCGTGCTTCTGCAGGCTTTTGATTTTCTTCCTTCACTTTTTCGTTCTTGAACTTAAAACAGTCGCGTTTTATGTGACCCTTTTTCCGACAATAGTTACACGTGATGTTCTTCTTGTGCGGTTTTTGATTCCGGCTAAACATCGCCTTTTCACTAACTGCTTTCTCTCCATCTCGCTCTGTTAGCCTGCTGCTTTCGTCAACGATGCGCAATTTGACGGCTTCTATTGTTAGCTCACTCGGTGCATTGTCTAATGCCGTCACCAAACCATCGTATAGAACCGGCAAACTTCTGAGAAGCATACACACTTTCGTTTCTTGATCCATTTTCGTTCCAGCGGCGTCTAGTTTGTCAAACAAACTCTGAAACACTTCCAAATGATTTTGAACGTCACCGCCTGATGTTAGATTCGAGGAACACAACTTCTTTAGTAACGAAACACGCACTGATCTGGTAGCTTTCTCATGATGGTTGGCCAATGTCTGAAACACGTCACGCGCATGCACACAGTTCTTAATAATGGAGAGTTGGCTGTCCTCGATTAACAGGACTATCGTAGCTTTGGCCTTGTTATCTGCCTTTCTCCAGGCTACTTTTTCCCTTTCTTCTACAGATGGCAATTCATTCGACACCACTTCCCATAAATCATCTCGAATGAGAAGCATTTCCACTCGCACTTTCCATTGCGCCCAATTGGCGTTATTGAGTTTCGGAATGGCGAATCGATCGGTTCGCTTGACACACGCGGGGCGAATTATTGTCCTTAGCGATTAACACACGCGTGTACACTGTACACACGAATTAGTTCGCGAATTATTATTCGTTCTGCAATAGCACTGGGGCTGGGCCCATAACCTGTTGGAGTGATATCTCTTGGATACGCAGAGTAAGAACGAACACACGCGGTTTAGCTGAAGGCTGAATTCACTCTGACTTTATTCTCTTTCTCTTCAAAATGTCAAACTGACTGTAAACGGCAGTGCTGCCAGAAATACATAATGTTTAATGTATTGGAATTTCAACACATTCAACTGGGGGCGGGCTGGTGGTAGAGGCGACAACGGCACCGGTCTTCATACGACAGGACCGTTGTTCAAATCTGACTGACTTTCCTACAACGTGGTATCATTAAATCTCGTAAGCCAGAAATGGCAGGCATGACCTAAGATGTCGTTAAGCCAAAAAGAAGAACAAGAATATCATTCAACTATTCTATTGGCTCACCTTAGTGAAATGTTAATCTAGAACACAAGGGTATTAAATTCGTGTAGATTACTAAATTCGTTAGATCGTTTGTACATCGCTTTTACTGGCATAGGCTCTATTCATATGCGGTAATCCGAACATCTCTCTTACGTCAATTTCATTTCATCAGATAACTTATATGTCTAGTAGGATTAAACAACAGTATATTGTACAAATCTCTAGTAAACATACGCTGAACCGACTGCAGTCTATTGATATCAACTGCTGGATGGGGCGTCTTTAACAGAGTTAAATTCTATGGTTGTGCGAACAAGCGAGGCATAGATTGCTAAAAGGCACAATGGGTCGTTGAATTCTTTTGCGTTTCTTATTATGAATACCTGTTCGACTGTTGTTGTTTTCATGCTCTTGACGTGCATGATTGCAATGGAATGATCTCGGTGAGACAATGGGCACGGAACCTGGTCACATGATGGGTAATGTCATATGATGATATACACTACTTATACGGGTGTACGATAAGTTTTTCCTTATGATAGTTTATTTATTATTTATTAAATTCTATGCGAACTATTTTTCTCCTCCGAATGCTACTTTGCCCAATCTTTAGTTTTACTTTTTTGTTTGTATATGCCTGCTGGGGTCAGAACACGCCCTTAAAAGTAAATCGACTCGCTTTATATATGAAAATGTGGATTGATTGACATGGAAGATGCACTAATTTGTTCAATTTTAATATAGGAGAAGTAAGGTCCGTAGCTATTGGATTCGGTTAACTCAGACCGCTGATCTGTCAAGCTAAGCTGATCTCCACCAACTGCAGGTGTCTTGAGTTCCATCAAGGATCCAAAGATAATAAGTGTTGTCAATCTGCTGCAATCCTTGAATCGTCGTGCGATAGTTCCTTATCATATCTTCGCATCCCAGTACAAATAATAAGCCACAACTAATAATAAGGTATTATTTCAGTTAATTCAATTTAGATCACTTTTGGCGCTCTGTTTATAATGTGTACTCGAGTACCCTTACACGCCCTATCCGATAAAAAGAAAGAAAAAAACAAAGTAACGTTTTTTTTTTCTTATGTGTTATAATACTTAATTCTGTTTTTGTGTACAATTTCTATTTTGTTTCCTTTTTCTAACTCTGTTTTCGTTTTCAATTCCGCGTATGCTTTATGGGCCATCATATTTTTGTTCTAGTTTTCTTGCTGTTTCGTTTTGCAGTAGTATCCTATCTTATAGATTATGCATTTTGTATTTACATTGTAAATTCGATAATTATCAAATTTCTTTTTGTGTAGTCGTTTCTGAACTTCTCTGTGCGCTAAGTGAAGACCTGCACCAAGTGCAGGACATAATTGTCTAAATTGTAGCTCTTTGGCAACTTTGGCAATCTTCCATATACTAAATAGAAGGGCGAATATTCTGTAGCAGAATGTACCGTATTATTCTATGCAAATTTAATTAATTGTAGAATATAATCATGCGAGTCCATGATAATGGGTATTTGATACAGTAAATACGTAAAAAAATACCAGCATCTCGTGTGAGTTTTCGAGTGAACCAATGGTTTCGTGGTGGTATGCTGTTGAGTGTAATTTCTCTATCTGAAAAAGCTGGCATATTTCCGAGAGCAGTTATGGCGTAGCAGTTATGAATTTAGTTATGTCGCACTGAGTGATCGTAATGTGTTGATATGCTTCGGCATTTATTAACGGTCTAACTAAATCAATGAATATCTTTTCCATAGGTTCACGGGCCGTATCCGTTATTTTTAAAGGAAATCTTGGTTGATTTTGTTGCTTATGCAGTTGACAATGTTCACATTTTTTAATCATGTTTCTTACGTCCTTGTCAATACCTCTCAAAAATCTGTTTACTCCCGCATGGCCTGCGGTTGGTAAAATGTGGTGGTCGTTCAAAATTACCCTCTTGTTTTCCTCCTCTTTTTCTTTCAAAATTTGAATTGTTTTATTAACAATTAAAATTTCTGGGATTCCCTTGATTTTCAAGAACTTTATTATGTTAATGAAGTTGGCAGCGCTACCTTTAACATATTTCATTACTAAGAAAATCTTTTGTTTGTATTGATTCAAATGTTCCTTCATCTTTGTCAGAACTCCTCGTAGGTAAGTAGGGTTAATGATGGAAGGAATTATAATTTTTTCATTAGTGATTTGAAAATCTTATTATTATATTTTTGGGAATTTGATACATCATTATTTGATGATAAGTTCCTTCTGTATCAATAATGTTGTCCTTATTTTCTTTATCTTTCGCTTGACTTCTAGCAGTGACTACTATGTCGCTAGTTAGATTTCTAAGTCCGCTATCACATTCTCGTTTCCTCTTTTATGAATTAATGAACTGTGAAATCAAATTCTTCTAGTGTTAGTCGAAATTTAGTCAACCTACTCGAGGGGTCTCGCATAGAGAATAAGTAAACAATTGAATTAGAAATATATACATTGGAGGCAAGTGAACTATTTAATGCCACACAGGATTCTTCTTCGTTCGTTGATACATAACTAATGATTTCAGTTCGAGCTAGAATATGCAAAACATGGTTGCTTGATCCAGGATGAAAAGAAAGGTTCATTTTGTGGAAGTCTAGTTTGGCTCCAAATTGAGACAAAAAATCTGTTCCAATTAAACCCAAAATGTCATTTGGTATTGTGTCTGTTACATGAAATGTAATGGGGTAATTATTAAATTCATGAGATAAAACTGCATTTATAGATCCTAATAAAATGTTGTTAAAAAATATATTTTTTTGTTTTAAGAAGTTTAAAAAATAAAATGTTAATAAAATGTAGTGGTGGAAGGCAATGAGCATTTCAAATACATCAAGAAGCTCCACTATCTATCACTAGTTCTATAGGGTTATTGAATAAAGTAAATGTTGCTTTAGTGCTTTTATCTATATTTAAATCAACGAAAAAGATCAACTAATGAATTTTCTTCTTCTGGATGCTGAGAAAATGTTGGTTGGGGATCGGCAGTAACCAAATGTGCCATGTTTCTATTAATGTGACGTGAGGTTCTATTCGAATCCACGTGTTGTCCGCGGTGGGACATATTATGTCCCCTATGTCCGTTTTGATATCTATTTGAAAAATTTCGTTTTGGATAGCCGTTACTAGAGTTTCGAAAATTAGTCAATGGATTTCTGGCTTTGAGGAAGAACTGTGTATTTGGGTTAGCTAATCCTCCAATAAATGCACGAACTGCGGTCGTTTCACAAATGTTAGCAGCTGCTGCTTCCGATGTGAATGTACCGGTTGAAACGTGTGCTGCAGCTAATTTGGCAGCTAGCAGCTCGATTTCGTTTTGAAACTTCGAAATGTTTTGTTTATTCTGCCTTCTTGTGCACTTTTCGTTTTCAACGGCTGACGGCGAATGCTTTACAGCGAATTTATCTCGCAATAATTATATTGCTTTCTGGTGCAATGAATCCATGCGCTGGGCCGATTAGTGTAGTTTTCAAAAACTTTAGTATTTGCACATCTTCAACATCTGCTGAATATTCCTTCAGTAGTACCACACACCCTATGTAGCCTGCCATTTTGAAGCTGAGTCCTTAAAAGGTTTTACCAGTTTGATGGCTAAACTTAAATCGAGTTTGTTGGCCATTTTGCTTACGGGTTTCTTTGTTTTTGTCTTTTGAGTCGTTGATTTCACCGAAACAATTTGTGCTCGTTGTTTCATGAGATTGTTTACACAATGATGAAAAGAAATATATATGAATATGCTGAGAATAAAATTCCGTAGAACGATAAAACAAAGGATAATATGGAGATGTTTCAAATTGTTTGTTTGAAATGACCGTATATGAAATTCGATCTATGAACAAAGTGGATATGGCACGTGGCAATGGTTACATTATGGTTCCATGAACAAAATGAAAGACATCAAAATGGAGAACTGCAGAATTGAAGAAGGATTGATATCCTTCATATCAATTCATAAATATATCAAAAGATATCAAAATGGAGAACTTTATCTGACATTCCCAACTATTTGAGACAAGATTCACTCAATTGTGAAAAAAATTTACGGCGAGCAATGTAGTTTGCTTAATTAAAAAAAAAAAATCATACCTTTTTAATTTGGACAAAATTTGGGATTCCCTACACGTAATCACCGAATTTTATACCTTTGCACTAGCGGCAACACCCTTTTTTACTCTATGTTTTACTCTTACGAACGATTTTAACACTTTGCCCTACATTGTTCGCGGAATCACAAAACAAACAAAATTCACGTGGTTATTGAGTTGGAAACCTCTGGCCTGAATTACATGCGGTATCACTGTTTTTTTCCGAGAGCATCATGCGGTATCCTCTCACTTGGTGCATCTGCACGGCATTTCCTCTCTTTTACTCATATGTAGTAGGTCAGCGATTAATTGACGCAACATGTGATCGTTAATTTGTTAGTATGAGTGTCTAGTTATGGTTTTTTTGTTGCTGCTGCTGGGATGCTGATATCCGTTGTAGATGAAATGGATGCTGCTGCAGCAGGCGAGCTCGTGCCCGTTGAGGATGTGTGAGCCGATGTTCATCTACAACAGGTGACGGTGCGCGGGGAACGCAATTTGCAGCCTCGTGGTCCCTGCTGGACAAGCGTTACTGAGCCTTACTCCTCTTTCCCTTGCGTTGTCGTGTCGCTTTGTGATTTCTACGTCGTTGTTGTGCGGTTGCGTATCGTGGCACACAATTGAGCTTATAAGTAGCGGAAGCTCCGTCTTCTTCGGGATCGATTTTACTTTGTAGTCACTTGACGCTGGTGCGAACAGATTTAAACCGTTATTGTCGCGAACACACTCCTGGAAGGATCTCCATGTGAAGAGGAGCGTTGGATGTACTGTGATCGAAGTCCACGGAAGAAGAGAGCTATTCTTTTCCGCGACGGTTTATTTATAATAATTACACAATTGAATCACGGTTTAGCGCCGTCGTCTGCCAATTCGTTATCCCGCCCGTTCTGACGGACGCATCAACGCAATCACTCCATCTCAATTTGGGCCTACCACGCCTCCTCTGTCCGTGTGGGTGGCTTAAAAGGACTTTGCGTCGTCCGTTGTCAGCCGCATTCGAGAGGAAGATGCTCAGGATAAGACGGTTTCTTCAGATTTGGACAGAGTCCATGTCTCAGATGGGTATGTAAGTACTGGGATTATAAATGTTCTGTATAGTCTCAGCTTTGCTCATCGCGACAGGTATCTCGCTTTCATTTTGCTGCAGTGAACGATGTGGCTGAGATAGGGGAAGTACAGTGATTTGATGTCTCACTCGAGCAGTCTCACTTGGCAAATACGTGTGAAAAGCGCATTCAGAGTGCAATTTATGAATGTGGAAAAAAATGGTTTTATAAATTTAATTTATAAATGTGGAAGGAAAAATGGTGGACGATAATTCTTTTCGCGTTAAATTGTCGATCACTCGTTTACTTTTTTACTCCAAATTGAAGGGTTATTACGGACTTTGGACTTCGGAACAAAAATACCTTTCTTGCTTGTTGGAGACTTCGGGGCTTTATCTTGCTCAATGAGACACTCAAAGCTCTACAAGAAAATTGAACACCATTTTTCAATACTTCAACGTCACCGGTAAAGACAGCTTTATTTACACCATTTATGTCCTGGGTTAACATCGAGTTCAGTTTAGTTTAAGTTTGACATTTTTTGTAATTTATGTTAAGCCGCTAAAATGTGTGTGAAAATTAAGCGATTAATATTGCTAGTTAGCGAAAAGGTAATTGTGCGAAGATTTATTGCTTGCTCCTATGTCACTAAGAAATGTATTTTTCAATTAAATATGTTCAAGCGTTAAAGCAGGTGTGCTACATTATTTTTATAGCTATTATTTGCTTTTCAATGTAGCTTATCTAATCACCTCGCATCCAAACTTTCTTACTCTACTTAAAAATATGTAAAACACAACTTCAAGGCGTGGGAAAGAGATGAGTGATAAATAGAGGATCATAATCTGGAGTGGTGAGATGGAGGTGAAAATTACATTAGACGAGGAGTTAGACGAATGAAGTACGCCGTAAGACAGAATCGTTGCGGCAGGAAGTTGTACGAAAGCTAGGGACAAAAATGGTATCGACCATTATTATCTATAGGGAAAATTATGACGCTTAGGAACTTAGAACGGATTGGAGCATAGCAAAGAAGGAGCAAATATAAAATCGAACAAGATGGAAGCGAGATATAGGATTTAAAAGTGTGACCAACGCTCCTGAATAGATTGAAGTCCCAGGCAGCTTACACCTATACTCGCAACTAGGGCAGAGTGGAGGAGGATTTTATAAGGAATGTACTAACAGCAAACATCGTGAAAGATCTCTGCATCCGCTCGATATGATCCATATAAAAAATTCATATAAATTCGACACAAGGATAAATAATACAACGCAGCCACGAGAGCTGTACGTTCCATTATAGCTTGTGTTGCGAGTAAAAGAGTAAGATATGCAGAAGAAGAAAGAAGCTTCCGTGATTTTTAACATCTTCAAATTCAAATTCACAGCTCCGCTAACAGGTGCCCGAATAGGGACCTGAAGTCAAAAGTGAGGCGATAAGAAATACCAACACACCTCACACACCCCAAAAAGGACCACTCGAAGCATCAGCAGCTAAAAAACACAACGAACATGATCTACGTGATAGCGGTATTGGCGTGAGTCAAATTATTTTTTAATACTTACATTTACATTAAAAAGTGTATACATAGAATGTTGCGAACGCGAGCAAAATGAATATTCTCGATAAATCCCAAATAAATATACGCCCGCCTGTGATGGAATTTCCGACAGATAAACATAAATCTAGAACTAAACCGGACGACGTATAGTAAACATATTTCCGCATATGCACATGCTTATCATCGTTACTTGTTGTCTGGAATCGTCGTCGCTGACCTAGATGAACGTATACTATTTTTAGAAGGTTCCATGTACGAAACACAAACAATTCAGTTAGGGGCAGTGTTAAGGCTTATTTATATATTTAACAGCATAGGTTCCTCTTCTCACTTCCATTCCTCTTTTATACTCTGAATCCAACCAACCGCCTGGAAATTTTCATATAGTCCTTCTCGCTTTCCTCGGTTCCACTTACTCCTTCATAACATCCGATCTGCAAATATCCTTACCCTGACCACATGCATATAGGAAGACCGGATGCAAGGAAGAACAAAAGATTATCCGGGCCCATCGTAAACAATTCGCGAGAATTGGGCTGTGTACGCATCGGTCAGGGTGCGTAACTAGTCATGCTGACTCTCCTTTGCATTGCGGTCTCCTTTGCACTCCTTTAACAATTTCGCTATTCCAAAAATGGTATAACAAGGGGTTGCAACCCTAATTAACCAGAGTTGTCTTCAAACCTTCTCACAAAAGAGTTTGAAGACAACCTTTTTACACAAGAGTTGTCTTCAAACATTTTTACACCAGAGTTGTTCTAACCATCGGAAAACTCAGTTGCTAAACTAAGCTATCAGTTACGCGTCACATCAGCAAATTAAGTGTTATAGTGAAAACTAATTCATATTGCTTCAATCATGTTGTCGAAACAGACAGCGCGCCCTTTAAATAAGCTAAATAAGCTTGTAAAGGCGTAAGCAAACCAAGTAAGGCCTGAGCGCATATGGTTTAGTTAGGACCAAGTGTGAGTTAACAAACGTTCAAAACAAGTACGATCACGTTCAAGCGATCCTTCACTTCCGCCGTCCTAAACAAATAATTATTCATATTCCGAGATAAAACCGTTATCGCCGTCGACCCTCGGACCGTCAACGATCCTTCGCCTACCTGTTCTTGTTGTTTTTCGTTCCTTCCACATCCTTCCTTCCCGACCCAAAATATTTTTTAAAATCTTAGAAAATAAACCACTCTACGTCTAACCGCCAACTGAAACGGTCTAAGTTCTCTGCTCCGCAAAATCACGTCCGAACGTCGTAACCCGAAAGAAAATCTTTCGAAAAAGTTAACTGGCGCCCGAATAGGGACCTCCAAGTCTAAAAGTGAGGTGATATAAAGTTATAAGAAACCTGCACGACGACAACGAGGAAGACGTCATCGTGACCAGCAATTCGTGGACAAGTCTCCCGAACAGACGCCGAAGGGTCCTCAGTAGGCAGTGCCAAACCGGATCAACCCCGAGCATCGAGCATCGGTCATCGGACGCAGCATGAGATTCAGCATTGGCGCAGTGAGTGAGGAAATTAAAGTGAAAGTTAAATTTGATAGAAATCAGTTAAGAGTTATAATCAGTGTTTAGATCAGTGAAAAAAGTGAAAAGGGAACAAAAATTAATATTATTGTCATATGGTGAACGATAGAAAAGATAGAAGGTTTAATTGTTTCGAAAAAAATAGAATGACTACTTCTGCACCTTCTAGTACTATGAGCTATGACGAGTTTGTTAGCATTGGGAAAATTCCCGACTATGTACGAGATCTCCCAACCTTTGAAGGGAAGGCAAATGAATTAATGGCGTGGGTCATGGAAGTAAAAAAGGTTCTACATATGTACGCTAGAGTCCCACGAGATTCCACCTTTTTTCATATAATCGAAGGAACAATAAGAAGAAAAATTAAAGGCGAAGCAGCCGAAGTTATTAATACCAATGGAATAGCTGGTGATTGGTCATCCATTAAAAGCACTCTTTTGCTCTACTATAAAGACAAAAGAGAACTGAAAACACTTGATCACGAACTTACTGGGATCAGTAAAAAAGCAACAGAGCCATTAAGCAGCTACTTCAGTCGTGTTAACGATTTGCAAAGTGCAATTATAACCCATATATACACCGACCCGAAGTACTCTATGAATGCTGAAGCACACGCTTCTTACTTTAGAGAGAAAGCGTTAGATTGCTTCATTAGAGGTCTAGAAAGTCCTCTTTGCTTTTTATTAAAAAATAATAGTCCACCCAACTTAAATGCTGCTTTCAATTATTGCCTAGAATACTGCAATATGAACATGAGATCGGCACCATTTAAGGGTGAGACTTGTTCAAATCAAATACCTAGACCAAGAGATCTACACGTACCATCTCCCCAACGGCACAGTTACCATAACAATAATGTGCATCAAACACCACCACTACCCCCAAGATATCGAAACTTCCAAGGAAACCATTATCAACAGAGGAATCATTTTCCTACAACTACCTATAATCAACCTGGTCCAAGTCAACCTCGATACAATCTTCCAGAACAGAATCTTAAACCGCAACAGAAAATTAACTATCCTCAACCGATGGAAGTCGATCCATCCCTACGTTCGAATGCTATTAATTATGCCAATCGACCGGTATATGACCAAAAAGAAGCTCAATCTTCTCCTTGGCAGCAAAAGCAAACCTATTCAGTGGATGCTCCGCTTGAATATGTCCAAACGGCACCACCATTAAATGAAACAAATCTAACAAGTGTAACCCCTGCTGTCAGAAACGAACCAGAAACTAATTTTTTAGATTGGTCCGCACTGTGGTGAAACCATTTCTCTCCTACATCACATTGCGGACAACACAAGGAGAATTTCCCTTTTAAATAGACTGTGGATCAAATATCAATTTAATTTCACCCAAATTAGCTTTAGCCTACAAAAAATCTAAACCGTATGATTATTCTAGTGGTACCATTAAAAGTGCTAATGGAAATTTTAAAGTAACCTCAGCAATTGACATAGCATTTTTTGAACCAAAATCAAGCCTGAAGTTTCAATTTGTTATGTATGATTTTCATCCATTCTTTCTTGGCATCATAGGCACCAGTATGCTTAAAACACTCGATGCTAACCTTTGTTTCAAAACAGATGTTCTTACAATAATAACGGATGAAGGTTATCCTTTCAAAATACCGTTGCTTACCTATGAAAATAAAAAGGAACCAATCATTTAAATGAAACTAACAGGAAAATGCTGACAGATCTGCTGTGTAGGAATAAGCACGTTTTTCATGAACCAGATTTAGCATTAACCTGCACTACAAATGTCGAATGTACAATAAACACCACCGACAGTATTCCCGTCCATCAAAAAGTGTATCCTTATCCTGCGGCATACACAAGCGAGGTAAACAAACAAATAAAAACTCTTTTAGAAACGGGTATAATTAGACCATCCCGATCAGCTTGGACATCCCCAGTCTGGATAGTACCAAAAAAGGAGGATGCGTCAGGTCAGAAAAAATTTAGAATGGTAATTGATTATAGAAAGATAAATGAAAAAACTATTAGCGATCGTTAACCTATGCCCGAAATAACATATGAAGAACAAACCAGAACCTAGAACAAATGAAAGGGCAAAAGTATTTTTCAACTCTGGATCTTGCCTCAGGATTCCATCAAATAAAAATGAATGAAGATGACATTGAAAAAACTGCATTTTCTATAAATAATGGTAAATACGGGTTCGTAAGAATGCCATTTGGTTTGAAAAACGCTCCATCTATATTTCAGCGTGCTATAGACGATGTTCTTAGAGAACATATTGGAAAAATATGTTATATATACATGGATGATGTAATCGTATTTGGTAAGTCGGTAGAAGAACATCTACTGAATTTAGAAAAAAATTTGAAAACTTTAGATTCTGCTAATCTTAAGGTTCAGTTAGACAAATCAGAATTCCTCCACAAAGAAATAGAATTTCTAGGCCACATCATATCATGTGATGGAATAAGACCTAATACCAAGAAAATAGAAGCCATCAAACTGTTTCCAATCCCCAAAACTGTTAAAGCGCTAAGATCTTTTTTGGGATTAATGGGCTACTATAGGAGATTTATTAGGGAATTTGCGAAAATTGCTAAACCACTTACTAATATGTTACGAGGTGAGAAAATGCAATCCAGTAAAAGAATATCGCTTGTACCAGCGCAGATCGTATGTTTTGAAAACATGAAAAATATTTTATCCTCTTCTGATGTTTTGATATATCCAGATTATAGTGAACCATTCATTTAAACAACAGATGCTTCTGATTACGCCATTGGAGCGGTTTTATCGCAAGGAGAATTAGGAAAAGATAGACTTATTCATTTTGGATCACGATCTTTAACCAGAGCCGAAGAATCGTACTCTGTTCCTGAAAAGGAAATGCTTGCCATTAAATGGGCACTGAAAACATTTAGAAATTATCTGTATGGAGCTAAATTTAAGATACTGACAGACCATCAACCGCTCACATTTACACTTTCTCAAAGAAATACTAATGCCAAGTTAAAACGATGGAAAGCATATCTAGAAGAACACGATTACGAGATTTTATACAAGCCAGGGAAAACTAATGTAGTCGCGGATGCCTTAAGTCGAATGGTATACTCCATGACAGCAACGCAACATTCAGCTAATGACAGCGACGATTTCTTCATTCCATCAACTGAAGCGCCTTTGAATATATTCAGGTATCAAGTTATCCTTGAAGAGGGAATTGGAGATATTCAGACAACTGAACCATTTCCGAACTTCAAACGAATCAAAAAGATGATTTCAAATACAAGCGAACAAACATTACCCGACATTCGCCGACAGAAGTGGTTATAAAATACACGGATAAGCAGTTGCGGGCAATGAGAGCCACCCTTGTTAGAATTATAGCAAGGTAAATGTAGAAAAAAATATAGAGAAAACAGAAACAAGAAACAATGAACTTTTTCTCAAAAAGTAATATTACAAGCACTCCGAAAAGTCCATATTAGATTGCAAAAATTAAGGAAATGTTGCAAATCTTATCCGATATCAAAGGAAAATTGCAAGATATCACCAAGCAATTTCGCACATGCCGGCTAGTCCATTTAACTTATCAAGCAGAAGAAAATTACGCGGGACTACAGCAGGAACTACTAAAGGCAGAAGACAGGCTCGACGATAGCACATTAACTAAATACATAAAAGAAGGCAGACAGCTCCATACGGAAAAATTAACTTTATTACAAATTCACAACAGCAGGCAGACCACAGAAACAACCATGACGTCTCTGGGAGAAATGTTGAAACTAGCGTTGGCAGTCGTACCTCGGTATGACGGCAACGAAAAAGAAGCAGACAATATCATTGCTGCGTTAACGGCCTTGAAAACCACCGTTAACGAGCAAAACGCGCAGACCGCGATATCAATAATTGTATCAAAATTGACAGGAAAAGCAAAGACGGTGGTAGGAAATGAACCTTCGTCAATCGAAGAAATCATGAAAACGATTAAGGAAAAATGTAAAAGAAAGACAACCCCAGAATCGCTTACTGCAACAATGAATGCAAGCAAATAGCAGGGAAGCGCAGAAGATCCAATGTTTAGCAACTAGAAAAAGCATATATTGCCGAGCAAACTGCTCCATCACAAGCACTGCAAAAAGCAAATAAAGCAGGAATAAATGCATTTGCAAACGGATTGAAAAAAGAGCAATATCAGACAATAGTAATGTCCGGTAGGTTCGACACTCTGCCAGACGCTATAGAAGCTTTAGTAGAAATTGAGACAAAACAAAATGAGAACGTGATACACTCTATTAATAAAGTAGAAAGAACAGTACAGTTCTCGCAAAACCAGGACAGGGAAAGGAATTGGTCAAGAGACGGACAAAGGAATTACAACAGAAATCAACCAAAGTATGGTAGAAGGAACAACAACAGATTCCGCAAAGATTGGAGAAGTAGATCAAAATCACCACGGAGAACAAATTTTTTAGGCCAGAGTGGTCCCTACAGAAACCACTACACAGACGCGGGGACCACGTATCCACACAGAAGATACAACGGACAACATGGTCGACTCGAAATAACAATTGGTGGCTCGAGAGAGGAGTTGTTTAAAATCCGTGCGCGTTTAACAACTCGTAGAACGAATTCCGAAAAACGTTCAGGCATCATCGTCAGATGTGTGCTCTGGCCAACTTTGAAAATAGGTGTAAAGATCCGGACCACGAACAACAAACCCTGGGAAGCTGTGGAAGAAGTAGCGTTACAAGCAAACGCCATAGAAGACGCGGACGACCATTGGCAAGAAAATCTGGGACGAACCAGTCCCAGAGCCTATCGTGGATAATTAGGATTGGCGTGTCGATTGGCCAGAAGACGACTACATCGAAGACCCAGCCCCGATACCGGCTGACTGGTTTGACGACTGCTGGGATTGGGACGAGGTAGTGCGGGACGAAGCGCAAGTAAATCCGCCGCCATCGTACAGAGAGATACACCTGGATATCGTGGAACGCCATGAGGTGATCTTAGGAGATTACAGCCTAAGCCAAGAAGAACAGCAGGTAAACTGCCAAAGGTTTTCGAGTGATAACGAACCTGTAGAAGACTTCGCGGACAAGCTAGCAACAACCATTAGAAAGCTCTTAGAAGACGGCAGGACCATACGGGACCCGCAAATCGAGAAATGTTTGGATTCGGTAAGTAGGTACTCGGGCGGAGTACTTACGCGGAAATGTTTGTGTACGGTGTTGATGGAATTAGAGCGCGAACTAATTAACGAATTAACGAAAGTCTGAACAAACAAGATTCGCCACATATAGAAACGCTATTCAAAAGGCAAACTCTCATGCAGTTGCCGAGATTTGGGGGGGATCCTGTAGAATGGCCAAATTTCAAACAAACATTTGATGATACTAATGAGGAGGGAAGATTCTCTAATTTACAGGTTGAATTACTAAAATAAGACAAAATAAAAATACTGGACAGTAAGAATAACGAATTCTCCAAAATTTTAGGGATTTACTGGAATACCAGTAAAGATAACATTCAAGTCAAATTGAAGCCAAGCCAAGCTTTCAAGCCAAATTGAAAGAGCTTCCACCAGAAGTCTTCAATAAATTACGACCTCCTACAAAAAGTTAAGTGTTATCGTTCATAATGAGTGTCTTTGATCCATGAAAGTATGGTAAAAAGTCAGAATACAAGGGAAAATGTGAATGCAAAAATTACACAAGGAAACCAGTGAGTGGGATCTTCCAATCTCGGATAAACTAACAAAATGTGGAACGACTGGCTAGTTCGCGTTGAATTGGTCAATCACGTTCGCATTCCGAGATGGATATTAAACACACCAAAATCTGAAATAGAATTACACGTTTTTGTGGATTTAATAACGAGAAATTCACTCGGATATCGTGGAACGATACGAGGTAATCTTTAGAGATTACAGTTTGAGTCACGAAGAGTCTCAGGTACCTCTCCCAAGGTTCTCAACCGACAACGAACCCGTGGAGGATTTTGCAGACGAGCTAGCTACGTCCATAAGAGAGCTCCTGGAAGACGGCGAAACCATACCGGAGAAATTTGATTACTTACGCGGAATGGGTTGTGCGCGGTGTTGATCGAAATAGAGCGCGAACTAATTATCCAATAAGGTGAAAAGGTGTAAAAAAATGCCAAAGGTTGAAGTTGAAGTTTGAACAATATTTGTGGATTAAGTGAAAAATCCTAATCCGGCAATTTAAAAGGTTTGTTTGAAACGTCTGTGCGAATGGTAAAATAGAAGGTAAATAGAAGGCGAATTGCAGTGTAAATTGGAAGATCCAACTTGTAAAACTGGGGGATCTTTTTTAAAAATGAATGGTAAAAGCAGAGCATGTACGCACTACAAATAAATAAAGGTCTACCCAGGGAAGGCCTAAGATTTGTTTACCAATTCTCTTCAATAGAAACAAATTGAAAAAGCAAAAAAAAACGAAAAGTAGAGGGTACAACAAACGATTATAAGACCAAATTGGAAATAAAACGTTTCACTTTGAAGCTAAAGCTCCAAGTGTTATTACGACCTATTCCGTCTGTAAGTTAACTTATAAGCAATCTGCTATCCTGTCTGCCGAATGGCCGAATCACAGAACAAATTGAATGCCGCCATTTACTTGTTTGTCGGCCCATCGACTATGCTGCTGCAGCTCCAGCTTGGTTATTAATCCGGTTGATTGTGCTTTTATCTGTGACGACTCCGATGCATTAGGTCAGTGTCGGGCTGTTCTCCGGTAACGCGAGCTTGTAGCCTAGACATGTCAAGCTTACATGACTCGAGCAGTTTCAGCGCTGCACCATTCCGTCGCAAAAAGCGCACCTGCAACAATCAAAAACATAGATAGAATTAGAATGCATTGGCAGAATTCTTTGAAATGAATTGGAGAATAAAACGAAGAAAGACGACTAAAAAAAGATCCGAACTTTCTTCACTGTAAGGAAAGTATAATCAGTAAGCAAAATGATTCTCCAAATAAGACCAGAACAATCAGATTCAAGACGGAGTTATAATGGATTAGATATAAGACGGAAATCAGAAGATGAGAGCCATGTGTATAAAACATGGGTGGGAAAACTTTAATCTGTCTGGCGATCTAAAATCTCCCTCAGCATAAAACTCCAATGTTTGTCCTCGGTGCAAAACAGCGATAAGACAAGAAAAAAGTAAAGTACAACACTTCTTCTTCTTCTTCTTTGGCACTACAACCTCGAGAGGTCTCGGCCAGCCATTTCTGGCTTTCTGTGACTTAATTTTACCCGTAGTAAAGTAGTCAGCCTTACGTACGGGGAGACGGATTTGGACCCCGGCCCTGACGTGTGGAGACCGGCGCCGCTGTCGCCTCGGCCACCGGACCGCCCCAAAGTACAATGCTATCAACCGTCAATATTGATCAAAAACGAACTAAACTTTCCCATGTAAGCAGCTTACCTTGCGCTTATTGTGTTTATCTTCTTCTTCAATCGACTTGAACGACTGAGGCTGCCTATTTGCTTGAGATCTTTAGGCTCTTTTGCAATTTGATTTGCAACTTCGTGGGCTGTGTCTAACGTAGTTTTCACTTATTTTCACTTCATGGTCGGTAAGAGCTATCCCATCCGGTTCCACTTCTGCGGCTTGTCTCGTGCGATCACTGCTTAGCCTCAGATTGCGGCTTTCTTCTCCTTGTCTGCGGCTTCATTGCATCATTGCTCAGTATTCATCACTATACTCGATAGCATATTTTCTATAACTTTACTGCACATACACACTCAACTCAGGTCAGTTTGATATCACAGTTTTCCAAAAGGCATCACACTTTAAACACTCTCCAAACGTTGCACTCTAGCCGTCGTCAAATCTCGATCTCACATTTTTCGATGCATTACAACTCCTCACATGCATTATCGTTTTGGCGCATCCCGTATTTTCCCGTTTCTTCTGATGTTTCTATTGGAGGCAACCGACGATCTGATAATCTACAAGCGTTTTGTCTAACTCACTAGCCGTTGTTGAAAGCACTTTGTTGAAGTTCATGGCGACGACGCCTTAAGATCTTGCTTGATGAAAGAGCGAATTAACTGTCCATCATGTGTGCGACCATTATTTATGCTGGTGAGGAGCTGGGCTTTTTACATAAGCTGGTTTCTTTCTTCGTACCTGTTTCAGGTTATGCTTTACTTAAAGGGTTTTTTTACTACCTTCTTCGATTGTGTTGGGTTTTTTGAGGCCAAATTGTTTTAGAGGTAATAACAATACTCACTTCGGTTACCTGCTTCTGAATCATACGTATTCGTCATAAGATACGTACCCTCTTTGTAATCCTACCTTTTAACCCAACTGAAGTAACAGGGGGTAACAAACCCAGAGATTTAACACGCCCACTGATTGTACAGCATAACTATGTATATGTAAACTATAACCTGGTACCTGGTGCAAGTGCATCTTGTCGATACATGTATCTGCAGCTCATATAGGAGCTTTTTTCATGGTAATTTAATTAGACTGGGATGGAAAAGCATACCAACCATAAAATGCAATGTTGTTGCTGAAACGGACGTTTATCTCCATAACGGCAAAAAGCAAATTGCCCTGAATCTGAACTGGGCAACTGAATCAATAATTGATATTCGCTAAAGTATTTCGGGAGATATTTCATCTCTTGCTGATCTTACGAAATACAACTCTCTTGATCGCTTATGTTTCGTCTGTTCATTTGCCATAGTAGATGAAGAAGTACTCTCGGTAGAGGTCTATGAAGAATCTGGATAATTTTGATTGAGTTCTTAAGCTTCATTTCCGCAATTTAACAGGTTTGTATTCAAAATCCGATTATCAAATTATGATTATTAGCAGAATAAAAACACACATCCTTGAAGCGCTTTAAGACGGAAGCAAGTTTCACTCATTGCTAACTTTCATGTAAACTTTCATTGCATTGAAATTTCATTGGTGCTCATGCACGACACACGGAAATTGCACTGGTATTTAAAATTGGAAAATGTTTCTTTTTATGGACGCTTAAAAAATTGCTTAAAGTTTATAAAGAAAAGGCCTTTTTTTTATTCATAAGGAACGGCCAGGCCGGCCGTATTGCTAAAAGGCCAAAATTACCTAGCATAAAAATTACTTTAATATCTTTTTTATTATTATGTATCTTTTTAGATTATAATATCTAATAATCGATTAAAACACTAAAATCCAAAAATAACACTCAACACATATTTTATCTTGTGCTCCGCTCTCATTAACGGCACAAATTCGAACATTTAAAAAAATCATCGACTGACAACCAAATTGACATTCAAGTTGTCAGAAAGTTTCACATCTGTGAAACATTAATCATCCCATCCTGACCGCCTCCCCGTACGTAAGGCTGACTACTTTACCACGGGTAAAATTAAGTCACAGAAAGCCAGAAATGGCAGGCCGAAAACTTCGGTTGTAGTGCCAAGGAAGAAGAAGAAACATTAACCAGCTAGCCTCGTTAAGGCTGGTATCCACCCAACCGCCACCGGGTTGGTCCACTTGAAAACGTTTGACATGTTCAAGGTTATGACAGCTCTTCATTCCGCAATAGTTAACTACATCTGGTGGTGGTTTGATGCTCCTGGTAGATCTTCGCAGTTTTGCTTCTGGTGGTATGTCTGCCGAACATGGAACCTCTGATGAAATACTCGTTGGTTGAGGTATGGATGGTTTTGATTGTTCTATTGACCTAGACCCAGAATCTGTGATTAGTTCTTGTGTTCTTCTATTTTCTATGGCGGGTTAAATTTCTGTTTTTAAATTAGTCGAACTTGTCTCTCTACATTGCAAAAAAAAATCTATCATCAGTGTTTTGCATACTATTACCCACAGCGCGCATCTGATCAATATGACATCTCCAAGTTCGTCCATCGTCTAACTCTATTTGATAATGTAGCTTACCTAATCTTGCTGTTATTTTCCAAAATTCCCATTTATTGTTCTTCATATACTCTCTTGCGGCTATTGCCCTATTTGAATATCTTTTGTTTTGATCATTTCGCTTGCGTTTTGATTTGAATTTGGAACCATTATATCAATCCGGCTTTGTATTTGTCGTCCAAATACTAACATGGATGGTGAAAAATCTGTGCATGGATGAATTATTTTTTTATAGGACAGTAGAATATTGCTCAATACTTCTGGAATTTCACTCTGCTTACAGTTCAAAGCTTTTAATTTTGCTTTAAATGTTTGGATGAAACGCTCAGCCTGTCCATTTGTTGCTGGATGGTAAGGTGCTCTAAATTTGTGAATCACACCGTTTAGTTTTAAAAATCTGGCAAATTCTGTTGACGCAAATTGTGTACCATTATCACTGACCAAAAACATAGGGACACCAGAAGTACTAAAAATATCCCTGCATGCATTTATCGTGGTTTCGGTAGTCATGTTGCTTACAGAACGGACCTCAGGCCATTTTGAAAATGCATCGACCAAAATAAAGAAATAACTGCCCATGAAAGGACCGGCATAATCCACATGCACTATCTGAAAAGGAGCATCTGCTTTTTCCCAACAATGTATCGGCACTTTTGGTGGATTAGCTCTCGTCTCTTGACATGGTTGACAGTTATTTACCATAATTTCTATTTCTTTATCAATGTTGGACCACCAACAATAACTTCTTGATAAGGACTTGATTCTGGATATTTCAAAATGCGATGAATGAAGCTCCTGTAATACCTTTTCCCTAAGCAAAGGTGGGATGTAAACTCAACTTCCCCGCATAATGCAATGGCTCTGTAGATCAAATTCAATTTGGTCAATACCAAAACAGTGTTTAGGGAGAATCGTTTTTCCCATTCTAAGGGCACGCAGTAGTTCTTGAACATTTTGGTCTATAGCTGTAGCTTTTGCTAATTCAGGCACTGTAAGAGGTAATGTTTGAATAATGTTTATCTCAACTAAATCAGAATCCTCTCTTATTCTATCGGGATCCATTGACGGTAAAGGTAATCTTAAAAATGCATCAGCGTTGCAGTGATTTGTGGATTTTCTATGATGAATGGTATAATCAAACCCTTGTAAAAAAGCTGCATAATGTTGCATGCGCATGGCAGACATCGTTGATAATCCTCTAGTTTCTGAAAATATTTGAGCTATGGGTTTGTTGTCAGTGATTAGTGGAAATTTCCGTCCATATGATATTGATTAAATTTACGCACCCCAAAAATGATTACATAAGCCTCTTTATCTATTTGAGAATATCGTTGTTGCGTTTCGTTTAAAGTTTGCGATGCGTATTGCAATGGCCTTTCAGTTCCGTCTGCAAATTTATGGCTAAGGACAGCACCTACTCCGTAGGGTGATGCATCTGTAGCTAATACAATAGGAAGGTTAGGATCATAGTGGACTAGAACTCTTTCTGTTTGCATCTCACTTTTGACCTGAGTAAATGCCATTTTACAATGCTCGTCCCATACATATAGAACATCATTTTTTGGCAGGTTATTTAAGGTGTGACATACTGTTGGAAGGTACTTCCTCTTACGAGTGGAAAAATACAACTGACTAACTTTATTCATCTATACAACCATCTACATAACTATTCAAGCAACGCCTACTAGATTCCTAACTCCAGAGGTTGCTATGATCCACAACACTCCTCCTCAAACTCGGCAGATTCTAGTCCAATTTGTTGGCGCATCTTCTCCATCTTAACGCGTGCCAATGGTTTTGTTAGTCCATCGGCAACCATGTCTTCACTGGAGCAATAGTGAATATCTACTACACCAGTGTTCACCAACTCCTTTACAAAATTGAACCAAGTATCGATGTGCTTCGTCCTATTACTTTCACCGGCAGATTTTAGCATCGATATGCAGCTCTTATTGTCTTCATGTATTTTTTATCGGGGTCGGAACATGTTCATCGATATCCTTTAGAATCTTCAATAACCACAACAACTAACGGCTGGCTTCGCAAAGTGCCACGTACTCCGCTTCAGTTGACGAAAGTGTGACGCATGGTTGCTTTCGTGCTGCCCAACTGATTGGTCCGAGAAGAACGACGAAACCGGTGTTCGATTTTCGGTCTGTCTTATCACCAGCCCAATCTGCATCTACGTACTCTTCCAGTTGCCCCGGTGAACCTATTCTTAAACTCCAATCCTCGGTGGACTGAAGATAATGTAGCGTTCGTTTTGCTTCAGTCCAGTCTGCTTCTGTTGCACTATTCACCTTGTGGCCTAGAATTGATGCACTGATTGCAATATCTGGTCTCGTGTTTACCGCAACGTGCAGAAGAGCGCCCACCAGGCTCTGAAACTCCTCGTTTCTTGGCATGAGTTCCTCCTCCTTCTGATGTATGTTCGGGTAACCGGGATCCATCGGTATAAAAGACCACTTTGCATTCACTTGTCCAAACCTTTCAGCTATCTTTTTTATATAACTTTGCTGGCCCAGGAAAAATTGTCCACGTGATCGCGTTACGCGAATTCCTTCCAGCCTGCTTTAGACCGTAAAGGCTTTTTCTGAGACACAACACTTCCTCCTTGATCCCATTATGAAATCCTACTGGCTGCTTCATGAAAATTGTTTCCCCCAGTTCTCCATGAAGGTACGCTGTCTTCACGTCTACGTGTTTCACCAGCATTCTACGACGGGCTGCAACACTCAATAGGGTCCGAAAAGTGGTTTGTTTGAGGACTGGCGCAAAAACTTCGTCGTAATCGACCCCATACTTTTGACTGAATCCTTGCGCTACCAGTCGGGCCTTGTAGCGAATGAGGTTCCCATTTTCATCCATCTTTTTTGTAAACACCCATTTGTTGCCAATAGCCTTCTTGTTAGGAGGTAAACTTACTACTTCCCACGTGCGATTTTCTTCATGCGCTTGCAGCTCTTCTTTCATAGCTGCCATCCACATGTCACGTTCAGGGCTAGCCATCGCCTCTTTGAATGTGGATGGTTCCCCGTGGAATTGGGTGGCTATACGCACGGTGTCTTGATATCGCTTTGGTGGAATACCCTTTGTAGAACGCTCCGATCGTCGAATTACAGGAACAGAACTTCCTTCTTGATGGACAGATGTTTCTGGCTCCTCCTGCATACCAGATGCTTCAAGCTCCAAGATATTTTCGCGACAGGTAGAGTTGTCTTCATTATCACTTTCCAATTCGTCGTTCGATGTTGCTGATTGGAAACTATCAAACTCTATCTCACTAGATTGATCGTTGTCATGGCAATCGTCATTTTCGAAGAATGTAGCTGCTGGTGTCTCGTCATTACCAGTTTCTAGTGCTGCAATAATGGGATCTTCATCAGCTTTGCTACCAATCATCGGATAAGAAAATGGATATGGAACGATACTTCCCTGCGAAGGTTTGGTTTCCCAAACCTCCCGATGCGTCAGAAAACGACAATCTCTGCTCGTGGTCATCTTGTACGTTTCAGGATCGATGAAACGATAGGCTTTATGCTGCAAAGAGTAACCTACAAATAGCATCTTTTTCGATTTTGCATCCAGTTTCGAGCGCTTCTCAGATGGTATCCATACATATGCCCACGACTCGAAAATCTTGAGGTGACTGAGGTCAGGCTTCTCTCCAGTCCAGAGCTCAAACGGTGTTTTCTTTATGGGCTTCGTCGGTAACCGATTCTGCAGATATGTGGCCGTGTTCACAGCTTCTGCCCAATACGTGTGTTGCAGCTGCGCATCCAGAATCATACAACGAGCCATCTCCACCAGCGAACGATTCTTTCGCTCCGCTACCCCGTTTTGTTGTGGTGTATACGCAGTGGTGAACTGTTGAATTATACCCTCTTGACGACAGAAACGTTTAAGGGCTTCATTCTTGTATTCGCCACCTTGATCTGAACGAATCACCTTGGGTACTCTTCCGATCTGATTCTTTACATATTGAACATAATCCTTGATCCGATCTGTAACCTCCGATTTCTTCTTCAGAAAATACACAACTGTGTAGCGTGAAAAATCGTCTATCATCGTAAGGAAGTAACGACATCCCCCTGGCGTTGACGTTTTCATTGGTCCAAACACGTCCGTGTGGATAATGTCCATGAGATGCTTGGATCTCATTTTTGATTTCCTTGGAAACGGCAGACGTGCCAACTTTCCTTCTAATACGATGCCAAGTGTGTAAACAGTTCGGTGTATGCTCACTTACTTTAAGAGCAACGTGTGCAGTCCGCAACTTATACATCCCGTCGGACATCATCGTATCTGCGATCACCTTTTCGTCCTTTTGGATGTGACACCCATCCTCATCAAAGATGAACTTGAGTCCCTTGGCTGTCAGTTTCCTTACTGATAAAAGGTTGGTTTCGAATTGTGGGACATAGAGCACCTCAGTGAGGAGAACAGTGCTGCGTTTTCCCTCTCGAGTCATCCACGTCATTCTACACGAACCGGTTCCTTCGGTGGTAATTTTCTTGCCATCTGCTAAGTATACGCTCTGCCTCAGTGAGCAGTCCAACGTAACAAAGGAGTCTGGATCGATGCACATGTGTGATGTGGCGCCGGAGTCAATGACCCACGCATCACGTCCACTGAACCTTTGTGCAGCCGCGAATGTGAAATTCGTCACTACTGTATCCTGACGAGCTGTTTTCGCTTTCGAATAACGACGTTTATCCGGCCGCTCGTTGGATTTGACCTCGTCGTTACGTTGTTCAATGAATGCTCGGCATTGCTTCTGCTTATGGCCTGGTTTCCGGCAAAAGTTACATAACAAGCTCTTTCTCTGCTTCTCAGTAACTACCTTAAGCACGGAATCGCAGCAACCTCTGTTTCCCCTTTTTGCTACTTCGTCAGCCAACTTGGATTTGATCAATTCGAGAGTCAAATCGCTCTCGGATCTGGTTTCCAAAGCTGTCGTCAGAGTATCAAAGGATTCAGGCAAGCTTCGTAGCACCATTGCCACCTGTAATTTACGGTCCAATACATGATATGCCACCGCCAGTCGTTCGAAGAGTTCTTCCATTTCGAAAACGTGCTGCTCGATGTCTTCGCCATCAGTATACCGTTTGTTGCAGATTTGTTTCAGCAATGACACTTCGGAAATCAATGTTACCTTTTCATATTGAGTTTTCAGAGCATCCCAAGTCTGCTTCGCTGTTTTCGAGTCCTTGATTAAGTTTAACTGACTATCCTCCAGAAGAAGCCCAATTGTTGCTCGGGCTTTCTGGTCACCGGTGTCCCAAGCTGTGGTATCTACTGCAGTACTTGATCCGGCGACAGCAGCACTCGATCCGAGGACAGCGACACTCGCCGGTTTCGTTTCAACCTCGTATCGCCACAAGTCTTCTCGTACCAGCAGAAACTCGACTTTAGTTTTCCATGTACCATAATTACTTCCATTTAGCTTGGCAATCCCCAAACGCTCCATCTTGAATAATTTTCAACTCTTCTGGTATGAAACAATTTTCGTTACTATTCGGCCGTTGGGATTCTGGGCCCATAACCTGTTGGAAGGTACTTCCTCTTACGAGTGGAAAAGAATAACTGACTAACTTTATTCATCTATACAACCATCTACATAACTATTCAAGCAACGCCTACTAGATTCCTAACTCCAGAGGTTGCTATGATCCACAACACATACAGCACTTAAGTTTGGAAAGAATCGTCCATAGTAATTGACCAGTCACAGGAATGATCGTAGTTCATCTTTGTTTCTAGGAGACGGCATTGCCTGTATCGCTTTAATCTTCGTATGTAGTTTGTGTATACCATTTTTATCAACTAGGTATCCACAATATTATATTTGATCTTTGAAAAATTCACATTTTGCTTTTTTCACTTTTAGATTATACCTTTCTAATCTCTTTAACACTTCTTCTAATCATTCAAAATGAATTTTGTGATTTGGCCCCGTAATTCGAATATCATCGATAAAAGCAGTTACTCCTGGTATGTCTTGCAGGATTTGTTCAATCAACCTTTGGAATATTGCTGGTGCCGATGCTACCCCATACATTAATCTAGTAGGACAGTACAATCCTTTGTGGGTAGCTAAAGTTAAGATATTCCGACACTCTGGGCTTACAGGGTTCACCGATAGATAGCATACGGCGAGCATATCTTAGCGGTTCGCGCAAAAGTTTAAGATATCTACGGCCATCGATAGCGATTCGCATGTACAATTAGCGAATGGCCCAAAATGGATAGCGATTTGCGTGCACACTTTAGTGAATGTCAGAATTCGGCACGGTTTGAAAATGTAGGTTTATATGACCCAGGTTGAGAAGTCGAGATTTGAAAAAAATGGTTTAAATTTCATTTTTTATTTTTCAATTTTCAACGGTATAGTGTTCCGTGAATTCACTGACCACCGCACCTCACAAACAGCACAGAATTTTTGGCACACAGGGCCCCGGGAACCACTTCCGACCACCAGTATACGAGTCAACTTGCCGCCCAACCACCTGAATCCGCCGCTCTCCGATCCGCACCACGCCACTATGCCCGAGCCACCACTGCCTTAACTACACGTGTTCTCCGTGACACTCCTCCGACGCATGCACAGGCTCCTAACTTAGAGCTTCTCCTATACTACCAGAACGTTAGAGGACTGCGCAACAAGCTGAATAACACCCGACTCGCATTATCTGAGTCTGATCTCGATATATTGGTACTTACCGAAACCTGGCTCGACGAATCGATACCCAGCGCACTACTAGCTGACACGCAATTCAACGTATACCGCTGCGACCGAAGTACTGATAACAGCATACACTCTCGTGGTAGAGGTGTGCTCATCGCTTGTGCTGCTTCTTTAAACAGCTTCATGTTACGTCACGCTTTCTCATCGCTTGAGCTGCTGTGGGTGTGCGTAAAACTTCATCGCTGCAGCCTGTTCATCGGTGTGATCTACATCGCTCCTGAACTCAGTTCCTCTGTGGATGTGTTCGACAATCTGCATGCGAGTGTATGTGACATTTCCGAACGTATGTCGCAAAACGACCTACTGTTGCTGTTTGGAGACTTCAACATGCCAGCTATTACCTGGCTTGTCGCTACCGACCCACCACGCCACTTCATGCCCAACTATTCAATTTCTTTACCAACAGCATCCCGGACAGCAAATGCGACAGGCCTCGCTTTGAAAAAGACTGGTTTTGTATCTTTGCGAAGAGTTAATGAAGCTTGTAAAGCTCCAATCTTCCATATTCCATCTTCAAATAGTTTCGAGTATTCATCTTATTTTGTAGCATTGAGCTAGTTGTTGAATTTTCTACTGAACAATATGAGACCTCCTGCGTTGTTTCATCCGCTGTGTTTTCCTCCTGCTGCGATCAACCTGCGTTGATAATTTTGTTCACATCTTAATTAAGGTCCTTATCCAGTTACGACCAAGCAAAGGATTCCTTTCTGAATTCCTTTCTGAATCTGGGTTCTTCGGGGGTATCGAAGGAACGAAAGAAGAGTCGCGCTTTCTCTTAGCTGGTGACGGCCTTAATGTGCGGATCGTGTGGATTAAGACAATAAATGTACTGTAGTTAGCATAAAAAATAACATTGGTTGTTTCATATGGTGACAGCGGAAAAAAGCAATTTGCTCAGAAGCCATTTCTGCCTGGTGGTGGAATTTTTTTTTACTAATAATTGGTGAAAGTTTAATAGTGGGTGAAAAATAAAACATATATATAATTTTTGTGGTAATAAGGTGGTGAGTAATTTGGTGATGCGATATAGGTTACTGTGGTGAAGCACATTCCTCTCAAAAAAAAAACTTTAATAAAATATATATTTACTTATGGATAAATAATTGTTTTCTTAATTTTGTAGAAGTTACTAAAATAAAATATCGAATTATTCAATTTATTTGTCAAAATTTAAGAATAAATAATTTTTATTAATACTGGTGGTGGGTTGATTTCATTTCATTTTTATAGTATCATCTAATATTAGTTAATAAGTCATACACGAAAACAAAGATAATAACGAATTAGTTGGTGATATTTGTGAAACCTTAGAGTAGTATAGGAGGGGAATGTGTGACATATGGAAGAACTGAGGAGTCGAAATATTAAATTTAACTCTGAAGAAAACCTGCTTAAATCACTTAAGCCGTATTATTGCTCTTCTGATTCAGCAAAGTCGAATTGTGATAAAAGTTCGGACCAAAAGCCAGAATACGCAGAAGGTAGCTACAAAGATCGCCTTAATAGAGTAAGAACAGAGCTTTTAGATCAAAGCTTGGAAATCGAAAAAGCCTTGAACAGCACTATATTCAAAATGGTGTACGAATTCCCGACAAACATGGCCATTAAATGCATACCTGAATATGCAGGGGTCGCTGCTGAATTGGAGGGATTTTTATATCAAGCTGTTTTTTTTTTTTGCGAAAATAATTCCACCAGGTGAATCTCATGAACCATTAATACAAATTATAATGATGAAAATGAAAGGAAAAGCTGCTTCACTTTTTCATAGAATTCATTCAGAATCACGGGAGGAGGTAAAGGCAAATCTTATCAAGCTATTTGACGAAAAATTAAGTTTGAAGGAAATATTTTTCGGGGTGAAACACTCCAACAAGGAAAAGATGAAACATATATAAAATTTAAAGATAGGGCCCTGAAATTACGAGATGACATTATCACTCATGCCCATAATGCGAATGAGGATTCTTATGCAATACAGAATTTGCGCATACATTTTCTATCTGGATTAATGCATAAAAATCTTAAAATTTAAGCAAGAATGAAAAAGCATCTTGACTTTGAAGAACTGTTGGATTTTTTGGAAGAAGAAATAGTTCAGCTCGAACAAATGCGGAAGATTGAAGAAAGATTGACTCTGTCAAAAAACGATGAACCAGAAGAGTCCAAAAACACTTGGAAAAGGGTATTTCTACCCCAAGGTTCAACGCAACCCAACCTCCATACAGATATAACAGATCATGGAACACACACAAAACAAGCACTAACGATTTTGGAAATCCGCAATTAAATAGCACAACAATTAACCCAAACACTTCCAATATCAATAGCAGCTTTTCCCGGCCCTCGAAATATTTTGCTCCTTACAGAAACCATTATTATCAGCAACCGCAAGCAAATCAGAATCAAACAATGCAAGCGTAGCAACAGTACCAAATTAAAAAAAAACTAGGTAAAGGGTCACTATTAGATCGAAATAATAACGCTAGTGATCCTACGATTATTAATCTTTATCATTTTAGAATAGAAGAACATAAAGAAAACATTGGGACATACGAAACACTGGATGTGCAGTTTACGAACAAAGCGAAAACAAATAACGTTTTATTGGAGGGTATCGAAAAAAAAAAGAAATTAATTATTTGATAGATACTTGAGCTTGCTTTAATGCTTTGAGCTGGGATTCAGCCAAACTGTTTGAGGCTTCATACATCGATCATTCAGATATTTTAAAACTATCCAGCTTCGAGGGTACGATATCGGAAACCGTAGATTCTATGTTTTGAAATTTGGTCATTGGCAGATCAAAGTTTAGAACAAAATTCTATATAGTAAAGCAACTTGGGGTCTCGGGTATAATCGGTTCAGAATTTTTACGAAAGTACACCGTAAACATAGGGAGAAATTTAAAAACTATTACCTTAGAGACGGATGATCTCGGGCGATTCCTTTTCTCGATCTCTCCGCAAGTGTCCCTGCGGCCTTGATTCGGTGGGCTCTCTGTAGACCGGGCGTTCATACGCATGATGTCTCGACTTATGTCGAATCATTTCGCGTTGAATGCTCATCTACAGCGTATAACTCTGGCCCAGACAAAGGTGTGTGGCTGCGGTGACGGATTTCACGATGTGGATCACCTTCTGTGGTCCTGCGTGGAGTTTGAAACCGCAAGACCCTCCTTGTTGGGCGCAGTCGAGAGCATCGGCAGACGACCGGGCATAGAAATTAGAGAAGTGCTGGCGACCAGAGACCTCGCATACATGAGGCTCATCTTCCAATTCGCCAGAGACAACGGCCTTATCCTTTGATTCCGCATCCTCATTATCCTTCCAAATCATATCCACGATTCCTTTTTTGTTATTCGTTGTGTTGTCTTAGTCGTAAGTGTTAAGTGTTTTTTTTTATAGTGCCACGGGTGATCCGTTGACAAAGCAACAGCATCCGGGGTCAAAGTCGGCACTGTCGTAAGAAGGGAGGCAGAATTTTCTGTAACAGTGTTCTTCATCTCTGTCTAGCCTTGATGGGGCGAGCCCGGCGTGGCTGGTGTTGGGTTCGGAGGTGGTCGGCGGGTTCAACCCCGTAATTAGCAGAGACCCTGCTGTTACGGGATGGAACTCGCCGATAGCTTCTGAGTTCGGTGCTGGCTTGATCGAGCTTGGGCTATCACTGCTGGGCAGTTTGAGGGAGGAAATGCCTTGTTAATATTTGTGAATTTGTAATCGTCAACACATGCGGTGTTGACAATACGGCGTCATGCCGTAATACTGGAATTATAAATAAATACCTTAGAGAAGCCTCATGATGTAGAGGAAATTAGAAAGGCGAAAGAAACTAGTAATTCTGAGGCAGAGATCATGCAAAAGCAACAAATCAAAGAAGAAAACGATGAGTGGCTTCCTGAGTTAGAAAAAAAGGACAAAAATCAGAAAGAAGTAGTTGGAGTGGAGAGACACGAACAGTTAATGAATACAATTATTCTTCACCACCTAGAAGAGTGTACAGGAGAAGATATTGAAAAAAATATCCGAGCGTACAACGATATTTTCTACCTACCAGGTGATAAGCTGACTTATACTCAAGCTGCATCACATGAAATTGAAACAATTTTAAACATTCCAATATATAAAAGGCAATATAGATTCCCAGCAGCATTGAACAAAATAATGCAATTTCAAATAGAAGAAATGCTTAGGCAGAACATTATAAGATCAAGTAAAAATCCTTGGAACGCACTCGTTATGTGCATACCAAAAAAGGCAAACGCTGAGGAAGAAAATAAAAATCCGAATTGTTGTAGATTTTCGGGCACTAAACGAAATAACGAAGCTTTTCATCTATCCCATCCCGAGGATAGATGACATAATGCACAGCATAGGCAATAGTAAATATTTTCCAATCATCGATCTTAAATCGGGTTTGTTCCAAATACCGATTAACCCTAGAGATGTGTCCAAAACCGCATTTTCCACACAAAAAGGGCACTACGAATTTACTAGAATGCCCATGGGCCTGAAAAATAATCCCTCTACCTTCCAGAAGTTAATGAACACGGTCATCTACACGATCCAACCAGTCAAAGCATTGGTATATCTAGATGATATTGTTGTGTTTGGGGAAACAATAGAAGAGCATAACTTGAATTTAATTAAAGTATTGGTAGGACTAAAGAAACTTACTTACTTACTTACTTATCAGGCGCTACAACCGCTTTGCGGTCTTGGCCTGCTGCAACAATCCTCGATACCACTCACGGTTCAGCGCCGTCGTCTGCCAATCCGTTATCCCGGCCGTTCTAGCGGACGCATCAACGCCATCACTCCATCTCAATTTGGGCCTACCACGCCTCCTCTGTCTGTGTGGACGGCCTAAAAGGACTTTACGGGCTGGGTCGTCCAGTGTCATTCTCATGACGTGACCAGCCCACCGGAGCCTGGCGAGTCTAATGCGCTGTACGATAATGACATCATCGTACAGCTCGTAGAGCTCGTCGTTGTAGCGGCTCCTCCATTGTCCTTCCACACATACGGGGCCAAAAATCCTTCTGAGCATCTTCCTCTCGAACGCGGCTAAGAGGGCTTCGTCAGTTTTGGACAGAGTCCATGTCTCAGAGGCGTATGTGAGTACTGGGACTATAAAAGTTCTGTACAGTCCCAGCTTCGTCTGTCGCGACAGGTATTTAGAGTTGAGAAGTTTCCTCAGGCTGTAGTATGACCGGTTTGCAGCCAGCACCCGTGCGCGTAACTCAACATCAATGTTGTTGTCGGTGCTGACTTTTGACCCCAGATAGGTGAAGTTTTGGACGACTTCGAAGGTGCGGTCACCTATCTGTACAGCACCCCTGCGTAAATCAGTGTTTGTTAGCAGGGCCGCTGGTGGTGCCACCATCATTTTGGTTTTCGCCTCGTTAATCTCCAACCCGAGGTTCTGTGCCGCACGCTCGATCCTTTGATATGCTTCTGCTACATAGGAGAGCCTCAATCCAATGATGTCTATGTCATCAGCGTATGCCAGGATCTGGATTGACTTATAGAAGATGGTCCCCGAAGTTTCCACCTCTGAGTCACGGATGGCTCTCTCTAGCGCCAGATTGAAGAGGAGACAGGCGAGCCCATCTCCCTGGCGCAGGCCCTTGGTGGTAGCAAAGGGCCCTGAGAGTTTTCCATCCACCTTCACCTGGCATGTGATGTTGGCCATTGTCATTCGTACAAGCCTGGTAAGCTTGGCCGGGATTCCAAAAGAGCTCATTGCGTCGTACAGTTTTACCCTGGCTATGCTGTCATAGGCGGCTTTGAAATCAATGAAGAGATGGTAGGAGTGGAGCTGTTGCTCCGCCATCTTCTCCAAGATTTGCCGCATGGTGATGATCTGGTCAGTGGTTGATTTTCCGTTTCGGAAACCTCTCTGATAGTTTCCGACTATCTCTTCAACGAATGGGACAAGTCGATCTTGTAAGATAAGGGAGAAAATCTTGTAGGCGGTATTCAACACCGTAATACCCCTGTAGTTGCTGCACTCTAGCCTATCTCCCTTCTTGTATATGGGATAGATGATGCCAAGATTCCAATCACAAGGCATCGATTCGCTATCCCATACCTCAGTAATAATTTGATGAATTTCCTGTTCGAGTGCTGCACCACCGTTTTTGATCAGTTCGGCTACTATTCCGTCGGTGCCTGGTGCCTTGTTGTTCTTGAGCCGACGGATGGCCATTCGTGTTTCATCTATGCTAGGTGGCAGTAGCATGATATCATCTGCTAGTGGAGCCTCTAGCTGTTCGTTGAACTGATCATTTAGCAATTCATCGAAGTACTGAGCCCATCGCGAGAGGACTTCTGACTGGTAACTGACCAGATCCCCATCCTTATTCCGACAGCAGGTCACCTTAGGTCTGAAGTTATTTCGGCGACCCGCTATCTCCTGGTAAAACTATAAGGTCTGTAACGCACTCTGATTTCTTGAAGTTCACGCACACGCTGCTCTTCTCAAAGTTGTTTTTTGGTGCGGTGAACTCTTTTCTCTTCTCTCCTGAGCCCTGAGTATTCCTCCGCGCATGCCCACTTTCTATGCCGCTGCTGCATTACTCGGTATGCGCAGTTTTTACGTTCGGTCACTTGTCTACATTCTTCGTCGAACCAGCCAGATCTGGTGTTGCCCCGACGTGGTGGGAGTGTGGAATTGGCACAGCTTATAATTTTTGTTTTTAGAGCGTTCCACCGTTCGCTCGTAGTTTCATATTCGTTTTCTGGTAGTAGAGCCTCACCTGAAGCGGATTTGTATGCCTGTTGGACGTGACTGTCCTTTAGGGAGTCCGTGTTGAGCCGAGCCTGCGTGTTAATTTCGCCCCCATTGGCGCGGGGGCGGGCGATTCTGCAACGATTCACTAAGCCAACCAAATAGTGATCGGAATCGATGTTGGCCTCTCGATACGTTCTGACGTTCAACAAGCTCGACTGTCTTCGGCGGCTAATCAACACGTGGTCTATCTGATTGGAAGTGGCTCCATCCGGAGACACCCACGTAGCTTTGTGAATGTCTTGGCGCGCAAACTTGGTACTTCCCACAACCAGATTGATTGCAGCTGCAAACTGGACCAATCTATTACCATTGTCGTTACTGTGCTCATGTAGACTGTGACTTCCAATGTATTGGCGGTACATTGGCTCCCTACCGACTTTTGCATTGAAGTCCCCCAGGATGATTTTAACATCGTGCCTGGGACACTGGTCAATGATTTTTGTGAGGCGGCCGTAGAACAGATCCTTCTCCTCTTCATCCTTGTCTAAGGTAGGGGCGTGTTGATGAGGCTGATGTTGAAGAATCTGCCTCGCATGCGCAGGGTGCATAGCCTATCATTGATAACCTTGAAGCCGATGATTTCGGATTTCAGCCGTGGACCGACGGCGAAACCCGTTCCGAGCATATGGTGGCGGTCGTGGCAGCTGAAGTAAATGTCGTTGTGGTTACTGCCACGCCTGTTATGCACACCATTCCCTAACCAACGGATCTCTTGTAGAGCTACGAGGTCCATGTTCAGTATGGCTAGGGCGTTATCAAGTTGCTTCAAGGCTCCGGCTCTGTAGAGAGTGCGTACGTTCCATGAGCCCTGGTTGCCTGGTCTGCCCACCCCGCTCCTGTTTAGCCTTTCTCCACCATCCGCCCAAGGGGTTGGGACTGGCCCGTGTACCCAAGCTTGGATATGTAACACGAAACATGAAAGTTACTTGTATTAAAATTTGCACTCATGTATTGTTGACCGTCAATGTGTATCGATACGCTCTCCCACACCATTGCACTTTGAACTTTGGCGCCTTTTTCGGTCCGTAGTGCTGTCTGTTGTCGCAAAGGCTAGATGCTTTTAAGTTTGGAAAAGCTTTTGAAAAGCGTTCAAACGTGCATTAAACACCTTTTAAATTGCCTTTTATCACGTACAGCACCGTAGTCTTACATTTTTCGGCTTTTTAGACCAAATACAATATTTTTTGGAACATTTCAACGACTTATTTTGAAAAAAAGCTCCATCGCATGATATGTTACTGTCAGAAAACATAAATAGCTTACCATGGTGCTTTCGAAGAGAATTCTTTTTAAATGCATGAAACTGTGTGATCGACGTGTAAACTTAACTTGACTTGAAGCTCCAAATGTCAACAACGGTTGTTTACTATTTCCCACGTGTATCCTTCGTCCGTTCTAACTTTGCTGTTCGATTGGATTGGGTAGTAATGCGATTCTGCTAACGGCTCGAACAATTTCCTTTCCCGTACCCACTCGTAAAGTTACTACTCTCACTACTCCGTCCTTTCCTGGGTGCAAAGCTGTTATTCGCCTTTTTGGCTAAACTGCAGGTGGGGTATTGTCTTATATTTTATATATTTATATTTGGTATATTTGAATTCAACGGGCCGTGAGTGGCCCCCTTGAAGCATGCTAGATAATAATTACAATTAACACGTATAAGGCCGCACAGTATAAATACAATTTAAAAACGTGGTACGAGACATACAAGGTTCATAACGGTTACACACGGCGTTGAATTCACGACACATTAAAATAAGTGGGTCAGAGGAGCCAAATCGAGTGCGGCGCTCCTCCACGTCAAGTAGCGATCGTGCACGGAGAGATCTCGGCGGGACGTAGAGACCTAGTCGGGAAAGGAGCGCGGGCGAGTCAATCCGATTGTCCAGTAATGCCGCGACGAATAGCCTTTGTGCGTTGCAATTGCGTTGTTTTAGCGGCTCTAGACCAAGCAGCGCACAGCGTCCAGTGTAGTCCACCTGCTCCCCCCAATAACGCAGAGCCAAACGGGTAAACTTCCTCTGGATCGATTCCAACCGGGCCAAGGAACTCGCTGCAGTAGGACACCAAACGATTGACGCATATTCGACCACGGAGCGTATCAGCGAACAATAAAGCTGCTTCATCGTGATGGGGTCTTTGACGTCACGCGTGATGTGTTTCAGCAGTCCAGTTAGTTGGTTACCCTTAGCAACAAAATGCTCAAGCTGGTCGTGAAAGCTCAACTTCTCGTCAAGGAGCACTCCTAGGTCACGTACACAGCTTTTGCGCTCAAAAGATGAGCCATCTAAAGCATAGTTGAATGCTAAGGGATAACGTTTCCTCGTGAAAGAGACGACGACGCATTTCTCAACACTGAGTTTAAGACCGTTTGTACAGGTCGTCGGCATACAGGAGGTAACTACCAGTGGGAAGCACACGCGTAACGTCATTAAGGAAGATAACGAACAACAGTGGTCCGAGATTACTCCCTTGTGGCACGCCCGAGAAGGCTTTAATAGAGCGCGAGACGCCTGAACCCATCTTCACGCGATACGTCCGGTCGATGAGGTAGGACTTCATCCACGCCAGAAACAATCCAGGAAGCCCAAGGATCTGAACCTTAGCGAGTAGCAGAGAGTGTGGTACACTGTCAAACGCCGCCTTGATGTCAGTATATACCGCGTCAACTTGGAGCCCAGCATCGATGTTTTTATAACAAAAACTGACAAACTCGGTGAGGTTGGTAACCGTCGAGCGCTTAGGAGTGAACCCGTGTTGAGCCGAGCTGATGTAGTTCGATGCGGCTGCTAGTAGGGGCTCATATACAAGCAGCTCGAAAACCTTTGCACATGCGCAAAGTGAAGTAATACCACGTTAGTTGGCAGCATCCGATTTGTCCCCCTTTTTGTACACAGAGGCTAGCCATGAAGTTTTCCAGCGAGTGGGCCTTGTTTCACGGATTCCCGGAATATCTTAGTCAAGACCGGGGCAACATTTGCAGCGCAGTGCTTTAGAATAGTAGGTGGGATTTCGTCGGGTCCCGGGGCGAACGAAGGTTTAAGCCGATTAATCGCCTTTAAAACTGATGAATCGTCAATAATTGGCATATTGGGAACCATGGCATCCAGCGGTATCGTTGTGAGTACGCTTGTAGTCTGGTCCATATCGGTGGTGTCGGGATGGAAGGTGTCAGCAAAGCGCGAGGCAAAAACATCACAAACGGCGGATGGGGTGTTGGCACAACGCCCGTTGTAACGGACAGAGCAGGGAAAGCCGGAGGATTTCCGCTTGGCGTTAACAAAGCACCAAAGTATTCGAGGGTTCTTACGGGACCGAACACCAAGGCGTCGTACGTATGAGAGGTAACAATTTTTGTTGTAGCGACGATATAGGGTGTGCGCAACGTTATAGTTGTACCGCGACACGGCACATCTACGTGTCTTGTATTCGCGGAAAGCGGCGGTCTTGGCTCTTTTTAGTCGACGCAGCGTTCGGTCCCCCCAGGGAGGACCACGTTTGGGTTGCTTCAAAGGCGTGCACCCTTTCAAGGCATTAGACATAAATTGACTAAAGTCATCGACAGCACAGTCAAGAGATGAATAACTGGAGCACACGAAATCATTAGCAAACAAGTCGATCATCGCGACAAGCCTGTTCAGGTCAGTCCTCGCGTAGTCTAGGCTAGGTGTTGACGCAGGAGCTGCTGAGCTTATGTGAGGTACCGTTATGACTGCCTCAAGCGGTGGATGAAAGCGGTCTACGGCGCGCATAGGTGTGGAGGAGACAGCAAGCGGTGAGCAGGATGAGGCAACAGCACTGTTCGCGAAAACAAGGTCTAGGAGGCGTCCGCTAGAGTTCCGACAACAATTAAGCTGAAACAGACCACATTGGTGCATCCCGTCGGAGAACTGAGCGCAGCGAACAGCACGCGTATGTGGCTCATAGTAAAGGAACGGTAGATCCGGATCAGGTTGAGCGGATGACCAGGATACCCCAGGCTGATTAAAGTCCCCGAACAGTAGTATACCATCCTCGGGATGTAGAGACGTACACAATGAGGAGATGCAGTCCACGATTTCGCAGAGCGTAGTTGCATTCGCTGCTTGACTAGGTGGAATGTAGGCCGATACAATAAACAGTCGGAAACTTCCAAGCTGAATGACAACGCACACTATCTCAAGCGAAGGATACTGCAGTGGGAATTCCCATGACGTCAAAAAGTCACGACAAGCGATCAGTACTCCACCACCACAAGAGTACGTACTGTTCGACGAGTTGCGGTCGCACCGGTAAACACGAAAGCTGTCATCAAACAGCAGCGACGAGGGCAAGCAAGGTATTAACCAGGATTCCGTGAGCACCACTACATCGAAATCAGATCCCGATACTGATAGACGAAAATCGCTGGCCTTGGAGCGCAGACCTCGCACATTTTGATAGTAGATCGGTACATCGGTGATGGCATAGTGCTTAGTGGTATGCGAGATAGCGCGAACAGTTCGCCGCATGCGCGGAACATGAGATTGTCTAGTTACGAAAAAACTGGTTCAATGAGGTTTGACGCAAATTTGTTGTTGTGGTACGGCTACGCATCGAGACGTCAACCAGAGTTTGGTTCGGAGCATCAAAGGATTCATTCAGTATGCGTGTGTCGGGAGTGTGAACAGGTGTCCGTGGTGTGCAAGGTGCAGATGATCGATCGGTGTTAGTTGGTGTGCGTGTACTGGGTCGAGTGTCGGTAACAGCTGGTGTGCGAGTAGGCAGGCGGTGTTCGTAGATGATCGGTGGCGATGTGTTGCGAGGATGTTGTTGATGAGAGGGAAAGAATTCCCGGACACCAACCCCAACTGGCCATGTGGAAGCAATGAGGGCTTTTTCTCGAAGGGATGCAGGGATTCTCACTTTAAACGACAGCCAGTTCACACTGTCAACACAGGTTCCTTTCTTCAGCAAGCAGAATGCTACAGCATCATCGGTGCTTAATCGGCGCTTTACCGAGGCAACAACCTGATCCGCGGAAACAGCCGTAGATAAGTGGGAAAGGCGAATCCACATTCTAGTCGTTCGCGGTTCAGTAGCCACGGCTCGAAGTGGAGATGTAGATGGATCGGTGCCTATGCGTTCTTCCTTCCGCAGTGACGGTGGCGGGATGTGGTTAGTTGTGTTAGAGATGGATGATGAGGCAGCGCAAGCAGCGTAAGTCTGTTTGTTTACAGCAATGTTTACTTCTGGCGAGGAGGGCTCCTCGGCGACGCGCCTCCGCTTTGAACCAGGGGCGGGGTTTGACACCGTGTGCAGAATACGGGGCGTCTCCCACGCTGGCTGTAGGAGTGTAAATCCACTACGGATTTCGGCAATTATCGGGTTGATGAGCTTTTCTATCGCGGTCATTGCCGAAGCAAGAGCGGTCTGGGAGCCAACCTGTATCCCCATCTCTTTCACCAAACGTGATCGAGGATGTTTCAGTATGTTGGTGCACCCATAGCAGCTCCAATGTAGATTTATATTGGTAGAGACCGCTTCGATAAGTACGGGATCAAGCTTACAACAAGCACGGTGAAAGGTTGCCTCGCAGTAAGCACATGAGATAATGCAATTCGGAGCATCAATAGTTTCGATAGTTTCAGCACAGGAGTGACAGATGGCAGCCATCTCAATGAATTTGCAGTTTATAAACGATCACAGGCGACCAAGTGATTACGGTGGAACACAGTTACTGTGAAACGGAACACGACGAGTATATAGAAAAAAACCAAGGGAATCACTTCACGATCGTACAGAACAATTATTATCTCGATTCGTTTAATATAACACAGTTAATACGAAGCAAAACACGGAGTGCGGTAGGAATGCAACCGGAGATACCGGAATAATTAACCATATTAAACATACATATTAAAAATATTTGATATAGTGACAAAGGAAATATCGGCTGAAAAATATGTGACAGTATCAAAGGTTCGTGTTTTACATATGTTGCTGTCATCGAAATTGAAATCTTTGTTGGAAAATAAACATTTTTCTCAAAAAGTTTCAAAGATGGTACAACTTTTAGTTGAGGGTTTAAGCAATAGAATCCAATATGCATACACAAATACTGTTTCCCGAGCAACTGTTGTTGATCCTCGTTTTAAACAAAAAGGATTTGCTGATGAGGATCAGTTTAAGGAGTGTTGTAATGCAGTATTGAGAGAAATGAACTTTCAAAACAATGGACCAAACGACCAGAATGTATCCTCCGAATATATTGGAACAGAAACAGTAACCACGGATGACACGGATATTTGGGCCGAATTTGATACTGATCTCGGTCATCCGCAAATCATGCTCCATTCGCGGAGTTTGAGTCAAATAGAGCTGGATAATTACATTGCAGAGCCTTTGTGCCACCGTAATGATGACCCATTGGAATGGTGGAAGTTGCACAAAAACAAATATTCAATGGTTTATCAAGTAATGCTGCGCGATTTGTGTTCATCAGTTCCTTGCTAACGAGTTTTTTTCTAAGGCAGGAGATATAGAAGCTAGTAAGAGAAATAGATTGAAGCCCAGCAAATTGAACAAAATATTGTTCATGAAACACAATAAAATTGCTTAGGCGGGTTAGAAGATACGATTATTTGATGGCGAACCACACACGAATCATACATTTTACGCTGAAAAGCTGCTTGGTACCTGGTACGAATTAGTTGTAGTGTAGGTTGTAGTGCCAGGAAGAAGAAGTAAAAGGTTCTGGGAAAGGGAGTTTTCTTTACCAACGTATATATCCACTTTTGCAGCGTGATTCCAACGATTATGAGTCGGTCACCATATACAACATAGTAATATAGTTTTTCTAGTATGATTTTTCTTCGTTTTCGTTTTCTGAAAATGCATGGATTTTGACCGACGCAGTCATCGAATTTTGAAGTCTACGTCTGTCAAAATCCATACATTTTCAGAAAACGCAACGCATGACGCATGAGCGCTCACCACTGCCTAACTCTAGCGAGTCGAAAACATACTTGATTTCAAGCTCTCTTGAATGCAATAGCCGCTGTATTGTCTAATGATGGTGTCGAGAGGTGCTTATATCTAAATCATGAAGGAGAGTTTTTAGTGGGTAAAAATCCCACACTACCCAGGGGATTGGGTGTCTTTTTTGAAGATCCTCTCTCCTTATAAAACAAAACAAAAGGAAAAAAACAGTACATCGAAAATACCAAAATCCATGACCATCATCAATAGCCTAAAGTTATTTTATTCCGAACATTTTTGAGTTTGTCGCATGGTACGGAGTGTGGCATAAATAAAAGTTTGTAAAGATCCCTAGGCTGTGCATTCCTTTATCATACATTTCGCTTTCACCCATGTAGCGTCCCTGCTTGCACTCACATGTAAGACGACGAAATCAAATTTACCTCACAAATGGTTTCAATGTGCGAGTGTGTATGTATTTGTGTACCGTTCCTATTTGTACTCATATGCGAGTAAGGTTGAGAAAATTTTAGTTCAGTAATGGTATCAATTTATGCGTGCATAATAAAAGCATTGCACACATTTTCATATGTTTTATACACCTGCTTCATATGCCGCTTCCATTGGCAATTATCAAACAACTGTACCCTTCATGCCCCCATACGGTTATCGCTTATCCTAATATCGTAGTCAAAAAACAGAGCAAAAGAATGCAATTTTGCAAATTTCTGCAATTTCTGCAAAAGAAAGAAAGCAATTCTTTTGCATTGCTGCAAAGTAAGACCGAGGTTCTTTTTCCTAAGTTGGGTTTGCAACGTTTGTCGGGTTTCACCTAGCTATCGTAATTCGTAATCGTGGGGATTCAATGAAACAAATTTGCCATTAAAAAAACCATACGTGCGTTTAAAAAGATTCGCCAAGATGAGATTCGAACCCAGACATTGCGTGTTTTTTTCATTGTTTCGCGAAATTATTCGCTGCAAATGCTATCGTACACCAACATTGCAATATATCAAACAATAACACTAACAATCCCAACAACAAATTTGTGACGTCATAAAATGCGGTAAACAAAATTGACCCATTCGTTACTTACTATCGATACAACTATGGATAATTTTTGGAGCAAAGTCAAAAAGTTATCCATAATTGGCACGACTCACCACGTGTTGCAGTGCGTGAAAGGATGCGTTTTTTTATTCCGAGCAACTTTGTAGAACATCGTGTTCGTCTATCTCTTCAACTTTTTGAGTTATGCTCGAAAAACAAGTGGCCTGATAGTCAAAGTGCGCACAGTGCTTGAGGTGAGCACTGTGCGCACAGTGCTTTAGGCGAGCACAGTACGCACACTTCGAGCGCTGTGCTTTACTGTGCGGACAGTAAGGTGTGTTGTTTGCAATGTGCGCACACAAGCACTTTACCCAACACTAGTTGTAATGTTATTGTTCCATACATTTGATGAAGCAACGAGCTGGAGTATCGACAATAAAAACCCGTTAAGACACTTGAAATTTACGACCGTTAATTTCAATGCCGTTTTGCTGCAAATAGCTTAGCTCTGTCACCATGGGTCGACCGAATTCCTCAACCGAATTTGGTTTCGACTCACCACAATAAACTGCGACAACAAATAACTGTTCCACAGCTAGGCCAAACACTTCCACCAATATTAGCCAAAACTGATTCGCTCCACTTCTATGCAATGGAATTCCATCGACGAAAAAATCCAGCCATAGTGTTTGAACGTTTGGTGTTGTTTTACTGTAAAAGAAAGTGCAAGTAGTGTTTGTAAAATAAATAGCATCATTTAAATGAACTTCGTCTTACTTGTACTGATGTTGCAAATTAAAAGCGATGCCATGGTACCATAGTTGACCACCAAGACCAAGATGAGATTCGAACCCAGACAGTGCGTGTTTTTTTCATTGTTTCGTGAAATTATTCGCTGCAAATGCTATCGTACACCAACATTGCAATATATCAAACAATAACACTAACAATCCCAACAACAAATTTGTGACGTCATAAAATGCGGTGAACAAAATTGACCCATTCGTTACTTACTATCGATACAATTATGGATAATTTTTGGAGCAAAGTCAAAAAGTTATCCATAATTGGCACGACTCACCACGTGTTGCAGTGCGTGAAAGGATGCGTTTTTTTATTCCGAACAACTTTGTAGAACATCGTGTTCGTCTATCTCTTTTGAGTAACTTTTTGAGTTATGCTCGAAAAACTAGTGGCCTGATAGTCAAAGTGCGCACAGTGCTTGAGTTGAGCACTGTGCGCACAGTGCTTGAAGTGAGCAGATGGCCTAATTGTGATGGTACGGAATGAAGCCTGCATACAATTATGCAAATAATGTACGAAAGGATGCGTTTTTTTTTATTCCAAACAACTTTGTAGAACATCGTGTTCGTCTATCTCTTCAACTTTTTGAGTTATTCTCAAAAAACTAGTGGCCTGATAGTCAAAGTGCGGAGCAGCGCTTGAGGCGAGCACAGTGCGCACAGTGCTTGAGGTGAGCATTGTGCGCACAGTGCTTTAGGCGAGCACAGTACGCACACTTCGAGCGCAGTGCTTTACTGTGCGGACAGTAAGGTGTGTTGTTTGCAATGTGCGCACACAAGCACTTTACCCAACACTAGTTGTAATGTTATTGTTCCATACATTTGGTGAAGCAACGAGCTGGAGTATCGACAATAAAAACCCGTTAAGACACTTGAAATTTACGACCGTTAATTTCAATGCCGTTTTGCTGCAAATAGCTTAGCTCTGTCACCATGGGTCGACCGAATTCCTCGACCGAATTTGGTTTCGACTCACCACAATAAACTGCGACAACAAGTAACTGTTCCACAGCTAGGCCAAACACTTCCACCAATATTAGCCAAAACTGATTCGCTCCACTTCTATGCAATGGAATTCCATCGACGAAAAAATCCAGCCATAGTGTTTGAACGTTTGGTGTTGTTTTACTGTAAAAGAAAGTGCAAGTAGTGTTTGTAAAATAAATAGCATCATTTAAATGAACTTCGTCTTACTTGTACTGATGTTGCAAACTAAAAGCGATGCCATGGTACCATAGTTGACCACCAGCAATGGTGGTTATCGTATTACTCTCATTTGAGAGTGGAGTTTTTAGCAGTGTCCGCGCCTCTTTCGGTATTGGGAAGGAAATATCGTCACGAAGTACGCGCCCAAATACGTAGCTTTTCCTCGATAGTTTTTCCTTCTATACTAATTTCTTCATGACTGGAGGTATCTTCACATGACTCAAACGAATCATCTGAATGGAGGATTTCTTCTGCATAATCGTCGGTAAAACTAATCTCACAGTCACTATCACGAGCAGATGTAGAGTGAGACTGAACATTGTCGGAAAGGATATTTGTTTCACCTGCGAATATAACATAACATTTTTATTAAACTTGAAGCAATTGTGTGCAAAATGCTTCAAATACCTTCATTAACAAATGTGGAAGCATGTTCAACACCAGTTTTTTCACTCTCTTCTCGCCATTGTTGGTCAAAAAAAGCGCGTCGTTTATCTCGGATTCGGAAAACTCAATTTACCGGCTGGGCTGTGCTTTGTTCAATGAAAACAAACAAAAATTGGTTAACTCGGCAGCATCTTCAACCACACGCACACCGCACACGCATACATACACAAGATCGGGTGTTTCATACAAGGTGACAGGTCGTTTCGACCCGATTTTGACCAAAACACGACCCGATTGTGCACTGGGTCATCTATTCAGAGGGGGCATCTATTAAGACTTTAGTCGAAAAGACATCGGTACTTTACGCGCAAAGAAAAAGAGTAAGAATAAATATAAATACTCTTCCCTCAAAGCCTTTAACGTTAAGCTTTAATAAAGCCTTTAATATACAGTCCTCAGCGGGAGTCGTCGAAAGAATCGTTTTGTCTGCCAACACGAATCTTGTGTGCGAATGTTTTGGCAACTCCCGTTAAGGACTGTTTATACTGTTCTGAGCGGAAAGTACCGATGTACCAGAAAAATTCATGAAAAGATTTGTGCTGTGTAAACACAATAATGCACGCGATTCTTTTTTATAGCGCGAGGAATTCTTTTCTGTGGTGGTGTTGGTAAGATTTACCATCAAAGAACCGTACCGTGGACAGCGACGTAATAATATATTTTATAGTTTTCGATGGGTACTTTGTTGTCAACACTCCTCCTCGAAACATCCAGGGAGTACTCCAGCCATAGTACGATGCTTCGTTAGTTTAATTTTACTCAACGGTTTTGTTAGCATGTCTGCTAACATGTGCTCCGACTCCTATTACACCTTGCTAAACAAGGTCCTGAATAAAATGAAATTTTGTGTCCACGTGTTTGGATCCTCGCTCCAGTTGCTCCGATTCTAGTTGTCGAATCGTACTTTGGTTATCCTCGTATAATAGGATCTTTTTCACAGGTTCAAGGAAATCGACTCGCAGGATCTTTCGTATTCACATCAGCTCTTGTCCAACTTCAGCTGCAGCGATGAACTCTGCTTCAGTCGATGATAAAGCGACGCAGGTTTGCTTCCTTGCTGCCCAGCTGATTGTTCCTCCACCAAATAGATGATCCCCTCCCCCCTTCCCCACTTGCAGCACTCACGTTTCGCTGCTGAGATACCTTATATTTATATACAAGTGAAACAAACATGTGAAAAATTGATGTAATAATAATTTATAATAATTATGGATAGCAAATAATTAAATGATTATACAGTGCGTAACAGAACAATAGGGCAACCAGTTTTTTGAAAATAACTAGAAAAGTTGGAGACATAGGTAAAAAAAAAGTTCTGCAAAGTTGTAGAGAACAAAAAATACGTTGTCTCATATTTTTTGCATAGTTTTACACACACTAATACATTTGTTTATTTGGTTGAAAATTGTTTCATGTATCATAACTATAGGGCCACTTACGAAAATCCATCTTTTTTTATACAAATCTGCATTTTAAAATTCGGTAATAATTACAGTTAGTAGGAATGAGTCCCAAATAATGTAAAAAACATTTTTTAAGAATGTTGCAAATGCAACAGGCAACAATCCGCGAGAATAAATGAAGTCTATTTCATTTATTGCCTTCTTTTCATCCGTGAATAAGTGTATTTTTTGTGAATTTCGGTTACACTTTTGGCAGATAAAAAACTAAACGTCATCTTTCTCTAGCTTTTTGGTTGTTAGTGCCGTGTGTAAAGCGGTCATTTGCCCTTTCCCTTCGCTCTCTTTCTCCGGCTCTCTCTGGCTAGATTTGTTCTCTTCGGCTGCGCTCGTGGCTCATCCTTAAGTGGCTGCGTACTTCCGCGGTCGGCTGTCATAGCACTTGACGTTGACGTTGTATTTTGTCAACACTGGGCCCCAGTGTTTTGTCCTGTCAAAACACTACCTCGTGGTTCAACGTCGATAGTTGCTACCTTGACCGCCGGTCGCATTCGACAGTTGGCATCTGAAGAATATACACGTGTGTTTAAAAAAACCGTTAGACAGATCAACCCAGGAAGAGTAAATTTCGAGAAAAGTGAAAAAAAAAACTCTAAGTGGACAGTGTGAGAAAAAAAACAATACCTACGGAGGATAGGAGGAAGTGGAAGGTATGGGGGTCCAGGACCCAGGGGGGGGGGGGGGATTTCCTTCGGAAACTACCACAAATGGATTAGAAGAGTGTACGGAGCCAAAAAAGGAAAGTCCGAAAGAAGACGAAAACACTTCTAATAGGAAAAGAATCTTGCGATGAAGAAGTCTTCCTCATCATGGAGGCAGTAACTCCCAAGAGGGACCTAAGTAATGTGAACCCATTCCTCATGGCGAAAGTAAATGCGATAGGGGAAAAGGCACGTCAGGTACACAGATTTAAGGACGGGAAACTACAATTAAAGGTAGCAAATCAAAGACAGGCTATTAAGAAGCAGGGCATCAAAAAAATATCAGATTGCAGAGGTGACATTATGCTTAAAACAACAGAGAACCCGACCCTCAATACCTGTAAAGGCATGATAAGGTGCCCTGATATCGAATTATTAACGGAAGCCGAAATTCTAGATGGATTGAAACACCAAAAAGCGTTGGAAGTCACGATCCTAAAAAGAAAGATAGAAAACCAACTGAAAAACACCCGTACGGCCATCGTTACATTTAAATACCCCGTTACATCGTTACAAGGTACCCCGGATGGTGGATTTTGGCCTTTACCCACTTAAAGTGGAACTATACATCCCCCGGCCCATGCGTTGCAACAATTGCATGAAACTGAGGCACACAAAGAAATGGTGTCGCGGGGAAAGAACGTGCACCAACTGCCGCAAACCGGAGCATGAAATCCCGTGCAGTGAAGTAAAATTCTGTCAAAAAAAAAAACAAAAAAGTAAAATTCTGTGCAGTGAAGTAAATTGGTTTCTGTCAAATCGTCTCGAGCAAGTCAGGTTTGGTATCGGCTCCACTAAAATACGTAAAAAATTGTGTGTAAAATTATTTGTCCGTTGTGCATCCCTGCATCAATCGTTTGTTTGTGTATCATTCTATCCGTACTTACCATCTCCTTGCTTTAACGGTTGTTGTTTGTGTCCTAATTTGGTCGATTTTGTTTAGCGTCGCTCAGCTGTTTGTTGTTGTTTATTCCGTGGGCTTGTGTGTTGCGCTGTGTGTGTAAATGGCTCCTGTGTGTTCGGCCTGTGCAGCGGATGCCTCCGTGGCCAATGATGTGCTGTGCTGCTGTGTTTGTGATGCGGTTTGTCATAGAAGCTGCGCCTCAGTTCCTGACGCCGTTCTGGAATGCATCAGCCCTTACCAAAATGTCCACTGGAGCTGTTCCACTTGCACGGTAACCGTTGAAAACCGCCGCAGATTGCCCACGAAGGATGGTAGCTTCCAAGCGGGCTTCCAGACAGCGCTAGATTCCATTGTCGCGTCGCTCAAAGATGCCATTCTGCAGCCTCTCACTAGTGAGATTCGCTCTCTGCTATCTCCTCGGAAGGCCGGCTTAACTCATGTCTCTCACCAACCAGGTACTGATCATGGTGCGCCCACCTCCTCTCCGATCAGGCTTCCTCCTATCCTTAGCACCGACCGTCCTTCTTCCTATGCCGCGATCGCAGGACAAACCCCCGCTCCGAGCCTTGTCGGAATATCGGGCACAAATGCGGTGACGTCACCTAATCTAGTAGCGACTCAAGCGCGCAATCCTCGTAGATTTTGGTTGCACCTCCTTGGAGTTGCACACCATATCACGACCGACCAAGTGAGAGCATCGGTGATACGCCGTCTCAACACCGAGGACGTGCTTGCTTTCTCTCTCTTGGCTAGAGGTGTTGATCCAGCTTCTCGACGCTCTCTATCTTTTAAAGTGCGTGTTCCAGATTCCTGTCGTGAGTTGGCTCTCTCCCCTGAAACGTGGCCTGTTGGCATCCGTGTGAGAGAGTTTATCACCGCTACTCATCACGATCCAGTTAGACGTCCACCGGCTCCATACAATACTCCTGTTTTAACAGCTAGTAATTCTCTCATCGCCGCTCGACACCGTCGTAGAGAGGCTCCCTACATCGACCGCACTCAGCCTCTCCACAGCACACCTTCCTCGCCTGGACACAGTTCGGACTTGACGTTGATCCACGCTACACCACTCACTTCACTTCCTCATCCCGCTCCCCCTAGCAAGCGTAAGAGAGTCCTAACTTGTAGTCCCCATCAGCAAACATTGGACCAATTCTTTCGTGCATAATTCGGCGCCCAGGAAAAAAATGTATGCATACTATCAGAACGTGCGGGGTCTCCGCACGAAACTCATTAACTTCCGCCAGGCCTTTGCTGAATCTGACTATAACATATGTGTCCTGACCGAAACCTGGCTTGATGATTCGATCCCATCGTCGCTTCTTTTTGATGAAAACTTTATCATCTATAGATGCGACTGCAACAATAGGAATAGCAACCTTTCGCGTGGTGGTGGTGTGCTTATTGCATGCTCATCACAACTTGCGGTCTCGTCGATCTCGTCACCATGCGCATCGTTGGAGGCGGTGTGGGTTCGCATCAACCTGGGGACCTCGCACCTGTACCTTGGAGCCATCTACATTCCGCCATACAGCAGCTCATCCTCATCTGTAATTGATGATTTGATGGAGGGCATCGGTGTAGTCCTGGGGCGCATGCGCTCCGAAGATAAAATTATGATTTTTGGCGACTTCAACATGCCGGGCATCTCGTGGACTGCTGATCCCCTTAATAAACTGTGGTTTTATCCTTCCGATTTTAGGCAGCGGGATACGACGTTCATTGACGGTCTGAACTTTAACAACTTGAAGCAACTCTCAGGGGTAACTAACGGTAACGGACGTCAACTGGACCTGATATTTGGCAATTTCGCTGCAGCCGCGATCTGTGATTCAGTACACCGAGTGCCTTTGACGATTATTCCCGAGGACGCTTATCATCCAGCATTGGAGACGTGCATCACCGTCTTCGCGTCGCCCTCTGATCGTCCGTCTCGTTTAGTTTTGACGCGTGAGCTGAACTTCAGGAAGCTCGACAACAGAAAATTTATTCGTCTCATCTCGACATACGACTGGAGCTCCCTGGACGCTGCTCCTAGTATTGACGAGGCAGTAGCCAAGTTTACGTCTGTGATTTTGTCTTTCCTCTCCCAGTGTTGTCCCTTTCGTACCCCTCCTCCAAATCCCTTGTGGTCAGATAGACACCTTCGTTCACTTAAGGCGGATCTTAAGCGTGCGCTTCGTGCGTATCGAATGCACCGCTCCACTTTTCACCTGCGTGTCTTCAAATACGCAGCATCTGCTCATCGCAGTTATAACAGGATCCGCCTTCGTACCCATAACGCGCGCATTCAATCCCATCTTTATACAAATCCTAGGTCATTCTGGAGATACGCCAATAGACAACGTGGATCCTCCGGTATTCCAACAAATATGTCTTTGGGCGATTGCTCTGCTTCCTCCCCGTTGGAAATATCTAATTTGTTTGCGCATCACTTCGAGGGTCTTTTTGTTGATCCGACCCACTCTACCGCGTCTCTTGTGGCCGGGCTCTCGAGTGTTCCTCGGGACTATATTAACGCTCACTCGGTGCATATCGACGAGCAGATGGTGCTCACTGCACTTTGTCAGCTTAAGCGCTCCTTCTCTCCTGGTCCTGACGGCATCCCTTCTTCCGCACTCATTGACGCTAGAGAGGTGATTGCTCCTGTGTTGATTCGCCTATTCACTAGGTCGGTTGATACGGGAGTTTTTCCCTCTCTTTGGAGATCAGCTTGGCTGATCCCAGTCTTTAAGAAAGGTTGCCGGACGTCCCCCTTAAATTATCGAGGCATCTCCATCCTCTGTGCAGCGTCCAAAGTCCTCGAGTCTGTGATCTACTCTTCTATCCTTCCTATTGTTTCCCCGTTAATCCCATCCTCCCAGCACGGTTTCGTGCCGAGACGCTCTACCCTGTCGAACCTTATGTCGTTGATGATCGATCTGTTTCCGCACACAGCCGCTGGTAGGCAGGTTGACGTCATCTACACAGATTTCAAAGCTGCGTTCGACTGTTTGTCGCATCAATTGCTTATGGCAAAGCTCGAGCGAATGGGTTTCGGTGGAGCCCTTCTTCTCTGGCTCTGTTCCTTTTTGAAGGACCGGTCGTACAGGGTAAGGGTCGATGGGGCTCTGTCGGACCCGTTCATCAGCAAATCTGGGGTTCCTCAGGGTAGTGTCTTGAGTCCTTTATTGTTTTCACTTTTCATCGCCGATTGCATTCAATCGCTTCCCCCAAACGGTTGTTTGTTGTATGCCGACGATGTCAAGTTTTATCTTCCTGTGTCTTCGTCCCGCGACTCCCGCTCCCTCGAATCCTACATAGATGCTTTCGCTGGCTGGTGCATATCCAACGGGCTCGTTCTTTGTGTCTCGAAGTGCTGTGTAATCTCGTTTGGTCGTTCTTCTTCCAAACATTTACACCAGTATCGGCTCTACGACTCAACACTTCCGTGAGTTTCCGTGGTCAGGGACCTTGGGGTGTGGCTGGACGACAAATTGTCCTTCGAGCCGCATCTCAACTCGGTCCTTGAGCGGGCTAGCAAGGTGTTGGGTCTAATCTCTCGTATGTCCACTGAGATTCGAGACCCGTTATGCCTGAGAGCGCTGTATTGTTGCTGGGTACGTCCCATCCTGGAGTACGCCAGTGTTGTATGGTCCCCCGCTGGTGTCACCGCTATGAACAGGTTGGAGAGGGTGCAGAGGAAATTCACGCGGATAGCCGCTAGACGTTTACTGAACGACCCCAGCACAACCTTACCTTCTTATTCGGAGCGGTGCCAGCTGCTGGGTTTGGTTAAGCTGGAGGATCGTCATGGTCATGCTCGCAAATTATTTATTGCCAACATCCTGCTTTCCAACATTGACTCCCCCGCCCTTCTGGCAGCTATCCCTTTATATGTCCCCTCCCATCGCTTACGCGTACGTCCTCCCCTGCTTATCCCTTTTTGTCGTACGCGGTTTTCCCAGAGCGATCCATGGATGCGCGCGTTACTAGCATTCAATTCGGTTGGTGATCTGTTTGACCACAATATCTCCATTAATTGTTTCCGCTCCCGCCTTTTGTCTTCTTTATCCTAAAATCTGTTTTTCTTTTCCTCACTAGCCATCTCTGTCTGCTCCCTATATCCTCCTTGTGTGTCATGTATGTTTAGTTATACGATAAATTGACTTTGTAAAGCCCTTGAGGCAAACAATTTGAATAAATAAGAATAAGAATAAGAATAAAATGTGTATCTTGTGGAGACGCTCATAACACACTAGACAAAAATTGCCCCGTCTTTATGGACGAAATGATCATTAGCAAAATAAAAACAGAAGGAAAAATGACGTACGGACAAGCAAAAAGAATTAGGAGAAAACAATGCCTTACTATTCCTAGGGTCTACACGACAGAAGTGTCCTATGCACAGAAAATGAAAAATACTACCACGACAAATAGCCCCAACAATGTCAACACACACTACACAACAGAAAAAAATCACTCACAAAACAGCTCCAAAATCAACACAGAAATACTGATACCACATTCAGAACACCACGCCACACCACAGAATACAAATAACACTGCCTATACATCATTCCCACCAAACAACCATAAAAATCAAAAAATCTACTATGACATAGATAACACATCGAGCGCATCTTCGAATCGCAGGGCTCGATAAACATGGAAGAAGTGACCGAGACTACGCCAAAATAACAAAGAGGAAATCCGTGAAATACTGATTAAAGAAAATGTAGATGAAGCTTGTTTACGAGAAACGTGGCTAAATCCAGACTCCATAACGAGTGCAAGGTTACCTAATTACTACATACTCACACAGAATAGAGAAGATGGCTACGGAGGGTGCATGATAATTGCCCGCAATACACTTACCATCGAACGATTCGATATCGTTACCCCCAATCCGCTCATCCAGGCTATATCGATAAGAATAAAACAATCCGGACTAGTTATAGCATCAGTGTATGTGAAACTGACTACACAAATAGCACGATTCAGGACACTAATCGGACAAATTATGAACAAACTACAAAGATATAACAAAGTTATAATCGTTGGCGATTTTAACGCACACCACACCACACAGATTGGGGAAACGATCATTGCGAATGGAAAAGGCAAAGCTATTGTTGAAGAGATAAATGAAGCTAACATGATGCTAGTTCACAAAAAAGAACAAACGTTTATAAACCCAGACCCAGCAAAAAAGAACTCAGCCATAGACTTAACTATAGCTACGATGTCGGTTGCGCCAAGCATACAGAGACTGGTAACGGATTTACATATTGGCAATAATGGACACAGGGCTAAAATAACATCGTATAATGGCATTCAATCCCTAAACAACCAAAGAATCGTCTATGAAAAAAGAAAATAGACGAGCAGATAACAAACCTTCCATTCAAGAGAGGAAACAACATTAATAGCTCAACCAAAGATATACAAAGAATATTTACTAAAAATAGCATTAAGAAAAAATACATACCAAAGACATGGTGGACGGAAGAGGTGCAAAAAGCGTGGAAAAAGAAAAATGAGTCTCGCACATTATATAATCAAAACAGAACACTTGACATTGCAATAAGCTACAAACGAGACTTGGCCGAATTTAGATTCACTAAAAAGCAAGCAAAAACAAAACAAATGGAAGATAAATTGGATCAAGTAGATTCTCAAACCACTGCCACAAAGCTATGGAAAATAGTAGGGTCCATGAAGGGAAGTTAAAAAAACTACAACATCATCACCAAAGACAAAACCAAAGCATCTGAATTTCTAAACATCAATTTTGGCCCGACAAAGCGTACAAGCCGAATAGAAGTACATCATTTCTATAGCGACAAAAATATCATAGACCTTGAGAAATTGGAAAGAATTATCTACTCTAAAAAGAACACTTCCCCTGGCATTGACAACATCTCATACAATACGCTAAAAAAAATTAAGCAGTAAAAATACACAAGCCATTATTGATGATATCAATAACATGCATAGGTCGGGAAGAGCAGAGAAAAAACTAAAAACGATAAGAATAGTTGCTTTAGAAAAACCAGGGAAGGACTCAAACGAAGCTACTAGCTATAGACCTATAGCCCTGTTACCAACAATTACTAAGGTAACAAACACAGCAATACTGGAAAATATTTATAGCGATGTGGAAAAGTACCGATTATTGCTCGAATTTTCCTTTGGATTAAGACAAAACCGTGCCACTACATCAGCGGTAGTCTGCTTGGTGAACAAACTAATGTATGATAGCAGAAAAGACAAACACGCTGCAGTACTATTTGTGGATATTAAAAATGCATACAACAGTGTAGACAAACAAATTTAAAAAAAACTGCCTCTCCAACAATATGATGTCCACAGAGGATATCAGATGGATCATAGGCTTCCTAGCAAACATATGGATTGAAGTAGCAACAGAAGGTACTACCATAAAGAGAAGGATTTCAAAGGGATTACCTCAAGGTGTTGTTCTATCGCCAATACTCTTTAACATTTACACCAGTGAATGTCACACATTAAACGAGAACAAAATGAGAGTTATGCAATAAGCGGACGATTTCGCGATAGTAGAAAGTGGGATAACAGCGTCAGCAACGAACCAAAAACTGCAAAGAACTTTTGATCAGTTAGCGATGATACTAACCTCGCTGAAACTTAAAATCAATATTGATAAAACAAAAGTAATGGCATTTGACAAAAATAATAGCAGAATGCAAATCACACTAAACGGGGCACCCATTGACCAAGTCAACTCACACCAGTTGTTGGGAATTGTTATCGATAGTGGCTCAAAATTCCACGACCATATGAAAAAGCCAGATCGCCGAAGCAGATAAGAAATTAAACTTCATAAAAATAGTAAGCAATAGAACCTTCAACATCAATCATGAGAAGGCCAAACAACTTCACCAAGCCGTAATTAGGGAAAGTCTAGAGTATGGCATATCACTAAGCTATAACGCCAATAAAAAGGAGATCAAATCTATGAACACGACACTAAACCAATCGCTAAGAAAAATAACAGGATGCTCAAAAACCACCCCTCTCAATACCCTTCATGCGATAGCGGCTGAATGGCCTTTCCACGTCAGATACGCATTCCTCATTCAAAAACAACTATGTAAAGCAATAGCCCACTCCCTGTTCAATACACATGTTCAGATACAACCCAACACATCACAAAAAATTACAGCCCAAGAGAAAACCTATCTAGCAGACAAAACGATTTTTAATAACATATTGAAATACGAATACAACCACGCAAAAGAAGATTGGAAGGATGTAACAATAAGCACATCAATCGCTGGAATAGATGCAGGCAAAACCCAACACAATAAGGCAGTTCTATACCAAAGAAGCATGGACAATATAAACAGGCAACAGGGCATTAAGATCTTTACGGATGGGAGTAAAAAAGAGAACGAATGTGGAATAGGAATCTACATAATAGTAAACCCTCAAGAAGTGCGTAAAATGATGTACAGACTCAACTCCCCAACGTCGATATGTACCACTGAACTATATGCAATTGACAAGGCACTCACTTTATCAGTAAGCGAAGGGTTGTTGTTGTATGTTTTATTTACGAGGCTTTTTTCATTCGCCTCTCTAAATATTATAACAATTTTTAATACTACAAACAATTACGAGCACCTAGATTAGATGAAGAAAAAAGTATAATAGTAGTATATTTTCAAAATTTATTTATTTATTTATTTATTTTCGATTATGACGGCTTGACGCCGTATGGTCAGTACCGCATGTGCTGACGAAGTACAAAATTCAAAGATACAAAAAATTACCAAGGCATTTCCTCCCTGATATTTCGCCTTATCCCGGGCGTGCTCGGTTGTAGATGTGTGGAGGTTGTGGTGAGTTTGTCCAGTTCTATTGTTGGTCCGGGTCTATTGCTTTGTAGAGTGTGTTGGTGGTTAAGATGTGTACACACGGGACTCCATCCTTCCGTTTAACGGATCTGGACTGAAACAAAACAGAAGGAAAACAACAATTGTGACAGCACAAACATTTGCCTGTGAACAGTGGACCTCAATCTGCCCAGCAGTGATAGCCCGAGCTCGATCAAGCCAGCACCGAATTCAGAAGCTATCGGCGAGTTCCATCTCGTAACAGCAGGGTCTCTGCTAATTACGAGGTTGAACCCGCCGACCACCTCCGAACCCAACGCCAGCAAGGCCGCACTCGCTCCATCAAGGCTAGACAGAGATGAAGGACACTGTTACAGAAAATTCTGCCTCTCTTCTTACGACAGTGACGTCTTTGACCCCGGATGCTGTTGCTTCGTCAGCGGATCACCCGTGGCACTACAACAAAAAAAAAAACTTAACACTTAAGACAAAGACAACACAACGAATAACAAAAAAGGAGTGGCGGATGTGGATTGGAAGGATAATAGGGATGCGGAATCAAAGGATGAGACCGTTGTCTCTGGCGAATCGGTAGATGAGCCTCATGTAGGCGAGGTCTCTAGTCGCCAACATTTCCCTTATTTCTATACCCGGTCGTCTGCCGATGCTCTCGACTGCGCTTAACAAGGAGGGTCTTGCAGTTTCAAACTCCACGCAGGACCACAGAAGGTGATCCACATCGTGAAATCCGTCACCACAGCCACACACCTTCGTCTGAGCCAGAGTTATACGCTGCAGATGAGCGTTCAACGCGAAATGATTCGACATAAGTCGAGACATCATGCGTATGAACGCCCGGTCTACAGAGAGCCCACCGAACCAAGGCCGCAGGGACACTTGCGGAGAGATCGAGAAAAGGAATCGCCCGAGATCGTCCGCCTCCCACATGCTCTGCCAGCGAGACAGGAAAAGTTGCTGTGGTAGGCGAAGAAACTCTCGGGCCGAGATCGGACGGTCGTAAAATGCGCCTTGTTGGACGCCTGTTTTGGCCAGTGAGTCTGCCTTCTCGTTGCCGGGAATTCCACAATGAGCAGGTACCCAAATTAGCGAAATCCTGAACGCCTTGTCGAACATGGAGCCAAGCAATTCTATGATTTTAATGACAAGGAAATCTTGACTCTTAACAGCCTTCGGGGACCTTAGTGCTTCGATAGCGCTAAGGCTATCTGTAAAAATGAAGTACTGATCCGAAGGTCTCGCTGCTATAATCAATAGTGCGTACAAGATTGCGGCTAGTTCTGCGGTGTAGACACTACACGGCTCCCGCAATTTGAAAAATGCTTCGGCGGACTCACTAAAAACGCCGAAGCCGGTGCCTTCCTTAGAGGATGATCCGTCAGTGTAATACTGGCTACTTTGGTCTAAATGGCCATACTTATCCCTGAAAACGCCCGGGACTACCATCGGGCGAAGATCATTCGGTATGGTCTTAATTTCCTCGTGCAACGAGTAATCTGTTGTTAAAAGGGAACTGTAGGTCTCAGGAAGGGCAGCACGGTTTAATGCCTGTGGAGCGCTAGGATGCACTTGTAGGGCAACAAAATCTTCATAGATCTTCAAGATTTTGCTCTTAGAACCTGTCTCTAGAAGCGCTTTAAAATTTTCTTCGGTCAAGGGATTTGATACTGAAGAACGGATTAGAAGGCGAAGCGACAGCATTTCAAAACGTAGTTTCAGCGGCATCACTCCGGTCATCACTTCTAGGGACATGTTATGTGTGGATTTCATGCTCCCTAGTGCGAGTCTAAGACAACGATACTGTAGCCTCTCTAATTTGAGGATATGCGTGTTGGATGCCCAATGGAAGCATATGCTGCCATATTCCAACACGGATAGTACCGTTGTCTTATACAGTCGCAGGACGTCTGATGGATGTGCGCCCCACCAGAATCCTGTGACTGTCCTTAGAAAGTTGATTCTTTTACTGCATTTTTGCACCAGATGGGTGATGTGTGTACTCCAGTTTAGTCTTGAGTTGAACCAAACACCAAGGTATCGAAAATTGTCGGTAGTTGATATCTTTTCACCGTACAAAAAGACATCAATTTTCGGGTCAAATAGTCTTTTCTCCCTGTTTTTTGTCGTGTCGCTGAAGGGAGAAAAGACTACCATCTCAGTTTTCTTTGCAGAGAACTTGATACCAAGGTTTTCAGACCACTCGGCAAGGTTGTCCAAAGTGGTTTGTAAAGCCAGTTGGATTTCGGCGGCGTCCCTGCTTGCAAAAGATATGACGCCGTCGTCAGCCAATTGTCTAATGCTGCAGTTCGGAGCTAGGCAAGAATCTATTTCACTGACATAGAAATTATAACAGGGGGCTCAAGCAGGACCCTTGTGCTAGTCCATGGAAACTGGTCCGCTTTAGTTGCACATGACCATTGTTGAAACTCATAGCTTTTTCCGACAAAAGGTTGAACAGAAAGTTGTTCAACTTTGGACCCAGCCCCACATTTTCTAATTTTTGACTCAGCTTGTATGGTGATACTGAGTCAAATGCCCCCTGTATATCCAGGAAAATAGATCCCATGTTCTGCTTGCGTGCACGAGCAAGCTCTATTTCTGTTACCAGAAGGGCTAAGCAGTCATTAGTACCCCTGGCTTTACGAAAACCAAACTGGGTATTCGAGAGAAGGTTGTTTGATTCCAACCATTCTTCTGACCGAAAAAGAATCATTCTTTCAAGGAGTTTCCTCAGACACGACAGTAACGATATTGGCCGATAAGAATCGTGTCTTGATGGCGGTTTGCCAGGCTTCAAGATAGTGACAACTTTCACCTCTCTCCACTCTTGCGGAACGCTGTTGACCTCCAACATATTGTTAAAGATGCTTAACAGACGTTTCCTCCCTATGTCGGGCAGATTTTGAAGCAATTTGCTACCAATCTGATCCAGACCTGGGGAGGAATTTTTGCTTGATAGGAGAGCAAGTGATAGCTCTACCATTGTGAACGGTGAGTCCATCCTAGGGTCACTACCAGGCGCATGTTGTGTAAAGCTTTGCGCAGGAACGAAATCGGGGCAAAGCTTGTGGGCAAATTCATACAGCCACTCGCCAGAAAAGCTTTCGCTCTCATTGATGTTGTTGCTGTTTCGCATCCTTCTAGCCATTCTCCAAAGCGAATTAAGTGAAGTGGTGGGGTCTAGATTATTGACGTATCTACGCCAATAACCCTTTTTCTTCGCCTTCAACAGGTTTTTGCACGTTCTCTCCAGTCCTTTATATTTTTCATATAAGGACCTCGAGCCCGTGTCCCGGAAGGCTTTAAATGCCTCACGCTTCTTGGTAAAAGCCACTTGGCAATCCTTGTCCCACCAAGGAGTGGGAGGTTTTTTAAATGTCCTTGCTTGGTGGGAGCGCCTTGTTTGGGCCTCAAGGGCGCACTTGTTTATGATTGAAACAAGTTTTTCGTACTCCTTGACAGGAGACAAATCTTCCAAGTCAAGTAAAAGCGAAGCGGCTATTAATTCACCGTATCTCGTCCAGTCGATGTTCCTCGTTAAGTCACATTTAACGGGCGTTCCATCTACTGGACATCCTCCCTTGATGTAGGAAATTTCTATCGGCAAGTGGTCACTGCCAATAGGGTCCTGGATTACCTTCCAACTAAAATCCAGGGCCATTGCTGATGGACATAGAGACAGGTCCAGTGCACTCGCCCTACTTTGAGGTGTCTGCATCCTAGTTGCCTCTCCTGAGTTGAGAATTGAAAACCCAAATCTGTCGCAGAAATCTCGGATGATAGGAGTGCGAATGTCATCCTTATCGCACCCCCAGTCGATTCCATGGGAGTTAAAGTCTCCCAGGATCAAAAGCGGTCCAGGCAAGACCACTGCTAAATTTCCAAGATCCTCTTTGAACTTTTCAATTTTTTCTTTTTCATTGTTGGCTATCGGGGGGATATAAATGGATGCAATTGTCACGTGAAGAACGCCCAGTTTTGCCTTAACTGCGACAGTTTCTATCATTTCTTGTCTAGGGGTAGGTATTCTGGTGAAAGTGTGACTCTTTCGAACACCAATCAGTACCCCCCCACCCCTAGTAACGCGATCTTCACGGATTATATTATATCCCGGGAAGGTTAATTTAATTTCATCCGATAGCCAAGTTTCACAGAGGGCAAACACATCGCAGTTGTGTTCGCCCACTAATGCTTTAAATGAGTTTAGCTTGCCAAGCAAACTCCTACAGTTCCACTGTATGATAGTAGCCGTAGGAGCCATTAATCATCCAAACGGACCATCATACTTAAGCATGGCCATTGAGCCAGCCACTGTTTGATCATTCCCTTCAGGAAAGGAAGGGCCCAAGTAGCGATCATGTGCAGATGCTGCGGGAGGTTAAGGGTCATTAGGAGGGACTCAAGGATCTCGGAAAGGGACGGGGTGGGAGTTCTCGGGAAGCTCGTGGGCTCCGTCGGAAAAGCCAGGCTTTCCAACGGAGCTTCGGTCCGAGAAGATCGCTTCTTCTTGGGCTGCTTCCTGGCAATTTGGGGGGCAGGAGTTTTGGGATCAGCGTCACGTTTTGGACCGGGGGAAGAAACTTTAGCGTGGCGCTGTGGTGCCAAAGGTTTACTTTTCGTCTTTAAAACCTTCCGCTGTACCTTTTTGTAGGGCACTCTCATGATCTTTACCGATCTCAGTGGCACCTGTTCGGGTGCAGTCGGACTAGGCTCGCCATTTGCAGTTGTACCCAAAACTGCAAAAGGGTTCGATGCGTTTGCTCCCTTGAGAGCATCGCTGTACGAGCCGCGTGCCCGCTCGGCTACCGTTTTGGTCTGCTCCTTTTGCAGTTTCCGGTACACAGGGCACAATGCAACCTCATGCCACTCCTCCCGACAATGCGAACATTTTTGGGATGGGGCTTTGCACTCCTCGGTAGCGTGAGCCCCTCTGCATTTTCCGCAGCAAATCTTGCGAGTGCAGAACGGATCGGCATGTCCAATCCGGCTGCACTTCGAACAGGTGGCCACCCTTGGCACGTATGGCCGGTCGATGGGTATCCGGAGGCCTTCTAAAATGAGGGCCTGCGGAAGTACCGTTCCCTCAAACGTGATCCGGAGGGAGGTGGTCGGGATATATTTTTTTTCATTTTTCGATGAGGCATCAAGCTTAAAAAGCTTTTTTGCCTCAAGGACTTTTACCTTCGGCGTGTCTGGTGCATGAAATGCACCTACGCCGAATTTAATCACCTCCTCCTCCGGATAATCGAAGTCTTCGATCACGCCGGTAACTTCCACCAGACTACCGGGAATGTAAACCCGGTAGTGCTCCGTAAAGTCTGGATCAGCCGCAATGACGTTGGCTTGAGCCCGGTCCTTTGCGGTTACCCTGATCTTGTTTGGGCGCATCCGAAACACATCGGCAACACCCGGGTATTTTTTAAACAAAACAGCCGCGATCGTCCTTACATCGAGCTGCTTGGTACGTGGCATAAAATAAACTAATGGCTTACCCTCCCACGACACCGGGTAAGCACGAGCTCGATGTTCAGATGGCTGATTAGTTTTTGTCAGCGGGGCACAAAAACTATTTGCCGGTGGGGCACTCGACGCCTTCGAGGAAGACGGTCTCTCTTCCAATGCCACCTTTTTAGTGGCAGGAGCGGCCTTAGGGCGACCTGGTTTACGCTTTACATTGGGCTCAATCTCCCTTTCCGAGTCAGAATTATCTGACCCCATGCCAGGACCGAAGACAACGGGAGAGGTGGGACAGGACAAAACTTACCGTCACACACGATAGACAGCACGCGCGCAAAGGTACACACACAAACTCACACACACTGGACTGATCACGATCGATGCGACGATGCAGCGTGGATACGCTTGCTTATCGCAACGATCAACAGATACACACACTCACAACACTAAGAACACACGTTGATCGGGGCTAGGCGCCACTCGATCGATAAACACAAACTCCGAGCGAAAGCCGGAGAAAGGCGGAGACACCGATTAGTGCGATACAGGTAATCACGTTGATTACGCTATCGCACACGAGGACAATGACCACTATCTGCCGTACGCAAATGACCCGTTTGACGCTCCACAGCGAAACACGTCTTATCGCCACGGAAGCTGGAGGCAGAATGTTTCAAAATTTAGATGAAGAAAAAAAATAATATTAATAATAATCATAGAAAAAAAAGAAAAAAAAATAAACCATGGGTATGTTGCAATCTGTAATTCCCTGTAAAGTCCAGTTTCTTTTAGAAACCTCGGCAGCTTTTCTATTTCATTTTGATTGTTTGACAGTACCACCTCGATATGATGTCCAATGTCATGTTTATTCCTGTCAACCGTAGGAATATCCGTAGCAGTCAATAAAAAGATGTCGTACTGTTAATTCCACTCCACAAAACGAGCAGATTAAAGGAGACTCTTTTTTCAGTCTGTGCGTGTGAGTCAAACGCGTGTGGCCAATTCGCAGTCTCGTGATCACTCTTTGATCATTTTGGTCCGGTGGGTCGGTCCACGGTGCTGTAGATTGTTTGATGATCTTGAGGTTCATGAGTGGTGAGGTGTTTCACTTGTTCTGCCAATGTTGTTCTACCAACCTTGTCCACCAAACCGATGCATCGGCTCTAGAGATGGGTACTTCGACTAGTTCCTTAATACGTCTACCTTCATTAGCAAGTTGGGCTGCTGTCTCGTTACCTCTTATTCCACAGTGTCCCGGTATCCAACAATAGACGATCGATCGGTTTTCCGAAACCGAATCAATCGCTTGCAAGTGGGGGTTCCGCATACTGCCTTTCTCCAATGCCTTCAGAACGCTAGCGCTATCTGTGAAAATAACGTTAGGTCTGTCGGTGACTGTGATTTCCTCTGATGCTATGGCGATGGCTATAGCTTCCGCTGAGAATATAACATATATAGCTTTATGCTGTTGCTGGTATTTGCGGAGAATATTCCACAGCCTGCAGAGCTGTCGTTGACTGAACCATCTGTATGAATCTTGTGAAAGATCCTATATTTCTCAGTTATGAGCTTTCGGAAGTGTTGCATTGCTTTTTGTTTGTTACCTCCCGCTCCAAGCAGTCTGTGTAAAGTCCAGTCCACTTGCGGACTGTTACTAAACCAACATCTATCGGAGTTTTTGATGAGCTGGGCGATTTTTGGTATGTTTTGACCTGTCAGCTGTTTAAACAGATCGTTGGATCTTTCAGGAAAAGACTCTGCTTGCAGACCTTTTTCAAGAAGTCTGCCAGCTGCATTGATCATTTTCAATGCTATAACGCATTCCAAAGGTAGCTGACCACTCTCATATAAAACAGCATTATTTGGGCGGGTTATAAAAGCCCCTGTTACTTTTTTTAAAGCGGATTGGTAAAAAGGAGTCAGTTTGCATCCAAAGTTAATGTTGCCCATGGTGATAAATTCAATACCATATAGTAACTTAGGTACGAACCAACTGTTGAAGATATAGAGTCTATTACAATTCCAAGAATTTTGGCTGATCTTACATTGGGAATAATGTTTTAATTAATTTCTATAGGTTTAGTGTTCTGTTGTGTGAGTTATTACAAATGTGTAAAATTTTACTTTTTGAAGTGGATAGATTATGATCATTTTTGCAACACCAGTTATAAATTTTTTTTAAGGCAAATCATAATTTAATTCTGTTCTTTTTTCCGAGATGTCCGATGAAACTAGGGTTATATCATCCGCGTAGATAAAGGTTTGAATGTTAGTAGGAATATATGAAATTAAGGATTCCAAGCTAATAAGAAAGAGGATAGGTGATAGGATTGCTCCTTGTGGGACCCCGTTTTCTAGATTTTGTTGTTGTGATGTACTAGCACCTATTTGAACTTGAAATGTACGATCAGTGAGAAAATCTTGAATGAATTTGTAGCATACTTGCTAAACAGCTTAACAATATCTTATTAACAGAGACACTTCTTAACCTCACAGAAACAAACAATGCTCCATACCATAATTTCAGACAAACAATTCATGAAACCAGTAACCTACATTTTATCAAGACTGCAATAAATGCAGATTTAGTTTTTCTTGACCTAACGCACGATAAAACATGAACATTCAAACACCGACCAGCACACCCGGCTAGCGAGTGACGCAGTGCAACATGATACGAACAAAACAGAAGCAAACACCCGGCGCACAGGAATCAGGCGCAGCAACGGTAAATCGGCGATTAAACTGGAGCAAGCCACCTAACCCATATCGAACCAAAATTGCGCAGCGTAAGGGGACACATTGCTTACGCCAAGAACCTTGAGTTCTTGCCTCCATGCGGAACGTTAATGTAAACAAATTTTTAGACCATGCTGTTCAACGAACAAACAAAACAAGACTTATTCGAAATAACATACAATAACTCAAGTCCATCCATCCAAATAAAATTCGACACTTTTGTTTACGACAAATGCTTTATACCTTAGTCGCCAACCAGGAAAAACTATTAGACAATGTAACCATACAAATAGGAAAAGTTATTTTAAATTTAACATAAACTGAACCTAAATTAAGTAAATTAAACTTTACTAAACTGTATGAAATGTCCAAATCTGTTCAAGAGCTTTGAGAGTTCCCCTACCCAAGGTAAGGCCTCGAAGTCTCCAACGAGCTAGTAAGGGATGTTCCCTCTGAACATCTGAAGTCGCCTAGCCGACTTAACCCGTGCGCTCCGCGATGCATATTACATGGCGACCGTCGCGTTAAAACCTCGATCGATCCCGCATGTTACAAATTGGATCAGACGTCCTCCTAGTCCCCATTTATTCAGTTGCTCAAGTTTGCCCGGGCGCCAGGTACGATCAAAAGCTTTAGATAGATCAACAACTGCACAATCAGTATGATGTTTCTTTTTTCTGGCCTCTGCCAAAACATTCTCAAAACAGGCAAAATATGATTCCGTACCACGACCCCCTCTGTATGCGTGTTGTTGGGTACTTAGAAGATTTCTCTCCTCCAGTTCTTGAACTAAACTTCTCCTCCAGTTGGGTTTCTCTGCTTTGAGGATAAGTACAATGAAGCTAGATTTCCATTTAGCCGGAATCATACCATATGTTGTTGTATATGTTAAGAAGACATTGTAATGCGTTTTCAGGGAGCTGTTTAAGCAGTGGGTACCCAATGTCATCGGGTCCTGCAGAATTTCCTTTACATTTTTGCAGAGCCCAGTTGAGTTCTCCTAGAGAGAAGTTTTGATTATACCTTGCACTATTTGTATCGATAAGTATTGATTTTCGCCTGATGGTCTGTTCTTTAATGAAGGAAGCAGAATATTTGGATGTAGCAGAAGCTTCATAGAAATGCTGTGCAAAAAGTTCTGCTACACCTGATGGGTTGGTGATTGGGGCATTGTTTGTCACAAGAGTGGGAAAAGAGGGTTGCCTCTTTCCCGATAGGCTGGCTGTTGACTTTTCTCCATACGTCTTTGCAAGACAAAGATGGGTTTAGACTTGTGACAAAATTATCCCAGCTTTCTTTTTTGCTTTTTCTATTTCTGCTTTGGCTTTCAAATTTGCTTCTCGATACAGTGATGCAAGATATGGGGCATTAGGATTGTTCTGTATTCTGCTAGCTTTCCTAAGTTTTCTTTACGCTTTTCTCCTGTCTGTGATTACCTTTTCGACTGATTCATTCCACCATGGAACGTTTTTTCGTGGGATTTTACCAGTCGATCGTGGAATGCTTTGTTCGGCTGCTTTAATAAGTACACTGCAGAAAGCTTCAATTGATAGCAATGTAGGCTCAGTAATAATATTGTCTATAAAAAAAATTACAGCTCGACCAGTCTGCTTTACTATATTTCCACCTTGGTCGTAGCCTAGGGTGGACATCATTGAGGTAGTTATTAGTGAGGGTAGGGAAGTGATCAGAACCGTGCAATTTTTTTTCTACTGATACACTAAATAATGAAGCGGAGCAAGTTGACACTGCGCAATGATCAATGCAAGACCCGGTACCATCACTAGGCGATATTCTGGTGGGAGCCTTGTTGCTTAAAACCTGTAGGTTGTTAAAGTTAAATATATTTTCAAGTATCTTTCCTCTATTATTGCTACGCGGGTTATTCCATCTTGTGTTTCAGGCATTTAAATCGCCCATAAGGGCTATAGGACCGTTGATTTGATAAAGGGTTTGTGTTAGATAAACAGAAAGTTTCTTTAGTTGGATGCAGTTTTTTGGGTAAGTAGGTACAGACTATTGTCATATCGAAAGGTATTTTAGTTGAGATTGCTAATAGTGGTAAGTCGGATGAAATATTGAGATTTTTGTATGGGATATCTTTTCTAACTCCGAGACAAACGCTATGTTGTAGTGTTGGTTTCTTGTTGAAGGTCCAATCGTAATTTTTTAAAGTTTTGTGATGTAGAATATTTGGGATATGATTAATTTCTTGCAAAGCGATGAAGTAAGGCTTGTATTTTAGAGTAATAATTTTAAGTTCCTCAATATTTTTGTTCATACTTCTGATATTCCATGAAATAATGTAGGGTGAGCGATTCGGATTCGGATTATTATTTAAGTGGTTCATCATAGATTGTAGAGGAGTTAAGAAAAGTTGCGCAAATCAGAGATAGTTTCCGTGTATGGAAAAATTTATGATTTTTACGGGTTTTTGATCGTTTTCTCGTTTTAACTTTTGCTTCAGTATCTGCGAGAGCGCTACCAGTTCCAAAACCAGTTCCGGTCTCCGATAGTTCCAAACAAAACCAGTTCCGGTCTGAACTATCGGAGTTGACGGATTCTGTTTGCGTGTTGGATTTGTGTTTTATGGTATAGATATACATTCTGCGTAGGTTATCTCATTCTTTTAGCAATTTTGCTGTGTTGTTACTCATCTCTTCCATCTTTGCTTGTAGTGATGCAACAGTTTTTGTCAGTTCGATTATCTGTTGGTCTTTCGCCGATACTTGCTGCGCGAGCTGTAGTCTGTCGTTGACTGATTTGTTCCTATTTTCGAAAATGATTTTGGCTTGAGCATAGGAAATACAGTTGTCGATTTTTATTTTAATAATTGTTTCTTCGTTTGTGTAGGATGGACAAGATCTGCTCAAAGAGGTGTGATTACCGAGACAATTTTTGCATTTAGTAAGAGATGAACATTCTCCATGCTCCCTCTCTCCACAGTTAGCATGCAGCAATTTACCTCAGTGCATCTGTTTTTGGTGTGTCCAATGATCAAGCAGTTTGTGCAAATCATCGGTCGAGGATAGTAGGTGCGGGGTTTTACAACTAAACACCCTACTCTTATCTCGCTGGCTATCGCGACAGAGTCAATTTTGAGGAGGAAAGAGTTGGTTGGCTTGATTTCTCCATTCTCTTTTCGCAAAAAACGCTTCACAGAGATTACTCTCTGCTCTTTCATTTCGCTCACAATTTCATCATCCGAGAGACCGTCCAAGCTGTTACATACTGTAGAGTTGTTCGTTTATTAAGCTGTTCCAGGCTTACGTCCTATCATGATCACGTTCGCTAACACACTGCCGGTTTTCCATTCTCTTCTTGGTATCCCCGTTACCTATCTGTAACACACGTTACCTTTGCTACCCAGTTGACATTACTGCTTTGCGTTACCCAGTTGACATTATTTGAATTAATCGTTATAGTCTAGTACTCTACATCCCTCACCTAGTCCAACAAATCTAGACAAATTTAACAATATAACACTAGTTAAACATACTAAGGAATAAACAAAACGAAATCATTCCCTATACCTCAATGGTATGTTGACGTATCTCTTTGGTCTCTCTCTGGGCAAGGGACCCTCGTTTTGGCCTTGCTTTTGTCCTGTCCCATCTGATATTTTTAAGGATGGAATATTAGTTTTACCTTCTGCTTGTAGAGTATTCCTTGTGCTATTCGTCGTGGGACATCTTATTATGTGAGCTACTGGTCTTCGATACATGTTTCCATTTTCACCGGTTATAACTACTTCTGTGCCAGTTCTTTCTACGACTGTAAAACGTTCTGCTCGGAAAGTAGGCTCTAATTTACCTATCTCATAATTTCTTATGAACACTTTGCCTCCAACACTTATCGCATTATCCCTGGCATGGCGTTTTCTATCAGCGTACAATTTTCCATGCATCTTGCTGATCATGTCTTTATCGCGAACTTTTTCATCCCGATTTCAATAAGGGTCGGTTCTTAATGCAGGTAGTAGTAAAGACCTACTGGTCTGCCCGTGAGAAGCTCCATTGGAGATTTTCCCGTAACTTAATGAGGTGTTGTGTTATAGCTACCCACATAACCAAAAAGCGATATCCGACCTTACTACGACCTATATACGGAGTCGTATATGTAGACTTATATGTATACTTACAGCAGTAATTAACAGACTTCGTGGATGAAAAAAAAGCGGGCCATAATTATAACAAACAAACCATAAATGTGAATTGTTTCATTCACGGTCCCGAAAATTTTCAGCGGAGTTTTGAAACTTTTCATCCAACCACTTTTGAAATGAAATAAATCAACAATTTAAATTATTCGTTCAAAATTCATTAGACTTTTATTCGTTGACTTTCGATAAGTTTTTTTACACAACAATCGAACACATCGAAGCTATGCTTTTTCTCCTTCTTACACAAAAACAATACCTACATTTCATGGTAATTTTCACCGACACGCTCCCGAGATCCAATCAGTTCCAGTTTCAGCAGTGAATTGTCCATTTGCTTGTTATTGCGTGAAATCGTTTGACTGAAAATAATTAAAAAGAAATCAAAGTTTGTAAAATACACATATGGTAAAACATTGTTGGAAAAGTGGAGTATGTTAGATTGGTAACGGAATCTATAATAAATAAACAAGTGAGTATAACGCGATATAATGTGTTTTTGTACAACGATTAGAGCTACCACAAATACTCGTGCTCCAATGCATAAAATTACCTGCAACACAGTAACGGGGATTCAATTTATTTACAGCATCAACTTATTATGCCGTTCACAATCGTCCAAACGCGTGGTCCCAAAGGGTACGGGGAGTTGTCTATCGTTCCTGATTCCTGGGTCCAAGGAACGAGCAATAAAAACACTTATCTATTATGGCCAAACCTGAAAGGAAACATTAAAGAACTGTTAATGAACGAGAACAGTTTTCCAGGAGAGGGTTGGACGAGACAAAAGTGCTGGATTAAACGAACTGGATTGTCATATGCGAATGCTGAATCGGCAATAACGATTATGTCCGGCGAATCATCAACAGATCCCGAACAGGCGCCAACAGTCTCCAGCGCAGGAAAGCTTGCTTCTTATGCGGATATTTTTTCGGAAAGAGTAGTAGAAAACTCTATGAAACCGATTCACGTCGAAAGTGGGGTCGAATACGCATTCCCTCCTACACCATCTCCACCGACGATGTCATTAATCAATGAATATTCGGAGTCCAATCATCCAATCACAAAAGTGACAGAACAGTGTAACTGCAAAACGATACAAGCTTTGATCGAAGCACAAACAAACGTAATCAAGGAATTTCGAGCTGAACCGAAGCGGGATTACGAACAAATACTAAAGGAACAGAAGAAAATTATGAATCGTTTGGGCATAATCGAAGTACAGATGAATTCTTTGCTCAATCATACGGAAATAGGCACCACTGATACCGCCAACACAGAACACCCCTTCATCAAAACAGTAGAAGATTTACAAATATTTGAAAAAGATTTAGCAGAGGAAGAGTATTTCACACGTATGTCAAATTTACTGAAACACAGTGTAAACGACAAAGACATTAACAACAGAATGTTAGCCACCCTAGACACTCTTTTTGATCGATTTTTTTTAACTAAGTGCACATGGACCGGAATTTCAAAATCAGGAAACAAAATTGCAATGAATTCATTCCATAACTTGTTCAAATTGTTTAAGTGTGTAGGAAGCACCAATGTAATCAAAGCAACTGACGAGATGGTACGATCATTTTTTATGAACATTTTAAAACATGCAATAGAACGATCCAAGGCAAAACAAATGCGGAAATCAACGTGCCGCAAAAGGAAACTAACATAGCGTAGGGTAATTAAAAATACTCATTCATTTTTACCGTTATTTCATTTTTCTTTTCATTATATTTCGCAAACAAAATGTTTATTTTCTAACTAAAAATTCTATACAACATACATAATGCTTAATAAATGCATAATAAATAATAACATTGTCAATCCCTCTAAATAATCGTAATAATTCTAAATAATCGTAATAAAATTCTCAAAACTAGGACAACGTATGTAGCAAAGGTATGAACAAATATTCCGAATTTGTATCGATACCATATGCCACTAATTTGCATTTAATATTATCAGGACTGGTTACTATTTCATAGCATGACAAATAAGTGATATCACCAAGACATATATTGATAGTTCTTGATGGGAAAGGAGATACAAAGAAATCTGTCACGTTAGTAATTTCTTGACCAAATACACTTATGTTGTTGTCATGTTCCGAAGCCTTAATGAATTTGACAACTTGATTCTTTTTATTCATGAACCACTCATTTGCACTGCCTTTGCACAGAATAAAATTTGGCATTTGTAAAATTGTATCTCCATTTTTTTAGATTTACATGCAATTGGAGATTTTGTATAATTCTTACTCCGAATATTGTGAGTACATGCTTCGATCTCAGATAATCGATTGACTATATGTCGAAGTTGCTTATCACCTTTGCGAAGCTGTTTTTTTAATTGTCCTAACGCATTTTCAAAGGGATAAGTGGAAAGAGAAGGCAAAGGTCCAAATTTTTGTACTTCTGATGCAATATGGATCAAATTGTGCACATTGCTAGTCAAATATCTTGCGCCGTAAAGTTTTCCAAAATCTTCGACGTAAAGTTTTAACATATCACCCGCAACTAACCAATTATTACGGTACACTCCAGAAGATAGCAAAACTACGGCACAAAACAAGAGTTTGAAGTGTTCGTAGTGTTCATGTGGCAAATTATCTTTTAGAATATAAATACTAATATAATTAAAGAAACTATGAAATTGTGTACCCTTCCACAATTTAAGAGTTTCTAATGGGCCAAGTTTCCTGTGTATTTCCTTAGGCAGTTTAATATTGACAATTTGTTTTGATATTTCCTCAATTTGATTACCTGACCATTTAGTTTTTTTACCTAATGTTCCGTCTCTCCAGCCTAGAAGTTTTCTACGTGTTAATCCAAGATCTAATATGTGAAGTATGTCACCAACTATAACATCTTCAATAATATTAAAATTATTCAAAGGTAAAAGAGGTGATACTTCTCTGTGATGTTTTCCGTAAGCTTTGCGGCGAAATTCCTCATCAGTTCTTAACGGTGCGTTCGTGTCATTGAAAATAACGTATCTTCCATCGTAATCGTACACTCCCTCGCAAGTACACTTAGTACATCCTTCCTTTGCGTTGAAATATGCAACCCCTAGCAAAAAGTTATCGAAGTACATCATTAGATTTCATCATACTTAAATATAAATAAAAATACATCATTAGATGGTATCGAGACAGGGGGTTAGAGGAGAGGCCTTGCAGGTTACCCCCAATGCACACGCAACGTAAACAGAAAACTTAAAATCGGGCTAAACGATACAGACCCACGCTGCGGAACAAGGACAACGACTGGTAACTGGGAACATGGAACTGCCAATCCCTCACAGCTCCTGGACGTACCCCTTTTCTTGCGGACGAGGTGAGGGTCCGCGGCTTCGGAATTGTGTGTGACTTCAGTGATTGTGTGATCCACCAGAGCGGTGGTGGCAAGCGAGTAATCGGATGGTGGTCGATCAATGAACGGATTAGCAGGTTGAGGATCCGTGGAAGGTTCTTCAATCTGAGCATTATCAATGTGCACAGTACGCACCTTGGAAGCATTGATGACGAGAAGGAGAACTTGATGTGAGATTTAAATGCTCAGTTTTGACGGGTGGAGGCATACAAACCAACGATAGCAAGTTTCAGCGCCCACCAGCTGACGAACGACAAAGGGCTTCGCCTAATAAACTTTTCCTCCTCGAAGCACATGCCCATTCGCAGCATCTTCATTCAGCAGGCACCTCAGTTCAGCTACACGTGGAGATCACCACAGCAGACATATTCCCAGATTGACTACGTTCTCGTCGATGGAAGGCACTGGAAGGATATCATCGACGTATGGACCTACAGAGGAGCAAACGTCGACTCAAACTATTTCCTGGCAATGGTGAAATTACGCCATAAACTCTGCGTAGCCAACACACTGCGCTATCAGCCTACCCCAAGGATCAACATGGATCGGCTGAGGCAAGCTGATGTGGAGAGGGACTTCGCGATCGCGCTTGGGGAAGCGTTGCCGGAGTGTACACCACTACCGAGGCGATGTCCCTTAATGACCACTGGCTTACTATGGAGCAAACTATCAGCACCACGGCAGAGCGAACGATTGGCCAGGTGACACGTGACTAGAGGAAGAAATGGTTTGATTATGAGTGTAAGCGAGTACTATCCGAGAAGAACATGAAGAAGAAGAAGCTGCATAAAGATTCCGCAACGCTTTGTTGCAAATACCGCCCTCGTCCCGACCTACCCAAGACGACATCGTAGTTCAATTTTTCGTTAGGAACTCCTTATCCACTTCCGAGCTCACCCGGGCTATGGTACATTTTAGCTGCGTCGGGAGAGCCACGACGAAAAGGCAGCACAGGGTAGGCAGCATCGGGAATACGGAAACGGCAGCGCGAGAAGACTATGAGACGCTGGCAGCAACAGTGGACAGCCAGAACAGAACAACAGCGAGCGCCGGGTTTGAAGACGAGGAGGATGATCCCCGACCTTATGTCGTGGGTAAATCGTAGGCACGGGGAGATTGACTTTTATGTATCTCAATTATTTACAGGTCATGGATTTCTCCAGAGCTAATTCGTCGACAAGTTCGGTTCGCCTGAACGGTTCGCCAAACTGCCCGGTGTGTGAAAACACCGTGGAAATGTCGAGCACGTCATGTCCCACTGTCCACGGTTTGCTCGGGCGCAGTACGAGATGCAACAGCAAAGCCTTACCCGCCTTGCGATAGAAAATCTAGCGGCGGAGATGTGTGCCAGCAGCAGCACATGTGAGGCGGTTCGGACTGCTGCTAGGACGATCTTCAAAACACTTCAACTGAGGTGGAATGAGGAGAGTCCATCCACAGTAAGACGACGGCGACGGATACGACAGCGGACGAGAGAACAAGCGGGGCAGCAGTGGTTGCAACGCTTCTGCAACTCAGGATAACGAATTTGAGTGCAGCAGCAACAGCGACGAGTAACCAGGGTTACTCCAGGAGCAAAAACTCGCACGGTAGTTACGGCAACAGACGAGCGGATTGGAGCGGCAGTAGCAGCAGGAAGGCACGAAGCAGCAGCAGCAGCACAGACAACTAGGACGACGACAACAGCAAGGGTGCACAGCACACACGTTCTTGCATGGAGTACTACGCATATCAGCGCATCGGCAGGTTTCGGATCAGGTTGAGGAGGCGTTTAGTGCGGTCGCATCTGCTTCTCGGGCCAAGTGTCACGATGAATCCCACATAACCCAGATCAGGAGGCAACATCATTCCGTGACGAGTCACATATGTGAAGGGTACCTTTTGAAGGATCCCTCCCCGTTAACAAAAAAAAAAAACAAAAATGGTGCGTCGGGAGAAGGAAATGCCACCTTTCCTAATAGTACATAAGTGACATGTATTCCGTTGTTAAATTTAAGAATATTGAATAATATATACGGCCTGGCCATAATATCGAAAATAATGCGAATAATGGAATAATAGATGGAACTACAAAAGATTAATGAAATCAATCCCTACAACATTTAAATCTATCATCACTTACCTTTCAAAAATGCTATTATTATGGAGAATCTGCTATTATTGCCCGTATTTTAACGTTGACTCGGCGATTATTCAGCTCAAGCCCCTCGTCCATTAAAACATTCAGCTCTTGGACTAAAGGGTTCATAAACTGTTGAGCATTTGTCGGTTTTGAGCGTCCACAAAATAAAATTGTAGTGATTGGTGCAATATGTGGCATTTCTTGAATATTTATCATGATTGGCCAAAATTGCATATTACTACTCTTGTGCAATGGAAGTCCATCGATGAAAATATTTAATGACAATGTTTCAGTCACAGTAGCATACCTAAAAATACCATAACTAATCAATAAATGAAATAAATGGTACATAAATAACTTTTTACCTTAAATTTTCAATCAGACTCTTCATAACACCTCGGTTCCAGAACAAACCATTTCCGAGATCACTTATTTTCGGACGATTTCTATTGGTGCTAAGTAGTGTTCTGGCATCTCTCGGAAGGACGTAATTTGTTTTTGATTTCAAAATCTTGAGCAATACGTTTATCGCAGAGTGCTTTTGATTCGTAGATAAAGCAAAATACTTTAAACAATCTACGATATTCATTGATTCAAAATCAACTATAGCTTCGCCACGCTCAGATTCTTCTTCACCACACTCGTATTCTTCATCACTAGAACTAGAAGAAGAAGCGATATGGTCTTCTACGTCGATGGCAGATGTATCGTCGATGGCAGATTCAACCACATCTGCCACATTTACCACATCTTAAAATTAATGAGAATATCAGCACATGAATCACAATTTCATCTAATCCTAGAGGACAAATAGAAGAAGGACTAAAACTTCCCATGAACAGTGTGGTCAAAGGTTGACACTCCGACAGAGTCGCACTGTTCTCTGAGTGCTGCTATTTGCCTTTTCCTTCTATACAAAATGCCACTTTTTTTTAAGTAACGTGCGTAATTTTCGTGTGACATTTCACTACAACCAATTGAAAAATAAGATCATAGTTAATTAAGTCAAAAATGCACTTTTATAAACAACAAAACCTACACCACGCAATATGCACCAACCCACATAACCTCCTTACGACCACAAAGTCTGATATAAGTCGGTAGATTTTAGCTTGTACTGACTATCCGACTTTGTGGTCTTAGAGGAAAATTGGTTCCGAGACGTGCTATTTTATCTCATGTCGGCAAAAAAAAATTATGGGAGAAAAATAAATTGTTGAAATATTTGTGAAATGACTGGAAATGTTTCACCTTTTAACTGATTTTTGAATGATTTCATCAGCTTTGAGATTTTTTTCAAAATTCGTTCAGTTGCTTGCCATTTTGATTCATCGAAGAATGCTTTGACAAATTTTGCTTCGTCAATTGACAATTGTAGGCGTGCATTGGTGCATATTGCGTGGTGTAGGTTTTGTTGTTTATTAAAGTGCATTTTTGACTAAATTAACTATAATCTTGTTTTTCGATTTGTTGTAGTGAAATGTCACACGAAAATAACGCACGTTACTTGAAAAAGAGTGGCATTTTGTATAGAAGAAAAAGGCAATTAGCAGCACTCAGAGAACAGGGCGATTCGGTCGGAGTGTCAACCTTTGACCACACTGTTCATGGGAAGTTTTAGTCCTTCTTCTATTTGTCCTCTAGGATTAGATGAAATTGTGATTCATGTGCTGATATTCTCATTAATTTTTAGATGTGGTTGAATCTGCCATCGACGTAGAAGACCATATCGCTTCTTCTTCTAGTTCTAGTCGGTGAAAATTACCATGAAATGTAGGTATTGTTTTTTATTCTTTCGACGGTGTCTTGCCCGCGCAACGTGTGTAAGAAGGAGAAAAAGCATAGCTTCGATGTGTTTGATTGTTCTGTCAAAAAACTTATCGAAAGTCAACGAATAAAAGTCTAAAAAATTTTCAGGACCGTGTATGAAACATTTCACATTTATGGTTTGTTTGTTATAATTATGGCCCGCTTTTTTTCATCCACGAAGTCTGTTAATTACTGCTGTAAGTATACATATAAGTCTACATATACGACTCCGTATATAGGTCGTAGTAAGGTCGGATATCGCTTTTTGGTTATGTGGGTCATTGCTTTAGCAATCCGTAAAGCCCGCAAGATACCCCTATTCTGCCTTTCTACTAACCCATTCATCTGTGGCCAGTATGGAATAGTATGTATGACTCTAATATTTTTGCTATTGCAATAACCTAAAAATTCCTCGCTGCAAAATGGTGGGCCATTATCGGTTCTAATCGTTTCGGGAAAAGTGTGGTGATGGAATATACGTTCAAGAACTTCAATTGTTTTACTAGCAGTCGTGGTGTTCATTTCCATAACCGTAAGAAACCTACTGTAGTAGTCAACTGCGACTAGAAATGTCGCACATTCTTTTGCTGTGAAAAAATCTATTGCTAAATCTTGCCATGCTCGCTCTGGCATTTCCTTTCTTGTCATCGGCTCCGGTGGCCCTGGTTGCCTTACAAATGCACAGCCTTCACATTCTTGTACCCTGTTTTCTATGTCCCGATCCATATATGGCCACCAAATTTTCTCTCTGATGTTTCTTTTCATAGTTATTACACCTGGATGACCCCTACGAGCAATATCTAAAGCTCTTTTCCGCAATTTCTCTGGGAGAACAATTCGATCATTCCTCACTATCACCCCGTTTATGACCCCAAGTTCCTTTGCAAATGCCTTAAAAGCAAACAAATGTGACGGCCATGTGTTTGTTTCAATAGCCTTACTAACTTCTTTCAAAGTTGCAGCGGAATAAGTTGCTTCTTTGATTTCTTCTAACTTTATATCTACTGGTCCAATCTCAATAGAACAAACGAAATGTTCTGAAGCCTCATGAAACGCTTTACTCGACAGGGGGCACAACCTAGATAAAATATCAGAGATGTTGCTTTGTCCTGGAACGTGTACGACTGTGAAATCATACGGTTGCAACCTCAGTGCCCAACCCTCGGCGCGCGTGCACGTCCGTTTCCCTTCTTAGTGTTTTCCGCCAAATATATATTCCAACGTTTTATGGTCAGTGTACACTGTAAAAAGAATCCCAAAAAGGTACGTGTAGAATTTTTCTACAGCCCAAACAACAGCTAAAGCTTCCCTCTGTGTTTGCGGGTAAATCTTTTCTGTATCCGTAAATCCCTTTGATGCAAAACTAATAATTCTCGATTCGGTAAAAGACTCGAGAAGGCCCCCCCCTAACAAAATTTGTTAGGCGCTGTAGGATTTACGCCTAAAGGTATGCAATCCGCAGTACACGTTGCGAGAGCTTCACAGTGACCTTTCAGTGTGCTTTCAGTGTGGTCAAAATTGGTTGAAGAAAGTCGAATAAAATATTGTTATTATTTGATTAAAATCCCCTCTCCGCTAACCCTACCATTCATTTTGGGTTACAGGGGCTTCGTACTAGTTTTCAGTCGCACTAGGGGTGAACAATCGGGCCTAAAACATGCACGGCGTTCTCGGACGGTAACGGAACAGTAATTCGATGAAAACTTGTTACCTTGCATTGATATTCAGCAAAGGAGGAAACATAAGAATATCATAATCTCAAACCACTTGTTACAATGTATTGTATCAAGTTCTACTCGCTGTCTATTAACAGTATTAAGGAACAATGCACAATGTTTACATCAAATGGGTTTTGACCATACAGAAATCCCACCGTACAACAAAAATGACAGGCCACAGTGCTGCACACAAAAGATTCTAGGGGGGCCTTCACGAGTCTTTTACCCTCGATTCATTATTGCTGTTTCTCTGCGTTAACACTGCTCCAAGACCTACTGGCGATGCATCCACATATAAATCTGTGGCATCTTTGGGATCGAAAAAACCCATACTGTGAACTGTGTTCGCTAATTCCTGACGTAGATAGTCAAAAGCTTTATGTTGTTCTACCCCAAATATTTCTATGTCACCTCTGATAAAACTTCTTCGAGGTTCTGTTCGCGAAGAAAAATGAGGAATGAACTGACCTACAAAATTCACTAAGCCTAAAAAGCTACGAACTTCTTCCTTCGTTTCAGGAAGCCTAAAGTTTTGAATCGCCGCAATTATGTCTTCTGTTGGCCATATGCCTTTCGAATTGATTTTGAATCCTAGGATTTCCAACTCCTCAACCCCAAACATACATTTTGATTTGTTGAGCGTAGCATTATTTTTCCCCAAGATGTCTAACACTTGCTTCAAACGTGTGTTATGTTTGGTAATGGATGTTCCCCATATGACAATATCATCTATATAGATGATAACTCCTTCAACAACCGCTAGCATCTCAGACATGATTCTCTGGAAAATCTCAGGCGCGCAGTTTATCCCAAACATAAGACGCTTAAACCTCATAAGCCTTTTCTGTCATAAGAGTTGTGATGTCACGTGAATCCGGGTGTAGCTCAATGTGGTAATAAGCCGACGTGATGTCCAGCTTGGAAAATATTGTTGCTCCTTTTAGTTTGTTGAAAAGTGTGTCAATTACAGGGAGAGGATAGTGTTCCCTTTGAATCGCCTTATTAGGGTATCGCATATTTATGCAAAGACGAATGTCGTCTTTACCCTAAGGAACCGCTACCATAGGCGATATCCAATTGGCAGGACTGGCTCAATTATGTCTGCTTCTAACATTTCCTGTAAATTCCGATTGACTTTTTCCTCTATCGCTATCGGTATTCTTAGGTAGGCTAGCTTCTTTGGCATAACAGTATCATGAATTGTAAGCTTCAATTGGATTCCCGGAAATTTTGGAAACGGTGTTTTCTTTTGCCTTATCATATTAACTTCTAGCCCAACTTTCAAAACTTTCAGCTCCTCCGCTGTCTTTTTGCAAAGCAAACATCGATTCGCTCCTTTGATAACGAAGAATTCTGTGTAGACCTTAGGTTTTGCATCATTCATTGTAATCCATGCCTCAAAACCAGCCACCACTTCCAATGGGACTTTAGATGCATACGCATTGAACTGGCGATCACATTCAAACTGCATGTTAAATACCTTGGCCCTGCTACCAATTAATTTTCCCCATACTTTTTCTGTTTTTGAATTTATCATTGCTCCTGAATCGATAAGGAACTCTACTGGTATTTGGCGCGATTTCTTTCGTTTTAAGTTGAGCGTTTTAAGACCGATCGGTTCGAGATACGAGATAAGACTCAAACTATTTTATTACAATTACCGTTACCTTACAATTATGAATTTGTATAAGTGTTAGATTTAGCGCGTAGTGTGTAGCGTGTATCGTGTATCGTGTATCCTGTCGTGTATCATGCATCGTGTCGTGTATCGTGTCGTGTATCGTGTATCGTGTGGTACAGTACGGTGCACAAATGGATACGGCTGCCACAGGTATTTTATCGATGTGTCCCACAATCATTCCATCATTGGTGTTTTGGTGCTAAAATAGAAAATATGAACATACGATTAATTATTTGAAAATAACAGATAGTAAGATCCTTTCCTTTCATATATTGTTTATTTTGATCACTTACGAATTCAATTCACTAATTCAATAAACGAAAGGAGGATTTAAAGGTTCCGTTTTCCACAGATTATAATACTTAATCATTTCTTTATGATTCCCTAAACAGAAACAAAAATTTGAAACGAAAGTAAACTGAGTAAGTTGTCACTCTACCTTTTCTATAGCCGGGGGCGATTCATTACACAATGCATTAGCCACTTCCGGTTTCTGCCATCGGTACCGGTTGATTCCCTGTGTTGTCCGCCTATTTTGCCCTTCTGTGCACTTCCTTGCAAAGTGTCCCAACTGTCCACACTTGTTGCATCGAGAATTTCTAGCCGGACAGTCCTTCGCTCTGTCCGCATCGTCCGCATCGTCCGCAATCCTGAGAAGGTCTATAACCTGTCCTCAAATCTCGTCCTCGAAAATCGTTCCCCGTCGATGACGTTTTCCTTTCCGCCGTATAATTAATAGCCAGCGCACTGTTTTCTCCCTTAAAGGGATGAGATTTTTCTTTTTGTTTCACTAGCACTTCTCGATTGATCGCATAATTTATCAGATTGTTCAAATCCATTACTCCTTCCAGGCCTTTGTCTCTTACTCGCTCATCGCTAGCTCCAACAGTTATTTGCTGAAGAATTTCTTTTTCTTCACGAGCACCAAAATCACAACTACGCGCTTGGGTTTGTAGACGTAGCATGTAGCGGCTAAAGGGTTCATCGAGCTTTTGTTTTAGCGCGCGGAATATCTCTAGCTCAACCCTTTCATTGCGTTTTCCAATAAAGAACGTGTTGAGTCTTTTAACTGCGTTATCATACTCCGGAATTACTTTTGGTGCCATTGGTGGTTTGGGAGGTTCTGGGACAACTTCTCCCACTACAGGTGCTAAATTATAGTAGATACGTTGCAATCCTCTGCCTCCACGGGCCAACATAAAAAGCAGCTTCTCATGTTGCGATTCAGTCTGCTTTAACTCCAAGACTATCTCGCATGATCTATGCCACTCTTCCCACTCACGGCGCAGCGCCGAACTATCAACGGCATCGTTAAATGGTTCCATCTGGAAGTGCTGTTCCATCTGTAGAAAAATGTAAACAAAAATCCACATTTGAGTTGCGCCAAGCTACCGTAATGATAATCCATAGTGGATATCCCATTACGCTTCTCCCTATTTTGCGGACAGATTTCGTATAAAACCTCGTTTTGGATTCCTCTTCCTATTCTCAACATATTCTCACTACTGCTTTCGTTTCCTAATCACTTTTGATTTATATTTCTCTCTTGCTTTCCCCCCATAACTTTATCTTCCGCTAGATTTCATCATTCCACCAGTGTACTCCGAAAATTTTGTTTCAGCCTATTCTATAAAACCACGGCATATTATCGAACTGTGTGTTTCGGTGCCTACATTGTTTAAAATCTTTAGGGTGCGCTTCGCTTTTTGATCCGGACTCGCTTTTCCGTATTTCTGTACCTGTGTTTTGCTCCAACGTGTGCTTCGAGGTATTCTCTCCTCGGACTCACAACAAAATCTTTTGTTCTTTTCTCGGACTCGTAAACAAGTATTTGTTGTTGTTTAGCGCTTTGGTTATCTACCGGACTCGCTTTTCTGTTTTTCTTTACCTGTTTATTGCTCAAACGTGTGCTTCGAGGTATTCTCTCCTCGGACTCACAACAAAATCTTTTGTTCTTTTCTCGGAATCGCAAACAAGTTTCTTTTTTTGTTTTGTTTTGCGCTTCGGTTATCTACCGGACTCGCTTTTCTGTACCTGTGTATTGCTCAAACGTGTGCTTCGAGGTATTCTCTCCTCGGACTCACAACATTTTTTTTTATGCGCTTCGGTTTTTTCTCTTTCCTTTATATTTTTTCAACCGGGCTCGCTTCTTTTTTTTCTTTTTCGCGAGGAGTTCTTACACGTGCTCGTTAAAGAACTTCTTTTCTCGTACTCGCAACCAATATTCTTTTCGGCATATTTCATATCCCAATTTAGTGATTCAATCCTTCTAACCCAAATTTGGTCTTATCCCTGTTTCTTTGATAAGTATATTAACTTAGTGTTTCATTAGCATAATCATTGTTGTTGATTTTTTTTAACTTATTTCACTTTCTTCTCAAAACTTAGCAACAATAAGTTGGTCATTTCAACCAAACACTTGATGAGCACTCTGTCTACAATCGTAATGACTTGTCTTCCATTGTTCCTCCGTTCTTCCTCTCGATCCTACCGGCTGCGCCAAATGTAGAGTTGTTCGTTTATTAAGCTGTTCCAGTTCCACGTTCGCTAACACACTGCCGGTTTTCCATTCTCTTCTTGGTATCCCCGTTACCTATCTGTAACACACGTTACCTTTGTTACCCAGTTGACATTACTGCTTTGCGTTACCCAGTTGACATTATTTGAATTAATCGTTATAGCCTAGTACTCTATATGGAGCAGAAGGCGTCACTCTGTGAGTCCTACCACATGCCCAGCACCTTGTTTGTGATTAAATCGGCTTCTAACGTAAACTCCTTTTGGTGTCGTTGACTGCCTTCAACCGCCTGTAGTACCTCAACTGAATTAGACATCCAGTTGTGCAAAGGGAATCCTCCTTGAAGGTGGATGAATTTGACTTCTTGGGCTAGTTTTATAGTATCTCCAACGTCTTCAACGCTTGCCAACATGTCATCAAAATAGTGGTCCACCTTTATGCTTGTTACGGCTTGTGGGTATTGATCTCGGAACCGATCTGCGTTGATGTTCCTAACGGACTGAGCACAACTGGATGAACAGGAAGCTCCAAACGTCATTCGTAACATGACGTATTCCTCCAGTTCCTCTTGATCGCGCTTCCACTTCCACAGAAAACGTTGACTCTGTTGATCTTCTTCTAGAATGCGAACCTGGTGATACATTTCCGATATGTCTGCTGCAACAGCTACCTTTCCTTCTCGAAACAATTGCAGGACACTGGACAACGGGGAGAGCAGGTCCGGCCCAGTCGACAGTGCTGATTTTAAGGAATGTCCACGGAACGAAGCGGCGGCATCCCATACAATTCGGACTTTGTTGGGTTTGTTCGGGTTGAATACAGGGAATATAGGCAGATACCACACACTCGGATGATTCGACTGATTTTCTTCAGCAGTGAGCAGTCGAATGTAGCCCTTCGCCAATTACTCCGTCAGCTTGTTGTTCATGACCGCTCTGAGTTGCTCATCACGACCCATCCTCCGCTCGAGGCACTTCATTCGTCTCAGCGCTAACGTCCGGTTCTTGGGCAGTAACATGTCTTTATTCCGCCACAATAATCCAGTGGTATACCTGTCTCCGACGTATTGCGTAGTAGCGCGAAACGATTCAAAGGCTCGTTCATCTTCTTTCGACCTAATAACGTCACTAAGCATGCAGCGAGGCGCTTCTAATGTAAAACATCCTTTCAGGGCTCTATCTATTCTTACCTCGATGTCTCGGCATTCGCAAAGCTGTACTCCGTGTGATCTTACCGATTCACGTCCAGCATATCGTTGGCCATTTGCGTCACATCGTCCAGACACCACCCATCCAAGACGCGTTTTTGTAGCAATCGGTTTGTCAAGATGTCCTTTTAAAGTTTTAAGAGGACGTGTTAGATGGTAATTATCCATACCTAGTAAGATCCGGGGAGCTGTAGCTTGGAACGATGGTATGGGCAGCGATGATAGGTGCTGATATTTGGCCGCAAATTGATCCATCGACAAACGTTGACTGGGCAACCCTAAGCAACGAACCGTACGGATTGCAGGTACCTCGTACCGGCGATCATTTTCTCGAATACCGGAAATGTTGACACTGACTTCCACTGACTGCGCCTCGTCGCGGTGTTGACCCGCAGCCCAGCTAACACAGAGCGGTTTCGGAATACGACTTATTCCGAGTTTCTTAATTAGGGCGTGTTCCATGAGGCTCACGGATCCTTCATCTAGTAGTGCAATCACATTTACTTGTCGTCCCTTAGCGTGCAGTGTTACCGGAACATAACGAAGCAGCACGTCGCGATGAGCATCTGTAGAATGAGAGTTGTTAACTTCGTACCTGCCGTGGCGTTCTTCGGTGTGGTAGCTATGAAGAAGTGTGTGGTGGTTTTTCCCGCAGCCTGCTTTGCTACAAGCCTGTTGTAATCGGCAGTAGGCTTGACGTCGCCGCAGGCAGCTTCTGCATAGGTTGTTGTCGGTGACGTATTTCCATCGGTTTTCGGCACTCATCAGTAGAAATTCATCGCATTCCGTCAGTCGGTTGCAGTGATCATCACAAGCGCAAGTCTTTAAACCAGCATCGTTCGAGTTAACGGTGTTTGGATTAGGCGCTACGGTTTTTCGACGCAACTGCGTTGCGGTTTGGTTCGTTCCGTGCACGTTGATGTACTTCACATTCCGTCTGTCCTCTCGTAGAGCCGATCTTGGACACACTCTTAGCGCACCGTTTTTTACTTGTGTCATCCATTGTGCAAATTGTGAGAAGGTAACATTTGGCAGCGAATTGCAGTGCATACCCCAGTTGAGGCGCAGAACCGCAGGGAGGCGCTCTACTAACTCTTCGAGAAGGAGACCATCATAGGCTCTTTCAACGCCACTTGACCGAACCGTTGAACAGATTTCCTCTACCTAAATTCAACTAATGTTTCTAACCCTTCGACTTTAGGTGCTGGCATGCGACGTATATTGTCGAGTAGCGTTCCAATTACGAGCTCTGGGCGCCCATACATCGTTTTCAACGTCTCAATAACCTCAGCCAGGTTATTTCCATAAAAAAGCCGTCGCTTCACAGACTTTGGCGCGTGACCTCTGAGATATTCTCTTAAATGTTGCATATTTTCGCCATCGCTGTACCCGCAAAGACGCGTTGACCCTTCGAACGAGGAAAAAAACATATCCCACTCGTTGGGATTACCGGAGAAAATGGGTAGCTTGCCGCTAACGACATGTCTTGCTGAGACCTGGCTCTGGGTTAACTCTCCTACGCTGGTGAAATGAGCATTGTCGATTACCGTCGATGAAGGATGCGGGAGTTTGGACGCTCCGCGCGGATTTGTTCCATTCTGCTGCAACTCTATCTTGCGTTCCACGTCCGTAAGCTTATTTTTTTATTAAAACGATACAGTTTAGCTTAAAACTATGATTCTTAAATTGGTTAGGTCGATTGTCTGTAGCGCTGTTGCTTTGTTATTATTAACAAGTTCTATATATTTTGCAAATATTTTCAAAACTTTGAATTTATTTTCTTTGTTCATGTTCTTATGAATTGGTTTCACCATTTCCTCAAAACTGGGCATTGTGGTGTGTATTTCGTTGGCAATATTCTTTAAGTTTTCCATAGTTTTTAAAGTTCTGTACATTCTGTAAATTTATGTCCTAAAGTTTCGCTTTTTCCGCAATTACCACAATTGTCGTTATCCACTATTCCTAACTCAAATTCTTTTAATTTTTATGATTTTTTTCATTAACTAGAGTGTAGTATGTACTTCTTTCATTAGAATTCAAGCGATTTTTATTATTGTTTCTCCAAATGGTTTTCTAATTCATGTTTGGATTTTTTTGGACTATGTGTGGAAAACAGTTTAGGATATTCATGTGTATTTTTTTTGCTGCTAAATCTTGATGAATTGAAATGGGTAAATAAGCATATTCTTTGACAATTATGGCTATACATGGATAGTAGCATGGATAGTTTAGTGATGTTAGGGGGATTTTCAATCGTGTTTAGGAATTTCGCAGTGAATGGCATATAGTTCTTTTCATTTAAGTGACGGTTTACAAGAAGATATTTTAATTTTAGGTTTGGAGTTAATAAGTTTAGGCCGCCGTTCGCTTTTGATAATGCCAGCTGTTGTATGCTGACTCTTAGACCACCTCTAGGCCAAATGAATTGCCCTAGTGTGGAAGTAAGTTTGGCAATATGGTATTTGTTTGGTGTAAGAATGGATCCTAGGTACCATAACTTAGAGGTAAGAAATGTATTTGAAAGAATAGCTCTTTGATTTATATGACTTTATGTCTTTCATTTTGTGTTGCCCAATTAATTGCGTGAATGTTTTGCTAGTGACATCCCAGTTGAGTTTAATAGTTAGTCTTAGCGAATTTGAGAACCATATTCCTAGGATTTTAATTTTGAAATCTGTTGTAATCCAGGGTATAACAATATTGGTTTTGTTATTCACAAGGCCTATATCTATGCCTTTTGTTTTAGTTTGGCGCCAGATGCTGCACAAAATGTGTCAAAAGTTTGCTTGATTTCTTCGATTGTTTTTTTGCTAGTTGTAATTATGGATATATGTATCATCCGCATATGCGTTTTTAGCATCAAGTTGATAATTGCATATTTCTTCGAGTCTTTCGAGAAGAGGATGAAGATAAATTGCAAAAAAATGCATGGCCATTGGGTCACCCTGACGAACTGATTTTCTAATGTGTATTTTCGGTTTTAAAGTACCATTGATATATAAACGTGAATAAGAGGCTGAATTAATTTTACGAATTATGTTCACGAATATTGGATTAATACCTAGATCAATCATAGCATTGTACAAAAAGTTATGATTAACTTTATCAAAAGCCTTTGAGAGACCAAAGGATATGAGTTTTCCTGTTTGTTTCTTTTCGTTAATTTCGTTAACAAAATTTTGTCCTTAATAGATAGAACAGCTTGGAATATCTTGGCGTCTTGGGTTTGTTACTAAATTTTTGTGATGTAGTTAAAACGTTGTGCTCGTGAAGGACTTTTGTTAGTCTTGCTTTAAGTACTCTACGGAATATTTTGAAATCTGAATTTGCTAAAGTAATTGGTCGTAATGATTCCATGGTTGTTTTCAGTAGTTTTTGTTTTCTTATCAGCACTAGGATACCTTCAGTGAAATCTTCTGGAATTGGTTTATTTTTTACATAATTTATAATTAAGTTTAATTCCTTATGAATTGTATCAAACAAAAAATCATAGAATTCATTAGGAAGCCCGTCCTTTCCTGGACTTTTGTTGGATGGGGCTTGTTTTTTGGCATCATAAATTTCCTTGGTGGTTATTTCATTAGTTAAAGAATTATTAATTACGCAGGTTTTTGGAATCTTTTGACGGCATGAAAAGAGATGGATTATCTTCTGTATCAAAAAGTGATTTGTAATGATTAAATATGAATTCCTGAACTTCCAATTGACTTTCTAGTAAGGTATTATTGTTGTCGTATATCTTGGTGATGAATGTATGTTTTTTACGGCGATCATTGAGGTGAAAAGTAGAAATATTCTCACCAGCTATATACGTGTTATTTTGTTTTATGTACTTTTCAGTAAGTTTTCTTTGTAGAGTTAGCATTTAGCCTTTGATTTTTTTATGTTAGTACGTTCATTTAGATTTCCAAAAAAGTTTTTGCATGAATTATTTAGTTCCTATTCAAGGTGTTGAGAGGAATTATTGTAATCTTTGAACAAAAGGCTTTTTTTTCCACCGGAAGAAGGATTAAGTTTTAGTTTTAGTAAACTTAATCCAACAGTCTATCCATGTTTTGTAGTGTTGTTTTTGTTTTGTCCAATTGATCCAATTATGCTTAAATTCATTTTTCACAGTTTCATTAACGGTATTTTTCCTAAATGCCCATAGTTTTTGGTTAGGCGTTGGATTTACAATGAAACTTGGAGCTCCAAATCTGATCGTGTAAGCTTTATGGTCACAAAATGATACACTAATAATGTCAGCACTTATCAAATTATTACGTAGATTTTTTGAAATGTATATTCTGTCTATACGAGAGGCTGAGTTGTGTGTATAAAATGTGTATTCTGTTGTTGTTTTTAATAATTCCCTGCTATCGTAAATTTGAAGGTGTTCTGTCACGTGTTTCAGCACTGAGCTATAGTTCAAGGTTCCAGTAGCGTCTTTTTTTAATAATGCAGTTGAAATCATCGGCAATTACTAGATATTCATATGGTTTTCTTAAATAGTAAGCCAGCGTGTGTCGGAAAAAGTATTATCTGTTTTGCTTTTGTTGTGTGCCGGAGGGAGCGTATACATTTACCACGTTGATTTTCAGTCTAGATCCAAACCTGATCAAGAACGGACGTAATTTCGCCTATCTCTTAAGTCGTTAAATACAAATACACACACCTGAATCAGTAGTAAATATCACACACGCCTGCCATCACGATGTTAGGGAAAGGAAGACCCAGAGGCAAGAGGCCCAGAATCGTACCACCGAGTACACAGACTGACGCATCGGACGATCAACAATGCAGATCCGATCGCTCCGAAAACAGTTTTGCATTGCTGAGCGAGTGGGAAGCAGATGTTACCAAACGTCAGGCTAGTGCTCCGAACAAATCTAAAACCCCCAATGCCACCAACATCAGTGCGTCGTGCAATAACAAAGTTCCACTAGTAGTAGTGAAAAGTTCATCGGTACAATTCGTGCACAAGTGTGTAACAGCAGCTGGCGTAGTGCGTTATACTACGAAACAAATAAATAATGGTACTTATGTTCTAGTAACCAATACAACCGACTTCCGCAAATTGAAAAAGCATTTAGAACAAAACAATATTGCGTTCCACACCTTCCAGTTAGAGGAAGACAAATCAACGAAAGTTGTGTTATACGATCTACATGAACTTCCTACTGAAGACGTAATGCAAATTCTTCAACAAGAAAATCTAGCTCCAACTGGTGTCAAAAAACTAGCTATAAAGCAAAAACGATACGACGATCAAGCCGTATATTTAGTGCATTTTCGTGCGGGTACCACTAGCATGCAGCTACTACGAACAATTCCGGCCCTGGACCACTGTGTAGTGAAATGGAGTTTTTTCTCCAAAAGGTCAGGTCCGATGCAATGCAAACGATGCCAACTTTACGGCCACGGTGCAAACAATTTCAATCGCATCGCCAGATGTAACAAGTGTGCGGAAGAACACAGCTCCAATCTATGTCCTCTCACAGCAGGGCCATCAAAAGGCGACGGGAAAGTACCAGAGCACAAATTAAAGTGCGCTAACTGTGGTGGAAACCATACCGTCAGTTACAGCGGGTGTCCAAAGCGGCCTGCACCTAAGACTACCAAAACGCTAACTAGGCCATCAAGTGGATTCAACACGGTCAGTAATCACTTTCTAGCACTTCCTCCTTCCGCTCTAATCCCAGGTTGGAAGCAAATAAACACAAAAACTACAATATTTGAAAATCCCAAAACCCAAAACACCACGCCTGGAGATCAGGAACTTTTTAATGCAGAGGAAATTGTTCCAATCGTAGGAGTAGTTTTTCAAAAACTAAAAAAATGCAAAACCAAACAAGATCAGAACACAGTGATCATAGAAGTAATAGCTAAATTCTGTTTCCCGTGATGGATACTAGCAATGATAGCTTAAAAATTTCCAACTGAAATGCCAATGGCATTGCCAATAAACGATATGATTTGGCTCATTACCTTAATCACAGCGATATCCATGCCATGCTGATAGTAGAAACATTTCTTAAACCAGTCAATACAATTTCCATCCCAAGTTACAAAACATACAGAGTAGACAGAACAACAGGCCCAAAGGGAGGAGTACTTATACTAATTAAAAACAATTTAAAACATCAACAAACAAAACACCTAAAACTTTCGATTTTAGAAATCTTTGGCATTAAAATATTTACAGTTTAAGGTACTTTGAATTTGGTTGCAGCATATCACCCGTGGAAAAACACCATTTTTTCAATTTTCAAGCGGGATATTCAGCGAATGACTGCTTCTAATGAAAGCTTTTTCATCGGTGGCGATTTTAATGCTCGTCAAAAGTCTTGGAACTTTCTTTCATCAAACTCTGCAAAAAAAATTATTTTTGAGGAATCACAAAAAGGACAATTTTCTATGTATCACCCTGACAAACCAACATACATACCAAAAGAACCAAATAGAAATCCGTTCACGTTCAGAAACGCTTGATTTAACACTGACTAATAATCTCAGATCGTTTACCCAACTAGGAACAATCACTGCTCTCACATCCGATCACCTACCAGTTTAGCTTAAAAAGATCATCTACAAATACTATTCATGATAAAGGGATTCCCGACTACAGTAAAGCAGACTGGAATATGTATAAAAATAAAATGGATAATTCAATTGACTTGTCCACTACACACATAAACGACATAAGAACTCCCGAACAAATTGATAATATGATCCTTACTCTTACCACGACCATATCGACAGCAAAAAATAGAGCTATCCAAATAGTAATTCCAGTCAAATACAGAATTATAATTCCTGACCACATAATATCACTCATCAAACTAAGAAACAATTATAGGAAGAAATGGCAAAGACACCGATTGAATTTAAACTATAGAAACACTAATTACTATCTAAAACATGAGATTGATTCAAAAATGTCTATGGTACGGAACGCTGCTTGGTCTAACGCACTTATCAATATTAACATGCAGCATAATAATAACAATAGATTATACAATTTTGTTGATGTAATAAAAAATAAACAAAGAACCATCCCACTATTTTTCCACTTACTAAATAAATTTTCGATGGGATTAAGGAACGGAGAATAGGGCGGTAAAAACAACGCCCTGCCGCTCTCAGATTCTATTACCGCCAGAACCTCTCTACTTTTATGGAACGCCACGTTGTCCATTATTAACATGCACCTATCGATTCCCTTAGAACGTAACACAGTTTTCAGCTCTCCGATGAATTCAATAAATGTTTCTTTGTTAACCGCACAATTTTTTGATCTATACAGCAAAACACCGGCCGCGTTCATTGCACAAATAACAGAAATATTTTTTGTCCTTAGCTGCGGGACGACAACCGTAGCTGGTGTTCCTTTCTGCAATCGGCCTTTCGATGTCCTCATGCTGATATTGAAGCCAACTTCATCAAGCTACACCAATCCATTAAGCGGCATTTCGCGAGCAATATCGTAAAACGTGGTGGCGTACGCGAGTCTCCCCTGAAAAGTTGCCACCGTGTTTCGTCGTTCTGGCTGTCTTTGGATGATTTTAAAGGAGTAATTGAAATCTTTAATCCCTTTGGCAATCGTTGAACGGCTCGCGCGTATGCCATATTGCTGGAAGATTTTTTCTCCCAGAGTCTTCAGGGTCACAGTGCAATCTTCGTCGATCCAGCCACGAATACTGTCTGCTGCTTCCCTCGACAGTAATTTGGCATGGTTGCCACCGCGGTTTTTGGCTGCAATCTGCCACGTTTCTTTGTACCGCTTGATGATACCGCAGATTGTGCTCCTATTCATATTGAACAGCTGGCTAATTTCCGATGGTGTGGAGCCATTTTCATAAGCAGATATAACGTGCTGCCTATCTGCATCGCTGGTTGTCTTCAACACACGCCGAGGTGCAGAGCTTGTACTGGCATTCATACCTAAGACAATTTATGAAGAATAATTAGAATTTGCAATGGCCTGCTTCAAGTTATTATATTTATTGAACTCACCTCAATTTAGCGTATATTGCTCAATTTCACTGCACTTGTAATTTTACTCAAAATATCACTGTGATCAGAAAGTGTGGCTTGCTTTGAAAATGTAATGTAGAAATAAAATATTTTCATTACCTGTTTAAATTTTGACTTTTGACACAAGATGACAGGTGAAGTTTGTGTTTATAGTCAATGACTCGAATTCTTTTACCTTTTGTTTTGCATATTATACAGAAAAATAAAAAAATACATTGGAAAGCAAAAACAACATTATAACATGTTCAAAGCGCAGTAAGTAATAATTTTATAATTACATACGAGCTACGTTGCAATTGAAGCGTTCTCTTTCAATTAATATCCTTTAAAAAAATAATTACAAAAAAAGGTTTTTACCAGTCATTTTTTAAATATTTGTCAGGCGTTACCCCAAACGCTTGCGAACGCTTCAGCAATCGTTTCAAATTTGACATTTCAGTTCAACCTGGCCATCGTCCACTTCAACCTAGCCTGTGCCTAGTTCAACTTGGCCATAGTCCAGAAAGGGTAACAGATCGCCAGCTCTACCTAGCAATTGTTTACTTCATCCTAGCCATTGCCCAGAAATGGCTCGCACATCGTTAGTTCTTCACGGAAACCCTGTAAATTTGAGAAGGTATATTTGAAAAGCCACGACGATCAAACGATAGTTCTAAATTATAAAGTATTCTAAATAAGTCAAAAAAACCAACAAAAAATACTAATTGATGTGGTGAATACGTTTGTTTCTAATCCTTGATCACAGATAAATGAAGATTAAAGTTAGTTATAAACATCGGTAAAAGACTCGAGAAGGCCCCCCCCTGACAAAATTTGTTAGGCGTTGTAGGATTTACGCCTAAAGGTATGCAATCCGCAGTACACGTTGCGAGAGCTTCACAGTGAGCTTTCAGTGTGCTTTCAGTGTGGTCAAAATTGGTTGAAGAAAGTCGAATAAAATATTGTTAATCTTTGATTAAAATCCCCTCTCCGCTAACCCTACCATTCATTTTGGGTTACAGGAGCTTCGTACTAGTTTTCAGTCGCACTAGGGGTGAACAATCGGGCCTAAAACACGCACGGCGTTCTCGGGCGGTAACGGAACAGTAATTCGATGAATATTTGTTACCTTGCATTGATATTCAGCAAAGGAGGAAACATAAGAATATCATAATCTCAAACCACTTGTTTCAATGTATTTTATCATGTTCTACTCGCTGTCTATTAACAGTATTAAGGAACAATGCACAATGTTTACATCAAATGGGTTTTGACCATACAGAAATCCCTTTGTACAACAAAAATGACAGGCCACAGTGCTGCACACAAAAGATTCTAGGGGGGGCCTTCTCGAGTCTTTTACCTAAACATCAACCATATTAAGCAATACGGCCAGGCCGTTCTTTATGAATAATAAAAATCAACCATATTAAAAGATTTTCTCATATTTAATGATGTAAACATGTTTTTAATGAGGTGAGGAGAATATTTAATGATGTGTATTCAAAACATGTCGTTGAATGCATATTGGTTATTTTGTAACTTAAAATAAAACATTTAATGTAGAATAATCTGTTTTTTAGCCTTGTCTTTAAATAACTGAAGTCCACACGAACAAGAATCCGGTTAAATTGCGGATATAAACTATTTTTAACCGAAAATCTCCGTGTGAAATGAAAGATCTTGAAAGGTTTCGGCCTGCCATTTTTGGCTTTGTGTGACTTAATTTTACCCGACGCAAAGTATTTAGCCAGTTCGGTCATTTCGATTCCTGCGATATTAAAGTGCTCGTCCATTGATGTATACAAAATTCAATAAAAAAATAAACTTATGTGATAGAGACATCGTTTTTTCGAAATCGTAACTTTTTAATTGACATATCAGCGAAACATACAAAAGCCAAGTAGTTTTGTATTACCTTTTGCCGAGCCCGTCAATCAGATTTAAGTGTAAAGCTTAGAGTTGTAAAATCATCCACACCAAGCAGTATATTACGTTCCGAAGCAAAAAAGAGAGCAGCTTCCTAACATGGAGAAAAAAACGCTAGCTATCCACTTCTGTTTAATTTAGCAATATCACCCTTGCTCCTAAATTTTCGGGATTCCCCTTATACCCCAGCTCAGATATTCGGAGGCATATGTTTATATCAGTAACGTAAACATGGTTATTTATATAACATTTCATAAAAAATGAGTTGCAACTTATCTTCTTTTTCTTCCTTGGCCTAACGACCTCTTAGGGAACGATCCAGATGAGACTTGAACTTGACTTGCCGGTCCTGGCTGTCGCATCTAACACCGGGCCGCCCGAGTTGAAAAATTTTACATTTTACTCAAATAAAAATATGCAAAATAATAAATATGTAAATTTACCAATACGGCGTCAAACCGTCATACTGAAATCATAAATAAAAATACATAATTAAATAATACATATATAAATTGTTGTGTTATAAAAAATAAATATATATAAATATGGCCAGGCCATTTTTCGTTCACAACCGAGCATGCCCGGGATATGGCAAATAAGGAGGAAGAAATGCCTTATTAGTTTTGTTACATTTGTTTTTTTTTCGGGAATTTAAAATTCATTCTTTACACTCGGTGGTGACAATACGGCGTTCGTAATAATCATGTACGTGAAGGAAATATAATACAAGAACAAACTAAATAATAAATTAAAAAATTAAAACTATAAGAATATCACAGCATAACATTACTAGCTAAGAGTTTTTTTCATTTTTTTTCATATCTTCTATGGTCTGTGGCTTTTCTTTTTGGATGCAATCTTTATGCCTCGAGACGTTTCATATTCAAATACCTCATTCTCACCAATATTCTTTGCTTAGCGAAAGTTTTGAGGATATCGCAAGGAAATTCAGGGAAATGAGTCTGCAAATGATTTGCGAGGATTTCCACAATTCGTGTGGTTTGAATTATTTTTCCATCCATGTGTAAATTTTGAAAAATTTGCCTGCTGCAAGAATTCCATCAGATGGTTTGTATAATCCACCAGCTGATACATGAACAACGAAGGATTGTGGCTGTGAATACGTATGGTCTTCTTTTGCATTGCAAGTATAATCTCCTAGCTGTAAGTGAGGATATTTATCTTTAAATTTACGCGCAATGTATCCGGTTATGTATTCTAATCCATCTTGTTCCTGTTCATTTAAATCACGCGAGAGACAATCGTTTTCTACGATAATTTCTGCTACATCAGGAAGTATATCAGCTTCTTCGAAAATGGGAACTGATATAAACTTCTCAACACAGTTATAATTTTCATTCACAATACAGTCTGTTGATGTAATGTATACATCAGGGGCAATATGGTTTTTGCTGCCTGATGTGGTAGTTACTGTATAAAGAATACTGGGTGATTTACCGAGAATCATTAAACTAATTCTATATATAGCATGCAATCGGGATGGGTGGTCATAAGTACCTCCTTTTTGCCGCAGTTGTGAGACATTTTTTTCCAGTAAATCTTGATTGAGCTGAAATAAAAAAAACATCATATCATAAGTTTAAATGAAAGAAATACAAATTATTTTAATAACTGTACCTTATGCGTAGATATATCGATGAAGATTTCGCGGAGTTTCGGATCGATGTGTGTTGCAATATTTACCAAGCGTCGTATTCGGATTCCAAATTCGAAGTGACTAATAATTATGTTTTCTGCCCTATTTATAAACTTTCTTATGAGTGTCCCCCACGCGAGCGACACTCATCCCTACTCACTGTATCCTTGAAATATTTCATGATCCATAAACTTGACGAAACTAGCTTTCGTCAAGTAGATTTGACGTCTAAGCGTAAACACCCAACTGACATTTTATAGCAGGCTTATAGCGTTTTTCGAGTTCTTTTAGCTAAATCTCGATGCTTAATCTTGCCTTAGAGAGCAGCAGATTTAGCTAATTATAACAGTTCGAACGCGTGGTTTCACGTAGTTTTTTCACCCATTTTCTTCGGATCCAAGCTGTCAAAGGCCAAAGGCGCAATGACAGCGCAAATCAAAACAAAATCAAACAATAACGCTCAAGCTTCCTTGTGATATTACGTCGGTGAATTTGGATTTATTATTTAAAATTAGTGTCCCATTGTTCCTCTGCCAGTGTGTGTGCGCCAGTGTTCCTTTAGAGAAGAAAACAATCGGAAGGTAAGTTGGAAAATGGTGCTGTACGTTGTAAATAAAGTGCTAAACCATACCTCATCTTTCGTAGAAAACATGTTTCGAGAAGCGGCAAACACGAATCGATCGTTAAAAAGTTGCACGTTGTCAGCTTTAAGGTCCAGATTGCCGCAGCTTACCATCAGGCCCAACAAAGTTGTGATACAGGCAGCTTCGATTACTCCAACCAGCAAAACATCACCCAGAATCAATGTTACTGCAGCACCGACTAAAGGTATACCTGAAAACAACAAAACATGATACAATTCAATTTTTTTAACAAAACTTTCAACTAACTCTTGCCATTTATGTTTCAGCAACAACCAGTGCAATACCTTCACGATTGTTAACACCAAACAGTTTTAACGCAGCTCCAGCCAAAGGTATACCTGAGAACAACAAAACATGATACAATTCAATATTTTGTAACAACACTATATCAACTAACTCTTACCATTTATGTTTCAGCAACAACCAGTGCAATACCTTCACGATTGTTACCACCAAACAGTTTTAAAGCAGCTCCAGCCAAAGGTATACCTGAGAACAACAAAACATGATACAATGCAATATTTTGTAACAACACTATATCAACTAACTCTTACCATTTATGTTTCAGCAACAACCAGTGCAATACCTTCACGATTGTTACCACCAAACAGTTTTAAAGCAGCTCCAGCCAAAGGTATACCTGAGAACAACAAAACATGATACAATGCAATATTTTGTAACAACACTATATCAACTAACTCTTACCATTTTGTTACATTTACCGGATCCAGCAACAACCGCACAGTACAATCCTATGCTCCTCAATACATGTTAAATATATCGACCAACACCCACCGTTAAAAAGCCGGCACCATCCATCATCGATGCAACTTCTGAGAAAGAAAAACGAAATGTGTTAAATTTGAAAACGGGAAAATTGTACCGACCAAAACTTCTAATAAATACATCTCCTGAGACAGTGTCTGTAGCATCACGCAGTACACAAACATCTATGCCGGATGCCGCGCAGACAAATCCAGCTACAAGCTCAACATTTGAAAGTCAAACCAGCGAGCAACTAACTGTACTGAATAAGTCTGTTGCACTGATCTGGGCTGAGCTGAATTATTTGACTGATCACCGTAACAAAACAACTTATGGAGCAGGTACGATGCAGGGGCCGGGGCATCCAATAACAACATCGATTATGACACTACCGTTCCTTACATCGGAAGCAGAGCTAACTGCTTTCAACGAAAACTTAGGTAATGATGACTTTTTTGAAAGCGTCCTTCTTCTTATTAATGATAAAGTATCCGGAAAGCCGTATGCTAAAAATCGCATGCATGACACATTCATGATGCTGTTCGATAGAACATTTTTAGCGACATGCAGTTGGCGTGGTGGCGGCAAAAACGGCCTTAAAACAAGACTGGACGATAAAGCCAATATTTGGCGATTATTAAAAACTGTAGGAGAACAGTTTGAAATAGTTACAATTGAAGACGTAGAACGTTTTGCAAAAACTAAAATTAACAATGCGTCAAGCTTAAAAACATATAAAGGTTTGGTTAAAAGCTCCACCAAGTGCTCGCACAAACGAGACAAAAATAATAATAAATAAAATTATTATACGAATAAATTACATTAGTTTTGTTTTCTGTCAAACAACTTACATGAAACATAGCTATTCTGTTGTTTTCTGTCAAACAACTTATATGAAACATAGCTATGGCCTGGTCGTTCATCGGTGATTAGAACAAAACATTATTAAAACAAAATGATAAAGCTAATGATTTCGTGTGCTCCAGTTATTCATCTCTTGACTGTGCTGTCGATGACTTTAGTCAATTTATGTCTAATGCCTTGAAAGGGTGCACGCCTTTGAAGCAACCCAAACGTGGCCCATCCTGGGGGGACCGAACGCTGCGTCGACTAAAAAGAGCCAAGACCGCCGCTTTCCGCGAATACAAGACACGTAGATGTGCCGTGTCGCGTTACAACTATAACGTTGCGCACACCCTATATCGTCGCTACAACAAAAATTGTTACCTCTCATACGTACGACGCCTTGGTGTTCGGTCCCGTAAGAACCCTCGTATACTTTGGAGCTTTGTTAACGCCAAGCGGAAATCCTCCGGCTTTCCCTGCTCTGTCCGTTACAACGGGCGTTGTGCCAACACCCCATCCGCCGTTTGTGATGTTTTTGCCTCGCGCTTTGCTGACACCTTCCATCCCGACACCACCGATATGGACCAGACTACAAGCGCACTCACAACGATACCGCTGGATGCCATGGTTCCCAATATGCCAATTATTGACGATTCATCAGTTTTAAAGGCGATTAATCTGCTTAAACCTTCGTTCGCCCCGGGACCCGACGAAATCCCACCTACTATTCTAAAGCGCTGCGCTGCAAATGTTGCCCCGGTCTTGACTAAGATATTCCGGGAATCCGTGAAGCAAGGCATTTATCCCACTCGCTGGAAAACTTCATGGCTAGTCCCTGTGTACAAAAAGGGGGACAAATCGGATGCTGCCAACTACCGTGGTATTACTTTACTCTGCGCATGTGCAAAGGTTTTCGAGCTGCTTGTATATGAGCCCCTACTAGCAGCCGCATCGAACTACATCAGCTCGGCTCAACACGGGTTCACTCCTAAGCGCTCGACGGTTACCAACCTCACCGAGTTTGTCAGTTTTTGTTATAAAAACATCGATGCTGGGCTCCAAGTTGACGCGGTGTATACTGACATCAAGGCGGCGTTTGACAGTGTACCACACTCTCTGCTACTCGCTAAGCTTCAGATCCTTGGGCTTCCTGGATTGTTTCTGGCGTGGATGAAGTCCTACCTCATCGACCGGATGTATCGCGTGAAGATGGGTTCAGGCGTCTCGCGCTCTATTAAAGCCTTCTCGGGTGTGCCACAAGGGAGTAATCTCGGACCACTGTTGTTCGTTATCTTCCTTAATGACGTTACGCGTGTGCTTCCCACTTTTTTTTTTTTTTTTGTTCTTTTACGTCGTGGGGAATCTTCTTAGATACGGCTTCTCCATCGATGCCGCATGCCGGATTTTTACCGACTAAACCCCACGACGTGCGCAGCCCGCATCCCCTCCACTAAGCGCCGCGAGGCATGGTGGAGGGAGGGGTCTGGCCCTTATAACGGGCATTAACGCTCGGACCCTTTGTTCCGCTCTTAGCCATCCAGTGGACGTCGCTGATGTTGGCGCTGTACGGTGACTGGCTCACCACTCTGATGAAAAATGTTGTTGCGCAGCTAGCGGCCGGATGTTGTAGCAGAGGTGACAGCGGCATCTTCATCCGACGACATAGCCTGTCGCCGAGACTCATCACCTCTGGGCTCGATGCTGCGGAACAGTTCGGGCAAAGAAGAGGCCACCTCCTCTTCTTCCTGCTCACGCTGGTGTTGCTGCTGTCGAACTCGTGCCCTATGGCGTCGCACCCGCTCACGAACTAAAACCCGCCTCGCGAGAGTCGCCAATGACGGGGGCGATTGAAGAGGGCCGTTACGGCGCCTCTCTTCGCGAGCAACGGCACGAGCAATACGCCGTGCTTCGTTCCGCCGTTGGTTGCGGGCAGTCAACACGGCCTGACGTGCTGTCGGATCCTCCGGTTGACTGGTTGCTGCATTTGTGGCCGCCAAGTTGGCACGTTCTTCATTCCACTGCCGCTGGAGTGTGGAAGTAATATTTGCAGCCAGCTCCGTGATGGTGCTCCATGATCTCCGATCGCGAAGGAGATACGATACCAGAGTATCTGGGTTCAGGTCCTCGAACCCTCCACCATTCAGGAGCCGATGCCGAACAGCTGCAAAAGCTGGGCAGTGGAAGAAGGCATGCTCGGCTGTATCAGCTTCGTGGGAGCAGCGGGGACACTCCGGGGACGATGCAAACCGCATGCGACACAGGTAGTCACGGAAAAAACCGTGTCCCGACAATACCTGTGCAAGAGAGAAGTTTACCTCTCCATGTTTCCGCGAGTGCCATTGTTCGATGTTGGGGATGACGCGGTGTGCCCAACGAACGAATCGTGAGGCATTCGGCGCTGCCGCGTCAGCATCCCACTGCTCCTGCCAAGCGTGTATCGTATCTTGGCGTTCTTCCAGCCGAATCTGCGCTGCTGTTGGTGTCCCACTGATGGCTGTGTCTGCTGCAGCATGCTGCCGATGGTAACAGCGAGCGTCCTCCTTCACCAGCAGACAAATCGGTATCACACCCGCAAGTACTGCAGCTGTCTCGTACCTCACCGTTCTGAATGCGAACGCCGCTTTCAGCAGACACTCTCGTTGTGCGCGAATCAACATCCTTCTGTTGACCTGGCGCTCGACTGCTGCGTGCCAAACAGGAGCGCCATATCGAAGGATGGAAATGACCACTGACACAAGAAGACGACGCTTGGCACACTTCGGACCACTGTGATTTCGCATCATCAGCGAGACCGACTTGGCCACACGGAGCGCCTTTGCACAGGCGTGCTCGACGTGTGGTCGCCAGGACAGATGTTCGTCGACGATGATCCCGAGGTACTTGACCGTCTTCGCAGATCGCAGCTGCGTGCCCAAGACGTCAATGGCGTATCCCTCGGGGTCGGTCCGCATGGTGGAAATCATCACGGCCTCGGTCTTCGCAGGCGCCAACTCGAGCCGATGCGTCGTCATCCAGCTGCTGATGGTGTTCACTGCTGCGGTGGCCAGCTGGGAGGTTTGCTGTGGAGTGGTTCCGGGTATCAGCAGCGCAAGGTCGTCGGCATAGCCAACAACCTCCACTCCATCCGGCAGCTCTAGACCCAGTACGCCGTCGTACATGACGTTCCACAGAGTGGGGCCCAAAATGGACCCCTGTGGGACGCCAGCAGATAGGCTCCGCGTAACTGGGCCATCGTCGGTGTCGTAGATGAGCTGCCTGTCCTCGAACCAGTTGGCCAATATCGCTCGAAGCTGAGGAGGGACTTCCTTCTGCTGAAGGGCTGCTGCTGTTGCCGACCAGCTTGATGTGTTAAACGCGTTTCTCACATCCAAAGAAACCACCATCAAGCATCGTTTGTCGCGGTTGTTCGTCCGGTGAAACTGCATGGCGCGTAGCCCAGCCTGCACAACGCGCTGAACCGCCATGATCGTGGATCTTCCTCTCCGGAACCCATACTGGACTGGGGAGAGCCGTGGAGCGTCGGGGTTCTCCAGGTGGACATGGAGCCGGTCCAATAACAGCTTTTCAAGAATTTTCCCCGGACCATCGATCATGCCAAGAGGCCTGACCGAGGAGGATTCACCAGGCGGCTTTCCCGGCTTAGGCAGCAAGACAAGGCGCTGTCTCTTCCAAGCCGCGGGAAATATACCCCGATCAAGACACTCTTGGTAAACTCTGCGGAAAACTGCGGGATGTTCTCGAATGGCGGTGCGTAGGACTGCGTTCGGGATGCCGTCTAATCCCGGCGCCTTCCGAGTTTCGAGATTCCCCGCAATGGTAAGCAGTTCTTCCTCTGCTACTGGACGGATGTTGTTGGTAATACTGCTGCTTTCCTCAGGCCATCGGAAGGGCGGGTGTTGTGGGAAGAGGTCGTCAACAATCCTCTTCAGCACTACCGGATCTGTTTCAGGCGGGGCACGACTGCCTTGTAGACGCGCTTTCAAGATCTTATATAGATCGCCAAACAGGTGGTCGTTGGCTTGCGCGATCAGATCAGCCATGACCTTCTCTTTGCTGCGTCGTATTGCTCGAGTCAGAGCCTTCCTTGCCTCCAGCTTTCTTTCGGCGGCTGCGGCTCTCTCATCCGGATTTCTCCGACTGAGGGCGTACTCGCTAGCGGCCTGGAGAGCATCGCGCAGCGCTGCGATCTCTGCTGTCCACCAGTAAAGCTGAGGCCGGATGTTGTACGACGGGGCTCGTACTCGCTGCATTACCTCGTCGCAAGCTCTGGATAGTCGGGCTATAAGTTGTTCCGGTGATGTGGCGGCTTCAGGGAACCGGACTGCATCCAACGCGATCTTGAATGGCTCGACCTGAAATTGCCGAGACTTCCACATCTTACCTGCACGTCTCGGAACTGCTTGCTGACGAGATCTTGACGGCTGCTGATGGTTTCGCCTGCTGGTACTGCTGCTGTTGTTGCCATTAGGTCCAACAGTGAACCTAATGTAACGATGATCACTGGCCGACGCATTATCCAGCACTCTCCAATCTTGTTGCGCTAACGAAGGAGTTGAAAAAGTGACGTCAACGATGCTCTCGCTGGCCACTCCGTTGCCCACGAACGTTGGCCTACGTCCACGGTTTAGCAACTCAAGCTCTAATAGAGCGGTGGTCGTTGCAAGTTCAACGCCTCTTTCCTTCGTCCTGGCACTACCCCAATCCTCATGCCAGGCATTAAAGTCACCCGCCAAGACGACATGCGGATGAGCTCTGGCTTCGATGTAGACAGCATCGAGGAAAGCGGCAAACTCCTCGACGGTGAGGGTTGGGGAGGCATAGCAGCTGATGAAAACGATACCGCCCACTTCCGCCGCAACCAATCCCGGAACTTGGCTGCTAAACAGGCGTTGAATGAGGCGCATTCCGGCAGCGATGATGGCTGCTTTGCCGGACACATCAACCGCCCATCTACCGTCATTGGCTGGACAGCGGTAGATTTCTGATGCGATAATGACGTCCACTCTCTCCTCTCGCGCGAACTGCAGCATCAGATCTTGGGCCGTCCTACTCCTGGACGCATTCAGCTGCAGGACCTTCAGCGTCGTTGGAGTAGTTGTAGCTGCTGTTCGCGTTGCTGCTGATGTCGTCAGGGTTGTATCAGCCATTCAATACACCGGCACACCGTGGAGACCCGATGACGTGGGTACCGCCGCAAATGATGCACTTTGGAGTAGCTGTGCAGGTCTTAGCCCGATGGCCTGCGATGCCGCATTTCAGACAGATGGTCTGCCTGTCAACCCCCTTACAGTTGGGCGCTATGTGCCCCCGCTCCAAGCAGTGGAAGCACCGCCTTGCTGCTGCACCCTGCGGCTCCAACTCCTGCAGTCGACACCGAGTGTTGCCGATGTAGACGTGCACACCGTCCAAACGTTGGGCCACTTGACACGGGATCTTCACGCGTGCACGCTGAGTGCCCTCCTGACGACGCCATTGGTCGACTGCATCCTCGGTGATGGTGGTGCCTGCTGCTGATGAAAGCGCAGCCGCTGTGTCAGCCGATGTGGCCAGCATATCAATATCTGATATGAGCAGCTGACTCATATCGCAGATAACGCGAACACTCGCCTTTTCGCCAAGAACACGTTCGATCTCTGCCTTCAAGCCCATGCCATCAGCACCGGGCCGCAGGTAAAGCGAGAGTACCTGCTCGTCGACTCGCCGAGCCCGCAGAACGTCCTTGTCGACAGTCGTATTCTTGCGGATGGCGCTGTACATCTCAAGATATGTGGAACCATTCGCAGCCGTAACGCGAACGATGTCAGCGCGTGGTTTCGGACGACTTGCTGGTGGGTTAACCACCGCTGGGCGCTGCTGCTGTTGTGCGTACTGCTGCTGCTGCTGCTGGAAAGAACGCCGCTTCAGTACCGTCGAGAACAGCTCATCAGGGTGTGCTGTAGCGTTGGCGGACACCAAAGCCGAACGCTGAGACGGTTGTTGCTGTTGCTGGTGTTGTTGCAACTGCTGCACACGCTGCTGCTGCTGCGACGGCTGTACACGCTGTTGCTGCTGCGACGGCTGTACACGCTGCTGTTGCTGCGACGGCTGCACTCGCTGCTGTTGCTGTGGCTGCTGCCACTGCTGCCGCTGCTGCTGTTGTTGCGGAAACTGCTGTATCTGCTGTTGCCGCTGCAGATGCTGTGAACGCTGCTGCTGTCGCTGCTGTTGCCGCTGCTGATGCTGTGAACGCTGCTGCTGTTGCTGCTGCTGCTGTTGCTGCTGCTGCTGCTGGTGTTGTTGCGGCTGCTGTTGCTGCTGCTGCTGCTGCTGCTGTTGGCCCATTGCCGACACTGCGACCGTCCGTCGCTGCGGCTGTGGCTGGTTACGCTGCTGCTGCTGCTGGCCCATTGCCGACACTGCGACCGTCCGTCGCTGCGGCTGTGGCTGGCTACGCTGCTGCTGCTGCTTCTGCTGCTGCTGTTGCTGCGACTGCTGCTGCTGCTGGTGAATCTGCTGTTTGCGGAATTTGCGCTTCTCCCTCAGCTTCAGCCAACCGCTACGTTTGCGCGCTTTCTTTGGCGCAGTGGTGGAAGATTCTTTCAGCTCCTGCTCATGCATTGTAAGCACCGCTCGTGTACCCTGACGGTACAGCTCCAGCTCCTGCTCCGACAAAGCAAGCTGCTTCGTCAACCGAGCTATCGTCGCCTGCAATGCATCATTTTGCGCATCCCGTTTGCGCAGCTGCTCAAGCAGCTCTGCCCTGGTAGGTTCATCAACGGCAACTGCAGGTGGCGAAGCAGACGGGACGGTTTTCTGCTGCTCCGTGGATAGGTCCACCCGCTCCAGACGCACCACGGGAACAAGCCCTGATGCTTGTGTTGCATCGACGATAGTGCTGTTGAACTCATCGTCATCGTCGCTCGATGAAATGTTCAGGGTCATGTCCCCATCCAAAAACAGCTTAGAGCGTTCCGGATGCGCTTGAGATGGAGTGCGGTTCAAGACGCTGCCATCAGTAGAAGAGGCAACAGACGAAGCCCTGGTCCTCGGCCTCAAAACTCTACGCTCTCCCGATGGGGGTTGGGCGTTACCGCCCCCCCCGGACGACATGGTCGATCAACACGCTATAAGACGGATATGCTGTACAACAAAATAAAGCAACCCGTACTTACCGATGCAGGATGGGTGACGTTGTTGTCCGACTCACTGGCTTTTCCGCTGAAGTGGCTCGTACTTCACCACTGGACGCGCCTCCTTAGCGCGATTCGAACGCAGTGCTGCACGGCCAAAACGGTCCAAAACTGTGTCCACAGTGCACAATTTTCTTAAAAACTTGCATGCAAGTTTTGACGAAAAACTTTTATCACTGTTGCAGTCCGCACTTGCCACCACTGAACGCGTCACGTCAGCGCGATTCCAACGCAGTGCTGCACGCCCGGATCGGCCCAAAATTGAGCCCACAATGCACGATTGTCTATACCTTGTATGCAAGTTTTCCACGGAAAAACTTTTTCCTCTGTGGCAGCCCGCACTTGCCACCACTAAACGCGTCTCTTCAGTGCGATTCGAACGAGGTGCCGGATGTTCAAATCGGCCCAAAACTGCGCCCACGGTGCAAGAATTTGCATAACTTGCATACAAGTTTTTCACTACATACACTTTTCCACTAATTTTCCGGAAATCACTCAACCGATTTGCACTATTACACTTTCACCGGATGCGTCTCTCAATTTCCCGTCGTTTGAGGGGTCAACCACCCAAATCGGACCATAAATGCCGGTGCTATGGCCGATTTTCCGAACCTTAGGCCGGTCCCGGAAAACTTGCATGCAACTTGCATGCAAGTCGCAAAAAGTTTTTTAACGATAACTCGGCCGTCCGTGGTTCGAACCTGGCACCCGGCGGCTCGTTGGATGCGTCTCGGCCAGACGCGTCGATGGGGGGGTCCAGCCACCCCCTCCGACCACCCACTTAGGAGGTATTCCCAAAAAACTGGTTTTTCGGGTCTGGGTGGGGGGGTATGGGAATTAGGGGGGTGGGGTGGGGTTTTCCGGACTCCCCACCTCGAGACGAATCGATGGAGGGGTCGCACGTCCGGATCAGTGGACTTTTCACCCGGGCCGCCAAAAGCCGGTCAGAGGCCCTGCCAGGAACTCCAAAAAACCAGGGCGGACACAACCCGTCCGAACACCGGGTGCTCCGCAATGGGGTGTTCCGTCCGGAAGATTTTTGAATCTAACGGTTTTTCACAACTTCCAACGAAATTTTCGCTCAGGGGGGGCAAAAAGCCGCCATTTTGAGAAGACGAAAAACGGCGTCCTTTTTTGCACCGAAAATTGTAACACTTATAACTCCGCGAGTTTTTCACCTATTCACTTCAAACTTTCACAACACTTTCTTCTTCACAAGGCGCACATTTCATTATATGGCAGCTCACTCGTGCGAATTACAGTTTCCGAGTTATTCCTTGCACAATTTTAACACTTAAAATGGCCACCATTTCCGGTACTCCATCATTTCCGGCTTTCCCACTGGTAGTTACCTCCTGTATGCCGACGACCTGAAGCTATACCTCCCGATTCGATGCCAAGGTGACCAGGTGCGTCTTCAGAATGCCCTACAAGCGTTCCAGCAGTGGTGCTCTACAAACGGTCTTAAACTCAGTGTTGAGAAATGCGTCGTCGTCTCTTTCACGAGGAAACGTTATCCCTTAGCATTCAACTATGCTTTAGATGGCTCATCTCTTGAGCGCAAAAGCTGTGTACGTGACCTAGGAGTGCTCCTTGACGAGAAGTTGAGCTTTCACGACCAGCTTGAGCATGTTGTTGCTAAGGGTAACCAACTAACTGGACTGCTGAAACACATCACGCGTGACGTCAAAGACCCCATCACGATGAAGCAGCTTTATTGTTCGCTGATACGCTCCGTGGTCGAATATGCGTCAATCGTTTGGAGGCCTACTGCAGCGAGTTCCTTGGCCCGGTTGGAATCGATCCAGAGGAAGTTTACCCGTTTAGCTCTGCGTTATTGGGGGGAGCAGGTGGACTACACTGGACGCTGTGCGCTGCTTGGTCTAGAGCCGCTTAAACAACGCAATTGCAACGCACAAAGGCTATTCGTCGCGGCATTACTGGACAATCGGATTGACTCGCCCGCGCTCCTTTCCCGACTAGGTCTCTACGTCCCGCCGAGATCTCTCCGTGCACGATCGCTACTTGACGTGGAGGAGCGCCGCACTCGATTTGGCTCCTCTGACCCACTTATTTTAATGTGTCGTGAATTCAACGCCGTGAGTAACCGTTATGAACCTTGTATGTCTCGTACCACGTTTTTAAATTGTATTCGTACTGTGCGGCCTTATACGTGTTAATTGTAATTATTATCTAGCATGCTTCAAGGGGGCCACTCACGGCCCGTTGAATTCAAATATACCAAATACCAAAATACCAAAATACCAAATAAAAAAGGTTATTATGTACGGCGTGTAATAATTAAACAAAGGGAGTTGGACATCATCGCAAGCTACCTAAATTCTTTTCGACAACATCGACTGTCTGATGCTTGTGATAACGAAGAGAAGTTCATATGAAATCCTACTTTATGCACATACATCTTATTCTAATCCCACGCGATTATATCAGGGTTTATATATGCTCGCTATTACTTTTCAATTTCGTAAAGTTTATCTTCATTTATCCCTAACCACTTTCCATTCCTGTCATTGTCTATCACTGCCTAACGTGTCTTGTTTTAATTCCCTCAGTTCCTTCTTATTTGCTTGGTTAATGCTTTCACCTAACCGTTGACGCAAACTACTATGAAATATATTTTAATTACCCTAGCTTAATCGGTCCGGCTACGCATGGAAACTCCGGGATGCTCGGCAGGCATACTGCAATATGCTGACATGCTCCAATGTATGATGTTACTCCGCTAGCAATTTGGAGAATGAAGGAAGGAAGGAGCCAAGCCTCTCGTTATGTTTTCTGACCGATCCGGTGCACACTGAAAGAATGTAAAATTAAATGTTAGCATAATCGCATTGAGATACTTTTTCTCCGCGGCATACTTTCCCACTTTTCCTCTCCTCGATTAGATTCATGCTGACAACGCTCCGTCATCGCAGTGTGTCCATTAAATGATATTTAAGAGCATGTAAGAGAAGGAGAAAGAAGGGAAAAACCATTTAGTGGGCTGTGACATGGTACTATTATTCAAGTGTAGATTTACCACAGAAGTCAGAATTAGTAAATGAACGATGACTCACTAAGAAATAGCTAATATAACCCAGAACCCGCAAACATCAAACGATACCTTCCGCAACACGGTACCGTATATTTCGCAAATCGCGACACAATGAGTAGTTAGTTGGATGATGGTTTATGAAAGAAATCCACCCGTACACCCAACAACAATTACAACTTTAATGCGTTTTTTTGCCACAGGTTTAAATACCAACAATCAGTTGTAATATTGTTCCAGATTTGGAAAACCAAACCCCAACTGAAAATGAATAAGAAGGAAATAGGGCACTGATTGTACACTCATATAACCATATGCATGTTTTTCATTGAGTGTGAAAGAATGCAAAATATTATCTGTTGCGTAACATGTAATTACTTCTGCAATTGCTACAAAAATGAATATTACAAGTTTGTTTCAAATACATTGATTTGTATTATTTTTCTTTCCGTATCCTAATATTAGGAACAGGTGGAAGAAAAAGTGCACCGAGTGCAACCGATTTAATACAACCAAATGCTAGTTTAACAACTAAGATAAAACATTAATACAATTTTAATTCAAATAGAGATAGATATAGCATTGTTCTGTCAGTATTTCTGGTAATATAGGTTGGTACGGTAGCGCTGGTCTTTAATATGACAGGAACGGTAACAAATTCTATATTTGATACTCCCCATGCGTTGAAATGACTATCTTGTTGGAGGTAGATAGAGTTCCGGCAAGCCAAATACAGTTAGAGCACAGATGAAACCATGCATCAATCAGCGTCTCACAGTATCATTTACATGATAGGTGAGAGCCTATGCGCAAGAACTGATTGGCATCTTGCACTAATATCAGGATGATAGGCAAGAGCCGGTATCGCACCTTTCAGTTATGCGAAAATGAAGGTATGCGTTCTATATGTTTTGGCGTACCCGAACTTTATGTACACGCCCAGGATAATCGATATAACGTATGGGCAAATGGTACGGATAAGATTTGGATTTGGTAACGGTCGTGTCATGTGAAAGGTCGGCGCTAGCAATACCAATTCGATTATGAAATCAAATATGGAGAAAAAGACCTGGCGACCGTGTGCACTAATCGATCGGCGTCTCACACTATCATTTGCATTATAGTTGAGAGCCCTTGCTCGACACGCCAAGGCACACATTAAGTGGCATTTTGCACTATCATCCAAATTATGATAGGCAAGTGCCGGCGCCTATCATCCAGTCTCCAGGTCTAGGCAAACGTGCTATATTTGAAGCAAAAAATCATAATTAAACAATAATTGATTGATGGACAGCCAGAAATACTGACAGAACAATGCTATACCTATCTCTATTTGAATTAAAATTGTATTAATGTTTTATCTTAGTTGTTAAACTAGCATTTGGTTGTATTAAATCGGTTGCACTCGGTGCACTTTTTCTTCCACCTGTTCCTAATATTAGGATACGGAAAGAAAAATAATACAAATCAATGTATTTAAAACAAACTTGTAATATTCATTTTTGTAGCAATTGCAGAAGTAATTACATGTTACGCAACAGATAATATTTTGCATTCTTTCACACTCAATGAAAAACATGCATATGGTTATATGAGTGTACAATCAGTGCCCTATTTCCTCCTTATTCATTTTCAGTTGGGGTTTGGTTTTCCAAATCTGGAACAATTTTACAACTGATTGTTGGTATTTAAACCTAAATGGTGCTGAGCTGCTCTAAGAGCGTAACGAGCATTCGCGCATGAAGCGAGCAGTTATGGCGAGGATCGGGCAATTCTTTTTTTTTTTAATTTAAGCGTTTTTGTATAACAGATGTCAGCTGTGATATTTTGGTGTAAGATCATCTTTGACTTCGTGTTTGGTCGACGCCTGTTTCTTACTTTCCAAGTGATATTGGTATCCGTAGACGATCATGCTTTCGTTCTAGCGATACATAGCTAACAAACGTGTTAGTCTGAAATTAAACGATAGAATTCAAGCCCATCAACAGTATTCGCATTAGGGCCAACTGTAAATGGGCTGAAATTACCAAAAAGGAAGTCGAAGATGATCGTATCGAATCTTTTGAGGATTGGTATTTTGCAACTAGCACCAATTTTTTTTTTAATTTTTCGATCGACTGTCGTATTTCTCACACCAGTTTAATAGATTGCCATTTTCCAACGGCTTAGGGGTTGCTTTAAAGTTTATGGGATTCGATCCTGCTTATCATGCGTAAAAGACCAATTATAGCAAAAATCTTACGCATGCGCCGATTGATTGATTTTGAAAATTTTCTAATTCGAGCAGCCGTTAATTGACGCAACCGTTTCCATCATTCGTGAAAATATTTTAACTCTTGTTTTTTGCTTGCTATTGCACTAGTTGCCCGTATTGGGAATCATGGCCTTACCTTCGGAAAAAACTGACCCCAACAGGCTGCCACGAGACCTGTACTATGCAAGTGAATGGCTAAGGAATGCAGCAATGGACCGATTAACACGGAGACTGACCGATGACCTGCCTAACTGTTATATGTGAAAAAAAGAATTGTCTCTCACTGCTCATTGACGAGCGGGTGCTGATCGTAAATGAAACTGATCGATCTGAGTGGTGTGTGCGTATTTGTTTACTTTATTAAACCGTTTCGTAAAAAAACAATTTAAATACTTCGTAAAAATAAAAAAGCATCCTCTCAAAACACATGAATCAGCTCTTATCATGAAGCCTTTATTTCAGATTTATTCTTACTGTAAACCATCCTTCCATGCCAAACACACCATAACCTCCAAGAGAAGCAATGCTATCGTGGTGTGAATGAATCTAACCCGGGTTTTCCATCACCAATGCAAATACACATGACCCGCACAATATTTGGTCTTTTCTTGGAGACACTCACAGACACGTAAAAGTATACATGCAAAACGCCTTTACGCGCCTAATTTTACTTGTCTGTAGGTGTCGTGAATATACATTCAAACACTCAAGCAGGAGTAGAACAAATATGTGTATCGGAAATCAGTTACACACATACATTCAATGGTCTTCAAAACGCAGACACGTATTAAGTAGACCATAATTTATCCATCATCGCCAGAGCAACACGAACTTCAAGAGCAGCAAAAAATGGACGTTTTCGCCAGCAATAAAAGTCTAACGGACTTCAAAAAAATCACGTCGGACGTGCAGCGGTTGGCTCGGTTGTTGCAGGAAGCTGAATTACTTCCGCCGACGCAATCTTGCAAAAAGTGTAAACGGGCAATGAAGCTAAAGCTGACGCGCCGAGCCAATGGATGCAAATGGATTTGCAAACCAACGTCGGCCTGCACCGGATCAGAGTGCACTGTGCGGACCAACAGCATTTTTAAAAACTCCAGGCTGTCGCTCCCGCAGTTGCTAGAGCTGACATACGAATGGTCCCGGAACAGCACGAGAACAGTTGCACGAAACAGTCATGCTGGAAAAGCGGCAGTGCTCCGGTGGTAAGAAGTGCTCCGTGGCATCAGCTCCGAGTACATCGAGCAACGGCATTCAACGATTGGTGGTAGCGGACTTACTGTGGAAATCGACGAGTCCGTTGTCACCAAGCGGAAGTACAATCGCGGAAGGATGGCAGATAACAACCAGGTGTGGCTGATCGGTGGTATCTGTCGGGAGACGCGCGACGTATTCCTCGAGCTGGTGCAGAAACGAGATGCTACCACACTGCACAGCATTATCATGCGGTATGTGGCACCGGGGTCTACAATCCTGACGGACGGATGGCGAGCCTACAACGGGTTAGAAAACAACGGCTACACTCACGCTATGGTAAACCATAGTGAAAAATTTGTACACCCGAGCGACCCGTTTGTATACACCCAGAGCATCGAGAATTTATGGCGCTGGATAAAGCCATTTCTCCGATCTAAAGGTAGCTATGTTCTTAATGGAATCTTTTATGTTTCTAAACTCGTCTCTTTTTTTTTGTTAAAAGGCACACATCGAGGATCGTTGATTCACTATTTGAGGGAGTACCAGCTGAAGCGATCGGGATCCAACAGCTTCATAAACATTCTGCGCGCCATCAGGGATGTTCAAGAGTTTGAGTAAGTCATTTTCCTACATTTATCATTTAGCTGCAAATGCAGTTTTAATCAGTTATCCTTTCTCAAGGTGGCTAGCGAATGCCAAACAGTGGATTTATCGTGCATGTGATAAATCTGCTATTTTGGAACTCCGAATCCTACCTCCACGTGGTGCTGGCTGGAATATGATGTGCTCTTGCAATGATCATGCGGAATGTTTTCACACCAAACACTCCAATGCAATTCAATGAATAGGATGGACACATGCTCCCTTCCATGTTCTTTGAGGGAGAAAGAACGATCGAATGTCTTCCCGATCGTAGCACGTGTCGGTAGGAGACCCGTTCTTGTGCGGTAGCCGATAGTTCGCATCCAGGAGCATCCATTTCAAGTTAACATACCCAACAAAAAGTAGCAAGTAAAAACCACTGAGGAAAATGAAAAATTATGTGTTATGATTTAAACTTCAATGATGACAAAACTTATACTGTACTAAATATGCTCCTTTTTATCTGATGCAGCGGTCTGCAGCAATCCTTACCAATCCAGAAGAGTATTGGTGAAACCACGATGTCCGGCTGGTTTCTCGTTCCATCCAACCTTAAGTTTGGCACGCGCACACCATGCTGCCGACCATGTAACGGTAGCTGATGGAACCCGTTGGCATCGTTCAATTGACGAACCAGTACATCAGTATGCCGCCAACATTGTACAACCTATGCAGCAGGTCAACAACCCGATGACGATCAGAAACCCGCAACCAACGTTCTCACATGATCGGTCGTACCATCGATGTTTCATCGATAAGACGATTAAAAGACAATACACGATGCACACAGACACGTGCATTAACACACGATGTGTTAAGTTTAAAAGACCAATGCGTGAACCATAAAAGAGATAAACCGGTAGTAAAGTCTTGGGCTATGCATGTCCGTTAATAGATATAAAAACATTGAAAGCAATAAACTTTCCCGTTTATGAACCTGGTGCATTTCGTCTGACTAGCTGACGTTGATTTTAATACGTGTCAGGTGTCTTCCATTCTGCGCTGTGCATCGAATGTTCCACCCGTCGACAAACTCGATACGTGTGCCGAGTTTCCATTCAATACTCAAGTTTCGAGCCCACTTTTGCCAGCTTATTCGATTTCCCACTTCACGTTAATTAAGCTGGTAATGTTGAAAACGCATTTAGGAAACCGGATTGAGAGCACATGCTACGAAAATCTAAGCGCACGCTTGAACTGCCCAATGTTAAAATGTGCACGCATGAACCCGAACAAAAGTAGAATCATAACCGATAAGCACACGTTGAGAAAATGCAGAGCTGATGAAAATGCATACCTGTGCCTGATGAGAAAGAGTTCTGATTACTAATGGAGCAATTTTATGATTTCTTAAGAGCAATCTTAAAGCCACCCTTGACAACTGATGACTTGCACTTGACGATTAGAATCAATGCTTGGTTTGATGTTCATATGTGCAACATTTCTACGAAGTCTTTTAAAAGTTATATAAAAGCCGGTTCTCACTCGTTTTTTACGCTGTTTTGTTTTCACAAGTTACACAAACTGTTGAATGAGCAATTTCCTACCCCTCAAAAAGGTTTGACATATGTCATTCGCAACTTGTCTAACCCGGGTTTTATTCCGCCAATGTTCTTTGTTAAATAAAGACGTGCTTTAACTGAATACCGCTTCGCGTCGTGTGTTTCTCCCTTCTCCAACAGGTTATGGGCCCAGGGAAAGTTCTAGGAAAGATTCCTAAAAAAAAAAGAAGTTAAAAGCCGTTTGTGTATTGTGTTTCGTGCGTGCGTGTATTGTTATCGGTTTCTGGCGTGAATAGAAAAAGACAATAATGGCGGACGTCGAAAAGTTCTCTTTTCCTAGGCTAAATAACCACAATTACGTAAGCTGGAAGTTCCGAATGGGAATGCTGCTAATTCGGGAAGAATTGTGGTATGTGATAGATGATCCGAAAGTTGAGCCAGTGACGCCGCAATGGATCAAAGATGATAAAAGGGCTCGCGCAACGATTGGTCTTTGTGTTGAAGAAAACCAGTTCAGCATCGTGAAGACAGCAGATTCAGCAAAGGAATTCTGGGAAAAGCTGCGAGCGTACCACGAAAAGGCAACAGTGACGTCTCGAGTGTCATTGTTGAAGACGCTTTGCAATTTTAATCTTGCCGAGAACGGTGAGATGGAGATTCACCTCATGCAAATTAAGGAATTATTCGATCGCCTAACAACTGCATGCCAAACATTGGACGAATCGCTCAAGATTGCTTTGATTCTGCGCAGCTTGCCAGAGTCATACAATGGGCTCGTGACAGCGTTAGAGTCGCGAGCAGATTCCGACATTACCATGCAATTGGTAAAGTCGAAGTTGATCGACGAATACGATCGAAGGAAGGAGCGATCGGGTGCATGTATTGGTGAAATGAAAGCGATGAAAAGCGCGGTGAAACATGTGGCCGGAAACAAAAGAGTTTGTTTCAATTGCGGTAAGCCGGGACATTTGAAAAGAAACTGTCGTGCTCGATTGGATTCACAAAATGGCGGCGACGAAAAGAAACGTGAAGGAAAACAAAAGGGATACCACGTTGAATACACTAGTATGTGTTTTATGGCCGGTGAAAATCAGCGTCCCCATGTATGGTTTGTTGATAGTGGTGCGAGTTGTCACATGACAAACGATAGAAATTTCTTCGAACAGCTCACAGTGCATAATGGGCCAGGCGTTGTTATGGCCAATGGTAACAATGCAGAAGTGCAAGGTATTGGACACGGTTCGGTACGCTGTATGGATGGAAATGGTGGTGTTGTGGATGTTACGTTGAAAAACGTCCTGTATGTTCCATCGTTGACGACCGGACTAATTTCCGTCGATAAGCTAACCGCGTGTGGGTATACAGCAGTGTTCAAAGCCGATGGTTGTGAGGTTCGAAATGATGATGATAAAGTCATGATCGTTGGTGAACGTTCCGGATGTTTGTATAAGTTGCAATTGGCTGAAGTGTCGAATATTGCTAAAGAGAAGTTTCACACTGAAAACTGTCAGCATATTTGGCACCGTCGACTTCGACATCGAGACATGGATGCGATTCGAAGATTATCGACGAACCTGTAGAGTGTGCATCGAGGGAAAATTGGCGCGGCATCCGTTTCCTGCAGCAACGGGGATCAAATCGACTCAGATTTTGGACTTGGTTCACACCGATCTCTGCGGTCCGATACGGACCACAACTCCCGGGGGAAAGAGGTATTTGATGGCCATGATAGCTGATTATAGTCGATTTTGCATTATCTATTTGTTAGAGATTAAGTCCGAAGCTGCGAGAATAGTCAAGGAGTAGAAAACCGTTTTAGTCGCAAGCCACGGGTTATCAGGTCAGATAGTGAGGGCGAATATGTAAACGAACAACTACGTGCCTTCTAGATGCAGGGCTAGACAAGCGTTATTGGGGTGAAGCAGTTATGACTGCTGCATACTTGCAGAATAGGCTCCCTTCGCGTTCTATTAGTACGACTCCATATGAGGAATGGTTTGGACGAAAGCCTGAGTTAGGACATTTGAGAGCGTATGGTTATTCCGCGTATGTACATTTCCTAGGGGTAAACAAGGGAAAGTTTGATAGAAAGGCTCGAAAACTGATATTTGTGGGTTACTCCGACCAGCATAAGGGATATCGTTTCGTTGATACTGAAACGGACAGAATCACAATTAGCCAAGATGCGAAATTCTTAGAAGATAGTGATGCGGTTTTGGAAAAGAAGTGGCCGAATGTTATAGAAAAGCGTGTATATAAAATGGCTAGAAAACCGTTGCAGCAAAATGAGGCTCAATGTGATGTTTCTGCGGATCGTTATTTTGAATACGAGTCGATTCCTACTGACAAGACTAAAGAAAATACGGAAGAATATCGTCTAGATGATGGAGAAGATGGCAGCGAAGATGGTGTATACTTCGATACGAATGATACTGAGGAAACAAAAGATTCCCTCGTGTTATCAGAGGATGACCGCGAACAGCCTGATGAAAATGGTGTGGAATCCGTAAGACGATCCAGTCGAGTGAATCGTGGTGCACTGCCTAGAAAGCTCAACGACTATGTAGTAGGTGTTGCTACGCATACGGTTGATGAACCGACGAGCTTTAAAGAGGCAATGATGAGCGAAAATCGAGCGTCATGGAAACAAGCTATGGACAGTGAGATCCAGTCGCATATGAAAAATGAGACTTGGGAATTGGTTCAGCTTCCTAAGGGAAAACGTGCATTTGGAAGTAAATGGGTTTTTAAACAAAAGTGAAATGAATCGGAAGAGATTGTTTGTTACAAAGCACGTATCGTAGCCCAAGGTTATAACCAACGCTATGGTGAGGACTACGATGAAGTATATGCTCCGGTCACAAAATACAATACTCTTCGAACACTGCTGGCTTTGGCGGGGAAGAAGAATATTTGTCTTCAACATCTAGATGTTCGCACCGCCTATCTCTACGGTGATATCGATGAAGAGATTTACATGCGACAGCCAGCAGGGTATGAGGTTCGAGGAAAGGAGGAGTTTGTATGTCGCTTACAAAAGAGCATTTACGGGCTGAAACAATCAGCAAGGTGCTGGAACGAGAAACTTTCGAAGGTGCTTGGAAAACTGGATTTCATAGCGAGTTCGGCTGATCCATGCTTGTATACGGCAAATAAATGCGGTGAGATGGTGTACCTCATCGTTTACGTGGATGATATCCTCGTAGGTTGCAAAAGCAAGAAAATCATATCAGGAGTATATGATCAGCTGAAACAACATTTCGAAATGGTAAACCTTGGTGATGTGAAATTATTTTTGGGATTAGAAATTCGAAAAGAAGATAGTCTTTACAGCTTCGGTTTGACGAACTACATCAACAAGTTAGTAAACAAAACAGGTCTTGCTGAGGCGAAAACAGCAAAGACACCGATGGACCAAGGGTTTACAAAAGACACAGCTGACAGCAAGCTACTAGAAGATAGCACAAAATATCGATCCGTTGTGGGAGCATTACTATACATTGCTATTTGTGCGCGTCCTGATCTGATGACAACAGCTGGTATATTAGGAAGAAAGGTTAGTGTTCCAACGGAAAGCGACTGGACAGCAGCCAAAAGAGCTGTTAGGTATCTGAAAGGTAAAAAGATTGGAAGCTGAAGCTGGGAGGAATGCACGATGGAATGAAATGAAGTGATTTAGTGGCATTTTCTGATGCGGATTGGGCAGGAGATTCTTCGTCGCGGAAATCAACCACTGGATATGTAGTGTATTTCTATGGAGGAGCAGTGTTGTGGGTGAGCCGTAAACAGAGCAATGTTACCTTATCAACGATGGAAGCTGAATACGTGGCGTTGGCTATGGAACGCAACCGTGGAAGTGCTATGGTTGCGTCGACTATTGAATGATTTGGGAGAAAAACAATATAACCCAACAGTAGTGAATGGAGACAACCAGGCTTGTCTCTCATTTGCACAATCCGAGAAGTCCAGCAAGCGCTCCAAGCACATTGAAACGAAACATCATTTTGTGCGGAATCTATGCCATAGCGGAAATGTTAAGTTGCTATATTATCCTACTGCGAGTATGAACGCGGACATTTTAACAAAACCATTAGGGCCAGTAAAGCACAATAGGTTTGTTTTTAGCTTAGGATTAACAACAGGGAATTTGAGGGTTGTTAATTGAGGAGGAGTGTTGGATGAGCAATTTCCTACCCCTCAAAAAGGTTTGACATATGTCATTCGTAACTTGTCTAACCCGGGTTTTATTCCGCCAATGTTCTTTGTTAAAAAAAGACGTGCTTTAACTGAATACCGCTTCGCGTCGTGTGTTTCTCCCTTCTCCAACACAAACAATATTCTTTTTTTTCGGATGTGCAATAACGCTTGTATTAGGTACAACACAACATTTACCAGATTAAATTATCAAAGCAACGGCATACCTACGGTAGCTATAATTATATTGACCTCTAGATACTTTAAGCTCGCTCATATTAAATTCACTGTCCTGAAGTATTCTATTTTCTATCGTATTTCTAATTATTCACTTCACTATTTCTGTGCTCATGTGGTAGTGTGGTCTACTTCTAGCAGCATTTCTAGCAAATCCAGTTATTACATTACATCGGTGGAGTGGATTTGGAAAACTTTCTGACGCTTTGCCTCCTTATCCGCATCTATACACTTTATCATCTGACGAGATTGCAAACTCATGGCACTCTTTCCCAAATAACGATCCACTGTTTGTAGTGTCGAATGTTTAGGATCTGCAAGCAGTTCATTGTTCCGATTCATACGAAGGTCGGTTTTGAATTATCTCCTTTCTTAACTGCTCTTCGGGCTCGTTGTTCGCGCCAGTGTGCTGTTTCGGCACAACTATGATCCGTTTAATACTATATTGTGGCTAGTTGGGGCACAAACTGTGGAAATGTTCATCACGGGATACAGGCCGGGATATCGGATTGGCTTACGGCGCACGACCGTAAGCGGTACACGAAACTTTCTACAGCACGCCAAGACGGCGAAGCGATTGTACCGCCTGACCAGTAAGTCAGTAAGTGCTCCAAAGTGTCGCAAATATTGCAGAGTCCGGATGAAGTGGTATCTAAAAGTAAGGGATTCTTACTTTGGTTACGATTCACAACACAACATGAAAAATACTTTCCTGACCGCACTGTATGGCATTGACTACAAACCAACATCAAACCGTGAGATTTACACCAATCCCAGAGTTTCCTCTTGGTAGAGAATTTACATTTTTTCCAGCAGATCCTCAGTACAACAAATCAATTTACACATTATTGGGAAACTAATTAGATTGCTACAACTGGTAATTGAATGCACATCTGCAAAGTAGACTATCCTACCCCCTTTGTTTGCAAACACGTACATGTTATTTATTCACACATTTTTGACGACACTGAAAGTACACTATCCAATAGAATTGACAGGTCACAGTGCTGCACACAAGAGATTCTAGGGGGGGCCTTCACGAGTGTTTTACCAAGAAAAGTTCAACCAATACAAGCCATTCCAGTGTCTAGTACAACTGTAGTACTGCTTCTTTTTTTCTTCTTAACACACCATGATCTGCTACGCGCAAGCGTACCACGCTCCAATTTACACCTGTTTCCCATCGTGCCCTTACCATCGAATGCGCGACATAATAGCCGAATCACATGTCGTTACCATGGAATCACCTGAAAATATACATGGGTTTTTGATTGCTCCTGTATGAAACATTTGATTTAATAAATAGCCTGGTTAGGCTGTCACCATCAGAAAACATTTTGCTGGTATTTTTATACCAATAAATGGCTAATAAACCATAAATGGCAAGAAAATGTGTCGTACAATACGAACATCAAACAGTAGCGATAAACGTAGCGAGACTAGCTTGTCTAGCTAGAGTTCATATGTGATCTATACTTTAAACAAGTGGAAATGAACGTGTTCGAATGGCAAAGAAAACTTGGAAAAATCTTGAAGCAATTGTTTTCTTCTTCTTCTTCCTTGGCACTACAATCTCAAGAGGTCTCGGCCTGCCATTTCTGGCTTTATGTGACCTTATTTTACCCGTAGTAAAGTAGTCAGCCTTGAGTACGGGGAGGCAGTCTGGATGGGATTTGAACCCCGGCCCAACCGTGTGAAGACCGGCGCCGCTGTCGCCTCGGCCACCGGACCGCCCCCCGAAGCAATTTTTTACCTTTTTCTTTTTCGATATGTGAATTTTTCGTTGAATTCTTGGAAATAGTTGGTAAATGTAAAACACATGTAAATGTAAAATAAAATATTGCTTTCTATTTCTTTATACGAGGGCTGACAATAAAGTAAGGTCTTTATACGAGTGCTGACAATAAAGTAAGGTCTCCAACGCTGCAACTTCGCCGGATCACGCGCTAGGCGAAATCTGGCAACACCGCCGTGCTCCTTGGTTCCCCCACTACCACTTTGCTGCTGGGTGAGGCTTCCCCGACCACTCAGTCTTGGCTGAGCAGCCGTCATCGATGGAGGTACCCCTCGCGTCAGCGTCCAAGTGCGAATTGCGTTCTGTAATACGTTTTTTGAGTGCGAAAAAGGTGACACCTATTGAAATCCATCGTCAACCAGTTGAAGTTTACGCGGAAAAGTGTATGGACATAAAAAACGTGCGTAAGTGAAGCCGCGAGTTCAATTCCGGGCCGACCGTCGGTCTCGGATGCGAGTGTTCAAGCAGTGGAGGCAGAAATGCTCAAAAACCTGCTCAAGAAATTTGTCTGGGACATCATCGATCACCCTCCCTATAGTCCCGACGCGGCCCCAAGTGACTACCACATGTTCCCCGCCCTGAAAAAACATCTCGGAGGGAAGAAGTTTGAAAGTGACGGGGAGGTTCAGAAAGAGGTCAACACCTGGCTGCGCGAGGCGGACGGCGAGTGGTATTCTGCCGGCATAGACAAGTTCATCGTGCGGATGCACAAGGTGCTGGAAAAAAATGGCGATTATGTAGAAAAGTAGCCAAGACCTTGGCCTTTCCAACGGTGTATCGCTTTTTGTAAATAAATCTCATTTTCTATGAAAAAAAAATTGGAAACCTTACTGTATTGTCAGCCCTCGTAGGTAAAATTATCCGTGCGTTATGGCGTCAAGAAAAAACTATTCGCTCGAGAAAACAGCGTATTTGAAATGTGCTGACATACACAAGTCCATGGATACCGGCACGTGATTCCATGGTAACGGCATGTGATTCGACCAAAGTGTCGCTCATTCGATGGTAATGTCATGCAAATCGAAGCAGGCAGCTCGTAAGTTGAAGCAAACGGTGAGCGATTCGACTATAACTGTAAACAGGTATATTACGTGTACTTCATTCCTGCTCTGCGCAACTCTGATGGTTCAGTCTTCTGGCTGTGGTTTACATGCACACGGCATTCTGTTTCTAATCTTACTCTTATGGGGTTATTACACGAGGAATTTATTGGTTGGTGATTTTCTGTCAAATAGGGCGAGTTAAGACGACAGCGCAGTAAGGAGTTAAGACGACAGCGCAACACGAGAAACGCCACGCAGCAGAACGCGCCACCGATAAACAAACAAACCACGCACGACCGATAAACAAACAAACCACAAAGCAGCGCGCACAACATAATTTGCAACGCAGCATTATTCAGCACGCAGCATAATTCAACACGGACCAGCGCACCAGCATCCATCCAAACAGTTCAGTTGATACTCAGACGCTAATCCGAACGGTTATTAACTCCGCCGGTCGATGGAAATAAAGTTAAGTTTTTTTTAAAAACACTTCTCCCGGACACCGTGCGTTAACTGGCGCCCGAATAGGGACCGCGCTATGTGAAAAATAAAGTTAAGGTGCAAGTGAAAAGTAACCACGTTAGAGTGAAAGTTACCACCAAATCCTAAACTAAAAAAGACTTCCTGATCGCCGAGTGCAGCCGTGTGAAAAGGATCCCGAGTCACCTGTGCAGTTAGCAGCTCACGCAGGACAAAAAGGAACCATCCATCACACTGAGAAGGAAGAATATCATAGCCGGTTTCCCAGCAAAAAACAACACATCGCCCGTTAGAGGAGCGAAAAACAACATAAGGCCCGCTAGAGGAGCTGATAAAGACAACATAAGACGTACATCCAACGCCCGAAACAGGATGCGTATGGTACCGTAAGTACAGTGAATTATAAAAAATCGTAAGTGAAAATTTCAAACAGTGAAAAAAAATCAAAAACGAGTATTAAAAACGATTGCAAATTAATATTACATATTACTAACTCAATCAAGTGAAGTTAAAAACGTGTTTAAACTAACGAAAAAATCCTGGAGGATATAATTAATTCATTACAATCTCTAACATTGAAAATGTCGAGACCCGAACTTGATCAAATTATCAACCGCATTGCCGCACTCGAAGCGTGCAATATTGCCCCCACTTTTATCGATTATTCTGATCCACCGCTTTATTTCACAAAGCCAGATGGAACAAGTGTAAATCCTGAAACTTTTGAAAAAATTCCCGATTTGGTAAAAGATCTACCAACATTCACTGGGGATCCCAGCGAACTGAATAGCTGGTTAAATGATGTAGACAGTTTAGTGAAACTCTACCAAACTAAAGGTACAGATACCATCGAACGTCAAAATAAATACCACATGATCTGCAAATTCATTCGTAGAAAAATACGCGGTGAAGCGAATGACTCACTCGTCGCTTCAAACGTAGGCATAAATTGGAACCTGATCAAAAAAACATTGATCACCTATTACGGCGAAAAACGTGACTTGGAAACATTGGACTTCCAACTCATGAGCGTGCAACAGAAGAACCGCTCACTTGAAGTATATTACGACGAGGTGAACAGATTACTGTCCCTCATCGCAAATCAAATAAATACCGATGAAAGGTTTACACACCCCGAAGCTTCCAGAGCTTTAATTGAAATGTACAACAAAAAAGCAATTGATGCTTTCATGAGAGGACTCGATGGAGACGTTTACAAGTTCATAAGGAATTATGAGCCAACATCGCTTGCAGGAGCATACAGCTATTGTATCTCTTTCCAAAATATTGAATGCAGAAAAATGTTAACAAAACCGAAAACATACACTCCACCAACGGCACCAAGGAATATGATTCCCTTACCGCCACCAACACCAATAAGGTACACACATGCCCAGCCACCACCTAGGCCTCATTACCCAAAACCTCCAATGTATGGAAATCGAAATTTTAACAATTTCATTCCAAGGCACCAACAGCCCTTTCAAAAAATGCAATCTAATCAATTTCAACGTCAACCTCCACCAGAACCGATGGACGTTGATCAATCTATCAGAACTCGCCAAGTAAATTACGGAAATTGTCCAAATTCAAACAATGTGAGACCACCAAAACGACCTAGAGTCAATAATATCCAAACAAACGCCAGAAACATAAACAACATTAATCATATAGCAGATGCCAATCTTGCACAAACATTCGAAAACGTAAACAACAACGTGAATAACACAACGGTTGACAATGTGCAACAGTCATTTGAACGATATTTCAGAACAATTGAAAAACAAGAAGGTAATAACTTCAGAGAAACTTTTGAAGAAGCAGAGCTGAATTTTTTAGAATAAACTCAGCGTTGCCTTACTTCTTATTCTATGGTAACGCTTCAAAACCACTCAAAATGTTAATTGATACTGGATCTAATAAAAATTACATACATCCAAAATATGCAAAAATTTCACACAAGGTTGATAAACCATTTTTCGTATCATCCGTAGCAGGAGATATTAAAATCGACGCTTATTCTCAAGCACGATTATTCAAACCATATTCAGATAAAATGCTAAAATTTTATCATTTAGAAAATTTAAAATCGTTTGATGCCATAATTGGACACGATTCACTAAAGGAAATTAAAGCAGTAATTGACACAGCCAATGAAATATTAATCATTGATGGCATACATGTCATTCCATTACAACAATACCAACTACAGGAAGTAAATAAAATAAACATTCGTGACAATCATCTGAACCAAAACGAAAAAAGAAAGCTACATGACCTATTACAGGAATATCAAGATCTTTTCCAACCACCAGATTTGAAACTACCTTGTACATCGCGAGTAAAAGCGACAATAAGAACAAAAGATGAATCACCAGTTTATAGTAAAACGTATCCCTATCCCCAAGCACTTAAAGGTGAAGTTAACAAGCAAATTGAAAAACTCCTAAATGATGGAATCATCAGACCTTCGAAATCCCCATACAATGCACCAGTGTGGATTGTTCCAAAAAAACTGGATGCTGCCAATGAAAAAAAATATAGACTTGTCGTAGACTACAGAAAATTGAACACTCAAACAATAAGCGATAAATATCCTATTCCGGATCCATCTACTGTTTTAGCCAATCTAGGTTCAAATAAATATTTCACAACTCTTGACTTAGCGTCAGGATTTCATCAAGTACCTATGTCGGAAAATGATATCGAAAAAACTGCATTTTCAATAAACAACGGAAAATATGAATTCGTACGCATGCCATTTGGTTTAAAAAATGCCCCTTCAATATTCCAACGCGTCATGGACGACACTTTAAGGGAACACATCGGAAAAATTTGTCACATATACATCGATGACATAATCATTTTTAGCAAAACAGTTGAAGAACATCTGCAAAATTTAAGAATTGTTCTAGAAACTCTGAGAGCCGCTAATTTCAAAATACAACCGGATAAATCTGAATTTCTAAAGACAGAAGTTGAATTCCTCGGATTCATAGTCTCAAGTGAAGGACTTAAACCAAATATAAAAAAGATTGAAGTCATAAAAAAATTCCCAGAACCACAAAACCTTAAAGAACTAAGAAGATTCTTAGGAATGTCAGGTTACTACCGCAGGTTTATTAAAAACTATGCACAACTGGCAAAACCCATCACAAAACTCCTAAGAGGGGAGGATGGCCATCGCCAAATTTCCAAACACGAATCAAAAAATTTCCCTATTAAATTTGATCAAACCGCAAAAAACGCATTTCAAACCCTTAAAGACATAATATCTTCTAATGATGTTTTAGCTTTTCCAGATTTCCAGAAGCCATTCGAACTAACAACAGACGCATCGGAAAAAGCACTAGGAGCTGTGCTCTCACAAAAATGTCACGACGGTGATAGACCGATAACCTTCATTTCTCGTACTCTTTCCAAAACAGAGGAAAATTATGCAACCAACGAAAAGGAAATGCTTGCCATCGTTTGGGCACTACAAACATTGAGAAATTTCATATACGGAGCTAAAATTAATATTCATACAGATCATCAACCATTAACATTTGCTTTATCTCCGCAGAACAACAACGCAAAACTGAAAAGATGGAAATCTTTCATGGAGGAACACGATTACCAATTATTCTACAAACCCGGAAGATCAAACGTTGTAGCAGATGCACTTTCCCGTATACAACTAAACTCATTAACGCCAACTCAGCACTCAGCTGACGAAGACGATCATTCTTATATACCTTCAACAGAAGCACCAATTAATGTATTCCACAACCAACTAATATTTAAAATTGGAACTAATTCTTCATACCAATTAATTACCCCTTTCCCAAAATTCAGAAGACATATTTTTATTGAACCAACATTTACTTCTGATTTTATCAAGGATAAATTCAAAAAATTAATCAATCCAAATGTAATTAATGGAATTCACACAGATGAACAAACAATGGGAATTATCCAAGAAGTTTATAAAACTCTCTACAATCCAAAAACAATCAAAGCTAGATTTTCCCAAAGACAAGTACAAGACCTATGCGATGAAGAAACACAAATTGAAGAAATCAAGAATATTCATAATTTTGCTCACAGAAATGCTAAGGAAAACTCATTGCAATTTATAAAAAAATTCTACTTTCCCGGAATGAGAAAAAGTATTCAAAACATTGTAAAAAATTGTGAGATATGTAAAACAGAAAAATACGAGAGAAAACCCCAAGAATTTATACCAGTAAAAACACCAATACCGACATATCCTGGAGAAATTATCCATATTGACATATTTGCTTATAACGCAAACTTTTTATTTATCTCATCTATAGATAAATTTTCAAAATACGTTAAAATACGACCGATAAAATCGAAATCAATCGCTGATATAAAGGAAGTTTTACTACAACTCCTATATGACTGGGACTTACCAGCTCAAATTGTAATAGACAACGAATGTACGTTTGTCTCAAACGTTATCGAACAATCAATACTAAACCTAGGAACAAAAATATTTAAAACTCCAGTTAATCGTTCAGAAACGAATGGACAAATAGAACGTTGCCATTCAACAATTAGAGAAATCACTAGATGCACAAAAAAACTCAATCCAGAGATGAGCATTATAACATTAGTACAACAAGCTGTTTATAAGTATAATCACAGCATACATTCATTCATAAAGGATACACCACGAAATGTGTATGTAGGAGAAATATCAAACGATCCACTAGAGAGATCAAGAATAAGAGAAAAAACAAATGAAAGAATACTACAGATATTCAAAAAGAATGAAGAAAAAATCAAAGATGAAAAATATAAGGATTACGTAGAAAACGAATATGCATTCGAAAAGAAAAAGACGAATAACAAACGCGAAAGTCGTTTTAATGCAGTAAAAGTAAAGGAGAATCATCCAACATATATTATCGATTCAAACAATCGAAAAATACATAAAGTAAACTTAAGAAAGTAATGAAAAAATATTAATATTTTTTCAAAATTGTTTTAACTATCGTTACAGAATACTTACGATCCTGTTGATCAAACTAATTTTCGCAGACATAAACATATATGATTTAAATAACAATCCATTAGCCATAATACCGATAGGTAAAGCTAAGATTCAAATTGGATACGTAAGAACAATACATCCAATAGATTTAACTGATATAAACGAAACAATAGAGAAAACATTACAAGATAGTCCAAATGGAAATTCTACTGAATCTATCGAAAATTTGATCAGCATAAAAGCTAGCATGCTAAAGGACACTTTTGCGAAAATCAAACCATTTGTGAAAAGACAAAAACGATGGGACACGATAGGAAAAATTTGGAAATGGATCGCTGGAACTCCAGATGCAGACGACCTACATGTCATAAACTCCACAATGAACTCCCTGATAGCAGAAAGCAACAAACAAATAATAATCAACCAAGGCTTCAACGACAGGTTGAAACAAATAACTGATGTCGCTAACCAAGTCGTAAATATCGAAAACGAACGCTATGAGTCACACCAAGTGGAAATTCGGAAACTTATTCTACTTTCCAACATAAATATGCTACAAGAAAAATTGGATGTCATAGAAGACGCTATACTGTTAGCTAAAAACGGTATTCCGAGCAGTAAGCTACTATCCCTTGAGGATCTGACATCAATAGAACAGTTTCTTGAGAAGAATAACATTAAATACAACACACCGGAAGAATTGCTAAGGCAATCAACTGCCCAAGTAGCAGTAAATGAATCTCATATACTATACATGCTAAAGTTCCCCAAACTATCTTCAAAAATCTACGAATACGAATACATTGACTCGATAATACAACACGATGCACGTATAATCGTCACACAAAACTTTATATTACAAAATCAAACCCACGTATATTCCATGACAGAGAAGTGCCAACAACAAGAAAATGTTTATATATGTCCGCAAATCGGCATACAACAACCCACAACATGCATTCAACAAATTGTGAGAAGAGAAGATTCACAATGTGACTACGAAAAGATTTATAGTCGAGGCTTCATAAAAAGAATCAAAGACGACACAATACTAATCAACGACGCAATAGCAGAAATCGCATCAAACTGCAGCAAAATGAACCAAGTACTGAACGGTTCCTACGTCATACAATTCGAAAATTGTAACATTATCATTAATGGAGAAATTTATTCAAACGACGAAGTCACCATTCCTGGTAAACCATTCAAATCAACAGCAGGAATCAACATCGATAAGGGTGAAATCGAACATAAACCGCCTCTCCAACTCGTACAAAAACTCACCATAGAACATAGAGAAAAACTAAAAAGTATTAACTTGCAGAATGATTCTCTAAGATGGAAAATTAATGTATTCGGAGGAACTTTTGCATTCATATGCCTATGCGCATTTATAATCTGTTTATTCTTCCACTTCAAGAGAACGACGATAAAAGTAAACCTGACTCAAGCGAAACGACCAGAAACGTTCGTTAGCAGACCAACTTCATTCCACGCAGCAACGAGACTTTGAGGGCAAAGTCATTTAAGAGGGGAGGAGTTAAGACGACAGCGCAGTAAGGAGTTAAGACGACAGCGCAACACGAGAAACGCCACGCAGCAGAACGCGCCACCGATAAACAAACAAACCACGCACGACCGATAAACAAACAAACCACAAAGCAGCGCGCACAACATAATTTGCAACGCAGCATTATTCAGCACGCAGCATAATTCAACACGGACCAGCGCACCAGCATCCATCCAAACAGTTCAGTTGATACTCAGACGCTAATCCGAACGGTTATTAACTCCGCCGGTCGATGGAAATAAAGTTAAGTTTTTTTTAAAAACACTTCTCCCGGACACCGTGCGTTAACTGGCGTTTGACAGAAAAGAACCCGCTGTCCGTGTAATAGCACAATATGCTGCACAGATTTTTATTGCCATCCGAATTATTTTACATTTGAATTGTCCGTTAGTCTAAAATGGAATGAAATATTTATCATTAACACGTATCGTACCATGCCGGACACCGACTGACGATGCCATTATGATAGGGATACTTTTTCGTGACCGACAGCACTTTGGTCAGACGAACATTCGGTTAGAGATTTTTCGGTTCAAGCTGGTCCCACATCACTTTCTAAGCATGATTGTTCAAATGTTTCAAAAAAATATACGGAACAATACAGTCTTGTCTTGTACAGGCGTACTTTTCGCGCTTGTTCCATTCTCTTCGGTCACCGCGCGCTGTTCCGCTGATTACGAAGAATTGCGGGCCGAACGGTTAGCAATGCAAAATCACCGCGGTAGCGAAGGTGTTAACGAAGAGGCCGACCAGTAACGAAGAAATAGCTTTTTACACATACTGCTGCATTTACTCTCTTTTCGTGGAATATCCGAATCCGAGTAGGCCAGGGCAAATTCTCGGACTCGAAGGGTACAAATTTTTTTTTCGTGTTTTTGCAAGCATTCGAGTGCAAGTTACTTCATGTCCATCAGTAGTAAATCAACCTCGTGCTAAGTAAGGCCTGAAGATGCCGAAAGATTTCAATTTAATTAGTGATCTGATTGAAGCGTACAAAAACTACCCCTGCTTGTGGGATAAATCTAAAGCAAATTTTAAAAATTTGCATGTCAAATAGACGGCATATGAAAGCTGCTCGAGGTTGTTCAACTACACGATCCAGATGCCAGTATCGATTCGGTCAAGAAGAAGATTTTGAACTTGAAGAAATCATTTCAAGTGGAACAAAACAAAATATTGAAAAGTGCACGGAGTGGAGTTGGAAGGGGAGAGGTTTACGTACCAAAATTGTGGTATTATGAGCAAATGCTTTTTCTTAAAGATAGTTCTGAAGCACCTCGAGTATCTAGTATGGACAGCCACTTTGAGGAAGAGGTAAGTGAATTTCTTGTTCCTTTAGGTATTCTTGTTAATCCGGAATCTTTTATTGAAAAAAAAATTTTATTGGTTGATGTAGAACAAAAATTAACCGTAAAATGCGCTCTGTACGGCATCATCTTGCCACTCCACTCGTCCCTCGTTATTCAAGTATTGTAAAAAAAATCTCTCACTGCTTTTGCTTCCGAATGCTGGTTTGTTATACCTTGAACCTGGAGGCTACTGAAATGGTTCTCATACGTGGTATCACTATCTGTTGTTCCAATATAGCTAACGCACCTATTCCTTAGAAAATTATGTAAGTAACAACACGTTAATATTATCTTATTGGTGTTTTCTATCTTTTTCAATTGAATGGGCGCGTGAAACAATTGGAAACGTGAGGCCATGAAACCGAAAGCATTCTCCACCACTCTACGTGCTCGAGAGAGCCGATAATTAAAAACCCTTCTTTCATAATTCAAATGCCTTCGGTTGAAAGGCTTAAGAAAGTCCACCCTCAAGCTAAATGCCTCATCACCAATAAACGTGTACGGCAGGATTAGCTCACTATTTGGTGGATTTGTTGGTTACGGTATATTCAATTGTTGTGTTAATAACCGTTGATAAAATTTTGTATTTTGAATACAACCCCCATCCGAGTTGCTTCCCGATGCTCCTACACCGCACATTATGAAGCTGTAGTTAGCGTCTGCTACAGCCATTAACACAACGCTGTGGTATTTTTTATAATTGAAATACTGCGACCCGCTTCCCGATAGAGGTATTATTCTAACGTGTTTGCCGTCCGCAGCGCCAAGGCAATTAGGAAATTGCCATTTGTTGTTAAAATCCTTTGATATGTTCAACCACTCCGTTTGGTTGCGAGGAAGCTAAAATCAAAAACATATAATACCAATTAAAACGGTCTGTTTAAATATATCTTTCTACGTTTCTATTTTCAACACTCTTTATCTTTAGATTATCGAGGAAGAAATCATTGATTCAATACCGAATCACCCCGACTGCAGCTTCACATCCGATGAAGCACAGGATCAACCTGGACCATCACAGTCTCGCAAAAGACGATATGCAGAACCGGTCAACGAGCGCAATTTGCGACGAAAGGTGATGCAGTTGGTGGTGGAAAGAATGGAAAATCTATCAAGGCAGACAAACGCATCAACTAATTCGTTTGGTTCGTTTATTGACATGGAGATAAACAAGATGCCACCCGATATGGAGATACGAGCCAAAAAGTTAATTACAGATGTAATTTGGATGGGCCGCAAAGGTGAATTGACAGATGAAATACGGATGTGCAAACCGGATTAGCATAATACTTTCTTGTTTTCAATAAAAAAAAACTATAAAAATTACAAAATACAAAAAAAAACAACACAAATTACCTGCAAATAATCTTTCAACGCTGTTATGATAGCGGAACATGTTTCGGGTATGATGGATGATAGCAGCGGCTGCGAAATTGCTGTCTGAAAACGGAGGCACTGGTAGGAGCTGCCGCTGATGATAAATCTCAGTGTAGCACTGAGCCGCTAATGTGGTGACACAGCTGGTCTCATAATCGTGTCTTCCTTCACGATCAGCGGTGTGACCTTCTCCAAAAGCCACATGTATGATTCCTCATCCATTCTGGCGTAATTTAGCCAATCCGTCGGCTCCAGCCTCAGCTCTTCCATCATGTTGATATGCGATAGGGAACTTCTTTTCAAATACATGGGTTTTACCCATTTCGATCGCGGCTTTCTTTCGCTTTGTGTAGCAAATAACGCTCCTAGCATAAGCAAAACATCGTCTTCAATATTCATTTTACTAAACTCATATATCGCATGAACTAAACTGGAAAAAAAATTGGAGGAAAATTGCGAGTCAAAACAACGCACCCAAAATGTAAACAATCCTCACTTTGACAGAAAAAAAACTAGCGCGATCGCATTCTGAATTCAGCATGACGACCCAAGGGGAAATTTTCGAGGATAAATATCTCCCTCTCTTTCTATTTATACACCTCTTCCGTTCGCACTCATGGATGATTTTTCACACACTCGAGTTTGGTTCATGATGGCTAAAATGTTTACATTTTGCTCTCCTTTTATTATTATACCCATCTCGCTTACGCCTATAGATTCACCTTGTTTAGGTGAATATGTGTATGGGCATGTGTGCACTCGCACGGGGTTTGTCTCGTTACTTTACGATACGAACGGTATATATTATACCGTCATTAATGTTTTTACAGTTCGTTTGAGTATTTTCATTCAATCCCAAAGTGTTTTAAGTTCATCGATCTCTTTCACATGGTTTTCGATATGATTTTATTGTCAAGACGGTAGGTTTTATCGAAAAAATGTATATAACGAATTGAAACACTTTGTACAAAATATGCCGTTTGCATCGAAAAGTGAATAGGCGAGCCCTGTATCTTTGATCGCTGATTTTTGGTCTGGCTGCTCATGGAGAAGCGGTAAGAGTTTGATTAGAAGAGTGGGAGAGGTTGACGAAGCCGATCGTCTTCGTTCTATTCACTGTGTGATTGTTGATCCAAATCTCTTCTCCGCCAATAAATGTTGCGGAAAATTTTAATAGGTTTCAAGTCGTGCGATTTGTTTTGAGCAATTTGTGCAGGCAATGATTTCGTCAATAAAAAAGGATGCTGCGGATCTTTCGATCGTCAAAGGGATCGGCTCAGGATATGCCTTCAAATACCGTTACTACATTAACCTTCACAACGACCATGTTCCGGACAAAAATGGGGACGACACTGGAGCATTTCTTTGCCTGGTTCAGCTGCGCAATATGTACGTGATGCATTTCGCTCGTTCATGTTCTTATTGGTAAGTAAAAGCCGTAATTCTATAACCTATATAATCACCTCTTCTGTATTAACATGTAAAGTAACCATTTTATATTTACAACTTGTATTTCTAGCACCTAACACTATCGCACTGAGTGGCCGGGATGGGCCTCCGGCTCGAAGGGAACAATCGTCACCAACAGGAGATCGACTACACTGTGTGAACCATCCTGTCCAGTGCAACCAGGCAACACAACTTTCCTCTTCAGCAACAGCACCATCATAATCCGTGCTAGAAGTAACTCCAACTTGTTGTCGGGAGACTAAAAGATGCAAAATTGATCTTAAATAAAAGCATACAAATTTGTGTAGAATGATGATTGATCAAACTTACAGTTAATGGAAGGCACTTTATACACAGAAGGACGTTAGGAAAAACTGAACGGAAAAAGAACACCCAATGCTGATTGCTGGCAAGCCGCCGGTAACGTAATGACCAATTTGGAACCCGTGATCGAGCAGAGTCAGTGTTCAAGGCCAAGCACGATCCCGACATACGATATGCATTCTCCAATACCCATGGCCAGGTTCTCCTACGAGGTACAGTGTGGGCTCACCCGCTAACTGTAAATGCACAATCCGTTGATACCCTTCTCACCGCATAGTTGTCGTGAACCTTTTCCCTCTCCGTCTTCCGTGCCAACACCTCCCAACGTTCACCATGGTGCTGCAGAACTAAAAGACAAAAAAAACTATAAGCCAGATATCAGGGATAAAAGCATATAATTATATTTACCTGATTAGATGCACTCATCGACTTTGTAGAGCAAACAGATTTTTGAATCTGAAAAATAAGAAAAGTTCAACCAATACAAGCCATTCCAGCGTCTAGTACGACTGTAGCACTGCTTCTTTTTTTTTTCTTAACTACACCATGATCTGCTACGCGCAAGCGTACCACGCTCCAATTTATATTACGTGTACTTCATTCCTGCTCTGAGCAAGTCTGGTGGTTCAGTCTTCAGGCTGTTGTATACATGCACACGGCATTCTGTTTCTAATCTTACTCTCACTCACCCGTTTCAGCACAATGAAAAAGTTTCACACGCACAGATCACAGCTGATAAACAACAAACACACTCGACGCCCACCCCTGCAACCTTGCAGCGAAAGTACCGTTGTTACACACAAACATACCACCACCACAACGCGAAGAGTCTACGGACATGTAGAGAAGCAAAGCAAAATCAAGAGAATAAATAGCAAATACAAGAATAGAGGAACTCCCGAAAACACATAACGAGATACGACAATATAATACATCGACAAAAAGTTATTCTCGAATATTTGTTTACATTTCGCATGGCTATCCTCGAAAAATTTATCAAAACATAGATTTTTCGAGGATAGTGAACTTTTGTTTATTAACATTCGATGAACATTATTTTGATTATTTTGACTAATCGAAGCTATTACCGATATGTGCAGTGCCGTGGAATAACAAAAATTGCTTCAAAAAAGCTGTGTGTGTGGCTGATACTCCAGCATCTTCCCAATATGTGTGTAAACAACGCCAAGAGTATTACTGTTTTGTGATCATCATATTTCATTCGGATTGCACATTACCGGGCAGAAAAAGGTAACGTATTGTTTTCCATACTACTGTGTTCATAGCAACGCCTACTGTTATTTCATTTGCGCTAATATTACACCTTGTATAACCTATTTTTTTCCTACCTCCACCCATAGCTTCAAGCAACCAATTTTGTTTCGGCTGTCTTCTTTCTTGCACGGCTAGGTCAACATATATTATACATATCGAAGAGGTAAGATTATACAACTCATATCTATGTATATACGCGTTACTAGCTGTTGCTAACATTTGTTGTTGTAGAACTTTCCTTCTACCTACCCTAATGTCAATTGGTAAGGAGGGAAACATTTACCTAAATCATGTACCTAAATTACACAACAAATAAATGTAAACAATTCTTCATCCTATACCTACGATAGCATATACCAAATTCTACTATTCTATTCGTTGGTCGTTGGTTATATACGTATGCAAATGTCGTTTTCGTGTTCATTCGGTTCGAGTTATCGCTACAATCGGTTTCTTTATCTGTGCGCGTGACAGTGTTAGAAACTTCCTAAGTGAAAAACATAGTTAACAAGTGTGTATATAATTTGTTCTAGCTTTGCGTTAATTTTCAAGCAACTTACATACGTTTGCGATTAAGTGACGCAAATTGCTTACATTTCTCAAGTACATTCCTTGTAGTAGTGTTCGAAGTGTAACAATGTCGGTCAAAAGAATGTGTCGAACCGGCCAAACCAGCAAGATTATCAAAACTAATAACGCTAAACTAGAGGCAGAATTATTTGGCGAGAGCAGTTCATTCGGTGCTAACATCATTCCTGCAGCAACCACGTATGAAGGTAAGAACAAGACTGACTACATGAAAGCATATTTAATTGCAATATTAATATCCATCTTTTGCATTCCAGATCCGGAACCAATTAGCCATCATTCGTTTGATGAAGAAGTTGAAGCAGAAGAAATTATCATCGACTGGTTAATTTCCGATGATTGTGACAATATAGAAAGCTACGATAACATCAACGATGCGGAAGATGAAATTGAATCATCCTTGGACAACGTGCAGGAGTTCCTAGATGAAGAAGAACCATTTGAAGAGGTTATAAAAAAGTGGGCATTAAAAACGTACCAAACCCATCAAGCTCTGAATGGTCTGTTAGTCATTTTACGTGTAAGAACCAACTACACTCTTCCCAAAGATGCGCGTACATTACTGGGAACAAAGCAATGCGGAAAAGATATTGTTCCGATCGAAGGAGGAGAATTTTGGTTTCCGGGAGTACGATCGGTGCTTAACAGATACTTTCGGTAAGTTAAATACGTTTGTAAGATAAACTTCAATTACATTATATTTTACTCTTTGTTTGTTACAGTAACGTGCAACCAAATGTGAGTTCATTCTCATTGAACCTCTCCATCGATGGACTTCCCTTGAACAAGAGTACCCGCAAACAGTTTTGGCCAATACTGATGAGCATTCAGGAACTGCCTGAAGTGCCAGTGCTAATGGTTGGAAATTTCTTTGGATCATCTAAACCAAAGGGCGTCGAGCAATACCTGAGGCCGCTTGTAAATGAGCTGAATGAGATGATACAGAATGGCATTGTGATAGCCGATAAGCTCATCCAAATACGCGTTAGAGCTATCATCGCAGATTCACCAGCGCGTGCGTTCATAAAAGGTAAGTTAGAGAAGCATTTACATAATGTAATTTTCGCATAACTAGCACAGTATATTAATTATCTTTTTTCTTTTAGGTGTTGCATACTTCAATCATAAACATGGGTGCCAAAAATGTACAGTAGAAGGAAAACATCACAGTGCGGCACGTGTTTCCTATTTTCTGGATATCGACGTAGTGGAGTAACATTGCATATAAATTATAATATGCGTCTATATCCATGTACTCAAGATAATTGGTTTTTAACTAAGAATTTTTATATTGCTAAATATTGTACGATTAACATTTATGGGACAGCATTTAACAAAATAACAGAAACTCATACTTTCTTTTGTTTGCCTATGATGAAAGATATATATGAGGCAAATACAAGCGACCTTACCATAGAATCGATAGTTTTTTCACCAACAGATATCAAGTGTAAATTAGTAACTATTAAAACGGACGACACGAACTATGTATTTGTACCTCTCATACAGACATTAGTTGAAAAAATAATTGTAAAATTTTGAATTATCAATTGTTATGTTATAATAAAAAGTATTATTTTAATTGTTTTCGAAAAAATAAATAATAATCACATATAATCTGGTGTATATTACATTGTATTTGCGGCAATCAGTATACTGATGAACCTTTCAATATTAAACATTAACTTTTATCACATACATAATTGACTTAGTTGTTAACGTGATTGTTTCAGGTTTTAGTCAGTGTTTAATTTATCACAGCTTGTGTTACTTTCGTATCACATTTTTTGTCATAATTTTATATGACAGCAGTCTTTCACGTGGCCGGATCGAACAACGTATTCCATTAGGATCGTTTTGCTATACGCAGGACGCAGGTACGAATAAAGTTAAGATAGTCAGAATTAAATATATACACTACTTAAACCTATGTTTGGTAAATATGAAAAAGGCAATACGACCGTTCTAATTAAAAAAAAACAAAAATTAAAACGTTAAGAGACTGCAAAAGGAAATATAAAAACTAAATAAAACTTAAACTAAATAATAACTTAAATATAAATTTACATAGTGCGTCTTGAGCGACTGAAAGTTTTTCTAATGCCTTGCAGTGCTACTCTTTTAGGAGCATATGCATGTTTTTTTTTATGTACATTTCTACGAAGTTTATATCTACTTCTACGCCCATGTGGTTTGTGGCTACATTTTTTTTAAATTGCTTAGTATGTACATAGTTTTTGAACGCTATTTTTCTTCCACCCGATCCGAGCCAGCTACACTTGGCTAAAAATTGTTTGTCGAACATTATATCCAACACTTCATGCAGTCGGCTTTTCGCGTTTTGGCTGGATAATGCAGCATCCGCACGCTGTATGAAGGTGTAAAACAAATTTTCATCTGTAAGATGCTCTTCAAACCTGTCCAGTGACTCTTCGTTGCTTATATATTGTATCGGGATGGTTTGAGCATTGCGTCGCACGCCTTTCATCGGGTGTATTGTGGCCGAAATTTCATTCACTATCGCAGCCGTTTGGGCAGTTCGGGCATCCAGTTTTCATAATAAACATTTTGAACAAAAATCGTGCCCAGGACAAGTTGTTTTTGCTTGAACTAACTCTGTGTTCTTATTTACATTAATAGATACGGTGGACGGATGAATGCTGCTTGCTGACGACTGCTCTTCGTGAAATGTTGATCCCGTGAATGATGAAACACACGGTTCCGGTGTCATGCTTGGTGACGGCTGACGGAATCCTTGATGCACGACAGTCGTTTTTGCCGGTCGCGCAAAGTCATGCGCGCATGAACCAGCAGCTGAAGCAACAGACGATTTCGGCGTCGCACTTGTGGTCGCTAGTGGAACAACACGCACGGAACTAGCAGGCACAAGGATCATCCCACGTATCGCTTTCGTTGAGGGCTGCGATCCTCGCTTTTGTTCCATCGATCCTGCCGGACGCGTAGCGATATCCATGGAACCAGCATCGGGGGCAAGAGACGGTTCCGGCGTCGGTCTTGATGACGTTCGCGGTCCAAAAACACGGACGATCGCTCCTGTGGAGCATAACACAGCCGAAGGCAGTTGTTGCAGTGCAAAAAGGCGCCCTTTCTTTGGTGGTTCCGACATTATATTTTGGCTGAAATAATCAATCGTTTTATTATTTTTTATGTAAGTATGATAATAATTTGATTCATTGTCATGCCTTTAATCTTACTTACTTTTATTTATTTATTTTCCAGGTGAAACTGCTGAGTTGAATTTGAATGCTGCACGCTGAGTGTTTATGTTTATGTTTTCAGCTGTGACTTTGAATAAAGGGTAACAATCACACGCACAATGCCACATTCATGCTAGATGACACGCACACACTGAAAGAAATCGCGGCGAAACAGCCAAGGGGCGAAATGGATGAAATGGGCGAAAAGCTGTCGAAATTTGAAAATCGTCATAAAACGCGTCTAAGTGATGGCTTTTATAACGGATTTTTGTTCGGGATTTTTCCCCCATTTCGCTCGATTTCTACATACCCCTGGCCCTCAATCGTGCTAGCCGGGCATGGTTCCGGTTCATTTTATGAGCAGGGTTCATTCAAAATGTAACAAACAGAATCAAAACAAAAACAAATTATCCTCGAAATAATTTGGAATCTCGTAAATCTTTTCGAGGATATTTCGTTAACGAATGTATTTACCAAAACATTTACGAAAACAGGGGGAACAGATAACTTGGGGTCTATGGGACGCTTTACACAAAAACATACCACCACACAACGCGAAGAGTCTACGGACATGTAGAGAAGCAAAGCAAAATCGAGAGAGAAAAGCGAATACAAAAATAGAGGAGCTTTCGAAAACACATTATGAGACACGACAAAACATTGACAAAAACTTATCCTCGAAAATTTGTTTACTTTTTGCATGGCTATCCTCGAAAATTTTAACGAAACATAGATTTTTCGAGAATATTGAACTTTTCTTTATTTACATTCGATGAACCTGGATCCGGTTCATTTTATGAGCAGGGTTCATTCAAAATGTAACAAACAGAATCAAAACAAAAACACATTTTCGGCGAAATCATTTGGAATTTCGTAAATCTTTTCGACGAAATTTTTTTAACGAATTAATTTACCAAAATATTTCCGAAAAAAGGGGGAACAGGTAACTTGGGCGAAGACGAAACACGCGGAAATTCATAAAGAATAAAAGAACAATAATAGAAGGAACTGAGTGATTGCATATCATCGTGGTGAATATAACAGATAGTATTTGGAAAAAAAATAAGATGGTTAGTTAGCTCTCGCAGTATTCGTAACATCAGTATTAACCACCAGTTTATTATGTTTGATATGTTTGTAAAGGATTACACAAACAGATTAAGTAAGGATAAAAAACAATTATTTATTTTTAACAGTAAGAATTATATTAATTTTGTATGTATTGCATGTGTTTTATAGAGAAAAATATACCTACAATTTTTAAGAAAAGAAAAAGGAAGAAAAAATAATTTTCAGTGAAACGATGCAATTATTTAACGATTTAACGAACCCCCGTCGAAGCCATAGCCACAACAATAGAACCGGACCAAAAAGCCTACAACGCATACACACACACCCACGCAATAGAAATAGACAACAACCATCCATCTTCCCTCACAACCGAGCATGCCCGGGATATGGCAAATAACTAGGAGGAAATGCCTAGTTAATTTTGTTAATGGGTTTTTTGCGTGAATGTTATTCACAGTCAGCACATGCGGTGGTGGCAATACGGCATCGGACCGTCATATTGAAATATAAAATAAATAAAAATAACGATCGAAATACTTGCACATGTTTCATACTGTTTGAGAGAACGTCTCTGCCTTCCCCGCGACACGAAATCGCGTATCATCTTGGCTTAACCATTGCTTAACCGTTGCTAAAAGGAAGATGCTCTTTAAGCAAACGTGCAACATCTTTTTGAGTCACCGTGAGTGATTTTGAGTGCTTTGAGTGCCTTTAAAAAATAAAAAATAAATTTTGTTTCAAATATTTTTTTTCCGGAATCGAGCGTCATCAATAGGGGCCGGAACTTAAAATCATTTGAGGGTGTGAGTTTATACACCCAAACAAATTTGCCAAATTTGAGTAAGCAGCGCTGGCCAAGTAACCGGCTGGCAAGGACAAAGAAGAGATGAGATAACGCGAACAATGTGTATGACATACATTTGCAGCAGAACGGGAATCCGGAGCGAGGAATCAAAAACGAGTCCGGAACCAAAATGAGTCCGGAACCAAAGCGAGTCCGGAATCAAAACGAGTCCAGTATCGTTTGATCTCGGTCGGAACTGGTCGCAATCGTTCTTTCGGATCGGATCGGACTTATTTATATGCTGGATATAAATCAAGTCAATATATCAAAAGTAATATAATATGAACAAAAGTAAGTTACTTTTTTCAAGATCTATCTTTATGAATGATTGTTTCATAATATTTGTCTTAGTTTTAAGAAATGAATGCTGCCAATAATGCAGAGATATTGGAGGAGTTGCGACTCTTAAAAAATGCATCAGAGGCGCGTCTTGTGCAAAGGCACTAATTTCCAAGGTTGTTGCTGGCGTAGCCGTAACTTTGAATGAGCTAGTGGGGGTGGTTCCTGACAAAAGCAAGGAAAACCACGAACCAGTAGTTTGCATTCAACGACCTGAATTTTTTGAAACCGTGCCCAGCAGGGTACAATTAGACAGTTTGGAGGCGTGTTTTTCCGTCCAGTCTAATGAAGATGCTTTGGTGACCTGGCTGGAAAGTAAAATAGATGCAACGGACAAAATGCAGATGATGCATAAAGCGTTCTACACTTTGTTTGCCCGGAAACTTTTAGTCGATAGTAGTTGGACAAGACAAGCACGAGACGGAGCAGAAAAGATAGCATTTGTTGCTTATACTAAAATACTAACCGTACTAAAAAGAATAGGTGTTGTCTCGAAGCACGATTTTGAGCGTTGCATTAAACTGAAACTTTAAAACTCGAAAAGCGCAAATGTGTCAAGGGGCATAACAAAACGTGTAATACACAAAGCGCATAACCGCAAAAAAGTCATAAAATGATTTGGATTCTAGTATGAAGCTTCAGTTTTCTTTTTATTTATATATTCAGTGAGACGTAGGCTTACAAAATTTCCTTGGCGCTTACCATATGCTATTTGGTATTTAGTTTAAGCACATAGTTATATCACAAAAGAAACGCTTATATCATGATGAAAACAAAACGATGATGTGAACAAACAGATAATGTATTCAATTAACAGTATCAGTTCTGGAATGCGTGTAGCAAAGGGAATAACGCTATCGAATCAGTTTGTGGAGATACAACAGCTAACAGAAAGTTGCAATAAAGATCGAGATGGTATGAATACAGGAACAGGCTTGTGAAAGCTTGGAAAACACTTAAATCAGCTCTTATCATGAAGCCTTTATTTCAGATTTATTCTTACTGTAAACCATCCTTCAATGCCAAACACACCATTACCTCCAAGAGAAGCAATGCTATCGTGGTGTGAATGAATCTAACCCGGGTTTTCTATCACCAATGCAAATACACATGACCCGCACAATATTTGGTCTTTTCTTGGAGGAGTAGAACAAATATGTGTATCGGAAATCAGTTACACACATTTATTCAATGGTCTTTAAAACGCAGACACGTTTTAAGTAGACCATAATTTATCCATCATCGACAGAGCAACACGAACTTCAAGAGCAGCAAAAAATGGACGTTTTTGCCAGCATTAAAAGTCTAACGGACTTCAAAAAAATCACGTCGGACGTGCAGCGGTTGGTTCGGTTGTTGCAGGAAGCTGAATAACTTCCGCCGACGCAATATTGCGAAAAGTGTAAACAGGCAATGAAGCTAAAGCTGATGCGCCGAGCCAATGGATGCAAATGGATTTGCAAACCAACGTCGGCCTGCACCGGATCAGAGTGCACTGTGCGGATCAACAGCATTTTTAAAAACTCCAGGCTGTCGCTCCCGCAGTTGCTAGAGCTGACATACGAATGGTCCCGGAACAGCACGAGAACAGTTGCACGAAACAGTCATGCTGGAAAAGCGGCAGTGCTCCGGTGGTACGAGGTGCTCCGTGGCATCAGCTTCGAGTACATCGAGCAACGGCATTCAACGATTGGTGGTAGCGGACTTACTGTGGAGATCGACGCGTCCGTTGTCACCAAGCGGAAGTAAAATCGCGGAAGGATGGCAGATAACAACCAGGTGTAGCTGATCGGTGGTATCTGTCGGGAGACGCGCGACGTATTCCTCGAGCTGGTGCAGAAACGAGATGCTACCACACTGCACGGCATTATCATGCGGTATGTGGCACCGGGGTCTACAATCCTGACGGACGGATGGCGAGCCTTCAACGGGTTGGAAAACAACGGCTACACTCACGCTATGGTCAACCATAGTGAAAACTTTGTACACCCGAACGACCCGTTCGTACACACCCAGAGCATCGAGAATTTACGGCGCTGGATAAAGCCATTTCTCCGTTCGAAAGGTAGCTATATTCTTAACGGAATCTTTTATGTTTCTAATCTCGTCTCTTTTTTTTTTTGTTAAAAGGCACACATCGAGGATCGTTGATTCACTATTTGAGGGAGTACCAGCTGAAGCGATCGGGATCCAACAGCTTCATAAACATTCTGCGCGCCGTCAAGGATGTTCAAGAGTTTGAGTAAGTCATTTTCCTACATTTATCATTTAGCTGCAAATGCAGTTTTAATCAGTTATCCTTTCTCATGGTGGCTAGCGAATGCCAAACAGCGGATTTATCGTGCATGTGATAAATCTGCTATTTTGGAACTCCGAATCCAACCCCCACGTGGTGCTGGCTGGAATATGATGTCCTCTTGCGATGATCATATACGAACAGGATCGGGGGAATATGTTTATATTTATATTTTATCACAATAGGAGTCATTAGAAGAAATGCGATGAGCAATGTTTTCACATCAAACACTCCAATGCAATTCAATGAATAGCACAGTATTCCATGTTCTTCGAGGGAGAAAGTACGATCGAATGTCTTCCCGATCGCACCACGCGTCGGTAGGAGACCCGTTCTTGTGCGGTAGCCGATAGTTCGCATCCAGGAGCATCCATTTAAATTTAACATACCCAACAAAAAGTAGCAAGCAAAAACCACTGTGGAAAATGAAAAATTATGTTTTATTATTGAAACTTTAATGAAGACAAAACTTATACTGTACTACATATTCTCCTTTTTATCTGCTGCAGCGGTCTGCAGCAATCCTTACCAATCCAGAAGAGTATTGGTGAAACTCCGATGTCTGGCTGGTTTCTCGTTCCATCCAACCTTAAGTTTGGCACGCACACACCATGCTGCCGATAATGTAACGGTAGCTGATGGAACCCGTTGGCATCGTTCAATTGACGAACCAGTACATCTGTATGCCGCCAACATTGTACAACCTATGCAGCAGGTCTACAACCCGATGACGATCAGAAAGAGGCAACCGACGTTCTCACATGATCGGTCGTACCATCGATGTTTCATCGATAAGACGATTAAAAGACGATGTACGATGAACACAACCGACGCATTGCACACCGAAGTTCTACTGATCGTAGCAGATCCGGAAGCCGATAACAAATCAGAAATCTGCTTCCGGTACGTCAACAGGCAATAATAAGATTGATATCCTTAGGAGGAGAAACAGGCAAAGGGAGTGCATGGGGAATTAAATATAGGGTAAACGTTAAGTTTAAAAGACCAATGCGTGAACCATGAAAGTGATAAACCGCATTGACGTCTTGGGCTATGGATGTCCGTTAATCGATATAAAAACATTGAAAGCAATAAACTTTCCCGTTTTATGAACCTGGTGCATTTCGTCTGACTAGATGACGTTGATTTTAATACGTGTCAGGTGTCTTCCATTCTGCCCTGTGCATCGAATGTTCCACCCGTCGACAAACTCGATATGTGTGCCAAGTTTCCATTCAATACTCAAGTTTCGAGCCCACATTCGCCAGCTTATTCGATTTCCCACTTCACGTTAATTAAGCTGGTACTACTGTTGAAAACGCATTTAGGAAACCGGATTGAGAGCACATGCTACGAAAATCTAAGCGCACGCTTGAACCGCCCAATGTTAAAATGTGCACGCATGAACTCGAACAAAAGTAGAATCATAACCGATAAGCAAACGTTGAGAAAATGCAGAGCTGATGAAAATGCATACCTGTGCCTGATGAGAAAGAGTTCTGATTACTAATGGAGCAATTTTATGATTTCTTAAGAGAAATCTTAAAGCCGCCTTTGACAACTGATGACTTGCACTTGACGATTAGAATCAATGCTTGGTTTGATGTTCATATGTGCAACATTTCTATGAAGTCTTTTAAAAGTTATATAAAAGCCGGTTCTCATTCATTTCCTTAACGCTGTTTTGTTTTCACAAGTTACATAAACAATTTTCTTTTTTCGGATGTGCAATAACGCTTGTATTAGGTACAACACAACATTTACCAGATTACATTATCAAAGCAACGGCATAGCTACGGTAGCTATAATTATATTGACCTCTAGATACTTTAAGCTCGCTCATATTAAATTCACTGTCCTGAAGTATTCTATTTTCTATCGTATTTCTAATTATTCAATTCACTATTTCTGTGGTCATGTGGTAGTGTGGTTTACTTCATGCAGTGCTAATCTATACACTTTATCATCTGGCGAGATTGCAAACTCATGGCACTCTTTCCCAAATAACGATCCACTGTTTGTAGTGTCGAATGTTTAGGATCTGCAAGCAGTTCATTGTTCCGATTCATACGAAGGTCGGTTTTAAATTATCTCCTGTCTTAACTGCTCTTCGGGCTCGTTGTTTGCGCCAGTGTGCTGTTTCGGCACATCTATGATCCGTTTAATACTATATTGTGGCTAGTTGGGGTGTGCCCCAACTGTGAAAATGTTCATCACGGGATACAGGCCGGGATATCGGATTGGCTTACGGCGCACGACCGTAAGCGGTACACAAGACTTTCTACAGCACGCCAAGACGGCGAAGCGATTGTACCGCCTAACCAGAAAGTCAGTAAGTGCTCCAAAGTGTCGCAAATATTGCAGAGTCTGGATGAAGTGGTATCTGAAAGTAAGGGATTCTTACTTTGGTTAAGATTCACAAAACAACATGAAAAATACTTTCCTTACCGCACTGTATGGCATTGACTACAAACCAACATCAAACCGCGAGATTTACACCAATCCCAGAGTTTCCTCTTGGTAGAGAATTTACATTTTTTCCAGCAGATCCTCAGTATAAGCAATCAATTTACACATTATTGGGAAACTTATTAGATTGCAACAACTTGTAATTGAATGCATATCCTACCCCCTTTGTTTGCAAACACGTACATGTTATTTATTCACACATTTTTGACGACACTGAAAGTACACTATCCAATAGAATTGACAGGTCACAGTGCTGCACACAAAAGATTCTAGGGGGGGCCTTCACGAGTGTTTTACCAAGAAAAGTTCAACCAATACAAGCCATTCCAGTGTCTAGTACAACTGTAGTACTGCTTCTTTTTTTCTTCTTAACACACCATGATCTGCTACGTGCAAGCGTACCACGCTCCAATTTACACCTGTTTACAGCTACATGAGCTGCTTGCTTCGATTTGCATGCCCTTACCATCGAATGCGCGACATAATAGCCGAATCACATGCCGTTACCATGGAATCACGTGCCAATATACATGGGTTTTTGATTGCTCCTGTATGAAACATTTGATGTAATAAAAAAACCGGTTGGTTCGTTACCATTAGAAAACATTTTGCTGGTATTTTTATACCAATTAATGGCTAATAAACCATAAATGGCAAGAAAATGTGTCGTACAATACGAACATCAAACAGTAGCGATAAACGTAGCGTAGCTTGTCTAGCTAGAGTTCATATGTGATCTATACTTTATACAAGTGGAAATGAACGTGTTCGAATGGCAAAGAAAACTTGGAAAAATCTTGAAGCAATTGTTTTCTTCTTCTTCTTTCTTGGCACTACAACCTCGAGAGGTCTCGGCCTGCCATTTCTGGCTTTATGTGACCTTATTTTACCCGTAGTAAAGTAGTCAGACTTGAGTACGGGGAGGCGGTCTGGATGGGATTTGAACCCCGGCCCAACCGTATGAAGACCGGCGCCGCTGTCGCCTCGGCCACCGGACCGCCCCCCGAAGCAATTTTTTACCTTTTTCTTTTTCGATACGTGAAGTTTTCGTTGAATTCTTGGAAATAGTTGGTAAATGTAAAACACGCGTAAAATAGTTTAAAATATTGCTTTCTATTTCTTTATACGAGGGCTGACAATAAAGTAAGGTCTCCAACGCTGCAACTTCGCCGGATCACGCGCTAGGCGAAATCTGGCAACACCGCCGTGTTCCTTGGTTCCCCTACTACCACTTTGCTGCTGGGTGAGGCTTCCCCGACCACTCAGTCTTGGCTGTCAGCAGCCGTCAACGATGGAGGAACCCCTCGCGTCAGCGTCCAAGTGCGAATTGCGTTCTGTAATACGTTTTTTGAGTGCGAAAAAGGTGACACCTATTGAAATCCATCGTCAACTAGTTGAAGTTTACGGGGAAAAGTGTATGGACATAAAAAACGTGCGTAAGTGAAGCCGCGAGTTCAATTCCGGGCGCACTAATGTTCACGACGAGCAGAGAAGTGGCCGACCGTCGGTCTCGGATGCGATTGTTCAAGCAGTTGAGGCAGAAATGCTCAAAAACCTGCTCAAGAAATTTGTCTGGGACATCATCCATCACCCTCCCTTTAGTCCCGACGTGGCCCCAAGTGACTACAACATGTTCCCCGTCCTGAAAAAACATCTCGGTGGGAAGAAGTATGAAAGTGACGCGGAGGTTCAGAAAGCGGTCAACACCTGGCTGCGCGAGGCGGACGGAGAGTGGTATTCTGCCGGCATAGACAAGTTCATCGTGCGGATGCGCAAGGTGTTGGAAAAAAATGGCGATTATGTAGAAAAGTAGCCAAGACCTTGGCCTTTCCAACGGTGTATCGCTTTTTGTAAATAAATGTCATTTTCTATGAAAAAAAAATTGGAGACCTTACTTTATTGTCAGCCCTCGTAGGTAAAATTATCCGTGCGTTATGGCGTCAAGAAAAAACTATTCGCTCGAGAAAACAGCGTATTTGAAATGTGCTAACATACACAAGTCCATGGTTACCGGCACGTGATTCCATGGTAACGGCATGTGATTCGACCAAAGTGTCGCTCATTCAATGGTAATGTCATGCAAATGGAAGCAGGCAGCTCGTAAGTTGAAGCAAACGGTGAGCGATTCGACTATAACTGTGTACTTCATTACGTGTACTTCATTCCTGCTCTGGACAACTCTGGTGGTTCAGTCTTCAGGCTGTGGTATACATGCACACGGCATTCTGTTTCTAATCTTACTCTTACTCACCAGCTTCAGCCCAACGAAAAAGTTTCACACGCACAGATCACAGCTGATACACAACACAACACAATCGACGCCCGCCCCCCTATCCTTGAAGCGAAAAAGTACCGTTGTTACACACAAACATACCACCACACAACGCGAAGAGTCTACGGACATGTAGAGAAGCAAAGCAAAATCGAGAGAGAAAAGCGAATACAAAAATAGAGGAGCTTTCGAAAACACATTATGAGACACGACAAAACATTGACAAAAACTTATCCTCGAAAATTTGTTTACTTTTTGCATGGCTATCCTCGAAAATTTTAACGAAACATAGATTTTTCGAGAATATTGAACTTTTGTTTATTTACATTCGATGAACCTGGATCCGGTTCATTTTATGAGCAGGGTTCATTCAAAATGTAACAAACAGAATCAAAACAAAAACACATTTTCGGCGAAATCATTTGGAATTTCGTAAATCTTTTCTACGAATTTTTTTTAACGAATTAATTTACCAAAATATTTCCGAAAAAAGGGGGAACAGATAACTTGGGCGAAGACGAAACACGCGGAAATTCATAAACAATAAAAGAACAATAATATGAGGAACTGAGTGATTGCATATCATCGTGGTGAATATAATAGATAGTATATGTAAAAAACATAACATAGGTACGTAGCTCTCACAGTATTCGTAACATCAGTATCAACCACCAGTTATATGATATGTATGTAAAGGATTACACAAACAGATTAAGTGTAATAAATCCACAAAGCACAAAGATAATCAAAATAACGTGTTGTCTGTTTGTCCGCCAATCTTGTACCCAAGTTATCTGTTCCCCCTGTTTTCGTAAATGTTTTGGTAAATACATTCGTTAACGAAATATCCTCGAAAAGATTTACGAGATTCCAAATTATTTCGAGGATAATTTGTTTTTGTTTTGATTCTGTTTGTTTACATTTTGAATGAACCCTGTCATAAAATGAATCGGAACCATGTTCATCGAATGTAGATAAACAAAAGTTCACTATCCTCGAAAAACCTATGTTTCGATAAATTTTTCGAGGATAGACATGCAAAATGTAAACAAATATTCGAGGACAAGTTTTTGTCAATGTATTGCGTCTTGTCGTGTCTCGTCATGTGTGTTCGGGAGTTCCTCTATTCTTGTATTTGCTCTTTTCTCTCCTGATTTTGCTTTGCTTCTCTTCATGTTCGTAGACTCTTCGCGTTGTGTGGTGGTATGTTTGTGTGTAACAACGGAACTTTCGCTGCAAGGTTGGAGGGGGTGGGCGTCGAGTGTGTTGTTTATCAGCTGTGATCTGTGCGTGTGAAACTTTTTCGGTGTGCTGAAACGGGTGAGTAAGAGTAAGATTAGAAACAGAATGCCGTGTGCATGTATACCTCAGCCTGAAGACTGAACCACCAGACTTGCTCAGAGCAGGAATGAAATACACGTAATATAAATTGGAGCGTGGTACGCTTGCGCGTAGCAGATCATGGTGTGGTTAAGAAGAAAAAAAGAAGCAGTGCTACAGTTGTACTAGACGCTGGAATGGCTTGTATCGGTTGAAATTTTCTTATATTTCAGATTCAAAAATCTGTTTGCTCTACAAAGTCGATGAGTGCATCTAATCAGGTAAATATAATTATATGCTTTTATCCCAGCTATCTGGCTTATAGTTTTTTTGCCTTTTAGTTCTGCAGCGCCATGGTGAACGTTGGGAGGTGTTGGCACGGAAGACGGAGCGGGAAAAGGTTCACGACAACTATGCGGTGAGGAGGATATCAACGGATTGTGCATTTACAGTTAGCGGGTGAGCACACGCTGTACCTCGTAGGAGAACCTGGCCATGGGTATCGGAGAATGCATATCGTATGCCGGAATCGTGCTTGGCCTTGAACACTGACTCTGCTCAATCACGGGTTCCAAATTGGTCATTACGTTACCGGCGGCTTGCCAGCAATCAGCATTGGGTGTTCTTTTTCCGTTCAGTTCTTCCTACCGTCCTTCTGTGTATAAAGTGCCTTCCATTAACAGTAAGTTTGATCAATCATCATTCTACACAAATTTGTTTGCTTTTATTTAAGATCAATTTTGCATCCTTTAGTCTCCCGACAGCAATGGTTGCTTCTAGCACGGATTATGATGGTGCTGTTGCTGAAGAGGAATGTTGTGTTGCCTGGTTGCACTGGACAGGATAGTCAGTGCGATAGTGTTAGGTGCTAGAAATACAAGATGTAAATATAAAATGATTACTTTACATGTTAATACAGAAGAGGTGATTATATAGGTTATAGAATTACGGCTTTTACTTACTAATAAAAACATGAACGAGCGAAATGCATCACGTACATATTGCGCAGCTGAACCAGGCAAAGAAATGCTCCAGTGTCGTCCCCATTTTTGTCCGGAACATGGTTAATGTAGTAACGGTATTTGAAGGCATATCCTGAGCCGATCCCTATGACGATCGAAAGATCCGCAGCATCCTTTCTTATTGACGAAATCATTGCCTGCATAAATTGCTCAAAACAAATCGCACGACTTGAAACCTAATAAAATTTTCCGCAACATTTATTGGCGGAAAAGAGATTTTGATCAACAATCATACAGTGAATAGAACGAAGACGATCGGCTTCGTTAACCTCTCCCTCTCTTCTAATCAAATCACGCATGAACTCTTACCCCTTCTCCATGAGCAACCAGACCAAAAATCAGCGATCAAAGATACAGGGCTCGCCTATTCACTTTGCGATGCGAACGGCATATTTTGTACAAAGTGTTTCAATTTGTTATATACATTTTTTCGACAAAACCTACCGTCTTGACAATAAAATCATATCGAAAACCATGTGAAAGAGATCGATGAACTAAAAACACTCTGGGATTGAATGAAAATACTCAAACGAACTGTAAAACAATAATGACGGTATAATATATACCGTTTGTATCGTAAAGTAACGAGACAAACCCTGTACGAGTGCACACATGCCCATACACATATTCACCTAAACAAGGTGAATCTATAGGCGTAAGCGAGATGGGTATAATAATAAAAGGAGAGCAAAATGTAAACATTTTGGTCATCATGAACCAAACTCGAGTGTGTGACGAATCATCCATGAGTGCGAACGGAAGAGGTGTATAAATAGAAAGAGAGGGGGATATTTATCCTCTAAAATTTCCCCTTGGGTAGTGACGATAATCTGTCAGTTTTATTATACATCCAGGTTTGTACCAAGGTGTATGTATTTAGAAGGTGGATTTTTATCGATTTGACAGGGCGACATTTTAGTCGAGTTATGTCAGAGTTTGTTTACAAAAACATATGGTATGGGGCTACCAACATGAACAAACAGCCTCGATTCTCAGTCCTTTGAGCAATTTCGCTAATTTATGGGTCATCTTCGCATATTAAGTGTTGTCCCACAGACGATTGACGATATTTGGTTGCATTTTTCGTCAAAGAATCGCAAGCGATACCACCACCGGCGCCTCCTCCGACGCTGCCGTCACTCTTCTCAATACCCTTCCCCTTGATCACCACGGAACTGTTATGTCAGGTCGAGAAATGTCAATTTGCTCTAAACAACTCTACCTTCTATATCTACATACCTTGGTTTGTACATGTATTGAGCGCTGACGTTTAACGTTTGACAGTTGACGTTTGCTGACCTAATCATACAGTATGCTTATTCGCATATGTTTACATAAGTAAGGATAAAAACAAATATTTATTTTTAACTTTTAGAATTACATTACTTTTGTGTGTATTGCATGTGTTTTATAGAGAAAAAATATACCTACAATTTTTAAGAAAAGAAAAAGGAAGATAAAATAATTTCAGTGAAACGATGCAATTATTTAACGATTTAACGAACCCCCGTCGAAGCCATAGCCACAACAATAGAACCGGACCAAAAAGCCTACAACACATACATACCCACGCAATAGAAATGGACAACAACCATCCATCTTCCGTCACAACGGAGCACTTGGTGCTATGCACAGTCTTGAAAATCAAGTATGTTTTCATTTCAAAGTGCGAAGGTATGCCATTAAGTGTCCAGAAATAAATATAAATCTTCAGGCAATACATCAAAAGTAATGTAATATGAACAAAAGTAAGTTACTTTTTTCAAGATCTATCTTTAAAAATGATTGAGTTAACGCACGGTGTCCGGGAGAAGTGTTTTAAAAAAAAACTTAACTTTATTTCCATCGACCGGCGGAGTTAATAACCGTTCGGATTAGCGTCTGAGTATCAACTGAACTGTTTGGATGGATGCTGGTGCGCTGGTCCGTGTTGAATTATGCTGCGTGCTGAATAATGCTGCGTTGCAAATTATGTTGTGCGCGCTGCTTTGTGGTTTGTTTGTTTATCGGTCGTGCGTGGTTTGTTTGTTTATCGGTGGCGCGTTCTGCTGCGTGGCGTTTCTCGTGTTGCGCTGTCGTCTTAACTCCTTACTGCGCTGTCGTCTTAACTCCTCCCCTCTTAAATGACTTTGCCCTCAAAGTCTCGTTGCTGCGTGGAATGAAGTTGGTCTGCTAACGAACGTTTCTGGTCGTTTCGCTTGAGTCATGTTTACTTTTATCGTCGTTCTCTTGAAGTGGAAGAATAAACAGATTATAAATGCGCATAGGCATATGAATGCAAAAGTTCCTCCGAATACATTAATTTTCCATCTTAGAGAATCATTCTGCAAGTTAATACTTTTTAGTTTTTCTCTATGTTCTATGGTGAGTTTTTGTACGAGTTGGAGAGGCGGTTTATGTTCGATTTCACCCTTATCACTGTTGATTCCTGCTGTTGATTTGAATGGTTTACCAGGAATGGTGACTTCGTCGTTTGAATAAATTTCTCCATTAATGATAATGTTACAATTTTCGAATTGTATGACGTAGGAACCGTTCAGTACTTGGTTCATTTTGCTGCAGTTTGATGCGATTTCTGCTATTGCGTCGTTGATTAGTATTGTGTCGTCTTTGATTCTTTTTATGAAGCCTCGACTATAAATCTTTTCGTAGTCACATTGTGAATCTTCTCTTCTCACAATTTGTTGAATGCATGTTGTGGGTTGTTGTATGCTGATTTGCGGACATATATAAACATTTTCTTGTTGTTGGCACTTCTCTGTCATGGAATATACGTGGGTTTGATTTTGTAATATAAAGTTTTGTGTAACGATTATACGTGCATCGTGTTGTATTATCGAGTCAATGTATTCGTACTCGTAGATTTTTGAAGATAGTTTGGGGAACTTTAGCATGTATAGTATATGAGATTCATTTACTGCTACTTGGGCAGTTGATTGCCTTAGCAATTCTTCCGGTGTGTTGTATTTAATGTTATTCTTCTCAAGAAACTGTTCTATTGATGTCAGATCCTCAAGGGATAGTAGCTTACTGCTCGGAATACCGTTTTTAGCTAACAGTATAGCGTCTTCTATGACATCCAATTTTTCTTGTAGCATATTTATGTTGGAAAGTAGAATAAGTTTCCGAATTTCCACTTGGTGTGACTCATAGCGTTCGTTTTCGATATTTACGACTTGGTTAGCGACATCAGTTATTTGTTTCAACCTGTCGTTGAAGCCTTGGTTGATTATTATTTGTTTGTTGCTTTCTGCTATCAGGGAGTTCATTGTGGAGTTTATGACATGTAGGTCGTCTGCATCTGGAGTTCCAGCGATCCATTTCCAAATTTTTCCTATCGTGTCCCATCGTTTTTGTCTTTTCACAAATGGTTTGATTTTCGCAAAAGTGTCCTTTAGCATGCTAGCTTTTATGCTGATCAAATTTCCGATAGATTCAGTAGAATTTCCATTTGGACTATCTTGTAATGTTTTCTCTATTGTTTCGTTTATATCAGTTAAATCTATTGGATGTATTGTTCTTACGTATCCAATTTGAATCTTAGCTTTACCTATCGGTATTATGGCTAATGGATTGTTATTTAAATCATATATGTTTATGTCTGCGAAAATTAGTTTGATCAACAGGATCGTAAGTATTCTGTAACGATAGTTAAAACAATTTTGAAAAAGTATTAATATTTTTTCATTACTTTCTTAAGTTTACTTTATGTATTTTTCGATTGTTTGAATCGATAATATATGTTGGATGATTCTCCTTTACTTTTACTGCATTAAAACGACTTTCGCGTTTGTTATTCGTCTTTTTCTTTTCGAATGCATATTCGTTTTCTACGTAATCCTTATATTTTTCATCTTTGATTTTTTCTTCATTCTTTTTGAATATCTGTAGTATTCTTTCATTTGTTTTTTCTCTTATTCTTGATCTCTCTAGCGGATCGTTTGATATTTCTCCTACATACACATTTCGTGGTGTATCCTTTATGAATGAATGTATGCTGTGATTATACTTATAAACAGCTTGTTGTACTAATGTTATAATGCTCATCTCTGGATTGAGTTTTTTTGTGCATCTAGTGATTTCTCTAATTGTTGAATGGCAACGTTCTATTTGTCCATTCGTTTCTGAACGATTAACTGGAGTTTTAAATATTTTTGTTCCTAGGTTTAGTATTGATTGTTCGATAACGTTTGAGACAAACGTACATTCGTTGTCTATTACAATTTGAGCTGGTAAGTCCCAGTCATATAGGAGTTGTAGTAAAACTTCCTTTATATCAGCGATTGATTTCGATTTTATCGGTCGTATTTTAACGTATTTTGAAAATTTATCTATAGATGAGATAAATAAAAAGTTTGCGTTATCTAATCTGTATCTGTAAATGCGTTAAGATCTGTATGAATATTAATTTTAGCATTAATTTTTTAATGAATATTAATTCCGTATATGAAATTTCTCAATGTTTGTAGTGCCCAAACGATGGCAAGCATTTCCTTTTCGTTGGTTGCATAATTTTCCTCTGTTTTGGAAAGAGTACGAGAAATGAAGGTTATCGGTCTATCACCGTCGTGACATTTTTGTGAAAGCACAGCTCCTAGTGCTTTTTCCGATGCGTCTGTTGTTAGTTCGAATGGCTTCTGGAAATCTGGAAAAGCTAAAACATCATTAGAAGATATTATGTCTTTAAGGGTTTGAAATGCGTTTTTTGCGGTTTGATCAAATTTAATAGGGAAATTTTTTGATTCGTGTTTGGAAATTTGGCGATGGCCATCCTCCCCTCTTAGGAGTTTTGTGATGGGTTTTGCCAGTTGTGCATAGTTTTTAATAAACCTGCGGTAGTAACCTGACATTCCTAAGAATCTTCTTAGTTCTTTAAGGTTTTGTGGTTCTGGGAATTTTTTTATGGCTTCAATCTTTTTTATATTTGGTTTAAGTCCTTCACTTGAGACTATGAATCCGAGGAATTCAACTTCTGTCTTTAGAAATTCAGATTTATCCGGTTGTATTTTGAAATTAGCGGCTCTCAGAGTTTCTAGAACAATTCTTAAATTTTGCAGATGTTCTTCAACTGTTTTGCTAAAAATGATTATGTCATCGATGTATATGTGACAAATTTTTCCGATGTGTTCCCTTAAAGTGTCGTCCATGACGCGTTGGAATATTGAAGGGGCATTTTTTAAACCAAATGGCATGCGTACGAATTCATATTTTCCGTTGTTTATTGAAAATGCAGTTTTTTCGATATCATTTTCCGACATAGGTACTTGATGAAATCCTGACGCTAAGTCAAGAGTTGTGAAATATTTATTTGAACCTAGATTGGCTAAAACAGTAGATGGATCCGGAAAAATACGAGAGAAAACCCCAAGAATTTATACCAGTAAAAACACCAATACCGACATATCCTGGAGAAATTATCCATATTGACATATTTGCTTATAACGCAAACTTTTTATTTATCTCATCTATAGATAAATTTTCAAAATACGTTAAAATACGACCGATAAAATCGAAATCAATCGCTGATATAAAGGAAGTTTTACTACAACTCCTATATGACTGGGACTTACCAGCTCAAATTGTAATAGACAACGAATGTACGTTTGTCTCAAACGTTATCGAACAATCAATACTAAACCTAGGAACAAAAATATTTAAAACTCCAGTTAATCGTTCAGAAACGAATGGACAAATAGAACGTTGCCATTCAACAATTAGAGAAATCGCTAGATGCACAAAAAAACTCAATCCAGAGATGAGCATTATAACATTAGTACAACAAGCTGTTTATAAGTATAATCACAGCATACATTCATTCATAAAGGATACACCACGAAATGTGTATGTAGGAGAAATATCAAACGATCCGTTAGAGAGATCAAGAATAAGAGAAAAAACAAATGAAAGAATACTACAGATATTCAAAAAGAATGAAGAAAAAATCAAAGATGAAAAATATAAGGATTACGTAGAAAACGAATATGCATTCGAAAAGAAAAAGACGAATAACAAACGCGAAAGTCGTTTTAATGCAGTAAAAGTAAAGGAGAATCATCCAACATATATTATCGATTCAAACAATCGAAAAATACATAAAGTAAACTTAAGAAAGTAATGAAAAAATATTAATACTTTTTCAAAATTGTTTTAACTATCGTTACAGAATACTTACGATCCTGTTGATCAAACTAATTTTCGCAGACATAAACATATATGATTTAAATAACAATCCATTAGCCATAATACCGATAGGTAAAGCTAAGATTCAAATTGGATACGTAAGAACAATACATCCAATAGATTTAACTGATATAAACGAAACAATAGAGAAAACATTACAAGATAGTCCAAATGGAAATTCTACTGAATCTATCGGAAATTTGATCAGCATAAAAGCTAGCATGCTAAAGGACACTTTTGCGAAAATCAAACCATTTGTGAAAAGACAAAAACGATGGGACACGATAGGAAAAATTTGGAAATGGATCGCTGGAACTCCAGATGCAGACGACCTACATGTCATAAACTCCACAATGAACTCCCTGATAGCAGAAAGCAACAAACAAATAATAATCAACCAAGGCTTCAACGACAGGTTGAAACAAATAACTGATGTCGCTAACCAAGTCGTAAATATCGAAAACGAACGCTATGAGTCACACCAAGTGGAAATTCGGAAACTTATTCTACTTTCCAACATAAATATGCTACAAGAAAAATTGGATGTCATAGAAGACGCTATACTGTTAGCTAAAAACGGTATTCCGAGCAGTAAGCTACTATCCCTTGAGGATCTGACATCAATAGAACAGTTTCTTGAGAAGAATAACATTAAATACAACACACCGGAAGAATTGCTAAGGCAATCAACTGCCCAAGTAGCAGTAAATGAATCTCATATACTATACATGCTAAAGTTCCCCAAACTATCTTCAAAAATCTACGAGTACGAATACATTGACTCGATAATACAACACGATGCACGTATAATCGTCACACAAAACTTTATATTACAAAATCAAACCCACGTATATTCCATGACAGAGAAGTGCCAACAACAAGAAGATGTTTATATATGTCCGCAAATCGGCATACAACAACCCACAACATGCATTCAACAAATTGTGAGAAGAGAAGATTCACAATGTGACTACGAGGCTTCATAAAAAGAATCAAAGACGACACAATACTAATCAACGACGCAATAGCAGAAATCGCATCAAACTGCAGCAAAATGAACCAAGTACTGAACGGTTCCTACGTCATACAATTCGAAAATTGTAACATTATCATTAAGGGAGAAATTTATTCAAACGACGAAGTCACCATTCCTGGTAAACCATTCAAATCAACAGCAGGAATCAACATCGATAAGGGTGAAATCGAACATAAACCGCCTCTCCAACTCGTACAAAAACTCACCATAGAACATAGAGAAAAACTAAAAAGTATTAACTTGCAGAATGATTCTCTAAGATGGAAAATTAATGTATTCGGAGGAACTTTTGCATTCATATGCCTATGCGCATTTATAATCTGTTTATTCTTCCACTTCAAGAGAACGACGATAAAAGTAAACATGACTCAAGCGAAACGACCAGAAACGTTCGTTAGCAGACCAACTTCATTCCACGCAGCAACGAGACTTTGAGGGCAAAGTCATTTAAGAGGGGAGGAGTTAAGACGACAGCGCAGTAAGGAGTTAAGACGACAGCGCAACACGAGAAACGCCACGCAGCAGAACGCGCCACCGATAAACAAACAAACCACGCACGACCGATAAACAAACAAACCACAAAGCAGCGCGCACAACATAATTTGCAACGCAGCATTATTCAGCACGCAGCATAATTCAACACGGACCAGCGCACCAGCATCCATCCAAACAGTTCAGTTGATACTCAGACGCTAATCCGAACGGTTATTAACTCCGCCGGTCGATGGAAATAAAGTTAAGTTTTTTTTAAAAACACTTCTCCCGGACACCGTGCGTTAACTTGTGACAAATTTTTCCGATGTGTTCCCTTAAAGTGTCGTCCATGACGCGTTGGAATATTGAAGGGGCATTTTTTAAACCAAATGGCATGCGTACGAATTCATATTTTCCGTTGTTTATTGAAAATGCAGTTTTTTCGATATCATTTTCCGACATAGGTACTTGATGAAATCCTGACGCTAAGTCAAGAGTTGTGAAATATTTATTTGAACCTAGATTGGCTAAAACAGTAGATGGATCCGGAATAGGATATTTATCGCTTATTGTTTGAGTGTTCAATTTTCTGTAGTCTACGACAAGTCTATTTTTTTTTTCATTGGCAGCATCCAGTTTTTTTGGAACAATCCACACTGGTGCATTGTATGGGGATTTCGAAGGTCTGATGATTCCATCATTTAGGAGTTTTTCAATTTGCTTGTTAACTTCACCTTTAAGTGCTTGGGGATAGGGATACGTTTTACTATAAACTGGTGATTCATCTTTTGTTCTTATTGTCGCTTTTACTCGCGATGTACAAGGTAGTTTCAAATCTGGTGGTTGGAAAAGATCTTGATATTCCTGTAATAGGTCATGTAGCTTTCTTTTTTCGTTTTGGTTCAGATGATTATCACGAATATTTATTTTATTTACTTCCTGTAGTTGGTGTTGTTGTAATGGAATGACATGTGTGCCATCAATGATTAATATTTCATTGGCTGTGTCAATTACTGCTTTAATTTCCTTTAGTGAATCGTGTCCAATTATAGCATCAAACGATTTTAAATTTTCTAAATGATAAAATTTTAGCATTTTATCTGAATATGGTTTGAATAATCGTGCTTGAGAATAAGCGTCGATTTTAATATCTCCTGCTACGGATGATACGAAAAATGGTTTATCAACCTTGTGTGAAATTTTTGCATATTTTGGATGTATGTAATTTTTATTAGATCCAGTATCAATTAACATTTTGAGTGGTTCTGAAGCGTTACCATAGAATAAGAAGTAAGGCAACGCTGAGTTTATTCTAAAAAATTCAGCTCTGCTTCTTCAAAAGTTTCTCTGAAGTTATTACCTTCTTGTTTTTCAATTGTTCTGAAATATCGTTCGAATGACTGTTGCGCATTGTCAACCGTTGTGTTATTCACGTTGTTGTTTACGTTTTCGAATGTTTGTGCAAGATTGGCATCTGCTATATGATTAATGTTGTTTATGTTTCTGGCGTTTGTTTGGATATTATTGACTCTAGGTCGTTTTGGTGGTCTCACATTGTTTGAATTTGGACGATTTCCGTAATTTACTTGGCGAGTTCTGATAGATTGATCAACGTCCATCGGTTCTGGTGGAGGTTGACGTTGAAATTGATTAGATTGTATTTTTTGAAAGGGCTGTTGGTGCCTTGGAATGAAATTGTTAAAATTTCGATTTCCATACATTGGAGGTTTTGGGTAATGAGGCCTAGGTGGTGGCTGGGCATGTGTGTACCTTATTGGTGTTGGTGGCGGTAAGGGAATCATATTCCTTGGTGCCGTTGGTGGAGTGTATGTTCTCGGTTTTGTTAAAATTTTTCTGCATTCAATATTTTGGAAAGAGATACAATAGCTGTATGCTCCTGCAAGCGATGTTGGCTCATAATTCCTTATGAACTTGTAAACGTCTCCATCGAGTCCTCTCATGAAAGCATCAATTGCTTTTTTGTTGTACATTTCAATTAAAGCTCTGGAAGCTTCGGGGTGTGTAAACCTTTCATCGGTATTTATTTGATTTGCGATGAGGGACAGTAATCTGTTCACCTCGTCGTAATATACTTCAAGTGAGCGGTTCTTCTGTTGCACGCTCATGAGTTGCAAGTCCAATGTTTCCAAGTCACGTTTTTCGCCGTAATAGGTGATCAATGTTTTTTTGATCAGGTTCCAATTTATGCCTACGTTTGAAGCGACGAGTGAGTCATTCGCTTCACCGCGTATTTTTCTACGAATGAATTTGCAGATCATGTGGTATTTATTTTGACGTTCGATGGTATCTGTACCTTTAGTTTGATAGAGTTTCACTAAACTGTCTACATCATTTAACCAGCTATTCAGTTCGCTGGGATCCCCAGTGAATGTTGGTAGATCTTTTACCAAATCGGGAATTTTTTCAAAAGTTTCAGGATTTACACTTGTTCCATCTGGCTTTGTGAAATAAAGCGGTGGATCAGAATAATCGATAAAAGTGGGGGCAATATTGCACGCTTCGAGTGCGGCAATGCGGTTGATAATTTGATCAAGTTCGGGTCTCGACATTTTCAATGTTAGAGATTGTAATGAATTAATTAGATCCTCCAGGATTTTTTCGTTAGTTTAAACACGTTTTTAACTTCACTTGATTGAGTTAGTAATATGTAATATTAATTTGCAATCGTTTTTAATACTCGTTTTTGATTTTTTTTCACTGTTTGAAATTTTCACTTACGATTTTTTATAATTCACTGTACTTACGGTACCATACGCATCCTGTTTCGGGCGTTGGATGTACGTCTTATGTTGTCTTTATCAGCTCCTCTAGCGGGCCTTATGTTGTTTTTCGCTCCTCTAACGGGCCTTATGTTGTTTTTCGCTCCTCTAACGGGCGATGTGTTGTTTTTTGCTGGGAAACCGGCTATGATATTCTTCCTTCTCAGTGTGATGGATGGTTCCTTTTTGTCCTGCGTGAGCTGCTAACTGCACAGGTGACTCGGGATCCTTTTCACACGGCTGCACTCGGCGATCAGGAAGTCTTTTTTAGTTTAGGATTTGGTGGTAACTTTCACTCTAACGTGGTTACTTTTCACTTGCACCTTAACTTTATTTTTCACATAGCGCGGTCCCTATTCGGGCGCCAGTTAACGCACGGTGTCCGGGAGAAGTGTTTTAAAAAAAAACTTAACTTTATTTCCATCGACCGGCGGAGTTAATAACCGTTCGGATTAGCGTCTGAGTATCAACTGAACTGTTTGGATGGATGCTGGTGCGCTGGTCCGTGTTGAATTATGCTGCGTGCTGAATAATGCTGCGCTGCAAATTATGTTGTGCGCGCTGCTTTGTGGTTTGTTTGTTTATCGGTCGTGCGTGGTTTGTTTGTTTATCGGTGGCGCGTTCTGCTGCGTGGCGTTTCTCGTGTTGCGCTGTCGTCTTAACTCCTTACTGCGCTGTCGTCTTAACTTGCACTTAACCCAAAGGGTGTTTCCACATTATCATCTTTCGATATTGTCCGTGTTGCATATTTGTTGCCAACTCCTACCAGGCTTTATGTGTACATCGAGGCGTTCATACGATGTACTCCGTATTTCCGGACTTGTACTGTTTTCGGGTTCCATGTCCCGATAATGTGTCTCTACTGTGCATTACGTGCCTGATTATGCACCGCAACCATCGGGTGTCTCCACATTATCATCTTTCGATATTGTCCGTGTTGCATATTTGTTGCCAACTCCTGCCAGGCTTTATATGTACATCGAGGCGTCCATATGATGTTCTCCGTATTTCCGGACTTGTACTTTTTTCGGGTTCCATGTCCCGCTATTGTGTCTCTACTGTGCATTACGGGCCTTATTATGCACTGCAACCATCGGGTGTCTCCACATTATCATCTTGCGATATTGTCCGTGTTGCATATTTGTTGCCAACTCCAACCAGGCTTTATATGTACATCGAGGCGTTCATATGATGTACTCCGTATTTCTGGACTTGTACTTTTTTCGGGTTCCATGTCCCGATAATGTGTCTCTACTGTGCATTACGTGCCTGATTATGCACCGCACCCATCGGGTGTCTCCACATTATCATCGTTCGATATTGTCCGTGTTGCATATTTGTTGCCAACTTCGGCCAGGCTTTATATGTACATCGAGGCGTCCATATGATGTACTCCGTATTTCCGGACTTGTACTATTTTCGGGTTCCATGTGCCGCTATTGTGTCTCTACTGTGCATTACGGGACTTATTATGCACTGCACCCATCGGGTGTCTCCACATTATCATCGTTCGATATTGTCCGTGTTGCAGATTTGTTGCCAACTCCTACCAGGCTTTATATGTACATCGAGGCGTTCATATGATGTACTCCGTATTTCCGGACTTGTACTTTTTTCGGGTTCCATGTCCGGATAATGTATCTCTTCTGTGCATTACGGGCCATATTATGTACTGCACCCATTGGGCGTCTCCACATTATCATCGTTCGATATTGTCCGTGTTGCATATTTGTTGCCAACTCCAACCAGGCTTTATATGTACATCGAGGCGTTCATATGATGTACTCCGTATTTCTGGACTTGTACTTTTTTCGGGTTCCATGTCCCGATAATGTGTCTCTACTGTGCATTACGTGCCTGATTATGCACCGCACCCATCGGGTGTCTCCACATTATCATCGTTCGATATTGTCCGTGTTGCATATTTGTTGCCAACTTCTGCCAGGCTTTATATGTACATCGAGGCGTTCATATGATGTTCTCCGTATTTCCAGACTTGTACTTTTTTCGGGTTCCATGTCCCGCTATTGTGTCTCTACTGTGCATTACGGTCCTTTTTGTGCACTGCACCCATCGGGTGTCTCCACATTATCATCTTGCGATATTGTCCGTGTTGCATATTTGTTGCCAACTCCTACCAGGCTTTGTATGTACATCGAGGCGTTAATAGAATGTACTCCGTATTTCCGGACTTGTACTTTTTTCGGGTTCCATGTCCCGAAAATGTGTCTCTACTGTGCATTACGAGCCTTATTATGCACTGCACCCATTGGGCGTCTCCACATTATCATCTTGCGATATTGTCCGTGTTGCATATTTGTTGCCATCTCCTACCAGGCTTTATATGTACATCGAGGCGTTCATATGATGTACTCCGTATTTCCGGACTTGTACTTTTTTCGTGTTCCATGTTCCGAAAATGTGTCTCTACTGTGTATTACGGGCCTTATTATGCACTGCACCCATTGGGTGTCTCCACATTATCATCTTTCGATATTGTCCGTGTTGCATATTTGATGCCAACTCCTACCAGGCTTTATGTGTACATCGAGGCGTTCATATGATGTAGTCCGTATTTCCGGACTTGTACTTTTTTCGGGTTCCATGTCCCGATAATGTGTCTCTACTGTGCATTACGGGCCTTGTTATGCACTGCACCCATTGGGCGTCTCCACATTATCATCGTTCGATATTGTCCGTGTTGCATATTTGTTGCCATCTCCTACCAGGCTTTATATGTACATCGAGGCGTTCATATGATGTACTCCGTATTCCCGGACTTGTTCATTTTTCGGGTTCCATGTCCCGATAATGTGTCTCTACTGTGCATTACGGGCCTTATTATGCACTGCACCCATTGGGCGTCTCCACATTATCATCTTTCGATATTGTCCGTGTTGCATATTTGTTGCCATCTCCTACCAGGCTTTATATGTACATCGAGGCGTTCATATGATGTACTCCGTATTTCCTGACTCGTACTTTTTTCGGGTTCCATGTCCCGATAATGTGTCTCTACTGTGCATTACGGGCCTTATTATTCACTGCACCCATTGGGTGTCTCCACATTATCATCGTTCGATATTGTCCGTGTTGCATATTTGTTGCCAACTCCTACCTGGCTTTATATGTACATCGAGGCGTTCATATGATGTAATCCGTATTTCTGGGCTTGTACTTTTTTCGGGTTCCATGTCCCGATAATGTGTCTCTACTGTGCATTACGGGCCTTGTTATGCACCTAACCCATAGGGTGTTTCCACATTATCATCTTTCGATATTGTCCGTGTTGCATATTTGTTGCCAACTCCTACCAGGCTTTATGTGTACATCGAGGCGTTCATATGATGTACTCCGTATTTCCGGACTTGTACTGTTTTCGGGTTCCATGTCCCGATAATGTGTCTCTACTGTGCATTACGTGCCTGATTATGCACCGCAACCATCGGGTGTTTCCACATTATCATCTTTCGATATTGTCCGTGTTGCATATTTGTTGCCAACTCCTACCAGGCTTTATGTGTACATCGAGGCGTTCATATGATGTAGTCCGTATTTCCGGACTTGTACTGTTTTCGGGTTCCATGTCCCGATAATGTGTCTCTACTGTGCATTACGGGCCTTATTATGCACTGCACCCATTGGGCGTCTCCACATTATCATCTTTCGATATTGGCCGTGTTGCATATTTGTTGCCAACTCCTACCAGGCTTTATGTGTACATCGAGGCGTTCATATGATGTAGTCCGTATTTCCGGACTTGTACTTTTTTCGGGTTCCATGTCCCGATAATGTGTCTCTACTGTGCATTACGGGCCTTGTTATGCACTGCACCCATGGGGTGTCTCCACATTATCATCGTTCGATATTGTCCGTGTTGCATATTTGTTGCCAACTCCTACCAGGCTTTTTATGTACATCGAGGCGTTCATAGGATGTAGTCCGTATTTCTGGACTTGTACTTTTTTCGGGTTCCATGTCCCGATAATGTGTCTCTACTGTGCATTACGTGCCTGATTATGCACCGCACCCATCGGGTGTCTCCACATTTTCATCTCGCGATATTGTCCGTGTTGCATATTTGTTGCCAACTTCTGCCAGGCTTTATATGTACATCGAGGCGTCCATATGATGTTCTCCGTATTCCCGGACTTGTACTTTTTTCGGGTTCCATGTCCCGCTATTGTGTCTCTACTGTGCATTACGGGCCTTTTTGTGCACTGCACCCATCGGGTGTCTCCACATTATCATCGTTCGATATTGTCCGTGTTGCATATTTGTTGCCAACTCCTACCAGGCTTTATATGTACATCGAGGCGTTCATATGATGTAGTCCGTATTTCCGGACTTGTACTTTTTTCGGGTTCCATGTCCCGGGAATGTGTCTCTACTTTGCATTACGGGCCTTATTATGCACTGCACCCATTGGGTGTCTCCACATTATCATCTTGCGATATTGTCCGTGTTGCATATTTGTTGCCAACTCCTACCAGGCTTTGTATGTACATCGAGGCGTTAATAGAATGTACTCCGTATTTCCGGACTTGTACTTTTTTCGGCTTCCATGTCCCGATAATGTGTCTCTACTGTGCATTACGTGCCTGATTATGCACTGCACCCATCGGGTGTCTCCACATTATCATCTTTCGATATTGTCCGTGTTGCATATTTGTTGCCATCTCCTACCAGGCTTTATATGTACATCGAGGCGTCCATATGATGTTCTCCGTATTCCCGGACTTGTTCGTTTTTCGGGTTCCATGTCCCGATAATGTGTCTCTACTGTGCATTACGGGCCTTATTATGCACTGCACCCATTGGGCGTCTCCACATTATCATCTTGCGATATTGTCCGTGTTGCATATTTGTAGCCAACTCCTACCAGGCTTTATTTGTACATCGAGGCGTTCATATGATGTACTCCGTATTCCCGGACTTGTTCATTTTTCGGGTTCCATGTCCCGATAATGTGTCTCTACTGTGCATTACGAGCCTTGTTATGCACTGCACCCATCAGGTGTCTCCACATTATCATCTTTCGATATTGTCCGTGTTGCATATTTGATGCCAACTCCTACCAGGCTTTATATGTACATCGAGGCATTAATAGAATGTACTCCGTATTTCCGGACTTGTACTTTTTTCGGGTTCCATGTCCCGATAATGTGTCTCTACTGTGCATTACGTGCCTGATTATGCACCGCACCCATCGGGTGTCTCCACATTTTCATCTCGCAATATTGTCCGTGTTGCATATTTGTTGCCAACTTCTGCCAGGCTTTATATGTACATCGAGGCGTCCATATGATGTTCTCCGTATTTCCGGACTTGTACTTTTTTCGTGTTCCATGTCCCGCTATTGTGTCTCTACTGTGCATTACGGGCCTTTTTGTGCACTGCACCCATCGGGTGTCTCCACATTATCATCGTTCGATATTGTCCGTGTTGCATATTTGTTGCCAACTCCTACCAGGCTTTATATGTACATCGAGGCGTTCATATGATGTACTCCGTATTTCCAGACTTGTACATTTTTCGGGTTCCATGTCCCGATAATGTGTCTCTACTGTGCATTACGGGCCTTATTATGCACTGCACCCATTGGGTGTCTCCACATTATCATCTTTCGATATTGTCCGTGTTGCTTATTTGATGCCAACTCCTACCAGGCTTTATGTGTACATCGAGGTGTTCATATGATGTACTCCGTATTTCCGGACTTGTACTTTTTTCGGGTTCCATGTCCCGCTATTGTGTCTCTACTGTGCATTACGGGCCTTATTACGCACTGCACCCTTTGGGTGTCTCCACATTATCATCTTGCGATATTGTCCGTGTTGCATATTTGTTGCCAACTCCTAACAGGCTTTATATGTACATCGAGGCGTTCATATGATGTAGTCCGTATTTCCGGACTTGTACTTTTTTCGGGTTCCATGTCCCGGTAATGTGTCTCTACTGTGCATTACGGGCCTTATTATGCACTGCACCCATTGGGTGTCTCCACATTATCATCTTGCGATATTGTCCGTGTTTCATATTTGTTGTCAACTCCTACCAGGCTTTATGTGTACATCAATGTTCATATGATGTACTCCGTATTTCCAGACTTGTATTTTTTTCGGGTACCATGTCCCGATAATGTGTCTCTACTGTGCATTACGGGCCTTGTTATGCACTGTACCCATTGGGTGTCTCCACATTATCATCTTGCGATATTGTCCGTGTTGCATATTTGTTGCCAACTCCTAACAGGCTTTATATGTACATCGAGGCGTTCATATGATGTAGTCCGTATTTCCGGACTTGTACTTTTTTCGGGTTCCATGTCCCGGTAATGTGTCTCTACTGTGCATTACGTGCCTGATTATGCACCGCACCCATTGGGTGTCTCCACATTTTCATCTTGCGATATTGTCCGTGTTTCATATTTGTTGCCAACTCCTACCAGGCTTTATTAGTACATCAATGTTCATATGATGTACTCCGTATTTCCAGACTTGTACTTTTTTCGGGTTCCATGTCCCGATAATGTGTCTCTACTGTGCATTACGGGCCTTGTTATGCACTGTACCCATTGGGTGTCTCCACATTTTCATCTTGCGATATTGTCCGTGTTGCATATTTGTTGCCAACTCCTACCAGGCTTTATATGTACATCGAGGCGTTCATATGATGTAGTCCGTATTTCCGGACTTGTACTTTTTTCGGGTTCCATGTCCCGATAATGTGTCTCTGCTGTGCATTACGAGCCTTATTATGCACTGCACCCATTGGGTGTCTTCACATTATCATCTTGCGATATTGTCCGTGTTGCATATTTGTTGCCATCTCCTACCAGGCTTTATTTGTACATCGAGGCGTTCATATGATGTAGTCCGTATTTCCGGACTTGTACTTTTTTCGGGTTCCATGTCCCGATAATGTGTCTCTACTGTGCATTACGGGCCTTATTATGCACTGCACCCATTGGGCGTCTCCACATTATCATCTTGCGATATTGTCCGTGTTGCATATTTGTTGCCATCTCCTACCAGGCTTTATATGTTTATCGAGGCGTTCATACCAAGTGCCCCGTATTCCCGGACTTGTTTGTTTTTCGGGTTCCATGTCCCGATAATGTGTCTCTACTGTGCATTACGGGCCTTGTTATGCACTGCACCCATCAGGTGTCTCCACATTACCATCTTTCGATATTGTCCGTGTTGCATATTTGTTGTCAACTCCTACCAGGCTTTATATGTACATCGAGGCGTTCATGTGATGTACTCCGTATTTCCTGACTCGTACTTTTTTCGGGTTCCATGTCCCGATAATGTGTCTCTACTGTGCATTACGGGCCTTATTATTCACTGCACCCATTGGGTGTCTTCACATTATCATCGTTCAATATTGTCCGTGTTGCATATTTGTTGCCAACTCCTACCAGGCTTTATATGTACATCGAGGCGTTCATATGATGTAGTCCGTATTTCTGGACTTGTACTTTTTTCGGGTTCCATGTCCCGATAATGTGTCTCTACTGTGCATTACAGGCCTTGTTATGCACCTAACCCATAGGGTGTTTCCACATTATCATCTTTCGATATTGTCCGTGTTGCATATTTGTTGCCAACTCCTACCAGGCTTTATGTGTACATCGAGGCGTTCATATGATGTACTCCGTATTTCCGGACTTGTACTATTTTCGGGTTCCATGTGCCGCTATTGTGTCTCTACTGTGCATTACGGGCCTTATTATGCACTGCACCCATCGGGTGTCTCCACATTATCATCGTTCGATATTGTCCGTGTTGCATATTTGTTGCCAACTCCTACCAGGCTTTATATGTACATCGAGGCGTTCATATGATGTACTCCGTATTTCCGGACTTGTACTTTTTTCGGGTTCCATGTCCGGATAATGTATCTCTACTGTGCATTACGGGCCATATTATGTACTGCACCCAATGGATGTCTCCACATTATCATCGTTCGATATTGTCCGTGTTGCATATTTGTTGCCAACTCCTACAAGGCTTTACATGTACATCGAGGCGTTCATATGATGTACTCCGTATTTCCGGACTTGTACTTTTTTCGGGTTCCATGTCCCGTTATTGTGTCTCTACTGTGCATTACGGGCCTGTGCATTATGCACTGCACCCATTGGGTGTCTCCACATTATCATCTTTCGATATTGTCCGTGTTGCATATTTGTTGCCAACTCCTACCAGGCTTTATATGTACATCGAGGCGTTCATATGATGTAGTCCGTATTTCCGGACTTGTACTTTTTTCCTGGTTGCATGTCCTGATAATGTGTCCCTACTTTGCACTGCACCCATTGGGTGTCTCCACATTATCATCGTTCGATATTGTCCGTGTTGCATATTTGTTACCAATTCCTACCAGGCTTTATACGTACATCGAGGCATTCATATGATGTACTCCGTATTTCCGGACTTGTACTTTTTTTGGATTCCATGTCCCGCTATTGTGTCTCTACTGTGCATTACGGGGCTTGTTATGCACTGCTCCTATCGGTTGTCTCCACATTTTCATCGTTCGATATTGTCCGTGTTGCATATTTGTTGGAAACTCCTACCAGGCTTTATATGTACATCGCGGTGTTCATACGATACACTCCGTATTTCCAGACTTGTACTATTTTCGGGTTCCATGTCCCGATAATGTATCTCTACTGTGCATTACGGGCCTTGTTATGCACTGCACCCATTGGGTGTTTCCACATTATCATCTTTCGATATTGTCCGTGTTGCATATTTGTTGCCAACTCCTACCAGGCTTTATATGTACATCGAGGCATTCATATGATGTACTCCGTATTTCCGGACTTGTACTTTTTTTGGATTCCATGTCCCGCTATTGTGTCTCTACTGTGCATTACGGGGCTTGTTATGCACTGCTCCTATCGGTTGTCTCCACATTTTCATCGTTCGATATTGTCCGTGTTGCATATTTGTTGGAAACTCCTACCAGGCTTTATATGTACATCGCGGTGTTCATACGATACACTCCGTATTTCCGGACTTGTACTTTTTTCGGTTTTCATGTCCCGATAATGTTCTCTACTGTGCATCACGAGCCTTCTTATGCACTGCACCAATTGAGAGTTTCCGCATTATCATCTTGCGATATTGTCCGTGTTGCATATTTGATGCCAACTCCTACCAGGCTTTATATGTACATCGAGGCGTTCATATGATGTACTCCGTATTTCCGGACTTGTACTTTTTCCGGGTTCCATGTCCCGATAATGTGTCTCTACTGTGCATTACGGGCTTTGTTATGCACTGCACTCATTGGGTGTCTCCACATTATCATCTTTCGATATTGTCCGTGTTGCAGATTTGATGCCAACTCCTACCAGGCTTTATATGTACATCGAAGCGTTCATATGATGTATTCCGTATTTCCGGACTTGTACTGTTTTCGGGTTCCATGTCCCGGTAATGTGTCTCTACTTTGCATTACGGGCCTTATTATGCACTGCACCCATTGGGTGTCTCCACATTATCATCTTGCGATATTGTCCGTGTTGCATATTTGTTGCCAACTCCTACCAGGCTTTGTATGTACATCGAGGCGTTAATAGAATGTACTCCGTATTTCCGGACTTGTACTTTTTTCGGCTTCCATGTCCCGATAATGTGTCTCTACTGTGCATTACGTGCCTGATTATGCACTGCACCCATCGGGTGTCTCCACATTATCATCTTTCGATATTGTCCGTGTTGCATATTTGTTGCCATCTCCTACCAGGCTTTATATGTACATCGAGGCGTCCATATGATGTTCTCCGTATTCCCGGACTTGTTCGTTTTTCGGGTTCCATGTCCCGATAATGTGTCTCTACTGTGCATTACGGGCCTTATTATGCACTGCACCCATTGGGCGTCTCCACATTATCATCTTGCGATATTGTCCGTGTTGCATATTTGTTGCCATCTCCTACCAGGCTTTATTTGTACATCGAGGCGTTCATATGCTGTACTCCGTATTCCCGGACTTGTTCATTTTTCGAGTTCCATGTCCCGATAATGTGTCTCTACTGTGCATTACGAGCCTTGTTATGCACTGCACCCATCAGGTGTCTCCACATTATCATCTTTCGATATTGTCCGTGTTGCATATTTGTAGCCAACTCCTACCAGGCTTTATATGTACATCGAGGCATTAATAGAATGTACTCCGTATTTCCGGACTTGTACTTTTTTCGGGTTCCATGTCCCGCTATTGTGTCTCTACTGTGCATTACGGGCCTTTTTGTGCACTGCACCCATCGGGTGTCTCCACATTATCATCGTTCGATATTGTCCGTGTTGCATATTTGTTGCCAACTCCTACCAGGCTGTATATGTACATCGAGGCGTTCATATGATGTACTCCGTATTTCCAGACTTGTACATTTTTCGGGTTCCATGTCCCGATAATGTGTCTCTACTGTGCATTACGGGCCTTATTATGCACTGCACCCATTGGGTGTCTCCACATTATCATCTTTCGATATTGTCCGTGTTGCTTATTTGATGCCAACTCCTACCAGGCTTTATGTGTACATCGAGGTGTTCATATGATGTACTCCGTATTTCCGGACTTGTACTTTTTTCGGGTTCCATGTCCCGCTATTGTGTCTCTACTGTGCATTACGGGCCTTATTACGCACTGCACCCATTGGGTGTCTCCACATTATCATCTTGCGATATTGTCCGTGTTGCATATTTGTTGCCAACTCCTAACAGGCTTTATATGTACATCGAGGCGTTCATATGATGTAGTCCGTATTTCCGGACTTGTACTTTTTTCGGGTTCCATGTCCCGGTAATGTGTCTCTACTGTGCATTACGGGCCTTATTATGCACTGCACCCATTGGGTGTCTCCACATTATCATCTTGCGATATTGTCCGTGTTTCATATTTGTTGCCAACTCCTACCAGGCTTTATGTGTACATCAATGTTCATATGATGTACTCCGTATTTCCAGACTTGTATTTTTTTCGGGTACCATGTCCCGATAATGTGTCTCTACTGTGCATTACGGGCCTTGTTATGCACTGTACCCATTGGGTGTCTCCACATTATCATCTTGCGATATTGTCCGTGTTGCATATTTGTTGCCAACTCCTAACAGGCTTTATATGTACATCGAGGCGTTCATATGATGTAGTCCGTATTTCCGGACTTGTACTTTTTTCGGGTTCCATGTCCCGGTAATGTGTCTCTACTGTGCATTACGTGCCTGATTATGCACCGCACCCATTGGGTGTCTCCACATTTTCATCTTGCGATATTGTCCGTGTTTCATATTTGTTGCCAACTCCTACCAGGCTTTATTAGTACATCAATGCTCATATGATGTACTCCGTATTTCCAGACTTGTACTTTTTTCGGGTTCCATGTCCCGATAATGTGTCTCTACTGTGCATTACGGGCCTTGTTATGCACTGTACCCATTGGGTGTCTCCACATTTTCATCTTGCGATATTGTCCGTGTTGCATATTTGTTGCCAACTCCTACCAGGCTTTATATGTACATTGAGGCGTTCATATGATGTAGTCCGTATTTCCGGACTTGTACTTTTTTCGGGTTCCATGTCCCGGTAATGTGTCTCTACTGTGCATTACGGGCCTTATTATGCACTGCACCCATTGGGTGTCTCCACATTATCATCGTTCGATATTGTCCGTGTTGCATATTTGTTGCCAACTCCTACCTGGCTTTATATGTACATCGAGGCGTTAATAGAATGTACTCCGTATTTCCGGACTTATACTTTTTTCGGGTTCCATGTCCCGATAATGTGTCTCTGCTGTGCATTACGAGCCTTATTATGCACTGCACCCATTGGGTGTCTTCACATTATCATCTTGCGATATTGTCCGTGTTGCATATTTGTTGCCATCTCCTACCAGGCTTTATTTGTACATCGAGGCGTTCATATGATGTAGTCCGTATTTCCGGACTTGTACTTTTTTCGGGTTCCATGTCCCGATAATGTGTCTCTACTGTGCATTACGGGCCTTATTATGCACTGCACCCATTGGGCGTCTCCACATTATCATCTTGCGATATTGTCCGTGTTGCATATTTGTTGCCATCTCCTACCAGGCTTTATATGTTTATCGAGGCGTTCATACCAAGTGCCCCGTATTCCCGGACTTGTTTGTTTTTCGGGTTCCATGTCCCGATAATGTGTCTCTACTGTGCATTACGGGCCTTGTTATAAACTGCACCCATCAGGTGTCTCCACATTACCATCTTTCGATATTGTCCGTGTTGCATATTTGTTGTCAACTCCTACCAGGCTTTATATGTACATCGAGGCGTTCATGTGATGTACTCCGTATTTCCTGACTCGTACTTTTTTCGGGTTCCATGTCCCGATAATGTGTCTCTACTGTGCATTACGGGCCTTATTATTCACTGCACCCATTGGGTGTCTTCACATTATCATCGTTCAATATTGTCCGTGTTGCATATTTGTTGCCAACTCCTACCAGGCTTTATATGTACATCGAGGCGTTCATATGATGTAGTCCGTATTTCTGGACTTGTACTTTTTTCGGGTTCCATGTCCCGATAATGTGTCTCTACTGTGCATTACAGGCCTTGTTATGCACCTAACCCATAGGGTGTTTCCACATTATCATCTTTCGATATTGTCCGTGTTGCATATTTGTTGCCAACTCCTACCAGGCTTTATGTGTACATCGAGGCGTTCATATGATGTACTCCGTATTTCCGGACTTGTACTATTTTCGGGTTCCATGTGCCGCTATTGTGTCTCTACTGTGCATTACGGGCCTTATTATGCACTGCACCCATCGGGTGTCTCCACATTATCATCGTTCGATATTGTCCGTGTTGCAGATTTGTTGCCAACTCCTACCAGGCTTTATATGTACATCGAGGCGTTCATATGATGTACTCCGTATTTCCGGACTTGTACTTTTTTCGGGTTCCATGTCCGGATAATGTATCTCTACTGTGCATTACGGGCCATATTATGTACTGCACCCAATGGATGTCTCCACATTATCATCGTTCGATATTGTCCGTGTTGCATATTTGTTGCCAACTCCTACAAGGCTTTACATGTACATCGAGGCGTTCATATGATGTACTCCGTATTTCCGGACTTGTACTTTTTTCGGGTTCCATGTCCCGTTATTGTGTCTCTACTGTGCATTACGGGCCTGTGCATTATGCACTGCACCCATTGGGTGTCTCCACATTATCATCTTTCGATATTGTCCGTGTTGCATATTTGTTGCCAACTCCTACCAGGCTTTATATGTACATCGAGGCGTTCATATGATGTAGTCCGTATTTCCGGACTTGTACTTTTTTCCTGGTTGCATGTCCTGATAATGTGTCCCTACTTTGCACTGCACCCATTGGGTGTCTCCACATTATCATCGTTCGATATTGTCCGTGTTGCATATTTGTTACCAATTCCTACCAGGCTTTATACGTACATCGAGGCATTCATATGATGTACTCCGTATTTCCGGACTTGTACTTTTTTTGGATTCCATGTCCCGCTATTGTGTCTCTACTGTGCATTACGGGGCTTGTTATGCACTGCTCCTATCGGTTGTCTCCACATTTTCATCGTTCGATATTGTCCGTGTTGCATATTTGTTGGAAACTCCTACCAGGCTTTATATGTACATCGCGGTGTTCATACGATACACTCCGTATTTCCAGACTTGTACTATTTTCGGGTTCCATGTCCCGATAATGTATCTCTACTGTGCATTACGGGCCTTGTTATGCACTGCACCCATTGGGTGTTTCCACATTATCATCTTTCGATATTGTCCGTGTTGCATATTTGTTGCCAACTCCTACCAGGCTTTATATGTACATCGAGGCATTCATATGATGTACTCCGTATTTCCGGACTTGTACTTTTTTTGGATTCCATGTCCCGCTGTTGTGTCTCTACTGTGCATTACGGGGCTTGTTATGCACTGCTCCTATCGGTTGTCTCCACATTTTCATCGTTCGATATTGTCCGTGTTGCATATTTGTTGGAAACTCCTACCAGGCTTTATATGTACATCGCGGTGTTCATACGATACACTCCGTATTTCCGGACTTGTACTTTTTTCGGTTTTCATGTCCCGATAATGTGTCTCTACTGTGCATCACGAGCCTTCTTATGCACTGCACCAATTGAGAGTTTCCGCATTATCATCTTGCGATATTGTCCGTGTTGCATATTTGATGCCAACTCCTACCAGGCTTTATATGTACATCGAGGCGTTCATATGATGTACTCCGTATTTCCGGACTTGTACTTTTTCCGGGTTCCATGTCCCGATAATGTGTCTCTACTGTGCATTACGGGCTTTGTTATGCACTGCACTCATTGGGTGTCTCCACATTATCATCGTTCGATATTGTCCGTGTTGCAGATTTGATGCCAACTCCTACCAGGCTTTATATGTACATCGAAGCGTTCATATGATGTATTCCGTATTTCCGGACTTGTACTGTTTTCGGGTTCCATGTCCCGATATTTTATCTCTACTGTGTATTACGGGCCTTAATATGCACTGCACTCAGTGGGTATCTCCAAATTATCATCTTGCGATATTGTCCGTGTTGCATATTTGTTGCCAACTCCTAACAGGCTTTATATGTACATCGAGGCGTTCATATGATGTACTCCGTATTTCCGGACTTGTACTTTTTTTGGTTTTCATGTCCCGATAATGTGTCTCTACTGTGCATCACGAGCCTTCTTATGCACTGCACCCATTGAGAGTTTCCACATTATCATCTTTCGATATTGTCCGTGTTGCATATTTGTTGCCAACTCCTACCAGGCTTTATATGTACATCGCGGTGTTCATATGATGTACTCCGTATTTCCGGACTTGTACTTTTTTCGGTTTTCATCTCCCGATAATGTGTTTCTACTGTGCATCACGAGCCTTCTTTTGCACTGCACCCATTAAGAGTTTCCACATTATCATCTTTCGATATTGTCCGTGTTGCATATTTGTTGCCAACTCCTACCAGGCTTAATATGTACATCGAGGCGTTCATCTGATGTAGTCCATTTTTCCGAACTTGTACTTTTTCCGGGTTCCATGTCCCGACTAGTTTTCGAGATATTCGAGAAATGTGTTTTTTGGGACTTCGAAAAATGTTGACCTCTACCCTACGAAAAATTGATTATTTCATAGGACAATTTTTTCTTCGCAAATACTGTGTGGTTTCAACTTTTATTATAAGAAACGCGTTCCGAAGCCATTTTCATAAAAATCTCGTGAACAAATTTTTTTACCCTCGGACCAAAAGTTGGCCGCTCGGGGCCCCATGGCCTATGGCCAGTATGGGAACCCAGGATGCCGATATGCGAAAAAGTGTCAAAAAATCGCTATGGCTCATTAATTTGAGCATGATTAGACCTTTCTAAAACACCTTGGTTGACCCCTGTCCGATAAGTAGTTTTCGAGATATTCGAGAAAATGTGATGTTTTGGGACTTAGAAAATTTTCGACCATGACATATATGAAAAGTGACTTGTTCATAGGACCAAAAAGTTTGTCCAAATAGGGTTTGGGTTTACTTTTTATGGTCAGATAAGCGATTCGATGCCGTTTTCATCATCATTGGAGGGATCTAATGCTGTGACCAAATTTTTTCATACTTCACACTTGTTCTGGTGCCGTATATGGGAGAACCAGGGGAACATGTTCTCGTGAGTCGTGATGTTCAGTGACGGCATTTTTGGGTCTTAGAAAATAAAAATGTACACTTAGGCACATTATTTGTATCAATCCAATGCACCAGAACCTGTCCTGGGGAACTTTTCCGTGACCCGGACTTGTTCATTTTTCGGGTTCCATGTCCCGGTCATGATCATGTTATGCGCACCGTGAGGCCCTAACCTGCCTAATTTTCACTGGATACGTCTGCCACAACATCTTCAATTGCCTACGTGTACCTAAGGGGACATTTGAAGCTCTTTTTCAAAAACTGCCAAGATACATTGCATACTTTTAGGGGCAAATATGTTGTACTTTGATTCTTTGGGACTTGTACTTTTTTCGGGTTCCATGTCCCGGTTATGACCATGTTATGTGCACCGTGAGGCCCTTACCTGCCTGATATTCACTGGATACGGCTGCCACAACATCTTCAATTGCCTACGTGTACCAAAGGGGACATTTGGGGCTCTTTTTCAAAAACTACCAAGATACATTGCATGCTTTTAGGGGCAAATATGTTGTACTTTGATTCTTTGGGACTTGTACTTTTTTCGGGTTCCATGTCCCGATAATGTGTCTCTGCTGTGCATTACGGGCCTTATTATGCACTGCACCCATTGGGTGTCTCCACATTATCATCTTTCGATATTGTCCGTGTTGCATATTTGATGCCAACTCCTACCAGGCTTTATATGTACATCGAGGCGTTCATATGATGTACTCCGTATTCCCGGACTTGTTCATTTTTCGGGTTCCATGTCCCGATAATGTGTCTCTACTGTGCATTACGGGCCTTATTATGCACTGCACCCATTGGGCGTCTCCACATTATCATCTTTCGATATTGTCCGTGTTGCATATTTGATGCCAACTCCTACCAGGCTTTATATGTACATCGAGGCGTTCATATGATGTAGTCCGTATTTCCGGACTTGTACTTTTTTCGGGTTCCATGTCCCGCTATTGTGTCTCTACTGTGCATTACGGGCCTTATTACGCACTGCACCCATTGGGTGTCTCCACATTATCATCTTGCGATATTGTCCGTGTTGCATATTTGTTGCCAACTCCTAACAGGCTTTATATGTACATCGAGGCGTTCATATGATGTAGTCCGTATTTCCGGACTTGTACTTTTTTCGGGTTCCATGTCCCGGTAATGTGTCTCTACTGTGCATTACGGGCCTTATTATGCACTGCACCCATTGGGTGTCTCCACATTATCATCTTGCGATATTGTCCGTGTTTCATATTTGTTGCCAACTCCTACCAGGCTTTATGTGTACATCAATGTTCATATGATGTACTCCGTATTTCCAGACTTGTATTTTTTTCGGGTACCATGTCCCGATAATGTGTCTCTACTGTGCATTACGGGCCTTGTTATGCACTGTACCCATTGGGTGTCTCCACATTATCATCTTGCGATATTGTCCGTGTTGCATATTTGTTGCCAACTCCTAACAGGCTTTATATGTACATCGAGGCGTTCATATGATGTAGTCCGTATTTCCGGACTTGTACTTTTTTCGGGTTCCATGTCCCGGTAATGTGTCTCTACTGTGCATTACGTGCCTGATTATGCACCGCACCCATTGGGTGTCTCCACATTTTCATCTTGCGATATTGTCCGTGTTTCATATTTGTTGCCAACTCCTACCAGGCTTTATTAGTACATCAATGTTCATATGATGTACTCCGTATTTCCAGACTTGTACTTTTTTCGGGTTCCATGTCCCGATAATGTGTCTCTACTGTGCATTACGGGCCTTGTTATGCACTGTACCCATTGGGTGTCTCCACATTTTCATCTTGCGATATTGTCCGTGTTGCATATTTGTTGCCAACTCCTACCAGGCTTTATATGTACATTGAGGCGTTCATATGATGTAGTCCGTATTTCCGGACTTGTACTTTTTTCGGGTTCCATGTCCCGGTAATGTGTCTCTACTGTGCATTACGGGCCTTATTATGCACTGCACCCATTGGGTGTCTCCACATTATCATCGTTCGATATTGTCCGTGTTGCATATTTGTTGCCAACTCCTACCTGGCTTTATATGTACATCGAGGCGTTAATAGAATGTACTCCGTATTTCCGGACTTATACTTTTTTCGGGTTCCATGTCCCGATAATGTGTCTCTGCTGTGCATTACGAGCCTTATTATGCACTGCACCCATTGGGTGTCTTCACATTATCATCTTGCGATATTGTCCGTGTTGCATATTTGTTGCCATCTCCTACCAGGCTTTATTTGTACATCGAGGCGTTCATATGATGTAGTCCGTATTTCCGGACTTGTACTTTTTTCGGGTTCCATGTCCCGATAATGTGTCTCTACTGTGCATTACGGGCCTTATTATGCACTGCACCCATTGGGCGTCTCCACATTATCATCTTGCGATATTGTCCGTGTTGCATATTTGTTGCCATCTCCTACCAGGCTTTATATGTTTATCGAGGCGTTCATACCAAGTGCCCCGTATTCCCGGACTTGTTTGTTTTTCGGGTTCCATGTCCCGATAATGTGTCTCTACTGTGCATTACGGGCCTTGTTATGCACTGCACCCATCAGGTGTCTCCACATTACCATCTTTCGATATTGTCCGTGTTGCATATTTGTTGTCAACTCCTACCAGGCTTTATATGTACATCGAGGCGTTCATGTGATGTACTCCGTATTTCCTGACTCGTACTTTTTTCGGGTTCCATGTCCCGATAATGTGTCTCTACTGTGCATTACGGGCCTTATTATTCACTGCACCCATTGGGTGTCTTCACATTATCATCGTTCAATATTGTCCGTGTTGCATATTTGTTGCCAACTCCTACCAGGCTTTATATGTACATCGAGGCGTTCATATGATGTAGTCCGTATTTCTGGACTTGTACTTTTTTCGGGTTCCATGTCCCGATAATGTGTCTCTACTGTGCATTACAGGCCTTGTTATGCACCTAACCCATAGGGTGTTTCCACATTATCATCTTTCGATATTGTCCGTGTTGCATATTTGTTGCCAACTCCTACCAGGCTTTATGTGTACATCGAGGCGTTCATATGATGTACTCCGTATTTCCGGACTTGTACTATTTTCGGGTTCCATGTGCCGCTATTGTGTCTCTACTGTGCATTACGGGCCTTATTATGCACTGCACCCATCGGGTGTCTCCACATTATCATCGTTCGATATTGTCCGTGTTGCAGATTTGTTGCCAACTCCTACCAGGCTTTATATGTACATCGAGGCGTTCATATGATGTACTCCGTATTTCCGGACTTGTACTTTTTTCGGGTTCCATGTCCGGATAATGTATCTCTACTGTGCATTACGGGCCATATTATGTACTGCACCCAATGGATGTCTCCACATTATCATCGTTCGATATTGTCCGTGTTGCATATTTGTTGCCAACTCCTACAAGGCTTTACATGTACATCGAGGCGTTCATATGATGTACTCCGTATTTCCGGACTTGTACTTTTTTCGGGTTCCATGTCCCGTTATTGTGTCTCTACTGTGCATTACGGGCCTGTGCATTATGCACTGCACCCATTGGGTGTCTCCACATTATCATCTTTCGATATTGTCCGTGTTGCATATTTGTTGCCAACTCCTACCAGGCTTTATATGTACATCGAGGCGTTCATATGATGTAGTCCGTATTTCCGGACTTGTACTTTTTTCCTGGTTGCATGTCCTGATAATGTGTCCCTACTTTGCACTGCACCCATTGGGTGTCTCCACATTATCATCGTTCGATATTGTCCGTGTTGCATATTTGTTACCAATTCCTACCAGGCTTTATACGTACATCGAGGCATTCATATGATGTACTCCGTATTTCCGGACTTGTACTTTTTTTGGATTCCATGTCCCGCTATTGTGTCTCTACTGTGCATTACGGGGCTTGTTATGCACTGCTCCTATCGGTTGTCTCCACATTTTCATCGTTCGATATTGTCCGTGTTGCATATTTGTTGGAAACTCCTACCAGGCTTTATATGTACATCGCGGTGTTCATACGATACACTCCGTATTTCCAGACTTGTACTATTTTCGGGTTCCATGTCCCGATAATGTATCTCTACTGTGCATTACGGGCCTTGTTATGCACTGCACCCATTGGGTGTTTCCACATTATCATCTTTCGATATTGTCCGTGTTGCATATTTGTTGCCAACTCCTACCAGGCTTTATATGTACATCGAGGCATTCATATGATGTACTCCGTATTTCCGGACTTGTACTTTTTTTGGATTCCATGTCCCGCTGTTGTGTCTCTACTGTGCATTACGGGGCTTGTTATGCACTGCTCCTATCGGTTGTCTCCACATTTTCATCGTTCGATATTGTCCGTGTTGCATATTTGTTGGAAACTCCTACCAGGCTTTATATGTACATCGCGGTGTTCATACGATACACTCCGTATTTCCGGACTTGTACTTTTTTCGGTTTTCATGTCCCGATAATGTGTCTCTACTGTGCATCACGAGCCTTCTTATGCACTGCACCAATTGAGAGTTTCCGCATTATCATCTTGCGATATTGTCCGTGTTGCATATTTGATGCCAACTCCTACCAGGCTTTATATGTACATCGAGGCGTTCATATGATGTACTCCGTATTTCCGGACTTGTACTTTTTCCGGGTTCCATGTCCCGATAATGTGTCTCTACTGTGCATTACGGGCTTTGTTATGCACTGCACTCATTGGGTGTCTCCACATTATCATCTTTCGATATTGTCCGTGTTGCAGATTTGATGCCAACTCCTACCAGGCTTTATATGTACATCGAAGCGTTCATATGATGTATTCCGTATTTCCGGACTTGTACTGTTTTCGGGTTCCATGTCCCGATATTTTATCTCTACTGTGTATTACGGGCCTTAATATGCACTGCACTCAGTGGGTATCTCCAAATTATCATCTTGCGATATTGTCCGTGTTGCATATTTGTTGCCAACTCCTAACAGGCTTTATATGTACATCGAGGCGTTCATATGATGTACTCCGTATTTCCGGACTTGTACTTTTTTTGGTTTTCATGTCCCGATAATGTGTCTCTACTGTGCATCACGAGCCTTCTTATGCACTGCACCCATTGAGAGTTTCCACATTATCATCTTTCGATATTGTCCGTGTTGCATATTTGTTGCCAACTCCTACCAGGCTTTATATGTACATCGCGGTGTTCATATGATGTACTCCGTATTTCCGGACTTGTACTTTTTTCGGTTTTCATCTCCCGATAATGTGTTTCTACTGTGCATCACGAGCCTTCTTTTGCACTGCACCCATTAAGAGTTTCCACATTATCATCTTTCGATATTGTCCGTGTTGCATATTTGTTGCCAACTCCTACCAGGCTTAATATGTACATCGAGGCGTTCATCTGATGTAGTCCATTTTTCCGAACTTGTACTTTTTCCGGGTTCCATGTCCCGACTAGTTTTCGAGATATTCGAGAAATGTGTTTTTTGGGACTTCGAAAAATTTTGACCTCTACCCTACGAAAAATTGATTATTTCATAGGACAATTTTTTCTTCGCAAATACTGTGTGGTTTCAACTTTTATTATAAGAAACGCGTTCCGAAGCCATTTTCATAAAAATCTCGTGAACAAATTTTTTTACCCTCGGACCAAAAGTTGGCCGCTCGGGGCCCCATGGCCTATGGCCAGTATGGGAACCCAGGATGCCGATATGCGAAAAAGTGTCAAAAAATCGCTATGGCTCATTAATTTGAGCATGATTAGACCTTTCTAAAACACCTTGGTTGACCCCTGTCCGATAAGTAGTTTTCGAGATATTCGAGAAAATGTGATGTTTTGGGACTTAGAAAATTTTCGACCATGACATATATGAAAAGTGACTTGTTCATAGGACCAAAAAGTTTGTCCAAATAGGGTTTGGGTTTACTTTTTATGGTCAGATAAGCGATTCGATGCCGTTTTCATCATCATTGGAGGGATCTAATGCTGTGACCAAATTTTTTCATACTTCACACTTGTTCTGGTGCCGTATATGGGAGAACCAGGGGAACATGTTCTCGTGAGTCGTGATGTTCAGTGACGGCATTTTTGGGTCTTAGAAAATAAAAATGTACACTTAGGCACATTATTTGTATCAATCCAATGCACCAGAACCTGTCCTGGGGAACTTTTCCGTGACCCGGACTTGTTCATTTTTCGGGTTCCATGTCCCGGTCATGATCATGTTATGCGCACCGTGAGGCCCTAACCTGCCTAATTTTCACTGGATACGTCTGCCACAACATCTTCAATTGCCTACGTGTACCTAAGGGGACATTTGAAGCTCTTTTTCAAAAACTGCCAAGATACATTGCATACTTTTAGGGGCAAATATGTTGTACTTTGATTCTTTGGGACTTGTACTTTTTTCGGGTTCCATGTCCCGGTTATGACCATGTTATGTGCACCGTGAGGCCCTTACCTGCCTGATATTCACTGGATACGGCTGCCACAACATCTTCAATTGCCTACGTGTACCAAAGGGGACATTTGGGGCTCTTTTTCAAAAACTACCAAGATACATTGCATGCTTTTAGGGGCAAATATGTTGTACTTTGATTCTTTGGGACTTGTACTTTTTTCGGGTTCCATGTCCCGATAATGTGTCTCTGCTGTGCATTACGGGCCTTATTATGCACTGCACCCATTGGGTGTCTCCACATTATCATCTTTCGATATTGTCCGTGTTGCATATTTGATGCCAACTCCTACCAGGCTTTATATGTACATCGAGGCGTTCATATGATGTACTCCGTATTCCCGGACTTGTTCATTTTTCGGGTTCCATGTCCCGATAATGTGTCTCTACTGTGCATTACGGGCCTTATTATGCACTGCACCCATTGGGCGTCTCCACATTATCATCTTTCGATATTGTCCGTGTTGCATATTTGTTGCCATCTCCTACCAGGCTTCATATGTACATCGAGGCGTTCATATGATGTACTCCGTATTTCCTGACTCGTACTTTTTTCGGGTTCCATGTCCCGATAATGTGTCTCTACAGTGCATTACGGGCCTTATTATGCACTGCACCCATCGGGTGTCTCCACATTATCATCGTTCGATTTTGTCCGTGTTGCATATTTGTTGCCAACTCCTACCTGGCTTTATATGTACATCGAGGCGTTCATATGATGTATTCCGTATTTCTGGGCTTGTACTTTTTTCGGGTTCGATGTCCCGATAATGTGTCTCTACTGTGCATTACGGGCCTTGTTATGCACCTAACCCATAGGGTGTTTCCACATTATCATCTTTCGATATTGTCCGTGTTGCATATTTGTTGCCAACTCCTACCAGGCTTTTTATGTACATCGAGGCGTTCATATGATGTACTCCGTATTTCCGGACTTGTACTGTTTTCGGGTTCCATGTCCCGATAATGTGTCTCTACTGTGCATTACGCGCCTGATTATGCACCGCAACCATCGGGTGTTTCCACATTATCATCTTTCGATATTGTCCGTGTTGCATATTTGTTGCCAACTCCTACCAGGCTTTATGTGTACATCGAGGCGTTCATATGATGTACTCCGTATTTCCGGACTTGTACTGTTTTCGGGTTCCATGTCCCGATAATGTGTCTCTACTGTGCATTACGGGCCTTATTATGCACTGCACCCATTGGGCGTCTCCACATTATCATCTTTCGATATTGGCCGTGTTGCATATTTGTTGCCAACTCCTACCAGGCTTTATGTGTACATCGAGGCGTTCATATGATGTAGTCCGTATTTCCGGACTTGTACTTTTTTCGGGTTCCATGTCCCGATAATGTGTCTCTACTGTGCATTACGGGCCTTGTTATGCACTGCACCCATGGGGTGTCTCCACATTATCATCGTTCGATATTGTCCGTGTTGCATATTTGTTGCCAACTCCTACCAGGCTTTTTATGTACATCGAGGCGTTCATATGATGTATTCCGTATTTCTGGACTTGTACTTTTTTCGGGTTCCATGTCCCGATAATGTGTCTCTACTGTGCATTACGTGCCTGATTATGCACCGCACCCAACGGGTGTCTCCACATTTTCATCTCGCGATATTGTCCGTGTTGCATATTTGTAGCCAACTCCTACCAGGCTTTGTATGTACATCGAGGCGTTAATAGAATGTACTCCGTATTTCCGGACTTGTACTGTTTTTGGGTTCCATGTCCCGATAATGTGTCTCTACTGTGCATTACGTGCCTGATTATGCACCGCACCCATCGGGTGTCTCCACATTTTCATCTCGCGATATTGTCCGTGTTGCATATTTGTTGCCAACTTCTGCCAGGCTTTATATGTACATCGAGGCGTCCATATGATGTTCTCCGTATTTCCGGACTTGTACTTTTTTCGGGTTCCATGTCCCGCTATTGTGTCTCTACTGTGCATTACGGGCCTTTTTGTGCACTGCACCCATCGGGTGTCTCCACATTATCATCGTTCGATATTGTCCGTGTTGCATATTTGTTGCCAACTCCTACCAGGCTTTATATGTACATCGAGGCGTTCATATGATGTAGTCCGTATTTCCGGACTTGTACTTTTTTCGGGTTCCATGTCCCGATAATGTGTCTCTACTCTGCATTACGGGCCTTATTATGCACTGCACCCATTGGCTGTCTCCACATTATCATCTTGCGATATTGTCCGTGTTGCATATTTGTTGCCAACTCCTACCAGGCTTTGTATGTACATCGAGGCGTTAATAGAATGTACTCCGTATTTCCGGACTTGTACTTTTTTCGGGTTCCATGTCCCGAAAATGTGTCTCTACTGTGCATTACGTGCCTGATTATGCACCGCACCCATCGGGTGTCTCCACATTTTCATCTCGCGATATTGTCCGTGTTGCATATTTGTTGCCAACTTCTGCCAGGCTTTATATGTACATCGAGGCGTCCATATGATGTTCTCCGTATTTCCGGACTTGTACTTTTTTCGGGTTCCATGTCCCGCTATTGTGTCTCTACTGTGCATTACGGGCCTTTTTGTGCACTGCACCCATCGGGTGTCTCCACATTATCATCGTTCGATATTGTCCGTGTTGCATATTTGTTGCCAACTCCTACCAGGCTTTATATGTACATCGAGGCGTTCATATGATGTAGTCCGTATTTCCGGACTTGTACTTTTTTCGGGTTCCATGTCCCGATAATGTGTCTCTACTCTGCATTACGGGCCTTATTACGCACTGCACCCATTGGGTGTCTCCACATTATCATCTTGCGATATTGTCCGTGTTGCATATTTGTTGCCAACTCCTAACAGGCTTTATATGTACATCGAGGCGTTCATATGATGTAGTCCGTATTTCCGGACTTGTACTTTTTTCGGGTTCCATGTCCCGGTAATGTGTCTCTACTGTGCATTACGGGCCTTATTATGCACTGCACCCATTGGGTGTCTCCACATTATCATCTTGCGATATTGTCCGTGTTTCATATTTGTTGCCAACTCCTACCAGGCTTTATGTGTACATCAATGTTCATATGATGTACTCCGTATTTCCAGACTTGTATTTTTTTCGGGTACCATGTCCCGATAATGTGTCTCTACTGTGCATTACGGGCCTTGTTATGCACTGTACCCATTGGGTGTCTCCACATTATCATCTTGCGATATTGTCCGTGTTGCATATTTGTTGCCAACTCCTAACAGGCTTTATATGTACATCGAGGCGTTCATATGATGTAGTCCGTATTTCCGGACTTGTACTTTTTTCGGGTTCCATGTCCCGATAATGTGTCTCTACTGTGCATTACGTGCCTGATTATGCACCGCACCCATTGGGTGTCTCCACATTTTCATCTTGCGATATTGTCCGTGTTTCATATTTGTTGCCAACTCCTACCAGGCTTTATTAGTACATCAATGTTCATATGATGTACTCCGTATTTCCAGACTTGTACTTTTTTCGGGTTCCATGTCCCGATAATGTGTCTCTACTGTGCATTACGGGCCTTCTTATGCACTGTACCCATTGGGTGTCTCCACATTTTCATCTTGCGATATTGTCCGTGTTGCATATTTGTTGCCATCTCCTACCAGGCTTTATTTGTACATCGAGGCGTTCATATGATGTAGTCCGTATTTCCAGACTTGTACTTTTTTCGGGTTCCATGTCCCGATAATGTGTCTCTGCTGTGCATTACGAGCCTTATTATGCACTGCACCCATTGGGTGTCTTCACATTATCATCTTGCGATATTGTCCGTGTTGCATATTTGTTGCCATCTCCTACCAGGCTTTATTTGTACATCGAGGCGTTCATATGATGTAGTCCGTATTTCCAGACTTGTACTTTTTTCGGGTTCCATGTCCCGATAATGTGTCTCTACTGTGCATTACGGGCCTTATTATGCACTGCACCCATTGGGCGTCTCCACATTATCATCTTGCGATATTGTCCGTGTTGCATATTTGTTGCCATCTCCTACCAGGCTTTATATGTTTATCGAGGCGTTCATACCAAGTGCCCCGTATTCCCGGACTTGTTTGTTTTTCGGGTTCCATGTCCCGATAATGTGTCTCTACTGTGCATTACGGGCCTTGTTATGCACTGCACCCATCAGGTGTCTCCACATTACCATCTTTCGATATTGTCCGTGTTGCATATTTGTTGTCAACTCCTACCAGGCTTTATATGTACATCGAGGCGTTCATGTGATGTAGTCCGTATTTCCGGACTTGTACTTTTTTCGGGTTCCATGTCCCGATAATGTGTCTCTACTGTGCATTACGGGCCTTATTATTCACTGCACCCATTGGGTGTCTTCACATTATCATCGTTCAATATTGTCCGTGTTGCATATTTGTTGCCAACTCCTACCAGGCTTTATATGTACATCGAGGCGTTCATATGATGTAGTCCGTATTTCTGGACTTGTACTTTTTTCGGGTTCCATGTCCCGATAATGTGTCTCTACTGTGCATTACAGGCCTTGTTATGCACCTAACCCATAGGGTGTTTCCACATTATCATCTTTCGATATTGTCCGTGTTGCATATTTGTTGCCAACTCCTACCAGGCTTTATGTGTACATCGAGGCGTTCATATGATGTACTCCGTATTTCCGGACTTGTACTATTTTCGGGTTCCATGTGCCGCTATTGTGTCTCTACTGTGCATTACGGGCCTTATTATGCACTGCACCCATCGGGTGTCTCCACATTATCATCGTTCGATATTGTCCGTGTTGCAGATTTGTTGCCAACTCCTACCAGGCTTTATATGTACATCGAGGCGTTCATATGATGTACTCCGTATTTCCGGACTTGTACTTTTTTCGGGTTCCATGTCCGGATAATGTATCTCTACTGTGCATTACGGGCCATATTATGTACTGCACCCAATGGATGTCTCCACATTATCATCGTTCGATATTGTCCGTGTTGCATATTTGTTGCCAACTCCTACAAGGCTTTACATGTACATCGAGGCGTTCATATGATGTACTCCGTATTTCCGGACTTGTACTTTTTTCGGGTTCCATGTCCCGTTATTGTGTCTCTACTGTGCATTACGGGCCTGTGCATTATGCACTGCACCCATTGGGTGTCTCCACATTATCATCTTTCGATATTGTCCGTGTTGCATATTTGTTGCCAACTCTTACCAGGCTTTATATGTACATCGAGGCGTTCATATGATGTAGTCCGTATTTCCGGACTTGTACTTTTTTCCTGGTTGCATGTCCTGATAATGTGTCCCTACTTTGCACTGCACCCATTGGGTGTCTCCACATTATCATCGTTCGATATTGTCCGTGTTGCATATTTGTTACCAATTCCTACCAGGCTTTATACGTACATCGAGGCATTCATATGATGTACTCCGTATTTCCGGACTTGTACTTTTTTTGGATTCCATGTCCCGCTATTGTGTCTCTACTGTGCATTACGGGGCTTGTTATGCACTGCTCCTATCGGTTGTCTCCACATTTTCATCGTTCGATATTGTCCGTGTTGCATATTTGTTGGAAACTCCTACCAGGCTTTATATGTACATCGCGGTGTTCATACGATACACTCCGTATTTCCAGACTTGTACTATTTTCGGGTTCCATGTCCCGATAATGTATCTCTACTGTGCATTACGGGCCTTGTTATGCACTGCACCCATTGGGTGTTTCCACATTATCATCTTTCGATATTGTCCGTGTTGCATATTTGTTGCCAACTCCTACCAGGCTTTATATGTACATCGAGGCATTCATATGATGTACTCCGTATTTCCGGACTTGTACTTTTTTTGGATTCCATGTCCCGCTATTGTGTCTCTACTGTGCATTACGGGGCTTGTTATGCACTGCTCCTATCGGTTGTCTCCACATTTTCATCGTTCGATATTGTCCGTGTTGCATATTTGTTGGAAACTCCTACCAGGCTTTATATGTACATCGCGGTGTTCATACGATACACTCCGTATTTCCGGACTTGTACTTTTTTCGGTTTTCATGTCCCGATAATGTGTCTCTACTGTGCATCACGAGCCTTCTTATGCACTGCACCAATTGAGAGTTTCCGCATTATCATCTTGCGATATTGTCCGTGTTGCATATTTGATGCCAACTCCTACCAGGCTTTATATGTACATCGAGGCGTTCATATGATGTACTCCGTATTTCCGGACTTGTACTTTTTCCGGGTTCCATGTCCCGATAATGTGTCTCTACTCTGCATTACGGGCCTTGTTATGCACTGCACTCATTGGGTGTCTCCACATTATCATCTTTCGATTTTGTCCGTGTTGCAGATTTGATGCCAACTCCTACCAGGCTTTATATGTACATCGAAGCGTTCATATGATGTATTCCGTATTTCCGGACTTGTACTGTTTTCGGGTTCCATGTCCCGATATTTTATCTCTACTGTGTATTACGGGCCTTAATATGCACTGCACCCATTGGCTGTCTCCACATTATCATCTTGCGATATTGTCCGTGTTGCATATTTGTTGCCAACTCCTAACAGGCTTTATATGTACATCGAGGCGTTCATATGATGTACTCCGTATTTCCGGACTTGTACTTTTTTTGGTTTTCATGTCCCGATAATGTGTCTCTACTGTGCATCACGAGCCTTCTTATGCACTGCACCCATTGAGAGTTTCCACATTATCATCTTGCGATATTGTCCGTGTTGCATATTTGTTGCCAACTCCTACCAGGCTTTATATGTACATCGCGGTGTTCATATGATGTACTCCGTATTTCCGGACTTGTACTTTTTTCGGTTTTCATCTCCCGATAATGTGTTTCTACTGTGCATCACGAGCCTTCTTTTGCACTGCACCCATTAAGAGTTTCCACATTATCATCTTTCGATATTGTCCGTGTTGCATATTTGTTGCCAACTCCTACCAGGCTTAATATGTACATCGAGGCGTTCATCTGATGTAGTCCATTTTTCCGAACTTGTACTTTTTCCGGGTTCCATGTCCCGACTAGTTTTCGAGATATTCGAGAAATGTGTTTTTTGGGACTTCGAAAAATGTTGACCTCTACCCTACGAAAAATTGATTATTTCATAGGACAATTTTTTCTTCGCAAATACTGTGTGGTTTCAACTTTTATTATGAGAAACGCGTTCCGAAGCCATTTTCATAAAAATCTCGTGAACAAATTTTTTTACCCTCGGACCAAAAGTTGGCCGCTCGGGGCCCCATGGCCTATGGCCAGTATGGGAACCCAGGATGCCGATATGCGAAAAAGTGTCAAAAAATCGCTATGGCTCATTAATTTGAGCATGATTAGACCTTTCTAAAACACCTTGGTTGACCCCTGTCCGATAAGTAGTTTTCGAGATATTCGAGAAAATGTGATGTTTTGGGACTTAGAAAATTTTCGACCATGACATATATGAAAAGTGACTTGTTCATAGGACCAAAAAGTTTGTCCAAATAGGGTTTGGGTTTACTTTTTATGGTCAGATAAGCGATTCGATGCCGTTTTCATCATCATTGGAGGGATCTAATGCTGTGACCAAATTTTTTCATACTTCACACTTGTTCTGGTGCCGTATATGGGAGAACCAGGGGAACATGTTCTCGTGAGTCGTGATGTTCAGTGACGGCATTTTTGGGTCTTAGAAAATAAAAATGTACACTTAGGCACATTATTTGTATCAATCCAATGCACCAGAACCTGTCCTGGGGAACTTTTCCGTGACCCGGACTTGTTCATTTTTCGGGTTCCATGTCCCGGTCATGATCATGTTATGCGCACCGTGAGGCCCTAACCTGCCTAATTTTCACTGGATACGTCTGCCACAACATCTTCAATTGCCTACGTGTACCTAAGGGGACATTTGAAGCTCTTTTTCAAAAACTGCCAAGATACATTGCATACTTTTAGGGGCAAATATGTTGTACTTTGATTCTTTGGGACTTGTACTTTTTTCGGGTTCCATGTCCCGGTTATGACCATGTTATGTGCACCGTGAGGCCCTTACCTGCCTGATATTCACTGGATACGGCTGCCACAACATCTTCAATTGCCTACGTGTACCAAAGGGGACATTTGGGGCTCTTTTTCAAAAACTACCAAGATACATTGCATGCTTTTAGGGGCAAATATGTTGTACTTTGATTCTTTGGGACTTGTACTTTTTTCGGTTTTCATGTCCCGATAATGTGTCTCTACTGTGCATCACGAGCCTTCTTATGCACTGCACCAATTGAGAGTTTCCGCATTATCATCTTGCGATATTGTCCGTGTTGCATATTTGATGCCAACTCCTACCAGGCTTTATATGTACATCGAGGCATTAATAGAATGTACTCCGTATTTCCGGACTTGTACTTTTTTCGGGTTCCATGTCCCGATAATGTGTCTCTACTGTGCATTACGTGCCTGATTATGCACTGCACCCATTGGGCGTCTCCACATTATCATCTTGCGATATTGTCCGTGTTGCATATTTGTTGCCAACTCCTACCTGGCTTTATATGTACATCGAGGCGTTCATATGATGTACTCCGTATTTCCGGACTTGTACTGTTTTCGGGTTCCATGTCCCGATAATGTGTCTCTACTGTGCATTACGGGCCTTAATATGCACTGCACCCATTGGCTGTCTCCACATTATCATCTTGCGATATTGTCCGTGTTGCATATTTGTTGCCAACTCCTACCAGGCTTTATATGTACATCGAGGCGTTCATATGATGTACTCCGTATTTCCGGACTTGTACTTTTTTTGGTTTTCATGTCCCGATAATGTGTCTCTACTGTGCATCACGAGCCTTCTTATGCACTGCACCCATTGAGAGTTTCCACATTATCATCTTTCGATATTGTCCGTGTTGCATATTTGTTGCCAACTCCTACCAGGCTTTATATGTACATCGCGGTGTTCATATGATGTACTCCGTATTTCCGGACTTGTACTTTTTTCGGTTTTCATCTCCCGATAATGTGTTTCTACTGTGCATCACGAGCCTTCTTTTGCACTGCACCCATTAAGAGTTTCCACATTATCATCTTTCGATATTGTCCGTGTTGCATATTTGTTGCCAACTCCTACCAGGCTTAATATGTACATCGAGGCGTTCATCTGATGTAGTCCATTTTTCCGAACTTGTACTTTTTCCGGGTTCCATGTCCCGACTAGTTTTCGAGATATTCGAGAAATGTGTTTTTTGGGACTTCGAAAAATGTTGACCTCTACCCTACGAAAAATTGATTATTTCATAGGACAATTTTTTCTTCGCAAATACTGTGTGGTTTCAACTTTTATTATAAGAAACGCGTTCCGAAGCCATTTTCATAAAAATCTCGTGAACAAATTTTTTTACCCTCGGACCAAAAGTTGGCCGCTCGGGGCCCCATGGCCTATGGCCAGTATGGGAACCCAGGATGCCGATATGCGAAAAAGTGTCAAAAAATCGCTATGGCTCATTAATTTGAGCATGATTAGACCTTTCTAAAACACCTTGGTTGACCCCTGTCCGATAAGTAGTTTTCGAGATATTCGAGAAAATGTGATGTTTTGGGACTTAGAAAATTTTCGACCATGACATATATGAAAAGTGACTTGTTCATAGGACCAAAAAGTTTGTCCAAATAGGGTTTGGGTTTACTTTTTATGGTCAGATAAGCGATTCGATGCCGTTTTCATCATCATTGGAGGGATCTAATGCTGTGACCAAATTTTTTCATACTTCACACTTGTTCTGGTGCCGTATATGGGAGAACCAGGGGAACATGTTCTCGTGAGTCGTGATGTTCAGTGACGGCATTTTTGGGTCTTAGAAAATAAAAATGTACACTTAGGCACATTATTTGTATCAATCCAATGCACCAGAACCTGTCCTGGGGAACTTTTCCGTGACCCGGACTTGTTCATTTTTCGGGTTCCATGTCCCGGTCATGATCATGTTATGCGCACCGTGAGGCCCTAACCTGCCTAATTTTCACTGGATACGTCTGCCACAACATCTTCAATTGCCTACGTGTACCAAAGGGGACATTTGGGGCTCTTTTTCAAAAACTACCAAGATACATTGCATGCTTTTAGGGGCAAATATGTTGTACTTTGATTCTTTGGGACTTGTACTTTTTTCGGGTTCCATGTCCCGATAATGTGTCTCTGCTGTGCATTACGGGCCTTATTATGCACTGCACCCATTGGGTGTCTCCACATTATCATCGTTCGATATGGTCCGTGTTGCATATTTGATGCCAACTCCTACCAGGCTTTATATGTACATCGAGGCGTTCATATGATGTAGTCCGTATTTCCGGACTTGTACTTTTTTCGGGTTCCATGTCCCGGTAATGTGTCTCTACTTTGCATTACGGGCCTTATTATGCACTGCACCCATTGGGTGTCTCCACATTATCATCTTGCGATATTGTCCGTGTTGCATATTTGTTGCCAACTCCTACCAGGCTTTGTATGTACATCGAGGCGTTAATAGAATGTACTCCGTATTTCCGGACTTGTACTTTTTTCGGGTTCCATGTCCCGATAATGTGTCTCTGCTGTGCATTACGAGCCTTATTATGCACTGCACCCATTGGGCGTCTCCACATTATCATCTTGCGATATTGTCCGTGTTGCATATTTGTTGCCATCTCCTACCAGGCTTTATATGTACATCGAGGCGTTCATATGATGTACTCCGTATTTCCGGACTTGTACTTTTTTCGTGTTCCATGTTCCGAAAATGTGTCTCTACTGTGTATTACGGGCCTTATTATGCACTGCACCCATTGGGCGTCTCCACATTATCATCTTTCGATATTGTCCGTGTTGCATATTTGATGCCAACTCCTACCAGGCTTTATATGTACATCGAGGCGTTCATATGATGTACTCCGTATTCCCGGACTTGTTCATTTTTCGGGTTCCATGTCCCGATAATGTGTCTCTACTGTGCATTACGGGCCTTATTATGCACTGCACCCATTGGGCGTCTCCACATTATCATCTTGCGATATTGTCCGTGTTGCATATTTGTTGCCAACTCCTACCTGGCTTTATATGTACATCGAGGCGTTCATATGATGTACTCCGTATTTCCGGACTTGTACTGTTTTCGGGTTCCATGTCCCGATAATGTGTCTCTACTGTGCATTACGGGCCTTATTATGCACTGCACCCATCGGGTGTCTCCACATTATCATCTTGCGATATTGTCCGTGTTGCATATTTGATGCCAACTCCTACCAGGCTTTATATGTACATCGAGGCATTAATAGAATGTACTCCGTATTTCCGGACTTGTACTTTTTTCGGGTTCCATGTCCCGATAATGTGTCTCTACTGTGCATTACGTGCCTGATTATGCACTGCACCCATTGGGCGTCTCCACATTATCATCTTGCGATATTGTCCGTGTTGCATATTTGTTGCCAACTCCTACCTGGCTTTATATGTACATCGAGGCGTTCATATGATGTACTCCGTATTTCCGGACTTGTACTGTTTTCGGGTTCCATGTCCCGATAATGTGTCTCTACTGTGCATTACGGGCCTTTTTGTGCACTGCACCCATGGGGTGTCTCCACATTATCATCGTTCGATATTGTCCGTGTTGCATATTTGTTGCCAACTTCTGCCAGGCTTTATATGTACATCGAGGCGTCCATATGATGTTCTCCGTATTTCCGGACTTGTACTTTTTTCGGGTTCCATGTCCCGCTATTGTGTCTCTACTGTGCATTACGGGCCTTTTTGTGCACTGCACCCATCGGGTGTCTCCACATTATCATCTCGCAATATTGTCCGTGTTGCATATTTGTTGCCAACTTCTGCCAGGCTTTATATGTACATCGAGGCGTCCATATGATGTTCTCCGTATTTCCGGACTTGTACTTTTTTCGGGTTCCATGTCCCGCTATTGTGTCTCTACTGTGCATTACGGGCCTTGTTATGCACTGCACCCATGGGGTGTCTCCACATTATCATCGTTCGATATTGTCCGTGTTGCATATTTGTTGCCAACTTCTGCCAGGCTTTATATGTACATCGAGGCGTCCATATGATGTTCTCCGTATTTCCGGACTTGTACTTTTTTCGGGTTCCATGTCCCGCTATTGTGTCTCTACTGTGCATTACGGGCCTTTTTGTGCACTGCACCCATCGGGTGTCTCCACATTATCATCGTTCGATATTGTCCGTGTTGCATATTTGTTGCCAACTCCTACCAGGCTGTATATGTACATCGAGGCGTTCATATGATGTACTCCGTATTTCCGGACTTGTACTTTTTTCGGGTTCCATGTCCCGCTATTGTGTCTCTACTGTGCATTACGGGCCTTTTTGTGCACTGCACCCATGGGGTGTCTCCACATTATCATCGTTCGATATTGTCCGTGTTGCATATTTGTTGCCAACTTCTGCCAGGCTTTATATGTACATCGAGGCGTCCATATGATGTTCTCCGTATTTCCGGACTTGTACTTTTTTCGGGTTCCATGTCCCGCTATTGTGTCTCTACTGTGCATTACGGGCCTTTTTGTGCACTGCACCCATCGGGTGTCTCCACATTATCATCTCGCAATATTGTCCGTGTTGCATATTTGTTGCCAACTTCTGCCAGGCTTTATATGTACATCGAGGCGTCCATATGATGTTCTCCGTATTTCCGGACTTGTACTTTTTTCGGGTTCCATGTCCCGATAATGTGTCTCTACTGTGCATTACGTGCCTGATTATGCACCGCACCCATCGGGTGTCTCCACATTATCATCTTTCGATATTGTCCGTGTTGCATATTTGTTGCCATCTCCTACCAGGCTTTATATGTACATCGAGGCGTTCATATGATGTACTCCGTATTTCCAGACTTGTACTTTTTTCGGGTTCCATGTCCTGATAATGTGTCTCTACTGTGCATTACGGGCCTTATTATGCACTGCACCCATTGGGCGTCTCCACATTATCATCTTGCGATATTGTCCGTGTTGCATATTTGTTGCCAACTCCTACCTGGCTTTATATGTACATCGAGGCGTTCATATGATGTACTCCGTATTTCCGGACTTGTACTGTTTTCGGGTTCCATGTCCCGATAATGTGTCTCTACTGTGCATTACGGGCCTTATTATGCACTGCACCCATTGGGCGTCTCCACATTATCATCTTTCGATATTGGCCGTGTTGCATATTTGTTGCCAACTCCTACCAGGCTTTATGTGTACATCGAGGCGTTCATATGATGTAGTCCGTATTTCCGGACTTGTACTTTTTTCGGGTTCCATGTCCCGATAATGTGTCTCTACTGTGCATTACGGGCCTTGTTATGCACTGCACCCATGGGGTGTCTCCACATTATCATCGTTCGATATTGTCCGTGTTGCATATTTGTTGCCAACTCCTACCAGGCTTTTTATGTACATCGAGGCGTTCATATGATGTACTCCGTATTTCCGGACTTGTACTTGTTTCGTGTTCCATGTTCCGAAAATGTGTCTCTACTGTGCATTACGTGCCTGATTATGCACCGCACCCATCGGGTGTCTCCACATTATCATCTTGCGATATTGTCCGTGTTGCATATTTGATGCCAACTCCTACCAGGCTTTATATGTACATCGAGGCATTAATAGAATGTATTCCGTATTTCCGGACTTGTACTTTTTTCGGGTTCCATGTCCCGATAATGTGTCTCTACTGTGCATTACGTGCCTGATTATGCACCGCACCCATCGGGTGTCTCCACATTATCATCTTTCGATATTGTCCGTGTTGCATATTTGTTGCCATCTCCTACCAGGCTTTATATGTACATCGAGGCGTTCATATGATGTAGTCCGTATTTCCGGACTTGTACTTTTTTCGGGTTCCATGTCCCGATAATGTGTCTCTACTGTGCATTACGGGCCTTGTTATGCACTGCACCCATGGGGTGTCTCCACATTATCATCGTTCGATATTGTCCGTGTTGCATATTTGTTGCCAACTCCTACCAGGCTTTTTATGTACATCGAGGCGTTCATATGATGTACTCCGTATTTCCGGACTTGTACTTGTTTCGTGTTCCATGTTCCGAAAATGTGTCTCTACTGTGCATTACGGGCCTTGTTATGCACTGCACCCATGGGGTGTCTCCACATTATCATCGTTCGATATTGGCCGTGTTGCATATTTGTTGCCAACTCCTACCAGGCTTTATGTGTACATCGAGGCGTTCATATGATGTAGTCCGTATTTCCGGACTTGTACTGTTTTCGGGTTCCATGTCCCGATAATGTGTCTCTACTGTGCATTACGGGCCTTATTATGCACTGCACCCATCGGGTGTCTCCACATTATCATCTTGCGATATTGTCCGTGTTGCATATTTGTTGCCATCTCCTACCAGGCTTTATTTGTACATCGAGGCGTTCATATGATGTACTCCGTATTCCCGGACTTGTTCATTTTTCGGGTTCCATGTCCCGATAATGTGTCTCTACTGTGCATTACGTGCCTGATTATGCACCGCACCCATCGGGTGTCTCCACATTATCATCTTTCGATATTGTCCGTGTTGCATATTTGTTGCCATCTCCTACCAGGCTTTATATGTACATCGAGGCGTTCATATGATGTACTCCGTATTTCCAGACTTGTACATTTTTCGGGTTCCATGTCCCGATAATGTGTCTCTACTGTGCATTACGGGCCTTATTATGCACTGCACCCATTGGGCGTCTCCACATTATCATCTTGCGATATTGTCCGTGTTGCATATTTGTTGCCAACTCCTACCTGGCTTTATATGTACATCGAGGCGTTCATATGATGTACTCCGTATTTCCGGACTTGTACTTTTTTCGGGTTCCATGTCCCGATAATGTGTCTCTACTGTGCATTACGGGCCTTGTTATGCACTGCACCCATGGGGTGTCTCCACATTATCATCGTTCGATATTGTCCGTGTTGCATATTTGTTGCCAACTCCTACCAGGCTTTTTATGTACATCGAGGCGTTCATATGATGTACTCCGTATTTCCGGACTTGTACTGTTTTCGGGTTCCATGTCCCGATAATGTGTCTCTACTGTGCATTACGGGCCTTATTATGCACTGCACCCATTGGGCGTCTCCACATTATCATCTTTCGATATTGGCCGTGTTGCATATTTGTTGCCAACTCCTACCAGGCTTTATGTGTACATCGAGGCGTTCATGTGATGTACTCCGTATTTCCTGACTCGTACTTTTTTCGGGTTCCATGTCCCGATAATGTGTCTCTACTGTGCATTACGGGCCTTATTATGCACTGCACCCATTGGGCGTCTCCACATTATCATCTTTCGATATTGGCCGTGTTGCATATTTGTTGCCAACTCCTACCAGGCTTTATGTGTACATCGAGGCGTTCATATGATGTAGTCCGTATTTCCGGACTTGTACTTTTTTCGGGTTCCATGTCCCGATAATGTGTCTCTACTGTGCATTACGGGCCTTGTTATGCACTGCACCCATGGGGTGTCTCCACATTATCATCGTTCGATATTGTCCGTGTTGCATATTTGTTGCCAACTTCTGCCAGGCTTTATATGTACATCGAGGCGTCCATATGATGTTCTCCGTATTTCCGGACTTGTACTTTTTTCGGGTTCCATGTCCCGCTATTGTGTCTCTACTGTGCATTACGGGCCTTTTTGTGCACTGCACCCATCGGGTGTCTCCACATTATCATCGTTCGATATTGTCCGTGTTGCATATTTGTTGCCAACTCCTACCAGGCTGTATATGTACATCGAGGCGTTCATATGATGTACTCCATATTTCCGGACTTGTACTTTTTTCGGGTTCCATGTCCCGATAATGTGTCTCTACTGTGCATTACGTGCCTGATTATGCACTGCACCCATTGGGCGTCTCCACATTATCATCTTGCGATATTGTCCGTGTTGCATATTTGTTGCCAACTCCTACCTGGCTTTATATGTACATCGAGGCGTTCATATGATGTACTCCGTATTTCCGGACTTGTACTGTTTTCGGGTTCCATGTCCCGATAATGTGTCTCTACTGTGCATTACGGGCCTTATTATGCACTGCACCCATCGGGTGTCTCCACATTATCATCGTTCGATATTGTCCGTGTTGCATATTTGTTGCCAACTCCTACCAGGCTGTATATGTACATCGAGGCGTTCATATGATGTACTCCGTATTTCCGGACTTGTACTTTTTTCGGGTTCCATGTCCCGCTATTGTGTCTCTACTGTGCATTACGGGCCTTTTTGTGCACTGCACCCATGGGGTGTCTCCACATTATCATCTCGCAATATTGTCCGTGTTGCATATTTGTTGCCAACTTCTGCCAGGCTTTATATGTACATCGAGGCGTCCATATGATGTTCTCCGTATTTCCGGACTTGTACTTTTTTCGGGTTCCATGTCCCGATAATGTGTCTCTACTGTGCATTACGTGCCTGATTATGCACCGCACCCATCGGGTGTCTCCACATTATCATCTTTCGATATTGTCCGTGTTGCATATTTGTTGCCATCTCCTACCAGGCTTTATATGTACATCGAGGCGTTCATATGATGTACTCCGTATTTCCAGACTTGTACTTTTTTCGGGTTCCATGTCCTGATAATGTGTCTCTACTGTGCATTACGGGCCTTATTATGCACTGCACCCATTGGGCGTCTCCACATTATCATCTTGCGATATTGTCCGTGTTGCATATTTGTTGCCAACTCCTACCTGGCTTTATATGTACATCGAGGCGTTCATATGATGTACTCCGTATTTCCGGACTTGTACTGTTTTCGGGTTCCATGTCCCGATAATGTGTCTCTACTGTGCATTACGGGCCTTATTATGCACTGCACCCATTGGGCGTCTCCACATTATCATCTTTCGATATTGGCCGTGTTGCATATTTGTTGCCAACTCCTACCAGGCTTTATGTGTACATCGAGGCGTTCATATGATGTAGTCCGTATTTCCGGACTTGTACTTTTTTCGGGTTCCATGTCCCGATAATGTGTCTCTACTGTGCATTACGGGCCTTGTTATGCACTGCACCCATGGGGTGTCTCCACATTATCATCGTTCGATATTGTCCGTGTTGCATATTTGTTGCCAACTCCTACCAGGCTTTTTATGTACATCGAGGCGTTCATATGATGTACTCCGTATTTCCGGACTTGTACTTGTTTCGTGTTCCATGTTCCGAAAATGTGTCTCTACTGTGCATTACGTGCCTGATTATGCACCGCACCCATCGGGTGTCTCCACATTATCATCTTGCGATATTGTCCGTGTTGCATATTTGTTGCCAACTCCTACCAGGCTTTGTATGTACATCGAGGCGTTAATAGAATGTACTCCGTATTTCCGGACTTGTACTTTTTTCGGGTTCCATGTCCCGAAAATGTGTCTCTACTGTGCATTACGTGCCTGATTATGCACCGCACCCATCGGGTGTCTCCACATTATCATCTTTCGATATTGTCCGTGTTGCATATTTGTAACCATCTCCTACCAGGCTTTATGTGTACATCGAGGCGTTCATATGATGTACTCCGTATTTCCGGACTTGTACTTGTTTCGTGTTCCATGTTCCGAAAATGTGTCTCTACTGTGCATTACGGGCCTTATTATGCACTGCACCCATTGGGTGTCTTCACATTATCATCGTTCAATATTGTCCGTGTTGCATATTTGTTGCCATCTCCTACCAGGCTTTATGTGTACATCGAGGCGTTCATATGATGTACTCCGTATTTCCGGACTTGTACTTGTTTCGTGTTCCATGTTCCGAAAATGTGTCTCTACTGTGCATTACGGGCCTTATTATGCACTGCACCCATTGGGTGTCTCCACATTATCATCTTTCGATATTGTCCGTGTTGCATATTTGATGCCAACTCCTACCAGGCTTTATATGTACATCGAGGCGTTCATATGATGTACTCCGTATTTCCAGACTTGTACATTTTTCGGGTTCCATGTCCCGATAATGTGTCTCTACTGTGCATTACGGGCCTGATTATGCACCGCACCCATTGGGTGTCTCCACATTTTCATCTTGCGATATTGTCCGTGTTTCATATTTGTTGCCAACTCCTACCAGGCTTTATTAGTACATCAATGTTCATATGATGTACTCCGTATTTCCAGACTTGTACTGTTTTCGGGTTCCATGTCCCGATAATGTGTCTCTACTGTGCATTACGTGCCTGATTATGCACCGCACCCATCGGGTGTCTCCACATTTTCATCTCGCAATATTGTCCGTGTTGCATATTTGTTGCCAACTCCTACCAGGCTTTGTATGTACATTGAGGCGTTCATATGATGTAGTCCGTATTTCCGGACTTGTACTTTTTTCGGGTTCCATGTCCCGGTAATGTGTCTCTACTGTGCATTACGTGCCTGATTATGCACCGCACCCATTGGGTGTCTCCACATTTTCATCTTGCGATATTGTCCGTGTTTCATATTTGTTGCCAACTCCTACCAGGCTTTATTAGTACATCAATGTTCATATGATGTACTCCGTATTTCCAGACTTGTACTTTTTTCGGGTTCCATGTCCCGATAATGTGTCTCTACTGTGCATTACGGGCCTTGTTATGCACTGTACCCATTGGGTGTCTCCACATTTTCATCTTGCGATATTGTCCGTGTTGCATATTTGTTGCCAACTCCTACCAGGCTTTATATGTACATTGAGGCGTTCATATGATGTAGTCCGTATTTCCGGACTTGTACTTTTTTCGGGTTCCATGTCCCGGTAATGTGTCTCTACTGTGCATTACGGGCCTTATTATGCACTGCACCCATTGGGCGTCTCCACATTATCATCTTTCGATATTGTCCGTGTTGCATATTTGTTGCCAACTCCTACCAGGCTGTATATGTACATCGAGGCGTTCATATGATGTACTCCGTATTTCCAGACTTGTACATTTTTCGGGTTCCATGTCCCGATAATGTGTCTCTACTGTGCATTACGGGCCTTATTATGCACTGCACCCATTGGGTGTCTCCACATTATCATCTTTCGATATTGTCCGTGTTGCTTATTTGATGCCAACTTCTGCCAGGCTTTATATGTACATCGAGGCGTCCATATGATGTTCTCCGTATTTCCGGACTTGTACTTTTTTCGGGTTCCATGTCCCGCTATTGTGTCTCTACTGTGCATTACGGGCCTTTTTGTGCACTGCACCCATCGGGTGTCTCCACATTATCATCGTTCGATATTGTCCGTGTTGCATATTTGATGCCAACTCCTACCAGGCTTTATGTGTACATCGAGGTGTTCATATGATGTACTCCGTATTTCCGGACTTGTACTTTTTTCGGGTTCCATGTCCCGCTATTGTGTCTCTACTGTGCATTACGGGCCTTATTATGCACTGCACCCATTGGGTGTCTCCACATTTTCATCTTGCGATATTGTCCGTGTTTCATATTTGTTGCCAACTCCTACCAGGCTTTATGTGTACATCAATGTTCATATGATGTACTCCGTATTTCCAGACTTGTACTTTTTTCGGGTTCCATGTCCCGATAATGTGTCTCTACTGTGCATTATGGGCCTTGTTATGCACTGTACCCATTGGGTGTCTCCACATTTTCATCTTGCGATATTGTCCGTGTTGCATATTTGTTGCCAACTCCTACCAGGCTTTATATGTACATCGAGGCGTTCATATGATGTAGTCCGTATTTCCGGACTTGTACTTTTTTCGGGTTCCATGTCCCGATAATGTGTCTCTACTGTGCATTACGGGCCTTATTATGCACTGCACCCATTGGGTGTCTCCACATTATCATCGTTCGATATTGTCCGTGTTGCATATTTGTTGCCAACTCCTACCAGGCTTTATATGTACATCGAGGCGTTAATAGAATGTACTCCGTATTTCCGGACTTATACTTTTTTCGGGTTCCATGTCCCGATAATGTGTCTCTGCTGTGCATTACGAGCCTTATTATGCACTGCACCCATTGGGTGTCTTCACATTATCATCTTGCGATATTGTCCGTGTTGCATATTTGTTGCCATCTCCTACCAGGCTTCATTTGTACATCGAGGCGTTCATATGATGTACTCCGTATTTCCGGACTTGTACTTTTTTCGGGTTCCATGTCCCGATAATGTGTCTCTACTGTGCATTACGGGCCTTATTATGCACTGCACCCATTGGGCGTCTCCACATTATCATCTTGCGATATTGTCCGTGTTGCATATTTGTTGCCATCTCCTACCAGGCTTTATATGTTTATCGAGGCGTTCATATGATGTACTCCGTATTCCCGGACTTGTTCATTTTTCGGGTTCCATGTCCCGATAATGTGTCTCTACTGTGCATTACGGGCCATATTATGTACTGCACCCATCGGGTGTCTCCACATTATCATCGTTCGATATTGTCCGTGTTGCATATTTGTTGCCAACTCCTACCAGGCTGTATATGTACATCGAGGCGTTCATATGATGTACTCCGTATTTCCGGACTTGTACTTTTTTCGGGTTCCATGTCCCGCTATTGTGTCTCTACTGTGCATTACGGGCCTTATTATGCACTGCACCCATCGGGTGTCTCCACATTATCATCTTGCGATATTGTCCGTGTTGCATATTTGATGCCAACTCCTACCAGGCTTTATATGTACATCGAGGCATTAATAGAATGTACTCCGTATTTCCGGACTTGTACTTTTTTCGGGTTCCATGTCCCGATAATGTGTCTCTACTGTGCATTACGTGCCTGATTATGCACCGCACCCATCGGGTGTCTCCACATTATCATCTCGCGATATTGTCCGTGTTGCATATTTGTTGCCAACTTCTGCCAGGCTTTATATGTACATCGAGGCGTCCATATGATGTTCTCCGTATTTCCGGACTTGTACTTTTTTCGGGTTCCATGTCCCGATAATGTGTCTCTACTGTGCATTACGTGCCTGATTATGCACCGCACCCATCGGGTGTCTCCACATTATCATCTTTCGATATTGTCCGTGTTGCATATTTGTTGCCATCTCCTACCGGGCTTTATATGTACATCGAGGCGTTCATATGATGTACTCCGTATTTCCAGACTTGTACTTTTTTCGGGTTCCATGTCCTGATAATGTGTCTCTACTGTGCATTACGGGCCTTATTATGCACTGCACCCATTGGGCGTCTCCACATTATCATCTTGCGATATTGTCCGTGTTGCATATTTGTTGCCAACTCCTACCTGGCTTTATATGTACATCGAGGCGTTCATATGATGTACTCCGTATTTCCGGACTTGTACTGTTTTCGGGTTCCATGTCCCGATAATGTGTCTCTACTGTGCATTACGGGCCTTATTATGCACTGCACCCATTGGGCGTCTCCACATTATCATCTTTCGATATTGGCCGTGTTGCATATTTGTTGCCAACTCCTACCAGGCTTTATGTGTACATCGAGGCGTTCATATGATGTAGTCCGTATTTCCGGACTTGTACTTTTTTCGGGTTCCATGTCCCGATAATGTGTCTCTACTGTGCATTACGGGCCTGATTATGCACCGCACCCATCGGGTGTCTCCACATTATCATCTTGCGATATTGTCCGTGTTGCATATTTGATGCCAACTCCTACCAGGCTTTATATGTACATCGAGGCATTAATAGAATGTACTCCGTATTTCCGGACTTGTACTTTTTTCGGGTTCCATGTCCCGATAATGTGTCTCTACTGTGCATTACGTGCCTGATTATGCACCGCACCCATCGGGTGTCTCCACATTATCATCTCGCAATATTGTCCGTGTTGCATATTTGTTGCCAACTTCTGCCAGGCTTTATATGTACATCGAGGCGTCCATATGATGTTCTCCGTATTTCCGGACTTGTACTTTTTTCGGGTTCCATGTCCCGCTATTGTGTCTCTACTGTGCATTACGGGCCTTTTTGTGCACTGCACCCATCGGGTGTCTCCACATTATCATCGTTCGATATTGTCCGTGTTGCATATTTGATGCCAACTCCTACCAGGCTTTATGTGTACATCGAGGTGTTCATATGATGTACTCCGTATTTCCGGACTTGTACTTTTTTCGGGTTCCATGTCCCGCTATTGTGTCTCTACTGTGCATTACGGGCCTTATTATGCACTGCACCCATTGGGTGTCTCCACATTTTCATCTTGCGATATTGTCCGTGTTTCATATTTGTTGCCAACTCCTACCAGGCTTTATGTGTACATCAATGTTCATATGATGTACTCCGTATTTCCAGACTTGTACTTTTTTCGGGTTCCATGTCCCGATAATATGTCTCTACTGTGCATTACGGGCCTTGTTATGCACTGTACCCATTGGGTGTCTCCACATTTTCATCTTGCGATATTGTCCGTGTTGCATATTTGTTGCCAACTCCTACCAGGCTTTATGTGTACATCGAGGCGTTCATATGATGTACTCCGTATTTCCGGACTTGTACTGTTTTCGGGTTCCATGTCCCGATAATGTGTCTCTACTGTGCATTACGGGCCTTATTATGCACTGCACCCATTGGGTGTCTCCACATTATCATCGTTCGATATTGTCCGTGTTGCATATTTGTTGCCAACTCCTACCAGGCTTTATATGTACATCGAGGCGTTAATAGAATGTACTCCGTATTTCCGGACTTATACTTTTTTCGGGTTCCATGTCCCGATAATGTGTCTCTGCTGTGCATTACGAGCCTTATTATGCACTGCACCCATTGGGTGTCTTCACATTATCATCTTGCGATATTGTCCGTGTTGCATATTTGTTGCCATCTCCTACCAGGCTTTATTTGTACATCGAGGCGTTCATATGATGTACTCCGTATTTCCGGACTTGTACTTTTTTCGGGTTCCATGTCCCGGTAATGTGTCTCTACTGTGCATTACGGGCCTTATTATGCACTGCACCCATTGGGCGTCTCCACATTATCATCTTGCGATATTGTCCGTGTTGCATATTTGTTGCCATCTCCTACCAGGCTTTATATGTTTATCGAGGCGTTCATACCAAGTGCCCCGTATTCCCGGACTTGTTCGTTTTTCGGGTTCCATGTCCCGATAATGTGTCTCTACTGTGCATTACGGGCCTTGTTATGCACTGCACCCATCAGGTGTCTCCACATTATCATCTTTCGATATTGTCCGTGTTGCATATTTGTTGTCAACTCCTACCAGGCTTTATATGTACATCGAGGCGTTCATATGATGTACTCCGTATTTCCTGACTCGTACTTTTTTCGGGTTCCATGTCCCGATAATGTGTCTCTACTGTGCATTACGGGCCTTATTATTCACTGCACCCATTGGGTGTCTTCACATTATCATCGTTCAATATTGTCCGTGTTGCATATTTGTTGCCAACTCCTACCTGGCTTTATATGTACATCGAGGCGTTCATATGATGTAGTCCGTATTTCTGGACTTGTACTTTTTTCGGGTTCCATGTCCCGATAATGTGTCTCTACTGTGCATTACAGGCCTTGTTATGCACCTAACCCATAGGGTGTTTCCACATTATCATCTTTCGATATTGTCCGTGTTGCATATTTGTTGCCAACTCCTACCAGGCTTTATGTGTACATCGAGGCGTTCATATGATGTACTCCGTATTTCCGGACATGTACTATTTTCGGGTTCCATGTGCCGCTATTGTGTCTCTACTGTGCATTACGGGCCTTATTATGCACTGCACCCATCGGGTGTCTCCACATTATCATCGTTCGATATTGTCCGTGTTGCAGATTTGTTGCCAACTCCTACCAGGCTTTATATGTACATCGAGGCGTTCATATGATGTACTCCGTATTTCCGGACTTGTACTTTTTTCGGGTTCCATGTCCGGATAATGTATCTCTACTGTGCATTACGGGCCATATTATGTACTGCACCCAATGGATGTCTCCACATTATCATCTCGCAATATTGTCCGTGTTGCATATTTGTTGCCAACTCCTACAAGGCTTTACATGTACATCGAGGCGTTCATATGATGTACTCCGTATTTCCGGACTTGTACTTTTTTCGGGTTCCATGTCCCGTTATTGTGTCTCTACTGTGCATTACGGGCCTGTGCATTATGCACTGCACCCATTGGGTGTCTCCACATTATCATCTTTCGATATTGTCCGTGTTGCATATTTGATGCCAACTCCTACCAGGCTTTATGTGTACATCGAGGTGTTCATATGATGTACTCCGTATTTCCGGACTTGTACTTTTTTCGGGTTCCATGTCCCGCTATTGTGTCTCTACTGTGCATTACGGGCCTTATTATGCACTGCACCCATTGGGTGTCTCCACATTATCATCTTGCGATATTGTCCGTGTTTCATATTTGTTGCCAACTCCTACCAGGCTTTATGTGTACATTAATGTTCATATGATGTACTCCGTATTTCCAGACTTGTACTTTTTTCGGGTTCCATGTCCCGATAATGTGTCTCTACTGTGCATTACGGGCCTTGTTATGCACTGTACCCATTGGGTGTCTCCACATTATCATCTTTCGATATTGTCCGTGTTGCATATTTGATGCCAACTCCTACCAGGCTTTATGTGTACATCGAGGTGTTCATATGATGTACTCCGTATTTCCGGACTTGTACTTTTTTCGGGTTCCATGTCCCGCTATTGTGTCTCTACTGTGCATTACGGGCCTTATTATGCACTGCACCCATTGGGTGTCTCCATATTTTCATCTTGCGATATTGTCCGTGTTGCATATTTGTTGCCATCTCCTACCAGGCTTTATATGTTTATCGAGGCGTTCATACCAAGTGCCCCGTATTCCCGGACTTGTTCGTTTTTCGGGTTCCATGTCCCGATAATGTGTCTCTACTGTGCATTACGGGCCTTGTTATGCACTGCACCCATCAGGTGTCTCCACATTACCATCTTTCGATATTGTCCGTGTTGCATATTTGTTGTCAACTCCTACCAGGCTTTATATGTACATCGAGGCGTTCATATGATGTACTCCGTATTTTCTGACTCGTACTTTTTTCGGGTTCCATGTCCCGATAATGTATCTCTACTGTGCATTACGGGCCATATTATGTACTGCCCCCAATGGATGTCTCCACATTATCATCGTTCGATATTGTCCGTGTTGCATATTTGTTGCCAACTCCTACAAGGCTTTATATGTACATCGAGGCGTTCATATGATGTACTCCGTATTTCCGGACTTGTACTTTTTTCGGGTTCCATGTCCCGTTATTGTGTCTCTACTGTGCATTACGGGCCTGTGCATTATGCACTGCACCCATTGGGTGTCTCCACATTATCATCTTTCGATATTGTCCGTGTTGCATATTTGTTGCCAACTCCTACCAGGCTTTATATGTACATCGAGGCGTTCATATGATGTAGTCCGTATTTCCGGACTTGTACTTTTTTCCTGGTTGCATGTCCTGATAATGTGTCCCTACTTTGCGCTGCACCCATTGGGTGTCTCCACATTATCATCGTTCGATATTGTCCGTGTTGCATATTTGTTACCAATTCCTACCAGGCTTTATACGTACATCGAGGCGTTCAAATTATGTACTCCGTATTTCTGGACTTGTACTATTTTCGGGTTCCATGTCCCGATAATGTATCTCTACTGTGCATTACGGGCCTTATTATGCACTGCTCCTATCGGTTGTCTCCACATTTTCATCGTTCGATATTGTCCGTGTTGCATATTTGTTGCAAACTCCTACCAGGCTTTATATGTACATCGAGGCGTTCATATGATGTACTCCGTATTTCCGGACTTGTACTTTTTTCGGTTTTCATGTCCCGATAATGTGTCTCTACTGTGCATCACGAGCCTTCTTATGCACTGCACCAATTGAGAGTTTCCGCATTATCATCTTGCGATATTGTCCGTGTTGCATATTTGATGCCAACTCCTACCAGGCTTTATATGTACATCGAGGCGTTCATATGATGTACTCCGTATTTCCGGACTTGTACTTTTTCCGGGTTCCATGTCCCGATAATGTGTCTCTACTGTGCATTACGGGCCTTGTTATGCACTGCACTCATTGGGTGTCTCCACATTATCATCTTTCGATATTGTCCGTGTTGCAGATTTGATGCCAACTCCTACCAGGCTTTATATGTACATCGAAGCGTTCATATGATGTATTCCGTATTTCCGGACTTGTACTTTTTTCGGGTTCCATGTCCCGATATTTTATCTCTACTGTGTATTACGGGCCTTAATATGCACTGCACTCAGTGGGTATCTCCAAATTATCATCTTGCGATATTGTCCGTGTTGCATATTTGTTGCCAACTCCTAACAGGCTTTATATGTACATCGAGGCGTTCATATGATGTACTCCGTATTTCCGGACTTGTACTTTTTTTGGTTTTCATGTCCCGATAATGTGTCTCTACTGTGCATCACGAGCCTTCTTATGCACTGCACCCATTGAGAGTTTCCACATTATCATCTTTCGATATTGTCCGTATTGCATATTTGTTGCCAACTCCTACCAGGCTTTATATGTACATCGCGGTGTTCATATGATGTACTCCGTATTTCCGGACTTGTACTTTTTTCGGTTTTCATCTCCCGATAATGTGTTTCTACTGTGCATCACGAGCCTTCTTGTGCACTGCACCCATTAAGAGTTTCCACATTATCATCTTTCGATATTGTCCGTGTTGCATATTTGTTGCCAACTCCTACCAGGCTTAATATGTACATCGAGGCGTTCATCTGATGTAGTCCATTTTTCCGAACTTGTACTTTTCCCGGGTTCCATGTCCCGACTAGTTTTCGAGATATTCGAGAAATGTGTTTTTTGGGACTTCGAAAAATGTTGACCTCTACCCTACGAAAAATTGATTATTTCATAGGACAATTTTTTCTTCGCAAATACTGTGTGGTTTCAACTTTTATTATAAGAAACGCGTTCCGAAGCCATTTTCGTAAAAATCTCGTGAACAAATTTTTTTACCCTCGGACCAAAAGTTGGCCGCTCGGGGCCCCATGGCCTATGGCCAGTATGGGAACCCAGGATGCCGATATGCGAAAAAGTGTCAAAAAATCGCTATGGCTCATTAATTTGAGCATGATTAGACCTTTCTAAAACACCTTGGTTGACCCCTGTCCGATAAGTAGTTTTCGAGATATTCGAGAAAATGTGATGTTTTGGGACTTAGAAAATTTTCGACCATGACATATATGAAAAGTGACTTGTTCATAGGACCAAAAAGTTTGTCCAAATAGGGTTTGGGTTTACTTTTTATGGTCAGATAAGCGATTCGATGCCGTTTTCATCATCATTGGAGGGATCTAATGCTGTGACCAAATTTTTTCATACTTCACACTTGTTCTGGTGCCGTATATGGGAGAACCAGGGGAACATGTTCTCGTGAGTCGTGATGTTCAGTGACGGCATTTTTGGGTCTTAGAAAATAAAAATGTACACTTAGGCACATTATTTGTATCAATCCAATGCACCAGAGCCTGTCCTGGGGAACTTTTCCGTGACCCGGACTTGTTCATTTTTCGGGTTCCATGTCCCGGTCATGATCATGTTATGCGCACCGTGAGGCCCTAACCTGCCTAATTTTCACTGGATACGTCTGCCACAACATCTTCAATTGCCTACGTGTACCTAAGGGGACATTTGGGGCTCTTTTTCAAAAACTGCCAAGATACATTGCATACTTTTAGGGGCAAATATGTTGTACTTTGATTCTTTGGGACTTGTACTTTTTTCGGGTTCCATGTCCCGGTTATGACCATGTTATGTGCACCGTGAGGCCCTTACCTGCCTGATATTCACTGGATACGGCTGCCACAACATCTTCAATTGCCTACGTGTACCAAAGGGGACATTTGGGGCTCTTTTTCAAAAACTACCAAGATACATTGCATGCTTTTAGGGGCAAATATGTTGTACTTTGATTCTTTGTGACTTGTACTTTTTTCGGGTTCCATGTCCCGATATTGTGTCTCTACTGTGCATTACGGGCCTTATTATGCACTGCACCCATTGGGTGTCTCCACATTATCATCGTTCGATATGGTCCGTGTTGCATATTTGATGCCAACTCCTACCAGGCTTTATATGTACATCGAGGCGTTCATATGATGTACTCCGTATTTCCAGACTTGTACTTTTTTCGGGTTCCATGTCCCGATAATGTGTCTCTACTGTGCATTACGGGCCTTATTATGCACTGCACCCATTGGGTGTCTCCACATTATCATCGTTCGATATTGTCCGTGTTGCATATTTGATGCCAACTCCTACCAGGCTTTATATGTACATCGAGGCGTTCATATGATGTACTCCGTATTTCCAGACTTGTACTTTTTTCCGGGTTCCATGTGCCGCTATTGTGTCTCTACTGTGCATTACGTGCCTTGTTATGCACTGCACCCATTGGGTGTCTCCACATTATCATCGTTCGATATTGTCCGTGTTGCATATTTGTTGCCAACTCCTACCAGGCTTTATATGTACATCGAGGCATTCATATGATGTACTCCGTATTTCCGGACTTGTACTTTTTTCGGGTTCCATGTGCCGCTATTCTGTCTCTACTGTGCATTATGGGGCTTGTTATGCTCTGCACCCATTGGGTGTCTCCACATTATTCTCGTTCGATATTGTCCGTGTTGCATATTTGTTGCCAACTCCTACCAGGCTTTATATGTACATCGAGGCATTCATATGATGTACTCCGTATTTCCGGACTTGTACTTTTTTCGGGTTCCATGTCCTGATAATGTGTCTCTACTGTGCATTACAGGCCTTATTCTGCACTGCACCCATCGGGTGTTTCCACAATATCATCTTTCGATATTGTCCGTGTTGCATATTTGTTGCCAACTCCTACCAGGCTTTATATGTACATCGAGGCGTTCATATGATGTACTCCGTATTTCCGGACTTGTACTTTTTTCGGGTTCCATGTCCTGATAATGTGTCTCTACTGTGCATTACGGGCCTTATTATGCACTGCACCCATTGGGTGTCTCCACATTATCATCTTTCGATATTGTCCGTGTTGCATATTTGTTGCCAACTCCTACCAGGCTTTATATGTACATTAAGGCGTTCGTATGATGTACTCCGCATTTCCGGACTGGTACTATTTTCGGGTTCCATGTGCCGCTATTCGGTCTCTACTGTGCATTATGGGGCTTGTTATGCACTGCACCCATTGGGTGTCTCCACATTATCATCGTTCGATATTGTCCGTGTTGCATATTTGTTGCCAACTCCTACCAGGCTTTATATGTACATCGAGGCATTTATATGATGTAGTCCGTTTTTGCCGGACTTGTACTTTTTTCGGGTTCCATGTCCTGATAATGTGTCTCTACTGTGCATTACGGGCCTTATTCTGCACTGCACCCATCGGGTGTTTCCACAATATCATCTTTCGATATTGTCCGTGTTGCATATTTGTTGCCAACTCCTACCAGGCTTTATATGTGCATCGAGGCGTTCATATGATGTACTCCGTATTTCCGGACTTGTACTTTTTTCGGGTTCCATGTGCCGCTATTGTGTCACTACTGTGCATTACGGGCCTTATTATGCACTGCACCCATGGGGTGTCTCCACATTATCATCGTTCGATATTGTCCGTGTTGCATATTTGATGCCAACTCCTACCAGGCTTTATATGTACATCGAGGCGTTCATATGATGTACTCCGTATTTCCGGACTTGTACTATTTTCGGGTTCCATGTTCCGATAATGTGTCTCTACTGTGCATTACGGGCCTTGTCATGCACCTAACCCATTGGGTGTCTCCACATTATCATCTTTCGATATTGTCCGTGTTGCATATTTGTTGCCAACTCCTACCAGGCTTTATATGTACATCGAGGCGTTCATATGATGTACTCCGTATTTCCGGACTTGTACTTTTTTCGGGTTCCATGTCCTGATAATGTGTCTCTACTGTGCATTACGGGCCTTATTATGCACTGCACCCATTGGGTGTCTCCACATTATCATCTTTCGATATTGTCCGTATTGCATATTTGTTGCCAACTCCTACCAGGCTTTATATGTACATCGAAGCATTCATATGATGTACTCCGTATTTCCGGACTTGTACTTTTTTCGGGTTCCATGTCCCGATAATGTGTCTCTACTGTGCATTACGGGCCTTATTACGCACTGCACCCATTGGGTGTCTCCACATTATCATCGTTCGATATGGTCCGTGTTGCATATTTGATGCCAACTCCTACCAGGCTTTATATGTACATCGTGGTGTTCATATGATGTACTCCGTATTTCCGGACTTGTACTTTTTTCGGGTTCCATGTCCCGATAATGTGTCTCTACTCTGCATTACGGGCCTTATTATGCACTGCACCCATTGAGAGTTTCCACATTATCATCTTTCGATATTGTCCGTGTTGCATATTTGATGCCAACTCCTACCAGGCTTTATATGTACATCGAGGCGTTCATATGATGTAGTCCGTATTTCTGGACTTGTACTTTTTTCCGGGTTCCATGTCCCGATAATGTGTCTCTACTGTGCATTACGGGCCTTGTCATGCACCTAACCCATTGGGTGTCTCCACATTATCATCGTTCGATATTGTCCGTGTTGCATATTTGATGCCAACTCCTACCAGGCTTTATATGTACATCGTGGTGTTCATATGATGTACTCCGTATTTCCGGACTTGTACTTTTTTCGGGTTCCATGTCCCGATAATGTGTCTCTACTCTGCATTACGGGCCTTATTATGCACTGCACCCATTGAGAGTTTCCACATTATCATCTTTCGATATTGTCCGTGTTGCATATTTGATGCCAACTCCTACCAGGCTTTATATGTACATCAAGGCGTTCGTATGATGTACTCCGTATTTCCGGACTGGTACTATTTTCGGGTTCCATGTGCCGCTATTCTGTCTCTACTGTGCATTATGGGGCTTGTTATGCACTGCACCCATTGGGTGTCTCCACATTATCATCGTTCGATATTGTCCGTGTTGCATATTTATTGCCAACTCCTACCAGGCTTTATATGTACATCGAGGTGTTGCTAATTGCAACGCCTGACCAGCAATAAAAGGCGAGTGGATTCTTTAGTATACTTTACTTTATGCTGCGAAACTAAAAATTCGTCCGCTTGGCCCGCTGGTCAGGATCAAAAAGAAAGATCCTTTCCTCGTTATCTCGATCGTCATGCCAGACCACGTCATCCTTCGCTTCGGGTCCGTCCGCCGATGTCGTCCGAAGCAACGCGCCCCCTCGTGGCCGGTAGCACAAGCTGACAAAATGCGCGCGTGCCGTCCTCCAATGATCGCGTCGTTACCATAAAGTGACAGTCCACCAGTCGTTTTGCCGTGCTAAACGATAACCTTTTGCGCGATGTTTAGCCCCGACGACGACCCGACGAATGATTCTTTCTCGAGACGGAATGACACTGTCCACCCTTCCTCTCGGCCAACAGTTCCGCGGGTTGTTTTCGTCAACGATAAGAACGACATCTCCGGGTTGGATCGGTTTATGTGGTTCAAACCATTTCGTCCTTCTTGTCAGGGTTGGCAGGTACGATTTTACCCACTTCTTCCAGTAGCCATTCATCCTGGCCTGCACAGCTTTCCAATTCTGCTGCAAGGCCGTGGGAGAATCGTCATGCAGAACCAAAGGTTTCGTCCCTGCGGAAGATCCTAACAAGAAATGGTTTGGGGTTAACGGCTCATCATCCTCACCATCGACCGGAACGTGGGTAAGCGGGCGAGAATTTAGCATATTCTCTACTTCGATGAGCGCTGCTGTCAGTACCGCGTCCGTGGGGTGCCTCTCCTTCAGGGTGCGAGTCAGCATCCGTTTAACCGATTGAATCATTCTCTCCCATGATCCACCGAAATGGGGAGCTGCCGGGGGGTTGAACTTCCACGTTGGGTCGGGCGGACCGAACTCGCTGAGGATCGCCGAGTTGACCCGTTCAGCTGCCTCTCTGAGTTCCCGATCAGCGCCAACAAAATTAGTACCTCGGTCGGAGATGATCTCGATCGGCGTCCCACGACGCGCCATGAAGCTGCGAATCGCCATCAGACAGTCACTGGTAGACAGTGACCGCACCACCTCAATGTGGATCGCTCGAACCGTCAAGCATGTAAACAAGACGCCCCAACGTTTTTCCGTCTTCCGTCCGTTCGCAACTATCATAGGGCCGAAGTAGTCTATTCCCGTGTATGAGAATGGCATCATATATGCAGCAAGACGCGCAGCTGGCAGTTCACACATCTGCGGCGAAACCGGACGAGCGTACAGCAACATACACATGTTGCACTGCAGACGTACGTGTCTGCACACCGACCGAAGAGCTGGAATATCGAATCGTTGTCTCACTTCGTTGACCACAGTTTCTTGGCTCCCGTGCTTGTAGCGGCGATGGACGTCGTCGACGATTAACTCTGTTACGCGGTGTCTTCTCGGTAGCAGGATGGGTCGCTTTGTCGCTGGATCCACGACACGGCAACGGTCAATCCGGCAACTCAATCTCAGGATACCATCTTCGTCCATATAAGGGTTCCGCTTGAACAGCACACTGCTTCTGGGTATCAGGTTCTTCCACGAACCGGGTGTCTTCCACCGGGTGTCTCCCGGTGCCTTTGAAGTAGGGCGTATTCCTCCGGAAATGCATTTCTCTGCACATCCCTTATGACGACTCGTTCAGCTTCCTGGATTTCCTCGCGAGTGAGAGGACCTGTCGATCTCGATTTGTTATTCAAAATCAGTTTTACATACCGACGGACATAGGCAATGGTCCGAACGAGGCGAGTCCAGCGTGAAAACCGTTCGTAGGATATGAACGTGTTGTGTACAGCGTGAGCGCCAACAAGCATTCTCTTCTTCCGTAATTCTTTTGTGGTTCCCGATGGTGTTCTGAAGGGGACGTTCCACTCCGTTTCAGGTATGTGCAGGAACTCCGGCGCAAGAAACCATCGGTTTAAAGCGAGATGATGTTTTAGGTTGGTCCACTTCGTCGCTTCATCGGCTACATTCAGCTTGGTTGGAAGCCACCTCCAATCGTCAACAGTAGTTGTCTCCAGAACTTCAGCAACCCTGTGAGCGACGAAAATAGAGTACTTACGATGGTCCGCATTTATCCAGTCTATGACGTCAGTCGAGTCTGTCCAAAAATAGTAACGATGAATTTCATGTCGATGAGCACTCTGTCTCGACGAGGCTAATCTGCATCCCATCACGGCAGCCTGCAACTCTAGTTTTGGAACGGATAAATATTTAAGCGGAGCTACTCTTGCTTTTGCCCCAACCAAAGCCACCTCTATTTTGCCATCAAACTCGAATCTGAAGTACGCGACCGCCGCGTAACCATCAGCACCTGCATCGACGAACACGTGGAGTTGAAGACACGATTCAGCAAAGGGTGTGATCAGCCGGTAACATCGTGGTATGGTAATGCCTTCCAGATCCGGCAATCGTTGCATCCAGGAATCCCACTTGCACTGTATTTCGTCCGGTACTTCATCATCCCAGCCAAGATTGAGGCGCCAAGCTTCCTGAAGCAGCACTTTCAAGTAGAACAATACTCCAGCAATCAAGCCCAAGGGGTGGTATATGGACATCAGGGTCCTTAGCATCTGCCTCTTAGATAAGGGTTTATCTTTGCGTGCCAGTTCGAGGTGTCTTATTCGGGATAGTTTGAAGCTGAAACTATCATTTGCAGTGTCCCACCACATTCCCAGCACTTTCTCCGGCTTCAGGCACGACTCAAAATCCAACTCCTTTACCGCTTTTGGGTTTCCTTGCACTGCTGCAACAACACTGCGGCTATTCGACAGCCAATTGTGTAACCGAAACCCTGCGTTAGCATGAATGTGGCTCACCTGGTGCGCTAGCTCGACGGCCTCCGCCTCGGTTTCCAGGCTTGTCAACATGTCGTCCACGTAATGCTCCTCCTTGATGCATTGGACCGCTCGAGGGTACCGGGATTGATACAGCTCGGCATTCTCGTTTTTGACATATTGCGCCGTACAAGGAGAACAAGCTGCACCGAATGTCATCCTCAGCATGACGTACTCCTGCGGTTCTGCATTGGTGTCGCCCCATCGCCATAGAAAACGCTGGCTGTGCACGTCGTCACCGTCAATCTGTACCTGGTGGTACATCTCGCGAATGTCAGCCGCCACCGCGATCCTACACTCGCGAAAACGAAACAACACGGTTTGTAGCGGTGTCAGCAGATCTGGTCCGGTCAGCAACTTCTTGTTAAGCGAGACACCCTTCACTTCTACCGCTGCGTCCCAAACCAAGCGGATTTTGTTTGGCTTGTTAGGGTTAGTAACAGGAAACACAGGTAGGTACCACTTCCTGGTACCTCGTGTGCCTCGTGTTGCCTTGCAGGATCGCCAGCGCTCGTTGATCTTCCTTCGAAAGCGATAGCTGTTTGGCGGGACCGTAACCGTCGACCTCAAAATACGCTGCCATCATACGATCTGCCCTTGAGATGGCTCCTTGGCAATCGCAGATGTGGTAGCTTGACTCTGGCTGCACTAAATTCGAACCGTAATCGTAGTCTGTGCACTTACCAAATATGAGCCATCCCAATCGCGTCTTGGTAGCTGTCGGTTGTCCCGCACTTCCTTCTATCGTTTTCAGAGGTCTCGTCAGCCTATACTGGTCGATGCCTATCAACAGGCGTGGAGAAGCACTTTCATATGACTGTGCTGGAATCGTCGCGAGATGCGTGAACTTGCGTTTTAGCTCTTCTGTATCGACCGACTGTCTAGGGAGTGAAAGCCGGCTAACCGTCCGCACATCGGTCATCGAGTAAACAGGCGCCTTTTCTTCGACACTAGACACCTGCACTGTTACTCTCTGCGACTCGCGTTCATCACGTTTCTGGCCAGCACTGTACAGCAGACATAGCGGATCGAGAGTACCGGAAACTCCTAGCTCTCTTGCAAGCTCCTGCTCCATCAGCGTCACCGTCGACCCCTCGTCTAGCAACGCGTGGGTGTAAACCGGACCGCTCTTCCCATGAAGCATCACCGGAACGTATCGCAACAGTATACTGTCTGTTCTCGTACCATGATGATTAATTTCAACCGGTCGCTCCTCACTGGTGGTACGATGTAATTTGCGGTGATGTTTAGCCACACATCCTTGCAGACCGCATTCAACACGTACCGAGCACGGGCCGTAGTGCTTTCCTAAGCAACGTTTACACAGTTTTAAGCTGCGTACCTTTTCCCATCTGGCTGAAACACTAAGCTGGTTAAAAACTATACACTCACCAACCGCCACACACGTGTCCTTATTGCACACCGCACATGCTCGATTTCTGCTGGACTGGGTTACATGCGTTTCCACATGTTGCGCGTGAACCTGTCGTGTTGTCGTCTTCTTCTTCGGCTGGGGGGGAGTTACCGCCATCGCTCCATCCGTCGCCTCTTGAATCCATGCACCAAAGTCGTTCAACCTAACACCCCCATTCCCCAGCTCCATCGTAGAAACGCGGGCATCCGGTCCACCAGCTCTTGAAGCAACGCTGCATCGTACAGCCTCTCGGACGCTCCTTTCGTCTTGACGGTCGCACAAATCTCTGCTACCAGCTCACCGTACTCGATAAAGCTATCTAGGCGCTCTAGTTTCAGCGCCGGTGCTTCGCGTATCTGCTCGAGGAGCGAGTTAACGAGAACGTCCGCTCTGCCGTAGGACTTTTCCAATGCTGCCATAATTTGATCCAAATTATCCGCGTTGCGTAGGCGGCTTTGCACCATGCGTAGCGCTTTTCCTCGCAATGCACCTTGCAGGCGAAGGATGATTTCGTCATCGCTGAATCCAAATGTGCGCGTCGATTTTTTAAAGGTTGACAGAAATAGCGACCATTCATCGGGATCCCCAGCGAATGAAGGGAGTTCGCACCGGACAGCCTGACGGGCAACTATTTGGCTCTGGCTTAGTTCACCATCATCGGTAACCGTAATCCGCTTAGCCGTTGAGCAAGGAAGCGGTTTATCCGGAGAAAACGTGGTCCGCCCGCGGTCCTCACGGAGCCGTACCACTTCAGCTTCCTTTTCTCGTAACGCCTTCAGCACGTCGTCCGTTTTGGCTCTCAGAGCCTCCATCTCTCTCTTCATGCTCGCTATTTCTTCCTCCTTAGCAATCCCGAGCTTACATTTCGTATCGCACTCCGCGCACCACCACGCCCTGGTTTCTATCGCTTTGTCCACATTCGCGCACTTTTGGTGGAACCACTTATCGCAAAAGTCACACTGGATCGATTCGCCTTGCGTTACCACTTTCTCACAAGTCGCACACGTAAACTCCGAGATTTCGGCACCACTCTGCTCCATTTCGCACTACGCGTTTCGGATCCTTTGTGTGGAGTGTGGTTATGTATGCTTGTGTGTGTGTGTGTGTATACTTCTTACCGAGTCCTTTAGGTTAAGTGATTGCCACGTGGTTTGGAAGTAATGCAAAGGCGAACCGAATTTGCACGGCTCGTGTTACTTTTACTGGACAATTACAAGACAAAATTACAGGTGTGATTTTTTACGCTTTTTGACGAATTTTTAGAATGTTGCGAATTGCAACGCCTGACCAGCAATAAAAAAGAAGGCGAGTGGATTCTTTAGTATACTTTACTTTATTTTGCGAAACTAAAAACTCGTCCGCTTGGCCCGCTGGTCAGGATCAAAAAGAAAGATCCTTTCCTCGTTCTATCTGGTTGTCACGCCAGACCACGTCATCCTTCGCTTCGGGTCCGTCCGCCGATGTCGTCCGAAGCAACGCGCCCCCTCGTGGCCGGTAGCACAAGCTGACAAAAGGCGCGCGTGCCGTCCTCCAATGATCGCGTCGTTACCATAAAGTGACACCCTGCTCCAATCTGCGGCGTGTGCGATGTCGCTGAACTCGCAGATGATTCGTCGCTCTTCCTCCCTTGCCGCGATCTCCTGCTAGGAAAGTAGGCGGCCGTCCGGATGTCGTGGAGGTGGCTGTTCGCCAAGGGCCGCACGCCTCTCGGCTGCTCTGAGATTCCGCGCCTCGTTTCGCCGATCGTATCGCTCATGAACTATCCGCTGGTGCGCTTTATCCAGCCGCACCGCGGCCTCACGCATCTCCACGCTCGCACTTGTGGCTCGTTCAACGTACCAATCCTGCTGCAACGCTGTAGTGATGCGCTTGGCCGCCTCGCACACGCGACTCCAGTGCTGTTGGTCTTTCAGCAGGTATTGCTGGATGTTATCCGGAGTCACCGCCACCACCAGCCCATCCTCCAGCAGCTCACCACGAACTTCCGCAAACTGCGGGCAGCTGAAGAAGGCGTGCTCCGCCGTTTCCGGCACTGCCGGACATATCACACAGTCAGGTGTTGGCGACAGATGTTTGATGTGGAGGTAGTCATGAAAGAAACCGTGGCCCGACAGCAGCTGGGCCAAGTGAAACGTCATTTCACCGCGGCGTCGGCCCTTCCATGAACCTATGTTCGGGAGTACTCGGTGGGTCCACCTTGTAAAGCGGCTTGTGGGCTCCAGCTCATCCCACTCCGCTTGCCACGCCTCGATCATGCTTCTTCGCTCCTCTGCTCGGATGGCCGTGAGGAACGTGCCCGTCTCCTGCCGCCGCTGGTAGCATCTGGCGTCCTCCTTCACCTGCAGCCAGATAGGGATTACGCTGGCCAGTACTGCTGCTACCTCGCTCCGCATCGAGATAAATGTGCGCGCCACCGGTCTCGCGTAGAGGCCCTGAACTTGAGCTAACTTCCGTCGGCACTGCTGTAGATCGACTGCCGTGTGCCAGATTGGCGCCGCGTACGGCATCGTCGAGTCTACACTTTTCGGGCCGCTGTGGTTATACATCAGCCTGGTAATTGCCTGCGCAACCCTAACTGCCTTCGCCGCGACTTAGTTGACGTGTGGCCTCCAGGAGAGATGGTCCTCAAGCATTACGCCGAGGTATTTAATGGTCCTGGTGGGCCATCTCTCCTGGCCGTCGACCACGACTGGGCAGTTGGTGTTTGCCCGCCGCATGGTGGAGACGAGCACGAGCTCCGGCTTTGCTGGGGCGAGCTCAAGACGGTGCGCCGTCATCCAGGCGCTTATCGCTGCTATCGCCGTCTTCGCTGCTTCCGCCGCCGCCTGTGGTGTGGTGCCTTTCGCCAAGACGACGAGGTCATCGGAAAAGCCCACCACCTCCGTCCCCTCCGGCAACTCCAGCCGCAGCACGCCGTCATACATTGCGTTCCACAGGGTGGGGCCGAGAGTCGACCCCTGTGGAACGCCAGCTGATGTTTTCCGCCGCACCGGTCCCTCGCTGGTCTCGTACACTAGCTCGCGTCAGAGAAATAGCTCCTTAACACTCTCCGGAGTGTCGCAGAATCGCGCATTTCCTGCAGAGCTAGCGCTATCGCCTCCCAACTGGCCGCGTTAAACGCATTCCTGACGTCCAATGCTGCCACCATTAGACATCGAGGGTCCCGCCAGTTGGTGCGATTGCCAGTTGCCAGAGGAATGCCAGAGAGTCGGGTGTTGTCACTCTCCTCCAAGTGCTCGTTGAGACGGTTGAGGATCAGCCTCTCGAACAACTTGGACACCACTCCCAGCATGAGCAACGGGCGGTAGGAGGAAGGCTCCCCAGGCGGCTTGCCCGGCTTTGCGACAAGCACTAGTCGCGCCCTCTTCCAAGGTCGTGGAAATTCACCGCGCTGCAGTAGTTCGTTAAAGGTTCGCACAAACACCTCCGGGTGCTGGCGAACTGCCACTTTCAATGCTGCGTTCGGGATGTCGTCAAGTCCCGGGGCTTTTGACGAAGCAATCCTTGCCACGGCTGAGATCATCTCCTCGCTGTTGATCGTCGGTATCGCCTCCGCTTCGCTGTCCGCCTCAATCACAGGCCACTCAAACGGCGGATGTGTCGGGAATAGGGCATCGACAATCGGCTGAAGCACTGTGCGATCTGTCTCTGGTGGTGTGCGACTACGCAGCTTAGCCATCACCACCTTATACCCCATCCCGAACATATCATCCTCCACGCTGTCGATCACCTCCAGCATACATCGATCCTTGCTGTGGAGGATTTCCTGCGCAAGCAGCCTGCGTTGCCTAAGAAGATCGGAGGATGCGACCGCGCGATCTTCCGGAGTGGCAGCCCGATGGCATCGTACCTCAGCGTCTGCGCAGCTCTCTCGCAACCGCTCGATCTCAGGCGTCCACCACGCGCGTGACGCGCTGCATGACCCCGTCGCAGGCAGCAGTTAATGCGGCGAGCAATTCCTCCGGAGTTGAAGCGAGGCCGAAGCGGCTGCTCGAGAGCGCTAACTCAAAGCACTCACGATCGAACTGTGCCGTCTTCCACCTCACTCCGGCATGCCTTGCTAGGCCTCTGGTGTTGTGTGGCCCTCCTCGTCGCTGTAGCTGGTGTTGATGCTGCTGGTGTTGATGCTGCTGGTTCGTTCGCCTGCTTGGAATGGCTACGCTGAACGTGACGTACCTGTGGTCGCTGCCTGAGTATTCCTCGACAATACTCCATTCACCCGGCACCGCGATGCTTGACGAAAGCAAAGCTCACGTCAATCACGCTTTTGCGTGCGACTCCGTTGCCGGTGAACGTCGGCTCGCTTCCACGGTTCAGCGTCTGCAGCCCGAGGTGGTTGACCGTCGCCATCAGGTTCTCGCCTCGCCGCGTGGTGTGGGCACTACCCCATGCCTCGTTCCACGCATTGAAGTCGCCTGCTAGGACCGCCGCAGGATACCCGGCGAGCGCCATCTCCACCGCTTCCAGATAGTCTACGAACTCTGCAGTGCCTATACTGGGCTCTCCTGTTGTAATAATCGCCACGCTCTGCTGCTCATCGATCGCCCACTTAGTGTTGTCGCGTGGAGGCCTGTACAGCTCGCGCGCGCGCTGACTTCTTTTGCCGTCTGTACCATAAGATCCTGTGCAGCACGGCTTCGCCCAAGGTTGATCTGCAAGATCTTTAACGTCGGCAGGTCGGATGACCTACCGAGTGCGGGCCCTTGCAAACCGTGCAACACGGCTCCTCCTGACAATCCATCGCCAGATGGTTCGTCTTCCCGCATCGAATGCAGGCGTTTGATCGATCGATCACGCTCTTGCACTTCGCCCGCACGTGGCCGAGTGCCAGACAACGGAAGCATCGTGGCTGCCAATCTGTTGGTTGCTGCACGCGGTTAGGACTCGAGGTGAACATCACCTTGATGTGCTGTCCTGCCAGCTTCTCCGCCGCCTTCTCGGAGACTCGAACCCGAGCCGTCTTCGTTGAATCGTGCTGCGTGGTCAGTCGAACCTCCTTCTCGCTGATGGATTCCCCCGAAAAGGCTGTCAGCGCATCCGCCACCTCCTTCTCCGCCGCTAAAGGGCCGATATTATCAACTCGAACCTCGACCCTGCTGGTGATTAGCCTGCATCCAAGTGTTGGAGTTGCTTTATCACAGAACTCCTTCACTGGGTTGAACACCTCTGTCGAGTCTGCAGATTCCGGCAGACTCATCACCAATCGTGAGCCTGATGTCACTTTTATTCTGACGCCAAGCCACGCGGTTTTCGCTCACACCAAAATTGGTTGAAAAGTGCTGAAAGTTACCAATTTCACCGCGGTTTTCTGTTTACTCATGTAAGATAAGCACCGGTGTACACTTTTCCACTGTTCTTTCCAGATCCGGTGCGATGGCATTGCCGAAAACCCGGGATAAAAAACTCCCCGTGTACACCTGTTCTTCACGCCTGGATCTACTTTTTGTCGCCTTCAATCAATCCGTACCGTTGATCCGAACACTTTTTCCTCCCGAAGGATGAAAATCAATGCCGAAACAAGTTTTAACAAGTGTACCACCGCATGCAGTACCACACACACACACTCACACGCGATGACACTATCAGTGCCAGTTTCATCGTGGATTTGTCCGTGTTCAGCAGTGTTTCGCCTATTTCTTCCGTACCATATCACAAAATATATTGTGATTTGCTGTCTTATCGTCCGTTGGTTGCAAATATCACACGATTATATATTACACGCTTTTTTTTTCTTCCGCCCGTACGTGCTGTCACAGCATACACACACGCGTCTACGAAGGTGACGCCAACTTGCACCACTTGTTTTTTCGCCCAAATGAACGTTTTACCCGCTGTTTTTACATAAAAATATCACAACCACGATGGTAGAACGATGGTAGGTCACGTATTTTTCCACCCGTGAAGATATCACTGCAATTTTTATGTGATTTTTCTGCTCGCCAACTATACACTACACGCGGTGACGTCACAACACAGTGGATTTTCGCGCACAAAAAATAAACAATTTTCACGTTCTTTTTCCGTCGTAATATCACTCACGATCTAGTCTAGCGATGGTTTGCTACCGATTATATCCGAAAATGATGATATCACCCGGTTTTTTCGTGTTTTAACACTTCCTAAATCACACATGGAGCATGGAGTAGCCGCACATACACATGCCACAACACACATGACGCCTCGCCATGACGCCATTTTGCCTCGCCGTGTTTTTCGCTAATTTACACTATTTTTCGCCGTTTTTTGGACAGAATCCTTCTATTTTTAATAAAAAAAACGCACTACACTGCACTTTTCCGCGTTATTCACTGATTTCCCGACACAGATAACTTCTTTTACGTCGTGGGGAATCTTCTTAGACACGGCTTCTCCATCGAAACCGCATGCCGGATTTTTACCGACTAAACCTCACGACGTGCGCAGCCCGCATCCCCTCCACAAAGCGCCGCGAGGCATGGATCTGGCCTACCGAGGGTGGGGTCTGGCCCTTATATCGGGCATTAACGCTCGGACCTTTCGTTCCGCTCTTAGCCATCCAGTGGACGTCGCTGATAGCCGATGTTGGCGCTATACAGTGACTGACGCAACACACTGATGTCTGTTGTTGCGCAGCTAGCGGCCTGATGTTGTAGCAGAAGTGACGGCGGCATCTTCGTCCGATGACATGGACTGTCGTCGAGACTCGGCACCTCTGCGCTCTAGACTGCGGAACATCTCGGGCAAAGAAGATGCCACCTCCTCTTCTTCCTGCTCGCGCTGTTATTGTTGACGGATTCGTGCCCTATGACGTCGCACCCGCTCTCGAACAATCACTCGCTTCGCGAGAGTCGCCAATGACGAAGACGATTGAAGAGGGCCATTACGGCGCCTCTCTTCGCGAGCAACGGCACGAGCAATACGCCGTGTGTTGCAAATGCAACAGGCAACAATCCGCGAGAATAAATGCACTAGACGCCTTTTCTACATCCGTGAATAAGTGTATTCTTTTTGTAATTTTGAGTTACACTTTTAGCAGATAAAAAACTTAACGTCTTCCTTCTCTCGCTTTATGGTTGTTACTGCCGTGTGTAACGCGGTCATTCGCCCTTTCCCTTCGCTCTCTTTCTCCGGCTCTCTCTGGCTAGGTTTTTTTTTTCTCTTCGGCTGCGCTCGTGGCTCATCCTTAAGTGGCTGCGTACGGACTGTAGTACTGCATTCGGGATGCAATCTAATCCCGGCGCCTTCCGTGTTGCGAGATTCCCCGCAATGCTGATCAGTTCTTCCTCTGCTACTGGTCGAATGTTGCTGGTAGTGCTGCTACCTTCCGCAGGCCATCGGAAGGGCGGGTGTTGTGGGAAGAGATCATCGACAATTCTCTTCAGCACTACCGGATCTGATTCAGGTGGGGCACGACCGCCTTGTAAACGCGCTTTTAGGATTTTATATAAATCGCCAAACAGGTGGTCGTTGACTTGTGCGATCAGATCTGCCATAACATTCTCCTTGCTGCGTCGTATGGCACGAGTCAGGGCCTTCCTTGCCTCCAGCTTTCTTTCGGCGGCTGCGGCTCTCTCATCCGGATTTCTCCGACTGAGGGCGTACTCGCTAGCGGCCTGGAGAGCATCGCGCAGCGCTGCGATCTTTGCTGTCCACCAGTAAAGATGAGGCCGGATGTTGTACAACGGGGCTAGGACTCGTTGCATCACCTCGTCGCAAGCTCTAGATAGTCGGGCAACAAGGTATCCGGTGATGTGCCGGCTTCAGAGAAACGGACTGCGTCCAACGCGATCCTGAATGGCTCAACCTGTAATTGCCGTGTCTTCCACATCACACCTGCATGTCTCGGAACAGCTTGCTGACGAGGTCTCGACGACTGCTGGTGATTTCGCCTGCTGGTACTACTGCTGTTGCTGCCATTAGGTTCAACAGTGAACCTTATGTACCGGTGGTCACTGGCCGACGCTTTGTCCAGCACTCTCCAGTCCTGCTGTGCTACCGAAGAACTTGCGAAAGTTACATCGACGTTACTTTCGCTGGCCACTCCGTTGCCCACGGACGTTGGCCTACGTCCGCGATTCAGCTACTCTAACTCCAACAAAGAAAGTTGTGGTAGTCAGGAGTACGACGCCTTCCCCAATCCTGATGCCAGGCATTGAAATCACCCGCCAAGACGACGTGCTGATGTGCTCTGGCTTCGATGTAAACAGCATCAAGGAAAGCGGAATACTCCTCGATGGTGAGGGTTGGGGAGGCATAGTAGCTGACGAATGTAATACCGCCCACCTCTGCCGCAACCATTCCCGGAACTTGGCTGCTATACAGGCGTTGAATGGGGCGCATTCCGGCAGCGATGATGGCTGCTTTGCCGGACACATCAACCGTCCATTTACCACTCATTGGCTGGACAGCGGTAGATTTCCGATGCGATGATGACATCCACTCTTTCCTCTCGCGCGAACTGCAGCATAAGGTCTTGGGTTGTCCTACTCCTGGACGCATTCAGCTGCAAGACCTTCAGCGTCATCGGAGTGGATGTAGCTGCTGTTCGCGGTACTGCTGATGTCGACTGGGCTGTATTAGCCATTGGATACACCGGCACACCGTACAGACCCGATTACGTGGGTACCGCCGCAAATTATACACTTCGGAGTTGCTTTACAGTCCCTTAGCCCGATGGCCTGCGATACCGCATTTCAGGCAGATGGTCTGCCTGTCTACTCCCTTACAGTTAGGCGCTATGTGCCCCCGCTCCAAGCAGTGGTAGCACCGCCTTGCTGCTGTGCTCTGCATCTCCAACTCCTGCAGTCGGCATCGGGTGTTGCCGATGTGGGCGTACATGCCGTCCAGACGTTGGGCCACCTGACGCGGAATCTTCACGCGTGCACGCTGAGTGCCCTCCTGTCGCCGCCACTGATCGACCGCTTCTTCGGTGATGGTGATGCCTGCTGCTGTTGAAAGTGCAGCTGCTGTGTCAGCAGGTGTGGCCAGCATATCGATGTCTGATATGAGCAGTTGACTCATATCACAGACTAAGCGAACGCTCGTCTTTTCGCCAAGTGCACGTTCGATGTCGGCTTTGATGCCCATGCCATCAACACCGGGCCGCAGGTAAAGCGAAAGTACCTGCTCGTCGACTCGCCAAGCTCGCAGAACGTCTTTGTCGACAGTAGTTGTCTTGCGTATGGCGCTGTACATCTCCAAATATGTAACACCATTCGCCGCCGTAACGCGAACGATGTCGGCGCGTGGCTTCGGACGACCTGCCGGCGGTTGAACCATCGCTGGGCGCTGCTGCTGTTGTGCGTACTGCTGCTGGGTGGAACGCCGCTTCAGTACCGTCGTGTACAGCTCATCTGGCTGTGCTGAAGCGTTGGCGGACACCAAAGCCGAACGCTGAGACAAATGCTGCTGTTGCTGATGTTGCTGCAACTGCTGCACACACTGCTGCTGCTGCGACGGCTGCACACGCTGTTGCTGCTGCACATGCTGCACGCGCTGCTGTTGCTGCGACGGCTGCACTCGCTGCTGTTGCTGTGGACGCTGCTGTGGCTGCTGCCGCTGCTGCTGCTGTTGCGGACAAAGCTGTTGCTGCTGCTGCTGCTGTTGTTGCGGCTGCTGTCGCTGCTGTTGTTGTTGCTGCTGCTGCTGTTGCTGCTGCTGTTGCTGCTACTGCTGTTGCTGCTGCTGCTGTTGCTTCTGCTGTTGCGGGGTTTGCGCTTCTCCTTCAGCTTCTCTCGCCAACCGCTACGTTTGCGCGTTTTCTTTGGCGCAATAAGAGAAGCTTCCTTCAGCTGCTGCTCCTGCATGGCAAGTACCGCCCGTGTGCCCTGACGGTACAGCTCCAGCTCCTGCACCACCGAAGCTAGCTGCTCCGTCAACCGAGCTATCGTCGCCTGCAATGCATCATTTTGCGCATCCCGTTTGCGCACCTGCTCAAGCAGCTCTGCCTTGGTGGGCTCATCAACGGCAACAACCGTAGGTGGCGAAGCAGACGGGACAGTTTTCGGCTGCTCTGTGGATAAATCCACCCGCTCCAGAAGCACCACGGGAACAAGCCCTGATGCTTGCGTTGCATCGACGATCGTGCTGTTGAGTTCGTCATCCTCGTCACTCGATGAAATATTGAGGGTGATGTCCCCATCCTCAATCGGCTCAGAACGCTCAGGATGCGCTTGAGCTGGAGTGCGGTTCATGTCGTTGCCATCCGTAGAAGAGGCAACAGACAAAGTTCTCGTCCTCGGCCTCAACACTCTTCGCTCTCCCGAAGGGGGCTGGACGTTTAGCACAGGTACACTGGGTAAAATAAAAACACCTGGTAGGACACTGCACAGCAACACAGGAAAACCGCACAGGTACACCGGGTAGAAACCACTGCACAGCAGCACATGGTAACAGCAACAAGTCGCACTACACACTGTACAGACACAGAGAAATCTCACTACAACAGGTAACACTAGGAACACTGATGAAGCACTGAACCGGGAGTACAAGCAGAACACGTCTGTTCAGGATGACTGTCCTAGCCAGAGTGACTTTTGGAAGATCGCCCGGTAATCCGGGAATGAAGCCACTTGTCTGACCTGTGCGAGTTCGTTGCATCCGTCAATTCAACGCCCGAAGGAAGGTGCGCGACTCCTTTTCCGAATCGGCCATACCTTCGCGTGGCCGGTTCACCAACGGGGACGTTTTACGTCCACTGTTGTTCCCGTAGCAACAACAGGGATGAAACAAGAAGTTGGCCATACATACGCATGAAAAACTACCTGTTAGAGCAACAGATTTGGTTTTTGCCAAAGGCGCCTGGAGGCCAAGATATGGAACTGCATAGAAGCCAGCATTTATGTTTGGTACGTAGGCAGTAGCTAGTCAAGAGTTCAGCGGAAGGATGTGTTGATCGGTGCGAGGGTGGCCACAAGACGCCAAGATCATCATAGGTTTTGATTAAGGCGTCTTGCCAAGCGACCGTGTATTGCCTCAGCATGAGAACAGGATACGTATTGCTGGTTATCTCTCGTACGAGGCTCTCAACGGTCGCTCTTTTCGGCGAATGTTTTACCTGGCACTTGATATAAGGATGAAATAAAAACATGATTTCAAAATACTCCGGAATATAACAGAAAATAAGATAAACAAATAAACTGCCTCTTGCTTAATTTTTCTCAATGGTGGTAATAGGTGTCAAACAATAACTGTAAATAACGATGACAAACAAGACGTTTCACTGCGGCAACACTAATTGCAGTGTTGCCAAAATAAATTGCATATATATATATATATATATATATATATATATATATATATATATATATATATATATATATATATATATATATATATATATATATATATATAAAACTTTTTTTGTGGGTGGGTTGGTGAGGGAGGTCCGGTGGTCGGTAAGCTGCTGCAATTTTTATTCACAATTTAGCCACATATATAGCCACGATTGATCCTCACCCCTTCAAGCTTCACACCCCGTATAATTTAAAACAAATTCCCTACAAATTGTCGAATGTCCTGTTTTCTTGCGTAATGTCCCACTATACATCACATACAGCATAAAATTTAAACTATAACTTATGAGATAGTAAAATATTATAATAAAACGCTGTTAAATTATTAGAGTTTACAGGTTATCCTATCTCAAATAATAAATATTACTCAAATCAAACATCAAAAAAAAATTTAAAAACCTTTTCCAAACGATGGCAACACTGGATTTGGTGTTGCCGCGGTGAGAAGCTTTTTTTCATAATGATAACAGATAAACGATTGCCGATTGATAAAGGAGTGTTTTTCTCCCAAATCGCCAAATCTTTAATTAGCTTAATTTACTAATACAATCGGCTCTCGTGCATCTGTTTCAGTTTAGAGACAAAAATATCCGAAATTTTGTGAGTTTTGGTTAGTTTTTTCGTTAATTTTGGTGTTACTTAGGCAGGGAACTAGGAATTATGGAGGTTATTAGTTCGGCCAGCACGATAGCAAAGCTATCAAAACTGATAGAAAATGAGGCAAGGCTAGTTCAACTAATGCAGGAGGCAGGATTATTAAAGTTAGCACAGAATTGCAAAGTGTGTGGAGTAAGTATGAGTAGACGAGCAACAAACACAAGAGATCGGTTTAAGTGGGTGTGCCGCAGTGCTCAGTGTAGTAACAGGGGATATTCCATTAGGAAAGGAAGTATTTTCAGGCAGTCAAAGTTGTCATTAGGAAAGCTATTGTTGACTTGCGTATCGTGGTCAAAAAATGTTAGGGTAGAAAGAGCAGTAGACGAACTGCATGTTAACAAAAACACTTTTAACAAGTGGTACAGATTTATCAGGGAAAAATGTGCAAGTTATAGTGAGGAGAACGATCGGTTAATAAGAGGCCGAGGGATGACAGTCGAAATAGACGAATCAGTCGTGACGAAAAGAAAATACAATAGAGGACGAGTGTCAGGAAATAATCGGGTGTGGTTAGTAGGTGGCATTTGCCGAGAGACAAGAGAAATCTTTTTACAGATTGTAGAAAGGAGAAATAGGGCTACACTCCACGATTTGATTTTAGAGAATGTTCGTCAGGATAGTACAATTATAACAGATTGTTGGGCAGCGTATACAGGACTAGAACAGTATGGATATAGGCATCTTAGGGTTAATCACTCCCACCTTTTTAAAGATCCTATTAATCGAGGAATACACACCCAGAATATAGAAAACTTATGGAAGCACATCAAAGATTTTCTTAGGAGCAAAGGAACAAATAAGGGTAGATTGACAGATTATTTAAGAGAGTATCAATTTAAAAGACACAATCCTGATAGGTTTGGTTCAGTGCTAAATATTTTACGGGCAGAGTAGATTAGATAGAAATTAAAAAGAAAAATTAATGACGTGGAGTGTAGATGCAGATTAGATGGTTAGGTGGCTGGCTAATGCTAAGCTGCTTAAATGATGCAAAGTTAACATCTTGCATTGTTTAAGCTGCTTTAGAACTCCGATCTCAAACCTCCTCGTGGTGCTGACTGGAGGATAATTGTTGCACATTTTACACAACAATTATTCACTGATTGAGACGGGGGTCATGACATGTTCAGAATATGTTATGATGTAATTTTATGATAGCTATTGGCTTGATTCTACTAAGTTGTAGAATTGTCAGTGCATCCTGCATACGGTAAGACGGTTTGAACGGAATTATTTAACCAGTTCTTCCGCCTGAAGACCGGCGCCGCTACCGCCCTGTGCATGAGTTAACAACCTCCGTTGTGAACATAGCATTTTCTAGTGTGGTCAACCGCCACCGGCCACTGCACTGATAAATTGCACCGATCAGCAAACCGTGCTGATCGTCCGACCTAGTTACTGATTGCAAAACATGCAATAGTCATCAAGAATCGTCAATACCTTCCCCTTTCCCATCCAATTCCCAATAAGCAACTTGTATGTAAATCAAAATTAATAAATTCACTCCGATTTTGACTACATAATAAGCAAGTCTCGATTTCCTTCGTCTGTGTCCGAACCCTATAGTTTTAACTCGTGAAGCAACGATGTACATTGTTTTTATTTATTAAACAAACATATGATAATGGGTTGGAGAGCAGTTTAATTATAGAAAAACGAATTTTATTCATGATTTACACTAACATGTTTGCTAATTCCCAAACTAAACTGACTAACTCTAACTATCTGGTCGTCCCTACTTTTAAATGGTCAAAACTGCTGACACAGCTGATCGAAGTTTATCGATTCGGTTCGGTACGGTCCGGTTTGGTTTGTTCGTCTGGTTCGGTTGGTTCGGTTGTTTTTATGGAAGTGAATGAATGAATGAATGAAGTGCTGATTCGGCTGTTCTGGCCGGTTCAGGTGCCCATGTATGCATAACTATATTCTTTTATATGTATTTTAAGTCTGACTGCTGGAAGCCATATTATCAACAACGCATATACTTCCTGTAGTGTCTTAACTGTTCGGCTGGATCGTAACGAATGAATCATTTATTCCCCATATGCATTCTTTCAAAGAATCAAAGAATTAAATCAAACCGACCTAAGGTTTTTAGATCCTACACTGCTGATTTTCAACGTAAAAATAGAATAATTTCTATTATTTTATATTATCTCTTTTATTTTTAATATGTGATTATTTATTATTTCATTGTCAAACCTTCGTGGTCAACACAAATATATTATGTGTATTTTAACTCTTAACCTTAACATTGACAATTATCACACATGTTACTAACAACGGGACCGAAAGAGGCTCTTAAAAAACGTATAGAAATATATTGAAATCAAAATTATTGAGGACAGTTTTTAACTCACGGCACATAGGTTGCAAAGGATTGCATCGTCCGTAATTATTGCCTATACGAGCAATACCAAAGTGAAACCTAAATCGCATGAATCTACATGGACCACATTTGCAAGTTACTCGGAAGGATCTATTTACAACGAAATAGAAAGATGTACTAATGATTTATTTATTTGTTTTTTATTCATAAAGAACGGCCTGGCCGCATTGCTAATGATTTATTTTTCTTATGTACAAATAAGTCGTAGGCGATAACAGCACCGGTCTTCACACAGCAGGGCCGGGGTTCATATTCAATCCAGACCACCTCCCCGTACTTAGGGCTGACTACGTTGCTACGGGTAAACATAAGTCGCAGAAAGCCAGAAATGGCGACCTTTCGAGCATGGATTCATACTTTTACATGATACAAACAAATATCGGAATATGTTTGATATATTACATACAAGCATGCATAATGGAACATTAGTAGCTTTATTCAAATCAAATCTTCACTAGATCAAGTTCACTAGATCAAGACCTGACCGTTTTCCTCGAACTTCGTAAGTTATGCGTAGATAATTGTTCTGTTGCTGTGTGTTGTTGTATGGGTTCCATCTATCTTTATCAATTGGAATTCTCTTAAAACAGGGGTTTAATTTCAGTTAGAAAATTTATCTTTGAAGCTCTTCAAAAATAGGTTTTTTTATTCGTAAAGAACGGCCTGGCCGTATTGCTGAAAAATAGGTTTTAAGGGTTTGAAAGCATATTCAGCATATTCAATGGAGCAACCGCAGTCAAATGAAATAAAAAAAAACAATAAAATTATTATTTGTGTTTATCATATGAAATGGATGCACGACAATATCGTCCTAGAGCTTTGTGCTGAAGCAAAAACAGACCAATCTGTACTTTTTACTAAACAGAATTAGACAATTTGGCCAGGTTGTCAGTTCAATACACACATTCTTAACGAAAAACTTAATCTAATGTTTGTATTTCCCGATTACACTAATGTATTCAATCGTGCGAATAGCGCAATTATGTTATTTTAAAACCATTATATTGAGAATTCTTAGCAAAAGTCTTTATCTTTTACTTCTTCTTGGCTTAAAGTCCTGCATAATGATGTCGATCATTCAATGAATTACTAAACGTATTGATACTACGTAGTTGGATTAGTCTCAGTGCGGGGAATCTCCTGAGAATACATCAGATTTTCGGGCCAGCCATGTAAAGACCGGTGCCACTGTCGCCTTAGACACCGGACAAATAATTACATCAGTAAGACCATCAGGTCGTTCTTGATTAAAACCAAGCTAAGGAAGAATTTGGTCTTAAGCAGCAGTAGCAGCAACAGCAGCAGCAACAGCAGCAGCAGCAACAACAACAGCAGCGACAGCAGCCGCAACAACAGCAGCAGCAACAGCAGCGTCCGCAACAGCAGCAGCAGCGGCAGCAGCCACAGCAGCGTCCACAGCAACAGCAGCAAGTGCAGCCGTCGCAGCAACAGCAGCGCGTGCAGCATGTGCAGCAGCAACAGCGTGTGCAGCAGCAACAGCGTGTGCAGCCGTCGCAGCAGCAGCAGCGTGTGCAGCAGTTGCAGCAACATCAGCAACAGCAGCATTTGTCTCAGCGTTCGGCTTTGGTGTCCGCCAACGCTTCAGCACAGCCAGATGAGCTGTACACGACGGTACTGAAGCGGCGTTCCACCCAGCAGCAGTACGCACAACAGCAGCAGCGCCCAGCGATGGTTCAACCGCCGGCAGGTCGTCCGAAGCCACGCGCCGACATCGTTCGCGTTACGGCGGCGAATGGTGTTACATATTTGGAGATGTACAGCGCCATACACAAGACAACTACTGCCGACAAAGACGTTCTGCGAGCTTGGCGAGTCGACGAGCAGGTACTTTCGCTTTACCTGCGGCCCGGTGTTGATGGCATGGGCATCAAAGCCGACATCGAACGTGCACTTGGCGAAAAGACGAGCGTTCGCTTAGTCTATGATATGAATCAGCTGCTCATATCAGACATCGATATGCTGGCCACACCTGCTGACACAGCAGCTGCACTTTCAACAGCAGCAGGCATCACCATCACCGAAGAAGCGGTCGATCAGTGGCGACGACAGGAAGGCACTCAGCGTGCACGCGTGAAGATTCCGCGTCAGGTGGCCCAATGTCTGGACGGCATGTACGCCCACATCGGCAACACTCGATGCCGACTGCAGGAGTTGGAGATGCAGAGCACAGCAGCAAGGCGGTGCTACCACTGCTTGGAGCGGGGGCACATAGCGCCTAACTGTAAGGGAGTAGACAGGCAGACCATCTGCCTGAAATGCGGTATCGCAGGCCATCGGGCTAAGGGACTGTAAAGCAACTCCGAAGTGTATAATTTGCGGCGGTACCCACGTAATCGGGTCTGTACGGTGTGCCGGAGTATCCAATGGCTAATACAGCCCAGTCGACATCAGCAGTACCGCGAACAGCAGCTACATCCACTCCGATGACGCTGAAGGTCTTGCAGCTGAATGCGTCCAGGAGTAGGACAGCCCAAGACCTTATGCTGCAGTTCGCGCGAGAGGAAAGAGTGGATGTCATCATCGCATCGGAAATCTACCGCTGTCCAGCCAATGAGTGGTAAATGGACGGTTGATGTGTCCGGCAAAGCAGCCATCATCGCTGCCGGAATGCGCCCCATTCAACGCCTGTATAGCAGCCAAGTTCCGGGAATGGTTGCGGCAGAGGTGGGCGGTATTACATTCGTCAGCTACTATGCCTCCCCAACCCTCACCATCGAGGAGTATTCCGCTTTCCTTGATGCTGTTTACATCGAAGCCAGAGCACATCCGCACGTCGTCCTGGCGGGTGATTTCAATGCCTGGCATCAGGATTGGGGAAGGCGTCGAACTCCTGACTACCACAAATTTCTTTGTTGGAGTTAGAGTAGCTGAATCGCGGACGTAGGCCAACGTTCGTGGGCAACGGAGTGGCCAGCGAAAGTAACGTCGATGTAACTTTCGCAAGTTCTTCGGTAGCACAGCAGGACTGGAGAGTGCTGGACAAAGCGTCGGCCAGTGACCACCGGTACATAAGGTTCACTGTTGAACCTAATGGCAGCAACAGCAGTAGTACCAGCAGGCGAAATCACCAGCAGTCGTCGAGACCTCGTCAGCAAGCTGTTCCGAGACATACAGGTGTGATGTGGAAGACACGGCAATTTCAGGTTGAGCCATTCAGGATCGCGTTGGACGCAGTCCGTTTCTCTGAAGCCGGCACATCACCGGATACCTTGTTGCCCGACTATCTAGAGCTTGCGATGAGGTGATGCAACGAGTCCTAGCCCCGTTGTACAACATCCGGCCTCATCTTTACTGGTGGACAGCAAAGATCGCAGCGCTGCGCGATGCTCTCCAGGCCGCTAGCGAGTACGCCCTCAGTCGGAGAAATCCGGATGAGAGAGCCACAGTCGCCGAAAGAAAGCTGGAGGCAAGGAAGGCCCTGACTTGTGCCATACGACGCAGCAAGGAGAATGTTATGGCAGATCTGATCGCGCAAGTCTGTTTGGCAATTTACATAAAATCCTAAAAGCGCGGTTACAAGGCGGTCGTGCCCCACCTGAATCAGATCCGGTAGTGCTGAAGAGAATTGTCGATGATCTCTTCCCACAACACCCGCCCTTCCGATGGCCTGCGGAAGGTAGCAGCACTACCAGCAACATTCGACCAGTAGCTGAGGAAGAACTGATCAGCATTGCGGGGAATCTCGCAACACGGAAGGCGCCGGGATTAGATTGCATCCCGAATGCAGTACTACGCACCGCCATCCGCGAACATCTTGCAGTTTTCGGCGCAGTGTACCAGGAGTGTCCTAACTCTCGCGAGGCGAGTGATTGTTCGAGAGCGGGTGCGACGTCATAGGGTACGATTCCGTCAACAACAACAGCGCGAGCAGGAAGAAGAGGAGGTGGCCTCTTCTTTGCCCGAGATGTTCCGCAGTCAGGAGCGCAGAGGTGCCGAGCCTCGACGACAGTCCATGTCATCGGACGAAGATGCCGCCGTCACTTCTGCTACAACATCAGGCCGCTAGCTGCGCAACAACAGACATCAGTGTGTTGCGTCAGTCACCGTATAGCGCCAACATCGGCTATCAGCGACGTCCACTGGATGGCTAAGAGCGGAACGAAAGGTCCGAGCGTTAATGCCCGATATAAGGGCCAGACCCCACCCTCATCCATGCCTCGCGGCGCTTTGTGGAGGGGATGCGGGCTGCGCACGTCGTGAGGTTTAGTCGGTAAAAATCCGGCATGCGGTTTCGATGGAGAAGCCGTGTCTAAAAAGATTCCCCACGACGTAAAAGAAGTTATCTGTGTCGGGAAATCAGTGAATAACGCGGAAAAGTGCAGTGTAGTGCGTTTTTTTTTATTAAAAATAGAAGGATTCTGTCCAAAAAACGGCGAAAAATAGTGCAAATTAGCGAAAAACACGGCGAGGCAATATGGCGTCATGGCGAGGCGTCATGTGTGTAGTGGCATGTGTATGTGCGGCTACTCCATGGTCCATGTGTGATTTAGGAAGTGTTAAAACACGAAAAAACCGGATGATATCATCATTTTCGGATATAATCGGTAGCAAACCATCGCTAGATTAGATCGTGAGTGATATTACGACGGAAAAAGAACGTGAAAATTGTTTATTTTTTGTGCGCGAAAATCCACTGTGTTGTGACGTCACCGCGTGTAGTGTATAGTTGGCGAGCAGAAAAATCACATAAAAATTGCAGTGGTATCTTCACGGGTGGAAAAATACGTGACCTACCATCGTTCTACCATCGTGGTTGTGATATTTTTATGTAAAAACAGCGAGTAAAACGTTCATTTGGGCGAAAAAACAAGTGGTGCAAGTTGGCGTCACCTTCGTAGACGCGTCTGTGTGTATGCTGTGACAGCACGTACGGGCGGAAGAAAAAAAAAGCGTGTAATATATAATCGTGTGATATTTGCCACCAACGGACGATAAGACAGCAGATCACAATATATTTTGTGATATGGTACGGAAGAAATAGGCAAAACACTGCTGAACACGAACAAATCCACGATGAAACTGGCACGGATAGTGCCATCGCGTGTGAGTGTGTGTGTGTGTGTGTGTGTGTGTGTGTGTGTGTGTGGTACTGCATGCGGTGGTACACTTGTTAAAACTTGTTTCGGCATTGATTTTCATCCTTCGGGTGGAAAAAGTGATCGGATCAACGGTACGGATTGATTGAAGGCGACAAAAAGTGGATCCAGGCGTGAAGAACAGGTATACACGGGGAGTTTTTTATCCCAGGTTTTCGGCAATGCCATCGCACCGGATCTGGAAAGAACAGTGGAAAAATGTACACCGGTGCTTATTTTACACGAATAAACAGAAAACCGCGGTGAAATTGGTAACTTTCAGCACTTTTCAACCAATTTTGGTGTGAGCGAAAACCGCGTGGCTTGGCGTCAGAATAAAAGTGACATCAGGCTCACGATTGGTGATGAGTCTGCCGGAATCTGCAGACTCGACAGAGGTGTTCAACACAGTGAAGGAGTTCTGTGATAAAGCAACTCCAACACTTGGATGCAGGCTAATCACCAGCAGGGTCGAGGTTCGAGTTGATAATATCGGCCCTTTAGCGGCGGAGAAGCAGGTGGCGGAAGCGCTGGCAGCCTTTTTGGGGGAATCCGTCAGCGAGAAGGAGGTTCGACTGACCACGCAGCACGATTCAACGAAGACGGCTCGGGTTTGAGTCTCCGAGAAGGCGGCGGAGAAGCTGACAGGACAGCACATCAAGGTGTGGTTCACCTCGAGTCATAACCGCGTGCAGCAACCAACAGATTGGCAGCCACGATGCTTCCGTTGTCTGGAACTCGGCCACGTGCGGGCGAAGTGCAAGAGCGTGATCGATCGATCAAACGCCTGCATTCGATGCGGGAAGACGAACCTTCTGGCGATGGATTGTCAGGAGGAGCCGTGTTGCGCGGTTTGCAAGGGCCCGCTTTCGGTAGGTCATCCGACCTGCCGACGTTAAAGATCTTGCAGATCAACCTTGGGCGAAGCCGTGCTGCACAGGATCTTATGGTGCAGACGGCAAAAGAAGTCAGCGCGCACGTCATCATCGTCAGCGAGCTGTACAGGCCTCCACGCGACAACACTAAGTGGGCGGTCGATGAGCAGCAGAGCGTGGCGATTATTACAACAGGAGAGCCCAGTATAGGCACTGCAGAGTTCGTAGACTATCTGGAAGCGGTGGAGATGGCGCTCGCCGGGTATCCTGCGGCGGTCCTAGCAGGCGACTTCAATGCGTGGAACGAGGCATGGGGTAGTGCCCACACCACGCGGCGAGGCGAGAACCTGATGGCGACGGTCAACCACCTCGGGCTGCAGACGCTGAACCGTGGAAGCGAGCCGACGTTCACCGGCAACGGAGTCGCACGCAAAAGCGTGATCGACGTGAGCTTTGCTTTCGTCAAGCATCGCGGTGCCGGGTGAATGGAGTATTGTCGAGGAATACTCAGGCAGCGACCACAGGTACGTCACGTTCAGCGTAGCCATTCCAAGCAGGCGAACGAACCAGCGTGGGTGTCATCAGCAGCATCAACACCAGCTACAGCGACGAGGAGGGCCACACAACACCAGAGGCCTAGCAAGGCATGCCGGAGTGAGGTGGAAGACGGCACAGTTCGATCGTGAGTGCTTTGAGTTAGCGCTCTCGAGCAACCGCTTCGGCCTCGCTTCAACTCCGGAGGAATTGCTCGCCGCATTAACTGCTGCCTGCGACGGGGTCATGCAGCGCGTCACGCGCGTGGTGGACGCCTGAGATCGAGCGGTTGCGAGAGAGCTGCGCAGACGCTGAGGGACGATGCCATCGGGCTGCCACTCCGGAAGATCGCGCGGTCGCATCCTCCGATCTTCTAAGGCAACGCATTCTCCGATGTATGCTGGAGTTGATCGACAGCGTGGAGGATGATGTGTTCGGGATGGGGTATAAGGTGGTGATGGCTAAGCTGCGTAGTCGCACACCACCAGAGACAGATCGCACAGTGCTTCAGCCGATTGTCGATGCCCTATTCCCGACACATCCGCCGTTTGAGTGGCCTGTGATTGAGGCGGACAGCGAAGCGGAGGCGATACCGACGATCAACAGCGAGGAGATGATCTCAGCCGTGGCGAGGATTGCTTCGTCAAAAGCCCCGGGACTTGACGACATCTCGAACGCAGCATTGAAAGTGGCAGTTCGCCAGCACCCGGAGGTGTTTGTGTGAACCTTTAACGAACTACTGCAGCGCGGTGAATTTCCACGACCTTGGAAGAGGGCGCGACTAGTGCTTGTCGCAAAGCCGGGCAAGCCGCCTGGGGAGCCTTCCTCCTACCGCCCGTTGCTCATGCTGGGAGCGGTGTCCAAGTTGTTCGAGAGGCTGATCCTCAACCGTCTCAACGAGCACTTGGAGGAGAGTGACAACACCCGACTCTCACCAACTGGCAATCGCACCAACTGGCGGGACCCTCGATGTCTAATGGTGGCAGCATTGGACGTCAGGAATGCGTTTAACGCGGCCAGTTGGGAGGCGATAGCGCTAGCTCTGCAGGAAATGCGCGATTCTGCGACACTCCGGAGAGTGTTAAGGAGCTATTTCTTTGAGCGCGAGCTAGTGTACAAGACCAGCGAGGGACCAGTGCGGCGGAAAACATCAACTGGCGTTCCACAGGGGTCGACTTTCGGCCCCACCCTGTGGAACGCAATGTACGACGGCGTGCTGCGGCTGGAGTTGCCGGAGGGGACGGAGGTGGTGGGCTTTGCCGATGACCTCGTCGTCTTGGCGAGAGGCACCACACCACAGGCGGCGGAGGAAGCAGCGGAGACGGCGATAGCGGCGATAAGCGCCTGGATGACGGCGCACCGTCTTGAGCTCGCCCCAGCAAAGCCGGAGCTCGTGCTCGTCTCCACCATGCGGCGGGCAAACACCAACTGCCCAGTGGTCGACGGCCAGGAGAGATGGCCCACCAGGACCATTAAATACCTCGGCGTAATGCTTGAGGATCATCTCTCCTGGAGGCCACACGTCAACTAAGTCACGGCGAAGGCAGTTAGGGTTGCGCAGGCGATTACCAGGCTGATGTATAACCACAGCGGCCCGAAAAGTGTAGACTCGACGATGCCGTACGCGGCGCCAATCTGGCACACGGCAGTCGATCTACAGCAGTGCCGACGGAGGTTAGCTCGCGTTCAGGGCCTCTACGCGAGACCGGTGGCGCGCACTTTTATCTCGATGCGGAGCGAGGTAGCAGCAGTACTGGCCAGCGTAATCCCTATCGGGCTGCAGGTGAAGGAGGACGCCAGATGCTACCAGCGGCGGCAGGAGACGGGCACGTTCCTCACGGCCATCCGAGCAGCGGAGCGAAGAAGCATGATCGAGGCGTGGCAAGCGGAGTGGGATGAGCTGGAGCCCACAAGCCGCTTTACAAGGTGGACCCACCGAGTACTCCCGGACATGGGGTCATGGAAGGGCCGACGCCGCGGTGAAATGACGTTTCACCTGGCCCAGCTGCTGTCGGGCCACGGTTTCTTTCATGACTACCTCCACATCAAACATCTGTCGCCAACACCTGACTGTGTGATATGTCCGGGAGTGCCGGAAACGGCGGAGCACGCCTTCTTCAGCTGCCCGCAGTTTGCGGAAGTTCGTGGTGAGCTGCTGGAGGATGGGCTGGTGGTGGCGGTGACTCCGGATAACATCCAGCAATACCTGCTGAAAGACCAACAGCACTGGAGTCGCGTTTGCGAGGCGGCCAAGCGCATCACTACAGCGTTGCAGCAGGATTGGTACGTTGAACGAGCCACAAGTGCGAGCGTGGAGATGCGTGAGGCCGCGGTGCGGCTGGATAAAGCGCACCAGCGGATAGTTCATGAGCGATACGATCGGCGAAACGAGGAGCGGAATCTCAGAGCATCCGAGAGGCGTGCGGCCCTTGGCGAACAGCCACCTCCACGACATCCGGACGGCCGCCTACTTTCCTAGCAGGAGATCGCGGCAAGGGAGGAAGAATCATCTGCGAGTTCGGCGACATCGCACACGCCGCAGATTGGAGCAGGGTGTCACTTTATGGTAACGACGCGATCATTGGAGGACGGCACGCGCGCCTTTTGTCAGCTTGTGCTACCGGCCACGAGGGGGCGCGTTGCTTCGGACGACATCGGCGGACGGACCCGAAGCGAAGGATTACGTGGTCTGGCGTGACAACCAGATAGAACGAGGAAAGGATCTTTCTTTTTGATCCTGACCAGCGGGCCAAGCGGACGAATTTTTAGTTTCGCAAAATAAAGTAAAGTATAATAAAGAATCCACCCGCCTTTTTTTATTGCTGGTCAGGCGTTGCAATTCGCAACATTCTAAAAATTCGTCAAAAAGCGTAAAAACTCACACCTGTAATTTTGTCTAGTAATTGTCCAGTAAAAGTAACACGAGCCGTGCAAATTCGGTTCGCCTTTGCATTACTTCCAAACCACGTGGCAATCACTTAACCTAAAGGACTCGGTAAGAAGTATACACACACAAGCATACATAACCACAATCCACACAAAGGATCCGAAACGCGTAATTTGAAATGGAGCAGAGTGGTGCCGAAATCTCGGAGTTTACGTGTGCGACTTGTGAGAAAGTGGTAACGCAAGGCGATTCGATCCAGTGTGACTTTTGCGATAAGTTTTTCCACCAAAAGTGCGCGAATGTGGACAAAGTGATAGAAACCAGGGCGTGGTGGTGCGCGGAGTGCGATATGAAATGTAAGCTCGGGATTGCTAAGGAGGAAGAAATAGCGAGGATGAAGAGAGAGATGGAGGCTCTGAGAGCCAAAACGGACGACGTGCTGAAGGCGTTACGAGAAAAGGAAGCTGAAGTGGTACGGCTCCGTGAGGACCGCGGGCGGACCACGTTTTCTCCGGATAAACCGCTTCCTTGCTCAACGGCTAAGCGGATTACGGTTACCGATGATGGTGAACTAAGCCAGAGCCAAATAGCTGCCCGTCAGGCTGTCCGGTGAGAACTCCCTTCATTCGCTGGGGATCCCGATGAATGGCCGCTATTTCTGTCAACCTTTAAACGATCGACGCGCACATTCGGATTCAGCGATGACGAAAACATTCTTCGCCTGCAAGGTGCGTTGCGAGGAAAAGCGCTACGCATGGTGCAAAGCCGCCTACGCAACGCGGATAATTTGGATCAAATTATGGAAGCATTGGAAAAGTCCTACGGCAGAGCGGACGTTCTCGTTAACTCGCTCCTCGAGCAGATACGCGAAGCACCGGCGCTGAAACCAGATTGCCTAGATAGCTTTATCGAGTACGGTGAGCTGGTAGCAGAGATTTGTGCGACCGTCAAGACGAAAGGAGCGTCCGAGAGGCTGTACGATGCAGCGTTGCTTCAAGAGCTGTTGGACCGGATGCCCGCGTTTCTACGATGGAGCTGGGGAATGCACAGGCGGCAGCTGAAAGGTGTTACGCTGAACGACTTTGGTGCATGGATTCAAGAGGCGACGGATGGAGCGATGGCGGTAACTCCCCCCCAGCCGAAGAAGAAGACGACAACACGACAGGTTCACGCGCAACATGTGGAAACGCATGTAACCCAGTCCAGCAGAAATCGAGCATGTGCGGTGTGCAATAAGGACACGTGTGTGGCGGTTGGTGAGTGTATAGTTTTTAACCAGCTTAGTGTTTCAGCCAGATGGGAAAAGGTACGCAGCTTAAAACTGTGTAAACGTTGCTTAGGAAAGCACTACGGCCCGTGCTCGGTACGTGTTGAATGCGGTCTGCAAGGATGTGTGGCTAAACATCACCGCAAATTACATCGTACCACCAGTGAGGAGCGACCGGTTGAAATTAATCATCATGGTACGAGAACAGACAGTATGCTGTTGCGATACGTTCCGGTGATGCTTCATGGGAAGAGCGGTCCGGTTTACACCCACGCGTTGCTAGACGAGGGGTCGACGGTGACGCTGATGGAGCAGGAGCTTGCAAGAGAGCGAGGAGTTTCCGGTACTCTCGATCCGCTATGTCTGCTGTACAGTGCTGGCCAGAAACGTGATGAACACGAGTCGCAGAGAGTGACAGTGCAGGTGTCTTGTGTCGAAGAAAAGGCGCCTGTTTACTCGATGACCGATGTGCGGACGGTTAGCCGGCTTTCACTCCCTAGACAGACGGTCGATACAGAAGAGCTAAAACGCAAGTTCGCGCATCTCGCGACGATTTCAGCACAGTCATATGAAAGTGCTTCTCCACGCCTGTTGATAGGCATCGACCAGTATAGGCTGACGAGACCTCTGAAAACGATAGAAGGAAGTGCGAGACAACCGACAGCTACCAAGACGCGATTGGGATGGCTCATATTTGGTAAGTGCACAGACTACGATTACGGTTCAAATTTAGTGCAGCCAGAGTCAAGCTACCACATCTGCGATTGCCAAGGAGCCATCTCAAGGGCAGATCGTATGATGGCAGCGTATTTTGAGGTCGACGGTTACGGTCCCGCCAAGCAGCTGTCGCTTTCGAAGGAAGATCAACGAGCGCTGGCGATCCTGCAAGGCAACACGAGGCACATCGATGGGCGGTACGCAACCAGTTTGCTATGGCGGAGTGACAACATTTTTATACCGGAAAACCGTCACATGGCTGCATCAAGGATGGAGTGTCTCGAGCGGAAAATGCAACGAGATCCGAATCTCGCCGACAACGTAAACCGAATCCTCAGGGAGTATTTGGCGAAAGGTTATGTCAGGCAACTAGGAACGGACGAGCTGAAGGTGTTTTATCCCAGGAAGTGGTACCTACCTGTGTTTCCTGTTACTAACCCTAACAAGCCAAATAAAATCCGCTTGGTTTGGGACGCAGCGGCTGAAGTGAAGGGTGTCTCGCTTAACAAGAAGTTGCTGACCGGACCAGATCTGCTGACACCGCTACAAACCGTGTTGTTTCGTTTTCGCGAGTGTAGGATCGCGGTGGCGGCTGACATTCGCGAGATGTACCACCAGGTACAGATTGACGGTGACGACGTGCACAGCCAGCGTTTTCTATGGCGATGGGGCGACACCAATGCAGAACCGCAGGGGGCAAAAAAAAATAGAGGTGAGGTGGTTTCGAGTTTGATGGCAAAATAGAGGTGGCTTTGGTTGGGGCAAAAGCAAGAGTAGCTCCGCTTAAATATTTATCCGTTCCAAAACTAGAGTTGCAGGCTGCCGTGATGGGATGCAGATTAGCCTCGTCGATACAGAGTGCTCATCGACATGAAATTCATCGTTACTATTTTTTGACAGACTCGACTGACGTCATAGACTGGATAAATGCGGACCATCGTAAGTACTCTATTTTCGTCGCTCACATGGTTGCAGAAGTTCTGGAGACAACTACTGTTGACGATTGGAGGTGGCTTCCAACCAAGCTGAATGTAGCCGATGAAGCGACGCAGTGGACCAACCTAAAACATCATCTCGCTTCCAACCGATGGTTGGACATACCTGAAACTGCACATACCTGAAACGGAGTGGAACGTCCCCTTCAGAACACCATCGGGAACCACAAAAGAATTACGGAAGAAGAGAATGCTTGTTGGCGCTCACGCTGTACACAACACGTTCATATCCTACGAACGGTTTTCACGCTGGACTCGCCTTGTTCGGACCATTGCCTATGTCCGTCGGTATGTAAACCTGATATTCAATAACAAACCGAGATCGATAGGTCCTCTCACTCGCGAGGAAATCCAGGAAGCTGAACGAGTCGTCATAAGGGATGTGCAGAGAAATGCATTTCCGGAGGAATACGCCCTACTTCAAATGCACCGGGAGACACCCGCAGCGCCTTCGTGGAAGAACCTGATACCCAGAAGCAGTGTGCTGTTCAAGCGGAACCCTTATATGGACGAAGATGGTATCCTGAGATTGAGTGGCCGGATTGACCGTTGCCGTGTCGTGGATCCGGCGACAAAGCGACCTATCCTGCTACCGAGAAGACATCGCGTAACAGAGTTAATCGTCGACGACGTCCATCGCCGCTACAAGCACGGGAGCCAAGAAACTGTGGTCAACGAAGTGAGACAACGATTCGATATTCCAGCTCTTCGGTCGGTGTGCAGACACGTACGTCTACAGTGCAACATGTGTATGTTGCTGTACGCTCGTCCGGTTTCGCCGCAGATGTGTGAACTGCCAGCTGCGCGTCTTGCTGGATATATGAGGCCCTTCTCATACACGGGAATAGACTACTTCGGCCCTATGATAGTTGCGAACGGACGGAAGACGGAAAAACGTTGGGGCGTTTTGTTTACATGCTTGACGGTTCGAGCGATCCACATTGAGGTGGTGCGGTCACTGTCTACCAGTGACTGTCTGATGGCGATTCGCAGCTTCATGGCGCGTCGTGGGACGCCGATCGAGATCATCTCCGACCGAGGTACTAATTTTGTTGGCGCTGATCGGGAACTCAGAGAGGCAGCTGAACGGGTTAACTCGGCGATCCTCAGCGAGTTCGGTCCGCCCGACCCAACGTGGAAGTTCAACCCCCCGGCAGCTCCCCATTTCGGTGGATCATGGGAGAGAATGATTCAATCGGTTAAACGGATGCTGACTCGCACCCTGAAGGAGAGGCACCCCACGGACGCGGTACTGACAGCAGCGCTCATCGAAGTAGAGAATATGCTGAATTCTCGCCCGCTTACCCACGTTCCGGTCGATGGTGAGGATGATGAGCCGTTAACCCCAAACCATTTCTTGTTAGGATCTTCCGCAGGGACGAAACCTTTGGTTCCGCATGACGATTCTCCCGCGGCCTTGCAGCAGAATTGGAAAGCTGTGCAGGCCAGGATGAATGGCTACTGGAAGAAGTGGGTAAAATCGTACCTGCCAACCCTGACAAGAAGGACGAAATGGTTTGAACCACATAAACCGATCCAACCCGGAGATGTCGTTATTATCGTTGACGAAAACAACCCGCGGAACTGTTGGCCGAGAGGAAGGGTGGAAAGTGTCATTCCGTCTCGAGATGGAATCATTCGTCGGGTCGTCGTAAGGACAGCACGCGGGACAACGCTGGAGAGGCCGGTGGTTAAGCTGGTCACGCTAAACGTCGCGCAAAAGGTTATCGTTTAGCACAGCAAAACGACTGGTGGACTGTCACTTTATGGTAACGACGCGATCATTGGAGGACGGCACGCGCGCCTTTTGTCAGCTTGTGCTACCGGCCACGAGGGGGCGCGTTGCTTCGGACGACATCGGCGGACGGACCCGAAGCGAAGGATGACGTGGTCTGGCGTGACAACCAGATAGAACGAGGAAAGGATCTTTCTTTTTGATCCTGACCAGCGGGCCAAGCGGACGAATTTTTAGTTTCGCAGAATATAGTAAAGTATACTAAAGAATCCACTCGCATTTTTTTTATTGCTGGTGAGGAAATTAGGTGAGAAACTCACAAAAATATAGTGTAAACAATCCTTCATACATTTTGTATGGGAGGAGTTTTTTGCTTTTTTTGGGGGCTATGGTGAAACGTTTTCGATGCGGTTTTCAGCGGAAACGATAGACAGGGTGCCAAATAGGTGATCGCAGGTGAAAAACGGGGGATGCCGGCGATTTCCGCCCCGAAAAAAGTGTAAAAAGATTCCTTCCGAGTAAGAAGAAGAAGAATTGGTGGATTTATGCCGAAAATAGAGCGTTTAAAAGTTTGGAAAGTGACAGGTTGACTTGACACCTCGGACCAGATCTCATGTTTCTTGGTCAATTTTCGACGGATACGTCCAAGTGGGATCTTAAAAGATGCGTGCAAAGTGCAATCTAGCGACTGTGCGCAACAAATCGCATCGAAATCGGTTTCAAAACGGCGAAAAAGTGAGAAAAATAAAATGAAAAAATCGGTGACAAAATCCGGCAACAGTTTTTGACATATGGAGTAGTGATGGGCAAAATTTCACAACTGGACTAGTGATGGGCCCTACGAGGAAAAGAACCTACTCAGAACAAATTTAATGCTTATCGCAACAAAAAACAAGAGAGTTGCGAGGAAAATTTTGAGTGATAGTGAGGTGCGAAGTGAAAATTCAGAGAGAATTTTCCACACCGTTGGATATTTTCCCAGCCACCCACTCCCCCCCCCCCCCAGGGCTGGAAATTATTTCAGCACAAGCTGACGCTTCTTAATAGTGGCCGGAAAATTCGGGAAACAGTACAATCGTGCGAGGGTCGCCAGGAAACCGCGCCACCACCCTTCTGAGCAGGAAAACCCCCTCCATCGTAGGTTTTCCCAATATTTCCCGGGGAAGAACGGGAGTCACGTCTTCGGAACATCCGGCGGAGTTGTGCGGAGGGGAATTTTCCGGCCATAGCGGGAAAACGGTGCGTTTCCCGATAGGAGTATATTAGGGGAAAGTTGCCCGATTACCTCGAGGAATACCCTCCTGCGACCGTCTCCCCCCAACACCCTGGAAAATAGGGTTTTTCCGGGCACCCCCCTTGCCACAACATTCTCCGGACCTAGGCAAGTGGGGCATCCAGTTACGCGTCTTGGTGAGACAAAGCCAACGCACATCACCCCGCCCCGCTCCCACCCACCAACACCCCCCCCCCCCCCCCCCTCGGAGCTGGAAAACCGGTTTTTCCACGGTTTTTCGCAATTTTCCCGGGGAAGGAGCGGAACTAGCAGCAGCAGCAGCAGCAGCAGCGTAAGAAGCAGCAGCACCAGCAGCAGCAGCAGCAACGCCAGCAGCAACAGCGCCCACAGCAGCACCTATCACAGCAGCGAAAGTCGGCCAAGCCCGAGCTTATCGATGTGTCGCCCAACGAAGGCCAGGATTGGGAGAGCCTTTTGTTGCTGGTGCAAACGGCAGTCAGGACTGACGAGCGGTACAAGCCGTTGAAGGACCACGTTGTACTGGGCCGCCGCACCAGCAAGTCGCTGCTGCGACTTACGCTCAGCCGCAAGGCGAATGCGCAGTACATGCTGCAGCAGGTCCGAGCCATCGTGGGCAGTGCTGGAGTGTGCCGACATGTCACAGAAATGGAGTCAGTTGTAATCTATGACGTCGACCCGCTAGCCCGAGAGGAGGACCTCACTTTGCTGCTCGACAGCAAGTTCGAGTCGGGAGCGGGTATCGTCTCCACCACCATGACGAAGATGGCTGATGGTACCCAGCGCGCGTACGTGCGACTGCCAACGAAGTTCGCAAAGGAGCTTGAGTGCACCAAGATCAAGCTGGGCTTTTGCGTGAGAAAATTCAGAGCCGTGCCACCGACCCCTCGAGAGCGTGTGTGCTGCTATCACTGCCTCGAGCTAGGTCGTAGGGCCCATGACTGCCGTTCACCCGACGACCTGCAGAACATGTGCATACGCTGCGGCGTGGTAGGGCACATGGCGAAGTCCTGCACTTCCCCGACAAAGTGCATAAAGTGCGGTGGTCCACACACAATTGGACACCCTGACTGCGCTCGGTCGGCCCCGCAATGACCCCACAGTTGCGTGTTTTGCAAGTGAACTTGGGCAGAGGGGAGAGGGCCCAGGACATCGCCCTTCAGACTGCCCGAGAGAAGAAAGTGGACGTGTTGTTGTTGTCGGAGCTGTACCGACCGCCTGCCAACAACGGTCGATGGGCTTTCGACTCCTCGAAGCAGCTAGCCATCGTCGCAACTGGGTCGCTTCTCCTCCAGAGGATTTGGTGCAGCAACACGCCTGGACTCGTCGCTGCCGAGATAGGTGACACCACATTCCTCAGCTGCTACGCCCCACCTCGTGAGCCCACCGACGAGTTCAAGCGCGAAGCGGTAGAGCTTGAAGAGCTTTCCCACTCACACGTCGTCATAGCCGGCGACTTCAACGCCTGGCACGTGGAATGGGGAAGCGTGCGTAACACCGAGAGGGGGGAAGAGCTGCACATTGCCATCCAACAGCTAGACCTGGTAACGCTTAACCAGGGCACGATGAGCACCTTTGACGGCAATGGAGCGGCAACAGCGAGCATTGTAGATGTGGCGTTTGCGACATCATCCGTCGCACAACCAGGAACGTGGAATGTGTGCGCAGAGTACTCGCACTCTGACCACCGATACATCACGTACGCTGTTGGCACCACGGTTCCTGTAGCAAACGAGCGTACACCACCACGGAGAAGACAACAGGAGCGCATCCGACACGCGGGTCGGCGGTACAAGGCGACGCAGTTCTCGCAGCGAGCCTTCCTCTCGACGCTGCTGGACGAGCGGTTCCCAGAACGGGCGGTCAGTCACGAACGCATGGTTGAGATCATGCTCGCCGCGTGTGACAAGACGATGCAGCGGGTCACAACGTCGCACAGTGACCCCCATCGCGACCTGTTCTGGTGGACGCCGCTGCTCAGGCTGCTGCGAGAGAATTGCGAACGCGCGCGTGATCGAATGCAGCAGACCAGCGACCTTCAAGTGCGCAGCATCGCCGCAGCACAACACCGCACAGCGAGGGCGGAGCTGGGGAAGGCGATAAAGGCCAGCAAGCGGAACTCGTTCCAGGAGTTGATCGACATTGCGGAGAAGAACGTGTTCGGAGCCAGATATCTCATCGTTCTGTCTCGCCTCTGTTTTCACGGCGCTGTATCAGGACTGCCACGTTAACGGCACGTTTCCTGCAGCGTGGAAGAGGCAGCGCCTTGTACTCATCCCGAAGCAAGGAAAATAGGGTTTTTCCGGGCACCCCCCTTGCCACAACATTCTCCGGACCTAGGCAAGTGGGGCATCCAGTTACGCGTCTTGGTGAGACAAAGCCAACGCACATCACCCCGCCCCGCTCCCACACACCAACACCCCCCCCCCCTCGGAGCTGGAAAACCGGTTTTTCCACGGTTTTTCGCAATTTTCCCGGGGAAGGAGCGGAACTAGCAGCAGCAGCAGCAGCAGCAGCGTAAGAAGCAGCAGCACCAGCAGCAGCAGCAGCAACGCCAGCAGCAACAGCGCCCACAGCAGCACCTATCACAGCAGCGAAAGTCGGCCAAGCCCGAGCTTATCGATGTGTCGCCCAACGAAGGCCAGGATTGGGAGAGCCTTTTGTTGCTGGTGCAAACGGCAGTCAGGACTGACGAGCGGTACAAGCCGTTGAAGGACCACGTTGTACTGGGCCGCCGCACCAGCAAGTCGCTGCTGCGACTTACGCTCAGCCGCAAGGCGAATGCGCAGTACATGCTGCGGATCAGGATTGAGCAGCTCGTACCGACCCCTGTGTATGTTGGATGCACTGGGCAAGGTGCTTGAGCGCTTGATCCTGAACAGGCTGCACGAATTTCTCGAAGATCCAGAATCACCGCGACTGTCGGACCGGCAGTATGGCTTCCACAGGGGGCGCTTGACCATCGGTGCGATTCAGAGGGTTGTCGAGGCCAGCCAGTGTGTGATGTTGTTCGGGCGCACGAACCGACGCGACAAACGGTTCCTGCTAGTAGCTGCACTAGACGTCAGGAACGCGTTCAACACGGCCAGCTGGCAGGCCATCGCCACTGCGCTGCAGACGAAAGGTGTTCCCGCCGGCCTACAATGCATCATACACAGCTACTTCCAGGATCGGGAGCTGGTATATGAAACCTCTGATGGCCCGGTAGTGCGTTCTGTCACGGCAGGGGTACCACAGGGGTCTATCCTAGGCCCCACCCTGTGGAACACGATGTACGATGGTGTGCTGGACATCGCCCTGCCGTCCGATGCCGAGATCCTGGGGTATGCCGATGATCTGGTGCTGCTGGTCCCAGGCACAACCCCAGAGACGGTTAAAGCTGCTGCGGAAGAGGCCATCACAGGAGTGATGGAGTGGATGGCTAAACACCATCTTGAGCTGGCACAGGCGAAAACGGAAATGGTGGTCATTTCCAGCACCAAGGCACCAACGCGGATCACCGTCCGAGTAGGCGATGCAGATATCACCTCGACCCGCTCGATCCGCTATCTCGGCGTAACCCTCCAAGACAAGCTGTCGTGGCTGCCGCACGTCAAGGAGGTCACCGAAAAGGCTGGGAAGATCGCCGACGCCACATCCAGGTTGCTGCGAAACCATAGCGGACCAAGGGCGTCCAAAGCGAAGCTGCTAGCTTCGGTGTCCGAGTCCGTTATGCGCTATGCAGCACCAGTTTGGAGCAATGAGCTGAGGAAACAGAAGCCATGTCGTTTGCTGGAGCGTGTCCAGCGAAAGATGGCACTGAGGGTGGCACGGGCATTCTGCACCGTGAGATACGAGACTGCCACACTCTTGGCTGGTTTGACCCCTATATGCCTGCTGGTGGAAGAGGACGTTCGGGTCTACCAGCGACTGAGTGCCGCCGATCACACTGACACGACGGCGAACATCCGCAAGCAGGAGCGACAGGCCACCATCGAAGAATGGCAGCAGCAGTGGGATGCGCAAGCCGACACCAGCCGGTACACACGTTGGGCGCACCGCGTGCTACCCAACATCAGCAACTGGCAGTCAAGGAAGCATGGAGATGTCTCGTTCCATTTGTGCCAGGTCCTCTCGGGACACGGCTTCTTCCGGGACTACCTGTGTCACAATGGCTTCACATCGTCCCCTGACTGCCAGTGGTGTAGCGGAGTTCCAGAGACCGTGGAGCATACGGTGTTTGAGTGCCCGAGTTTTGCTGAAGTCCGTCAGCAGCTTCTTGGCGAGGGAAGCACGGTCCCCGTCCGACCGGAAAACCTCCAGCAGCATCTATTGCGCGACGCCGAGAGCTGGAGCCGCATGAGCAAAGCTGCTAAGCAGATAACGGCTCCACTTCAGCAAGCCTGGGAAGACGAGCGGGCAGCCATAGCATCCCAGGGCAACGCGCAGCACGCAGAGGATGTTGCCGACTTGCAGGCACGCGCATTAATTCAAATGAATAAAAAAAAACCCGTTCTGCAAAAAAACCAGTTGTCCTTGTAGAGGCGATCGGACAGCCGAACCGAGCAGACGTGTATTAGCGAAGCTCTGTATGAAAAATTTTGTGTGTGGAAAATCGGTGGAAAATCGAGCTTGAGTGTCAGTTTTTTGTGTTCGGACCTCGATTGGCCTGGGAAGACGAGCGGGCAGCCATAGCATCCCAGGGCAACGCGCAGCACGCAGAGGATGTTGCCGACTTGCAGGCACGCGCATTAATTCAAATGAATAAAAAAAAACCCGTTCTGCAAAAAAACCAGTTGTCCTTGTAGAGGCGATCGGACAGCCGAACCGAGCAGACGTGTATTAGCGAAGCTCTGTATGAAAAATTTTGTGTGTGGAAAATCGGTGGAAAATCGAGCTTGAGTGTCAGTTTTTTGTGTTCTCGAGCTGAGACCCACCCCCCCCCCCCTCCACCGATTTTTTCCGGAAAATTCGGAAAATTGGGGGATTTTTTCGGAGCGACGTATTTCGTGAATAACTTCTTGAATTCTAAACGAATTTGATAGTGATGGTGATAGTGCAAAAGAGGCGCGCCGTCGGAGCGCAAGTGCCGGAAATGAAACAGTACTGGAAGTGGTGACGTTTCAAAGTTTCAAAATTGAACAGTGAATAACTCGGCCAGCTCAGGACCTATGCGGAAGCTGCCGTATAGTGAATTGTACGTCTTAGTGAAAAAAACGTTCCGTGAAAGTTTGGTGGCGATCGGAGTTAACCGACGCCGTTTTTACACCCCTCCAAAGGGGGCCCTCTGGCCGATTTTTGGCGTCCCAGGTGGCCGGTCCACCGATCTGGGCGTGCGACCCCCCCCATCGACGTGTCTCGAGGAGGGGAATCCAGAAGTGGCCACCTCGCCCCCCCATCACCTACCAACAGCCCCCCACAGCGGAACCCCCCCCCCCCGGCGACGGTTTTCCCGAGTTTTCCCGTGGAAGGAGAGGAGATAGCGGTACCGTTTCTTGGGGGGAGTTGTCCAGGAGGGTGCCCCCCACCCACCACGCGGCAAAACCAAGCAGTTTTGCATCAACAAGGGTTGCCACAGCACAGGCGAACTGTCAAAGGAAGCGAGCGGACGCCTTTCCGTGAGCTCCTTGATTTTTACAGTGCTTCCGAGAAAATTTACCTAAAATTCGTGCCAAGTGTGGTCAAAACGTTCGCGAACAAATATTGTACGCCAACGTGGTGAATTTTGGTGAAAAAATAGTGGAGAAATTGTAAAAACAGCACACAAACATTGCGTCGAGCCCCGGTGCGTGTGGCCGCAATGGGTGCGTGCGCGGTGTCGTGAGTGCGCGCGAGCGAAGCGCTCCCTTTCGGTGCGGTTGAAGGGGAGCCCGCAGCCGCAGTTACGACAGGAAAAAATTACGGACAGGAGTGTAAAACAGTGCTATAAACATTACCCCCAAAGCAGGAAAAAATTCAGTGCTGTTAAAGTGTGAAAAAGTGCGTTAAACCGGCAAGCAGTTACCACGTGCTAAGGGCACGTGAACTTAGCACGTTGGGGCTTGTCAGTGTCGGTGAGTGCGTGTGAAGTGTGTACGTGTTCTTCATCTGACAACTGGACAGTGGGCACAACATCGGTCATCACAACAACATCGGTTGCTGTCCAGGGAGAATCCCCCCCCCCCCCTAATGCCACAAGCGCCATCTATGGGGCACTAGCGGAAGTTTCTCCGCAGACACGAACCGAAAGCTCCGCACTGTGCATATAAAGTGCCATAAAGACGCATGCGGGCTGCAGACCGGCCAGGCGCAAACGTCTAGCGAACACAACGCTGAGCAAGGCGACGAACCGGCCAGCGTAGCCATGTCGGAGGAGGCGAGTGATGGGTGGACGTGGTCCCCGAAACCATTAAACCTAAGAAGCGGAGATTGTCTCCACGCGTTGTGATGACGCACCTGGAGTTGTCACCAGGAAAGCTGTCATCATTACGGAGCTCGCCAGGGGCACCCAAGCCAACCCCAAGGAAAACGTCGGAGAGACCGGGAGAGCCGGGCACGGCAGCGCGGAAGAGAACCGCCCCCGCCCCGACGCCGTCGCCAAGGAGATCCGTAGCTCCTGAGATGCTGGCACCAGCCGCATTGCCGTCGACGGAAAGAACCAGCGGAACTCCCCATTCTCCGCCTGCAGAAGCGTCAGACCAACAGACGCGTCTGTACGAGCTGGTGCTGAAGAAACTGGAGGTTATAACCTCAATGTTCGAAAAGAGCGAGGCGGAGAACGCAAGGCTCCGAGCGGGGCTGGAAATCTACCGCACGGGCGTACGAACGGTGGTGCAGCTGGAAGATTCATCGACTGGGAAGCCAAGCCATCACCAAGTCCGGGCCCAGCAACAGGACACTCAGGCGCTCCAAACAAAGGGAGAGAGCCGAGGCACGCCAGTCGCAGGGTCCTGCGCAGCATCGTCTGCTGGAGCTGCAGGAGCATCTGCGGATGGAGATAGCGGAGGAAGAGGGGCAGGCAAGGGCGAGGAACGGGCATTGGCAACGGTTCCAGCCCCTGCAGCCACACGACTTTCCGGCTCCGGAAACCAGTCGGCAGCAGTCTTACCGTGATGCCCTGGTAGGTGGATGGCAGGTTGTTGGAGAGCGGCAAAAGGCCCAGCCTTCAGCCGTACCTCAGCAGCGACAGCGGTCGCAACCCGCAGCGCAAAATCAGGTGAACCGGCGGGCCAGACGACGACGACCAGACGCCATTTTGGTCGTCCCAGCACCGGGAGTCTCCTTCGCGGAGATGTACCGACCCATCCGGACGAGCCCGGCCCTTCAGGATGTCCAGCAGTACATCCTCAAAGTGAAGCGGACACCGAAGGGGAACCTTCGGATGGAGCTGGCGCGCGATATGGACTCCGCGGCGTTGTGTAGCCGCATCCAGTCCACGCTGGGCGAGTTGGGATCCGCCAGGGTCCTGACCGAGATGGCGGAGGTGGTCCTGAAAAACGTGGACAACCTCACGGAGGAGGAAACAATCCGGGAGGCGCTGAGGGCGGCACTCTCCAAGGAGCCAGCGGTGGCCTCGCTACGGATATGGGAGAGGGCCGACGCGACAAAACGGGCCTGAGTACGGTTACCGCGAGTGGAGGCGGATGCCCTGCTTACCAGAGACCGTCTGTTGATTGATTACGCATCGTGCCGGCTGGAGGAGTCTCCCAGGCTGGAGGCGGCAAAGCGCTGTTGCTTCCGGTGCCTGGAGAGGGGGCACGTGGCAGTGGACTGCATCTGGCCCGATCACAGCAACTGTTGCATCTGATGCGGAGCTCCTGGCTATCGGGCGGCCAGCTGTAGCAGTGCGGTTAGCTGCATCCGGTGTGGAGGACTACATCGCATTGCAGCGCACGGCTATAGTGGAGCTAACCTTCCCTCCCGCCGATAAGCATGTTATGTAGCGTGTACCGCCGACGGAGGAGGAGCTAGCCCGACGTCGGGCCAACAAGAGTGAATGCGAACGCCAACGTCGCAACGAGAGAGCAGATCGTCATCGCGGTTCCATGTCGGCCGACGTCGAAGCCGCTATCGCGACCACGAACACGTCAGTCTGAGAGCGTGCGAGAAACGACCGGACGAGACCGGCATTTTGTCGTCTCCGCTTTGTGCGGTCGTTCACACTCGCACAGCAGAGGGAGAGAGTGAGCGCGTGCGCTCGGTTCGGGTACGTTCGGCATTTTTTGTTCTCCGCTTTGTGCGGATGTTCGTACCCGGCCAGTAGAAGGAGAGAGAGAGCGCACTTGTACGCGATGTGTGTTAGTTTCGTCCCTTTTTCGTTTACGTTTTGTGCGGATGTTCGTTCCGTCCAACCGTGCAGTAATATTCGTGTCCGTCATTTTTAAGTGTCGTGTCGGCGATGAGATAGGCGTGGCGCGTGCCCTTACTAATTGTAGATAGGGACGCTATTGCAGCCGGTGGCTACGCCTTCGTCGGGAAGGCTGCCGGCAATGGAGTTGTTTATTTATTGTTCATTATTTGTTCATGCGTGTTAATGTATTCTGTTGTCACATATATGTTACACCTATACAAATTTGTGAATTATTATGAATAAACATACGGCATTAAAAAAAGGGGCGGCACAGCCGGAAAAGCGAGCTACCAAGGAGTTTTCCGGGCCTACCGGGAAAACGGTGCGTCTCCCGATAGGGGTTTGTTTGAGGAGCGGTGTGCAATTTCAATGGAGAATAAACCCCCCCCCCCCCAAAGGGTTTCCCACCACCCCCCCCCCCCTCCCTGGAAAGTAGCGGTTTTTTCGGGCACCCACAGTTGCCGAACCATACACCGGACCCCATCAAGTATCAAACGGTACTTGATGGTATCAAACGACGCGGCTTGAAGAGACGAAGCCAACGAACACGTTTCCACCCCCCTACCTCTACCCACCAACCCCCAGACGTTTTTGACGGTTTTTCGCGAATTTGCCGGGGAAGGAGGAAATAAGAGCGTCGGGATATTCCGCAAGGTTGTACGCAGCAACAACGCGCGCCGGTGCGTCTTTGGACCGGAAGCGATTGGACGCCATTTGAGGGAGTTACGCACGGGAAAGCGTTTTTTGGGTTTTCTAAATTTTCCGGCCGCATCCCCGCATCCGACCCCTCCATCGACGCGGCGTGAGGAGGAGCGGTCGGACACCCCTTCCCCTTCTCCGGTGACACCACGGCGGGTTGGATTAGCGGAGGAAGTCGAAATATTTCGGAAGAGGAGGATGACGCCGAATTGCCTCAGATGCCTCCACCCTGGAGCAAACGGTGGTGGCGTCGCAGGCAGCAGCAGGGGAGACATCCACATCTGTGGTGATCCCTGAAGGCGGAGAAGCGTCTGCGCTAGCGTTTCAGCACAAGATGCTGGAGACCTTTGCCAAACAAGTAGAGATGCTTACTGAGGAGCTGCGACTCAGCCGGGTGCGCAAGATTGCCCTGAAGACCACGCTGAAAGCGCTTCAAACCACAGTCTGGTGGCCAGGGCAGTGCCATAACTAAACGCAGCCGGCAACAACGCAACCGAGCGAAGAAGACTTTGCAGCAACAGCAGCAGCAGCAGCAGCAGCAGCAGCATCAGCAGCAGCAGCAGCAACAGGAGCAGAAGCAGCAGCAGCAGCAGCAGCAGCAGCAGCAGCAGCAGCAGCAGCAGCAGCAGCAGCAGCAGCAGCAGCAGCAGCAGCAGCAGCAGCAGCAGCAGCAGCAGCAGCAGCAGCAGCAGCAGCAGCAGCAGCAGCAGCAGCAGCGTAGCCAGCCACAGCCGCAGCAACGGACGGTCGCAGTGTCGGCAAAGGGCCAGCAGCAGCACCAGCAGCAGCAGCAACCGCAGCGTCAGCAGCAGCAACCGCAACGTCAGCAGCAGTGGCCACAACTCCAGCCGATGCAGCAGCAGATTACCTAGGCAACGGTCGTGAGCGGTAGGAATAGCCGAGCGCAACGCCCGACTCAGCAGCAGCAGCAATCGCATCAGGAGCTATACGGGCCAACTCAGATGCGCCAGCAGCAGCAGCAGAGCCAGCAGCAACAAGATCAGTAGCATTGTGCTCAGTCCAAGGGGCGTCCTGCACGACCCGATCGCATCGCGGTGGTCCCCGGTCCGGACAAAACCTGGACGGAGATGTACGTGAAGCTGCGCACATCTCAGGAGCTGCAAGACGTCAGGGCTGATATTGGGATGGGGCGTCGGACCGCGCAAGGTCATCTGATCGTCCCATTACGCAAAAATGTGGACAGCGCTGAGCTGGCTCGCCGGATCTAGCTGGCACTCGGCGAGGATGGCGTGGTCCGTGTGGTGACGGAGATGGGAGAGCTTCTCGTTACCAACATCGACTCTCTGGCCAAGGAGAGTGACGTGGAGCTCGCCATCAAGGAGAAGCTGGGAGCAGAGCCGGGAATCACGCGTGTCGAACTCTGGGAGCTCCATGATGGCACGAGGCGCGCTCGAGTGCGGTTCCCGCTCACAAAGGCACGGCTTCTCATCGGTCAGAAGCTGACACTGTGCCAATGCGTCAGCGGCATCCGCGAAGTGCCGAAGAAGCCGCTCGACCGTCAGCGTTACTTCCGTTGCCTGTTGATGGGGCATCTGGCGCGAGACTGTCGTGCCTCGTCGGACCGGTCGGGTCAGTGTTTGCAGTGTGGCGAAGAGGGTCACTGCATTAGCCAGTGCACTTCGACAGCTAAGTGCATTGTCTGCCAGAGGCCCCATCGTGTGGGCCACTCATCGTGCCGCCAGAAGCAGCATTCGCGGGCGTAATGCGGAGAATGCAGGTCAACCTGGGTGGTGGACACATCGCTCAGGATCTGGCCCTGCAAACAGCCCGCACGAAGCGGGTCGACGTGCTGCTGCTGTCAGAGGTGTATCGGCCTCCGGATGGCAGCGGAAACTGGGCGGTGGAGCAGCTGTGGTGGCAACCGGCCACCTTCCGATCCAGCGGATTTGGCGCTGTGCCATGCCCGGGTTGGCTGCTGCGCAGATTGGAGGGGTGGTGTTTATCAGCTGCTACGCCCCTCCGCGACTCAACACCGGCGAGTTCGAGCAACTTCTGGAGGCGGTGGAGTTGGAGGCCCAACACCACCCTCGTATCGTCCTGGCAGGCGATTTCAACGCCTGGAATGAGGAGTGGGATAGCCAACGCACCACCCGGCGCGGTGAAGACTGCTGGATACCATCAGGCAGCTCGGGCATGTGGTTCTAAACCAAGACTGGGTCCCGACGTTCGTGGGCAACGGACTCGCCACTCCCAGTGTCGTGGATGTGTCTTTCGCTAGCGCATCCATCGCTTGTCCGGACACTTGGGAGGTGGCAGCGAACACCGCTTCGTGCCATTACACGGCGTCGGACCACCGGTACATCTTCTTCACCGTGGGGCCTCCAACTCTTGACCAGCAGTAGCGACGACAACAGCAGCAACACCAGCAGCAGCAGCAAGAGCAGCAGTAGCAGAAGCATCATCAGCGGGGACAGGGGTCCTCTACGTCGTCCACCACTTTTCGGCCCGCTGGCCGTAGATGGAAGACGACCCAGTTTTCGGTCGAGGCATTCCTAGCCGCACTCCAGACGGCCGGTTTCCCGGAGCGAGCCGTCAGCCAGGAGGGGATGGTCGACGCCATGCTAGATGCATGTGACGACACGATGGAGCGCGTCACCGACATGGCATCGTGACCCCCATCGAGACCTTTTCTGGTGAACTCCGGAGATTCTACGTCTTCGGGAGGAGTGTGCGACTGTGCACGAGCGGATGCTTCGAATCACCGATCTGCAGCAGCGCAGCATTGTGGCTGCACATCATCGGTCGGCGAGGAGAGCCGTGGAGAAGGCTGTCCGTGCCAGCAAGCTAGCGCAGCTCGACGAGCTGATTCAACAGGCGGAAACCAACGAGTTTGGGGCCGGCTATTGGGTGGTCATATTTCGTATTCGTGGTTGCTTCGGGCCACCTGAGACAGACCGTGTCGTGTTGGAGCGGATAGCCAACGATCTGTTCCCGACACATCCGCCTGTTGACTGGCCGGAAGCCGAATCGTCGAGCGAAGACACCGAGGAGCAGAGATCTTCGCTGATCCCTGTCACCTTAGGCGAGCTCCTGTCCATCGTGGGATCGATGGCGAACCGGAAAGAGCCTGGACTTGACGATATCCGCAATACGGCGGTTAAGACGGCCATTAGGAAGTACCCGGAGGTTTTCGTCCGTTTGTACCAGGACCGCCTTGACAGGGGTGCGTTTCCAGCGCCCTGGAGAACTGCTGCCAAAGCCTGGCAAGCCTCCCGGAGAAAGCTCCTCCTACCGGCCGCTGTGCATGCTCGACGCACTTGGCAAGGTGTTGGAGCGCCTAATACTTAACCGCCTCAACAAGTTCCTGGAGGAACCAGATGCGGAACGGCTGTCGGACGGGCAGTACGGGTTCCGGCGAGGCAGATCCACCATCAGTGCGATACAGCGCGTTGTCGAAGCGGGCAGGACGGCCATGTCCTTTCGCCGTACCAACGCCCGAGACGAGCGCTGCCTGATGGTGGTGGCACTCGACATCCGCAACGCCTTCAATTCTGCGCCCTGGCAAGCTATCGCCAACGCGCTGAGGGACAAGGGAGTACCGTCATCGCTGCAGAAGATGCTGAAAAGCTACTTTGAGGATCGGCGACTGGTTATTGATACCAGTGAGGGCCCTGTTGAGCGGAGCATCAGTGCGAGCGTTCCGCAGGGTTCCATATTGGGACCCACGCTATGGAACGTGTTGTACGACGGGGTCCTGGGTGTCCAGTTGCCGGAGGGGCCGAGGTTATTGGCTATGCTGATGACCTTGTCGTCTTGGTCCCCGCAACGACACCCCAAGCCGCTTCCTCGACTGCTGAACGAGCCGCGCGGCAATCACGGACTGGCTGGACCGGAACCATCCCTCGCTGGCACCGGAGAAAACGTAAATGACGCTGATATACACCCTGAAGCGTCATCCGGTCGTCAGCATCAACATCAGAGGTGTGGTCGTGCAATCACAGCGCTCTATCCGCTATCTTGGAGTTTGGTTGCACGACCACCTGTCATAACTGCCGCATGTTCAGCAGGTTGCAGCGAAGGCCATGAGGATTGCGGAAACCGTCACGCACCTCATGCCTATCCTCCATCAAGCCTGCGCTACGGGGCCCCATCTAGCGCTAGGACTCCATCCTGCGCTACGGGGCCCCAGTATGGTCGGAGGGACTGCAGCTGCAACAATGTCGCAGCTTTCCGGACAGTGAGAGGTGAGACGGCCGTGCTGCTTGCCGGTCTCATCCCAACTGCATGCAGATCGAGGAGGACAGTTCATCACCGGCTGAACGATCCAGCAAACGAATACTCTAGGACTGGTGTCTGGAATCTGGAGCATGACCGGACGTACGGGCAGTGGCAGCAGCAGTGGGACGCGGATGCGGCCAGCGAAGACGTCAGTCGTTTCACTTGGTGGACGCATCGAGTGCTACCCGACGTGAGCGCATGGCAGTCACGGAAACATGGAGACGTGACGTTCCATTTGGCGCAGGTATTGTCTGGCCACGGATTTTTCCGTGACTACCTGTACCGGATGGGCTTCACGTCGTCCCCGAACTGCCCCAGATGTCCTGGCGTCGCTGAGACGGCGGAACACGACGTTTTTGGTTGTCCACCATTTGCCGCTGAACGTGGAAGGCTGTTCGTAGGGGGAGATCGAGTCAGATCACCCCCGAGGATCTCGAGCCAGCTCTGCTCGAGAGCCCGGAAAGATGGAGCGAAATCTGCGAATTCGTCGCACTCGTAACTGACGAGCTCCAAGACGAATGGAATGCGGAGAGGGAACAGTTGGTTTTGCAGGGCCAGTCGTCAGTCGCAGCGCCGGAATGTTGCGAGGAACGCGGCACGGGCGAGAACGAGGGAGTTGCAGCGTAGTGGGCGGCTTCAATCACCACCTCCATCGCCAACAACAGCTGCGCGTCGTGCGGCCATCCGCGAACGAGTCGCGAGGTTCAGGGAGAGGCGAAGGTCTGTGGCCTCCCTGGCATGGCTGCACGGCGATGGCATGGAGTCTTCCAGCGAGGATGAGGACGTCTTCCCACCAGCAGCACTAGAACGGGCAAGCAGCACTAGATCGGGATCGGGCCTCTCTGCCGCGGAAGCAGCCGCAGCAACAGAGGCGGATACAGCTGCGCGTTGTAGGGGTCAATGAGCGAGTGTTGGGCTCGAGTGCCGAAATGGGAGGCCTTTGAATGGCATAGGTGGAGGGACAGTCATTTCAAGAAAAAGGAGCAATTTGTAAGATGTTACAATTTAAGGAGAAATGAAAAATGAGTGATGCTGCTTCGCAGAAACACTCTGGCCACAGTACCCTCGCGGATCAACGGCCAGGGGATGATGTACGGAATTATTGGAGCTAAAAAGAAAAAGGTTTCAATCAAATTCGTTTGTTAAAAAAGCCAGTTACCCCTGTGAAAAATTTTCTGACACCTCTTGCTAAAAACTCGTAATAACCAAAAGGATCGTAAGGCCAAGCTTTCGCTGTCCCGGAGTGTACTGAACGCCGAGATCAAACCAGCTTTTGTCCTTATGCTCAGCGTGTGGTTTCTGTCCACACTGAGCTGACCTTTGGACACCTCCGTTTTCGTTTTGGAGATGTACCGCCCAGCCAAACTCCGCACCTGGCACTGTCCATGACGTGGACCGATAGGTGTCGCCAACGGACGGTACAAGGGTACAAATCGAAAGAGGAATCACGACCGTGATCGGTCGCCAACGGACAACCGAAGAACTGCTGACCGCGATCGGTCAGCAATTATTAGATATAAAACGCGAATAAATTTCAACAAAGTTTGTCATTTAACCATCAGAACGAGTCTGAGTATTATTGGCCTTTAGGCGGCGTGACCTGCGCCTGTCAAAAGAAACAAGTCGCGAGGTTAGCTTTGCGTACGCGACAAATTCGCTAATATCATGGAAATGAATTTCAATGAGGTCAAAATCGGAATGGATTTTCAATGTTAAGATTCATTGCCAAAAATTGAAAATAACAAACAAATTGTTGTAAACGACAATGATTTGAATGAAGAAGAAAAACGAGCATTCATTGAATATTAACAAGTTATAAAGAAATACTATGTTTCGAGTCCGATCCTCTAACATTCACACACAAAACAAAACATCAAATAAGAGCTACAGATAACATACATGTCCATACAACATCGTATACATACCCACAAGTTTATGAAGATGCAGTTCAGACACAAGTAAAAAGAATGCTAGACCACCCAACTGACATCTGTTATACAAAAAAGCTTAAATTTCAAAAAAAAATTGCCCGATCCTCGCCATAACTGCTCGCTTCATGCGCAAATGCTCGTTACGCTCTTAGAGCAGCTCAGCACCATACCAGTTTGCCGTTGGAACGAGCAGCACAGCACACACCCGTTCGCTCTCGCGTGCAGAGGCACTCAAACATTTTCTCGCTTTCCGCAATGTGCCTTGCACTGCTCAAACCATGATCTTCCGCTTGAGAGCCCTTGAGTGCGAGAGAGCGAACACACGAGACAGGGGCGCTCGAACTGTTTCTCGCGCGCCGTTTTGGTACTGGCATGCAGCGCGCATTATAAACCGTCTTGAAACCCCAGCAAATTTTTGCTTCTCTCTTTCTTTATTCGCTCTGCCCTGAGCACGCTGAGCGACAGTCGTGTTCTGAATGTAATGGGGGGAGGATGTCGCACGCGCACGGATAAGCCGAAGCGCATGACCCGGTGTTTGAATGCAGATGGTGTTAGGATTAATCGTGTATTTGCGTGTAGGTGAGCTGCGGTAGCCTGGAGTTTCTTCACTTTGTGACGATCGATTCGTGTTTGCCGCTTCCCGAAACATGTTTTCTGCGAGAGATGAGGTATAGTTCAGCATCTCATGTACGACGAAGAGCACCATTTCTCAACTCACCGTCTTGTTTTTTCCCCCTAAAGGAACACTGGCGAACACGAGGAGTGCAACAGAGAGAAAGAAACATGAACGGGTTTGTTAAATAAATAAAAAATCATTCATTCATATCACATTCTAATCCGAGTGTTATTGTTTGCTTTGTTTTGATTTGCGCTGCCATAGCGCCTCTGGCCTATGACAGCTTGGATCCGAAGGAAATGGGTGAAAAAACTACGTGAAACCACGCGTTCGAACTGTTATAATTAGCTAAATCTGCTGCTCTCTAAGGCAAGATTTCCCAACTGACATTTTTAGCAGGCTTATAGCGATTTTCGAGTTCTTTTAGCTAAATCTCGATGCTTAATCTTGCCTTAGAGAGCAGCAGATTTAGCTAATTATAACAGTTCGAACGCGTGGTTTCACGTAGTTTTTTCACCCATTTCCTTCGGATCCAAGCTGTCATAGGCCAGAGGCGCTATGGCAGCGCAAATCAAAACAAAGCAAACAATAACACGCGAATTAGATTGTGATATGAATGAATGATTTTTTATTTATTTCACAAACCCTTTCATGTTTCTTTCTCTCCGTTGCACTCCTCGTGTTCGCCAGTGTTCCTTTAGGGGGAAAAAACAAGACTGTGAGTTGAGAAATGGTGCTCTTCGCCGTACATGAGATGCTGAACCATACCTCATCTCTCGCAGAAAACATGTTTCGGGAAGCGGCAAACACGAATCGATCGTCACAAAGGGAAACTCCAGGCTACCGCAGCTCACCTACACGCAAAACACGAACAATCCATCTGCATTCAAACACCCGGTCATGCGCTTCGGCTTATCCGTGCACGTGCGACATCCTCCCTCCATCACATTCAGAACACGACTGTCGCTCAGCGTGCTCAGGGCAGAGCGAATAAGGAAAGAGAGAAGCAAAAATTTGCAGGGGTGTCCAGACGGTTTTAAAATGCGCGCTGCATGCCAGTACTAAAACGGCGCGCGAGAAACAGTTCGTGCGCCCCTGTACACGTGTGTTCGCTCTCTCCCACTCAGGGGCACTCAAGCGGAGGATTATGGTTCGAGCAGTGCACGGCACATTGCGGAAAGCGAGAAAATGTTTGAGCGCCACTGCACGCGAGAGCGAACGGGTGTGTACTGTGCTGCTCGTTCCAACGGCAAACTGGTATGGTGCTGAGCTGCTCTAAGAGCGTAACGAGCATTCGCGCATGAAGCGAGCAGTTATGGCGAGGATCGGGCAATTTTTTTTTGAAATTTAGCCTTTTTTGTATAACAGATGTCAGTTGGGTTAGTAACGAGATTTAGGTAAAAGAACTCGAAAACCGCTATAAGCCTGCTATAAAATGTCAGTTGGGTTAGCTAATTATAACAGTTCGAACGCGTGGTTTCACGTAGTTTTTTCACCCATTTCCTTCGGATCCAAGCTGTCATAGGCCAGAGGCGCTATGGCAGCGCAAATCAAAACAAAGCAAACAATAACACTCGGATTAGAATGTGATATGAATGAATGATTTTTTATTTATTTAACAAACCCGTTCATGTTTCTTTCTCTCTGTTGCACTCCTCGTGTTCGCCAGTGTTCCTTTAGGGGGAAAAAACAAGACGGTGAGTTGAGAAATGGTGCTCTTCGTCGTACATGAGATGCTGAACTATACCTCATCTCTCGCAGAAAACATGTTTCGGGAAGCGGCAAACACGAATCGATCGTCACAAAGTGAAGAAACTCCAGGCTACCGCAGCTCACCTACACGCAAATACACGATTAATCCTAACACCATCTGCATTCAAACACCGGGTCATGCGCTTCGGCTTATCCGTGCGCGTGCGACATCCTCCCCCCATTACATTCAGAACACGACTGTCGCTCAGCGTGCTCAGGGCAGAGCGAATAAAGAAAGAGAGAAGCAAAAATTTGCTGGGGTTTCAAGACGGTTTATAATGCGCGCTGCATGCCAGTACCAAAACGGCGCGCGAGAAACAGTTCGAGCGCCCCTGCACACGTGTGTTCGCTCTCTCCCACTCAAGGGCTCTCAAGCGGAAGATCATGGTTCGAGCAGTGCACGGCACATTGCGGAAAGCGAGAAAATGTTTGAGCGCCACTGCACGCGAGAGCAAACGGGTGTGTGCTGTGCTGCTCGTTCCAACGGCAAACTGGTATGGTGCTGAGCTGCTCTAAGAGCGTAACGAGAATTCGCGCATGAAGCGAGCAGTTATAGCGAGGATCGGGCAATTTTTTTTTTTGAATTTTAAGTTTTTTTGCATAACAGATGTCAGTTTGGGACGCCTGTTTGTTACTTTCCAAGCGATATTGGTATCCGTAGACGATCATGCTTTCGTTCTAGCGATACACAGCTAACAAACGTGTTAGTCTGAAATTGAACGATAGAATTCAAGCGCATCAACAGTATTCGCATTAGGGCCAACTGTAAATGGGCTGAACTTACCAAAAAGGAAGTCGAAGATGATCGTATCGAATCTTTTGAGGATTGGTATTTTGCAACTAGCACCAATTTTTTTTAAATTTTTCGATCGACTGTCGTATTTCTCACACCAGTTTAATAGATTGCATTTTGCCAACGGCTTAGGGGTTGCTTTAAAGTTTATGGGATTCGATCCTGCTTATCATGCGTAAAAGACCAATTATAGGAAAAATCTTCGGCATGCGACGATTGATTGATTTTGAAAATGTTCTTATTTGTGCAGCCGTTAACTGATGCAACCGTTTCCATCATTCGTGAAAATATTTTAACTCTTGTTTTCTGCTTGCTATTGCACTAGTTGCCCGTATTGGGTATCATGGCCTTACCTTCGGAAAAAACTGACCGCAACAGGCTGGCACGAGACCTGTACTATGCAAGTGAATGGCTAAGGAATGCAGCAATGGACCGATTAACACGGAGACTGACCGATGACCTGCCTAACTGTTATATGTGAAAAAAAGAATTGTCTCTCACTGGTCATTGACGACCGGGTGCTGATCCTAGAGGAGACTGATCGATCTGAGTGGTGTTTGCGTATTTGTTTACTTTATTAAACCGTTTCGTAAAAAACAATTTAAATACTTCGTAAAAATAAGAAAGCATCCTCTTAAAACACATGAATCAGCTCTTATTATGAAGCCTTTATTTCAGATTTATTCTTACTATAAACCATCCTTCCATGCCAAACACACCATTACCTCCAAGAGAAGCAATGCTATCGTGGTGTGAATGAATCTAACCCGGGTTTTCCATCACCAATGCAAATACACATGACCCGCACAATATTTGGTCTTTTCTTGGAGACACTCACAGACAAGTAAAAGTATACATGCAAAACGCCTTTACGCGCCTAATTTTACTTGTCTGTAGGTGTCGTGAATATAAATTCAAACACTCGAGCAGGAGTAGAACAAATATGTGTATCGGAAATCAGTTACACACATACATTCAATGGTCTTCAAACGCAGACACGTATTAAGTAGACCATAATTTATCCATCATCGACAGAGCAACACGAACTTCAAGAGCAGCAAAAAATGGACGTTTTCGCCAGCATTAAAAGTCTAACGGACTTCAAAAAAATCACGTTGTACGTGCAGCGGTTGGTTCGGTTGTTGCAGGAAGCTGAATTACTTCCGCCGACGCAATCTTGCGAAAATTGTAAACGGGCAATGAAGCTAAAGCTGACGCACCGAGCCAATGAATGCAAATGGATTTGCAAACCAACGTCGGCCTGCACCGGATCGGAGTGCACTGTGCGGACCAACAGCATTTTTAAAAACTCCAGGCTGTCGCTCCCGCAGTTGCTAGAGCTGACATACGAATGGTCCCGGAACAGCACGAGAACAGTTGCTGGTGCGGAGTGTCGTGCTGGAAAAGCGGCAGTGCTCCGGTGGTAAGAGGTGCTCCGTGGCATCAGCTCCGAGTACATCGAGCAACGGCATTCAACGATTGGTGGTAGCGGACTTACTGTGGAGATCGACGCGTCTGTTGTCACCAAGCGGAAGTACAATCGCGGAAGGATGGCAGATAACAACCAGGTGTGGCTGATCGGTGGTATCTGTCGGGAGACGCGCGACGTATTCCTCGAGCTGATGCAGAAACGAGATGCTACCACACTGCACAGCATTATCATGCGGTATGTGGCACCGGGGTCTACAATCCTGACGGACGGATGGCGAGCCTACAACGGGTTGGAAAACAACGGCTACACTCACGCTATGGTCAACCATAGTGAAAACTTTGTACACCCGAACGACCCGTTTGTACACACCCAGAGCATCGAGAATTTATGGCGCTGGATAAAGCCATTTCTCCGATCGAAAGGTAGCTATGTTCTTGACAGAATCTTTTATGTTTCTGAACTCGTCTCTTTTTTTATTTTTGTTAAAAGGCACACATCGAGGATCGTTGATTCACTATTTGAGGGAGTACCAACTGAAGCGATCGGGATCCAACAGCTTCATAAACATTCTGCGCGCCATCAAGGATGTTCAAGAGTTTGAGTAAGTCATTTTCCTACATTTATCATTTAGCTGCAAATGCAGTTTTAATCAGTTATCCTTTCTCAAGGTGGCTAGCGAATGCCAAACAGCGGATTTATCGTGCATGTGATAAATCTGCTATTTTGGAACTCCGAATCCTACCCCCACGTGGTGCTGGCTGGAATATGATGTCCTCTTGCGATGATCATATACGAACAGGATCGGGGGAATATGTTTATATTTATATTTTATCACAATAGGAGTCATTAGAAGAAATGCGATGAGGAATGTTTTCACACCAAACACTCCAATGCAATTTAATTAATAGGATGGACACATGCTCCCTTCCATGTTCTTCGAGGGAGAAAGTACGATCGAATGTCTTCCCGATCATAGCACGTGTCGGTAGGAGACCCATTCTTGTGCGGTAGCCGATAGTTCGCATCCAGGAGCATCCATTTAAATTGAACATACCCAACAAAAAGTAGTAAGCAAAAACCACTGTGGAAAATGAAAAATTATGTTTTATGTTTGAAACTTTAATGATGCTGTCGGTCTCGGATGCGATTGTTCAAGCAGTGGAGGCAGAAATGCTCAAAAACCTGCTCAAGAAATTTGTCTTTGACATCATCGATCACCCTCCCTATAGTCCCGACGTGACCCCAAGTGACTACCACATGTTCCCCGTCCTGAAAAAACATCTCGGAGGGAAGAAGTTTGAAAGAGACGCGGAGGTTCAGAAAGAGGTCAACACTTGGCTGCGCGAGGCGGACTGAGAGTGGTATTCTGCCGGCATAGACAAGTTCATCGTGCGGATGCGCAAGGTGTTGGACAAAAATGGCGATTATGTAGAAAAGTAGCCAAGACCTTGGCCTTTCGAACGGTGTATCGCTTTTTGTAAATAAATGTTATTTTCTATGAAAAAAAAATTGGAATCCTTACTTCATTGTCAGCCCTCGTAGGTAAAATTATCCGTGCGTTATGGCGTCAAGAAAAAACTATTCGCTCGAGAAAACAGCGTATTTGAAATGTGCTGACATACACAAGTCCATGGATACCGGCACGTGATTCCATGGTAACGGCATGTGATTCGACCAAAGTGTCGCTCATTCGATGGTAATGTCATGCAAATCGAAGCAGGCAGCTATTGAGTCGAAGCAAACGGTGAGCGATTCGACTATAACTGTAAACAGCTATATTACGTGTACTTCATTCCTGTTCTGCGCAACTCTGGTGGTTCAGTCTTCAGGCTGTGGTATACATGCACACGGCATTCTGTTTCTAATCTTACTCTTACTCAACCGTTTCAGCCCAACGAAAAAGTTTCACACGCACAGATCACAGCTGATACACAACACATCACAATCGACGCCCGCCCCCTCCATTCTTGAAGCGAAAAAGTGCCGTTGTTACACACAAACATACCACCACACAACGCGAAAAGTCTACGGACATGTAGAGAAACAAAGCAAAATCGAGAGAGAAAAGCGAATACAAAAATAGAGGAACTTTCGAAAACACATTATGAGACACGACAAACATTGACAAAAACTCATCCTCGAAAATTTGTTCACTTTTTGCATGGCTATCCTCTAAAAATTTAACGAAACATAGATTTTTCGAGAATATTGAACTTTTGTTTATTTACATTCGATGAACATGGTTCCGGTTCATTTTATGAGCAGGGTTTATTCAAAATGTAACAAACAGAATCAAAACAAAAACAAATTATCCTCGAAATAATTTGGAATTTCGTAAATCTTTTTGACGAAATTTTTTTAACGAATGTACTTACCAAAACATTTACGAAAAAAGGGGGAACAGATAACTTGGGCGAAGACGAAACACGCGGAAATTCATAAACAATAAAAGAAAAATAATATGAGGAACTGAGTGATTGCATATCATCGTGGTGAATATAATAGATAGTATTTGTAAAAAAATAAGATGGTTAGTTAGCTCTCGCAGTATTAGTAACATCAGTATCAACCACCAGTTTATATGATATGTTTGTAAAGGATTACACAACCAGATTTAGTAAGGATAAAAAACAATTATTTATTTTTAACAGTTAGAATTATATTACTTTTGTGTGTATTGCATGTGTTTCAGAGAGATAAAATATATGTGGGAATGAGTGCCTGTGAATAGGGACCACAACGCTCACGAAGAAGGTGAGTGACGCTAGGGAGTATAAATAAGCAGGACATCGAGCCAAAAAGGTAGTCGCTCCTAATTATCCATCGGGTCAAGACACAGCGTACATTCCAATAAAGAATAAATAAAACTTAGAACTATCTCTTTCTTACATGGGGGCTCGTCCGGGAAGGAGTACAGTTCTTAAGTAACTATTGTGCTGCGTGCGCTAGTTGCACTGTGTGTGCGAATGAGTATTGTGCTGTGTGCGCGAGTTGTACTGTGTGTGCGAAATACTATTGTGCTGTGTGCGCAAGCTGCACTGTGTGTGCAAAGAAGTGTTGCACTGTGTGTGCGAAGCGACTTGTGCGCTGTGTGTGTGTAACCGAAAAAGGATTTTATACTGTGCATCGAGTTGCGTTCTGTGTGGGGAGCCGACTGTGACAAGGATTGTGCTGTGTGCGAACAACAACATTGTGCTGTGTGCAGAAGACGGTGAAAAACCATGGAACAACTGGTTGAAGAATTCACACGTACTGGTTTGGTACGAAAGTGTGAAATGGCCGGATTGCCAACTACTGGCACAAAGGAGGATTTAGCCATGCGCTTAGTGGAAGCGCAAGCGAACGAACAGGTTGACATGCACGCTCATGATAACGACGTTACGGGTGTGAGTGGGTTTCATGATGCGGAGGGGTCGGTTTCAGGAAATGCACCGAAATCCGAACCAGCAAGTGTGGCCTACATGCAACCATATTCGTTTCGTGATGTGGAGGACTCGATCGAACCATACGGCGAAGATGTACATCGCGACATCAAAATGTGGTTTAAGGAGTTCGAAGGCGTTGCCACCATGGCAAGGTGGACGGATGAACAAAAGTTCATAATGACGCGTCGAAAAATGGTCGGCGTGGCCCGGAGTTTCCTATCAACGCTTAAGGATGTTGCGTCATATGCGGTTTTGCGTGCGGCATTAGTGAAGGAGTTCGGGCATATCATCCGCGCTAGCGATGTGCACCGGCGACTCGTTACTCGGCACAAGAAGCGCAGTGAATCGGTATTAGAGTACCTGTACGAAATGCAACGCATAGCGAGCAATGTGGAGATTGACGAGAGCAGTCTCGTGGAATATATTGCCGATGGCATAACAGCAGAGGCTCGAACCAGAGCCACTTTGTATAGGGCAAGAACGATCATGGAACTAAAGGAAGAACTATTGTTCCTCGAGCGGGCCGAAAAGAAAGACCAAGAGAGACGGGAAAAAACTTCTCGGAACGTCGTCGAGCCAAGCTGTAGAAGAAAGTGTTACAGTTGCGGTGGCTTTGGACACGAGTCTAATAAGTGCGCTAAAGCAGGACGCAGGCTTACGTGTTTTAAGTGTGGCGAGGCGGGGCATATTGCCCGTAACTGTGTGCCACGAAACGGCAGAGAAGAAAGAACATCGGGAAATGTAAATGTGGTGGAACACACAAAGGTGTTGACGAAAAAAGTGCTCCTTGGAACTAAGGAGTGTGAGGCTCTCGTGGACACTGGCAGTGAAGTGTCGTTGGTCAGGCAAGATTTTATTGGTGAAAAGACGATGAAACCATCGTGTCGAGTGATTCGTGGAATCGGAGGCGTGTACAGTAGCGTGTGTGGGGAAATCGAAACAACGATCACAATCGAAGAACAGGATTACCCCATCTCGGTTTTAGTGGTAACAGCGGACACAATTCGTCAACCAATGATTGTTGGCATGGATTTTCTGCAGAAGGTGCCGTACTGCATTTTGAACGGTGATATAAGTTTTGGCTCAAGAGTGAAAGTGATGCCGGAGAACTGGATTTTCAACATCAATGTGGAATCACAAGAAGTCGACGCACCAGTTAAATACAAAGACGATATTGCGAAAATGATTCGGGATTACGTGCCAGCAAATAGCTCTTGTAGTGACAGCGAATTGCACATTCGATTATACGACAACGTCCCAGTGCGCGCGTACCCAAGGCGTCTTGCACCATTGGAACGAACGGCGGTAAAAGCGCAAGTGGAAGAGTGGTTGTGTGATGGTGTTGTGCGTTCATCAAATAGTCCTTATGCTAGTGCGATCGTCGTTGTGCCGAAAAAAGATGGAACGCGGAGAGTGTGCGTGGACTATCGAGAAATAAACAAGAAAATCATTCGTGACTCGTTTCCTATGCCGGTAGTAGAAGATCAAATTGACCAGTTGGAAAGTGCTCGTGTTTATTCGACATTGGACTTAAAAAATTCGTACTTTCACGTGCCGATTGCTGAAGAAAGTCGTAAGTATACATCCTTTGTGACGCAAGAAGGACAGTATGAGTTTTGTCGTGCGCCGTTTGGATTGTGCCTTAGTGGTAGTGCGTTTAACAGGTTCATAAATTCGGTATTGCGTGAGTTGATTAATGATGGAATAGTGTTAACATTTGTAGACGATATAATAATTCCATCAAAGGACGAACAGCAAGGTATGGAATTGTTGAAACGTTTGTTGAAAGTGGCGGAAAAAGCAGGATTACGATTTAATTGGAAAAAGTGTTCGTTTTTGCAAAGGCGTATCGAGTATCTAGGATACACGATATATGAAGGACGTATAGAACCGTCGCCGTTAAAGGTAGAAAAAGTGAAGGGTTTTCCGTTACCGTGTACTGTGAAACAAATGCAACGATTTTATGGATTGGCTAGTTATTTCCGGAAGTTTGTGGCTAATTTTGCTGAAATAATGCGTCCGATGTCAATGTTATTACGGAAGCAGGAGAAATTTGAAGTGAACGATGAAGTGCGACAAGCGTTTATTCATATTAAAACGGTTTTGAGTCAGTACCCAGTGCTACGGATTTTCAAATCAGGACTTGAAACGGAGGTTCACACTGACGCAAGTAAGGAAGCGTTGGCTGGCATTTTAATGCAGCGTGCGGAAGACGATGGGAAGTTCCATCCCTGCTACTATTATAGCCGGCTGACGAATCAAGCAGAAAAGAATTACCATTCTTTTGATTTGGAATCGCTGGCTGTTGTCGAGTCAGTGAAAAAGTTTCGGTGTTATCTGCTGGGACAACGGTTCAAGTTAGTGACAGATTGCGTCGCCTTCACGCAATCCGTGGCAAAGAAAAATCCGAGTGCCCGAACCAGTAGATGGCTGAACGTGTTGGCTGAATTCGAGTATGAAGTGGAGCATCGATCGGCGGACAGGATGCGACACGTTGATGCCTTATCCCGAGCAAATGTGATGACGATAACATCAGCTGTATGTGCGCGAATAGCGGCTGCGCAGCGTGCTGATCCGCCGACATCTGAGATAATACGTCGAATCGAGCAGGACGGAAATTTCGACGAATTCACGATGATGGGCGGTGTTCTCTACAAGGGCAGCATGGGAGCAGAAAGATTGTACGTACCGTCCAGCATGCAAGGTGAGATCGTTAGAAGTGCGCATGAACAGGGGCATTTCGGGGTGAAAAAGACAAAAGAACGCATAAGATCTGATTACTTTATTCCTAATGTGGATGGGAAGATAGAAGAATGTATTGCATCATGCGTGAGATGCATAGTAGGGGAAAGAAAGCGAGGTAAATGTGAAGGGGTACTCCACCCAATCCCAAAAGGATGTGTTCCTCTGGATACGTTTCATGTAGATTTTTTGGGGCCCATGCCGTCGACTAGAAAAATGTATAATTACATTTTCACAATTGTCGATGCGTTCACCAAATTTGTTTGGTTATTCCCGGTGAAATCCACAACAGCAGAAGAAGCGATAAGAAGAATGCAAATAGTAGCGAATACGTTCGGGCATCCGCGAAGAATTATATGCGATAGAGGTACGGCGTTCACGTCTGGTGCATTTGAAAAGTATTGTGCGGAAAATAATATCGAATTGCATAAAATTGTAACAGGAGTTCCGCGGGGAAACGGACAAGTGGAAAGGATACATGGGATAATAATTCCAGTTCTAACGAAATTGTCAGTAGAAAAACCAGATGAGTGGTTTAAGCATGTCGATAAAGTTCAAACCACCATAAACAATAGCTGGCAAAAGGCGATTGGAATGACTCCTTTTGAGTTATTTATTGGAGTGAAAATGAAAACAAAGGACGATGTTATTCTTGCACAGATATTAAGAGAAGAAATGCAAACGGTGTTTGATGAAGGTCGGGAGGAATTGCGTCTGAATGCGCGAGACAGCATTGGTAGGATTCAGTTGGAAAATAGAAAGTATTACAATCTTCGCCGCAAGAAAGCTAAAAAATACGAAGTTGGAGATGTGGTAGCACTTCCCTTTACCCAGTTTGGGACAGGTAGAAAGGTGAAAAGAAGATTTTTGGGACCGTATATCGTTCAAAAAGTGTTGCCAAACGACCGGTATGAAGTTCGTAAATTAGATGAGGGAGAAGAGGGACCATGTCGAACGACCACGGCAGGAGACATGTTAAAGGATTGGTCTCATTCACATTGAGTAACATCAGGAAAGGCCGTGTGGGAATGAGTGCCTGTGAATAGGGACCACAACGCTCACGAAGAAGGTGAGTGACGCTAGGGAGTATAAATAAGCAGGACATCGAGCCAAAAAGGTAGTCGCTCCTAATTATCCATCGGGTCAAGACACAGCGTACATTCCAATAAAGAATAAATAAAACTTAGAACTATCTCTTTCTTACATATATCTACAATTTTTAAGAAATGAAATAGGAAGATAAAATAATTTTCAGTGAAACGATGAAAATATTTAACGATTTAACGAACTCCATCGAAACCAGAGCCACAACAATAGAACCGGACCAAAAAGCCTACAACACATACACACACACCCACGCAATAGAAATGGACAACAACCATCCATCTTCCGTCACAACCGAGCACTTGGTGCTATGCACAGTCTTGTAAAATCAAGTATGTTTTCATTTCAACTTGCGAAGGTATGCCATTAAGTGTCCAGAAATAAATATAAATCTTCAGGCAATACATCAAAAGAAATGTAATATGAACAAAAGTAAGTTACTATTTTCAAGATCTATCTTTAAAAATGATTGTTTCATACTATTGGTCTTTGTTTTAGGAAATGGATGCTGCCAATAATGCAAAGATATTGGAGGAGTTGCGACTCTTAAAAAATGCATCAGAGGCGCGTCTTGTGCAAAGGCACTAAATTCCAAGGTTGTTGCTGCCGTAGCGGTAAATTTGAATGAGCTAGTGTGAGTGGTTTCTGACAACAGCAAAGAAAACCACGAACTAGTAGTTTGCATATAACGACCTGAATTTTTTGAAAACGTGTCTAGCAGGGATCAATTGGACAGATTGGAGGCGTGTTTGTCCGTCCAGTCCAATGAAGATGCTTTGGTGACCTGGCTGGAAAGTAAAATAGATGCAACGGACAAAATGCAGAGGATGCATAAAGCGTTCTACACTTTGTTTGCCCGGAAACTTTTAGTCGATAGTAGTTGGACAGGACGAGCACGAGACGGAGCAAAAAAGGTAGCATTTCTTGCTTATAGTAAAATACTAACCGTACTAAAAAGAATAGGTGTTGTCTCGAAGCACGATGTTGAGCGTTTCATTAAACTGAAACTTAAAAACTCGAAAAGCGCAAATGTGTCAAGGGGCATAACAAAAAGTGTAATAAAAAAGCGCACAACCGCAAGAAAGTAATAAAATGATTTAGATTCTAGTGTGAAGTTTCAGTTTTCTTTTTATTTATATATTCAGTGAGTCGTAGGCTTACAAAATTTCCTTGGCGCTTACCATATGCTATTTGGTATTTAGTTTTAGCACGTAGTTATATCACAAAAGAAACGCTAATATCATGATGAAAACAAAACGATGATGTGAACAAACAGATAATTTATTAAATTAACAGTATCAGTTCTGGAATGTGTGTAGCAAAGGGAATAACGCTTTCGAATCAGTTTGTGGAGATACGCTAACAGGAAGTTGCAATAAAGATCGAGATGGTATGAATACAGGAACAAGCTTACATTTAACCGACCTATGTGGCACTTCAACCCTACTTGTGGGAACGTTACATTTAACTTTAAATATGTTAATATCGATTGACGAAAGCTGTATGTCTGCTAACATATTGTCGTTGTCGGACACGGCATGAAATAGTTCCTCACAAGACTCTTAAAGATCACCTTTTATGACAAACAAACTATCATTAGATTTTTTTACCTCTATCAACTAAACAATATTCCTCTTTTTAGTCAAAAACCACCTGTTTTGAAAAAGCTAATAAAAAATCCACCGTTTGTTTTTAGTTGTGGATAGGATTGCACACGATCGTTACAGGCTTTGATGATGTGACCGCGCTCAATCAGTCGGCCAGCTAGCTGTTCAACGGTCTTGGTCCCCGATTTTACGCATTGTTTCACGAACCTCAAATTATTTTCGAATTCGTAGGCAGAAAACGTACCCAGTGGTCCTAACTTAAAAACATCTTCTACAATATGCTGGATATTATGCACATTGCTGATCAAATTTGAGCGACCACAATATTTCGCAGTGTCTGACGAATTTGTCCAGCATTATTTTGGCTAGCGGCCAATCTACTGATGAAAAAAATGTCAGTGCACAAAAATAGAATAAAAAACGATTGAAAGCTCCATCTTGCAAACAGAAATCAGATACTCGGCAGCTTTCCACAACGGCAATTCGTTAAGGGAACGTATTCTTCGATGTATCTCAAAAGGAAGCCGTATTTCTGCCATGTATGTAGATACTGCTTCCTTCTGTCTAGGATACACGTGAACAAAACGCTCAAACAAATTGGTTGCAAGCTCAACTAAAACTTTTTGGGTTACACCCTCATCCGCTAAGTGGAGCCTATCTGATACAGGAAAACCTTCGACCATATCAAAGCGATCGAAGTCCTCTAGTGGTGTACGCCATTCTTTATGGTGCAGTGGATCTAGTCTCTGCCTTGACCCAGCATCCGTACGTGGTTCTGCTATATATTTTGATATTTTGATTAAAATTATTTAAAATTAGTATTAAAATAAACATACCTTTCAAAGCGGCCCGCATAGGCGATTCGGCAATAAAGGCACGAAGTGAAAAGAAGATCTGCTTATCTCTAAACTTTAATCCTCTTCGCTGAAGATCATTTATTTCCTCAACTAGAGGTCTTAAAATTACTCCAAGCTTACCCGGTTTTTTTCGATCCTCCAAACGTTCCAACAACCATTGCTGAGTGCTTTAAATGTTAAACAATTCTGTTTTGAATTGGCCAAAGCTGCTTCCGGGAACTTTTAAAGAGTGGTAGTCCATCAATAGAGACATCCACCATAAATACGTCTACTTCCTGAACAACGTTTCTGTTAGGATTTGCATGAAATATCAAATTGCATGAAAGCTAAAACTTGCATGAAGGATTAGTAAGTTAGGTGAACTAGTAATTATAAGCGAACCATAGTACGGAATAAGAACTGAATTGTAATTGACCAAGAATACACAGTTGAATCTGAACCTTCGGCGGGACAACACTTCATACACGTTTCACGAATGAAAAGGCGAATCACGAACACTTTTATACGTGCTTGCAAGCCTCATCTGATAGATATTTATTTAAGCAACGGAGCACCGACGTAACACAAGAAAGTTTTAAATTCAGTTGCTTTCTGATATGCAATAACCTTTAGCCCGCGGCATTTTGGATGTAGTTCCGATGGAAGCCTAGATGCAATTAAAACGTTAGATATCATTCATTACATTTTCTCGGCTTCACTTTACTTGCTTTCCAAAATTTCCTCGATGCCAGCCAGTCAAAAGTTTAAGCATAATACCTTTAAGCAAATGTAACGGCTCTGACATCACAACGCTCTTAACAATATCAAAGTTCTTTAAGCTAGTCAAAGGTGTCGACCATTTGGCATGATTTGGATAAACATTTGCTTTGAAATATCTATCAGTTCTAGACGTTGAACCAACATAACATATACGATTTGTTGTGGGAGCTTTTTTGCCTGAGCTACGCATTTGAGACAGCCTTCTACAGCGTTAAATGAGACGACTCCTATTATTATATAAAAAATGCTGTGAGCTTCAACAACAACAAATGTGTTTTTCACCTTACCTTTAATGAAAGATCGTGCGGGTGAAATAACACCTGTTTATAACCAGTTTATAAATAATTATAAACTCTCGTATTTTATACCAATGTTCGTTTCGTTTAACAGAACACCAGACTCTTGCAATTCATTTAGCTCATCTACAAACTGGCCTGATTGAAACTCATCTGCGGAATGGGGCTTAGTTTGTCCACAATAGACTGCTACTATTAGTACAGGTGTATTTGGCCTCAACTTCTACGGGCGTAAGTTTCTTAGAAAGAAATAAAATCGTGAGAAAATATGAACAGAAAATTATTACAACTCATCTAGTTTGCTCACTTATAATAATGCTGTAGACTACTGGATACGCCGTAATACTACATTTGTCTACCTGACACTGAAAAAATGTCGGTTGCAGCTGTGTGTGGTGGTGTTTTTAGCAAAGTTCTAGCATCTTGTGGAAGCACACTTGTTACGTGTGAGCGTAATAGACGTAAGAGCTTATTGATCGTGTCATGACTTTGATTTGTTTCACCAGCCCATGTTTTAAGTCCGTCCAGGATTGACATCTCACAGTCATAAGAAGAAGCTTCCTCATCAACACTGCTGTTGGAATAGCTTTCCTCCGGAACATTATTACTATCTAAAACGAATTCTTCTACTTCACTTTCCGCGTTATTAACACACACACATACACACACCCAATAGAAATGGACAACAACCACCCATCTACCTGAAATGCCTTGTTAATTGTTTTATTTGTTAATATTAAGCTATTTTTTTATTCAAGTGTGCTAGTATCTTTGCATGGCGAAATACTAAAACGAGTTGTATCGTTTTTATGTTTCCTTTTTAAAAAAGAAGCCACGTGTATTGGGGTGTTGGTGTTTGATTTCTATTGGCGCCAACAAATTGTAACATTTTTAATACTTCTTCAAATGGGTTCATTGCTATTTTTGAGTTTTCTGTGTTGCTGTTACCCGTCCAACAAATGTTAGAGAGCAATGGTTTACTTCACTATGAATCCTTCAAAGCATATAGACGATTCGGTCCATCCGCACGACTTATATGCCCTTGCAAATAACGCACTATTTTCGCTTTGTGGATTGGATCTGTTGCTAGCTGCTCCTCAAATCTTTTAAGCTCCTCTTCTGTTTTCAACGCATTGTTTAGTTCAAAACTCGCTCTAGGGAGAAGACCGTCATTGGGACGAGTTACTGACACTTACTGTCCGGTAACCTCTGTTTGACGAGCTGTACTTCTTACAACTAAATCTAACTTATGACTAATCGTATCTCTTAAAAAATGCTACTTCATTCTCAACAGAAATGCTACTTCGATTTCATCCTTGCATGTGGTGCATTCTTCAGTTTTTTCTGGAGAGTGGGAAAAAAGTACATTTAAAAAAACATATCTCTTACACCGAAGAATAATTATTACCTCTTGCAGCAACATCAATCACACGCTGCCATTTACTTGGTGTATGCAGCTATAATGTATCACCTAAGTTAATCGATTTGGATGCTGAAAATTAATTTCCAATGTACGTACAACGTTTATTACGTTGGAAACATCTTTTCGCTTCTAACTTACAGGTCGATAAATTATTATCGTCTTGTTTGCCAATGTTTCGATTATTCCCGATGCGTAAGTTTGGATTCGGATTATTCCCGATGCGCACAATCAACGGCTACTATGATAATATCATCTGTGGACATCACAATACAGGGGTTTTCAGTTGATAAGGCAATAGCATCCATTTTTAAGGCAGGCTTCTTAGATGGAATGGCAAACAAAGCTAGTTGATATGGAAACGGCTTCAGATGACAGAAACATCAAATACCTTTTATTGTGATGTCCTCTGATGATATTCTCTTAGTTGCAGTTGATATTGTACACGTCCTTTCAGCGCACGGGTAAGTAGGTGCAATATCAACGGCTAATATGAGAACATCTTCAGAGCGTGCACACGGCAGCGTACAGACACGGTCGGCTGTCAAGCGGCCGATTGTTGGAGTTGAATTTTGTCGACATTAAGAGTGCTTATAGTATCACATTTTAAGCCCGGAACTGGAAAAGGCGGAAATACGTTTCGCGACCGATTAATTTTATGGTTGGTATGCTTTTCCATTCCAGCCTTAAATAATAATCAAAAAAAAAGCTTTAAGATGGGCTGGAGATACATGTATTGACAAGATGTACTTGCACCATACACCGGATTCAGGTAACGCCGCTACCCTGTTGCTGCAAGAAATCATCAACCCCTCCCCCCCCTGCAAGAAATCATCCCTGTTGCTCCAGTTGTGTTGTCAGGTAGGATGTAGGGTACGTCTTACGGCTCTTACGGAATACGTATGATTTGGCTACAGGTAACCGATGTGGGTATTGTAATTACCTCCAAAACAATTTGGCCTCAAAAAACCCAACATCATCGAACAGGGTAATTAAATAAATAAAAAACACTTTTAAGGGTATTGTAATTACCTCCAAAACAATTTGGCCTCAAAAAACCCAACACCATCGAACAGGGTAATTAAATAAATAAAAAACACTTTTAAGAAAAGCATAACCTGAAGCAGGTACGAAAAAAGAAACTAGCCTTTGTAAAATGCCCAACTCCTCACCGGTATAAATAATGGTCGCACACATTATGGACAGTCAATTCGCTCTTAACGTTTCATCAAGCAAGATCTGAAGTTGTCGTCGTTATGAACTCCCACAAAGAGCTTTCAACAACATCGTCGGTTGTTATGGGAACAAGGAAAAAAATCCCGTCGATCGCGATATTTATTCAACGACGAGTTGGTGCATTACACAGGACGAGCATCGCAGTGAGTGCATAAAAACGGGATGCGACAAAACGATAATACATGTGAGGAGTTGTGATGCGTGGAAAAACGTGAGATGGAGACTTGGCAACGGCTGTTGTGAGATTTGTGCAACGTTTGGAGAGTGTTTAAAGTTTGGTGCATTTTGAAAACTTGGATGTCCAACTGATCTAAGTTGAGCGTTCGTGTGCGGAAAAGTGATAGAAAATGTGCTATCGAGTAAAGTGTGTGATGACGAGTAAAGTGATAAGTGAGCAACGGTGCAACGAAGCCGCAGACAAGGGGAAGATAGCCGCAATCTGAGGCTAAGCAGTGATCGCACGAGACACGCAACAGAAGTGGAACCGGATGAGATGGGTATTACCGACCATGAAGTGAAAATAATTGAAAACTACGTTAGACACAGCCCACGAAGTTGTAAATCAAATCCCAAAAGAGCCTAAAGATCTCAAGCAACTAGGGAAAGAGCCTAAAGAACCGTTATCCGTCAAGCGTCCTCAGACGTTCAAGTCGATTGAAGAAGACGACAAACACAAAAAGCGCAAGGTATATTGACGTTTGATAGTGTTATACTTTACATTTTTCTTGTCTTATCGCACCGAGGACCAACATTGGAGTTTTATGCTGAGGGACTCCGATCGCCAAACAGATTTCAATTTTCCCTAACATGTTTAAGACACATGGCCCTCATTTGCTGTTTTCAGTCTTATATGTGGCCTATTATGTCTCCCTCCTGAATCAGATTGTTCTGATCATATTTGGAGTCTCATTTTGCTTGATGATTATACTCCTATCCTTCCTTAAAGTAAAGATAGTTCAGGACTTTTTGTAGTCATCTTTTCAGCTTCATTCTCGCTGCCAATGCTTCCACTGATTCTATCTGTGTTTTTGATTGTTGCAGGTGCGCTTTTCGCGGCGGAATGGTGCGGCACAGAAACTGCCCGAGTCATGCAAACTTGACATGTCTCGGCTGCAAGCTCGCGTTACCGGAGAGCAGCTCGACACTGACCTAATGCATCAGAGTCGTCGAAGATAAACGCACAATCAACCGGATTAATAACCAAGCTGGAGTCGAAGCAGCGTAGTCAACATTCGGCCGACAGGACAGCTGATCGCTAATAAGTTTACTTATACACGGCATAGGCCGTAGATACACTTGGAGCTTATGCTTCAGTGTGAAACGTTGTACTTCCAATTTGGTCGCATAATCGTTTTTTGTGTGCTTTACCTTTCTTTCTTTCGTTCTTAGTACGTACATGCTCTACTTTTAGAATTCATTTTAAAAGATCTCCCAGTTTTACAAGAGAAAACTCTCCAATTGCAGTTGAAGTCCTGACTTGCCAAACACATGGGTTATTCACTTTAATAGGAGATTGTGTAATTCCTATTCGAAGTGCTTCTATAGCCCTGTGCAGGTAAATCATTCTTTTGGGAGCATTTATTGCTTAATTCCGTGTAGTACAATGATTGGATTGGCAACCTGAGATTAATAACTGTTCTTACATCCTTCATAACGTACCCTCTCTTTGTTTCTTACTTCCACAGGTCTGATTCTTAACGGGATCGGTTTTCCTACCTTGTGTACAAACCACATTCCTTGTATTGAAGTAACATTCCCTGAAGTGGCCTTTCCTTGTGAGCCTTTAGTAAAGGCCAGCATTCTTCTGGTTTTGGGTTTCGTGTCAGTTTGTCATATATCAATTGACCCCATCTGTCTCATTCATAGCATGCTTTCTTCGAAGGTATCCTCCGATACACTCAGTCGCATCTTAGACGAAGCAATGATTTCATTTTCACCACCTTTTGAAATTTTGAAAGTTTGACTTACTCTTGCTTTGTTGTGCTTTGTACTCTAGAATTTGTTAGATAGAGGAAGGAATTACGGGTGAAGAGACAAATCTACGTGCTTTACCATTCGAACAGTTGTGATCTACCTTGTATTTGATGATTGCTTCTTCTTCTCTGAAGCGCAGTTAATGCACAAGGGATCGAAGATGCAGTCTCCGTGGGCAGGCGTACCGCAGTTGGTGCAGGATTGTGCTACTTTGTAACTCATTTTGGTGTGGCCGTAATGAGTGCAGTGGTAGCACATCATGAGTTTCGGGTAATACGGGCGGGTGGAAACTTGCCGGACACCGAGACGGATGGTAGATGGTATCGAGGTGGCGTTTATACGAAGCAGGAAAATGTGAGTATTCACGATGTCTCCGTTCACCTTTTGCGTGAATCTACGCACAAAAATCACTTGCTGGTCCTTGAGTTCTTTTAAAATTTCGTCGTCACTGAGGCCTTTTAGGTCGGGGGAATAGATCACACATTAGACACTATTGAGGTTGGTATGGGGAGTCACTGTCACTGGGGTTCCGTCGATAACTTTAGTAAGGGATTGGAGCGATCGGAATTGTTTGGAGTTACAGGTTTTAATAAGGAGTTTTTCACCGTTGTCGATCGGTTTTCCGGGCTCGGAAAATTGACCAGCAAGGGAGGCAAGGGATTTGCCAATAACCAAAGGGTTTTTAGGGAGAGGGGATCCGTCGGTCGTTTGCAAAACTAAAAATTTCATGTCACCGTGTTCGTCTTTACTGTACATGTATAGGGGCAAGGACCTCTCATTACGAGAGGGCCCTCTCGGGGAAAAGTGGGCCTGGCATTATAACTCCTCACCTCTGAAACGTCTTTTGGCCTCTCAAATTTCAAAATGTCTGATATTTTCTGCCTTGCGGGGAGTATTCCCCTTCCGTCGATTGTGAACCCTAAAAACTCTACCTCCTCTTGATCATACAATGATTTCTTTTCATTGATTGCCAAATCATCCATCATTAGTTGTTGAACGCTTTTGAGGGCTGGTCCATATAAGGCCTGTTTAAGGCGGTTTAAATTCTCTAAATTAGAGAATCTTCCCTCCTCATTAGTATCATCAAATGTTTGTTTAAAATTTGGCCATTCTACAGGATCCCCTCCAAATCTCGGCAACTGCATAAGCGATTGTCTTTTCAATAGCGTTTCTATGTGCGGCGATCCTTGTTTGTCGCTCGCAATAGTTGTAACTGCTTTTAAAAATTCTTGTAACTGTTCCTTTGATTGTTCTTGTTGACCAAGCAATAGTCGTGAGAACATGGCCTCTGTATCCTTACTAGCAGATTCTTTGGGCAATATATTAAGTTCATACGCAATTTTATGACATTTTACGCAAAGCCAACATTCTTCCGGCTTTGGTTTACGTGATAGTTTGGCACATGTTAAATGAAACCATCTATCACATTCATAGCATGAAATCATGCTTTCTTCGGAAGTGTCTTCCGCCACGCACAATCGGCAACTGCCGGAAATGTTCGTGGTAAATTTATAAGGCATGTCGGCGGATCTTTAAAATTCCTACTCTGAGCTATAAAATAAGAAAGTTCGACTTACCGTTTTCGGTGTTACCTTTCCTTGACGTGCCCGGTAGTTCAATGTGGTCTCGATCTCGCTGATACTTCACTCCGGAGTCGTACTAAAAAACCATCTGCACCGATAGTCAACTGACTTACTCCGTTAAGATACGCCTTACAAGAACTTTTTCCCACGTGCGTATTGCTGATAAGTTTCTTTCATGCACTGGTGTTTATGTCCTCAATTATTTAAACGCGAGCACTTTAAAACGATCGAAACGTCATTCACTCGGTTAACTTATTATTCCGCGGTTGTCCACGTACTGATTGTTAAACACGATATCTTTCGTAAGCATAGACGTCTTCGCTAAACATTTAAAGTTTCTTTCGGGTTATTTCGGATTTTTTTCACTTGATCACCAATTGTCCAACCTTCACTTTTCGATTCTAATTTATTTTTCAATTAGTTCGCGTTCTATTTTCATTAATTCCGCACACAAACCATTCCGCGTAAGCACTCCGTCCGAGTACCTACTTACCGATTCAAAGAATTGCTCTATCAGCGTGTCCGGTATTGTTCTGCCGACCTCTAAGAGCTCTCTTATTGTTGTCGCCAGCTCATCCGCGAAGTCCTCCACAGGTTCGTTGTCGTTAGAGAACCTTCGGCTGTCCACCTGGTCTTATTCGTGGCTCAGACTTTAATCTCCTAGGATTACTTCGTAGCGTTCCACGATCTCCAGGTGTATCTCCCTATACGTTGGCGGCGGATTTACTTGCACTTCGTTTAGCGCTACCTCGTCCCGGTCCCAGCAGTCGTTAAACCAGTCAGCCGGTATCGGGGCTGGTACGTCTTCTGCCCAATCGGCACGCCAACGCTGTTGAAACACGATAGGCTCTGGGGCTGGTTCGTCCCAGAGGTCTTCCTGCCAGTGGTTGTCCGCTTCTTCTATGGCGTTTGCTTGTAGCGCTACTTCTTCGACAGCTTCCCTGGGTTGTTGGTCGTGGGCCGGATCTTCACTTCGATTTTCGCGGTTGGCCGGAGCTCTCATTTGACGCTGATGTCTGAACGTTTTTTCGGAATTCGTACTGTGAGTTGTTAACGCGCGCGGATATTAACAACTCCTCTCTGGAGCCACCAATTGTTATTTCGAGTCGACCAAGAGAAGGTGTGTTCGATTCGGGAAATCTCCGCGCAGATTCCTGGCCTTGTCAGAGTTGCTTGAATCGGGCGGCTAACCTTTTTTCCTGGATAACCAAGAGAAGTTTTTAGCGGCGGACTCGCACTTCACTAACTCGGCGTGGACAACGGGAATGCCCTAGCTCGATCAGACGATTAGCCTTTTTTCCTGGATAACCAGGAGAAGTATCTAACCGTGGTTCTTGCTTGGCTTGATTTCGCCTAATTCTTCCGACGGAGTGGGGAGGCACCAAAGTGCGGGACCAATTTCCGGAGGGAAGACAAAGGTGAAATTTTCCCGATTCTGTATGGAAACCCTGACAATGAAACACAAGCTTCTTCGTTTAGGTTTTGATTACAAGTCGATTTTATTCTCAATAAACCCTGTCTTACATACTAAAATAATCCCGTAAATTAGGTTGTTAGAATGAAAGGAAAAGTTTAAAAGAGATAGCACCTCTTTTTACCTGAAGTAACATAAACCTATAGCGTTGGGCGTATCTTGAACCTTCAAGCGACGTTTTCTTATCTGTTTTTGGTTCTGGACCGTGAGATCGCGTGGGCGATCCTTTTTTTTATGGATCTGGGTAATGCATCGCGCATCGTCCTATGCATATTTTGATAGGCTTAATTCATAGTGCTAGCGCGTATGTTTATTTTTTGCCTGAGCGTGGTTTACTCTATTCGCGGGTGATCTTTCCGTCACTGCACTACGGATAATACGATCGTACCTTGATCTTCGCGTTGGTCCCTTTTTGCGAAACTAAATGCGCAGCGATAATGTATGTGTTAGGCTCTTGCAATAATCTTTTCCGGTCTTTGTTCTTTACTCTTGTCTTATCACATGGCCTGAGTTTATTTAGGATTTTCTGATATCTGGATAATTTCGAGTTGTTTTATGACATGTCCTGACACGTTTTCATTGTTTATCATAATTTCATTTTTCCTTTTGTTACGAGGTCTTTCTTTGAGTTTAGGTTTTTTCGAAAATAATATTTGCCGATGAGAATTTATCCTAAACGAAAGATATTTAGTTATTTAAAGTATTTCATCTATTTCCTGTATGCCGTTAAATTTAGTTCAATTCGTCGCGTTCGTAACAGTGACCATAAGTTTGCGTTGCAGAGAGCGCTATATTTATGGCGAGTGCGAGAGCAACCAAGATAGTGTTTTATCCTTCAATAAAAAATTTGTGCACTACACTTTATCAATATTTGTTTCCTTTTTATTTATACTTTCACACTGGCCATGGGCCGAGCCCGGCACAGCTCCCACACCTATGTATTTCTTCTATTTATGTTTCTTCTACTATTTATTTACACCTCTTTCTTCTTTTGATTTGGTCATGGGCCGAACCCGACTCAACTTTCATATATTTTCCTTGTTTCCAATGCTTGCCATGGGCCAAACCCGGCTCAGTTCTCCTCTTATTTAAATGAAAACGACACCACTGCGCTGGCCGTGGGCTGACCCCGGCTCAGGCTCGGTTGTTTCCTTAATTTCTTATCTGATTTATATTAGGAAAAGAAAAACTTGCCGCTGGCCTTGGGCTTAACCCGGCTTAGTAATTCCTTATGTGATATCGCAACCCTCCCAATAATGCATTATACATGCCGTTTACCAGTTCGCGCAACACAGCCTCCTTTATTCAGCGTTCAACCAAAACTGCCGGCCTCTCAACCATTGCCGTTCCACACTCACACCACTACATTCATGCTCAGAATCCCACAGTCCCATTTTCACTTTTGTACAATAAAACTTGCCATTTTACCTCCATTGTGCACAATATCTGGTGGATCAAGCACAATTTTACGGCCTTTTTAAACCAAATGAAAACGGAGCGCACTTGGCACTAATGCCACGCGCACCGAATGACAGCTCGACACTTCTACAGTGACATAACTGCCCAGGCACAACCAAGGTGTATGTATTTAGAACAAGGTGTATGTATTTAGTAGGTGAATTTTTGTCGATTTGACAGAGCACCATTTCCCAAGTTATCTGTTCCCCCTGTTTTCGTAATTGTTTTGGTAAATATATTCGTTAACGAAATTTCCACGAAAAATTAAACGGAACCATGTTCATCGAATGTAAATAAACAAAAGTTCACTATTGTAATAACCGGATGGCGGACGGTTGTCACAACGGATTCACATCCACGGAAGGCTTTCGGAAGGTTTTTGGAAGGAATTATGGTGTATTTTTCGGCGACGGAAGGTTTCTGTTGGGTCCGAACTGGAAGAGAACGCACGAAAGAATGGCTTTATTCTCACTGACAGTTCGCCTTGCCCAGGCCAGTCCGCACCTTGAGCCAGTCGGCGGTTGTCGGTTTTGTTGTCATTTGCTTGGCAAAGGCCTATTCGTACGTAGACAATGGGTAACATTCATCCGGACGTTACAACTCGGCTATCCTGAACATAAATTGCCCTCAATTTACTATCCGGTGGGCTCAGCCCAACATCTTAACTTATTAGCTTCCATAACCCCATCGAAGGGTAACTGAGTGAGTTGACATCCTTCTACTTCGGGTAGCACGTATCTATCATGAGGCAAGGTACGGTCCCCTGAACTTAAGATTTAGCTTCTTGTTACCGCTATCAGTTGTATCAACATATCACACGGCGACTAAGTCACCTTCCTTATAATGACATGAAGGCCTCTGCTTCTTGCTAAAATATTCCTCATTTTTCCGCTGAGAATCTTCTATGTTTCCCTTCGCTTCAGCCTACATGGCTTCTAAGTCCCTGGATATGTGTAGAAAAAGTGGACCGATCTGTAGAGATCTTCTATTTACTCGACCATCTCGTCCCGTGGCTGCTTACCAACTAACCTTCACATATACTACGTTCTGCCACATGATGTAAAAGGGCTGATACGAATAAATATTTTGAAACAATTCGGAGCTAAATGGCGTTTAGTGGATGATTATAGGAAATTTAACACAATACTTCATGATGATATGTTCTGAATCTACGTACTCCAGAACCCGGTGAAAAAACTATGAACTATTGAAACCCGTTGCACATGACGTCCCAGAACATCATTCGGCGGTATTTAAACTTGGCAAATCAGAAATTCATAGTGACGATTCTTTACTAGCCATTGGTTGGTGAAGAAGTCCCTCATAGAAACGAAAAATGCTGTTGACATATAAAAATGACCTGCACAACGCTGTATATACATATTAAGATACAGTGTCGGAAAATAGAATAAGACCACTAGATGTTTTAAAATCGTAAAACTGAGGTTATGGTGTCAATTTTTAACGGATCGATCTAACTTTTTCTGCAAAATTTATTTTCAGATGTTGGCAAAACGTATCTATCATTACCTCAATGGAGATACACTACACACACTAAACATACAGATACATACACTAAAAGGCTTAGCCCTATCATTAGATTGAGGGCGTCGCCCGCACTTTGATTATAATTTACAGCAGCGATGTTGTCTCAGAGGTGGGCTCAGGTGGCTAAGGTGGGCTAGTATTAGAAACGACCTGGCTCTTCTCCCCTTGCTGCGACATTGCGATGAGTTTGTCCATTCTCTCATTCGTCACATCCATCTGGATGCCCAGGCCTGTTATACGCTTCCGCAACATCTCCTTTGCCATCGTTGACTGTATTTGTTCGTTACTATTACCGTCCAGTTCTTCGCATCCATCTTAAATTAGTAGATACATTGTTAGATACATTGCAATTGGAAAAAATGTGCAATTTACTAATTATCATTACCTTTAACCAGCAAAAAAGGAACCAAACGGAAAATGGGGTTCACATTGCGTGTTCTGCTTGAATAATAAAACTTTTGCTTTGAATTCGATGTGTGACAAACAGCAGCAAGGCGAAAACATAAAACGATTACCACTATACTTACATACAGCGACCCGTCCGACCTCCCAATTAGCGTTTAAATGCAGATGTCCGTCGTAATCCTGAAATGCAGCGGTTTAGCACTGACCGCAATACGATTAGTTTTAGCACCTTCCTAGCACACCTGTTACCTTCACGCTCACTACCAAACACCCTCAGCAAATTCGAGTAGTTTCCAGCAGTTACTCTAGCCCTACCTAGCATCGCAAACAACAATACACGCACTTACCGATAATTTGTGTCATTCCAGCAGTGCTAAAAAATCGAGCACTTATCGCACACTTCATTTTACTCTTAGAGGCACTCTGAACCAGTAAACCAAAGTGAGTTGAGAGACGGTGTCGGAATACCGATTTCTCGGTCGGACATTTTGAAAAAAAAATTTACGTTTACTTGACTGAAATGTATACAAGCTGCGGTCAAGCATTCTTTGTTGGTCAAGCAAGCGATCTCTAGCATACATTGATGAAGCTCGATCTGCTGTGCTCTTGAAGAAGTTTTGCTTGCAGATCGGCAAAAAAGTGGAACGACCCTATATCTCGGATCAACCAATAGTTCGGGGATGCAAACCGGCTCCGCCGACCGGTGACGCCGATACAGTCAAAGCTGCCGTGTCCGTATAGGCGCTGAATCGTTACCACCTCAAACATTAATGAATATCATACAGAATCACCTCAGATAGCACTGACACACTACAATATCCTGATTTCTTCACTTGATCTAAGCTTTCCGAACGATATTGAACATATAATGATGTTATTGCTTCGAGAATATTAAACAACACATATAACCAGCTGATTCGATGCGGTCAAGTAAACGTCCAACAGGTGCTGGTCTTCTACTTCTTTCCATGTGTCAAAACAGGCTTTTTACGACACCTTCTCTCAACTCACTTTGCAGTAAACACACACTTCAAAGTATATATCATGCACTATTTGCACCAAATAGTTTGAGCAGTTTTTTAAGCTACCGAACATTTCAAATAACAAAGCAGCACTCGCAAACGCTTTCATTAATTCAAGCAACGCTCGAAAAAAAAGGAGCACTTTTCGCGAACTCACTCCACTCATTTAGACGCTGTGACGAAAAACCTTATACCAAAATATACCTGGCACTTTTGGCTCCAGTCACCAGTCCAGTCTATTCGAGCAGTTGTCGAGCACCTCCAACATGTCCCAGCAAACCCTCCCAGCCACCAACAGCAATTCCGAACACACTTCCAATTTTACCAGAAAAGTTTTTGCAATTCGAGCAGTTTTATTTTTTGTCGCTTGGGTACTGGCGATTTTTGTCGGATGGGAATCCGATTTTTCTTGTGTCTGAGTTCGGAAGCCGGAAACAACACACTAAAAATTACCACAAATTTTCGAATATCCACCGTTTTCCGACAGAAACGGATTGCACACTCGGTTCACATCACTACAATTCAAACCACACTCAATTCGATCCATGAATGGGGCAGTTATTTAAACTTTTGCATTAAACGCGGTATATCCGCCAAGTGGTGCTGTCACACTTCTGCCATCTCCGTTTTTTCACTTAATTAGCCTACCTAAGACGTATTTCACTGCGGGTTTTTTGGGTTCGATCAATTGATTGCACACTACCACACCGGAAAGGACCGCTTCCGGACCGATCCATGCAAATTGGCCACAAAAACTAACACCCGGCACTGCTCCCCACACAAACAAACACAAACACAAAACCGCGCTCCGATCGGTTCATTATCACAGGGAAAACTGTGTCCATCTGAGTCTGCTTACCGCACTTATGTGCTGGAACCATGTGCCTCTTTTGTTCACATTATTTCACCGATTTTGGAGTCGTTTTCACTTTTGTACAGTAAAACTTGCCATTTTACCTGCATTGTGCACAATATCTATCACACAATCAAGCACAATTTTACGCCCTTTTTTAACCAAATAAAAACGGAGCGCACTTTGCACAGAGCGCCACGCGCACCGGATGACAGCTCGACACTGCTACAGTGACATAACTGCCCAGGCAGAACCAACCCAAGGGGAAATTTTCGAGGATAAATATCCCCCTCTCTTTCTATTTATACACCTCTTCCGTTCGCACTCATGGATGATTTGTCACATACTCGAGTTTGGTTCATGATGACCTAAATGTTTACATTTTGCTCTCCTTTTATTATTATACCCATCTCGCTTACGCCTATAGATTCACCTTGTTTGGGTGAATATGTGTATGGGCATGTGTGCACTCGTACAGGGTTTGTCTCGTTACTTTACGATACGAACGGTATATATTATACCGTCATTATTGTTTTTACAGTTCGTTTGAGTATTTTCATTCAATCCCAAAGTGTTTTAAGTTCATCGATCTCTTTTACATAGTTTTCGATATGATTTTATTGTCAAGACGGTAGGTTTTGTCGAAAAAATGTATATAACAAATTGAAACACTTTGTACGAAATATGCCGTTCGCATCGCAAAGTGAATAGGCGAGCCCTGTATCTTTGATCGCTGATTTTTGGTCTGGCTGCTCATGGAGAAGGGGTAAGAGTTCATGCGTGATTTGATTAGAAGAGTGGGAGAGGTTGACGAAGCCGATCGTCTTCGTTCTATTCACTGTGTGATTGTTGATCCAAATCTCTTCTCCGCCAATAAATGTTGCGGAAAATTTTATTAGGATTCAAGTCGGGCGATTTGTTTTGAGCAATTTGAGCAGGCAATGATTTCGTCAATAAGAAAGGATGCTGCGGATCCTTGCTGCGGATGCAGGATATGCCTTCAAATACCGTTACTACATTAACCTTCACGACGACCATGTTCCGGACAAAAATGGGGACGACACTGGAGCATTTCTTTGCCTGGTTCAGCTGCGCAATATGTACGTGATGCATTTCGCTCGTTCATGTTTTTATTGGTAAGTAAAAGCCGTAATTCTATAACCTTTATAATCACCTCTTCTGTATTAACATGTAAAGTAACCATTTTATATTTACATCTTGTATTTCTAGCACCTCACACTATCACACTGAGCGGCCGGGATGGGCCTCCGGCTCGAAGGGATCATCGAGTACAAACACCAAATGATTGGCTCTTGTACACTTTTTCACCTTATATAAAGAACTTTGTAGTAAGGAAGCTCCTCACTCCTCTTCATACATCTGAAACGGTATACAATCGACACCAACAGCAGATCGACTACACTGTGTGAACCATCCTGTCCAGTGCAACCAGGCAACACAACATTCCTCTTCAGCAACAGCACCATCATCAGCCGTGCTAGAAGCAACTCCAACTTGTTGTCGGGAGACTAAAAGATGCAAAATTGATCTTAAATAAAAGCAAACAAATTTGTGTTAATGGAAAGCTGTAGGAAGGGAGGGAGCACCGATCGGAAGGATACCACCCAATGTTGGTTGCTGGCAAGCCGCCGGTAACGTAATGACCGATTGTGAACCCGTGATTGAGCAGAGTCAGTGGGCAAGACCACGCGCGATCCCAGCATACGATATGCATTCTGCGATATCCATCGCCAGGTTCTTCCACGAGGTTCAGCGTAGGCTCACCCGATAACTGTAAATGCACAATCCGTTGATATCCTCCTCACCGCATAGTTGTCGTGAACCTTTTCCCGCTCCGTCTTCCGTGCCAACACCTCCCAACGTTCACCATGGCGCTGCAGAACTAAAAGGCAAAAAAACTATAAGCCAGATATCTGTGATAAAAGCATATTATTTTATTTACCTGATTAGATGCACTCATCGACTTTGTAGAGCAAACAGATTTTTGAATCTAAAAAATAAGAAAATTTCAACCGATACAAGCCATTCCAGCGTCTAGTACGACTGTAGCACTGCTTCTTTTTTTCTTCTTAACTACACCATGATCTGCTACGCGCAAGCGTACCACGCTCCAATTTATATTACGTGTACTTCATTCCTGCTCTGAGCAAGTCTGGTGGTTCAGTCTTCAGGCTGTGGTATACATGCACACGGCATTCTGTTTCTAATCTTACTCTCACTCACCCGTTTCAGCACAATGAAAAAGTTTTACACGCACAGATCACAGCTGATACACAACACAACACAATCGATGCCCCCACCCCCCCTCCATCCTTGAAGCGAAAAAGTACCGTTGTTACACACAAACATACCACCACACAACGCAAAGAGTCTACGGACATGTAGAGAAGCAAAGCAAAATCGAGAGAGAAAAGAGCAAATACAAGAATAGAGGAACTCCCGCAAACATGACGAGACACGACAATACACAATACATTGACAAAAACTGATCCTCGAATATTTGTTTACATTTTGCATGGCTATCCTCGAAAAATTTATCGAGACCAAGGTGTATGTATTTAGAAGGTGAATTTTTATCGATTTGACAGGGCGACATTTTAGTCGAGTTATGTCAGAGTTTGTTTACAAAAACATATGGTATGGGGCTACCAACATAAACAAACAGCCTCGATTCTCAGTCCCTTGAGCAATTTCGCTAATTTATGGGTCATCTTCGCATACTAAGTATTGTCCCACAGAAGATTGACGATATTTGGTTGCCTTTTTCGTCAAAAAATCGCAAGCGATACCACCACCGGCGCCTCCTCCGACGCTGCCGTCACTCTTCTCAATACCCTTCCCCTTGATCACCACAGAACTGTTATGTCAGGTCGAGAAATGTCAATTTGCTCTTAACAACTCTACCTTCTATATCTACATACCTTGTGTTTATGCGCTTTTATGTGTTTATAATGTATATTTGCGTACTTCAGGCTGACTACTTTTCTACGGGTAAAATTAAGTCACAGAAAGCCAGAAATGGCAGGCCGTGACCTTTCGAGGTTGTAGTTCCAAAGAAGAAGAAGAAGAATGTATATTTGACTACCTGTTCCCCGAGAAAGCGTGGTTGAAAGAAGGCTGCATCCAAACGTTTCTTGTTGGGCAGAGATCTTAAAAAGATCGGCCTTATACCGGGCTTACTCGGTTTAACTGGGGTTGATTGCGAATCTCTGGGGGGTCGGTCATGATATTTGGGATTATACATTTGTTTCTGGTTATGTCGTTGTACTGGGCTGCTACTTTATATCTCCATCTTATTTCTTACAATAAAGTTATAGATATCCTTGATTTTGTTAAGTTTTTTTGACTTGAAATTATTTATGAAAGTGTCCAATTTAATATCGTCATTTTGTTGTCGTTCTAAATCGTATTTTTTGCAAAAGAATACTTTATGATTGGCAGTATCGGGAATGGCGCAGATACTACACTTGCCTGTAGGGGAAAGTTTCATAATATTAAACCAATAATTACCATAATCATGGCCTGAAACTAACCGATTTATAACTTTGATCGTTTTGTAGTTGAGAGGCATTTTGTGGTGCCACATCTTAGTGTTTAATCTGTTTTGATACCTTTGGAATTTTTTCCCCTTTGTTTTACACATATCTTGGTTCCATTGGTTAGCCTCCTTTAGCATATTGCGCTCAAGGGAACATATTACATCCTTAAGACGAAGCTTGTTATTCAATAATTGATTACTTGATATGCATTGCTTGGCCAGCTCGTCTGCTCTTTCGTTGCCCGGTATGCCCACGTGGCTTGGTATCCACTGGATTTCAGAGTTTAATAGTACACAGTTGCTTAAAATGTTACTAATCAGTTCGTCCATGAACATATCCGTGCTAGCATTTTTTAATATGTAACATTCTGATTTGCTAATCAGGCAGTGTACACGGTAGGCCCTCTTATTTTCAGATCATGTGCTAGCTCTAACGCTTTGTCAATAGCCAACAATTCAACAGTGCAAATCGATGTAGGGCGTGCTAATTTGAAAAAGTATTCTAATCGCTGGTTATAGTTGTACGAGCTAGTTAATATCACTATACCTATTCCACAGCCGTCTTCAGTTACACTGCCATCGGTATATATGGCAGGTTTATCACAGTTTTGGGAAATTGTTTCTTTGGCTAGTTGATGGAGAATTTTAGGGTTGGTACTTTGTTTATTACTGTCTAAACCCGGTATGTTGATTTTAATAACAGTTTTAAGTTCACAATCTGTGGCATGATTGTAACGTAAATTAGTAATACTGTTATACAGCTCCTTATCGCTCGTGAGAATTTGTTGCTGGCTAGATAATTTTCTTTTCACGTTTCGTGGCATTATTTTGTTGAGGGTTTCGCGACTACTGGGGGAGTATGCGATAGCTTTTGCTAGTTCCTTTGCAGCCAAAAATTTACACCTGATTTGGAATGGCACTTCAGATGCTAAAGCCAGTAGCGTGTTGGTTGGTGTAGTTTTAGTGCATCCAGTAACCTTCCGAAGCGATTGATGCAGTATTGTGTTAACTGAGAGGATTTTGTCTTTGTTAGCTCTCATACTGCACGTAGCACCATATTCCAAAGTACCTCTAATTAGTGCTCTATGCACTTGCAGTGCTCTTTCTGGATGTATGCTAGTGTTTCTGTTGCATAAATTTTTTACGATGCTAAATCTAGTGGCTGCTTTATCCTTAAGACGATCAATATGTTCATGGAACTTGAGTTTCTGGTCCAAGACAACACCAAGGAACTTGTGGGAGGTACACTGCTGAGTGGGACTACCATTAATTGTTATAGTCATTCGATTGTCGTGTTTAGGGAAGGTCATTGTCTTACATTTTTCTGAGTTTATAACCAGATCTAATGACTGGAGCTGTTCTGCCAAGAAATTGGTTAGATTTTGAAGCTTGGATTTAACCGTGTCAATAGATAGGCCTGACTGAATGATAGCAAAGTCGTCGGCAAACTGAATTATGGCGTTGCTGTTGGTAATATGGCACTTGCTCGTATATATATTAAATAATGTTGGAGAAAGGATATCCCCCTGAGGTAACCCATCCGATATCACTCTTTTTATCACAGTTCCGTTTAAGCGATCACAGTTCATCTCCACAATTCTGTTGCACAGAAAGGCTTTCATCCATCTTATCACAGCATTTGGCATCATGTATGCCTCGAGTATTTTCAGCAATTTGCTTGTACACACACTGTTACATGCATTTTTAATATCGATAAAAATGATACCAGTGATTTTGTTTTTTGCATTATTCTGACAGATCTGATTAACTATAAGATTTATGGAAAATGTCGTGGCACAGTTCTTTCGAAATCCAAAAGAAGTGGGCGGTAGGAAATGATATCTTCCCATAGTTTGAAGGATAATGTTATGGACCTTAGTGTTGATTCCCTTGATGATCGTGCAAAGAAGGGATATGGTTATTAAATTTTCTGCTAATCTGTGATCCTTCCCGGGTTTAGGGATTGCCACTATTTTAATGGTTTTCAATTTCCGGCTTATTTTACCCGTGTGCCACATTTTATTTATATTGTTCACCAAAGCTTTTGTGGTGTCCTCTTTTAAGTTTTTAAGATGCTCATATAAAATTTTATCGGAACCTGGTGCCGTATTCTTTTTAGCATTTAAGATGGCTCTCCATTTTTCCACTGTCATTAAGTCTTCGTTAATTGACTGAGTTGTGGCAAAAGATTCTGTGGGCTTACACTTCCTTTTGGGATGTGGATAATTTCAAAAACTTTTTCGCATCCTCAAGTGTTAGGTTCAGTATATTACCATTAGAACATTCATGCTTGTTTTTACTTAGTTTTTGTACCAGATTCCAGAGCTCATGTGTCTTAGTTTGGGGGTTGATGGATTGAAGACACCCCTCCCAGCTCTTGTGTTTTCCGCATTTTTTTAGATACTTGAACCTGGCATTTGCCTTTTCAAAAAGTATCAGATTGTCCAATGTTTTGTGGTGGTCATATTGTTTCCTTGCCCGGTTTTTCTCTTCCCATGCCTTAGCTGTCGACTCGTCCCACCAGGATTTTGCCTGAAATTTGGCAACCCTCCTGTTATTTTTTATCATAGCGGTTATGTCCTTAGTGATTGTGTCAATACTAACATCCTCATCGTATGTGAGCTCTTTCACTTTTTTCACGATAACGCTTTTCTTGTAAGTAGTGTTTGTAGCTCTATGCAGTTTAAATTTCACATTAATTTCGATTGCTTTGTGATCACTTGATCCAATATGGTAATCCTTAACACTTTTGTGGACATTACCGAAAAGCTCAGGTGCAAGTATGCATAGATCGATAGCAGTATCCTTTTTTAATGGGTCAGACGATACATGGGTGGCTTCCTTATTTGACACTATACTGAGAAGATTGTCGTTTGTTACTTCCAGTAGAATTCTTCCTTTACTATCACTGACTTGGTTACCCCAGAACGAATGGTGCGCATTAAAATCGCCTGTTATAATTATTTATTTGGATAAACTCTTAAAATTGTGGCACATTTCTTCCATTGTCGCTTGGAAAATATCAGAGGGCGTTCTGGGTGTTACGTATGTAGAGGAGATGATAATGTTATCTTCAATTATTATAATCGCTGCGGTTTGTATGTATTGGTTGGCTCTATGGGCTTCTATATTTTCCACTTTAATGGAATTCCGAACAGCCACCGCTGCTCCACCATATCCATCATCTCTATCATCACGAAATAAATTATAGTTATTGATTCTCGCATTTACGTCTTTCTTAAGCCACGTTTCTTGGATAGTGAAAAAGTCGACATCTTTTTCTGCAGCAATTTTGACAATTTCCTCTACGTTATTTTTTAGGCTTTGTACGTTACATTGTATGATTGTTAGATTATCCTTATGCCTTTCTTTGTCCTTGTTTGCTTTTCGAAAGGTGGTAGTAGGTTTTTTGCTTTGGAGTTCATTATTGCTTGCGAAAGTGGAGCAATGACTCCGATGCGGTAAGAGGCCGCAAACGGATCACAGACCCATCATTCGTACGCAAAACAAGATTACTAGTGCTAGTGCTAGTGCATGGCTTCGAGTTGGAGTCTGTGATATTGGTGGTGTTTATTGTATTAGTGGGATTGTGCTCCACTGTGGCTTGTTCGTTAGTATGAGCTTCGTTATCCGAGTCGTTATTTGCTGTAATGGTGTTTCTTAGGTTGTCTGTTGTAGTTTGGTTTTCTGTAGTTGTTGAAGTTTTAGTATTTGTGTCGTTTTTTCGTTGGAAGTGTTGGTTTTTTCGTAAGGAGTACTTTTTGTGATGTGTTTGTTACTTGCCGTTTGTGCGTAGGTTCTTTCGTTGGTCAATTTTCTGGGGATGGAAGGGCATTGTCTGCGTCGGATAGATCTCGCCTCAGCATACGTTACACGTTGTATGGTCTTGATTTTTTGGATTTCAACTTCGTCGACATAAACGGGACACGCTTTGTTGAGTGTATTGTGGTTATCTCCACACGATACACAACGGGTATTCATACATTCACCTTCATGTATTGGTAGGCTGCAGTTAGCACATATTTTTTCTCCTTTACACCATTTTTTGGTGTGGCGAATTTGTAGACATGTGGTACACCGCATGGGTTTAGGTATATATTGGTCAACCAGGACGGCAAAGGTATTTTCGATCACCTTTTGTAGCAAGAACGGATTCACCCTGCTGAGGTCCTTGCCCTCAGTCACTGACTCCATAACCATGAACTTCTCTTCATCACTTGCATTTTTTGTCGCATACAAAACTTTTTTTCCTATCTTTCTACGAGGTTCTTCCAGCTCCTCTAGGGAGCTGAAATAATTGTTGAGGGGTATGCCCCCTCCAGGGTCTTGGACCCTCATGCCTTGTCCTTCGCTCACTAGTTAGTTTTTTTTCCCTGTCAGATGATGTTAACAAACTGCCAAACCACAATAGTCGCTAAGAGTCACTTTTATATTTCGTAAGAAGTCACCAATGGATAACGGTTGAATCAAAACGTGTTTATCCTTCAGTTGCCAACTATCGAATGGCTGATACTCCAGCATCTTCCCATGTGTGTAAACAACGCCAAGAGTATTACTGTTTTGTGATCATCATATTTCATTCGAATTGCACATTACCGGGCAGAAAAAGGTAACGTATTGTTTTCCATACTACTGTGTTCATAGCAACGCCTACTGTTATTTAATTTGCGCTTATATTACACCTTGTTTAACCTACTTTTTTCCTACCTCGACCCATAGCTTCAAGCAACCCATTTTGTTTCGGCTGTCTTCTTTCTTACACGGCTAGGTAAACATATATTATACATATCGAAGAGGTAATATTATACAACTCATATCTATGTATATTTTCATTCAATTTCATTCACTACCGCAGCCGTTTGGGCAGTTCGGGCATCCAGTTTTAATAATAAACATTGTGAATAAAAATCGTGCCCAGGACAAGTTGTTTTTGCTTGAATTAACTCTATGTTCTTATTTACATGAATAGATACGGTGGACGGATGAATGCTGCTTGCTGACGACTGCTCTTCGTGAAATGTTGATCCCGGTGATGAAACACACGGTTCCGGTGTCATGCTTGGTGACGGCTGACGGGATCCTTGATGCACGACAGTCGTTTTTGCCGGTCGAGCAACGTCATGCGCGCATGAACCAGCAGCTGAAGTTACAGACGATTTCGGCGTCGCACTTGTGGTCGGCTGCGATCCTCGCATTGGTTCGTCAAACGATCCTAACGGTCGCGGAATGCCATCCACGGATCCTGCAGCGGAAATGACCGATGGTACCGGCGTCGCACTTGTGGACAGCTGCGATCCATGCGAACGCTTTAACGACATTGTCGCTAGTGAAACAACACGCACGGAACTAGCAGGCACAAGAATCATCCCAAGTATCGCTTTCGTTGAGGGCTGCGATCCTCGCTTTTGTTCCATCGATCCTGCCGGACGCGTAGCGATATCCACGGAACCAGCAGTGAGAGCAGTAGAAGATTCTGACGTCGCAGATGATCCTGCCGGCCGCGGAATGACACGTATGGAATCTGCAGCGGGAACAAATGCCGGTACCGGCGTCGCACTAGTGGACGGCTGCGATCCTCGCTTTTGTTCCATCGATCCTGCCGGACGCGTAGCGATATCCACGGAACCAGCAGTGAGAGCAGTAGAAGATTCCGACGTCGCAGACGATCCTGCCGGCCGCGGAATGACACGTATGGAATCTGCAGCGGGAACAAATGCCGGTACCGGCGTCGCACTAGTGGACGGCTGCGATCCTCTCTTTTGTTCCACCGATCCTGCCGGTCGCGTAGCGATATCCATGAAACCAGCATCGGGGGCAAGAGACGGTTCCGGCGTAGGTCTTGATGACGTTCGCGGTCCAAAAACACGGACGATCGCTCCTGTGGAGCATAACACAGCCGAAGGCAGTTGTTGCAGTTTAAAAAGGCGCCCTTTCTTTGGTGGTTCCGACATTACATTTTGGCTGAAATAATCAATCGTTTTTTTATTTTTTATGTAAGTATGATAATAATTTGATTCATTGTCATGCACTTAATCTTACTTACTTTTATTTATTTATTTTCCAGGTGAAACTGCTGTATTGAATTTGAATGCTGCACGCTGAGTGTTTATGTTTTCAGCTGTAACTTTCAATAAAAGGTAACAACCCACTCGTCATACAAGTGCTCGAATCCGCATGCAACGTCCTAATTTTGTGTCACAAGCCCGCCGGCCATACAAAATTGAGGACGTTTTTACATGGGCTGAGGACATTCTGAGGACGTTCGGATTCGGGCTTATGGGGTGGTGTGCGGGAGCGTTTGCGCTCCAGGGGTATACATGTGTGTGTGATCACGCTGTTTGTATGTATTGTGATATGTGTATTCTTTCGCCTTGCTACTATTTGCTTAACAAACAAAACAGCTCTTTTTTAAAATCATTTATTAAAAGAGGCTTTGGCCCTCAGAGACCTCATCCGCCTCTTTAAACACTCCGATAGTATCCGATGCCGGCTCCGAAGCACATCCGGAAGCTTCCTACGCCGGCTCCGAAAGAGAGCCAAAGGCTTTCATTGCACTACGTTTTTCCCGCAAATTTTTAACACAATTGATTAATGCGACGGTCCCTCCGATACAGGAGCGATCTCGACGTGACGCGGATGTTTTGGCTGGCAAATTTGCTTTGCCTAAACACAATTCTAATCCATAACAGCAACTGCGGCCAATGGTTTGTTTCCGTGCCGGCACCGTACCTGTCAAGTCTACACCGACGCGACAATACACCCCAATACCGCGCGCTTACACCGTCGAGCAGTGGCATACACACGTATACACATCGACACAGGCTGTGGAAGAATTGACAGAGCAGCACAGACGATCATTGCCGTACTGGCAAAGAGAGATAGCAATATGGAATGTTGCACACGAGCACAAAATTGGGTACAAAGCTGAGGACCTTGTGCGGAAACTGTTCGACAGGACCAGTGGGAAGTGATGGCTTTTATGACGGATTTTTGCTTCGGGATTTTCCCTCCATTTCGCTCGATTTCTACATACCCCTGGCCCTCAATCGTGCTAGCCGGGAAGAAGCAATTCCAGGAACTGTTTGCGTCGGTGGTCCGATCGTGGACATGCGCTAACGTGTCCGTGTGTGCGTGTGCGTGGAAAGCTGCTAACGTGTCGGAGTGTGGAAAGCAAAGACGCATTTCCAAGAACAGTTCGTGTCGGAGGTCCGATGTTTCGTAATGTCCACACATGTGCTAATGTGATTGTGTGTGGATGTTAAGGAGTGGCATTGTTGTCCTCTGGCGTGGTACACAAGAGTACATTGTCTCCTGGAACAGCTAGCGTCGTGGTCCAATTGTGGACAAACGTTAACGTTTTGTGTTCGACCGTGTTCGAGTGAATACGAGTGTAAGAATATCGCACAATTTGGACTATAGTGCCGTGTTCCTGTAATTGTGTGAGTGTGCATGAGCATCAACAAACGCTATTTTTGGAAGCCTGCTTGGTGAAAGACGATCATGTCAAGCGTGTGTGTGCAGTTCCGGCAATAGCCAGACGGACTGAAGAAACCATTGTCCAGAAACGAACTTCTGGGGAAGCGACAGCGACAAGTCAACAGCTTTGAATGCCGAATACACGCAACAAGAAAACAAATGACGACGCTGAAGCCGGACCCAGCGGGTTACACATGAATCCTTCGTCAGAAAACAGCGATGAAGAGGGGCTCGGTTTAGATTAGACGGTCGTAACAAACATGGCATTAGAAACGGCAGAAGAAATGTTACGACGGATTGCGGAGGAAAATGCTCGACATAGTAAGGGAATAGCTCTACGGAAGGAACTTTATGAGCTGAAATGGAAACATCAAAAAGAATTGGAAGAAATGGAACGAACATACCAGCAGCTTAATATCAGCCATCCTATTGTGGAAACCAAGCCAGCTTTGTCGAAGGCACTGAGTATTACTCCCGAACAACATTTAGCTAGAAAATTCGTGAGTACCAGCTTACCGAGGTTTAGCGGTAAGGCTGAAGATTGGCCGCTTTTCATAAGCAGCTATAATTACACAACGGAAGCCTGCGGATTCTCCAACCTAGAAAATCTCAAACGTCTACAAGATTGCTTAACTGGGGACGCTTTAGAACAAGTTCGAGGATCACTTATGGTACCAGAAACCGTTTCAAATGTCATTGAAGACTTGAAAAATCTTTTTGGAAGACCACAGAAACTATTGAAAGGGTTGCTCAAGAAAGTTCGCGAAACGAAAGCACCCACTGATGATCAGATTGATACATTCATAATGTTTGGAATGAAAGTTAAGCAACTCAACGAACATCTAGTAGCTTGCGATATGACTGAACATCTAGGAAATCCATTATTGGTCGAAGAATTAGTAGGAAAGCTTCCTACTAGCTATTAACGGGAATGGATTCGCTATAAGAACGGCAAAGCTGAGAGTGTCTTATGTTTGTTCAACAAATTCATCCTATCCGTGGTGAGCGAGCTAGTAGAAGTTGCCGAGTATGAAGCTGAGCCTCCAACGCGGCGTGATAGAAACGAGTCTAATCATAAAGCATTCAACAAAAAGAAGCCAATGAACACCGGAAGATATAAGAAAGAATATTCCAATATCCACAATTCAAAGGATGCTGCTGTTACTACCAAGAACTCGAGCTGTTGGATTTGCAAGCAATTGGGACACACACTAAATAATTGCAACCAATTTCAAAGGATGACGGTGTCAGAGAGATTAGTTGCGGCAGAGAAAGAGAAGCTGTGTAAAATGTGTTTGAGCAAATTTTGTCTCGAAATATGTTCAAGATCTTTGCGGTGCGAAGTAGATGGCTGCGGAAGACAGCATCACACGTTGGTACATCGACTTGAAGAGCACGTTCAGCTACAGAAAGCTGATTCAAACGGAGACATGCAGCGATCACCAGTAGTGATCTATCGGACGATACCAATTACTCTTCATTCGGGCAGAAATAGTGTTGACATCACAGCATTTGTTGACGAAGGTTCATCTGCAACCTTGATAGACGAGAGTGTTGCGGAACAGCTGAAAGCGGATGATCGAAACGAGCCGTTGCGAATTACATGGACCGGAAATATAAGTCGCATTGAAGACCGATCCAGGAAGTTGGATCTCTTAATATCAAGCCAAGGATCATCAGAGAAATGGAAACTATTTGAAACTCGTACAGTTTCTGGACTAATGCTGCCGAATCAATCCTTGAGACTGACTGATGTCGTGAAACGTTACAAACATCTGGAAAATATTCCAATAAGCGGAAATAGTCAACAAAAACCTTTGATGATAATAGGGCTTAATAACTTTGAGTTGCTTGCTGCATTAGAGACCAGAGTTGGTAATTCTGGCAACCGGTTGCTGTAAGATCCAAGATAGGCTGGACAGTTTACGGTGTAGACAACAGTGTTTCGACTCCACATGTCAAATTAAACTTTCATTGCATCACCACCATGACCAATCGAGAACATCACGACGCGGTGGGCGACCAGTATAAATTGGAGCAAATGAGTGCTCCTGCCTTTGAAATGCCGATGGCTCCCGAGGAAAAACGGCAATTGGTATGCAGCAATTGGTGAGACGTCTGAAGCAGAATCCTGTGTTGGAGTCGAAAGTAGTTGACATGATAAAGGAATATGAACGAAAGGGCTATGCCCATAAGATCACCAAGGAAGAACTGTCCAAATTCTCCAAAGAAGAGGTGTGGTATCTACCCCTTAACGTGGTGCATAACACGAAGAAACCAACAAAGATCCGTTTGGTTTGGGACGCAGCGTCAACAGTGGAAGGAGTCTCTTTGAATTCCCTGCTACTTAAAGGGCCAGATATGTTGGTTCCTTTGCCGAAAGTTAGTTGTAGGTTTTGTGAACGAGCAATCGCATTCGGAGGCGATTTGAAAGAGATGTACCATCAACTGCGAATACGAGATAAGCAGGCACAACGATTCTTGTTCGGCATCAATATAGAGGGCAAGCCGCAGGTCTATGTAATGGACGTGGCCACGTTTGGGGCTACTTGCTCACCCTGTTCAGCTCAATTCATAAAGAACGTGAACGCCCTTGAATTCGTTAAGGAGTGTCCCGAAGCTGCGCGAGCAATCATAGACAGGCACTATGTCGATGACTACTACGACAGCGTTGATACAGAAGCGGAACCCATCAAACTGGCAAAGGAAGTTCGACACATCCACGCGCAAGGAGGTTTTCACATCCGAAACTGGATGTCTAATTCAGAGACATTCCTAGAGGAAATTGGAGAAAGAAGTGAGAAAACAGCGGTGCAGTTTTTGAGCGACACCACCTACGACCGTGTTCTGGGTATTGGCTGGAAATCAACGGATGATGTCTTTTGCTTCAGTGTGCTGACTGATGAGGATCATCGAAAGTTCATCGAAGAAGGATTTCAACCTACAAAACGGATTGTGTTGAGTGTGGTGATGACATCATTCGACCCGGTGGGTTTGATTACTCCAATCACTGTTCGAGGTAAAATGTTAATGCAGGACTTATGGCAAACCGGATGTGATTGGGACTCGAAGATTGAACCTGAGTCATTTGAAAAATGGAAGAGATGGCTGTTGCTGGTACAGGAGGATGGGTCATGCGGAGTACTTTCAAGTGAGGTGGAAGATATACAGCTGCATATATTTACAGATACAAGTGAGACAGCGTTTGGTGCAGTTGCCTACTTTAGAGCGATCATCGGTGGAGCAGTAAAATGTACGTTGGTAATGAGCCGTGCCAAAGTGGCCCCTCTGAAGCCAATGTCGATACCTCGTCTTGAACTTGAGGCGGCAGTTCTAGGTGTGCGGCTATCGACAAAGGTGTTGGAGACTCACCCTTTTAACATTTCTCGTACCTGTTACTGGACCGACGCAAGGGTAGTTTTATCTTGGCTACGCGCGGATACAAGACGCTACAAGCAGTTTGTTGGCATACGAGTAGGAGAAATCCTACATACATCTAGCGTCGAGGATTGGAACTGGGTTCCCTCTAAATGCAACCCTGCTGACTTACTAACCAAGTGGGGAAATTCTGTAGACATGACACCGGATAGCCTTTGGTTAAAGGGACCTTCATATCTCTACAACGAAGAGGAATATTGGTCGCAACAGGAGATTCCACAGATGAATACAGCTGAGGATTTACGAGTGCACTTCTTAATCCACAATGTGAACGTTCCTTGTGGTATTATTGATACTCATCGTTTTTCCAAATGGACAGTGCTAGTGCGTACTATGGTATGCGTATTTACATTCATTTCTAACTGCAGACAAAAGGTAGAAGGAAAACCTTTAGAAATGTTGCAGGCCACTGATCGACAAAGGAAATTGCTGCTCCAATTGAAGGTTGAGCAAAGACGAGTGCAGCTGCAACAACATGAACATGAAAAAGCAGAACGAGCTTTATTGAAGATGGCACAAGTTGATTGTTTCCTGGATGAGATGAAGATACTGATCAAGAACAATGATCGCCCAACGGATCAATGGATTAGTTTTGACAAAAGCAGTGCTTTGTATAAACTGTCTCCGATGCTAGATGTGCATGGAATCATTCGAATGGAAGGTCGGATGGAACGAGCAGAATTTCTTCCTTTCAGTTTGAGATTTCCCGTAATATTACCGAACGATCATATGGTTACGCGATTGATAGTACGTCATCATCACGAGAAGAGTGGACATGGGTATCGTGAAGCAGTAAAGAATGAACTACGACAGCTTTACTACATCCTGCATCTCGACGCTACTGTGCGAAAAGAGGCAACAGCTTGTGTATGGTGTAAGGTGCGTCGTAATCATCCTAACGTACCCAGAATGGCGCCGTTGTCGATGCAATGCCTTACACCCTATCTTCGGCCCTTCAGCTACACCGGAGTAGACTAAATCGGTCCATTCGATGTAACCATTGGACGTCGTACTGAGAAGAGATGGATAGTTTTGTTTACATGCCTGGTGGTTCGTGGAATCCATCTTGAGATTGCTCATGGCCTGAATACACAATCTTGTCTAATGGCACTGAAGCGATTCATCTGTCGACGAGGTTGGCCTGTTGAGTTCTTTTCCGATAACGGGACTAACTTCAGAGGAGCAAGCCGTGAAGTCACCGAAGCAGTTGGGAACATCCAGAACGAGTGTGCGGACCAGTTCACTAACGCGCGAACCAAATGGACCTTCAATCCTCCCATCACTCCTCACATGGGAGGAGTGTGGGAACGCTTGGTGCGATCGGTCAAAGGCGTCCTAGTAGCGATTGATGATGGAAGACGATTGACGGACGAGATTCTTCAAACGGTCATAGTAGAAGCTGAAGACATCATCAACGGTAGACCCTTGACTACGGTAACTCAAGATGGCAGCGATCAGGAGACCCTGACACCAAATCACTTCTTGCGTGGCGTGTCAGATGTAGATGAACGCACTTATCCACAGACGAACGTGAAAGAAGCTTTGCATGATTCATATCGAAGGACTCAGCAATTGTCAGATGTAATGTGGGAAAGATGGGTGAGGGAATACGCGCCCACTCTCAATCAAAGAACAACATGGTTCGGGGAGACAAAACCGTTAGAGTGCGGAGATCTTGTTTACGTAGTAGATGGGAAGAATAGAACATGTTGGGTGCGAGGAATTATCGATGAAGTAATAGTAGCAGGAGATGGTAGGATTCGTCAGGCTTGGGTCAAGACTAATAACGGAAGATTCAAACGTTCTACGAGCAATTTGGCGGTTCTTGAAGTAGACTAAGGTGACACCAGTTAGGAGATGGGGACTGGGTTATGCGCCGGGGATTGTTGGAACCGAAATTGACGGTGTAGAAGGAGAAATGTCATCGTGAGGCGTAGCCCTGTAAAGGTCCAAACAATTGAAGAGTTCCGTAGGAGGAAGAGGAAAAGATGCACAAGCGAGTTATCGTTCAGTTGCCGCCAAGCAAGCACTATTTTGAATCTGTAAATCATTTGTACGATCCGAATGTTTGCGTGAATAAAGTAGATTTACTGAACTTTGGTTTGTAAAGAAATTGAGCGCGGCGGTGCCGCAACAAAGCTACTACCGGTATTTCATCTTTCATGCCGCAAGCTTTCAAGGAACGATCCGTTCCGTCTCTTACGTTGAAAATTTTTGTTTTCACTTCTACATAAACAATCAAAATTATCTTTGCTGGTGGTGTTAACGTCAGCACCAGAATCAATCAAAAAATTAATGGGGACTCCTGCTACATAACCAACAACTGATCCTTGATCGTTTTCTCCTCGGATTATCACATACAACTGGTCATCATTAGTTTTAATAATATCCGAGATATTGCAATTAGCTCTTGAAGGAGATTCCAATGTTACAGTCTTTTGTTCACATTCAGTTTTGTCTGCATCATTACCATCCGTAATCGCCGCAATCTTCCGGGTTTTACTCGGTTGAGATGATTCGCCTTCCGTTGAGTATCGTTTAACCGCCTTATTTGGCAGATCAGGACGACATGCTCGTTGGATATGTCCAACAGTTTGGCAGCCTCGGCACCTCTTGTCGATAGCGTAACAATTCTCCGGCTGATGAGAATTGCTATTACATCTCCAACAAATGATACGACGAATTCCAAAAGACCGTTTTGTGGCAAATCCGGTAAAGCCCCTTTTGTTGGATCCTCTATCTTCCTGCATTCCCCAATGTTTTGGCGGTACGTCAATCTATCGCACTGAAACTCCCCCGGACGAGACGCCGTTTTTGAGTAAGCACCGTACGAAACAGCAGAGACCTCAGCCGTAGATCGAATTGGTTGTTGATTTATAATTCCAGTATTACGGCATGACGCCGTATTGTCAAGGTTGTTGATTTCTATTGAAAAAATTCTCATTGATCGCCTCAACTTCGCAAGCTCGCACTCTATCCAACAGCTCGTTAATCGTCCCGCGTTTCTTAAGGATTTTCCATCCTGCCTTGCGTACCTTGGGATTGATTGCATGAATCTGAATCACGTCAGCAATGGTCTCTATTAACTGCTCATCCTTGTAATTACAAAGTTTGCCAAATTATATCACTCGATTGACAAATTGATAATCAGACTCATCTTTGATTTGTTTCATCGCTCGCAACTTTTGACGCTGACGGAAAACATATAGATGAGCTCCGTAATATTGACATCTATTGCGAAGCCAGTCGATTAAAATAAACCACTGGTTTGGTTATATCGACCAATAAATTTATCTACTCGAATTGGCATCGCGAACGCCTACCGCTCACGAGTCGATAAAAAGATAACGATCGATATAAATACTGATCGAGTAGTTACGCTATCTGTCAAATTGGCTGTAAAATCTCTGGTTTGTTTACAAATAGCAACACAAGATTGTTATTGCTAGTGGGAAAAGTTTGGTTAAAAATGTTTAGTGCCTTATTTTTAACGGATGATGGTGATGATGATCATACAAATCTTGCAGCATAACGAAGGCATTTGTTACCAGGCATTGAATTACCTGATTAAACGTAAGGGAAAACATGTGTGGTGGAAGTGACCATCGATTGCATTGATACGTGGAAGGATGCTAGGAGGTGTACACCCTGAAGACGGGCAGTGGTTTACAGTATGGCTAGTCAGGTGGTTGCTGGCTCTAGTTCCCGGAGAAGCGCACACTGAACTTTGATGAAGAGCCTTCCGAAGGGTGTCGCAGAGCGCGTGTCGTATGTCGGGTGCGCGCGTGGCCCGTTATTAGTAGATTGAGTGTTCCGTTGGTCATTACGTTACTGGTAGCTTGCCAGCAACTTAAATTATGCGTGTTGTGTACTAATCCTTGTAGGATGAACAGCCGTTGCCTATTTTTATAAGTGTTCATGATTTTAAGTTTTTCAATATAATTACATTACATGTTGATTGTTTAGATTTATTCAAAATTCGAAATGCATTAAAATTCCCGGCCAAATTATGATAAATATAATTTTCAGCATTTTTTTTTCCTTTTACGACCTAATAAAATCGTTAAATTTACTAGAAAAATTTTGACATAGCACATAAATAGTACAATTTTTTTTCCTAAATCCAACGTAAGCTCTCAAATCCGACTCCGTACCGTTTATCAACTGGTTCGTGGCAGTAGATAAATATATCGATCGGTAGTGCCAAACTGTGTCGTTCGCGATGCAAATTAACGACTTTTTTAACCACTGCTCGACTTTTTCCTCACGATTTGTATGACGGGCATGACAGTTGTTACCATCGTTTTACGGGTTGACAAATTTGTTGCGTTGCGATACCATTCCGCCATGATAGTCGTTATATCGATCGATATATTTATCGACTGATGGTTAATTTGGTTGGCGATAGGTGTCTATTACCGTCCAGATCTTCGCATCCATCTTAAATTAGTAGATAAATTGTTAGATACATTGCAATTGGAAAAAAATGTGCAATTTACTAATTATCATTACCTTTAACCAGCAAAAAAGCAACCAAACGGAAAATGGGGTTCACATTGCGTGTTCTGCTTGAACAATAAAACTTTTGCTTTGAATTCGATGTGTGACAAACAGCAGCAAGGCGAAAACATAAAACGATTACCACTATACTTACATACATCGACCCGTCCGACCTCCCAATTAGCGTTTAAATGCAGATATCCGTCATAATCCTGAAATGCAGCGGTTGAAGCACTGACCGCAATACGATTAGTTTTAGCACCTTCCTAGCACACCTGTTACCTTCACGCTCACTACCAAACACCCTCAGCAAATTCGAGTAGTTTCCAGCAGTTACTCTAGCCCTACCTAGCATCGCAAACAACAATACACGCACTTACCGATAATTTGTGTCATTCCAGCAGTGCTAAAAAATCGAGCACTTATCGCACACTTCATTTTACTCTTAGAGGCACTCTGAACCAGTAAACCAAAGTGAGTTGAGAGACGGTGTCGGAAAACCGATTTCTCGGTCGGACATTTTGAAAAAAAAATTTACGTTTACTTGACTGAAATGTAAACAAGCTGCGGTCAAGCATTCTTTGTTGGTCAAGCAAGCGATCTCTAGCATACATTGATGAAGCTCGATCTGCTGTGCTCTTGATGAATTTTTGCTTGCAGATCGGCAAAAAAGTGGAACGATCCTATATCTCGGATCAACCAATAGTTCGGGGATGCAAACCGGCTCCGCCGACCGGTGACGCCGATACAGTCAAAGCTGCCGTGTCCGTATAGGCGCTGAATCGTTACCACCTCAAACATTAATGAATATCATACAGAATCACCTCAGATAGCACTGACACACTACAATATCCTGATTTCTTCACTTGATCTAAGCTTACCGAACGATATTGAACATATAATGATGTTATTGCTTCGAGAATAATAAACAACACATATAACCAGCTGATTCGATGCAGTCAAGTAAATGTCAAACTGGTGCTGGTCTTCTACTTCTTTCCATGTGTCAAAACGGGCTTTTTACGACACCTCCTCTCAACTCACTTTGCAGTAAACACACACTCCAAAGTATATATCATGCACTATTTGCACCAAATAGTTTGAGCAGTTTTTTAAGCTACCGAACATTTCAAATAACAAAGCAGCACTCGCAAACGCTTGAATTAATTCAAGCAACGCTCGGAAAAAATGGAGCACTTTTCGCGAACTCAATTCCACTCATTTAGACGCTGTGACGAAAAACCTTATAGGTAAAAGACTCGAGAAGGCCCCCCCTAGAATCTTTTGTGTGCAGAACTGTGGCCTGTCATTTTTGTTATACAGTGGGATTTCTGTATGGTCAAAACCCATTTGATGTTAACATTGTGCATTGTTTCTTAATACTGTTAATAGACAGCGAGCAGAACTTGATACAATACCGTGTAACAAGTGGTTTGGGATTATGATATTCTTTTGTTTCCTCCTTTGCTGAATATCAATGCAAGGTAACAAGTATTCATCGAATTACTATTCCTTTACCGTCCGAGAACGCCGTGCATGTTTAAGGCCCGATTGTTCACCCCTAGTGCGACTGAAAACTAGTACGAAGCCCCTGTAACCCAAAATGAATGGTAGGGTTAGCGGAGAGGGGATTTTAATCAAATAATAACAATATTTTATTCGACTTTCTTCAACCAATTTTGACCACACTGAAAGCACACTGAAAGCTCACTGTGAAGCTCTCGCAACGTGTACTGCGGATTGCATACCTTTAGGCGTAAATCCTTCAGCGCCTAACAAATTTTGTCAGGGGGGGGGCCTTCTCGAGTCTTTTACCGCACATTTATCACATGCACGAAAAATCCGCAGTTTGGCATTCACGCTTGCCACCTTGAGAAAGGATAACTGATTAAAACTGCATTTGCAGCTAAATGATAAATGTAGGAAAATGACTTACTCAAACTCGTGGACATCCTTGATGGCGCGCAGAATGGTTATGAAGCTGTTGGATCCCGATCGCTTCAGCTGGTACTCCCTCAAATAGTGAATCAAAGATCCTCGATGTGTGCCTTTTAACAAAAAAAAAAAAAAGAGACGAGTTTAGAAACATAAAAGATTCCGTTAAGAACATAGCTACCTTTCGATCGGAGAAATGGCTTTATCCAGCGCCATAAATTCTCGATGCTCTGGGTGTGTAAAAACGGGTCGTTCGGGTGTACAAAGTTTTCACTATGGTTGACCATAGCGTGAGTGTAGCCGTTGTTTTCCAACCCGTTGTAGGCTCGCCATCCGTCCGTCAGGATTGTAGACCTCGGTGCCACATACCGCATGATAATGCTGTGCAGTGTGGTAGCATCTCGTTTCTGCATCAGCTCGTGGAATACGTCGCGCGTCTCCCGACAGATACCACCGATCAGCCACACCTGGTTGTTATCTGCCATCCTTCCGCGATTTTACTTCCGCTTGGTGACAACGGACTCGTCGATTTCCAGAGTAAGTCCGCTACCACCAATCGTTGAATGCCGTTGCTCGATGTACTCGTAGCTGATGCCACGGAGCACCTCGTACCACCGGAGCACTGCCGCTTTTCCAGCACGACACTCCGCACCAGCAACTGTTCTCGTGCTGTTCCGGGACTACTCGTATGCCAGCATGCTAGCAACTGCGGGAGCGACAGCCTGGAGTTTTTAAAAATGCTGTTGGTCCGCACAGTGCACTCCGATCCGGTGCAGGCCGACGTTGGTTTGCAAATCCATTTGCTTCCATTGGCTCGGGGCGTCAGCTTTAGCTTCATTGCCCGTTTACACTTTTCGCAAGATTGCGTCGGCGGAAGTAATTCAGCTTCCTGCAACAACCGATCCAACCGATTCCGCTGCATGTCCGACGTGATTTTTTTGAAGTCCGTTAGTCTTTTAATGCTGGCAAAAACTTCCATTTTTTGCTGCTCTTGAAGTTCGTGTTGCTCTGTCGATGATGGATAAATTATGGTCTCCTTAATACGTGTCTGCGTTTTAAAGACCATTGAATAAATGTGTGTAACTGATTTCCGATACACATATTTGTTCTACTCCTGCTTGAGTGTTTGAATGTATATTCACGACACCTACAGACAAGTAAAATTAGGCGCGTAAAGGCGTTTTGCATGTATACTTTTACTTGTCTGTGAGTGTCTCCAAGAAAAGACCAAATATTGTGCGGGTCATGTGTATTTGCATTGGTGATAGAAAACCCGGGTTAGATTCATTCACACCACGATAGCATTGCTTCTCTTGGAGGTAATGGTGTGTTTGGCATGGAAGGATGGTTTACAGTAAGAATAAATCTGAAATAAAGGCTTCATGATAAGAGCTGATTCATGTGTTTTGAGAGGATGCTTTTTTATTTTTACAAAGCATTTAAATTGTTTTTTACGAAACGGTTTAATAAAGTAAACAAATACGCACACACCACTCAGATCGATCAGTTTCCGTTAGGCCGTTAACTGATGCAACCGTTTCCATCATTCGTGAAAATATTTAAACTCTTATTTTCTGCTTGCTATTGCACTAGTTGCCCATATTGGGAATCATGGCCTTACCTTCGGAAAAAACTGACCGCAACTGGCTGCCACGAGACCTGTACTATGCAAGCGAATGGCTAAGGAATGCAGCAATGGACCGAGTAACTTGGAGACTGACCGATGACCTGCCTAACTGTTATATGTGAAAAAAAAAATTGTCTCTCACTGGTCATTGACGAGCGGGTGCTGATCCTAACGGAAACTGATCGATCTGAGTGGTGTGTGCGTATTTGTTTACTTTATTAAACCGTTTCGTAAAAAAACAATTTAAATACTTCGTAAAAATAAAAACGCATCCTCTCAAAACACATGAATCAGCTCTTATCATGAAGCCTTTATTTCAGATTTATTCTTACTATAAACCATCCTTCCATGCCAAACACACCATTACCTCCAAGAGAAGCAATGCTATCGTGGTGTGAATGAATCTAACCCGGGTTTTCCATCACCAATGCAAATACACATGACCCGCACAATATTTGGTCTTTTCTTGGAGACACTCACAGACAAGTAAAAGTATACATGCAAAACGCCTTTACGCGCCTAATTTTACTTGTCTGTAGGTGTCGTGAATATACATTCAAACACTCAAGCAGGAGTAGAATAAATATGTGTATCGGAAATCAGTTATACACATTTTTTCAATGGTCTTTAAAACGCAGACACGTATTAAGTAGACCATAATTTATTCATCATCGACAGAGCAACACGAACTTCAAGAGCAGCAAAAAATGGAAGTTTTTGCCAGCATTAAAAGTCTAACGGACTTCAAAAAAATCACGTCGGACGTGCAGCGGATCGGTTGGATCGGTTGTTGCAGGAAGCTGAATTACTTCCGCCGACGCAATCTTGCGAAAAGTGTAAACGGGCAATGAAGCTAAAGCTGACGCCCCGAGCCAATGGAAGCAAATGGATTTGCAAACCAACGTCGGCCTGCACCGGATCGGAGTGCACTGTGCGGACCAACAGCATTTTTAAAAACTCCAGGCTGTCGCTCCCGCAGTTGCTAGCATGCTGGCATACGAGTAGTCCCGGAACAGCACGAGAACAGTTGCTGGTGCGGAGTGTCGTGCTGGAAAAGCGGCAGTGCTCCGGTGGTACGAGGTGCTCCGTGGCATCAGCTACGAGTACATCGAGCAACGGCATTCAACGATTGGTGGTAGCGTACTTACTGTGGAAATCGACGAGTCCGTTGTCACCAAGCGGAAGTAAAATCGCGGAAGGATGGCAGATAACAACCAGGTGTGGCTGATCGGTGGTATCTGTCGGGAGACGCGCGACGTATTCCACGAGCTGATGCAGAAACGAGATGCTACCACACTGCACAGCAATATCATGCTTCATGTGGCACCGGGGTCTACAATCCTAACGGGCGGATGGCGAGCCTACAACGGGTTGGAAAACAACGGCTACACTCACGCTATGGTCAACCATAGTGAAAACTTTGTACACCCGAACTATGTACGAACGGGCTGATGAAACCCGTTGGCATCGTTCAATTGACGAACCAGTACATCAGTGTGCCGCCAACATTGTACAACCTATGCAGCAGGTCTACAACCCGATGACGATCAGAAACCCGCAACCAACTTTCACACATGATCGGTCGTACCATCGATGTTTCATCGATAAAACGATTAAAAGACGATGCACGATGCACACAACTGAAGTTCTACTGATCGTAAAGATCTGGAAGCCGATATCAAATCAGAAATCTGCTGCCGATGCGGTACACCAACAGGCAATAATAAGATTGATATCCGTGGGAGGAGAAACAGGCAAAGGGAATGCATGGGGAATTAAATATAGGGTAAATGTTAAGTTTAAAAGACCAATGCGTGAATCATGAAAGAGATAAACCGGTAATGAAGTCTTGGGCTATGCAGGTCCGTTAATAGATATAAAAACATTGAAAGCAATAAACATTCCCGTTTTATGAACCTGGTGCATTTCGTCTGACTAGCTGACGTGGATTCTATTACGGGTCAGGAGTCTTCCATTCTGTCCAGTGCATCGAATGTTCCACCCGTCGACAAACTCGATACGTGTGCCGAGTTTCCATTCAATACGCAAATTTCGAGCCCACATTCGCCAGCTTATTCGATTTCCCACTTTGACTTCACATTAACTAAGCTGGTATTACTGTTGAAAACGCATTTAGGAAACCGGATTGAGAGCACATGCTACGAAAATCTAAGCGCACGCTTGAACCGCCCAATGTTAAAATGTGCACGCATGAACCCGAACAAAAGTAGAATCATAACCGATAAGCACACGTTGAGAAAATACAGAGCTGATGAAAATGCATACCTGTGCCTGAAGAGAAAGAGTTCTGATTACTAATGGAGCAATTTTATGATTTCTTAAGAGCAATCTTAAAGCCGCCCTTGACAACTGATGACTTGCACTTGACGATTAGAATCAATGCTTGGTTTGATGTTCATGTGTGCAACATTTCTACGAAGTCTTTTAAAAGTTATATCAAAGCCGGTTCTCACTCGTTTTTTTTACGCTGTTTTATTTTCACAAGTTACACAAACTGTTGAATGAGCAATTTCCTACCCCTCAAAAAGGTTTGACATATGTCATTCGCAACTTGTCTAACCCGGGTTTTATTCCGCGATGAAAAGCGCGGTGAAACATGTGGCCGGAAACAAAAGAGTTTGTTTCCATTGCGGTAAGCAGGGACATTTGAAAAGAAACTGTCGTGCACGATTGGATTCACAAAATGGCGGCGACGAAAAGAAACGTGAAGGAAAACAAAAGGGATACCACGTTGAATACACTAGTATGTGTTTTATGGCCGGTGAAAATCAGCGTCCCCATGTATGGTTTGTTGATAGTGGTGCGTCACAGTGGTTGTCACATGATACAGGGTTCACCGATAGATAGCATACGGCGAGCATACCTTAGCGTTTGCGCAAACGTTTAAGATATCTGCGGCCATCGATAGCGATTTGCATGTACAATTAGCGACTGGCTCAAAATGGATAGCGATTCGCGTGCACACTTTAGTGAATGTCAGAATACGGCGCGGTTTGAAAATATAGGTTTATATGACCCAGGTTGAGGAGTCGAGTTTGGAAAAAAATCGTTTAAATTTCGTTTTTTATGTAATTGGAAAGTTGTTGCGCACAACAGTGATGTGAAAATTAATGTTCATTATTATAAAGCATAAATTTATTGATTTTCAGCGTTGGTTAAAAAAAATAATAACAAAACTATGTGAAACATGAGAAGAACAGCCATGTGGAGAATTCACTATCTCCGGAATCCGGTATCGTTGACGACCGGACTAATTTCCGTCGATAAGCTAACCGCGTGTGGGTATACAGCAGTGTTCAAAGCCGATGGTTGTGAGGTTCGAAATGATGATGATAAAGTCATGATCGTTGGTGAACGTTCCGGATGATTGTATAAGTTGCAATTGGCTGAAGTGTCGAATATTGCTAAGGAGAAGTTTCACACTGAAAACTGTCAACATATTTGGCACCGTCGACTTGGACATCGAGACATGGATGCGATTCGAAGATTATCGAACGAGGAACTGGGCACCGGAATAAAAGTCACGGATTGTGGCATTCGACAAACCTGTGAAGCGTGCATCGAGGGAAAATTGGCGCGGCATCCGTTTCCAGCAGCAACGGGGATCAAATCGACTCAGATTTTGGACTTGGTTCACACCGATCTCTGCGGTCCGATGCGGACCACAACTCCCGGGGGAAAGAGGTATTTGATGACCATGATAGATGATTATAGTCAATTTTGCATTATCTATTTGTTAGAGATGAAGTCCGAAGCTGCGGGAAAAGTCAAGGAGTATGTCCGTTTAGTAGAAAACCGTTTTAGTCGCAAGCCACGGGTTATCAGGTCAGATAGTGAGGGCGAATATGTAAACGAACAACTACGTGCCTTCTAGATGCAGGGCTAGACAAGCGTTATTGGGGTGAAGCAGTTATGACTGCTGCATACTTGCAGAATAGGCTCCCTTCGCGTTCTATTTGTACGACTCCATATGAGGAATGGTTTGGACGAAAGCCTGAGTCAGGACATTTGAGAGCGTATGGTTGTTCCGCGTATGTAAATATCCCAGGGGTAAACTGGGGAAAGTTCGATAGAAAGGCTCGAAAACTGATCTTTGTGGGTTACTCCGACCAGCATAAGGGATATCGTTTCGTTGATACTGAAACGGACAGAATCACAACTAGCCGAGATGCGAAATTCTTAGAAGATAGTGATGCGGGTTTGGAAAAGAAGTGGCCGAATGTTATAGAAAAGCGTGCATATAAAATGGCTAGAAAACCGTTGCAAAATGAGGCTCAATGTGATGTATCTGCGGATCGTTATTTTGAATACGAGTTGATTCCTACTGCCAAGACTAAAGAAAATACGGAAGAATATCGTCTAGATGATGGAGAAGATGGCAGCGAAGATGGTGTATACTTCGATACGAATGATACTGAGGAAACAGAAGATTCCCTCGTGTTATCAGAGGATGACCACGAACAGCTGGATGAAAATGGTGTGGAATCCGTAAGACGATCCAGTCGAGTGAATCGTGGTGCACTGCCTAGAAAGCTCAACGACTATGTAGTAGGTGTTGCTACGCATACGGTTGATGAACCAACGAGCATTAAAGAGGCAATGATGAGCGAAAATCGAGCGTCATGGAAACAACCTATGGACAGTGAGATCCAGTCGCATATGAAAAATGAGACTTGGGAATCGGTTCAGCTTCCCAAGGGAAAACGTGCATTTGGAAGCAAATGGGTTTTTAAACAAAAGTGAAATGAATCGGATGAGATTGTTTGTTGCAAAGCACGTATCGTAGCCCAAGGTTATAACCAACGCTATGGTGAGGACTACGATGAAGTATATGCTCCGGTCACAAAATACAGTACTCTTCGAACACTGCTGGCTTTGGCGGGGAAGAAGAATATTTGTCTTCAACATCTAGATGTTCGTACCGCCTATCTCTACGGTGATATCCATGAAGAGATTTACATGCGACAGCCAGCAGGGTATGAGGTTCGCGGAAAGGAGGAGTTTGTGTGTCGCTTACAAAAGAGCATTTACGGGCTGAAACAATCAGCAATGTGCTGGAACGAGAAACTTTCGAAGGTGCTTGGAAAACTGGGTTTCATAGCGAGTTCGGCTGATCCATGCTTGTATACGGCAAATAAATGCGGTGAGATGGTGTACCTCATCGTTTACGTGGATGATATCCTCGTAGGTTGCAAAAGCAAGAAAATCATATCAGGAGTATATGATCAGCTGAAACAACATTTCGAAATGGTAAACCTTGGTGATGTGAAATTCTTTTTGGGATTAGAAATTCGAAAAGAAGATGGTGTTTACAGCATCGGTTTGACGAACTACATCAACAAGTTAGTAAACAAAACAGGTCTTGCAGAGGCGAAAACAGCAAAGACACCGATGGACCAAGGGTTTACAAAAGACACAGCTGACAGCAAGCTACTAGAAGATAGCACAAAATATCGATCCGTTGTGGGAGCATTACTATACATTGCTGTTTGTGCGCGTCCTGATCTGATGACAACAGCTGGTATATTAGGAAGAAAGGTTAGTGCTCCAACGGAAAGCGACTGGACAGCAGCCAAAAGAGCTGTTAGGTATCTGAAAGGTACAAAAGATTGGAAGCTGAAGCTGGGAGGAATGCACGATTTAATGAAATGTAGTGATTTAGTGGCATTTTCTGATGCGGATTGGGCAGGAGATTCTTCGTCGCGGAAATCAACCACTGGATATGTAGTGTATTTCTATGGAGGAGCAGTGTCGTGGGTTAGCCGTAAACAGAGTAATGTTACCTTATCAACGATGGAAGCTGAATACGTGGCGTTGGCTATGGAACGCAACCGTGGAAGTGCTATGGTTGCGTCGACTATTGAATGATTTGGGAGAAAAACAATATAACCCAACAGTAGTGAATGGAGACAACCAGGCTTGTCTCTCATTTGCACAATCCGAGAAGTCCAGCAAGCGCTCCAAGCACATTGAAACGAAACATCATTTTGTGCGGAATCTATGCCATAGCGGAAATGTTAAGTTGCTATATTATCCTACTGAGAGTATGAACGCGGACATTTTAACAAAACCGTTAGGGCCAGTAAAGCACAATAGGTTTGTTTTTAGCTTAGGATTAATAACAGGGAATTTGAGGGTTGTTAATTGAGGAGGAGTGTTGAATGAGCAATTTCCTACCCCTCAAAAAGGTTTGACATATGTCATTCGCAACTTGTCTAACCCGGGTTTTATTCCGCCAATGTTCTTTGTTAAATAAAGACGTGCTTTAACTGAATACCGCTTCGCGTCGTGTGTTTCTCCCTTCTCCAACACAAACAATATTCTTTTTTTTCGGATGTGCAATAACGCTTGTATTAGGTACAACACAACATTTACCAGATTAAATTATCAAAGCAACGGCATACCTACGGTAGCTATAATTATATTGACCTCTAGATACTTTAAGCTTTCTCATATTAAATTCACTGTCCTGAAGTATTCTATTTTCTATCGTATTTCTAATTATTCACTTCACTATTTCTGTGGTCATGTGGTAGTGTGGTCTACTTCTAGCAGCATTTCTAGCAAATCCAGTTATTACATTACAACGGTGGAGCGGATTCGGAAAACTTTCTGACGCTTTGCCTCCTTATCCGCATCTATACACTTTATCATCTGACGAGATTGCAAACTCATGGCACTCTTTCCCAAATAACGATCCACTGTTTGGAGTGTCATTGTTCCGATTCATACGAAGGTCGGTTTTGAATTATCTCCTTTCTTAACTGCTCTTCGGGCTCGTTGTTCGCGCCAGTGTGCTGTTTCGGCACAACTATGATCCGTTTAATACTATATTGTGGCTAGTTGGGGCACAAACTGTGGAAATGTTCATCACGGGATACAGGCCGGGATATCGGATTGGCTTACGGCGCACGACCGTAAGCGGTACATGAGACTTTCTACAGCACGCCAAGACGGCGAAGCGATTGTACCGCCTGACCAGTAAGTCAGTAAGTGCTACAAAGTGTCGCAAATATTGCAGAGTCCGGATGAAGTGGTATCTGAAAGTAAGGGATTCTTACTTTGGTTACGATTCACAAAACAACATGAAAAATACTTTCCTGACCGCACTGTATGGCATTGACTACAAACCAACATCAAACCGCGAGATTTGCACCAATCCCAGAGTTTCCTCTTGGTAGAAAATTTACATTTTTTCCAGCAGATCCTCAGTACAACCAATCAATTTAAACAATATTGGGAAACTAATTAGATTGCAACAACTCGTAATTGAATGCACATCTGCAAAGTAGACTATCCTACCCCCTTTGTTTGTAAACACGTACATGTTATTTATTCACACATTTTTGACGACACTGAAAGCACACTATCCAATAGAATTGACAGGTCACAGTGCTGCACACAAAAGATTCTAGGGGGGGCCTTCACGAGTGTTTCAACCAAGAACCAAGAAAAGTTCAACCAATAAAAGCCATTCCAGTGTCTAGTACAACTGTAGCACTGCTTCTTTTTTTCTTCTTAACCAAACCATGATATGCTACGCGCAAGCGTACCACGCTCCAATTTACACCTGTTTACAGTTACATTTGCTGCTTGTTTCGATTTGCATAAACATGGAACGCTGCTTGTGCCGATAAACATGGATTTTTGCTTGCTCCTGTATGAAACATTTGATGTAATGAAAAAACCGGTTGGTTCGTTACCATTAGAAATATTTTGCTTTATTTTTATACGAATAAACGGCTAATAAACCATAAATGGTAACAAAATGTGTCGCACAATACCAACATCGAACAGTAGCGATAAACGTAGCGAGACTAGCTTTTCTAGCAGGAGTTCTTTGTTGATCGATACATTAAACCAGTGGAAATGAACAAGTTCGAATGGCAAAGAAAACTTGGAAAAATCTTGAAGCAATTTTTTACCTTTTTCTTTTTCAATATGTGAATTTTTCGTTGAATTCTTGGAAATAGTTGGTAAATGTAAAACACGCGTAAAATAGTTTAAAATATTGCTTTCTATTTCTTTATACGAGGGCTGATAATAAAGTAAGGTCTCCAACGCTGCAACTTCGCCGGATCACGCGGTAGGCGAAATCTGGCAACACCGCCGTGTTCCTTGGTTCCCCCACTACCACTTTGCTGCTGGGTGAGGCTTCCCCGACCGCTCAGTCTTGGCTGAGCAGCCGTCAACGATGGAGGTACTCCTCGCGTCAGCGTCCAAGTGCGAATTGCGTTCTGTAATAAGTTTTTTGAGTGCGAAAAAGGAGACACCTATTGAAATCCATCGTCAACCAGTTGAAGTTTACGCGGAAAAGTGTATGGACATAAAAAACGTGCGTAAGTGAAGCCGCGAGTTCAATTCCGGGCCGACCGTCGGTCTCGGATGCGAGTGTTCAAGCAGTGGAGGCAGAAATGCTCAAAAACCTGCTCAAGAAATTTGTCTGGGACATCATCGATCACCCTCCCTATAGTCCCGACGTGGCCCCAAGTGACTGCCACATGTTCCCCGCCCTGAAAAAACATCTCGGAGGGAAGAAGTTTGAAAGTGACGCTTAGGTTCAGAAAGAGGTCAACACTTGGCTGCGCGAGGCGGACGGAGAGTGGTATTCTGCCGGCATAGACAAGTTCATTGTGTGGATGCGCAAGGTGTTGGAAAAAAATGGCGATTATGTAGAAAAGTAGCCAAGACCTTGGCCTTTCCAACGGTGTATCGCTTTTTGTAAATAAATCTCATTTTCTATGAAAAAAAAATTGGAAACCTTACTTTATTGTCAACCGTCGTAGGTAAAATTATCCGTGCGTTATGGCGTCAAGAAAAAACTACTCGCTCGAGAAAACAGCGTATTTGAAATGTGCTGACATACACAAGTCCATGGATACCGGCACGTGATTCCATGGTAACGGCATGTGATTCGACCAAAGTGTCGCTCATTCGATGGTGATGTCATGCAAATCGAAGCAGGCAGCTCGTAAGTTGAAGCAAACGGTGAGCGATTCGACTATAACTGTGTACTTCATTACGTGTACTTCATTCCTGCTCTGGACAACTCTGGTGGTTCAGTCTTCAGGCTGTGGTATACATGCACACGGCATTCTGTTTCTAATCTTACTCTTATGGGGTTATTACACGAGGAATTTATTGGTTGGTGATTTTCTGTCAAATAGGGTGTTTGACAGAAAAAAACCCGCCCAACACAATATGCTGCACAGGTTTTTATTGCCATCATCCGAATTATTTTACATTTGAATTGTCCGTTATTCTAAAATGGAATGAAATATTTATCATTAACACGTATCGTACCATGCCGGGCACCGACTGACGATGCCATTATGATAGGGATACTTTTTCGTGACCGACAGCACTTTGGTCAGACAAACATTCGGTTAGAGATTTTTCGGTTCAAGCTGGTCCCACATCACTTTCTAAACATGATTGTTCAAATGTTTCAAAGAAAATATACGGAACAATACAGTCTTGTCTTGTACAGGAGTTGTTTTCGTGCTTGTTCCATTCTCTTCGGTCACCGCGCGCTGTTCCGCTGGTTACGAAGAATTGCGGGCCGAACGGTTAGCAGTGCTAAATCACCGCGGTAGCGAAGGTGTTAACGAAGAGGCCGACCAGTAACGAAGAAATAGCTTTTTACATATACTGCTGCATTCACTCTCTTTTCGTGGAATATCCGAATCCGAGTAGGCCGGTGCAAATTCTCGGACTCGCAGGGTACAATTTTTTTTTCGTGTTTTTGCAAGCATTCGAGTGCAAGTTACTTCATGTCCATCAGTAGCAAATCAACCTCGTGCTAAGTAAGGCCTGAAGATTTCGAAAGATTTCAATTTAATTAGTGATCTGATTGAAGCGTACAAAAACTACCCCTGCTTGTGGAATTTTTCATGTCAAGCAGACGGCATATGGAGAGCTGCTCGAGGTTGTTCAACTACACGATCCAGATGCCAGTATCGATTCGGTCAAGAAGAAGATTTTGAACTTGAAGAAATCATTTCAAGTGGAACAAAACTGGAGCTGGAAGGGGAGAGGTTTACGTACCAAAATTGTGGTATTATGAGCAAATGCTTTTTCTTAAAGATCTGAAGCACCTCGAGTATCTAGTATGGACAGCGACTTTGAGGAAGAGGTAAGTGAATTTCATGTTCCTTTCCGTATTCTTGTTCATCCGGAATCTTTTATTGAATTCTTGGAAATAGTTGGTAAATGTAAAATACGCGTAAAATAGTTTAAAATATTGCTTTCTATTTCTTCATACGAGTGCTGACAATAAAGTAAGGTCTCCAACGCTGCAACTTCGCCGGATCACGCGCTAGGCGAAATCTGACAACACCGCCGTGTTCCTTGGTTCCCCCACTATCACTTTGCTGCTGGGTGAGGCTTCCCCGACCGCTCAGTCTTGGCTGAGCAGCCGTCAATGAAATTCACTTACCTCTTCCTCAAAGTCGCTGTCCATACTAGATACTCGAGGTGCTTCAGATCTTTAAGAAAAAGCATTTGCTCATAATACCACAATTTTGGTACGTAAACCTCTCCCCTTCCAGCTCCACTCCGTGCACTTTTCAATATTTTGTTTTGTTTCACTTGAAATGATTTCTTCAAGTTCAAAATCTTCTTCTTGACCGAATCGATACTGGCATCTGGATCGTGTAGTTGAACAACCTCGAGCAGCTCTCCATATGGAGGTACCCTTTGCGTCAGCGTCCAAGTGCGAATTGCGTTCTGTAATACGTTTTTGAGTGCGAAAAAGGTGACACCTATTGAAATCCATCGTCAACTAGTTGAAGTTTACGCGGAAAAGTGTATGGACATTAAAAACGTGCGTAAGTGAAGCCGCGAGTTCAAGTCCGGGCGGACGACGAGGAGAGAAGTGGCCGACCGTCGGTCTCGGATGCGATTGTTCAAGCAGTGGAGGCAGAAATGCTCAAAAACCTGCTCAAGAAATTTGTCTGGGACATCATCGATCACCCTCCCTATAGTCCCGACGTGGCCCCAAGTGACTGCCACATGTTCCCCGCCCTGAAAAAACATCTCGGAGGGAAGAAGTTTGAAAGTGACGCTTAGGTTCAGAAAGAGGTCAACACTTGGCAGCGCGAGGCGGACGGAGAGTGGTATTCTGCCGGCATAGACAAGTTCATTGTGTGGATGCGCAAGGTGTTGGAAAAAAATGGCGATTATGTAGAAAAGTAGCCAAGACCTTGGCCTTTCCAACGGTGTATCGCTTTTTGTAAATAAATCTCATTTTCTATGAAAAAAAAATTGGAAACCTTACTTTATTGTCAACCGTCGTAGGTAAAATTATCCGTGCGTTATGGCGTCAAGAAAAAACTACTCGCTCGAGAAAACAGCGTATTTGAAATGTGCTGACATACACAAGTCCATGGATACCGGCACGTGATTCCATGGTAACGGCATGTGATTCGACCAAAGTGTCGCTCATTCGATGGTGATGTCATGCAAATCGAAGCAGGCAGCTCGTAAGTTGAAGCAAACGGTGAGCGATTCGACTATAACTGTAAACAGGTATATTACGTGTACTTCATTCCTGCTCTGGACAACTCTGGTGGTTCAGTCTTCAGGTTGTGGTATACATGCACACGGCATTCTGTTTCTAATCTTACTCTTATGGGGTTATTACACGAGGAATTTATTGGTTGGTGATTTTCTGTCAAATAGGGTGTTTGACAGAAAAAAACCCGCCCAACACAATATGCTGCACAGGTTTTTATTGCCATCATCCGAATTATTTTACATTTGAATTGTCCGTTATTCTAAAATGGAATGAAATATTTATCATTAACACGTATCGTACCATGCCGGGCACCGACTGACGATGCCATTATGATAGGGATACTTTTTCGTGACCGACAGCACTTTGGTCAGACAAACATTCGGTTAGAGATTTTTCGGTTCAAGCTGGTCCCACATCACTTTCTAAACATGATTGTTCAAATGTTTCAAAGAAAATATACGGAACAATACAGTCTTGTCTTGTACAGGAGTTGTTTTCGTGCTTGTTCCATTCTCTTCGGTCACCGCGCGCTGTTCCGCTGGTTACGAAGAATTGCGGGCCGAACGGTTAGCAGTGCTAAATCACCGCGGTAGCGAAGGTGTTAACGAAGAGGCCGACCAGTAACGAAGAAATAGCTTTTTACATATACTGCTGCATTCACTCTCTTTTCGTGGAATATCCGAATCCGAGTAGGCCGGTGCAAATTCTCGGACTCGCAGGGTACAATTTTTTTTTCGTGTTTTTGCAAGCATTCGAGTGCAAGTTACTTCATGTCCATCAGTAGCAAATCAACCTCGTGCTAAGTAAGGCCTGAAGATTTCGAAAGATTTCAATTTAATTAGTGATCTGATTGAAGCGTACAAAAACTACCCCTGCTTGTGGAATTTTTCATGTCAAGCAGACGGCATATGGAGAGCTGCTCGAGGTTGTTCAACTACACGATCCAGATGCCAGTATCGATTCGGTCAAGAAGAAGATTTTGAACTTGAAGAAATCATTTCAAGTGGAACAAAACGAAATATTGAAAAGTGCACGGAGTGGAGCTGGAAGGGGAGAGGTTTACGTACCAAAATTGTGGTATTATGAGCAAATGCTTTTTCTTAAAGATCTGAAGCACCTCGAGTATCTAGTATGGACAGCGACTTTGAGGAAGAGGTAAGTGAATTTCATGTTCCTTTCCGTATTCTTGTTCATCCGGAATCTTTTATTGAAAAAAAAAACTTTTATTGGTTGATGTAGAACAAAAATTAACCGTAAAATGTGCTCTGTACGGCATCATCTTGCCACTCCACTCGTCCCTCGTTATTCAAGTATTGTAAAAAAAATTCTCTCACTGCTTTTGCTTCCGAATGCTGGTTTGTTATACCTTGAACCTGGAGGCTACTGAAATGGTTCTCATACGTGGTATCACTATCTGTTGTTCCAATATAGCTAAAGCACCTATTCCTTAGAAAATTATGTAAGTAACAACACGTTAATATTATCTTATTGGTGTTTTCTATCTTTTTCAATTCAATGGGCGTGTGAAACAATTGGAAACGTGAGGCCATGATACCGAAAGCATTCTCCACCACTCTACGTGCTCGAGAGAGCCGATAATTAAAAACCCTTCTTTCATAATTCAAATGCCTTCGGTTGAAAGGCTTAAGCAAGTTCACCCTCAAGCTAAATGCCTCATCACCAATAAACGTGTACGGCTTCCCGATGCTCCTACGTCGCACATTATGAAGCTGTAGTTAGCGTCTGCTGGGCGGTCCGGTAGCCGAGGCGACAGCGGCGCCGGTCTTCACACGGCATGGCCGGGGTTCAAATCCCATTCAGACCGCCTCCCCGTACGAAAGGCTGACTACTTTTCTACGGGTAAAATTAAGTCACAGAAAGCCAGAAATGGCAGGCCGAGACCTCTCGAGGTTGTAGTGCCACAGAAGAAGAAGAAGAGTTAGCGTCTGCTACAGCCATTAACACAACGCTGTGGTATTTTATATAATTGAAATACTGCGACCCGCTTCCCGATGGAGGTATTATTCGAACGTGTTTGCCGTCCGCAGCGCCAAGGCAATTGGGAAATTGTTAAAAATCCTTTGATATGTTCAACCACTCCGTTTGGTTGCGAGGAAGCTAAAATCAAAAACATATAATACCAATTAAAACGGTCTGTTTAAATATATCTTTCTACGTTTCTATTTTCAACACTCTTTATCTTGCCCTTACCACTGAATGCGCGACATAATAGCCGAATCACATGCCGTTACCATGGAATCACGTGCCGATGTACATGGGTTTTTGATTGCTCCTGTATGAAACATTTGATTTAATAAATAGCCTGGTTAGGCTGTCACCATCAGAAAACATTTTGCTGGTATTTTTATACCAATAAATGGCTAATAAACCATAAATGGCAAGAAAATGTGTCGTACAATACGAACATCAAACAGTAGCGATAAACGTAGCGAGACTAGCTTGTCTAGCTAGAGTTCATATGTGATCTATACTTTAAACAAGTGGAAACGAACGTGTTCGAATGGCAAAGAAAACTTGGAAAAATCTTGAAGCAATTGTTTTCTTCTTCTTCTTCCTTGGCACTACAACCTCGAGAGGTCTCGGCCTGCCATTTCTGGCTTTATGTGACCTTATTTTACCCGTAGTAAAGTAGTCAGACTTGAGTACGGGGAGGCGGTCTGGATGGGATTTGAACCCCGGCCCAACCGTGTGAAGACCGGCGCCGCTGTCGCCTCGGCCACCGGACCGCCCCTCGAAGCAATTTTTTACCTTTTTCTTTTTCGATATGTGAATTTTTCGTTGAATTCTTGGAAATAGTTGGTAAATGTAAAACACATGTAAATGTAAAATAAAATATTGCTTTCTATTTCTTTATACGAGGGCTGACAATAAAGTTAGGTCTTTATACGAGGGCTGACAATAAAGTAAGGCCAACGCTGCAACTTCGCCGGATCACGCGCTAGGCGAAATCTGGCAACACCGCCGTGTTCCTTGGTTCCCCCACTACCACTTTGCTGCTGGGTGAGGCTTCCCCGACCACTCAGTCTTGGCTGAGCAGCCGTCATCGATGGAGGTACCCCTCGCGTCAGCGTCCAAGTGCGAATTGCGTTCTGTAATACGTTTTTCGAGTGCGAAAAAGGTGACACCTATTGAAATCCATAGTCAACCAGTTGAAGTTTACGCGGAAAAGTGTATAGATTGTTCAAGCAGTGGAGGCAGAAATGCTCAAAAACCTGCTCAAGAAATTTGTCTGGGACATCATCGATCACCCTCCCTATAGTCCCGACGTGGCCCCAAGTGACTACCACATGTTCCCCGCCCTGAAAAAACATCTCGGAGGGAAGAAGTTTGAAAGTGACGCGGAGATTCAGAAAGAGGTCAACACTTGGCTGCGCGAGGCGGACGGAGAGTGGTATTCTGCCGGCATAGACAAGATCATCGTGCGGATGCGCAAGGTGCTGGAAAAAAATGGCGATTATGTAGAAAAGTAGCCAAGACCTTGGCCTTTCCAACGGTGTATCGCTTTTTGTAAATAAATCTCATTTTCCATTAAAAAAAAAATTGGAAACCTTACTTTATTGTCAACCCTCGTAGGTAAAATTATCCGTGCGTTATGGCGTCAAGAAAAAACTACTCGCTCGAGAAAACAGCGTATTTGAAATGTGCTGACATACACAAGTCCATGGATACCGGCACGTGATTCCATGGTAACGGCATGTGATTCGACCAAAGTGTCGCTCATTCGATGGTGATGTCATGCAAATCGAAGCAGGCAGCTCGTAAGTTGAAGCAAACGGTGAGCGATTCGACTATAACTGTGTACTTCATTACGTGTACTTCATTCCTGCTCTGGACAACTCTGGTGGTTCAGTCTTCAGGTTGTGGTATACATGCACACGGCATTCTGTTTCTAATCTTACTCTTATGGGGTTATTACACGAGGAATTTATTGGTTGGTGATTTTCTATCAAATAGGGCGTTTGACAGAAAAGAACCCGCTGTCCGTGTAATAACACAATATGCTGCACAGATTTTTATTGCCATCCGAATTATTTTACATTTGAATTGTCCGTTAGTCTAAAATGGAATGAAATATTTATCATTAACACGTATCGTACCATGCCGGGCACCGACTGACGATGCCATTATGATAGGGATACTTTTTCGTGACCGACAGCACTTTGGTCAGACAAACATTCGGTTAGAGATTTTTCGGTTCAAGCTGGTCCCACATCACTTTCTAAACATGATTGTTCAAATGTTTCAAAGAAAATAGACGGAACAATACAGTCTTGTCTTGTACAGGCGTTTTTTTCGTGCTTGTTCCATTCTCTTCGGTCACCGCGCGCTGTTCCGCTGGTTACGAAGAATTGCGGGCCGAACGGTTAGCAGTGCTAAATCACCGCGGTAGCGAAGGTGTTAACGAAGAGGCCGACCAGTAACGAAGAAATAGCTTTTTACACATACTGCTGCATTTACTCTCTTTTCGTGGAATATCCGAATCCGAGTAGGCCGGTGCAAATTCTCGGACTCGAAGGGTACAATTTTTTTTCGTGTTTTTGCAAGCATTCGAGTGCAAGTTACTTCATGTCCATCAGTAGCAAATCAACCTCGTGCTAAGTAAGGCCTGAAGATTTCGAAAGATTTCAATTTAATTAGTGATCTGATTGAAGCGTACAAAAACTACCCCTGCTTGTGGAATAAATCTAATGCAAATTTTAAAAATTTGCATGTCAAGCAGACGGCATATGGAGAGCTGCTCGAGGTTGTTCAACTACACGATCCAGATGCCAGTATCGATTCGGTCAAGAAGAAGATTTTGAACTTGAAGAAATCATTTCAAGTGAAACAAAACAAAATATTGAAAAGTGCACGGAGTGGAGCTGGAAGGGGAGAGGTTTACGTACCAAAATTGTGGTATTATGAGCAAATGCTTTTTCTTAAAGATCTGAAGCACCTCGAGTATCTAGTATGGACAGCGACTTTGAGGAAGAGGTAAGTGAATTTCTTGTTCCTTTAGGTATTCTTGTTCATCCGGAATCTTTTATTGAAAAAAAAACTTTTATTGGTTGATGTAGAACAAAAATTAACCGTAAAATGCGCTCTGTACGGCATCATCTTGCCACTCCACTCGTCCCTCGTTATTCAAGTATTGTACAAAATTTTCTCTCACTGCTTTTGCTTCCGAATGCTGGTTTGTTATACCTTGAACCTGGAGGCTACTGAAATAGTTCTCATACGTGGTATCACTATCTGTTGTTCCAATATAGCTAACGCACCTATTCCTTAGAAAATTATGTAAGTAACAACACGTTAATATTATCTTATTGGTGTTTTCTATCTTTTTCAATTCAATGGGCGTGTGAAACAATGGGAAACGTGAGGCCATGATACCGAAAGCATTCTCCACCACTCTACGTGCTCGAGAGAGCCGATAATTAAAAACCCTTCTTTCATAATTCAAATGCCTTCGGTTGAAAGGCTTAAGAAAGTCCACCCTCAAGCTAAATGCCTCATCACCAATAAACGTGTATGGCAGGATTAGCTCACTATTTGGTGGATTTTGTTGGTTGCGGTATATTCAATTGTTGTGTTAATAACCGTTGATAAAGTTTTGTATTTTGAATACAACCCCCATCCGAGTTGCTTCCCGATGCTCCTATATCGCACATTATGAAACTGTAGTTAGCGTCTGCTACAGCCATCAACACAACGCTGTGGTATTTTTTTATAATTGAAATACTGCGACCCGCTTCCCGATAGAGGTATTATTCTAACGTGTTTGCCGTCCGCAGCGCCAAGGCAATTAGGAAATTGCCATTTGTTGTTAAAATCCTTTGATATGTTCAACCACTCCGTTTGGTTGCGAGGAAGCTAAAATCAAAAACATATAATACCAATTAAAACTGTCTGTTTAAATATATCTTTCTACGTTTTTATTTTCAACACTCTTTATCTTTAGATTATCGAGGAAGAAATCATTGATTCAATACCGAATCACCCCGACTGCAGCTTCACATCCGATGAAGCATAGGATCAACCCGGACCATCACAGTCTCGCAAAAGACGATATGCAGAACCGGTCAACGAGCGCAATTTGCGACGAAAGGTGATGCAGTTGGTGGTGGAAAGAATGGAAAATCCATCAAGGCAGACAAACGCATCAACTAATTCGTTTGGTTCGTTTATTGACATGGAGATAAACAAGATGCCACCCGATATGGAGATACGAGCCAAAAAGTTAATTACAGATGTAATTTGGATGGGCCGCAAAGATGAATTGACAAATGAAATACGGATGTGCAAACCGGAATAGCATAATACTTTCTTGTTTTCAATAAAAAAAACTATAAAAATTACAAAATACAAAAAAATAACAACACAAATTACCTGCATATAATCTTTCAACGCTGTTATGATAGCGGAACATGTTTCGGGTATGATGGATGATAGCAGCGGCTAGGAAATTGCTGTCTGAAAACGGAGGCACTGGTAGGAGCTGCCACTGATGATAAATCTCAGTGTAGCACTGAGCCGCTAATGTGGTGACACAGCTGGTCTCATAATCGTGCCTTCCTTCACGATCAGATATGTATGATTCCTCATCCATTCTGGCGTAATTTAGCCAATCCGTCGGCTCCAGCCTCAGCTCTTCCATCATGTTAATATGCGATAGGGAACTTCTTTTCAAATACATGTTTTTTACCCATTTCGATCGCGGCTTTCTTTCGCTTTGTGTAGCAAATAACGCTCCTAGCATAAGCAAAACATCGTCTTCAATATTCATTTTACTAAACTCATATATCGCATGAACTAAACTGGAACAAAAATTGGAGGAAAATTGCGAGGCAAAACAACGCACCCAAAATGTAAACAATCCTCACTTTGAAAGAAAAAAAAACCAGCGCGATCGCATTCTGAATTCAGCATGACGACCCAAGGGGAAATTTTCGAGGATAAATATCCCCCTCTCTTTCTATTTATACACCTCTTCCGTTCGCACTCATGGATGATTTTTCACACACTCGAGTTTGGTTCATGATGGCCTAAATGTTTATATTTTGCTCTCCTTTTATTATCATACCCATCTCGCTTACGCCTATAGATTCACCTTGTTTGGGTGAATATGTGTATGGGCATGTGTGCACTCGTACAGGGTTTGTCCCGTTACTTTACGATATGAACAGCATATATTATACCGTCATTATTGTTTTTACAGTTCGTTTGATTATTTTCATTCAATCCCAAAGTGTTTTTAGTTCATCGATCTCTTTCACATGGTTTTCGATATGATTTTATTGTCAAGACGGTAGGTTTTGTCGAAAAAATGTATATAACAAATTGAAACACTTTGTACAAAATATGCCGTTCGCATCGCAAAGTGAATATGCGAGCCCTGTATCTTTGTTCGCTGATTTTTGGTCTGGCTGCTCATGGAGAAGGGGTAAGAGTTAATGCGTGATTTGGTTAGAAGAGAGGGAGAGGTTGACGAAGCCGATCGTCTTCGTTCTATTCACTGTGTGATTGTTGATCCAAATCTCTTCTCCGCCAATAAATATTGCGGAAAATTTTATTAGCTTTCAAGTCGTGCGATTTGTTTTGAGCAATTTGTGCAGGCAATGATTTCAATAAGAAAGGATGCTGCGGATCTTTCGATCGTCATAGGGATCGGCTCAGGATATGCCTTCAAATACCGTTACTACAGTAACCTTCACGACGACCATGATCCGGACAAAAATGGGGACGACACTGGAGCATTTCTTTGCCTGGTTCAGCTGCGCAATATGTACGTGATGCATTTCGCTCGTTCATGTTTTTATTAGTAAGTAAAAGCCGTAATTCTATAACCTATATAATCACCTCTTCTGTATGAACATGTAAAGTAACCATTTTATATTTACATCTTGTATTTCTAGCATCTAACACTATCGCACTGAGCGGCCGGGATGGGCCTCCGGCTCGAAGGGAACAATCGACACCAACAGGAGATCGACTACACTGTGTGAACCATCCTGTCCAGTGCAACCAGGCAACACAACATTCCTCTTCGGCAACAGCACCATCATAATCCGTGCTAGAAGCAACTCCAACTTGTTGTCGGGAGACTAAAAGATGCAAAATTTATCTTAAATAAAAGCAAACAAATTTGTGTAGAATGATGATTGATCAAACTTACTGTTAATGGAAGGCACTTTATACACAGAAGGACGGTGGGAAGAACTGATCGGAAAAAGAACACCCAATGCTGATTGCTGGCAAGCCGCCGGTAACGTAATGACCAATTTGGAACCCGTGATCGAGCAGAGTCAGTGTTCAAGGCCGCGCACGATCCCGGCATACGATATGCATTCTCCAATACCCATGGCCAGGTTCTCCTACGAGGTACAGTGTGGGCTCACCCGCTAACTGTAAATGCACAATCCGTTGATATCCTTCTCACCGCATAGTTGTCGTGAACCTTTTCCCGCTCCGTCTTCCGTGCCAACACCTCCCAACGTTCACCATGGCGCTGCAGAACTAAAAGGCAAAAAAAACTATAAGCCATATATCTGGGATAAAAGCATATAATTATATTTACCTGATTAGATGCACTCATCGACTTTGTAGAGCAAACAGATTTTTGAATCTGAAAAATAAGAAAATTTCAACCAATACAAGCCATTCCAGCGTCTAGTACAACTGTAGCACTGCTTCTTTTTTTCTTCTTAACTACACCATGATCTGCTACGCGCAAGCGTACCACGCTCCAATTTATATTACGTGTACTTCATTCCTGCTCTGAGCAAGTCTGGTGGTTCAGTCTTCAGGCTGTGGTATACATGCACACGGAATTCTGTTTCTAATCTTACTCTCACTCACCCGTTTCAGCACAACGAAAAAGTTTCACACGCACAGATCGCAGCTGATAAACACCACACTCGACGCCCGCCCCTGCAACCTTGCAGTGAAAGTACCGTTGTTACACACAAACATACCACCACACAACGCGAAGAGTCCACGGACATGTAGAGAAACAAAGCAAAATCAAGAGAGAAAAGAGCAAATACAAGAATAGAGGAACTCCCGAAAACACATGACGAGACACGACAATACACAATACATTGACAAAAACTTATCCTCGAATATTTGTTTACATTATGCATGGCTATCCTCGAAAAATTTATCGAATCATAGATTTTTCGAGGATAGTGAACTTTTGTTTATTTACATTCGATGAACATGGTTCCGGTTCATTTTATGAGCAGGGTTCATTCAAAATGTAACAAACAGAATCAAAACAAAAACAAATTTTCGGCGAAATAAAATGGAATTTCGTAAATCTTTTCTACGAAATTTTGTTAACGAATGTATTTACCAAAACATTTACGCAAAAAGGGGGAACAGATAACTTGGGCGAAGACGAAGCACGCGGAAATTCATAAACAATAAAAGAACAATACTATGAGGAACTGAGTTATTGCATATCATCCTGGTGAATATTATAGATAGTATTTTTTTTAAAAATAAGATCAGACCCGGTAATAGCTCTCACAGTATTCGTAACATCAGTATCAACCACCAGTTTATATGGTATGTTTGTAAAGGATTACATAAACAGATTAAGTAAGGATAAAATTTTCAGTGAAACGATGCAATTATTTAACGATTTAACGAACCCCCGTCGAAGCCATAGCCACAACAATAGAACCGGACCAAAAAGCCTACAACACATACACACACACCCACGCAATAGAAATGGACAACAACCATCCATCTTCCGTCACAACCGAGCATGCCCGGGATATGGCAAATAACTAGGAGGAAATGCCTAGTTAATTTTGTTAATGGGTTTTTGCGTGAATGTTATTCACAGTCAGCACATGCGGTGGTGACAATACGGCATCGGACCGTCATATTTAAATATAAAATAAATAGAAATAACAATCAAAATATTTGCATACGTTTCGTACTGCTTGAGAGAACGTCTCTGGCTTCCCCGCGACACGAAATCGCGTATCATCTTTGCTTAACCATTGCTTAACCGTTGCTTTAAGGAAGGTGCTCGTTAAGCAAACGTGCAACATCTTTTTGAGTGACCGTGAGTGATTTTGAGTGCTTTGAGTGCATTTAAAAAAAATATATATATATTTTTTCCGGATTCGAGAATCGAGCGTCATCAATAGGGGCCGGAACTTAAAATCATTTGAAGGTGTGAGTTTAAACACCCAAACAAATTTGCCAAATTTGAGTAAGCAGCGCTGTTAATGGAAAAGGAAACACAAGAAGTGAAAGGAAAAAAGAAGAGGAAATCTCCGTCGCCTCCAAAATTCTACCCGGAAATTACACCATCAAGCAACCGGCTGGCAAGGACAAAGAAGAGAGGAAATAATGCGAACAATATGTACGACATACATTTGCAGCAGAACGGGAATCCGGAGCGCGGAATCAAAAACGAGTCCGGAACCAAAATGAGTCCGGAACCAAAGCGAGTCCGGAATCAAAACGAGTCCGGAATCAAACGATTCCCGAACTGGTCGGAATCGTTCTTTCGGATCGGATCGGACTTATTTATATGCTGGATATAAATCAAGTCAATATATCAAAAGTAATATAATATGAACAAAAGTAAGTTACTTTTTTCAAGATCTATCTTTATGAATGATTGTTTCATAATATTTGTCTTAGTTTTAGGAAATGAATGCTGCCAATAATGCAGAGATATTGGAGGAGTTGCGACTCTTAAAAAATGCATCAGAGGCGCGTCTTGTGCAAAGGCACTGATTTCCAAGGTTGTTGGAAAGTGGATCGACTACACTGTGTGAACCATCCTGTCCAGTGCAACCAGGCAACACAACATTCCTCTTCGGCAACAGCACCATCATAATCCGTGCTAGAAGCAACTCCAACTTGTTGTCGGGAGACTAAAAGATGCAAAATTTATCTTAAATAAAAGCAAACAAATTTGTGTAGAATGATGATTGATCAAACTTACTGTTAATGGAAGGCACTTTATACACAGAAGGACGGTGGGAAGAACTGATCGGAAAAAGAACACCCAATGCTGATTGCTGGCAAGCCGCCTGTAACGTAATGACCAATTTGGAACCCGTGATCGAGCAGAGTCAGTGTTCAAGGCCGCGCACGATCCCGGCATACGATATGCATTCTCCAATACCCATGGCCAGGTTCTCCTACGAGGTACAGTGTGGGCTCACCCGCTAACTGTAAATGCACAATCCGTTGATATCCTTCTCACCGCATAGTTGTGGTGAACCTTTTCCCGCTCCGTCTTCCGTGCCAACACCTCCCAACGTTCACCATGGCGCTGCAGAACTAAAAGGCAAAAAAAACTATAAGCCATATATCTGGGATAAAAGCATATAATTATATTTACCTGATTAGATGCACTCATCGACTTTGTAGAGCAAACAGATTTTTGAATCTGAAAAATAAGAAAATTTCAACCAATACAAGCCATTCCAGCGTCTAGTACAACTGTAGCACTGCTTCTTTTTTTCTTCTTAACTACACCATGATCTGCTACGCGCAAGCGTACCACGCTCCAATTTATATTACGTGTACTTCATTCCTGCTCTGAGCAAGTCTGGTGGTTCAGTCTTCAGGCTGTGGTATACATGCACACGGAATTCTGTTTCTAATCTTACTCTCACTCACCCGTTTCAGCACAACGAAAAAGTTTCACACGCACAGATCGCAGCTGATAAACACCACACTCGACGCCCGCCCCTGCAACCTTGCAGTGAAAGTACCGTTGTTACACACAAACATACCACCACACAACGCGAAGAGTCCACGGACATGTAGAGAAACAAAGCAAAATCAAGAGAGAAAAGAGCAAATACAAGAATAGAGGAACTCCCGAAAACACATGACGAGACACGACAATACACAATACATTGACAAAAACTTATCCTCGAATATTTGTTTACATTATGCATGGCTATCCTCGAAAAATTTATCGAATCATAGATTTTTCGAGGATAGTGAACTTTTGTTTATTTACATTCGATGAACATGGTTCCGGTTCATTTTATGAGCAGGGTTCATTCAAAATGTAACAAACAGAATCAAAACAAAAACAAATTTTCGGCGAAATAAAATGGAATTTCGTAAATCTTTTCTACGAAATTTTGTTAACGAATGTATTTACCAAAACATTTACGCAAAAAGGGGGAACAGATAACTTGGGCGAAGACGAAGCACGCGGAAATTCATAAACAATAAAAGAACAATACTATGAGGAACTGAGTTATTGCATATCATCCTGGTGAATATTATAGATAGTATTTTTTTTAAAAATAAGATCAGACCCGGTAATAGCTCTCACAGTATTCGTAACATCAGTATCAACCACCAGTTTATATGGTATGTTTGTAAAGGATTACATAAACAGATTAAGTAAGGATAAAATTTTCAGTGAAACGATGCAATTATTTAACGATTTAACGAACCCCCGTCGAAGCCATAGCCACAACAATAGAACCGGACCAAAAAGCCTACAACACATACACACACACCCACGCAATAGAAATGGACAACAACCATCCATCTTCCGTCACAACCGAGCATGCCCGGGATATGGCAAATAACTAGGAGGAAATGCCTAGTTAATTTTGTTAATGGGTTTTTGCGTGAATGTTATTCACAGTCAGCACATGCGGTGGTGACAATACGGCATCGGACCGTCATATTTAAATATAAAATAAATAGAAATAACAATCAAAATATTTGCATACGTTTCGTACTGCTTGAGAGAACGTCTCTGGCTTCCCCGCGACACGAAATCGCGTATCATCTTTGCTTAACCATTGCTTAACCGTTGCTTTAAGGAAGGTGCTCGTTAAGCAAACGTGCAACATCTTTTTGAGTGACCGTGAGTGATTTTGAGTGCTTTGAGTGCATTTAAAAAAAATATATATATTTTTTTTCCGGATTCGAGAATCGAGCGTCATCAATAGGGGCCGGAACTTAAAATCATTTGAAGGTGTGAGTTTAAACACCCAAACAAATTTGCCAAATTTGAGTAAGCAGCGCTGTTAATGGAAAAGGAAACACAAGAAGTGAAAGGAAAAAAGAAGAGGAAATCTCCGTCGCCTCCAAAATTCTACCCGGAAATTACACCATCAAGCAACCGGCTGGCAAGGACAAAGAAGAGAGGAAATAATGCGAACAATATGTACGACATACATTTGCAGCAGAACGGGAATCCGGAGCGCGGAATCAAAAACGAGTCCGGAACCAAAATGAGTCCGGAACCAAAGCGAGTCCGGAATCAAAACGAGTCCGGAATCAAACGATTCCCGAACTGGTCGGAATCGTTCTTTCGGATCGGATCGGACTTATTTATATGCTGGATATAAATCAAGTCAATATATCAAAAGTAATATAATATGAACAAAAGTAAGTTACTTTTTTCAAGATCTATCTTTATGAATGATTGTTTCATAATATTTGTCTTAGTTTTAGGAAATGAATGCTGCCAATAATGCAGAGATATTGGAGGAGTTGCGACTCTTAAAAAATGCATCAGAGGCGCGTCTTGTGCAAAGGCACTGATTTCCAAGGTTGTTGCTGGCGTAGCCGTAACTTTGAATGAGCTAGTGCCCAAGCGAACGATTTCGTTGCTTTTTGGAACGTTTTTTGACTAAGATTTGACCGTCCAAACACGGTCAAAAAACATTAAAAATAGCAGACGGATTTGACCATTTGCTCTTCACAGGCTCTCACTCTCTTTTCCTTTGCAAAAAAATGGTCAAAAAACGGTTACTTTATTGACTGTATTTGCATGGGAGACGAACAGGCATATACAAGCAAAAAAAAGTATATATGGTGTTGTTCCTTGTTTGGCTTGGTTTTGCTTTGTCGCCAACGCGTTTTTTTGGTGGTATTTATTTCATGTTCGCTCTTGTTCTTCACACGTGTTTGTTCTTGTCGCTTTCTTCTATGTGTAGGATGGATGATTGCACCAGAGGAGACGTTTTGTGGCTAGGCTAGGGGGGAAGTGTGAGGTGTATCGATATTGTGCGAATTAGTTTGCGCGGGTTTTGTTCCAGGCGAGTGCAGACGCTTTTTTTTACAGGAGCTGTAGTAAATAGGTAAGTAAGTAAGAACGGGAATAGAACTTGGTTATGATCGGATTTACCTTGTTTGTTTGATGTGTTAACGATTTGAACCACCGAGTCTGTGTCGTATGTGATTGTTATGAGATAGGTTTTGTTCTAAGCTATGCATGTTGAGAATTATACCGTATGTGTACCGTGTCAGTCAAAAGACGATACAATTTAATGGAAAAAGCTTGCCAACTATGCATACCGTTTTGACAATTTGTTTGTAGGAACCGATAATGCAAATTATTTTGCATTAACAAATAAGCGTTTCTTTGTTTGATGTTTTAAAAGTAATCGGGAATCATGTCTTAAGAAAAAAATTAGCAATTATATTCAGTTAAGCTCTATTTTTTTTTATTTTGCATTGTCCTGTATCATTGGGACATGTTTAAACGTGCACGCACAGCACAACTTGCTGCAATTCGCGCGACATGCCTCCAGAACGGAAAGTAGAGTAAAAATTTACAGCGTTTAACTTGTTAAATATTTACTTTCTCACAAAAGCAGGCTCAGTTTTAGTAAAGTTATCTCTTAATTTGTAATTTGATATGCATGTATATATCAAAAATACGGTTGTTATGGCTTATGTATATATTCAACAGCAAAAGTTCCTCTTCTCTTCTCATTCCTCTTTTAAACACTCAATCCACCCAACCGCATGGAAATTTCCATAGAGTTCTTCTCGCTGACCTCACGCATGTAGGAAGGAGGATATCCTTACCCTGACCTCACGCATGTAGGAAGGAGGATATCCTTACCCTGACCTAACGCATGTAGGAAGGAGGATATCCTTACACTGACCTCACGCATGTAGGAAGGAGGATATCCTTACCCTGACCTCACGCATGTAGGAAGGGGGATATCCTTACCCTGACCTCACGGATGCAAGGAAGAACAAAAGATTACCCTGGCCGATCGTAACAAATTCGCGAGTATTGGGCTGTGTACGCATCGGTCAGGGTGCATAACTACTCATGCTGACTCTCCTTCGCATTGCGGACTCCTTCGCACTGCTTAAAAATTTCGCTATTCCAAAAAGGATATTAAAAGGGGTTGCAACCCTAATTAACGAGAGTTGTCTTAAAACCTTCGTACACAAGAGTTGTTGTAACCATCGGAAAGTTCAGTTGCTAACCTAAGCTATCAGTTACGCGTCACACAAGCAAATAAAGTGTTATAGTGAAAACCAATTCAGATTGCTTCAATCATTGTGTCGAAACAACAGTTGAAAATCATAACATCAAACTTTGCAAAAGATTCGAAATGGAAACGACAAATAAGGAGGACATGTGGTGTGAGGACACCTACGAAGAAGTTGGTACAAACCAAGTTCCAACCATTCAGTTTCCAAATAGTAAGTCAGGTAAAGTGTTTTTTTTATGTTCAAATAATATAAATTACATTTTCCTTTGCAGTTCCAAACCTCCAAATAATCAAAATAATAGGGGAACCACAGCTCAATTCCACGAACAATAATAATAACCTTGCAGTCGACATGCAACCATGTAGTAAGTTTCAAAGCGGTCAAAACGATTCGGTTCTTTTTAATTATATAGCATTATTTTTAACTTGCAGATTCTTCTTGTCATGCCAACACCGAGAAATGCGCGGATCGAGCAATCCAACCAGATGAAATTTGCGGCAATGAACAAAGTATGTGTTACTTTTTGAGTATTTTGTCTATGTGATACGATGTGCGAATTTTAAAATATTCTCATTTTTATTATAGCTAACAAAAGAGCAAAATTGTCTTCAGAAGCAGAGATTGCGGAGCTTAGAGCCAAAGTGGATCGGTTAGAGAAAGAAAATAAGTATTTAAAGGATCTTATAGACAATAAACTTGATATACTTATTAGAAATTCAGCCCGGCATCGAGAAGCCGTAGAGGAGTTAGTCGCTGTAAGTTGTCCTAGGCAAGGTCTACTTTCTAGGAACGAATTTGAGCTAGCCAAGCTTAATACAAAAGAAGAATTAGATACCTTTGAGCAATCGATTAGCACTGACCCATCATTTAAAGAAAATGTAGTTAGGTATTTGCAGAGGCAAATAACAGTCGCAGATGTAGACAGTCGATTACATGAAGCGCTTGATTTACTTTTTACTCGACCATTTTTTGCCACAATCAGTTGGACTGGAAAAAGTAAGCCGGGATCAACGAAGATAGAGTTCAGGAAGTGTGAAGGCATAATTCTTCTGTTAAAAGAAATAGGAAGTAATGCGAGAGTTTTAGCAACTCCCAAATACGTTGCAGATTTTATAAAAATTCGTCTTAAGCACGCTCCGTCTCGAGCTAACCTTTCTCCTACCAAACACACTTCTCTTCATAAAAAAAGAAATTAATTCATTAATCATTAAGTACTTATCATGTAGACTACCACCGAAATAAATGATATCTCTCTGAAAAATTATTATTAATATCGAGTTGTTGTTTCTTTCTTAAATAATTTGCTATACACTAATTAAGATCTTATTTAGTTTCATTGCATATATGGGTAAATAAATGTGATACTTCTCATGAAATGAACTACATATTTATTATCTAAATTGAATTCAAAGCACATCTACTCTATCAATGTGTGTATTAAAGGAACAAACACTATTTCTTGCACAGAGCTGGTTGGAAGAGCTACTAACTTACACAGTATTTGATCAGTGTATGTTTCGAACGTAGTTTCTGACAAAGCATTATTGAAGCTTTTGAATATAAACATTTCACTTGATTCAATTGGGTCATCGAACACTAACTCTTTCGAATTTAGTTTTGGTCCTCTGATACATATTTTGTTGTTACCTGTTTCTAAAACATGATTTGCCGAATGAAATTTAACGATACTATTGTCTTTTGTTAAAAACCAACAATTTCTTTGGTCATTTTGCAATACAAAATCTTCTCTTACAGTTACACTGATTGTTTTCTTTTTTTCACTTATTAATGGATAACAAGCATCTTTACTTTTAGGAATCTTAAATTCATCCAACTCTGCGAGTCTGTTAATGGCTTGTTCCAAGCTCTTCCATCCACTACGGAGAAGACGTTTCAAAAATTGAAGATGGTTTTCAAAAGGATATGTCGAAATTAGTGATAGTGACCCAAACCTGAGCATTTCATCATAAATATGTTGCAAATTATGAAAATTGCTTGTCATGTACTGTCTGCCATACACGCTAGGGAAGTTTTCAACAAATTTGTTTAGTAACTGACCTGCAACGTGCCATTTACTTTTATGAACTGTTGAAGAAAACAGTGTAATGGCACAAAACAGTAGCATGAAGTGTTTGTACACCTCAACAGGCAGATGATCTTTAATGATGACAAATGACGCGTAATGCAAAAAAAATGCGCACTCGGATGCTTTCCAATGATTGAGGTATTTGAGATGGCGTTGTTTCCTATGTACTTCAAGAGGTTTTAGTACTTTTTGAAAAGCCTCCGAAATCCGTTTGCATTGTTTTTCCGTCCATCGTTTTATGCCCAATGTACCGTCTCGCCATCCCAGAAGCAACCGCTTTGTTGCTCCTAAGTCAATAAGATGCATCCGATCTGCTACACATATATCTTCAATAATGTCGAAAAATAGAATGTCCAACAGAGGGGTGTGCACTTTGCGGTGTCCGGGATAAGCGTCATTTCTGAATGCTTGGTCTGTTCGTTTTGGAGCATTTAAACCGACAAATGTAACTTTATGGCCCAAATACTCTCCTTCGATAGTACATTTTAAACAGCTTCCGTAGCCGGTGTGGCTAGTAACACCTATAAAAAAATAAATTTAAAGAGGACTTTATACGCTGTTACATGCAATAATTGAAAAATATTTTACCTTTCACAAACGACCTTGCCGGCGTGTCAGCAACTATGGCCAAAAGCTTAACGGCGACATTTTCACCGTGCATGTCTAAACCATTGGATATTAAATCATTCAATTCCTCAACCATTGGGCGGAGATACTGTTCGGTGCTCTCTGGTTTTTTATAGCCGCAAAAAATAGCAGCAGTCATTACCGGTGCTTTTGAATCCTCTACTATTTTAAAAAGTATTGGCCAGAATTGCATTGCAGAACTGTTATGCAACGGTAATCCATCAATGGATATAGTCAGCGTCAGTTGCTTCGATGGCGGCTTGTCGTATCTATGCGTGAAAATAATTTAAAAATTTCAAATTATGGTTAAATATACACCATTTTTTTTTACATTTCCAAAACTATTTACCGGTAGTAATTACACAAACACTTTTTAATGCCATGGTACCAAAATTGTCCTCCTCCAATTTCCATTATTTCTGACGATGCGTTTCGTTTCGTTTGCAGCAAGGTTTTAGCAGTTGCAGGGACTTTTACATTAACCTTTCGGAATAACTTTAACACCATGTCAATGGACTTATGCGTGGCATTTGTTGACAATGCCCAATATCGAATTCCGTCTACTACGGACAACTTATCCAGCGTTAGAGCATTGTCATTTTTCAAAAAACTATCGTCATCCTCATCATCATTGTCAGAAAACATGTAATCTACCAATGGTTCATCTTCGTCCTCAATTTGGGGTTCATTTATACCAATTGGTGGTACTGTAGATTCATCTTCAAATAGATCTAAAGGTAACGATTGGGGGCCTAGAATGGAATCAATGATTTATTATTTGTCAACAGCATTGAGCACAACATGGGCTTACATGTTTCAGCTTGTGTCGCTTCTTGTCCAATTTCAACTGATGGATTCAGCGCCTTAAACTTGTTCGACCGCCGGTAAAATCTTCCACTTTTCCGTGCACGTTTTATATCCGACATTTAAAAAAAAAATCAAAATGTTCACATAAAACCATAAACTTCACACAAAACTTCTGCCTGTTCGCAAGTTGACATGAAACCACAATAACACTAAACGAAGGTAAAATACGATGAAGAATGTAAAGAAGAGTCAGCGACGCGTTATAGAAAATAAAATCGGTTAACATGCACGCACACAAATGTACAGAACCGCCGGTTATGAGAGTGCAGCGTATGAGTTTGTACGGTCAAATCTCTGACCGTTTCTTGACTGAGAAAAAATAAAGCCGCCGTCGTACTCGCAATCTCTCGCGTTGCTATCTCAGCGTGGGAATAACTGAGAACGATTAGACAGAGAGAACACTTTTGTTCGAAAACGGTCAAAACTGTCTCGTTGGGTGGGGGTGGTTGCTGACAACAGCAAGGAAAACCTCGAACCAGTAGTTTGCATATAACGACCTGATTTTTTGAAAACGTGTCCAGCAGGGAACAATTAGACAGTTTGGAGGCGTGTTTGGCGTTGGCCGTCCAGTCCAATGAAGGTGCTTTGGTGACCTGGCTGGAAAGTAAAATAGATGCAACGGACAAAATGCAGATGATGCATAAAGCGTTCTACACTTTGTTTGCCCGGAAACTTTTAGTCGATAGTTGTTGGATAGGGCGAGCACGAGACGGAGCAGAAAAGGTAGCATTTGTTGCTTATAGTAAAATACTAACCGTACTAAAAAGAATAGGTGTTGTCTCGTAGCATGATGTTGAGCGTTTTATTGAACTGAAACTTAAAAACTTGAAAAGTGCAAATGTGTCAAGGGGCATAACAACAAGTGTAATACACAAAGCGCATAACCGCAAGAAAGTAATAAAATGATTTGGATTCTAGTGTGAAGCTTCAGTTTTATTTTTATTTATATATTCAGTGAGACGTAGGCTTACAACATTTCCTTGGCGCTTACCTTATACCATTTGGTATTTAGTTTTACCACGTAGTTATATCGCAAAAGAAGCGCTAATATCATGATGAAAACAAAACGATGATATGAACAAACAGATAATGTATTCAATTAACAGTATCAGTTCTGGAATGTGTGTAGCAAAGGGAATAATGCTATCGAATCAGGTTGTGGAGATACTCTAACAGGAAGTTGCAATTAAGATCGAGATGCAGTCAAAGTGTGACAGCCGTTCTGATAATACGTGTTTAAATCCCACTGAGATAAAAAAAAACCGAAACCAAAACAAGCGAAATGGTGCTACGCGTGAACACCGTAACGGTGGATTTTACCGGTGTACCGAAACCAACGTACCAGGAGATCCACAAGTTTGTGGAAATCAACCTTAAACTGGACGTACATGAGGTGGTAATGCTGCAAATTTGCAAGTTGGAACCAACCGTGTATGTTAAAGTATCCAGCCAAGAAGTAGCCGAACGTACAGTGCTTGCAGCCGCAGAAGCGACAATCGTGCTAAATGAAAAAACGTACAAAATCCCAGTGGAAATGGCAGACGGAATAGTGGAAGTTAGGGTGTATGATGCACCGGAGGATGTAGAAAAGGACGATATTGCCAAACTCCTACAAAAGTACGGTGACGTGAAAAGTGTCATGCCAACAACGTGGGGAGCCAACTACAAATACGCAGTCAAGACGGGTGACTTCAAAGTCCGTATGAAAGTAGAAAGCCCAATCCCTTCCACGGCCTACCTGGGAGGCGAACACAAAGTTTTGATAACTTATCAAACTCAAGTCCATTTGTGCCGATTCTGCAACTGCAAGATACATCCAGGCGTGTCATGTGCTCAAAATAGGTTAAGTTATGCGGACGCAACAAAGGCTGCAGTAAGCACAGCCAACACAAGCAAATGTAATCCGAGCAAAACCTCCACACTCATGACTACGCCTAAACCCGCGGTTACAAATACATCGCCGACACCATGCACATCAAAATCTCTAGCTATACGCATAGAGAAGTTACAAACCGAAATTGCGGATGAAACGAGCGTAGTGATGACTGACCTTTCGCCAATCTCTCCCGTACTTACACCAATAAACTGACCCAAACTAGTGCGTCCTTTCTCCCTTGAAACAGAAGATGAACAAAAAGAAACGATCAAGCGAGGAAGGGGACGACCAGCGAAACCTAAACACAGCCTTGACAATAGTAGTGAGAACCTGTAATAATAGTGACCAACAAGTTTGAACGACGTATTAAAAAAAAAAGGAATAAGAAAAGATAAAATTCAATTTTTTTTTTAAATGACGCTAATCAGTTTAAAAATTTTATAAAGTAATATAAACAGTGTGACCAAAAACAAAGAAGAAATATTACGGCTTATGTCTGCAATGGACATTACTGTCGGATGTTTTATGGAGACGTGGCTCAACGACACAAAGACGCAAAAAGCCAAAATACACTAATAATACTAATGTCTCCTATTGAACCAAATTTCTCATAACAAAAGAAAAAAGAAATTTACGGCAGTCGTTTTTGTGGATTTAACAAATGCATACAACAACGTCAAGACGGACATACTGATAGAAATTTTAAAGGAAACCCATATCTCTACTGATATAACAATATGGGTTGCGAGCTTCCTGAACAATCGAACATTAGAGATAGAAGCTGAAAGAGACATGATTCAGAAGTTGGTATCAGATGGGCTCCCGCAAGGAGATGTTCTATCCCCTACTCTCTTTAACATATACACACGATCATTTCACAACAACAAAAACAAGAATGACATAGAAATCATACAATACGCGGACGATTTTGCAATCATACAATCAGGCAATTCACCAGAAGAATTAGAACATAAACTACAGGAGGCACTGAACTCATTTGTTGAGACAGCAAAAAAGTTACACCTGCACATTAACACACAAAAAACTAAAATTTGGCTCACAGAATCTGAAACAAAAGACATACAGATTGGAATAGAGGAAAAAATTATTGAAAGGGTAGAGACATACAAATATTTAGGCATATGGATGGACAGTAGGCTAACATTCCGTAAACAAATAGAAGTACAAAAAGACAAAGCCCGCACCAAATTTAATGTAATGAAACACATTTGCAACTTCAAAAATAATCTTAACCCAAAGAAAGCGATCGCGGTACATAGAACACTAATAAAAGGAACACTCGAGTATGGAGCATCCATTCTAGGAAATGGTAAAAAACAACATTTGAACACAATGAACCCAATAGTCGCACAATCTATCAGAAAGGTATCAGGTTGCACAAAAACTACCCCGATCAACACACTTTACGCCATAAATGCAGAAATACCCCTAGGCTACAGAACTAAATACCTAAATACGAAAGAGCTCTTTAAAATAATCCTATATTCACCCATACACAAAAAACAATTTGAGAGGAATCGCACCAGAAAAAAACGGTAGAAAAACTACCTAGAAATATTATACACGGAAAACAAAGCGACCATAAAACAAATGGCTGATATAACTTTAAACAAAATACAGGAGGAGATAAAAATACGCACTAAACTCGATCAGAGACTGTCAAAAAAGAATCCTAACGACCAAAAAATCATGAAAGTAGAATATATAAACGAAATCGAGCAGGCCCAAAAAACAAACAAAATAATCTTCACAGACGGTAGTAGATCGGTAGAAGGAGCAGGCATAGGAATTTTCATCACATCTCTCGACAAGACTCACACCTACAAATATCGTTTAGAAAATTTAACTTCAACAACATCTATCGAATTATCAGCAATAGAAAAAGCCCTTAAAATAGCTCACGACACAAAAATAAAAAATCCAATACTATATACAGACAGTCAGGCAGCATGCCAAATTATCACAAGAGCACAAAAAGACTAACACATAGAAAAACCACTGCACAACATATTAAAGTACTGTAAGCAAACTAAATCAGAAATCAGATGGATCCCTGGATATGTGGGTATCCCACGTAACGAAAAAGCCGATGAACTAGCCAAAGAAGGCATTAAATCAGAAACTCGCATAAAAAATAAGTTAAGATTAGAAGATACCTTAATAGTAGCAATAAACAAAATGCTAGAAGAAACAAAAAAGTGGTACAAAGAACAATGCGAAGAAAAAGGTAAAAAATTCAAACAATATCAACAAGAATTTACAAGTAAACCGTGGCATCATGAAATCGACTTAACTGCAAACGAAATAAGGAGGGGCAATAGAATCTTAACAGGCCATGATTTAGCAAAATATTGGTTACATGTAATGAAACTATCTGATAACCCAAACTGCAATGTGTGTAATGTACAGCTACACATTTAATATTCGAATGTCAAAGATTCGACCCACCGCTAGGTTCAACTACTGAAGATTTTATGGCACACTGGAATGATAGGGATGGAACGATGATCAAACAAATAGCGAAGTACGTAAAGCAAAACAAGATCGAATTCTAGAAAAACAAAAACAAAAAACAAAACGCAAACCCAAACTCCGAAATAATCGTAATATTAATACGTCGATATGACTCAGGGAAGTCAAAGACAAACAAGAGAGAGGCAAACCTCTGATTATGTAGAGATGGTTCTGCCACTAAACATAGGAGGATATGTATTCCTCTCTCATATAGCGAAGAAGAAGAAGAAGATCGAGATGGTATGAATACAGGAACAAGCTTGTGAAAGCTTGTAAAACACTTACACCTGTTTACAGTTACAGTCGAATCGCTCACCGTTTGCTTCGACTCATGAGCTGCCTGGTTCGATTTGCATGCCCTTACCATTGAATGCGCGACATAACGACCGAATCACATGCCTTTACCATGGAATCACGTGCCGATATACATGGATTTTTGATTGTTCCTGCATGAAACATTTGATGTAATGAATACTCCGGCTAGGCTGTCACCATTAGAAAACATTTTGTTGGTATTTGTATACGAATAAACGGCTAATAAACCATAAATGGCAAGAAAATGTGTCGTACAATACCAACATCGAACGGTAGCGATAAACGTCTCGCTAGCTTTTCTAGCTAGAGTTCATTGGCGATCTATACATTAAACTAGCGGAAATGAATGTATTCGAATGGCAAAGAAATTTGTTGAATTCTTGGAAATAGTGGGTATGTATCGTTCATTTTTACTTTGACACAATATGTAACACACGCGTAAAAAAGTTTTGTTCTATAGTTTGAGTTAATAGTTTGAAAAAACTATTTGTTCGATAGAAACAGCGTATTTGAAATGTTCTAACATCTCCTAAACCATAGCTACCGGCACGTGATTCCATAGTAACAAGTGATTCAACCAAAGTGTCGCTCATTCGATGCTAATGGCATGCAAATCGAAGCAGGCAGCTCGCGAGTCGAAGCAAACGGTGAGCAATTCGACTGTAACTGTAAACAGGTGTAAATCAGCTCTTATCATGAAGCCTTTATTTCAGATTTATTCTTACGGTAAACCATCCTTCCATGCCAAACACACCATTACCTCCAAGAGAAGCAATGCTATCGTGGTGTGAATGAAGCCAACCCGGGTTTTCCATCACCAATGCAAATACACATGTCCCGCACAATATTTGGTCTTTTCTTGGAGACACTCACAGACAAGTAAAAGTATACATGCAAAACGCCTTTACGCGCCTAATTTTACTTGTCTGTAGGTGTCGTGAATATACATTCAAACACTCGAGCAGGAGTAGAACAAATATGTGTATCGGAAATCAGTTACACACATTTATTCAATGGTCTTTAAAACGCAGATACGTATTAAGTAGACCATAATTTATCCATCATCGACAGAGCAACACGAACTTCAAGACCAGCAAAAACTGGACGTTTTCGCCAGCATTAAAAGTCTAACGGACTTCAAAAAAATCACGTCGGACGAGCAGCGGTTGGTTCGGTTGTTGCAGGAAGCTGAATTACTTCCGCCGACGCAATCTTGCGAAATGTGTAACCGGGAAATGAAGCTAAAGCTGACGCACCGAGCCAATGGATGCAAATGTATTTGCAAACCAACGTCGGCCTGCACCGGATCGGAGTGCACTGAGCGGATCAACAGCATTTTTAAAAACTCCACGCTGTCGCTCCCGCAGTTGCTAGGGCTCACATACGAGTGGTCCCGGAACAGCACGAGAACAGGTGCCGAGTGTCGTGCTGGAAAAGCGGCAGTGCTCCGGTGGTAAGAGGTGCTCCGTGGCATCAGCTCCGAGTACATCGAGCAACGGCGTTCAACGATTGGTGGTAGCGGACTTACTGTGGAGATCGACGAGTCCGTTATCACCAAGCGGAAGTAAAATCGCGGAAGGATGGCAGATAACAACCAGGTGTGGCTGATCGGTGGTATCTGTCGGGAGACGCGCGACATATTCCTCAAGCTGGTGCAGAAAAGAGATGCTACCACACTGCACAGCATTATCATGCGGTATGTGGCACCGGGGTCTACAATCCTAACGGACGGATGGCGAGCCTACAACGGGTTGGAAAACAACGGCTACACTCACGCTATGGTCAACCATAGTGAAAACTTTGTACACCCGAACGACCCGTTTGTACACACCCAGAGCATCGAGAATTTATGGTGCTGGATAAAGCCATTTCTCCGATCGAAAGGTAGCTATGTTCTTAACGGAATCTTTTATGTTTCTGAACTCGTCTCTTTTTTTTTTGTTAAAAGGCACACATCGAGGATCTTTGATTCACTATTTGAGGGAGTACCAGCTGAAGCGATCGGGATCCAACAGTTTCATAAACATTCTGCGCGCCATCAAGGATGTTCAAGAGTTTGAGTAAGTCATTTTCCTACATTTATCATTTAGCTGCAAATGCAGTTTTAATCAGTTATCCTTTCTCAAGGTGGCTAGCGAATGCCAAACAGCGGATTTATCGTGCATGTGATAAACCTGCTAGTTTGGAACTCCGAATCCTACCTCCACGTGGTGCTGGCTGGAATATGATGTCCTCTTGCGATGATCATATACGAACAGGATCGGGAGAATATGTTTATATTTATATTTTATCACAATAGGAGTCATTAGAAGAAATGCGATGAGGAATGTTTTCACATCAAACACTCCAATGCAATTCAATGAATAGCACATGAATTGCACAGTATTCCATGTTCTTCGAGGGAGAAAGTACGATCGAATGTCTTCCCGATCATAGCACGTGTCGGTAGGAGACCCGTTCTTGTGCGGCAGCCGATAGTTCGCATCCAGGAGCATCCATTTAAATTTAACATACCCAACAAAAAGTAGCAAGCAAAAACCAATGTGGAAAATTATAAATTATGTTTTATTATTGAAACCTTAATGAAGACAAAACTTATACTGTACTAAATATGCTCCTTTTTATCTGATGCAGCGATCTGCAGCAATCCTTACCAATCCAGAAGAGTATTGGTGAAACCCCGATGTCCGGCTGGTTTCTCGTTCCATCCAACCATAAGTTTGGCACGCGCACACCAACCATGTTGCCGACCATGTAACGGTAGCTGATGGAACCCGTTGGCATCGTTCAATTGACGAACCAGTACATCAGTATGCCGCCAACATTGTACAACCTATGCAGCAGGTCTACAACCCGATGACGATCAGAAACCAGCAACCCACGTTCTCACATGATCGGTCGTACCATCGATGTTTCATCGATAAGACGATTAAAAGACGATGCACGATGCACACAACCGATACATTACACAGCGAAGTTCTACTGATCGTAGCAGATCCGGAAGCCGATATCAAATCAGAAATCTGCTGCCGATGCGGTACACCAACAGGCAATAATAAGATTGATATCCGTGGGAGGAGAAACAGGCAAAGGGAATGCATGGGGAATTAAATATAGGGTAAATGTTAAGTTTAAAAGACCAATGCGTGAACCATGAAAGAGATAAACCGGTAATGAAGTCTTGGGCTATGCATGTCCGTTAATAGATATAAAAACATTGAAAGCAATAAACTTTCCCGTTTTATGAACCTGGTGCATTTCGTCTGACAAGCTGACGTTGATTTGAATACGTGTCAGGTGTGTTCCATTCTGTCCAGTGCATCTAATGTTCCACCCGTCGACAAACTCGACACGTGTGCCGAGTTTCCATTCAATACGCAAATTTCGAGCCCACAATCGCCAGCTTATTCGATTTCCCACTTCACGTTAATTAAGCTGGTACTACTGTTGAAAACGCATTTAGGAAACCGGATTGAGAGCACATGCTACGAAAATCTAAGCGCACGCTTGAACTGCCCAATGTTAAAATGTGCACGCATGAACCCGAACAAAAGTAGAATCATAACCGATAAGCACACGTTGAGAAAATACAGAGCTGATGAAAATGCATACCTGTGCCTGATGAGAAAGAGTTCTGATTACTAATGGAGCAATTTTATGATTTCTTAAGAGCAATCTTAAAGCCGCCCTTGACAACTGATGACTTGCACTTGACGATGAGAATCAATGTTTGGTTTGATGTTCATGTGTGCAACATTTCTACGAAGTCTTTTAAAAGTTATATCAAAGCCGGTTCTCACTCGTTTTTTTTACGCTGTTTTATTTTCACAAGTTACACAAACTGTTGAATGAGCAATTTCCTACCCCTCAAAAAGGTTTGACATATGTCATTCGCAACTTGTCTAACCCGGGTTTTATTCCGCGATGAAAAGCGCGGTGAAACATGTGGCCGGAAACAAAAGAGTTTGTTTCAATTGCGATTGGATTCACAAAATGGCGGCGACGAAAAGAAACGTGAAGGAAAACAAAAGGGATACCACGTTGAATACACTAGTATGTGTTTTATGGCCGGTGAAAATCAGCGTCCCCATGTATGGTTTGTTGATAGTGGTGCGAGTTGTCACATGACAAACGATAGAAATTTCTTCGAACAGCTCACAGTGCATAATGGGCCAGGCGTTGTTATGGCCAATGGTAACAACGCAGAAGTGCAAGGTATTGGACACGGTTCGGTACGCTGTATGGATGGAAATGGTGGTGTTGTGGATGTTACGTTGAAAAACGTCCTGTATGTTCCGTCGTTGACGACCGGACTAATTTCCGTCGATAAGCTAACCGCGTGTGGGTATACAGCAGTGTTCAAAGCCGATGGTTGTGAGGTTCGAAATGATGATGATAAAGTCATGATCGTTGGTGAACGTTCCGGATGTTTGTATAAGTTGCAATTGGCTGAAGTGTCGAATATTGCTAAGGAGAAGTTTCACACTGAAAACTGTCAGCATATTTGGCACCGTCGACTTGGACAACGAGACATGGATGCGATTCGAAGATTATCGAACGAGGAACTGGGCACCGGAATAAAAGTCACGGATTGTGGCATTCGACAAACCTGTGAAGCGTGCATCGAGGGAAAATTGGCGCGGCATCCGTTTCCTACAGCAACGGGGATCAAATCGACTCAGATTTTGGACTTGGTTCACACCGATCTCTGCGGTCCGATGCGGACTACAACTCCCGGGGGAAAGAGGTATTTGATGACCATGATAGATGATTATAGTCGATTTTGCGTTATCTATTTGTTAGAGATGAAGTCCGAAGCTGCGGGAAAAGTCAAGGAGTATGTCCGTTTAGTAGAAAACCGGTTTAGTCGCAAGCCACGGGTTATCAGGTCAGATAGTGGGGGCGAATATGTAAACGAACAACTACGTGCCTTCTATGCCGAGGAAGGAATTAAGGCCGAATATACTACCGCATACTCTCCGCAACAAAACGGTGTGGCCGAGAGTAGAAATGGCCACAACAATGCTACTAGATGCAGGGCTAGACAAGCGTTATTGGGGTGAAGCAGTTATGACTGCTGCATACTTGCAGAATAGGCTCCCTTCGCGTTCTATTAGTACGACTCCATATGAGAAATGGTTTGGACGAAAGCCTGAGTTAGGACATTTCAGAGCGTATGGTTGTTCCGCGTATGTACATATCCCAGGGGTAAACAGGGGAAAGTTCGATAGAAAGGCTCGAAAACTGATCTTTGTGGGTTACTCCGACCAGCATAAGGGATATCGTTTCGTTGATACTGAAACGGACAGAATCACAATTAGCCGAGATGCGAAATTCTTAGAAGATAGTGATGCGGTTTTGGAAAAGAAGTGGCCGAATGTTATAGAAAAGCGTGTATATAAAATGGCTAGAAAACCGTTGCAAAATGAGGCTCAATGTGATGTTTCTGCGGATCGTTATTTTGAATACGAGTTGATTCCTACTGCCAAGACTAAAGAAAATACGGAAGAATATCGTCTAGATGATGGAGAAGATGGCAGTGAAGATGGTGTATACTTCGATACGAATGATACTGAGGAAACAGAAGATTCCCTCGTGTTATCAGAGGATGACCACGAACAGCTGGATGAAAATGGTGTGGAATCCGTAAGACGATCCAGTCGAGTGAATCGTGGTGCACTGCCTAGAAAGCTCAACGACTATGTAGTAGGTGTTGCTACGCATACGGTTGATGAACCAACGAGCATTAAAGAGGCAATGATGAGCGAAAATCGAGCGTCATGGAAACAACCTATGGACAGTGAGATCCAGTCGCATATGAAAAATGAGACTTGGGAATCGGTTCAGCTTCCCAAGGGAAAACGTGCATTTGGAAGCAAATGGGTTTTTAAACAAAAGTGAAATGAATCGGATGAGATTGTTTGTTGCAAAGCACGTATCGTAGCCCAAGGTTATAACCAACGCTATGGTGAGGACTACGATGAAGTATATGCTCCGGTCACAAAATACAGTACTCTTCGAACACTGCTGGCTTTGGCGGGGAAGAAGAATATTTGTCTTCAACATCTAGATGTTCGTACCGCCTATCTCTACGGTGATATCCATGAAGAGATTTACATGCGACAGCCAGCAGGGTATGAGGTTCGCGGAAAGGAGGAGTTTGTGTGTCGCTTACAAAAGAGCATTTACGGGCTGAAACAATCAGCAAGGTGCTGGAACGAGAAACTTTCGAAGGTGCTTGGAAAACTGGGTTTCATAGCGAGTTCGGCTGATCCATGCTTGTATACGGCAAATAAATGCGGTGAGATGGTGTACCTCATCGTTTACGTGGATGATATCCTCGTAGGTTGCAAAAGCAAGAAAATCATATCAGGAGTATATGATCAGCTGAAACAACATTTCGAAATGGTAAACCTTGGTGATGTGAAATTCTTTTTGGGATTAGAAATTCGAAAAGAAGATGGTGTTTACAGCATCGGTTTGACGAACTACATCAACAAGTTAGTAAACAAAACAGGTCTTGCAGAGGCGAAAACAGCAAAGACACCGATGGACCAAGGGTTTACAAAAGACACAGCTGACAGCAAGCTACTAGAAGATAGCACAAAATATCGATCCGTTGTGGGAGCATTACTATACATTGCTGTTTGTGCGCGTCCTGATCTGATGACAACAGCTGGTATATTAGGAAGAAAGGTTAGTGCTCCAACGGAAAGCGACTGGACAGCAGCCAAAAGAGCTGTTAGGTATCTGAAAGGTACAAAAGATTGGAAGCTGAAGCTGGGAGGAATGCACGATGGAATGAAATGTAGTGATTTAGTGGCATTTTCTGATGCGGATTGGGCAGGAGATTCTTCGTCGCGGAAATCAACCACTGGATATGTAGTGTATTTCTATGGAGGAGCAGTGTCGTGGGTGATCCGTAAACAGAGCAATGTTACCTTATCAACGATGGAAGCTGAATACGTGGCGTTGGCTATGGAACGCAACCGTGGAAGTGCTATGGTTGCGTATATAACCCAACAGTAGTGAATGGAGACAACCAGGCTTGTCTCTCATTTGCACAATCAGAGAAGTCCAGCAAAAGCTCCAAGCACATTGAAACGAAACATCATTTTGTGCGGAATCTATGCCATAGCGGAAATGTTAAGTTGCTCTATTGTCCTACTGAGAGTATCAACGCGGACATTTTAACAAAACCGTTAGGGCCAGTAAAGCACAATAGGTTTGTTTTTAGCTTAGGATTAACAACAGGGCATTTGAGGGTTGTTAATTGAGGAGGAGTGTTGAATGAGCAATTTCCTACCCCTCAAAAAGGTTTGACATATGTCATTCGCAACTTGTCTAACCCGGTTTTATTCCGCCAATGTTCTTTGTTAAATAAAGACGTGCTTTAACTGAATACCGCTTCGCGTCGTGTGTTTCTCCCTTCTCCAACACAAACAATATTCTTTTTTTCGGATGTGCAATAACGCTTGTATTAGGTACAACACAACATTTACCAGATTACATTATCAAAGCAACGGTATAACTACGGTAGCTATAATTATATTGACCTCTAGATACTTTAAGCTCGCTCATATTAAATTCACTGTCCTGAAGTATTCTATTTTCTATCGTATTTCTAATTATTCACTTCACTATTTCTGTGGTCATGTGGTAGTGTGGTCTACTTCTAGCAGCATTTCTAGCAAATCCAGTTATTACATTACATCGGTGGAGCGGATTCGGAAAACTTTCTGACGCTTTGCCTCCTTATCCGCATCTATACACTTTATCATCTGACGAGATTGCAAACTCATGGCACTCTTTCCCAAATAACGATCCACTGTTTGTAGTGTCGAATGTTTAGGATCTGCAAGCAGTTCATTGTTCCGATTCATACGAAGGTCGGTTTTGAATTATCTCCTTTCTTAACTGCTCTTCGGGCTCGTTGTTCGCGCCAGTGTGCTGTTTCGGCACAACTATGATCCGTTTAATACTATATTGTGGCTAGTTGGGGCACAAACTGTGGAAATGTTCATCACGGGATACAGGCCGGGATATCGGATTGGCTTACGGCGCACGACCGTAAGCGGTACATGAGACTTTCTACAGCACGCCAAGACGGCGAAGCGATTGTATCGCCTGACCAGTAAGTCAGTAAATGCTACAAAGTGTCGCAAATATTGCAGAGTCCGGATGAAGTGGTATCTGAAAGTAAGGGATTCTTACTTTGGTTACGATTCACAAAACAACATGAAAAATACTTTTGTGACCGCACTGTATGGCATTGACTACAAACCAACATCAAACCGCGAGATTTACACCAATCCCAGAGTTTCCTCTTGATAGAGAATTTACATTTTTTCCAGCAGATCCACAGTACAACCAATCCATTTACACATTATTGGGAAACTAATTAGATTGCAACAACTCGTAATTGAATGCACATCTGCAAAGTAGACTATCCTACCCCCTTTGTTTGTAAACACGTACATGTTATTTATTCACACATTTTTGACGACACTGAAAGCACACTATCCAATAGAATTGACAGGTCACAGTGCTGCACACAAAAGATTCTAGGGGGGGCCTTCACGAGTGTTTTATCAAGATAAGTTCAACCAATAAAAGCTTTCTTTTTTTCTTCTTAACCAAACCATGATATGCTACGCGCAAGCGTATCACGCTCCAATTTACACCTGTTTACAGTTACATTTGCTGCTTGTTTCGATTTGCATAAACATGGAACGCTGCTTGTGCCGATAAACATGGATTTTTGCTTGCTCCTGTATGAAACATTTGATGTAATGAAAAAACCGGTTAGTTCGTTACCATTAGAAATATTTTGCTTTATTTTTATACGAATAAACGGCTAATAAACCATAAATGGTAACAAAATGTGTCGCACAATACCAACATCGAACAGTAGCGATAAACGTAGCGAGACTAGCTTTTCTAGCAGGAGTTCTTTGTTGATCGATACATTAAACTAGTGGAAATGAACGTGTTCGAATGGCAAAGAAAACTTGGAAAAATCTTGAAGCAATTTTTTACCTTTTTCTTTTTCAATATGTGAATTTTTCGTTGAATTCTTGGAAATAGTTGGTAAATGTAAAACACGCGTAAAATAGTTTAAAATATTGCTTTCTATTTCTTTATACGAGGGCTGACAATAAAGTAAGGTCTCCAACGCTGCAACTTCGCCGGATCACGCGCTAGGCGAAATCTGGCAACACCGCCGTGTTCCTTGGTTCCCCCACTACCACTTTGCTGCTGGGTGAGGCTTCCCCGACCGCTCAGTCTTGGCTGAGCAGCCGTCAACGATGGAGGTACTCCTCGCGTCAGCGTCCAAGTGCGAATTGCGTTCTGTAATAAGTTTTTTGAGTGCGAAAAAGGTGACACCTATTGAAATCCATCGTCAACTAGTTGAAGTTTACGGGGAAAAGTGTATGGACATGAAAAACGTGCGTAAGTGAAGCCGCGAGTTCAATTCCGGGCGCACTAATGTTCACGACGAGGAGAGAAGTGGCCGACTGTCGGTCTCGGATGCGATTGTTCAAGCAGTGGAGGCAGAAATGCTCAAAAACCTGCTCAAGAAATTTGTCTGGGACATCATCGATCACCCTCCCTATAGGCCCGGCGTGGCCCCAAGTGACTACCACATGTTCCCCGCCCTGAAAAAACATCTCGGAAGGAAGAAGTTTGAAAGTGACGCGGAGGTTCAGAAAGAGGTCAACACTTGGCTGCGCGAGGCGGACGGAGAGTGGTATTCTGCCGGCATAGACAAGATCATCGTGCGGATGCGCAAGGTGCTGGAAAAAAATGGCGATTATGTAGAAAAGTAGCCAAGACCTTGGCCTTTCCAACGGTGTATCGCTTTTTGTAAATAAATCTCATTTTCCATTAAAAAAAAAATTGGAAACCTTACTTTATTGTCAGCCCTCGTAGGTAAAATTATCCGTGGGTTATGGCGTCAAGAAAAAAACTATTCGCTCGAGAAAATAGCGTATTTGAAATGTGCTGACATACACAAGTCCATGGATACCGGCACGTGATTCCATGGTAACGGCATGTGATTCGACCAAAGTGTCGCTCATTCAATGGTAATGTCATGCAAATCGAAGCAGGCAGCTCGTAAGTCGAAGCAAGCGGTGAGCGATTCGACTATAACTGTAAACAGGTATATTACGTGTACTTCATTCCTGCTCTGTGCAACTCTGGTGGTTCAGTTTTCAGGCTGTGGTATACATGCACAAGACATTCTGTTTCTAATCTTACTCTTACTCAACCGTTTCAGCCCAACGAAAAAGGTTCACACCCACAGATCACAGCTGATACACAACACAACACAATCGACGCCCGCCCCCTCCATCCTTGAAGCGAAAAAGTACCGTTGTTACACACAAACATACCACCACAAAACGCGGAGAGTCTACGGACATGTACAGAAGCAAAGTAAAATCGAGAGAGAAAAGCGAATACAAAAATAGAGGAACTTTCGAAAACACATTATGAGACACGACAAAACATTGACAAAAGCTTATCCTCGAAAATTTGTTTACTTTTTGCATGGCTATCCTCGAACATAGATTTTTCGAGAATATTGAACTTTTGTTTATTTACATTCGATGAACATGGTTCCGGTTCATTTTATGAGCAGGGTTCATTCAAAATGTAACAAACAGAATCAAAACAAAAACAAATTTTCGGCGAAATAATTTGGAATTTCGTAAATCTTTTCGACGAAATTTTTTTAACGAATGTACTTACCAAAACACTTACGAAAAAAGGGGGAACAGATAACTTGGGCGAAGACGAAACACGCGGAAATTCATAAACAATAAAAGAACAATAATATGAGGAACTGAGTGATTGCATATCATCGTGGTGAATATAATAGATAGTATTTGGAAAAAAAATAAGATGGTTAGTTAGCTCTCGCAGTATTCGTAACATCAGTATCAACCACCAGTTTATTATGTTTGATATGTTTGTAAAGGATTACACAAACAGATTAAGTAAGGATAAAAAACAATTATTTATTTTTAACAGTAAGAATTATCTTTATTTTGTATGTATTGCATGTGTTTTATAGAGATAAAATATACCTACAATTTTTAAGAAAAGAAATAGGAAGAAAAAATAATATTCAGTTTAAAGATGCAATTATTTAACGATTTAACGAACCCCCGTCGAAGCCATAGCCACAACAATAGAACCGGACCAAAAAGCCTACAACGCATACACACACACCCACGCAATAGAAATGGACAACAACCATCCATCTTCCGTCACAACCGAGCATGCCCGGGATATGGCAAATAACTAAGAGGAAATGCCTAGTTAATTTTGTTAATGGGTTTTTGCGTGAATGTTATTCACAGTCAGCACATGCGGTGGTGACAATACGGCATCGGACCGTCATATTTAAATATAAAATAAATAAAAATAACGATCGAAATATTTGCATATGTTTCGTACTGTTTGAGAGAACGTCTCTGCCTTCCTCGCGACACGAAATCGCGTATCATCTTTGCTTGACTGTTGCTTAAAGGAAGATGCTCTTTAAGCAAACTTGCAACATCTTTTTGAGTCACCGTGAGTGATTTTGAGTACTTTGAGTGCCTTTCCCCTCATTCTTTCATTGCTGTTTTTAATATTGCTATTATTTTATGTTTTGAGAAAGCATATTTAATTAAAACATCATATTTATTCACTTTATACATTCCACGTATTTAAAAATGTTTTTTTTTGTTTCAAATATTTTTTTGCAGAATCGAGAATCGAGCGTCATCCAATAGGGGCCGGAATTGAAAATCATTTGAAGGTGTGAGTTTATACACCCAAACAAATTTGCCAAGTTTGAGTAAGCAGCGCTGTTAATGGAAAAGGAAACACAAGAAGTGAAAGTAAAAACGAAGAGGAAATCTCCGTCGCCTCCAAAATTCTATCCGTTAATAACACCACCAAGCAACCGGCTGGCAAGGACAAAGAAGAGAGGAGATAACGCGAACAATGTGTACGACATACATTTGCAGCAGAACGGGAATCCGGAGCGCGGAATCAAAAACGAGTCCGGAACCAAAATAAGTCCGGAACCAAAGCGAGTCCGGAATCAAAACGAGTCCGGAATAAAAACGATTCCGGAACTGGTCGGAATCGTTCTTTTGGATCGGATCGGACTTATTTATATGCTGGATATAAATCAAGTCAATATATCAAAAGTAATATAATATGAACAAAAGTAAGTTACTTTTTTCAAGATCTATCTTTATGAATGATTGTTTCATAATATTTGTCATAGTTTTGGGAAATGAATGCTGCCAATAATGCAGAGATATTGGAGGAGTTGCGACTCTTAAAAAATGCATCAGAGGCGTGTCTTGTGCAAAGGTACTAATTTCCAAGGTTGTTGCTGGCGTAGCCGTAACTTTGAATGAGCTAGTGGGGGTGGTTCCTGACAAAAGCAAGAAAAACCACGAACCAATAGTTTGCATTCAACGACCTGAATTTTTTGAAACCGTACCCAGCAGGGTACAATTAGACAGTTTGGAGGCGTGTTTTTCCGTCCAGTCTAATGAAGACGCTTTGGTGACCTGGCTGGAAAGTAAAATAGATGCAACGGACAAAATGCAGATGATGCATAAAGCGTTCTACACTTTGTTTGCCCGGAAACTTTTAGTCGATAGTAGTTGGACAGGACGAGCACGAGACGGAGCAGAAAAGGTAGCATTTGTTGCTTATAGTAAAATACTAACCGTACTAAAAAGAATAGGTGTTGTCTCAAAGCACGATTTTGAGCGTTGCATTGAACTGAAACTTAAAAACTCGAAAAGCGCAAATGTGTCAAGGGGCATAATAAAAAGTGCTATACACAAAGCGCATAACCGCAAAAAAGTAATAAAATTATTTGGATTCTAGTGTGAAGCTTCAGTTTTCTTTTTATTTATATATTCAGTGAGACGTAGGCTTACAAAATTTCCTTGGCGCTAACCATATGGTATTAGGTATTTAGTTTTAGCACGTCGTAATATCACAAAAGAAACGCTTATATCATGATGAAAACAAAACGATGATGTTAACAAACAGATAATTTATTAAATTAACAGTATCAGTTCTGGAATGTGTGTAGCAAAGGGAATAACGCTATCGAATCAGTTTGTAGAGATACGCTAACAGGAAGTTGCAATAAAGATCGAGATGGTATGAATACAGGAACAAGCTTACATTTAACCTACCTATGTGGCACTTCAACGCTACTTGTGGGAACGTTTCATTTAACTTTAAATATGTTAATATCGATTGACGAAAGCTGTATGTCTGCTAACACATTGTCGTTGTCGGACACGGCATGAAATAGTTCCTCACAAGACTCTTAAAGATCACCTTTTATGACAAACAAACTATCATTAGATTTTTTTACCTCTATCAACTAAACAATATTCCTCTTTTTAGTCAAAAACCACCTGTTTTGAAAAAGCTAATAAAAAATCAACCGTTTGCTTTTAGTTGTGGATAGGATTGCACACGATCGTTACAGGCTTTGATGATGTGACCGCGCTCAATCAGTCGGCCAGCAACCTGTTCAACGGTCTTGGTCCCCGATTTTACGCATTTTTTCACGAACCTCAAATTATTTTCGAATTCGTAGGCAGAAAACGAACCCAGTGGTCCTAACTTAAAAACATCTTCTACAATATGCTGGATATTATGCACATTGCTGATCAAATTTGAGCGACCGCAATATTTCGCAGTGTCTGACGAATTTGTCCAGCATTATTTTTGCTAAGCCAATCTCGGTGATGGTCTACTGATGAAGAAAATATCAGTCCACAATAATAGAATAAAAAATGGGTGAAAGCTCCATCGTGCAAACAGAAATCTTTCAATAAAACAACGCTTGTTTAGTGTAAAAATGTCCGATACTCGGCAGCTTTCCACAACGGCAATTCGTTAAGGGAACGTATTCTTCGATGTATCTCAAAAGGAAGCCGTATTTTTGCCATGTATGTAGATGCTGCTTCCCTCTGTCTGGGATACACGTGAACAAAACGCTCAAACAAATTGGTTGTAAGCCCAACTAAAACTTTTTGGGTTACACCCTCATCCGCTAAGTGGAGCCTATCTGATACAGGAAAACCTTCGACCATATCAAAGCGATCGAAGTCCTCTAGTGGTGTACGCCATTCTTTATGGTGCAGTGGATCTAGTCTCTGCCTTGACCCAGCATCCGTACGTGGTTCTGCGTTGATGGAATCGAATACCATTTTCCTGCTGTCGGGTCCAACCTCAATTGAAGCGCCTACACATGAGCATTTTAAGCATCCATGTTTGGCATTGAAGCTCATGGCAGCTAGATACAAAAATTAATATTTTGATTAAAATTATTTAAAATTAGTATTAAAATAAACATACCTTTCAAAGCGGCCCGCATAGGCGATTCGGCAATAAAGGCACGAAGTGAAAAGAAGATCTGCTTATCTCTAAACTTTAATCCTCTTCGCTGAAGATCATTTATTTCCTCAACTAGAGGTCTTAAAATTACTCCAAGCTAACCCGGTTTTTTCGATCCTCCAAACGTTCCAACAACCATTGCTGAGTGCTTTAAATGTTAAACAATTCTGTTTTAAATTGGCCAAAGCTGCTTCCGGGAACTTTTAAAGAGTGGTAGCCCATCAATAGAGACATCCACCATAAATGCGTCTACTTCTGGAACAACGTTTCTGTTAGGATTTGCATGAAATATCAAATTGCATGAAAGCTAAAACTTGCATGAAGGAATAGTAAGTTAGGTGAACTAGTAATTATAAGCGAACCATAGTACGGAATAAGAACTGAATTGTAATTGACCAAGAATACACAGTTGAATCTGAACCTTCGGCGGGACAACACTTCATACACGTTTCACGAATGAAAAGGCGAATCACGAACACTTTTATACGTGCTTGCAAGCCTCATCTGATAGATATTTATTTTAGCAACGGATCACTGACGTAACACAAGAAAGTTTTAAATTCAGTTGCTTTCTGATATGCAATAACCTTTAGCCCGCGGCATTTTCGATGTAGTTCCGATGGAAGCCTAGATGCAATTAAAATGTTACATATCATTCATTACATTTTCTCGGCTTCACTTTGCTTGCTTTCCAAAATTTCCTCGTTGCCAGCCAGTCAAAAGTTTAAGCATAATACCGTAGTGAAACAAAAGCAACGGCTCTGACATCACAACAGCCTTCTACAGCGTTAAATGAGACGACTCCTATAATTATATAAAAAATGCTGTGAGCTTCAACAACAACAAATGTGTTTTTCACCTTACCTTTAATGAAAGATCGTGCGGGTGAAATAACACCTGTTTATAACCAGTTTATAAATAATTATAAACACTCGTATTTTATACCAATGTTCTTTTCGTTTATTAGAACACCAGACTCTTGCAATTCATTTAGCTCATCTGGCATGAAGCTAGCAAGCTGGCCTGCATGATTTTTAGCATGTTGGCCTGAATGGAACTCATCTACAGAATGCGTCTTAGTTTGTCCACAATAGACTGCTACTATTAGTACAGGTGTATTTGGCCTCATCCTCTACGGGCGTTAGTTTCTTAGAAAGAAATAAAATCGCGAGAAAATATGAACAGAAAATTATTACAACTCATCTAGCTTGCTCACTTATAATAATGTTGTAGACTACTGGATACGCCGTAATACTACATTTGTCCACCTGACATTGAAAAAATGTGGGTTGCAGCTGTGTGTGGTGGTGTTTTTAGCAAAGTTCTAGCATCTTGTGGAAGCGAACTTGTTACGTGTGAGCGTAATAGACGTAAGAGCTTATTGATCGTGTCATGACTTTGATTTGTTTCACCAGCCCATGTTTCAAGTCCGTCCAGGATTGGCATCTCACATTCATAAGAAGAAACTTCCTCATCAACACTGCTGTTGGAATGGCTTTCCTCCGGAACATTATTACTATCTATAACGAATTCTTCTACTTCACTTTCCGCGTTATTAACACACACACACATACACACACCCAATAGAAATGGACAACAACCAGCCATCTTCCTGAAATGCCTTGTTAATTTTTTTATTTGTTAATATTAAGCTATTTTTTATTCAAGTGTGCTAGTCTCTTTGCGTGGCGAAATACTAAAACGAGTTGTAGCGTTTTTATGTTTCCTTTTTAAAAAAGAAGCCACGTGTATTGGAGTGTTGGTGTTTGATTTCTATTGGCGCCAACAAATTGTAACATTTTTAATACTTCTTCAAATGGGTTCATTGCTATTTTTGAGTTCTCTGTATTGTTGTTACCCGTCCAACAAATGTTAGAGAACAATGGTTTACTACACTATAAATCCTTCAAAGCATATAGACGATTCGGTCCATCCGCCTCGCCAGACTTATATGCCCTTGCAATTAACACACTTTTTTCGCTTTGTGGGTTGGATCTGTTGCTAGCTGCTCCTCAAATCTTTTAAGCTCCTCTTCTGTTTTCAATGCATGGTTTTGTTCAAAACTCGCTCTAGGGAGAAGACCGTCACTGGGACGAGTTACTGACACTAACCCTCCGGTAACCTCTGTTTGAAGAGCTGTACTTCTTACAACTAAATCTAACTTATGACTAATCGTATCTTTTAAAAATGCTACTTCATTCTCTAACTTTTTGGTTTTCTCTTCACTGAACGCCAACTTTCGCCGCAATTCAACGATTTCATCCTTGCATTCTTCAGTTTCTTCTGGAGAGTGGGAAAAAAGTACATTTAAAAAAAACATATCTCTTACACCGAAGAATAATTATTACCTCTTGCAGCAACATCAATCACACGCTGCCATTTACTTGGTGTATGCAGCGATAATGTATCACCTAAGTTAATCGATTTGGATGCTGAAAATTAATTTCCAATGTACGTACAACGTTTATTACGTTGGAAACATCTTTTCGCTTCTAACTTACAGGTCGATAAATTATTATCGTCTTGTTTGCCAATGTTTCGATTATTCCCGATGCGTAAGTTTGGATTCGGATTATTCCCGATACGCACAATCAACGGCTACTATGATAATATCACAACCCCTGTGGACATCACAATACAGGGCTTTTCAGTTGATAAGGCAATAGCATCCATTTTTAAGGCAGGCTTCTTAGATGGAATGGCAAACAAAGCTAGTTGATATGGAAACGGCTTCAGATGACAGAAACATCAAATACCTTTTATTGTGATGTCCTCTGATGATATTCTCATAGTTGCAGTTGGTATTGTACACGTCCTTTCAGCGCACGGGTAAGTACGTGCAATATCAACGGCTAATATGAGAACATCTTCAGATCGTGCACACGGCAGCGTACAGACACGGTCGGCTGTCAAGCGGTCGATTGTTGGAGTTGAATTTTGTCAACATTAAGAGTGCTTATAGTATCACATTTTAAGCCCGGAACTGGAAAAGGCGGAATTACGTTTCGCGACCGAGAGTGTCTATGACAGAATGGACGATTGATTCTTGTATAAATCCAATCGTTTTGATTGGTCGTTTTCTGTAGCTTTTTTGTAATTTAATTTGCTTTTTGCCGCCATGGAGACAAACGTCCGTTTCAGTAACAACATTTAATTTTATGGTTGGCATGCTTTTCCATTCCAGCCTTATATAATAATCAAAAAAAAGCTTTAAAATGGGCTGGAGATACATGTATCGACAAGATGTACTTGCAACATACACCGGATTCAGGTAACGCCGCTACCCTGTTGCTGCAAGAAATCATCAACCCCCCCCCCCCCCCCCTGCAAGAAATCATCCCTGTTGCTCCAGTTGTGTTGTCAGGTAGAATTACAAAGGAAGGGTACGTCTTACGGCTCTTACGGAATACGTATGATTTGGCTACAGGTAACCGACGTGGGTATTGTAATTACCTCCAAAACAATTTGGCCTCAAAAAACCCAACACCATCGAACAGGGTAATTAAATAAATAAACAACACTTTTAAGAAAAGCATAACCTGAAACAGGTACGAAAAAAGAAACTAGCTTTTGTAAAAAGCCCAACTCCTCAACGGTATAAATAATGGTCGCACACATTATGGACAGTCAATTCGCTCTGAACGCTCCATCAAGCAAGATCTAAAGTTGTCGTCGCCATGAACTCCCACAAAGAGCTTTCAACAACATCGTCGTTTGTCTCCTATGGGAACAACGAAGAAAATCCCGTCGATCGCAATATTTATTCAACGACGAGTTGGTCCATTATACAGGACGAGCATCGCAGTGAGTGCATAAAAACGGGATGCGACAAAACGATAATACATGTGAGGAGTTGTGATGCGTGGAAAAACGTGAGATGGAGACTTGGCAACGGCTGTTGTGAGATTTGTGCAACGTTTGGAGAGTGTTTAAAGTTTGGTGCATTTTGAAAACTTTGATGTCCAACTGATCTAAGTTGAGCGTTCGTGTACGAAAAAGTGATAGAAAATGTGCTATCGAGTAAAGTGTGTGATGACGAGTAAAGTGATAAGTGAGCAACGGTGCAACGAAGCCGCAGACAAGGGGAAGGTAGCCGCAATCTGAGGCTAAGCAGTGATCGCACGAGACACGCAACAGAAGTGGAACCGGATGAGATGGATATTACCGACCATGAAGTGAAAATAATTGAAAACTACGTTAGACACAGCCCACGAAGCTGTAAATCAAATCGCAAAAGAGCCTAAAGATCTCAAGCAACTAGGCAGCCGTTATCCGTCCAGCGTCCTCAGACGTTCAAGTCGATTGAAGAAGACGACAAACACAAAAAGCGCAAGGTATATTGACGTTTGATAGTGTTATACTTTACATTTTTCTTGTCTAATCGCTGTGTTGCACCGAGGACCAACATTGGAGTTTTATGCTGAGGGACTCCGATCGCCAAACAGATTTCAATTTTCCCTAACATGTTTAAGATACATGGCCCTCATTTGCTGTTTTCAGTCTTATATGTGGCCTATTATGTCTCCCTCCTGAATCAGATTGTTCTGATCATATTTGGAGTCTCATTTTGCTTGATGATTATACTCCTATCCTTCCTTAAAGTAAAGATAGTTCAGGACTTTTTGAAGTCATCTTTTCAGCTTCATTCTCGCTGCCAATGCTTCCACTGATTCTATCTGTGTTTTTGATTGTTGCAGGTGCGCTTTTCGCGGCGGAATGGTGCGGCACAGAAACTGCCCGAGTCATGTAAACTTGACATGTCTCGGCTGCAAGCTCGCGTTACCGGAGAGCAGCTCGACACTGACCTAATGCATCGGAGTCGTCGCAGATAAACGCACAATCAACCGGATTAATAACCAAGCTGGAGTCGAAGCAGCGTAGTCAACATTCGGCTGACAGGACAGCTGATCGCTAATAAGTTTACTTATACACGGCATAGGCCGTAGATACACTTGGAGCTTATGCTTCAGTGTGAAACGTTGTACTTCCAATTTGGTCGCATAATCGTGTTTTGTGTGCTTTACCTTTCTTTCTTTCGTTCTTAGTACGTACATGCTCTACTTTTACCATTCATTTTAAAAGATCTCCCAGTTTTACAAGAGCGAACTCTCCAATTGCAGTTGAAGTCCTGACTTGCCAAACACATGGGTTATTCACTTTAATAGGAAATTGTGTAATTCCTATTCGAAGTGCTTCTATAGCCCTGTGCGGGTAAATCATTCTTTTGAGAGCATTTATTGCTTAATTCCGTGTAGTACTATGATTGGATTGGCAACCTGAGATTACTAACTGTTCTTACATCCTTCATAACGTACCCTCTCTTTGTTTCTTACTTCCACAGGTCTGATTCTTAACGGGATCGGTTTTCACCTTGTGTACAAACCACATTCCTTGTATGGAAGTAACATTCCCTGAAGTGGCCTTTCCTTATGGGCCTTTACTAAAGGCCAGCATTCTTCTGGTTTTGAGTTTCGTGTCAGTTTGTCATATATCAATTGACCCCATCTGTCTCATTCATAGCATGCTTTCTTCGAAGGTATCCTCCGATACACACAGTCGCGTCGTAGACGAAGGAATGATTTCCTTTTCACCACCTTTTGAAATTTTGAAAGTTTGACTTACCCCTTGCCACTTCGGATCTGGTAGAATTTGTTAGATAGAGGAAGGAATTACGGGTGAAGAGACAAATCTACGTGCTTTACCATTCGAACAGTTATGATCTACCTTGTATTTGATGATTGCTTCTTCTTCTCTGAAGCGCAGTTAATGCACAAGGGATCGAAGATGCAGTCTCCGTGGGCAGGCGTACCGCAGTTGGTGCAGGATTGTGCTACTTTGTAACTCATTTTGGTGTGGCCGTAATGAGCGCAGTGGTAGCACATCATGGGTTGAGGTGGCGTTTATACGAAGCAGGAAAATGTGAGTATTCACGATGTCTCCGTTCATCTTTCGCGTGAATCTACGCACAAAAATCACTTGCTGGTCCTTGAGTTCTTTTAAAATTTCGTCGTCGCTGAGGCCTTTTAGGTTGGATTGGACACTATTGAGGTTGGTATGGGGAGTCACTGTCACCGGGATTCCGTCAATAACTTTAGTAAGGGATTGGAGCGATCAGAATTGTTTTGAGCTACGGGTTTTAATAAGGAGTTTTTTACCGTTGTCGATCGGTTTTTCCGGGCTCGGAAAATTGACCAGCAAGGGAGGAAAGGGATTTGCCAATAACAAAAGAGTTTTTAGGGAGAGGGGATCCGTCGGTCGTTTGCAAAACTAAAAATTTCATGTCACCGTGTTCGTCTTTACTGTCCATGTATAGGGGCAAGGACCTCTCATTACGAGAGGGCCCTCTCAGGGAAAAGTGGGCCTGGCAGTATAACTCCTCACCTCTGAAACGTCTTTTGGCCTCTCAAATTTCAAAATGTCTGATATTTTCTGCCTTGTGGGGAGTATTCCCCTTTCGTCGATTGTGAACCCTAAAAACTCTACCTCCTCTTGATCATACAATGATTTCTTTTCATTGATTGCCAAATCATTCAATTGCATAACCATTTTCACTTCTTTTCCCATGTTGCTCAATTCTTCTAATGAGCGCGCGTAAACAAGAACATCATCCATGTATACGATACTATTCTTGACGTTGGTAAATAATCTCATCATGACACTTTGGAATAACTCAGGTGCACACGACAAGCCAAAAGGCAACCTTGTGAAACGCATCAATTAGCCGTCATAAAGGTAGTAAAATTACGAACCTCCTTATGAAGCTCTATATGGAAGTATGCATCTTTTATGTCCAACTTAGTAAAGAAAAACCCCCCATTATTATGCGATATTTCTGTCCATAGCTTTTCAAGAGATGGCATTGGATAAGGTTCACGAATAATGGCCTTATTTACCTCGCGATAATCAATCACCATTCGTTAATCTTTTGGGCCTTTTGGAACTAGAACCAAGGGTGACGCAAATGTTATTTTGTCCTCAGTTCCGTCAGCTCTTTTGTTAATTTTTTTCTCTCCATGTCAGCAATTCTCTCATTAACTGCATTTTCGAACGCCATTGGAACGTTGTATCTAATTATCTGTTTCGGTATTACCGAATTGTCTGACAGATCGGTATTACCGAATCCTGATTCGATATTACCGAATCCTTTTTGGTCTTTCAGACCTATTCTAAGCAACCCCAACTGACACGCTGTCTCAAAACCGAGAAGGGATACCTCTGTGCCATCTACTACACAAAACTAAGCAAATTGCCTACTTTCCCTACATCCTTAGCTTCTACACACGCCTTAAATGAAAAAATTACATGTAAAGAACGTTGGGTTGCTGCATACCCTCTTAAATTTTCCTCTGGGTGGGAAATCAATTCCTGAACCACAGAACGACATTCTTTCTTGATTTCACTCCATCTCTTGGTAGTGAGCGTGTTAACTGTTGCTCCCGAGTCTACTAAAAAATTAATCACCAATGATCATTGGTGATCATTGTGATTTTTTTTTTTTTTGGTGATCAATTGGTGATATGGCATTTTTGTCATTCGAGATTCATTCTCCCGAATTTTTTCCCATTTTAACCTATAAGGCTTATCCCGACGAGCTACATTGTTCATTAACCTTACAGCGTTCACTGGTCTTAAAACTGACCGCTGATCCTCCTCCGCTCGTTGAGATGCTATCTCCATTCCACAAGGTTTTAATTCCTCAGGCTCCGTGCGGATTTCCGAAAAAACTTGCCATTTTGTATAACTTATCGGCAATTGTCTGAATCGAACGCCTTGTTATAGCCTGCATCATCTCCTCCTCCCGCTGTATTTCCACGAATTCTCATAAAGATGCTTGCTTCTCCAGCACCCAATCTGCAAACGGCTCCTTAGCATTCATCCTTATTTCCCGGAATTTCAGTCGCTCTTTCGACGCATCGCACAAATCGTTAAAATAAGTATCGAGTGCTCGGATCGTTTCCTTTTAAATGTCTGGAGTTTTAGGTGCCAAATTCCGCTCCTGCATCTCGATTATACGCAGCAAATAGCTTCCCGTCACTTGGGTTTTCGGATCAACAGACGCCTTGCACGCCACTATCCTCTCGAACTGATCACGAAAACGCATCCACTCAGCCTTTCGCTTATTCGTTGGAACCGATTCGTCGAACTGCTTCAACGGCCAGGAGCCCGGCAACTGCCTGATGTGTTCGTGGTAAATTTATAAGGCATGTCGGCAGATCTTTAAAATGCCTACTCTGAGCTATAAAATAAGAAAGTTTGACTTACCGTTTTCGGTGTTACCTTTCCTTGAAGTGCCCGGTAGTTTAATGTGGTCTCGATCTCGCTGATACTTCACTCCGGAGTCGTACTAAAATACCATCTGCGCCGATGGTCACTGACTTACTCCGTTAATATACGCCTTACGAGAACTCGTTCCCACGTGCTTATTGCTAATAAGCTTCCTTTATGCACTGGTAATTTTAAGTCCTAAATTTGTTTAAACTTGAGCGCTTTAATGCGATCGCAACGTCATTCACTCGGTTAACTTATTGTTCTGCGGTTAACCGGTATTGTTAAACATCTATGCTGTAATACGCTTTCTTTCATAAGCATAGACGTCTTCGCTAAACATTTAAAGTTTCTTTCGAGTTGTTTCGGATTTTTTTCACTAAATCACCAAATTATCCAACCTTCACTTTTCGATTCAAATTTATTTTTCAATTAGTTCGCGTTCTATTTTCATTAACTCCGCACACAAACCATTCCGCGTAAGCACTCCGTCCGAGTACCTACTTACCGATTCAAAGAATTGCTCTATCAGCGTGTCCGGTATTGTTCTGCCGACCTCTAAGAGCTCTCTTATTGTTGTCGCCAGCTCATCCGCGAAGTCCTCCACAGGTTCGTTGTCGCTAGAGAACCTTCGGCTGTCCACCTGGTATTCTTCGTGGCTCAGACTGTAATCTCCTAGGATTACTTCGTAGCGTTCCACGATCTCCAGGTGTATCTCCCTATACGTTGGCGGCGGATTTACTTGCACTTCGTTTAGCGCTACTTCTTCGACAGCTTCCCTGGGTTGTTGGTCGTGGGCCGGATCTTCACTTCGATTTTCACGGTTGGCCGGAGCACTCATTTGACGCTGATGTCTGAACGTTTTTTCGGAATTCGTACTGTGAGTTGTTAACGCGCGCGGATATTAACAACTCCTCTCTGGAGCCACCAATTGTTATTTCGAGTCGGCCAAGAGAAGGTATGATCGATTCGGGAAATCTGCGCGCAAATTCCTGGCCTTGTCAGAGTTGCTTGAATCGGGCGGCTAACCTTTTTTCCTGGATAACCAAGAGAAGTTTTTAGCGGCGGACTCGCACTTCACTAACTTGGCGTGGACAACGGGAATGCCGTAGCTCGATCAGACGATTAGCCTTTTTTCCTGGATAACCAGGAGAAGTATTTAACCGTGGTTCTTGCTTGGCTTGATTTCGCCTAATTCTTCCGACGGAGTGGGGAGGCACCAAAGTGCGGGACCAATTTCCGGAGGGAAGACAAAGGTGAAATTTTCCCGATTCTGTATGGAAACCCTGACAATGAAACACAAGCTTCTTCGTTTAGGTTTTGAATACAAGTCGATTTTATTCTCAAAAAACCCTGTCTTACATACTAAAATAATCCCGAAAATTAGGTTGCTAGAATGAAAGGAAAAGTTTAAAAGAGATAGCACCTCTTTTTACCTGAAGTAACATAAACCTATAGCGTCAGGCGTATCCCGAACCTTGAAGCAACGTTTTCTTATCTGTTTTTGGTTCTGGACCGTGAGATCGCGTGGGCGAACCTTTTTTTTATGGCTCTGGGTAATGTATCGCGCATCGTCCTATGCATATTTTGAGAGGCTAAATTCATAGTGCTAGCGCGTATGTTTATTTTTTACCTGAGCGTCGTTTACTCTATTCGCGGGTTGACACAATTATTGATATCGAGGTCTGTGCATTTTGCTCGTTAACGGGGGTTTTCAAGGCCGTTAACGCAGCAATGATATTGTCTGCTTCTTTTTTGTAGCCGTCATACCGAGGTATGACTGCCGACGCTAGTTTCAGCATTTCTGCCGGAGTCGTCATGGTTATTTCTGTGGTCTGCCTACTGTTGTGGATTTGTAATAAAGTGACTATTTCGGTATGGATACCTGTCTGCCCTCTTTTATGTATTTAGTTAGTGTGCTATCGTCGAGTCTGTCTTCTGCCTTTAGTAGTTCCTGCTGTAGTCCTGCGTAATTCTTTTCTGCTTGATAAGTTAACTGGACTAGCTGGCATGTGCGAAATTGCTTGGTGATATCTTGCAATTTTCTTTGTAAATCGGATAAGATTTGCAACTTTTCCTTGATTTTTGCCATCTAATATGAACTTTTCGGAGTGTTTGTAATTTTAATTTTTGAGATAAAGTTCCATGTTTCTTTTTTCTGTTTCTCTTTAATTTTTCTACATTTGCCTTGCTATAATTCTAACAAGGGTGGCTCTCATTTCCCGCAACTGCTTATCCGTGTATTTTATTACCTCCTCTGTCGGCGATAATTTTTTCGGATAGGCGATGTGTCACAACGTTGCGTACAACTTGTACCGGCAGTCTTTCGTCCGACTCAGGTATAGCTTCACTCTTCTGTAGCTGCTTCGTAGCTCTTCTTGTCGCTGCTTGCATAGCTTCTGGTGCGCCATCTAGGTTGTCCTCTGATTCGTTCGCGTTCTGTTGAGGCGTGCGTGGCTATTCGTTTTCGTATCGCGTTTCACACCGTTTAAATATCAATTTACACTCATTGTTTTTGCGATTTTGTGTACACTTCACTTTTGACACGATTGAGGTTAGTTCGATTGTTTGTAACACACTTTCTACTCGACAATAATATTGTTTTTCTCTTGTTTTTTGACGTTGTTCTTGCTACTTCGGTAGCGAAAGCACTTTTATTGCGTGTTTTTGCGCTTGGTTGCGGAGCACTTTGTATAGGGTTTTCACTACCTTGATCACTCACATTATAGTTAACACCGTAAGAATGATGTTTAGTTTTAAATCTTGCGTAATATGATGTTCCGTGTGAATATTTTGCGTCTGTATCACTGTGAGATCGTGATCTCCTTTCACATTTGTTTCAGGCTTTGTGCTTGAAGTACCCATTTTGGTTACTACATAAGTCACTGTCGTAGTTATGTGCATTTCTTAATGATTCCGTAAGCTCCTTTTTTTAAATGCTGTATAAGGTGGTGTCTTTCTATTATGAGGCTCTCTAGGATTCTAGTGCTGTTAGGCTCTTTGACATTGTCCACTTTTCTTAAGAATGACCTAATTCACAGCACGGTAAAAGACTCGAGAAGGCCCCCCCTAGAATATTTTGTGTGCAGCACTGTGGCCTGTCATTTCTGTTGTACAGTGGGATTTCTGTATGGTCAAAACCCATTTCATGTAAACATTGTGCATTGTTCCTTAATACTTTTAACAGACAGCGAGTAGAACTTGATACAATACATTGTAACAAGTGGTTTGAGAATATGATATTCTTATATTTCCTCCTTTGCTGAATATCAATGCAAGGTAACAAGTATTCATCGAATTACTGTTCAGTTACCGTCCGAGAACGCCGTGCATGTTTTAGGCCCGATTGTTCACCCCTAGTGCGACTGAAAATTAGTATGTAGCCCTTGTAAGCCAAAATGAATGGTAGGGTTAGCGGAGAGGGGATTTTAATCAAATAATAACAATATTTTATTCGACTTTCTTCAACCAATTTTGACCACACTGAAAGCACACTGAAAGCTCACTGTGAAGCTCTCGCAACGTGTACTGCGGATTGCATACCTTTAGGCGTAAATCCTACAGCGCCTAACAAATTTTGTCAGGGGGGGGCCTTCTCGAGTCTTTTACCCACAGCACTCCCTGCTCTGTTGTATATTCCTCGAAAGTCGCTAGTCTTTTCATTTATTCGAAAAGGGCCTCATGCAGATTTCTCACCTCTTGGTTCATCGCACTTCACTTGAAACTGTACCACTTTTGCCTTTTTTTTCTACCGATTTCCCGTCGCAAGGTTGCTTTACCTTGATTGTTATGTAAAAACATAACCACTGTCACGGTCGCCATGTGGTAAACAATGCGGTTCGTTCGGATGACAATTTGGCACACGTTCGATTCTATGGCTTACGGTCGCGGTACGATTTGGTGCGCGGCACGCATTGGACAGTGCTAACTCGGACTTTTACGCGATGACACATCGAGCGGAGGTGAACTTAGACAACTGGTGTCGGATCGAACTTCCCTTCAGTGATTGAACAACGACGGGTTGAAATGAGACTCTGGACGTTGGTTACTTTTACTGACGTCGGAGTCTCGAGTTGCATCAGCAACATGCTCCGTCTGTAAATCGGCACTGTCTGCCTTTGCTTCTCGAGCGGTTCTATTTATTTGAAGCTTTCTTTGATGGTCAGCCAACATTTGTCCATCATATGTTTGGTAAACGTGTGGTTGCTGAGTTGTTCCGGGTTTTGGGTTGACAATGTGTCTTCCTTATTTACAGAGTGCGGTTCTTCCGTATTCCTTTTGCATATGGCCCTAGTGACAACAATAAATGTTTCGTTATGCTTGTTTATGACCTATTTGCTGCATGTTTGGATTGTCACATCGGCATGCGGAAGTTTGTGCTAATTTCTGTTTCTTGCATGGTTCTTGCCCTTTTCTTGGTTTGTGAGGCAGGTACGGGATGATCTAATATGCTGTTGGCAGATGTAGCAGATATACTACACGAGGTCTTTCTGTGAGTTTAGGTTTTATCGAAAATAATATTTGCCGAGGAGAATTTATCCTAAACGAAAGATAATTAGTTATTTAAAGTTTTTCATCTAATTCTTGTATGCCGTTAAATTTAGTTCAATTCGTCGCGTTCATAACAGTGACCATAAGTTTGCGTTGCAGAGAGCGCTATATTTATGGCGAGTGCGAGAGCAAGCAAGATGGTGTTTTATCCTTCAATAAAAAATTTGTTCACTACACTTTGTCAATAGTTGTTTCTTTTTTTTGATACTTTCACGCTGGCTATGGGCCGAACCCGACACAGCTCCCACACCTATGTATTTCTTCTATTTATTTTTCTTCTACTATTTCTTTACACCTCTTTTTTCTTTTGATTTGGTCATGGGCCGAACCCGACTCAACTTTCTTATATTTTTCTGCCTAACCCGGCTCAGTTCTCCTCTTATCTAAATGAAAACGACACCACTGCGCTGGCCGTGGGCTGAACCCGGCTCAAGCTCGGTTGTTTCCTTAATTTCTTATCTGATTTATATTAGGAAAAGAAAAACTTGCCGCTGGCCTTGGACTTAACCCGGCTTAGTAATTCCTTATGTGATATCGCAACCCTCCCAATAATGCATTATACATGCCATTTACCAGTTCGCGCAACACAGCCTCCTTTATTCAGCGTTCAACCAAAACTGCCGGCCTCTCATCCATTGCCGTTCCACACTCACACCACTACATTCATGCTCAGTATCCCACAGTCCCATTTTCACTCTTGTACAATAAAACTTGCCATTTAACCTGCATTGTGCACGGAGAGCACTTTGCACAGAGTGCCACGCGCACCGAATGACACCTCGACACTTCCACAGTTACATAACTGCCCAGGCAGAACCAAAGTGTATGCATTTAGAACAAGGTGTATGTATTGACAAGGTGAATTTTTGTCGATTTGACAGAGCACCATTTCCAAAGTTATCTGTTCCCCCTGTTTTCGTAATTGTTTTGGTAAATATATTCGTTAACGAAATTTCCACGAAAAATGAACCGGAACCATGTTCATCGAATGCAAATAAACAAAAGTTCACTATTGTAATAACCGGATGACGGACGGTTATCACAACAGATTCACATCCACGGAAGGCTTTCGGAAGGTTTTTGGAAGGAATTATGGCGTATTTTTCGGAGACGGAAGGTTTCTGTTCGGTCCGAACTGGAAGAGAACGCACGAAAGAATGGCTTTATTTTCACTGACAGTTCGCCTTGCCCAGGTCGCAAAGGTCTATTCGTGTACACAATGGGTAACATTCATCCGCACGTTACAACTCGGCTATCCTGAACATAAATTACCCTCAATTTACCATCCGGTGAACTCAGCCCAACATCTTAATTGACTAGCTTCGAGAACCCCATCGTAGGGTAACTGTGTGAGTTAACATCCTTCTACTTCGGGTACCACGTATGTTTCTGTTATATACTGAACTATTACTAGCAATAGTAGCCTTAGTAGTAGTAAGCGCTCCACCTTGATCACACATACATCTTAGGTAGTATTAGTATAAAAGCCCTCGTCAAACTAATTAAACCGTTCTTTCTCCGTTATATGTCATAAAGTAAAGTATCAACACACCGTTACTACCCACAACCATAACATAATTTTGGCGACGAGGATTCAAAAGGATAAACGGGGAACGGCACTTTTGCTTTTGTGTACATCGTGTGAAGTCAATCGATAGTAAAGCAGTTCATCCGTCGATTTGTCGGTAAATCTCGTGTCGGAGATCAGTGTCGGTAGTGTAGTGCTGGTGTGTACGGCAACAAAGGATGCCCAACGAGGAAGAACAGAAACCGTCCACGTCAGGCATGATGAAAGTAAATTTGGCTATGTCTATGTTCGGCCACATGGAACCGTTTGTGATCGGGGAGAATTTCGACGAGTATGTTAGTTGCCTGCAACAATACCTCATCGTTATTGATGTGGAAGAAACCAAGAAAGTGCCAATGTTAGTGAAAATGGCTGGACCGTCACTTTATTCGATAGCCAATCGAATATGTTCGCCAGAGGATCCGTGTTCAAAAACGTGTAAGAACCAGATCGAGCTGCTGAAGCAGCATTTAGCGCCAAAGGTCAACGTAATGGCCGAACGCTGCAAGTACCACAAGTGCGAACAGGCAGCAAACCAGACAATAACGGAGTTCATCATCGAGATAAAAGCGTTATCACAATCGTGTGATTTCGGCACGTTTTTGTCGCAAGCGCTACGAGATCGATTCGTCGCAGGATTGCAAAACTTCGGGTTGCGAACCAAGCTCCTAGCAGAAGGTGATCTCACGTTTGAAAAAGCTTGTGAGATTGGAAGAAGTTGGAAAGCATCGGAGCAGGAATGCAGAGAAATGCAAGGATCATCGAAATTGGCAGCGTTCAAGCAACGCCCATCGTGGAAGGCGTCGGATAGAACGCCAGTAAGAAAGAGCAAGCGTTTGTCTACGCGTTCTTTACCAGCAAGACATCGAGATAATAAATGCTTTCGTTGTGGTAGAGATCATAGCCCCGAGACCTGTCCTGCCAAACAATGGAAGTGTTACGCATGCGGTAATATTGGTCACGTGTCATCGTTGTGTCGGACGAGACGAAACCATAGTCGGGTTGCTGAACTCGTTGAAGCTACGGAACAGTGCAGCCTGAACTAGTTGAAGGAGACGGAATGATATCGCAGCAAACTACTAGCCAAAATGAGAGGATCACCAACTTGATCGTTCCAGCCGGTGCCAACAGTACGAGTACAATGCGGACGGATGTACCCGCAATGATGGATCTGGAGATTGAAGGTGTGCGTGTGCGGTTCGAAGTGGACACCGGTGCGTGCGAGACGGTGATTTCGAGAGAGACGTACGAGGAGCAACTATCTCACCTTCCGATGCGTGGGACGACAAGAGTGTTCCAAACGGTATCAGGGCAAACTATTCGTCCAATAGGAGAGTACGCTTAAAAAACAGGTATGAAGATTTAGTTTCACTTTACAGTTTTGTTCTGGAACCGGCGAAAAAGAAGATGCTTACACCGCTCCTCGGTCGCTCGAGCTTAGATGTCCTAATGCCAGAATGGAGATAATTGGTAAGTCTTAATTACTCGTCTCTTAGTCTCCATTCAACACAGTCGAAAGTCTGAAATTGAACACCAATACCCATACGTATTTTCTGGGGATGCCAGTCCGGCAATAGAAGGTTTTACAGCAGATATTATTCTTAAACAAGGTGCTGTACCAATTTTGCATAAACCATACACGGTACCGTTCAAATTTCGCGAAAATGCAGAAGAAATAAATCGCATGGTGAATAAGGGAATTATAGTCCCTGTTCGTTCGTCCACGTGGGCTAGTCCAATCGTAATTACGCCAAAAAAAGATGGCACTATTACAATTTGTTTAGATGGGAAAGCTACATTGATTGGTTTTTTTTGTACGGGGCATTATCCGTGGCCTGCTATTGAAGACATCTTAGCAAATTTAAAGATTTTCAATTTATTTTTGCAAAATCGATTTAACGGGAGCCTTTCTCCATGTACGATTGTCACGCACAGCTCAAGAGTTATGTACCATAAAAAACCAACCGTGGATGATGCAGGTATACAAGAATGCCATTTGGGATAAGTTCGGCGCCCTCAGTATTTCAGTCTATAATAGATAAAATTTTGCTAGGAACAAAATCTATTCCGTATTTAGATGATATCCTTATTGGTGGCAGTACGCTACATGAATGCAAGGAAAATTTATTCCATGTGTTGGATTTATTAAATAAGCATAAAGTGCAAATATATTGGGCCAGATCGCGATTTTTTGAAACAGAAATTGAACATCTCGGTTTCATGCTCACATCTGACGGAATTCGTCCATGTCAAGCTAAAGTGGAAGCAATCTGTCTTGCTCCAGCACCTAAAGATATAGTCGTTCTTAAGAAATTACAGCCGTTCTTTGGTCTTTTGAACTACTTCCACAAATTTTAGCCAAATCTGTCGTTGGAATTACATCCGTTATATAAATTGTTAAGGAGAGAAAGAAGATTCTCGTGGTCAGTCGAGTGTGAAAACGCATTTAAAAAGTGTAAAGAATTGTTGATCTCCAATGACGTATTAGAGCCGTATGATCCAAAAAGCCACAAATACTAACTACGGATGCCAGTCCGTACGGAGTTGGTGCTATTTTATCTCACTTAGCGGGACAATTGGAGAAGCCTGTGTATTTTGCGTCATCAACACTCACACCCGCACAACAAAATTACGGGCAAATACATAAAGAAGCATTAGCAGTTGTATTTGGAAAAAAAAAATCACAAGTATTTGTATGATATGAGTTTTACTCTCGTTACCGATAGTTCTGCGTTCAAACAAATGTTTAACCCACACAAGAGTTCTTCTGCTGTGGCAATTTCTAGATTGCACAGATGGGCTGTAATTTTGTCTAATTACTCCTATAGCGTAGTACATAGGCCTGGTAAATGTATTAGAATTGCCGATGCGTTATCTCGTTTACCGTTGCCAACTGAAAACCGGATTGAGCACATATCAGTTACTGAAAGTAAAGTACAGGGATTTATTGGTATCGAAGAGATAAAAGAGGAGCAGCACAAAGATGCTGTGATCGTTTAACTGCTCAAAATGACACAAACCGGTTGGCCTAAAGAAGTAGTGGAAGAAATTATGCAATATGCAATGATCAGACATAATTTTGAAATAGAAAATGATTGTCTTTATTTTGAGGATCGTGTAGTGGTACCCAAGGCCCTTCAACGCCATGTGCTGGAGAAACTACATGAAAATCATGATCGGGTTATCAGAATGAAAATGATCGGACGATCATATTTTTGGTAGAAAGGGTTTGATAAAGATATTGTGAATTTTTTAAAGTCGTGCCCCGCGTGTAAAAAAACGCAAAACGTACCAAGGGAAATAGTTACGTCTAGATGGCCTCTAGCCACTCATACATTCTAAAGAATCCATTTGGATTTATTTCATTTTGATGGAAATACCTTTCTGATAATAGTGGATGCCTATTCTAAATTTATAGATGTGAAAATACTACGAAGAACGTGCACGGAGAGTGTATTGGAACGATTGGAAGAAATGTATACGTATTTTGGGTTGCCTTCTGAAGTGTGTTCAGATAATGGTCCACCTTTCAACTCATGTGGGTTTATACATGCGTGTAATTCAAATAATTTCAAAGTATTGCAATCTCCTCCTTATCACCCTCAATCCAACGGACTAGCGGAGAGGGGGGTACAGACGATCAGGAATGTGTTGAAAAAGTATCTGATAGATGAGCGATTAAAACCGATACCCCTTTAGAAAAAGATTACCAAGATTCTGTTTCCTTATCGTAATACTCCATCTACGTCCACTGGCAAAACTCTATCTTCATTATTGTTTAACTATGTGCCTCGCACATTACTAAATACGAGCAATCCAGATAAGATCCTAACACTAACAGTGTAACGAAACCAGTTAGGCCCACTCATCATACCTATAGCCGTGGAGACAAAACATTGTATAGGAATCATCAAGAAGATATTGTTAGGTGGATACCCGCGATGGTAATCGAGAAAATAAGTCCTAGCACTTACTCAATTAATTTACAGTGGAATGTTAGAATGGAGCATACCAATCAGATTCGTGCTGCTCAGCTCTCAGATGAATTTCACCCTACTTTGCCTATACCTATATCAATGACTGATACTGCGACAGGAAATAATGAAACTAAAGTACCTACCGGAAGAGAAAATATGCATTCAAAAAGATAAAGCAGTGAATCATCCTCGCCTAAACTACGCAGATCAAAGAGGATAAAAGCTAGGCAAATGAAAGAATAATCAGAATATTAGCAATGAATTCAATCTCATTTAAAGTTGGGAGAAGTGTTATATTCTGAACTATTACTAGCAATAGTAGCCTTGGTAGTAACAACAAAACATGCACTTACCGATAATTTGTGTCACTTCAGCAATGCCTGAAGAATCGAGCACTAATCGCACACTTCATTTTACTCTTAGGGCCACTGTGAACCAGTAAACACACACACTCCAAAGTATATATCATGCACTATTTGCTCCTGTCTGGATATTCGAGCAGTTTAGAGCAGTTTTTTAAGCCACCGAACAATTCAAATAACAAAGCAGCACTCGCAAACGCTTTGATTAATTCAAACAGCGCTCGAAAAAAACCGAGCACTTGAGACGCTGTGACGAATAATCTTACATCACAGCATACCTGGCACTTTTGGCTCCAGCATCCATATTCGACCAGTATTCGAGCAGTATTCGAGCAGTTGTCGAGCAACTGCAACATGTCCCAGCAAACCCTCCCAGCCACCAACAGCTGTTCGGAACACACTTCCGATTTTACCAGAAAAGCTGCTTGCAATTTGAGCAGTTTTATTTTTTGTCGCTTGGGTACTGGCGATTTTTGTCCGATGGGAAACCGATTTTGCTTGTGTCAAAATTCGGAAGCCGGAAAGCCGTCAGCCTAAAAATTTTCATAAATTTCCGAATTTCCACCGTTTTTCCGATGGAAACGGATTGCACACTCGGTTCACATCACTACAATTCAAACCGCACTCAATTCGATCCATAAATGAGCAAGTTATTTACACTTTTGCATTAAACGCGGTATATCCGCCACGTGGTGGTGCTGTCACACTACTGTCACACTTCTGCCACCTCCGTTTTTTCACTTATTTAGCCTACTTAAGACGTTTTTCAATGCGGTTTTTTGGGTTCGATCAATTGATTGCACACTACCACACCGGAAAGGACCGCTTCCGGACAGATCCGTGCGAAATTGGCCGCAAAAACACACACCCGACACTGCATCCTCCCACCACTGATGCACTTTTTGGACCACGTAGCATTCGCACTAATTGGCCGATTTTTACCCCGTTGTCGGCTTGCGCAACATTTCGGCCACCTTATCGACCGTTTTCACTCACTTCCAAACTCGAGAAATTGGGGATTTCCCGAGAAATTGTGTACCAACCAACCTTGACGGCTGTTGTTGTTGTTTGTGTGGCCTACACGCGCTACATTTCGTCCTAAAAGCAGCGGAAATGCACCGTTTCTTCACTGAAACCACTGAAATGGCCATTTATCACTGAACTGAAACACAAACCGCGCTCCGATCGGTTCACTATCACCGGGAAAACTGTGTCCATCTGAGTCTGCTTACCGCACTTATGTGCTGGAACCATGGGCCACTTATATACACGTTATTTCACCGATTTTGGAGCCGTTTTCACTTTTGTACGGTAAAACTTGCCATTTTACCTCCATTGTGCACAATATCTGGTGGATCGAGCACAATTTTACGCCCTTTTTAAACCAAATAAAAACGGAGCGCACTTTGCACAGAGCGCTACGCGCACCGGATGACACCTCGACACTGCTACAGTGACATAACACTGCCAAGGCTCAACCAAGGTGTATGCATTTGGAACAAGGTGTATGTATTTAGAACAAGGTGTATGTATTTAGAAGGTGAATTTCGGTCAATTTGACAGAGCACCAGCACCATTTCCCAAGTTATCTGGTTCCCCTGTTTTCGTAACATTTTTTAGTAAATATATTCTTTAACGAAACTTCCTGGAAAAGATTTACGAAATTCCAAACTATTTCGAGGATAACTTGTTTATGTTTGGATTCTGCTTGTTTACATTTTGAATGAACCCTGCTCATAAAATGAACCGGAACCATGTTCATCGAATGTAAACCTGGATGGCGGACGGTTATCACAACGGAGTTACATCCACGGAAGGCTTTCGGAAGGAATTATGGCGTATGTTTGGGAGACGGAAGGTTTCTGTTCGGTCCGAACTGGAAGAGAACGCACGAAAGAATGGCTTTATTTTCACTGACAGTTCGCCTTGCCCAGGTCGCAAAGGTCTATTCGTGTACACAATGGGTAACATTCATCCGCACGTTACAACTCGGCTATCCTGAACATAAATTACCCTCAATTTACCATCCGGTGAGCTCAGCCCAACATCTTAATTGACTAGCTTCGAGAACCCCATCGTAGGGTAACTGTGTGAGTTAACATCCTTCTACTTCGGGTACCACGTATGTTTCTGTTATATACTGAACTTGTCACTTTATGGTAACGACGCGATCATTGGAGGACGGCACGCGCGCCTTTTGTCAGCTTGTGCTACCGGCCACGAGGGGGCGCGTTGCTTCGGACGGCATCGGCGGACGGACCCGAAGCGAAGGATGACGTGGTCTGGCGTGACGATCGAGATAACGAGGAAAGGATCTTTCTTTTTGATCCTGACCAGCGGGCCAAGCGGACGAATTTTTAGTTTCGCAGAATAAAGTAAAGTAAACTAATGAATCCACTCGCCTTCCTTTTTATTGCTGGTCAGGCGTTGCAATTCGCAACATTCTAAAAATTCGTCAGAACTATTACTAGCAATAGTAGCCTTAGTAGTAGTAAGCGCTCCACCTTGATCACACATACATCTTAGGTAGTATTAGTATAAAAGCCCTCGTCAAACTAATTAAACCGTTCTTTCTCCGTTATATGTCATAAAGTAAAGTATCAACACACCGTTACTACCCGCAACCATAACATAATTTTGGCGACGAGGATTCAAAAGGATAAACGGGGAACGGAACTTTTGCTTTTGTGTACATCGTGTGAAGTCAATCGATAGTAAAGCAGTTCATCCGTCGATTTGTCGGTAAATCTCGTGTCGGAGATCAGTGTCGGTAGTGTAGTGCTGGTGTGTACGGCAACAAAGGATGCCCAACGAGGAAGAACAAAACCGTCCACGTCAGGCATGATGAAAGTAAATTTGGCTATGTCTATGTTCGGCCACATGGAACCGTTTGTGATCGGGGAGAATTTCGACGAGTATGTTAGTTGCCTGCAACAATACTTCATCGTTATTGATGTAGAAGAAACCAAGAAAGTGCCAATGTTAGTGAAAATGGCTGGACCGTCACTTTATTCGATAACCAATCGAATATGTTCGCCAGAGGATCCGTGTTCAAAAACGTGTAAGAACCAGATCGAGCTGCTGAAGCAGCATTTAGCGCCAAAGGTCAACGTATTGGCCGAACGCTGCAAGTACCACAAGTGCGAACAGGCAGCAAACCAGACAATAACGGAGTTCATCATCGAGATAAAAGCGTTATCACAATCGTGTGATTTCGGCACGTTTTTGTCGCAAGCGCTACGAGATCGATTCGTCGCAGGATTGCAAAATTTCGGGTTGCGAACCAAGCTCCTAGCAGAAGGTGATCTCACGTTTGAAAAAGCTTGTGAGATTGGAAGAAGTTGGGAAGCAACGGAGCAGGAATGCAGAGAAATGCAAGGATCATCGAAATTGGCAGCGTTCAAGCAACGCCCATCGTGGAAGGCGTCGGATAGAACGCCAGTAACAAAGAGCAAGCGTTTGTCTACGCGTTCTTTACCAGCAAGGCATCGAGATAATAAATGCTTTCGTTGTGGTAGAGAGATCATAGCCCCGAGACCTGTCCTGCCAAACAATGGAAGTGTTACGCATGCGGTAATATTGGTCACGTGTCATCGTTGTGTCGGACGAGACGAAACCATAGTCGGGTTGCTGAACTCGTTGAAGCTACGGAACAGTGCAGCCTGAACTAGTTGAAGGAGACGGAATGATATCGCAGCAAACTACTAGCCAAAACGAGAGGATCACCAACTTGATCGTTCGAGCCAGTGCCAACAGTACGAGTACAATGCGGACGGATGTACCCGCAATGATGGATCTGGAGATTGAAGGTGTGCGTGTGCGGTTCGAAGTGGACACCGGTGCGTGCGAGACGGTGATTTCGAGAGAGACGTACGAGGAGCAACTATCTCACCTTCCGATGCGTGGGACGACAAGAGTGTTCCAAACGGTATCAGGGCAAACTATTCGTCCAATAGGAGAGTACGCTTAAAAAACAGGTATGAAGATTTAGTTTCACTTTACAGTTTTGTTCTGGAACCGGCGAAAAAGAAGATGCTTACACCGCTCCTCGGTCGCTCGAGCTTAGATGTCCTAATGCCAGAATGGAGATAATTGGTAAGTCTTAATTACTCGTCTCTTAGTCTCCATTCAACACAGTCGAAAGTCTGAAATTGAACACCAATACCCATACGTATTTTCTGGGGATGCCAGTCCGGCAATAGAAGGTTTTACAGCAGATATTATTCTTAAACAAGGTGCTGTACCAATTTTGCATAAACCATACACGGTACCGTTCAAATTTCACGAAAATGCAGAAGAAATAAATCGCATGGTGAATAAGGGAATTATAGTCCCTGTTCGTTCGTCCACGTGGGCTAGTCCAATCGTAATTACGCCAAAAAAAGGTGGCACTATTACAATTTGTTTAGATGGGAAAGCTACATTGAATCGCTTTATTTGTACGGAGCATTATCCGTTGCCTGCTATTGAAGACATCTTAGCAAATTTATAGATTTTCAATTTATTTTTGCAAAATCGATTTAACGGGAGCCTTTCTCCATGTACGATTGTCACGCACAGCTCAAGAGTTATGTACCATAAATACCCACCGTGGATTATGCAGGTATACAAGAATGCCATTTGGGATAAGTTCGGCGCCCTCAGTATTTCATTCTATAATAGATCAAATTTTGCTAGGTACAAAACCTATTCCGTATTTAGATGATATCCTTATTGGTGGCAGTACGCTACATGAATACAAGGAAAATTTATTCCATGTGTTGGATTTATTAAATAAGCATAAAGTGCAAATATATTGGGCCAGATCGCGATTTTTTGAAACAGAAATTGAACATCTCGGTTTCATGCTCACATCTGACGGAATTCGTCCATGTCAAGCTAAAGTGGAAGCAATCTGTCTTGCTCCAGCACCTAAAGATATAGTCGTTCTTAAGAAATTACAGCCGTTCTTTGGTCTTTTGAACTACTTCCACAAATTTTAGCCAAATCTGAGGTTGGAATGACATCCGTTATATAAATTGTTAAGGAGAGAAAGTAGATTCTCGTGGTCAGTCGAGTGTGAAAACGCATTTAAAAAGTGTAAAGAATTGTTGATCTCCAATGACGTATTAGAGCCGTATGATCCAAAAAAGCCACAAATACTAACTACGGATGCCAGTCCGTACGGATTTGGTGCTATTTTATCTCACTTAGCGGGACAATTGGAGAAGCCTGTGTATTTTGCGTCATCAACACTCACACCCGCACAACAAAATTACGGGCAAATACATAAAGAAGCATTAGCAGTTGTATTTGGAAAAAAAAAATCACAAGTATTTGTATGATATGAGTTTTACTCTCGTTACCGATAGTTCTGCGTTCAAACAAATGTTTAACCCACACAAGAGTTCTTCTGCTGTGGCAATTTCTAGATTGCACAGATGGGCTGTAATTTTGTCTAATTACTCCTATAGCGTAGTACATAGGCCTGGTAAATGTATTAGAATTGCCGATGCGTTATCTCGTTTACCGTTGCCAACTGAAAACCGGATTGAGCACATATCAGTTACTGAAAGTAAAGTACAGGGATTTATTGGTATCGAAGAGATAAAAGAGGAGCAGCACAAAGATGCTGTGATCGTTTAACTGCTCAAAATGACACAAACCGGTTGGCCTAAAGAAGTAGTGGAAGAAATTATGCAATATGCAATGATCAGACATAATTTTGAAATAGAAAATGATTGTCTTTATTTTGAGGATCGTGTAGTGGTACCCAAGGCCCTTCAACGCCATGTGCTGGAGAAACTACATGAAAATCATGATCGGGTTATCAGAATGAAAATGATCGGACGATCATATTTTTGGTAGAAAGGGTTTGATAAAGATATTGTGAATTTTTTAAAGTCGTGCCCCGCGTGTAAAAAAACGCAAAACGTACCAAGGGAAATAGTTACGTCTAGATGGCCTCTAGCCACTCATACATTCTAAAGAATCCATTTGGATTTATTTCATTTTGATGGAAATACCTTTCTGATAATAGTGGATGCCTATTCAAAATTTATAGATGTGAAAATACTACGAAGAACGTGCACGGAGAGTGTATTGGAACGATTGGAAGAAATGTATACGTATTTTGGGTTGCCTTCTGAAGTGTGTTCAGATAATGGTCCACCTTTCAACTCATGTGGGTTTATACATGCGTGTAATTCAAATAATTTCAAAGTATTGCAATCTCCTCCTTATCACCCTCAATCCAACGGACTAGCGGAGAGGGGGGTACAGACGATCAGGAATGTGTTGAAAAAGTATCTGATAGATGAGCGATTAAAACCGATACCCCTTTAGAAAAAGATTACCAAGATTCTGTTTCCTTATCGTAATACTCCATCTACGTCCACTGGCAAAACTCTATCTTCATTATTGTTTAACTATGTGCCTCGCACATTACTAAATACGAGCAATCCAGATAAGATCCTAACACTAACAGTGTAACGAAACCAGTTAGGCCCACTCATCATACCTATAGCCGTGGAGACAAAACATTGTATAGGAATCATCAAGAAGATATTGTTAGGTGGATACCCGCGATGGTAATCGAGAAAATAAGTCCTAGCACTTACTCAATTAATTTACAGTGGAATGTTAGAATGGAGCATACCAATCAGATTCGTGCTGCTCAGCTCTCAGATGAATTTCACCCTACTTTGCCTATACATGTATCAATGACTGATACTGCGACAGGAAATAATGAAACTAGAGTACCTACCGGAAGAGAAAATATGCATTCAAAAAGATAAAGCAGTGAATCATCCTCGCCTAAACTACGCAGATCAAAGAGGATAAAAGCTAGGCAAATGAAAGAATAATCAGAATATTAGCAATGAATTCAATCTCATTTAAAGTTGGGAGAAGTGTTATATTCTGAACTATTACTAGCAATAGTAGCCTTGGTAGTAACAACAAAACATGCACTTACCGATAATTTGTGTCACTTCAGCAATGCCTGAAGAATCGAGCACTAATCGCACACTTCATTTTACTCTTAGGGCCACTGTGAACCAGTAAACACACACACTCCAAAGTATATATCATGCACTATTTGCTCCTGTCTGGATATTCGAGCAGTTTAGAGCAGTTTTTTAAGCCACCGAACAATTCAAATAACAAAGCAGCACTCGCAAACGCTTTGATTAATTCAAACAGCGCTCGAAAAAAAACCGAGCACTTGAGACGCTGTGACGAATAATCTTACATCACAGCATACCTGGCACTTTTGGCTCCAGCATCCATATTCGACCAGTATTCGAGCAGTTGTCGAGCAACTGCAACATGTCCCAGCAAACCCTCCCAGCCACCAACAGCTGTTCGGAACACACTTCCGATTTTACCAGAAAAGCTGCTTGCAATTTGAGCAGTTTTATTTTTTGTCGCTTGGGTACTGGCGATTTTTGTCCGATGGGAAACCGATTTTGCTTGTGTCAAAATTCGGAAGCCGGAAAGCCGTCAGCCTAAAAATTTTCATAAATTTCCGAATTTCCACCGTTTTTCCGATGGAAACGGATTGCACACTCGGTTCACATCACTACAATTCAAACCGCACTCAATTCGATCCATAAATGAGCAAGTTATTTACACTTTTGCATTAAACGCGGTATATCCGCCACGTGGTGGTGCTGTCACACTACTGTCACACTTCTGCCACCTCCGTTTTTTCACTTATTTAGCCTACTTAAGACGTTTTTCAATGCGGTTTTTTGGGTTCGATCAATTGATTGCACACTACCACACCGGAAAGGACCGCTTCCGGACAGATCCGTGCGAAATTGGCCGCAAAAACACACACCCGACACTGCATCCTCCCACCACTGATGCACTTTTTGGACCACGTAGCATTCGCACTAATTGGCCGATTTTTACCCCGTTGTCGGCTTGCGCAACATTTCGGCCACCTTATCGACCGTTTTCACTCACTTCCAAACTCGAGAAATTGGGGATTTCCCGAGAAATTGTGTACCAACCAACCTTGACGGCTGTTGTTGTTGTTTGTGTGGCCTACACGCGCTACATTTCGTCCTAAAAGCAGCGGAAATGCACAGTTTCTTCACTGAAACCACTGAAATGGCCATTTATCACTGAACTGAAACACAAACCGCGCTCCGATCGGTTCACTATCACCGGGAAAACTGTGTCCATCTGAGTCTGCTTACCGCACTTATGTGCTGGAACCATGGGCCACTTATATACACGTTATTTCACCGATTTTGGAGCCGTTTTCACTTTTGTACGGTAAAACTTGCCATTTTACCTCCATTGTGCACAATATCTGGTGGATCGAGCACAATTTTACGCCCTTTTTAAACCAAATAAAAACGGAGCGCACTTTGCACAGAGCGCTACGCGCACCGGATGACACCTCGACACTGCTACAGTGACATAACACTGCCAAGGCTCAACCAAGGTGTATGCATTTGGAACAAGGTGTATGTATTTAGAACAAGGTGTATGTATTTAGAAGGTGAATTTCGGTCAATTTGACAGAGCACCAGCACCATTTCCCAAGTTATCTGGTTCCCCTGTTTTCGTAACATTTTTTGGTAAATATATTCTTTAACGAAACTTCCTGGAAAAGATTTACGAAATTCCAAACTATTTCGAGGATAACTTGTTTATGTTTGGATTCTGTTTGTTTACATTTTGAATGAACCCTGCTCATAAAATGAACCGGAACCATGTTCATCGAATGTAAACCTGGATGGCGGACGGTTATCACAACGGAGTTACATCCACGGAAGGCTTTCGGAAGGAATTATGGCGTATGTTTGGGAGACGGAAGGTTTCTGTTCGGTCCGAACTGGAAGAGAACGCACGAAAGAATGGCTTTATTTTCACTGACAGTTCGCCTTGCCCAGGTCGCAAAGGTCTATTCGTGTACACAATGGGTAACATTCATCCGCACGTTACAACTCGGCTATCCTGAACATAAATTACCCTCAATTTACCATCCGGTGAGCTCAGCCCAACATCTTAATTGACTAGCTTCGAGAACCCCATCGTAGGGTAACTGTGTGAGTTAACATCCTTCTACTTCGGGTACCACGTATGTTTCTGTTATATACTGAACTTGTCACTTTATGGTAACGACGCGATCATTGGAGGACGGCACGCGCGCCTTTTGTCAGCTTGTGCTACCGGCCACGAGGGGGCGCGTTGCTTCGGACGGCATCGGCGGACGGACCCGAAGCGAAGGATGACGTGGTCTGGCGTGACGATCGAGATAACGAGGAAAGGATCTTTCTTTTTGATCCTGACCAGCGGGCCAAGCGGACGAATTTTTAGTTTCGCAGAATAAAGTAAAGTAAACTAATGAATCCACTCGCCTTCCTTTTTATTGCTGGTCAGGCGTTGCAATTCGCAACATTCTAAAAATTCGTCAGAACTATTACTAGCAATAGTAGCCTTAGTAGTAGTAAGCGCTCCACCTTGATCACACATACATCTTAGGTAGTATTAGTATAAAAGCCCTCGTCAAACTAATTAAACCGTTCTTTCTCCGTTATATGTCATAAAGTAAAGTATCAACACACCGTTACTACCCGCAACCATAACATAATTTTGGCGACGAGGATTCAAAAGGATAAACGGGGAACGGAACTTTTGCTTTTGTGTACATCGTGTGAAGTCAATCGATAGTAAAGCAGTTCATCCGTCGATTTGTCGGTAAATCTCGTGTCGGAGATCAGTGTCGGTAGTGTAGTGCTGGTGTGTACGGCAACAAAGGATGCCCAACGAGGAAGAACAAAACCGTCCACGTCAGGCATGATGAAAGTAAATTTGGCTATGTCTATGTTCGGCCACATGGAACCGTTTGTGATCGGGGAGAATTTCGACGAGTATGTTAGTTGCCTGCAACAATACTTCATCGTTATTGATGTAGAAGAAACCAAGAAAGTGCCAATGTTAGTGAAAATGGCTGGACCGTCACTTTATTCGATAACCAATCGAATATGTTCGCCAGAGGATCCGTGTTCAAAAACGTGTAAGAACCAGATCGAGCTGCTGAAGCAGCATTTAGCGCCAAAGGTCAACGTATTGGCCGAACGCTGCAAGTACCACAAGTGCGAACAGGCAGCAAACCAGACAATAACGGAGTTCATCATCGAGATAAAAGCGTTATCACAATCGTGTGATTTCGGCACGTTTTTGTCGCAAGCGCTACGAGATCGATTCGTCGCAGGATTGCAAAATTTCGGGTTGCGAACCAAGCTCCTAGCAGAAGGTGATCTCACGTTTGAAAAAGCTTGTGAGATTGGAAGAAGTTGGGAAGCAACGGAGCAGGAATGCAGAGAAATGCAAGGATCATCGAAATTGGCAGCGTTCAAGCAACGCCCATCGTGGAAGGCGTCGGATAGAACGCCAGTAACAAAGAGCAAGCGTTTGTCTACGCGTTCTTTACCAGCAAGGCATCGAGATAATAAATGCTTTCGTTGTGGTAGAGAGATCATAGCCCCGAGACCTGTCCTGCCAAACAATGGAAGTGTTACGCATGCGGTAATATTGGTCACGTGTCATCGTTGTGTCGGACGAGACGAAACCATAGTCGGGTTGCTGAACTCGTTGAAGCTACGGAACAGTGCAGCCTGAACTAGTTGAAGGAGACGGAATGATATCGCAGCAAACTACTAGCCAAAACGAGAGGATCACCAACTTGATCGTTCGAGCCAGTGCCAACAGTACGAGTACAATGCGGACGGATGTACCCGCAATGATGGATCTGGAGATTGAAGGTGTGCGTGTGCGGTTCGAAGTGGACACCGGTGCGTGCGAGACGGTGATTTCGAGAGAGACGTACGAGGAGCAACTATCTCACCTTCCGATGCGTGGGACGACAAGAGTGTTCCAAACGGTATCAGGGCAAACTATTCGTCCAATAGGAGAGTACGCTTAAAAAACAGGTATGAAGATTTAGTTTCACTTTACAGTTTTGTTCTGGAACCGGCGAAAAAGAAGATGCTTACACCGCTCCTCGGTCGCTCGAGCTTAGATGTCCTAATGCCAGAATGGAGATAATTGGTAAGTCTTAATTACTCGTCTCTTAGTCTCCATTCAACACAGTCGAAAGTCTGAAATTGAACACCAATACCCATACGTATTTTCTGGGGATGCCAGTCCGGCAATAGAAGGTTTTACAGCAGATATTATTCTTAAACAAGGTGCTGTACCAATTTTGCATAAACCATACACGGTACCGTTCAAATTTCACGAAAATGCAGAAGAAATAAATCGCATGGTGAATAAGGGAATTATAGTCCCTGTTCGTTCGTCCACGTGGGCTAGTCCAATCGTAATTACGCCAAAAAAAGGTGGCACTATTACAATTTGTTTAGATGGGAAAGCTACATTGAATCGCTTTATTTGTACGGAGCATTATCCGTTGCCTGCTATTGAAGACATCTTAGCAAATTTATAGATTTTCAATTTATTTTTGCAAAATCGATTTAACGGGAGCCTTTCTCCATGTACGATTGTCACGCACAGCTCAAGAGTTATGTACCATAAATACCCACCGTGGATTATGCAGGTATACAAGAATGCCATTTGGGATAAGTTCGGCGCCCTCAGTATTTCATTCTATAATAGATCAAATTTTGCTAGGTACAAAACCTATTCCGTATTTAGATGATATCCTTATTGGTGGCAGTACGCTACATGAATGCAAGGAAAATTTATTCCATGTGTTGGATTTATTAAATAAGCATAAAGTGCAAATATATTGGGCCAGATCGCGATTTTTTGAAACAGAAATTGAACATCTCGGTTTCATGCTCACATCTGACGGAATTCGTCCATGTCAAGCTAAAGTGGAAGCAATCTGTCTTGCTCCAGCACCTAAAGATATAGTCGTTCTTAAGAAATTACAGCCGTTCTTTGGTCTTTTGAACTACTTCCACAAATTTTAGCCAAATCTGTCGTTGGAATGACATCCGTTATATAAATTGTTAAGGAGAGAAAGTAGATTCTCGTGGTCAGTCGAGTGTGAAAACGCATTTAAAAAGTGTAAAGAATTGTTGATCTCCAATGACGTATTAGAGCCGTATGATCCAAAAAAGCCACAAATACTAACTACGGATGCCAGTCCGTACGGATTTGGTGCTATTTTATCTCACTTAGCGGGACAATTGGAGAAGCCTGTGTATTTTGCGTCATCAACACTCACACCCGCACAACAAAATTACGGGCAAATACATAAAGAAGCATTAGCAGTTGTATTTGGAAAAAAAAAATCACAAGTATTTGTATGATATGAATTTTACTCTCGTTACCGATAGTTCTGCGTTCAAACAAATGTTTAACCCACACAAGAGTTCTTCTGCTGTGGCAATTTCTAGATTGCACAAGTTAGCACAACCCGCAACACCGAGCATCAAGCGAGCGCAATATAACATAAATATCAACATCCGAGCCGAGAGCACATTTTCTGCAACGCAGCATAAAATGTGTCACCAACCATCGTCGATCGAATCATGCTCGAATCATGATCGCTGCCAGAAGTAAACATCGATCGCCATCGGATGACGCAGCTATAAAACATCGCAGCCCGCTCAATCATCGGTTCTTTCCTGCATTCTCCAGACACCGAGACGGACCGGCGTGAAACCCGTACCGAGTAGGATCGCATCCCGTGTTCACGAGTTTAAATAAGAGTTGTTAATAAAATAGAAATAATTTTTTAAAAACTCTAAACCCGTGAGTGCGTTACTAACTGGCGCCCGAATAGGGACCGCGCTATGTGAAAAATAAAGTTAAGGTGCAAGTGAAAAGTAACCACGTTAGAGTGAAAGTTACCACCAAATCCTAAACTAAAAAAGACTTCCTGATCGCCGAGTGCAGCCGTGTGAAAAGGATCCCGAGTCACCTGTGCAGTTAGCAGCTCACGCAGGACAAAAAGGAACCATCCATCACACTGAGAAGGAAGAATATCATAGCCGGTTTCCCAGCAAAAAACAACACATCGCCCGTTAGAGGAGCGAAAAACAACATAAGGCCCGTTAGAGGAGCGAAAAACAACATAAGGCCCGCTAGAGGAGCTGATAAAGACAACATAAGACGTACATCCAACGCCCGAAACAGGATGCGTATGGTACCGTAAGTACAGTGAATTATAAAAAATCGTAAGTGAAAATTTCAAACAGTGAAAAAAAAAATCAAAAACGAGTATTAAAAACGATTGCAAATTAATATTACATATTACTAACTCAATCAAGTGAAGTTAAAAACGTGTTTAAACTAACGAAAAAATCCTGGAGGATCTAATTAATTCATTACAATCTCTAACATTGAAAATGTCGAGACCCGAACTTGATCAAATTATCAACCGCATTGCCGCACTCGAAGCGTGCAATATTGCCCCCACTTTTATCGATTATTCTGATCCACCGCTTTATTTCACAAAGCCAGATGGAACAAGTGTAAATCCTGAAACTTTTGAAAAAATTCCCGATTTGGTAAAAGATCTACCAACATTCACTGGGGATCCCAGCGAACTGAATAGCTGGTTAAATGATGTAGACAGTTTAGTGAAACTCTATCAAACTAAAGGTACAGATACCATCGAACGTCAAAATAAATACCACATGATCTGCAAATTCATTCGTAGAAAAATACGCGGTGAAGCGAATGACTCACTCGTCGCTTCAAACGTAGGCATAAATTGGAACCTGATCAAAAAAACATTGATCACCTATTACGGCGAAAAACGTGACTTGGAAACATTGGACTTCCAACTCATGAGCGTGCAACAGAAGAACCGCTCACTTGAAGTATATTACGACGAGGTGAACAGATTACTGTCCCTCATCGCAAATCAAATAAATACCGATGAAAGGTTTACACACCCCGAAGCTTCCAGAGCTTTAATTGAAATGTACAACAAAAAAGCAATTGATGCTTTCATGAGAGGACTCGATGGAGACGTTTACAAGTTCATAAGGAATTATGAGCCAACATCGCTTGCAGGAGCATACAGCTATTGTATCTCTTTCCAAAATATTGAATGCAGAAAAATGTTAACAAAACCGAGAACATACACTCCACCAACGGCACCAAGGAATATGATTCCCTTACCGCCACCAACACCAATAAGGTACACACAGGCCCAAACACCACCTAGGCCTCATTACCCAAAACCTCCAATGTATGGAAATCGAAATTTAAACAATTTCATTCCAAGGCACCAACAGCCCTTTCAAAAAATGCAATCTAATCAATTTCAACGTCAACCTCCACCAGAACCGATGGACGTTGATCAATCTATCAGAACTCGCCAAGTAAATTACGGAAATCGTCCAAATTCAAACAATGTGAGACCACCAAAACGACCTAGAGTCAATAATATCCAAACAAACGCCAGAAACATAAACAACATTAATCATATAGCAGATGCCAATCTTGCACAAACATTCGAAAACGTAAACAACAACGTGAATAACACAACGGTTGACAATGTGCAACAGTCATTCGAACGATATTTCAGAACAATTGAAAAACAAGAAGGTAATAACTTCAGAGAAACTTTTGAAGAAGCAGAGCTGAATTTTTTAGAATAAACTCAGCGTTGCCTTACTTCTTATTCTATGGTAACGCTTCAGAACCACTCAAAATGTTAATTGATACTGGATCTAATAAAAATTACATACATCCAAAATATGCAAAAATTTCACACAAGGTTGATAAACCATTTTTCGTATCATCCGTAGCAGGAGATATTAAAATCGACGCTTATTCTCAAGCACGATTATTCAAACCATATTCAGATAAAATGCTAAAATTTTATCATTTAGAAAATTTAAAATCGTTTGATGCCATAATTGGACACGATTCACTAAATGAAATTAAAGCAGTAATTGACACAGCCAATGAAATATTAATCATTGATGGCACACATGTCATTCCATTACAACAATACCAACTACAGGAAGTAAATAAAATAAACATTCGTGATAATCATCTGAACCAAAACGAAAAAAGAAAGCTACATGACCTATTACAGGAATATCAAGATCTTTTCCAACCACCAGATTTGAAACTACCTTGTACATCGCGAGTAAAAGCGACAATAAGAACAAAAGATGAATCACCAGTTTATAGTAAAACGTATCCCTATCCCCAAGCACTTAAAGGTGAAGTTAACAAGCAAATTGAAAAACTCCTAAATGATGGAATCATCAGACCTTCGAAATCCCCATACAATGCACCAGTGTGGATTGTTCCAAAAAAACTGGATGCTGCCAATGAAAAAAAATATAGACTTGTCGTAGACTACAGAAAATTGAACACTCAAACAATAAGCGATAAATATCCTATTCCGGATCCATCTACTGTTTTAGCCAATCTAGGTTCAAATAAATATTTCACAACTCTTGACTTAGCGTCAGGATTTCATCAAGTACCTATGTCGGAAAATGATATCGAAAAAACTGCATTTTCAATAAACAACGGAAAATATGAATTCGTACGCATGCCATTTGGTTTAAAAAATGCCCCTTCAATATTCCAACGCGTCATGGACGACACTTTAAGGGAACACATCGGAAAAATTTGTCACATATACATCGATGACATAATCATTTTTAGCAAAACAGTTGAAGAACATCTGCAAAATTTAAGAATTGTTCTAGAAACTCTGAGAGCCGCTAATTTCAAAATACAACCGGATAAATCTGAATTTCTAAAGACAGAAGTTGAATTCCTCGGATTCATAGTCTCAAGTGAAGGACTTAAACCAAATATAAAAAAGATTGAAGCCATAAAAAAATTCCCAGAACCACAAAACCTTAAAGAACTAAGAAGATTCTTAGGAATGTCAGGTTACTACCGCAGGTTTATTAAAAACTATGCACAACTGGCAAAACCCATCACAAAACTCCTAAGAGGGGAGGATGGCCATCGCCAAATTTCCAAACACGAATCAAAAAATTTCCCTATTAAATTTGATCAAACCGCAAAAAACGCATTTCAAACCCTTAAAGACATAATATCTTCTAATGATGTTTTAGCTTTTCCAGATTTCCAGAAGCCATTCGAACTAACAACAGACGCATCGGAAAAAGCACTAGGAGCTGTGCTTTCACAAAAATGTCACGACGGTGATAGACCGATAACCTTCATTTCTCGTACTCTTTCCAAAACAGAGGAAAATTATGCAACCAACGAAAAGGAAATGCTTGCCATCGTTTGGGCACTACAAACATTGAGAAATTTCATATACGGAGCTAAAATTAATATTCATACAGATCATCAACCATTAACATTTGCTTTATCTCCGCAGAACAACAACGCAAAACTGAAAAGATGGAAATCTTTCATGGAGGAACACGATTACCAATTATTCTACAAACCCGGAAGATCAAACGTTGTAGCAGATGCACTTTCCCGTATACAACTAAACTCATTAACGCCAACTCAGCACTCAGCTGACGAAGACGATCATTCTTATATACCTTCAACAGAAGCACCAATTAATGTATTCCACAACCAACTAGTATTTAAAATTGGAACTAATTCTTCATACCAATTAATTACCCCTTTCCCAAAATTCAGAAGACATATTTTTATTGAACCAACATTTACTTCTGATTTTATCAAGGATAAATTCAAAAAATTAATCAATCCAAATGTAATTAATGGAATTCACACAGATGAACAAACAATGGGAATTATCCAAGAAGTTTATAAAACTCTCTACAATCCAAAAACAATCAAAGCTAGATTTTCCCAAAGACAAGTACAAGACCTATGCGATGAAGAAACACAAATTGAAGAAATCAAGAATATTCATAATTTTGCTCACAGAAATGCTAAGGAAAACTCATTGCAATTTATAAAAAAATTCTACTTTCCCGGAATGAGAAAAAGTATTCAAAACATTGTAAAAAATTGTGAGATATGTAAAACAGAAAAATACGAGAGAAAACCCCAAGAATTTATACCAGTAAAAACACCAATACCGACATATCCTGGAGAAATTATCCATATTGACATATTTGCTTATAACGCAAACTTTTTATTTATCTCATCTATAGATAAATTTTCAAAATACGTTAAAATACGACCGATAAAATCGAAATCAATCGCTGATATAAAGGAAGTTTTACTACAACTCCTATATGACTGGGACTTACCAGCTCAAATTGTAATAGACAACGAATGTACGTTTGTCTCAAACGTTATCGAACAATCAATACTAAACCTAGGAACAAAAATATTTAAAACTCCAGTTAATCGTTCAGAAACGAATGGACAAATAGAACGTTGCCATTCAACAATTAGAGAAATCGCTAGATGCACAAAAAAACTCAATCCAGAGATGAGCATTATAACATTAGTACAACAAGCTGTTTATAAGTATAATCACAGCATACATTCATTCATAAAGGATACACCACGAAATGTGTATGTAGGAGAAATATCAAACGATCCGCTAGAGAGATCAAGAATAAGAGAAAAAACAAATGAAAGAATACTACAGATATTCAAAAAGAATGAAGAAAAAATCAAAGATGAAAAATATAAGGATTACGTAGAAAACGAATATGCATTCGAAAAGAAAAAGACGAATAACAAACGCGAAAGTCGTTTTAATGCAGTAAAAGTAAAGGAGAATCATCCAACATATATTATCGATTCAAACAATCGAAAAATACATAAAGTAAACTTAAGAAAGTAATGAAAAAATATTAATACTTTTTCAAAATTGTTTTAACTATCGTTACAGAATACTTACGATCCTGTTGATCAAACTAATTTTCGCAGACATAAACATATATGATTTAAATAACAATCCATTAGCCATAATACCGATAGGTAAAGCTAAGATTCAAATTGGATACGTAAGAACAATACATCCAATAGATTTAACTGATATAAACGAAACAATAGAGAAAACATTACAAGATAGTCCAAATGGAAATTCTACTGAATCTATCGAAAATTTGATCAGCATAAAAGCTAGCATGCTAAAGGACACTTTTGCGAAAATCAAACCATTTGTGAAAAGACAAAAACGATGGGACACGATAGGAAAAATTTGGAAATGGATCGCTGGAACTCCAGATGCAGACGACCTACATGTCATAAACTCCACAATGAACTCCCTGATAGCAGAAAGCAACAAACAAATAATAATCAACCAAGGCTTCAACGACAGGTTGAAACAAATAACTGATGTCGCTAACCAAGTCGTAAATATCGAAAACGAACGCTATGAGTCACACCAAGTGGAAATTCGGAAACTTATTCTACTTTCCAACATAAATATGCTACAAGAAAAATTGGATGTCATAGAAGACGCTATACTGTTAGCTAAAAACGGTATTCCGAGCAGTAAGCTACTATCCCTTGAGGATCTGACATCAATAGAACAGTTTCTTGAGAAGAATAACATTAAATACAACACACCGGAAGAATTACTAAGGCAATCAACTGCCCAAGTAGCAGTAAATGAATCTCATATACTATACATGCTAAAGTTCCCCAAACTATCTTCAAAAATCTACGAGTACGAATACATTGACTCGATAATACAACACGATGCACGTATAATCGTCACACAAAACTTTATATTACAAAATCAAACCCACGTATATTCCATGACAGAGAAGTGCCAACAACAAGAAGATGTTTATATATGTCCGCAAATCGGCATACAACAACCCACAACATGCATTCAACAAATTGTGAGAAGAGAAGATTCACAATGTGACTACGAAAAGATTTATAGTCGAGGCTTCATAAAAAGAATCAAAGACGACACAATACTAATCAACGACGCAATAGCAGAAATCGCATCAAACTGCAGCAAAATGAACCAAGTACTGAACGGTTCCTACGTCATACAATTCGAAAATTGTAACATTATCATTAATGGAGAAATTTATTCAAACGACGAAGTCACCATTCCTGGTAAACCATTCAAATCAACAGCAGGAATCAACATCGATAAGGGTGAAATCGAACATAAACCGCCTCTCCAACTCGTACAAAAACTCACCATAGAACATAGAGAAAAACTAAAAAGTATTAACTTGCAGAATGATTCTCTAAGATGGAAAATTAATGTATTCGGAGGAACTTTTGCATTCATATGCCTATGCGCATTTATAATCTGTTTATTCTTCCACTTCAAGAGAACGACGATAAAAGTAAACATGACTCAAGCGAAACGACCAGAAACGTTCGTTAGCAGACCAACTTCATTCCACGCAGCAACGAGACTTTGAGGGCAAAGTCATTTAAGAGGAGAGGAGTTAGCACAACCCGCAACACCGAGCATCAAGCGAGCGCAATATAACATAAATATCAACATCCGAGCCGAGAGCACATTTTCTGCAACGCAGCATAAAATGTGTCACCAACCATCGTCGATCGAATCATGCTCGAATCATGATCGCTGCCAGAAGTAAACATCGATCGCCATCGGATGACGCAGCTATAAAACATCGCAGCCCGCTCAATCATCGGTTCTTTCCTGCATTCTCCAGACACCGAGACGGACCGGCGTGAAACCCGTACCGAGTAGGATCGCATCCCGCGTTCACGAGTTTAAATAAGAGTTGTTAATAAAATAGAAATAATTTTTTAAAAACTCTAAACCCGTGAGTGCGTTACTAACTCACAGATGGGCTGTAATTTTGTCTAATTACTCCTATAGCGTAGTACATAGGCCTGGTAAATGTATTAGAATTGCCGATGCGTTATCTCGTTTACCGTTGCCAACTGAAAACCGGATTGAGCACATATCAGTTACTGAAAGTAAAGTACAGGGATTTATTGGTATCGAAGAGATAATAATGGAGCAGCACAAAGATGCTGTGATCGTTTAACTGCTCAAAATGACAAAAACCGGTTGGCCTAAAGAAGTAGTGGAAGAAATTATGCAATAAGCAATGATCAGACATAATTTTGAAATAGAAAATGATTGTCTTTATTTTGAGGATCGTGTAGTGGTACCCAAGGCCCTTCAACGCCGTGTGCTGGAGAAACTACATGAAAATCATGATCGGGTTATCAGAATGAAAATGATCGGACGATCATATTTTTGGTAGAAAGGGTTTGATAAAGATATTGTGAATTTTTTAAAGTCGTGCCCCGCGTGTAAAGAAACGCAAAACGTACCAAGGGAAATAGTTACGTCTAGATGGCCTCTAGCCACTCATGCATTCTAAAGAATCCATTTGGATTTATTTCATTTTGATGGAAATACCTTTCTGATAATAGTGGATGCCTATTCAAAATTTATAGATGTGAAAATACTACGAAGAACGTGTACGGAGAGTATATTGAAACGATTGGAAGAAATGTATACGTATTTTGGGTTGCCTTCTGAAGTGTTTCGGATAACGGACGCAACAAATTTGTCAACCCGTAAAACGATGGTAACAACTGTCATGGCCGTCATACAAATCGTGAGGAAAAAGTCGAGCAGTGGTTAAAAAAGTCGTTAATTTGCATCGCGAACGACACAGTTTGGCACTACCGATCGATATATTTATCTACTGCCACGAACCAGTTGATAAACGGTACGGAGTCGGATTTGAGAGCATACGTTGGATTTAGGAAAAAAATTGTACTATTTATGTGCTATGTCAAAAATTTTCTAGTAAATTTAACGATTTTATTAGGTCGTAAAAGGAAAAAAAAATGCTGAAAATTATATTTATCATGATTTTGCCGAGAATTTCAATGAATTTCGAATTTTGAATAAATCTAAACAATCAACATGTAATGTAATAATATTGAAAAACTTAAAATCATGAACACTTATAAAAATAGGCAACGGCTGTTCATCCAACAAGGATTAGTACACAACACGCATAATTTAAGTTGCTGGCAAACTACCAGTAACGTAATGACCAACGGAACACTCAATCTCCTAATACCGGGCCACGCCACCCGACATACGACACGCGCTCTGCGACACCCTTCGGAAGGCTCTTCATCAAAGTTCAGTGTGCGCTTCTCCGGGAACTAGAGCCAGTAACCACCTGACTAGCCATACTGTAAACCACGGCCCGTCTTCAGGGTGTACACCTCCTAGCATCCTTCCACGTATCAATGCAATCGATGGTCACTTCCACCACACATGTTTTCCCTTACGTTTTATCAGGTAATTCAAAATGCCTGGTAACAAATGCCTTCGTTATGCTGCAAGATTTGTATGATCATCATCACCATCATCCGTTAAAAATAATGCATTAAACATTTTAAACCAAACTTTTCCCACTAGCAATAACAATCTTGTGTTGCTATTTGTAAACAAACCAGAGATTTTACAGTCAATTTGACAGATAGCGTAACTACTCGATCAGTATTTATATCGATCGTTATCTTTTTATCGACTCGTCAGCGGTAGGCGTTTGCGATGCCAATTCGAGTAGATAAATTTATTGGTCGATATAACCAAACCAGTGGTTTATTTTTATCGACTGGCTTCGCGATAGATGTCAGTGTAACGAAACCAGTTAGACCCACTCATCATACCTATAGCCGTGGAGACAAAACTTTGTATAGGAATCATCAAGAAGATATTGTTAGGTGGATACCCGCGATAGTATTAGAGAAAATAAGTCCTAGCCCTTACTTAATTAATTTACAGTGGAATGTTAGAATGGTGCATACCAATCAGATTCGTGCTGCTCAGCTCTCAGATGAATTTCACCCTACTTTGCCTATACATGTATCAATGACTGATACTGCGACAGGAAATAATGAAACTAGAGTACCTACCGGAAGAGAAAATATGCATTCAAAAATATAAAGCAGAGAATCATCCTCGCCTAAACTACGCAGATCAAAGAGGATAAAAGCTAGGCAAATGAAAGAATAATCAGAATATTAGCAATGAATTCAATCTCATTTAAAGTTGGGAGGAGTGTTATATTCTGAACTATTACTAGCAATAGTAGCCTTGGTAGTAACAACAAAACACGCACTTACCGATAATTTGTGTCACTCCAGCAGTGCCTGAAGAATCGAGCACTAATCGCACACTTCATTTTACTCTTAGGGCCACTGTGAACCAGTAAACACACACACACTCCAAAGTATATATCATGCACTATTTGCACCTGTCTGGATATTCGAGCAGTTTAGAGCAGTTTTTTAAGCTACCGAACAATTCAAATAACAAAGCAGCACTCGCAAACGCTTTGATTAATTCAAACAGCGCTCGAAAAAAACCGAGCACTTGAGACGCTGTGACGAATAATCTTACATCACAGCATACCTGGCACTTTTGGCTCCAGCATCCATATTCGACCAGTATTCGAGCAGTTGTCGAGCAACTGCAACATGTCCCAGCAAACCCTCCCAGCCACCAACAGCTGTTCGGAACACACTTCCGATTTTACCAGAAAAGCTGCTTGCAATTTGAGCAGTTTTATTTTTTGTCGCTTGGGTACTGGCGATTTTTGTCCGATGGGAAACCGATTTTGCTTGTGTCAAAATTCGGAAGCCGGAAAGCCGTCGGCCTAAAAATTTTCATAAATTTCCGAATTTCCACCGTTTTTCCGACGGAAACGGATTGCACACTCGGTTCACACCAATACAATTCAAACCGCACTCAATTCGATCCATAAATGAGCAAGTTATTTACACTTTTGCATTAAACGCGGTATATCCGCCACGTGGTGGTGCTGTCACACTACTGTCACACTTCTGCCACCTCCGTTTTTTCACTTATTTAGCCTACTTAAGACGTTTTTCACTGCGGTTTTTTGGGTTCGATCAATTGATTGCACACTACCACACCGGAAAGGACCGCTTCCGGACAGATCCGTGCGAAATTGACCGCAAAAACACACACCCGACACTGCATTCCCCCACCACTGATGCACTTTTTGGACCACGTAGCATTCGCACTAATTGGCCGATTTTTACCCCGTTGTCGGCTTGCGCAACATTTCGGCCACCTTATCGACCGTTTTCACTCACTTCCAAACTCGAGAAATTGGGGATTTCCCGAGAAATTGTGTACCAACCAACCTTGACGGCTGTTGTTGTTGTTTGTGTGGCCTACACGCGCTACATTTCGTCCTAAAAGCAGCGGAAATGCACCGTTTCTTCACTGAAACCACTGAAATGGCCATTTATCACTGAACTGAAACACAAACCGCGCTCCGATCGGTTCACTATCACCGGGAAAACTGTGTCCATCTGAGTCTGCTTACCGCACTTATGTGCTGGAACCATGGGCCACTTATATACACGTTATTTCACCGATTTTGGAGCCGTTTTCACTTTTGTACGGTAAAACTTGCCATTTTACCTCCATTGTGCACAATATCTGGTGGATCGAGCACAATTTTACGCCCTTTTTAAACCAAATAAAAACGGAGCGCACTTTGCACAGAGCGCTACGCGCACCGGATGACACCTCGACACTGCTACAGTGACATAACACTGCCAAGGCTCAACCAAGGTGTATGCATTTGGAACAAGGTGTATGTATTTAGAACAAGGTGTATGTATTTAGAAGGTGAATTTCGGTCAATTTGACAGAGCACCAGCACCATTTCCCAAGTTATCTGGTTCCCCTGTTTTCGTAACATTTTTTAGTAAATATATTCTTTAACGAAACTTCCTGGAAAAGATTTACGAAATTCCAAACTATTTCGAGGATAACTTGTTTATGTTTGGATTCTGTTTGTTTACATTTTGAATGAACCCTGCTCATAAAATGAACCGGAACCATGTTCATCGAATGTAAACCTGGATGGCGGACGGTTATCACAACGGAGTTACATCCACGGAAGGCTTTCGGAAGGAATTATGGCGTATGTTTGGGAGACGGAAGGTTTCTGTTCGGTCCGAACTGGAAGAGAACGCACGAAAGAATGGCTTTATTTTCACTGACAGTTCGCCTTGCCCAGGTCGCAAAGGTCTATTCGTGTACACAATGGGTAACATTCATCCGCACGTTACAACTCGGCTATCCTGAACATAAATTACCCTCAATTTACCATCCGGTGAGCTCAGCCCAACATCTTAATTGACTAGCTTCGAGAACCCCATCGTAGGGTAACTGTGTGAGTTAACATCCTTCTACTTCGGGTACCACGTATGTTTCTGTTATATACTGAACTTGTCACTTTATGGTAACGACGCGATCATTGGAGGACGGCACGCGCGCCTTTTGTCAGCTTGTGCTACCGGCCACGAGGGGGCGCGTTGCTTCGGACGGCATCGGCGGACGGACCCGAAGCGAAGGATGACGTGGTCTGGCGTGACGATCGAGATAACGAGGAAAGGATCTTTCTTTTTGATCCTGACCAGCGGGCCAAGCGGACGAATTTTTAGTTTCGCAGAATAAAGTAAAGTAAACTAATGAATCCACTCGCCTTCCTTTTTATTGCTGGTCAGGCGTTGCAATTCGCAACATTCTAAAAATTCGTCAGAACTATTACTAGCAATAGTAGCCTTAGTAGTAGTAAGCGCTCCACCTTGATCACACATACATCTTAGGTAGTATTAGTATAAAAGCCCTCGTCAAACTAATTAAACCGTTCTTTCTCCGTTATATGTCATAAAGTAAAGTATCAACACACCGTTACTACCCGCAACCATAACATAATTTTGGCGACGAGGATTCAAAAGGATAAACGGGGAACGGAACTTTTGCTTTTGTGTACATCGTGTGAAGTCAATCGATAGTAAAGCAGTTCATCCGTCGATTTGTCGGTAAATCTCGTGTCGGAGATCAGTGTCGGTAGTGTAGTGCTGGTGTGTACGGCAACAAAGGATGCCCAACGAGGAAGAACAAAACCGTCCACGTCAGGCATGATGAAAGTAAATTTGGCTATGTCTATGTTCGGCCACATGGAACCGTTTGTGATCGGGGAGAATTTCGACGAGTATGTTAGTTGCCTGCAACAATACTTCATCGTTATTGATGTAGAAGAAACCAAGAAAGTGCCAATGTTAGTGAAAATGGCTGGACCGTCACTTTATTCGATAACCAATCGAATATGTTCGCCAGAGGATCCGTGTTCAAAAACGTGTAAGAACCAGATCGAGCTGCTGAAGCAGCATTTAGCGCCAAAGGTCAACGTATTGGCCGAACGCTGCAAGTACCACAAGTGCGAACAGGCAGCAAACCAGACAATAACGGAGTTCATCATCGAGATAAAAGCGTTATCACAATCGTGTGATTTCGGCACGTTTTTGTCGCAAGCGCTACGAGATCGATTCGTCGCAGGATTGCAAAATTTCGGGTTGCGAACCAAGCTCCTAGCAGAAGGTGATCTCACGTTTGAAAAAGCTTGTGAGATTGGAAGAAGTTGGGAAGCAACGGAGCAGGAATGCAGAGAAATGCAAGGATCATCGAAATTGGCAGCGTTCAAGCAACGCCCATCGTGGAAGGCGTCGGATAGAACGCCAGTAACAAAGAGCAAGCGTTTGTCTACGCGTTCTTTACCAGCAAGGCATCGAGATAATAAATGCTTTCGTTGTGGTAGAGAGATCATAGCCCCGAGACCTGTCCTGCCAAACAATGGAAGTGTTACGCATGCGGTAATATTGGTCACGTGTCATCGTTGTGTCGGACGAGACGAAACCATAGTCGGGTTGCTGAACTCGTTGAAGCTACGGAACAGTGCAGCCTGAACTAGTTGAAGGAGACGGAATGATATCGCAGCAAACTACGAGCCAAAACGATCACCAACGAACGAGGATCACCAACTTAATCGTTCGAGCCGGTGCCAACAGTACGAGTACAATGCGGACGCATGTACCCGCAATGATGGATCTGGAGATTGAAGGTGTGCGTGTGCGGTTCGAAGTGGACACCGGTGCGTGCGAGACGGTGATTTCGAGAGAGACGTACGAGGAGCAACTATCTCACCTTCCGATGCGTGGGACGACAAGAGTGTTCCAAACGGTATCAGGGCAAACTATTCGTCCAATAAGAGAGTTACCAGTACGCGTAAAAAACAGGTATGAAGATTTCGTTTCACTTTACAGTTTTTTTCTGGAACCGGCGAAGAAGAAGATGCTTATACCGCTCCTCGGTCACTCGAGCTTAGATGTCCTAATGCCAGAATGGAGATAATTGGAAAGTCTTAATTACTCGTCTCTTAGTCTCTATTCAACACAGTCGAAAGTCTGAAATTGAACACCAATACCCATACGTATTTTCTGGGGATGCCAGTCAGGCAATAGAAGGTTTTACAGCAGATATTATTCTTAAACAAGGTGCTGTACCAATTTGGCATAGACCATACACGGTACCGTTCAAATTTCGCGAAAATGCAGAAGAAATAAATCGCATGGTGAATAAGGGAATTATAGTTCCTGTTCGTTCGTCCACGTGGGCTAGTCCAATCGTAATTACGCCAAAAAAGATGGCACTATTACAATTTGTTTAGATGGGAAAGCTACATTGAATCGCTTTATTTGTACGGAGCATTATCCGTTGCCTGCTATTGAAGACATCTTAGCAAATTTATAGATTTTCAATTTATTTTTGCAAAATCGATTTAACGGGAGCCTTTCTCCATGTACGATTGTCACGCACAGCTCAAGAGTTATGTACCATAAATACCCACCGTGGATTGTTCAGGTATACAAGAATGCCATTTGGGATAAGTTCGGCGCCCTCAGTATTTCATTCTATAATAGATCAAATTTTGCTAGGTACAAAACCTATTCCGTATTTAGATGATATCCTTATTGGTGGCAGTACGCTACATGAATGCAAGGAAAATTTATTCCATGTGTTGGATTAAGTAAATAAGCATAAAGTGCGAATATATTGGGCCAGATCGCGATTTTTTGAAACAGAAATTGAACATCTCGGTTTCATGCTCACATCTGACGGAATTCGTCCATGTCAAGCTAAAGTGGAAGCAATCTGTCTTGCTCCAGCACCTAAATATATAGTCGTTCTTAAGAAATTACAGCCGTTCTTTGGTCTTTTGAACTACTTCCACAAATTTTAGCCAAATCTGTCGTTGGAATTACATCCGTTATATAAATTGTTAAGGAGAGAAAGAAGATTCTCGTGGTCAGTCGAGTGTGAAAACGCATTTAAAAAGTGTAAAGAATTGTTGATCTCCAATGACGTATTAGAGCCGTATGATCCAAAAAGCCACAAATACTAAATACGGATGCCAGTCCGTACGGAGTTGGTGCTATTTTATCTCACTTAGTGGGACAATTGGAGAAGCCTGTGTATTTTGCGTCATCAACACTCACACCCGCAAAACAAAATTACGGGCAAATACATAAAGAAGCATTAGCAGTTGTATTTGGAACAAAACAAAAATCACAAGTATTTGTATGGTACGAGTTTTACTCTCGTTACCGATAGTTCTGCGTTCAAACAAATGTTTAACCCACACAAGAGTTCTTCTGCTGTGGCAATTTCTAGATTGCACACATGGGCTGTAGTAGTAGTAGTATATTCTTCATGTATTTCAATTTAAATTTGTTTACAATAGTTGTTGAGATATTGTTGATAGTGGGTTCAATAATTTAAATTTTCCTCACTAATTTTAAAACATAGTTTGGCTTTACCAGTTTAAATGCTATTTGATCAAAGTGCAGATTTAAATTTGGGAGTAGGAAAAATTTCGGTAAAACCTACTTCATAATACGAAAGAAAAAAAAATATTTTAAACTTAATCCTACTTACTATATTAAATAATTTTACAGACCAATTCTTACTTCAAAATAATGATTCATTAAACATTCAAATCGCTTTAACGCTCTCAATAACTAAAGGGAAGTTTTGGGATTAAGAAAATTGGGATTGTTAGTGGTTCATGGAAGTTTTGGAATCATGAATAGGATTGGAAGAGGAAAAAAAAAATTACGCATGATGTATATTTAGATTGTTGTTTCGGCATCTTACTTTGTAATTATAAACTAATTTACTGTTAAACTCAGCAATGGTAGGAATTTGACAAATTCTATGCAGTGTTTTAGTTCTGAACCAAGGTGGCACATTTAAAATATTTTTCAGACACTTGTTTTGAATTCTTTGTAGTCTAAGTTTGTGTGTTTTGGCGCAGGAATCCCATACTGGAGAAGCATAGGTAATATTAGGCCGTATTACTGTAGCATATAACAGGAGCTTATTGTCTAGATTTAACCTGGATTTTCTGTTTAGTAAGCTATACAAGCTACGAAAAACTTTTGTGCATTTTATAATTGTGGAATCAATATGTGCTTTGAAAGTTATTCTTTTGTCAAAAGTCATTCCAAGATATCTCACAGATTGTTTCCAGGGGATGTTTGTATAGGATATCTGTACTAGTCTGTTGGGTTTTTTTTTGTACACGTAAATCGAGTGAAAAAGATGGCTTCAGTTTTACTTTTGTTGATTTTTAATTTCCATTTTTGACAGTAACTAGTGTATGCTTTAAGAGCGGAATTCAAAGTGTTAATTATTGTATTGGATCTTTTTCCGGATGCTGCTATGGCGACGTCGTCGGCATAGAGATATTGCTGACAATTTTTCATTTTTGGAATATCGGAAATGTATATATTAAATAAAAGTGGAGATATAACGCTTCCCTGTGGAACCCCGGCACAGGGGGTGTATGATTGTGAACTGACAGGAGTGAATGAATACTTTATTTTTCCTATTTGTAATGAAACTTCTTATTATGTGGATTAAATAGTTGGGAAACTGGAGTTTTATAAGTTTGGCAGTCAATCCGTTGAACCAAATGGTATCAAAAGCCTTTTCAATGTCGAGCAGTACGAGACCTGTAGATTTTTTTAAACTTATATTATTTACTATGTTAGTTTTCAGTCTATCTAGTTGATGGGTTGTAGATAAACCAGGTTGAAATCCGTATTGAGCTTTTGGTATTATGTTAAGTCTTTCGACATGTGTTCGTAGTTTCGTAGAAATGAGTTTTTCAAATAGTTTTCCTAGGCAGCTAAGTAAACTTATTGGTCGATAATTTGAGGCAATACTGAGATCTTTTCCTATTTTAGGTATGGGAACTACTTTTGCCGTTTTCCAACTGTTCGGGAAATACCCCAGCTTAAGTGAACTGTTCATTATAAAATTTATGGTAACGACTATGTTTTTGGGAAGATGTTTTAGCATTTTGTTATTTATTTGGTCTAGTCCGGTTGATTTTTTACTTTTCAAGTTTCTGATTGTTTTGATAATATCGCTAGGTTTTATGAAATCTGTAGGGTTGAATTCTGGAATTGGGTGAGTACGAAGAAAATTGTCCACTGCTGTCCTTACTTTATTTTCTAATGGACTGACAAATCGGCTGGTTATTTTATGTGCATTTTCAAAGTGTAATTTAATGGCCTCGCATTTCTCTTTTGAGGTCAAAAGAAGATGCCCATCCTTTTTAAGTGGTTGGATAGTATTGGGTTCATTTTTCAATGTTTTAACTAATTGCCACATTCTGCTATTATTGTTATTATTATTTGGTGCGTTATTAATTGCTTCAAGATTGTTTGACCAAGCATCGTTTCGAACTATGTTCAATTTGGATTGAATGGTCGCTTTAAGCCAGAGATAAGTCAATTTGAACGTTGAATTATGCCTATGTCGTTGCCATTTTTTCCTGAATTTATTGCGAATTTTGATGAGTGACAAAACATTATCAGGTATTATAATATTATATTTTCCCGGTGTTGTGCGTGGGACAGCAATATTATGGGCTGCGTGAATGGCATCTGTAACTTTAGTTATTAACTCGTCAATTTGCGAAGTTTGATCCATCATACTTTGATCCAATTCATTTGTGTTAATACTATTTTTCAAAACTGTTTTGTACAAATGCCAATTGGCTTTGGAATAGTCATATATTTGTTTATCCGGTTTATTAACAGCGGATGTGTTTTCGATTTGAAAATAAACCGGTAAATGATCGGAAGTTAGTTCCGAGAGAGTGATCGGATCAGAAATGTTTAAATTGTTGTTTGTTAAAACTACATCTAATGTAGACGGCATGAAGTTAGAGTTTGATGGAATATAAGTAGGAGAATTAGGAAAGCATATAGAAAATTGACCTTTTTGAATTTCCTCAAATAGGGATTTTCCAGCTTTGTTAGCAGATGCGCAGTTCCACATTCTGTGCCTTGCGTTAAGATCTCCACAAATGAAATAATTATTGGCTCTACTAGTTAGCTTTTTAATGTCTTTTTTGAAGCTATCTATATTAGTATTTCCTCCAGGATGGTATGCGGAAATTATAGTTATAGGAGTGCTATTCACAAATATTTTTACTCCAATGGCTTCAATTATATCCAGGTTAAAACCAGGCAACAGCTCATGCTTCATGCTACTTTTTACTAGTAATAGTGCTCCGCTTTTTGGTCCGTCCAAACGATCCAACCTATAAACTAGGTAGTTTGGCATGCTAAAACGCTGACCAGGTTTTAGAAATGTTTCTGTGATTGCCATAACATCTATTGAGTGAACGTGAAGAAAATTAAGTAGGTCTAGTTTTTTAGTTGAAATGCTATTTGCATTCCAGAATGAAATTTTCATATTGGTTGTATTAGCCATTTCATGGGAAACAGAATTTTTGAACTATTTTAAATACAACCATGATTTGGTCTTCTTTGGAGGAACAATTTCGAAGATTAGAAAACGTTTCTGTAATTATTAGCGCCAGCTCATCTGGTCCGAAGAGATCTTTTTGACCAGTATTGGTAACATCTGCGTATGATGCCGACTGGGGAATGCGTGTGTTTGGATTATATGTTTTTTCTGTTCTTTGGTACTGGGACTGGGAAGAGTTTGGGTTATTCAGGAGAGGAAAGTTATTATGCGAGAGCGTTACCTGCCTTGTTTGAGATGTGGTAGTGCGTCGGCTTGTCTGCGTAGCTTCGAACTTTTTTCTGTTAGGACAGCCCGTGTAGTTGGCTGTGTGGTTACCGCCACAGTTCGCACACTTTAACTTGTGCGTCGGTATTATACCGTCCTCACATTCTTTCGCTAACGGGCATGTCGAAGATGTATGTGTTTCACCGCATTTGATACACTTAGGCTGTCTAAAACAATTGTCACCGCCGTGACCGAAGTTCTGGCAATTTTTGCATTGCATTACGCCGTTTTTATTTGAGTAATATTTCCAGCTCACTTTCTGGTGGTCAAGTGCAGTAATCGTACGGAGCACTTTGAGTTCCACCGTCCCTTTACTGAAGTGTAGCAAGTACGCAGCTTGCTCATCGTAACGCTTCTGCTTCATGGCCAACTTCTTTATTGCCACCGGAGTTAATTTCTCTTCGAACAGAATTTTTTGTAAATTCTCGATGGGCATGTCTAGCAGCCCGAGCAGGACTATTTTCGTTGTCTTATCTTCTACGAGCTGATAAGAGTGGAAACTGAGACCTATCTTTTTAAAGTGGCTCAGTAGTTTTTTGTGATTGTCGATGGAATCCGTTCGCACTACTATTCCTTTGAATGTAACGTTGGTGGTATATCTCAATTATTTTTTTGTGCACATCTGCAACGTTGGTGCTCGCCACGGTTATTGGTTGTTGTTGTTTCGTTGATTTAACCGTTTTAACGTGTTGCATATGCGTGTTCACCTCAATTTCATCATCGGCGATGGATTCCAGAATACCAAACGGATTTGTATCCGCTATTTTAACCGATTTTGAGGGATGGCTAACCACAGATTTATGGAACGCACTAAGAGGCATGGAAGCAAGCCTCTTGGTTGAAGATCCTTTGGCCCGGCCCATGGTAGTCCGAGCAAAAGCTTTGGCTTTGTTTGACTGTAATCACTCTGTTAATATTACTTGTTTCACTGGAGCTATCTGATACACGTCCGTTCGCTATCAGCGGTGAAAGCACTCTGACACATGGGCTGTCATTTTGTCTAATTACTCCTATAGCGTAGTACAAAGGCCTGGTAAATGTATTAGAATTGCCGATGCGTTATCTCGTTTACCGTTGCCAACTGAAAACCGGATTGAGCACATATCAGTTACTGAAATTAAAGTACATGGATTTATTGGTATCGAAGAGATAAAAGAGGATCAGCACAAAGACGCTGTGATCGTTGAACTGCTCAAAATGACACAAACCGGTTGGCCTAAAGAAGTAGTGGAAGAAGTTAAGCAATATGCAATGACCAGACACAATTTTGAAATAGAAAATGATTGTCTTTATTTTGAGAATCGTGTAGTGGTACCCAAGGCCCTTCAACGCCGTGTGCTGGATAAACTACATGAAAATCATGATCGGGTAATCTGAATGAAAATGATCGGACGATCATATTTTTGGTAGAAAGGGTTTGATAAAGATATTGTGAATTTTTTAAAGTCATGCCCCATGTGTCAATAAACGCAAAACGTACCAAAGGAAATAGTTACGTCTAGATGGCCTCTAGCCACTCATGCATTCCAAAGAATCCATTTGGATTTATTTCATTTTGATGGAAATACCTTTCTGATAATAATGGATACCTATTCAAAATTTATAAATGTGAAAATACTACGAAGAACGTGTACGGAGAGTGTATTGGAACGATTGGAAGAAATGTATACGTATTTTGGGTTGCCTTCTGAGGTGTGTTCGGATAATGGTCCACCTTTCAACTCATCTGGGTTTATACATGCGTGTAATTCAAATAATATAAAAGTATTGAAATCTCCTTTTTATCACCCTCCATTCAACGAACTGGCGGAGAGGGGGGTACAGACGATCAAGAATGTCTTGAAAAAGTATCTGATAGGTGAGCGATTAAAACCAATACCACCACTTCAGAAAAAGATTACCAAGAATCTTTTAAGTTATCGTAATACTCCATGTACTTGTTTAACTATGTGCCTCGCACATTACTGAATACGAGCAATCCAGTTAAGATCCTAACACTAACAGTGTAACGAAACCAGTTAGACCCACTCATCATACCCATAGCCGTGGAGACACAATATTATATAGAAATCATCAAGAAGATATTGTTAGGTGGATACCCGCGATGGTATTAGAGAAAAGAAGTCCTAGCACTTAATTAATTTACAGTGGAATGTTAGAATTGTGCATACCAATCAGATTCGTGCTGCTCAGCTCTCAGATGAATTTCACCCTACTTTGCCTATACCTATATCAATGACTGATGCTACGACAGGAAATAATGAAACTAGAGTACCTACTAGAAGAGAAAATATGCATTTAAAAAGATAAAGCAGTGAATCATCCTCGCCTAAACTACGCAGATCAAAGAGGATAAAAGCTAGGCAAATGAAAGAATAATCAGAATATTAGAAATGAATAAAATCTCATTTAAAGTTGGGAGGAGTGTTATATTCTGAACTATTACTAGCAATAGTAGCCTTGGTAGTAACAACAAAACACGCACTTACCGATAATTTGTGTCACTCCAGCAGTGCTTAACAATCGAGCACTTATCGCACACTTCATTTTACTCTTAGAGCTACTCTGACCCAGTAAACACACACACTCCAAAGTATATATCATGCACTATTTGCACCTGTCTGAATATTTGATCAGTTTAGAGCAGTTTTTTAAGCTACCGAACAATTCAAATAACAAAGCAGCACTCGCAAACGCTTTGATTAATTCAAACAGCGCTCGAAAAAAATCGAGCACTTTTCGCCAACTCAAATCCACTCATTGAGACGTTGTGACGAATAATCTTACATCACAGTATACCTGGCACTTTTGTCTTCAGCATCCATATTCGAGCAGTAGTCGGGCAGTTGTCGAGCAACTGCAACATGTCCCAGCAAACCCTCCCAGCCACCAACAGCTATTCCGAACACACTTCCGATTTCACCAGAAAAGCTGCTTGCAATTTGAGCAGTGTATAAATTACACCGGTCGTGAAGGGAGGAAACTTGTGATATTTGGGAATTTCTAAAACTGGAGCGGATAATTGGATATGTGTGATGCGTTTGGAAGTTGCTTTTGTAATGTTTATTCAACCGTCAGATTTGTACATAATTCAATTACTCTAGTTCATTTTTCTTACATTGGCGTCTGGTTTATACTCTCTGCTCGTAGTGTTGTCAAGTGTTGTTTATTTTTCATGCAATAACAATTCAAAATATTTTCATGCAAATTAATTAATTATACTAATTATCCAAATTCAACATTCCGGCCACCAAAAAAAATTCTTTTAAATGCATGAAACTATGTGATCGACGTGTAAACTTAACTTGACTTGAAGCTCCAAATGTCAACAATGGTTGTTTACTATTTCCCACGTATATCCTTCTTCTGTTCTAACCTCTCTGTTCGATTGGATTGGGTAGTAACGCAATTCTGCTGACGGCTCGAACAATTTCTTTTCCTGTGCCCACTCGTAAAGTTACTACTCTCACTACACCGTCTTTTCCTGGGTGCAAAGCTGTTATTCGCCCTTTTGGCCAAACTGCAGGTGGGGTATTGTCTTCTTTCACGATCACTAATTGGTTCACTTCTAGCTTCACCGGTGTATTGTTCGCGTGCTTTGCCCTGGCATGTAGCTGCTGTAGATATTCTGGGTACCACCGTGCCCAAATCTCTTGCATCTGCCTTTGCACTAATTGGTACTCCTTCAAACGGTTCGGAGAAACCTTGCTAAGATCTACTTGTGGTACCGCCTGCATGCTACTCCCTATCAAGAAATGGCCCGGGGTTAGTGCTTCCAAATCTGTTGGCTTATCTGATATTGGTATCAATGGACGCGAATTTAAACAAAGCTCAACTTGTGCCAGAAGGGTAAGCATATTTTCTTGCGTCACACTTCTAACTCCTATCGTCTTTAACAGATGCCTTTTAGCGGACTTAACTGCCGCTTCCCAAAGTCCTCCAAAATGAGGCGCACGCGGGGGGATAAACTTCCATACCAGTTCGTTCTCTGCGCACCAATCAAAGATCGCTCTTCTATCACCCTCATCGATTTTCAGCATCCTATAGATGCGATGCAACTAGTGTGCCGCGCCCTTGAACGTCGTTACATTGTCCGAATGCAATTCGGCTACTTTACCACGTCTCGCGACAAAGCGACGTAGTGCTGATAGGAAAGCAGTCGATGTGAGATCACTCACCAGCTCGATATGGACTGCCCTTGTCGCGAAACATACGAATGTCGCGATGTATGCCTTCGTTGGGCTTCGGTTGCGGACGGTCGACTTTAACAAAAACGGCCCACAGTAGTCGACGCCGCTGACGGCAAACGGTCGCGTTGGTGTCACTCGTGACTTAGGCAAATCAGCTACCGCCTGTTTCACCAGCGTTGGCTTGTTCCGAAAGCATGTGTGGCATCGATGGTACACGCTCTTTGCTAAGTTTCAGCCCCCAATCAACCAAAACTTCTGCCGGATCGTTGCTAACATGAATTGTTGCCCCGCGTGCATCTTTTGATCTTTTGATGATGAGTGTTCTCGACCAGTAGTGTCGACAGCCGATGTGATGCAGCGAGGACAATCGGATGTTTGGTTGACTCTGGTATGTTGGCGTTACCAAGCCGGCCACCGACGCGTAACACACCCTTTGGGTCGAGGTATGGAGACAACCACTTTAGTCTCGACCTTCCGCTCACCAGCTTTCCTCGTTTCAGGTCGTCCATCTCCTCCGCAAACGAATCATGTTGTGCCCGTTGACACAACCTCAGTTCCGCATCCTGCAACTCCGCCGCTGTAAGCGGTGGAACGGAACTCAATAGCGTCTTCATGTCCGTATTCCGCTTGACGCTGTTGATCGACGTTGACTTGCTCACCCTGAGGTTGGAGAGGATTCGCAAGCAATAAGCAACAACCCTTCGCAACCTGCCGTACGAGGAATAACGTGCGAAAAGTGTGTTGCTAAAGTCACTCGTCGTAGAGGTGATGACTATTTTGGACACCGCTAACCGCTCCTCGATGTCCGTCTCGTTCTCTTTCGCGAGTACTGGTTCCACCGGTCACTCTTCCTGTCCGTAGGATAACCAACGTGGCCCCTGCCACCATCGCTCGCACTGCAGTAACTCTTCGGGCCTCAACCCGCGCGATATATCATCCGCCGGGTTATCGCTACCAGGAACATGACGCCAGCATGAAATTCGGGTCTCCTCTTGTATTTGCGCCACCCTGTTGGCGACAAACGGCTTCCATCGACGAGGTGATGATTTGAGCCAATGCATGACGGTCATGGAATCTGTCCAACAGATAACCGTCGACGATGAAACGTTGAGTGCTCGAATCACCTTCTGGAACAGGTGTACTGCTAGCCGTGCTGCACACAGTTCTAATCTGGCGATGGAATGTGTGTTTGAGAGGGACACCACCTTGGACTTAGCCGCTAGCAATCTAACCGTAGAGCCCCGTGTCGAATCCGAGCGTACGTAACAACATGCTCCATACGCTCCTTGAGATGCATCCGCGAAGAGATGCAGCTGCAGCCTTTCCGGATTGCTATGTGCCACCAATCGAGGTACTCGCAGTTCGCGTAACACATAGAGCGTTGAGTGGAACCTCCTCCACTCTTCCTGAATCTCCGCTGGTAGCGGACGATTCCAGTCCAGCGTCTTCCCCTCGTGCTTCAATCCCCATAGGCGTTGCAGGAACCTCTTGGCGAGTATCACCGTTGGTCCCAACAGACCAAGAGGATCGAAGATTCTGGCCGTGTATGATAACACCAGGCATCGTGTCAGCTCTTCTGCAGGGGGTGGCAAATCCACACGAAACCGAAACATATCGTTGAATGGTTCCCAAACCAAGCCCAGTGTTGAGACTGCTTGGTCTTCTTGCCAGTCTAGAACTGATTTGATGGCCAAATCGGCGCTTGGAACACCATCAAGCGCAGCCGGTATGTTCAACGCCCATTTCTTTAGTGAGAAGCCCGCTGATTCCAACATCGATGATATCTGTTTACGTGTCTCGATGGCTTCTGAAACACTTGCTGCACCAGTCAGCAAGTCATCCACATAAAAATCATGCAGAACCGGGTCTACGGCTTTGGGGTACTCCTGTTTGTTGTCATGCGCGATTTGTTGCAACGTACGAGTGGCCAAGAACGGAGCTGATGCGGTACCGTAGGTCACCGTTTGTAGCTCATACGTTGCTATTGGTTCGGTTGAACGTTCCCGATATCGAATGCGTAGCAGTTTTCGATCTTTTTCATAATGCAGGATCTGCCTGTACATCTTCTCCCCGTCTGCCACTAATGCGACAGAATGCTTCCTGAATCGCAAGATGATTGTGAGCAGATCATCTTGTACCGTTGGGCCAATGAGTAGATGTCGTTCAAGGAGTAGCCCGATGTTGTTTTGCAGGATGCATCGAAAACAACACGAACCTTGGTTGAAGAACTCGACTCCTTAATCACGGCATGATGAGGGATGTAGCAGTGCGGCTCACTATCGTCGACAGGTTCGGTGAGTTTCACCATGTGTCCCAACTGCTCGTATTCTACCATGAACCTTTTATACTCCTTTTCCATTACAGGATTGGCCTTTAGCCGCCGTTCAACTCCCAACAAACGCCGATCTGCTATATCCCTTGACAAACCCAGGACTTTCTCCGGTTTGGTATTTCGCGGCAACGACACGACATAGCGACCTTGAGCATTTCGCGTAGTCGTGGAAGCATAATACTTCTCACACAGGTCTTCTTCCAAAGACAACGCAGGGCCTTCTAAAATGCTCTCAGCCTCCCAGAACCGTTGTAGCGAAGCTGCAATGTCACCTTCATTGGTTGCCAGGTGACACAACCGCAAATTGGGCCCAGAACAACGGGAAATATTCCCAGAGATCGCCCATCCAAACGGTGTCTCCAACAACCATGGTTTTCCTTCGCCCAGTGACCGCTTCCTTCCAGTGTGTAGTTCCCAAAATGTATCTCCGCCAATAACCAAATCTACTTTTCCGGGGACGTGGAAAGTAGGATCAGCCAACTTTATATTCGGGAGGAACCACGACTCTACGTTTATCGGTGTGGTTGGAAGATCTGCCGACGGAGTCTTTAGTACAAGGAATTCCATTGTTGTAGAGAAGTCAGCCCCTTTCGATTGAACGACCGCTGTAATGGAACCCTTGACGTGCTGCATCTGTTGCCCTATACCAGATATGGCAACGTCTACCTTTGAAAATGGTGTTAGCAATCGCTGCGCCATGGTTTCGGAAATGAAATTGCACATCGATCCCGAATCGAGAAGTGCCCGCGCATCATACGTGTTGCCGTGATCATCCACGAGCTGGAGAAGGACCGTTTCCAAAAGAACCATTTCCTCATCGGATTGCGCAGCCATGGTCACCGCTGAATTCACATGTAGTAGTGAATGGTGTCGTGCCTTGCACGTAGTGCACCGGTACGACGAGCGGCAATCCCTCACTTGGTGATGACGATTCAGGCGATTCCAACACAGCCGTTCTCGTGTTGCGATTTCCCGCCGTTGGGGTACGTCCTTATTTGCGAATTCCGGACAAACCCGCAAATGGTGAGCCTCCGTGCAACCAAAAATGCACGGTGGTTGTGGTGGCTGTGGCGCTGACATATGCGGTATTGCCCTTCCTGTCGTCGCTGTGTTACCCACCAACCTTGGTCTATGTTCGAATATTTTTTTGCTACCGGCCACCATTCTCGTATTTAGTTCAGTATGGGAAAACTCACGCGTTGACTTAAGGATTCGGACACGACTATGAAGGAAATCTACTAACTCCTTGTACTTATCTTTCGTGTGCTGTGCTGAATGGTTTTCCCAAGCCAAGATGGTCGCCGTGTCCAGTTTCATCAGCAAGAGGTTGGCGAGCGGCGTATCCCAGTACTCAACGGGCTCGTCGAGTTTCTTCAGCCCGTTCACGTGCCGCGTGAATTCATCCACGAGCTGCGCCAATTCATCCACCCTTTCACGGCTCACTGTCGGTAGGTGATGAATCTTCCGGTAGTACTCGCGAACAAGCGTACGCGGGTTGTCGTATCGCTTCAGCAAAGCAGTCCACGTCACGTCGTAATTATCTGCTGTTAAGGTGGTATGCTCGAAGAGCAATCCAGCATCACCCTTTAACGACGACAGCAGATATTGCAGCTTCATGATGTTAGGAATGTCCGCGGAAGAATCAATCATAGCTACAAATCGGTCCCGGAAAGTAAGCCACTTGGTAGAATCACCATCAAACGTAGGTAATTCGATTTTCGGCAGACGCACATTCACAGCACTCGATCGTCCCGTAGTATTCATCGTTGAATTCGCGATCAACACCGAATCACTCACACCCGGGTTCGAGGGTTGCCTTCGTAGAAGGAAACCCTTCACGCGTCGGTAACGCGTGTCCATTTCGCAACGTTCCGCCACATACGTTTCCGCGCCATCCTCATCTAGCTCCGAAACTTTCGCGCTTGCCTGGAGAAAATCTTCGTAATACCTTTCCAGCTGGTCTAGACACACTGATACTTCACTCACTCTATCATCGGTATATTCACTGGTGAACTGTTCCACGGTTTTAATTAGCTCGGCAGCTTGGCGTTTTTTCAGTTGAAACGTTTTTAAATGTTTCGCCATTTTCCCTTTGAATTTTTGGTGCGTAGGATAATCTCACTGTAACTTGGATGCAACTTTTTGGCGCGTAGGATAATCTCACTGTAACTTGGATGCAACTTGTACGCAAAACCAAATTTCGAATGGCGCAAATTTGAAAACGCAATGGGTGTCGTTGCAGTTATGGGTGCCAAATTTGAAATGGCGTGGGTGGCGTCGGTTTTCTTACGCGTTCCGATCGAACTCGCTTTTTTGTTCCTTGTTCGCGACACGATGTAATCTTCACGAACACTTCACAAACGTCTCCTTTGCCCGTGATAGCGGGGCAACCAAAGGTTATGATAAACACAACGGGTTTAAACGGAGAAATATCACACTTTGAATCACCACTGTACATAAACGGTACGTAGTGCCGTTTATTCCCAAATCTGTGAACACGTAGTGTCCTGCTGCAAGTTTCACTGCACGTAATGCTTCCTTTCACCGATCCGGTTCGAAGGACCAAATGTATAAATTACACCAGTCGTGAAGGGAGGAAACTTGTGATATTTGGGAATTTCTAAAACTGGAGCGGATAATTGGATATGTGTGATGCGTTTGGAAGTTGCTTTTGTAATGTTTATTCAACCGTCAGATTTGTACATAATTCAATTACTCTAGTTCACTTTTCTTACATTGGCGTCTGGTTTATACTCTCTGCTCGTAGTGTTGTCAAGTGTTGTTTAATTTTTCATGCAATAACAATTCAAAATATTTTCATGCAAATTAATTAATTATACTAATTATCCAAATTCAACAGGGAGCCTTTCTCCAAGTACGATTGTCACGCACATGTCAAGAGTTACTAGGTACTGCCATTTGGGATAAGTTCGGCGCCCTCAGTATTTCAGTCCATAATAGATCAAATTTTGCTAGGAACAAAATCTATTCCGTATTTAGATGATTTCCTTATTGGTGGCAGTACGCTACATGAATGCAAGGAAAATTTATTCCATGTGTTGGATTAAGTAAATAAGCATAAAGTGCGAATATATTGGGCCAGATCGCGATTTTTTGAAACAGAAATTGAACATCTCGGTTTCATGCTCACATCTGACGGAATTCGTCCATGTTAAACTAAAGTGGAAGCAATCTGTCTTGCTCCAGCACCTAAAGATATAGTCGTTCTTAAGAAATTACAGCCGTTCTTTGGTCTTTTGAACTACTTCCACAAAATTTTAGCCAAATCTGTCGTTGGAATTACATCCGTTATATAAATTGTTAAGGAGAGAAAATAGATTCTCGTGGTCATTCGAGTGTGAAAACGCATTTAAAAAGTGTAAAGAATTGTTGATCTCCAATGATGGATTAGAGCCGTATGATCCAAAAAAGCCACTAATACTAACTACGGATGCCACTCCGTACGAAGTTGGTGCTATTTTATCTCTCTTAGCGGGACAATTGGAGAAGCCTGTGTATTTTGCGTCATCAACACTGACACCCGCACAGCAAAATTACGGGCAAATACATAAAGAAGCATTAGCAGTTGTATTTGGAACAACAACAAAAAAATCACAAGTATTTGCATGGTACGAGTTTTACTCTCGTTACCGATAGTTCTGCGTTCAAACAAATGTTTAACCCACACAAGAGTTCTTCTGCTGTGGCAATTTCTATATTGCACAGATAGATGTACTACGCTATAGGAGTAATAAGACAAAATAATTTGTTATTTTTACAGTATAGGCCTGGAACATGTATTAGTAATGCCAATGCGTTATCTCGTTTACCGTTGCCAACTGAAAACCGGATTGAGCACATATCAGTTACTGAATGTAAAGCACATGGATTTATTGGTATCGAAGAGATAATAAAGGAGCAGCACAGAGATGCTGTGATCGTTTAACTGCTCAAAATGACCGGTTCAAACAAACCGGTTGGCCTAGAGAAGTAGTGGAAGAAATTAAGCAATATGCAATGATTAGACATAATTTTTAAATAGAAAATGATTGTCTTTATTTTAAGGATCGTGTAGTGGTACCCAAGGCCCTTCAACGCCGTGTGCTGGAGAAACTACATTAAAATCATGATCGGGTTATCAGAATGAAAATGATCGGACGATCATATTTTTGGTAGAAAGGGTTTGATAAAGATATTGTGAATTTTTTAAAGTCGTGCCCCGCGTGTCAAAAAACGCAAAAGGTACCAAGGGAAATAGTTACGTCTAGATGGCCTCTAGCCACTCATGCATTCTAAAGAATCCATTTGGATTTATTTCATTTTGATGGAAATACCTTTCTGATAATAGTGGATGCCTATTCAAAATTTATAGATGTGAAAATACTACGAAGAACGTGTACGGAGAGTGTATTGGAACGATTGGAAGAAATGTATACGTATTTTGGGTTGCCTTCTGACGTGTGTTCGGATAATGGTCCACCTTTCAACTCATCTGGGTTGATACATGCGTGTAATTCAAATAATTTCAAAGTATTGCAATCTCCTCCTTATCACCCTCAATCCAACGGACTAGCGGGGACGGGAGTACAGACGATCAAGAACGTGTTGAAAAGGTATCTGATAGATGAGCGATTAAAACCAATACCACTTTAGAAAAAGATTACCAAGATTCTGTTTCCTTATCGTAATACTCCATCTACGTCCACTGGCAAAACTCTATCTTCATTATTGTTTAACTATGTGCCTCGCACATTACTAAATACAAACAATCCAGTTAAAATCCTAACACTAACAGTGTAACGAAACCAGTTAGACCCACTCATCATACCTATAGCCGTGGAGACAAAACTTTGTATAGGAATCATCAAGAAGATATTGTTAGGTGGATACCCGCGATGGTAATCGAGAAAAAAAGTCCTAGCACTTACTCAATTAATTTACAGTGGAATGTTAGAATGGAGCATACCAATCAGATTCGTGCTGCTCAGCTCTCAGATGAATTTCACCCTACTTTGCCTATACCTATATCAATGACTGATACTGCGACAGGAAATAATGAAACTAAAGTACCTACCGGAAGAGAAAATATGCATTCAAAAAGATAAAGCAGAGAATCATCCTCGCCTAAACTACGCAGATCAAAGAGGATAAAAGCTAGGCAAATGAAATAATAATCAGAATATTAGCAATGAATTCAATCTCATTTAAAGTTGGGAGGAGTGTTATATTCTGAACTATTACTAGCAATAGTAGCCTTGATAGTAACAACAAAACACGCACTTACCGATAATTTGTGTCACTCCAGCAGTGCCTGAAGAATCGAGCACTAATCGCACACTTCATTTTACTCTTAGGGCCACTGTGAACCAGTAAACACACACACTCCAAAGTATATATCATGTACTATTTGCACCTGTCTGGATATTCGAGCAGTTTAGAGCAGTTTTTTAAGCTACCGAACAATTCAAATAACAAAGCAGCACTCGCAAACGCTTTGATTAATTCAAACAGAGCTCGAAAAAAACCGAGCAATTGAGACGCTGTGACGAATAATCTTACATCACAGTATACCTAGCACTTTTGGCTCCAGCATCCATATTCGACCAGTAGTCGAGCAACTGCAACATGTCCCAGCAAACCCTCCTAGCCACCAACAGCTATTCCGAACACACTTCCGATTTTACCAGAAAAGCTGCTTGCAATTTGAGCAGTTTTATTTTTTGTCGCTTGGGTACTGGAGATTTTTGTCCGATGGGAAACCGTTTTTGCTTGTGTCAAAATTCGGAAGCCGGAAAGCCGTCGGCCTAAAAATTTCCATAAATTTCCGCATTTACACCGTTTTTCCGACGGAAACGGATTGCACACTCGGTTCACATCACTACAATTCAAACCGCACTCAATTCTATCCATAAATGAGCAAGTTATTTACACTTTTGCATTAAACGCGGTATATCCGCCACGTGGTGGTGCTGTCACACTACTGTCACACTTCTGCCACCTCCGTTTTTTCACTTATTTAGCCTACTTAAGACGTTTTTCACTGCGGTTTTTTGGGTTCGATCAATTGATTGCACACTACCACACCCGAAAGGACCGCTTCCGGACCGATCCGCGCGAAATTGGCCGCAAAAACACACACCCGACACTGCATCACCCCCACCATCCCACGATTGATGCACTTTTTGGACCACGTAGCTTTCGCACTAATTGGCCGATTTTTACCCCGTTTTCGGCTTGCGCAACATTTTGGCCACCTTATCTATCGACCGTTTTCACTCACTTCCAAACTCGAGAAATCGGGGATTTCCCGAGAAATTGTGTGACAACCAACTTTGACGGCTGTTGTTGTTGTTTGTGTGGCCTACAACTTACACGCGCTACATTTCGTCCCAAAAGCAGCGGAAATGCACCGTTTCTTCACTGAAACCACTTTATTGGCCATTTATCACTGAACTGAAACACAAACCGCGCTCCGATCGGTTCACTATCACCGGGAAAACTGTGTCCATCTGAGTCTGCTTACCGCACTTATGTGCTGGAACCATGGGCCACTTATATACACGTTATTTCACCGATTTTGGAGCCGTTTTCACTTTTGTACAGTAAAACTTGCCATTTTACCTGCATTGTGCACAAAATCTGGTGAATCAAGCACAATTTTACGCCCTTTTTTAACCAAATAAAAAGCGCACTTTGCACAGAGCACCACGCGCACCGGATGACAGCTCGACTCTGCTACAGTGACATAACGAAAAAAGGTAAAATAGAGTCCCAAACAAAGATTTGACAGTTCGAAAATGGTCAGGTCTATTGCACACGCGATGCGTGTTTTGTCAATCGGAGGGGAGATGTTTGTTTACATTTTGCATTTGGATTGTTATTGGGCAGGGAAGTGATCGTTCATTTTCCTCGACCTTTTTTATGATTTGAGACTAATGAAGCGCCTATATTGGTTGCTGTTTTAAATTGTTTCAGTTATATTCTACGATACGTCAATGATATGTCGCATACATTTGGTGAAAACGAGTTTGGGCTGCGCGTGGAAACTTTGCTGCTTTGCTGCGGACCGGTTCAACTGCCGGTCGGATGTTTGTTACCGGAGGATGCAGAGGTGGCTGTTTATAGCAACAGTGGCCGCACCGTAACCTGCGCTAGCATCTATGACGATGCGCCTTAACAGCCCTTAAATTCTATCAGTATGCGTTTCATACTGGTGTTCTTGTGGTACAATGTGCTACTGATTTTTTTTCCGCCGCCGGAAGCAGCAGCATCCCGTTGGATGTTTGCTGCCGGATTATGGAGCAGAATATGTTAGCTCCTGGATGTTGCTAACCTTTGGCTAAACCGGAGAAGAGCCCCTGTTCTTTATTAAAAGGAATCGGTGTGCAGCCAGCATGTGCACCTTATGACACCATTGTATGATTATGCACTTGCATGCAGACAAAATATGTATGTATAAAACCCGTGATAAATTATATGTGAGATTAATCAGTAATAAAAGATGTAATCGTACACCTAACGTGGTCGTGTTTAAAACATCTTTTAGTGTGACACATCCGAAGCCGTTTATCCTATTTAGACTTAGGCTTAATGTGTGCATAACGAAATTCATATTTGTGATTAAATAATTTCTGCTTCGTTTTTGTGTAAACCATATTTCGAACCGTTAAGCAGTCGTACGTTAATCAAACGGACCGGCTAGCTTACTGGCTCAACAACTAGCACCTAACAGTGGACCTTGTGCTTGCTGAAAAGGAGCTCATAGTTGAATAAGACGGACAGCCTGTCCTTATACATCAGACTACTTTTAATTTCTTTCCATCCTTTTTTCTACACGTGCTGGCCTTTATTAAATTGCGGAGCAACGTTCAATCATTCAATCTGTTTTTTTGTTTTATCGCTCAAAAAACCTCTCGACCTTACTTTATTACAATGATTGGATGTAATACATATATATGCCAACTGTTGTCCATAGTGTCAAGAATAACACCTTTTATGTAAAATAAATTGTAAGATATTAAAGTAACAAAACTTTTTTTAAAATTTATGTACAACGGCCTGGCCGTATTGCTACAAAACGTTAATCATATCGAGTAAAAATAAAATTAACAATACTTCACTCGCAACACATGGTTTCATAATAAAGCATAGATTAATTGTTTAAGTTCATTTTTCATGTTACATCTACAATTTCTTTAACGCAAATAAATAAGTAAATGAATACAATTTTAATTATTTCGATATTACTGTTACTAGTTTATTACCGATTATTTCACAAAAATGCTCTAAAAAAATGCCGAAATTTGGCGCTCATATGTTTGTCTCCTGGGCCACACCTATCGATCTTTTTAACAACACCTATGGTACATATGTCCCTCAGTTCTGATTTAGATACCGAGTCACAAAAGAGGGCTCATGCTATTCCTCCATGCTATTCGTCGCGTATCATTCAGCCACGTGTTTACTGAGAATTTTCTGAAAGTATTTTCTACAAAATGTTAATGGTTAATCCAACCTTTTCTTCTTCCGGCAAAAAGCGCTTCCGGGTAATGTGAAAGATATTCATTAACAAATCCAAGTTTCCCAATCATTTACTCTTAGTTGTGTTATTCTAAATCCGACTCTATGCTTGGCTCCTATAGGTTGGTGGCATTTCGTGATGGGAATCGAGGTTGTTCATTAAAGACTATGTTTTCAGCAAGTATTAAGGAATTCAGTCAGTAATTTAAAATTTATACTGTCGATTAAGTGTCTGATTTAAGTTTCTACTTCAAAATTCCACGATAATAGTTCTACCGATTTTAATTTAATTTTTAGTACACCTATGGTAAGAATGACAATAATGTTTGCTGTAGTTATTAGTTTGCTATGCTTCTCTATGTACCACATTACCAGACGAGATACTGGGGAACTTTTTTTGTATTCTATACATGATTCTCAGGGCAAGAAGGAGTGTCCTAATTACAGCAGAAACATTGATATTCTTCCTGTATATGTATTTGAGACTTTTCTGTATTGTCTCTTATTTTTTAAGAAATGCATTCAACCCTCTCCATAAGCTATTATTTCTTAGCGTATATACAAATGCTAGTTATAATTACTTGGACGCAGAAAGGCAATGGAGTGGTTAATACTACCATGCAAATACCAAAAAAAACCCTCGAGTTCATTATTATTTCGGCATTCGGCCAGGTTGTAGTATCCATCTCTAAATATATAAATATTATTTACATGAACTGGTAAGCGGTTGAATACATGGTTTCAACCTCGAACATATGCCTTGAAAATGCAATATAACGTATATATCGGAACAAAGAAGAATTTTGATGTAAGTTATGCCTCGTTCAAACGTCAACTGATTATTTACTGACTGGTTTTTCACCGAATCATTCACAAAATGTCGTACCATATACGCGAAGCATGTCTTTACGGGTTGTTGTAATTATAAATATTGAATTCTATCCTGATTTAGTTATTCTTAATATAAATTAATTTTTAAATAGAGCTCATGTCTACGATACGTTTCATCTGACTAATCAAACTTAACAAGCATCTGTTTTTGGGAATAAAACAAAAGTTTGATGTGATAGCTAAATGTGATAGTGACGTATCGTGCTTTTTGTGGCATGCTATAATGCTATTGGTGCGGTCCGGGGGTGTGCAAGACTGACTATCATCCAGTTACCGGTAACAAAAATCATAGAAAGCTATAGAAGGCCAAATAGACGAGTAAGGAATTGTGAATTTTGGTTTAAGTTTTTACAATCGACGATTTTGTTTTAATTTTTTTAAATTTTTAATAATACATTCATTTTTATTCAACATTCATTCCAGTTTTTTATAAGGCCTTCCTTATATATTTTCAAAATTGGATTTGGCATGGAAGATGCTCAAAAAGTTGGAAAAATATGGAATAATTTATTAAATTATCTTATCAATATACTTCGGGGGAGAGCCGCGGAGAAATCTAAGAATAATGTCTTGAGAGGTGTTGTAAGAAACGTGTACACTGCTTGATTTTTCTTTTTTGAGGGATCTTTATTCATATTCTAGACCCATAGCATGCATTCCATCAATTCATTCGATCGTGACCGCCTTCGGAAATGGCATGCCAGTTGCCTATAAGGTGCAAACAATCGGTTTACATGAATAGCTCAAATCAAGAATGTAGTGAGAAAATAACACAATACACTTTTATAGAAATACTTAAAAATAATTTACTGATTAAAATAGAGCAAAATACTCAGTCAATCAAAGCGAGCTAGGCACTCCACTCCTTCAATATTTGAGTCTTTTCTAGAAGCAAAACAAAAAAACCCTTAAGTTCGTATGAAGTTAGTTGTGTTTTAAAAGCTGTTAATTTTGATGAATTCCTGAAACTTTATTGCTGTATTATACTTTACTTTCTATAGGTTTAGCTTTCTGAAAATTGTTTTTGCTCTTATATGGGAGGTTTCCGATTCCGAAAGGTACTCGTGGAAATCTATATTTTTAAAATGTCAAATGATCTCTACGCTTATGTATTCATCCAAAAACAAAAATCTTTGGTTTCCATCAATTTTAGTTTTGATACATTTTAATAGTGCAAAAAAGGAATAATTAATCTGTGTGTAGAATTGTGACGTAAGTATAACAGGTGTATGTAAAAATAAAATGTTTTATGATTTTTCACAACTTTTTAATGATTTATTTTAGAACAAACAGTTGTTAGTATAACTCTTATAAGGCAATATCTGAACCACTTATCTGTCCCTTGTAAATAATATTTACATGTTTGGAGATGGATACTACAACCTACAATAATTAACCTAACACATAATTGTGAATTTGCATGGTAATTTAACCCTCCATTGTGTTTCTCATCTCAAGCGTGTATAACTTATATTTGTACACCGACAAATAAATAAAAGCTTTTCATGAATAAAAAAATAAATAATAGCTTATGAAGATGGTTTAAAACGTTTCTCAAAAAAACAAGAGACCAATTCAAAACTGGTGCACATAGATATGCTTGATGAATATCAACTTTTCTGCTGCATTCACGAAATTTTTGACTCCTTGATGTTCTGAAGTACATGATTACCAAATGAAAAAAATGCATTTTAATTTTTCAAAATTGTATCGATTCAACTTAAATTGTTAGTAAAATAAATATTTCAAACAACCTTGCGTGTGTGTTTTATTTATATATTTTTTTCATTTGTTTGCAATATAGTCTCTAATAGCGGAGCATAAGGTAGCACAGTATGATCCGACTTATAGATCACCTATCGGCATAAAAACTACTATAAATCTTATTCTCATACCTACCATATACGCAGAAAAAATTAAATTCAAATGGTTTTGGCAAAGTGTAGCAATAAACAATGCGAGATTATTGATTTTGAATTAAATTTATTGTTTCTTTAACAAGATTTACATTTTATAGAGACTCATTTAAAAAATTCGTCTCATAGCCATAATGAATTGCAACCAAGCTATACCCAAGAATTAAGAATAACAGAGCTACAACACACCTAGCAGTAAATGTTTGAAAAAGTAGAATTTGTTAATGAATATCTTTCACATCACCCGGCAGCGCCTTTTGCCGCAAGAAGAAAAGGGTGGATTAGCCATTAACATTTAGTATGAAAATACTTTCAGAAAATTCTCAGTAAACACGTGGCTGAATGATACGCGACGAATAAACACGACTGAGAAGGCTTTGGATAAAAATCTTTCATGACATTTCATATGTTAGAAACATCAGACCATTCGCATTCCACTTTTTGGAGCGTACATATGTGTAGATTTGGTTTCACAAAAATTGGAACAAAAATTACTTGGAATAGTTTTTCTTTTGCTTTAAACATTTATGAAACGTAATGTTTCATAAAATGTAAATGATTTAGTTATTCAGGCCGATGTTTCATGCTTTAATAAAAATTTATAACTTGGTATTTGGTCGGACACAACTGGCGTCACTTTCGGCTGTACATCCCATTTGAGGGATGGGATGATGGTGAGAGCGTTGATGTAACTTAGGAACAGCATGAGCCCTGTATTGTGATTCGGTATCTAAATCAGGATTAATTAAGTAATAAAGAAATTGTATCTGTAAAATGAAAATTAAACCAACATCGGGTTTGACATAATTAACCTCTGCTATATTATGAAACCATGAGTTGCCAGTGAAGTATTGCTAATTTTATTTTTACTAGATAAGATTATCGTTTTGTAGCATTACGGCGGGGCCGTTGTGCATGAATATAAAAACAAGTTTTGTTACTTAAATATCTTACAATTTATTTTACATACTGGGTGATATTTTTGACTCTATGAACAACAGTTGGCATATGAATGTAGATCATCAACGCATTGGAATAATGTTAATGTATTGAGCACTCGAGTAGTTTTTTGTGCAATAAACCAAAAAAAAGCATTGAACGATTTAACATAGTGCCGAAATTTAATAGAAGCCGGCACGTGTAGCAAGATCCTTTAACGAGCAGATTGGGAATAAATGCTAGTGAGGTTCGAAAAATTAAAGAAATACAGCAGGGATCATTTATGCGCTTCTATTTAATGTTATACGTCTGCATTCAATTGAAGTTCAATTGTTTGCTTCTTTTTTAAACAAGCAACCATTACATTAAACCGTGGTAAATAGATAGACTTTCAATTTAATCCGAGAACTAGAAAAAACAAAGTTCAATTCAATAGACCAATCCAAAGTTTCATTTCAGTTTGGTAACACTTTTGTGTTCGAATAAAACCTAATTTTATCATTTCATTTCATTATAGAGTCTCATCAGTTTTCATGACTACACTGCATTGGTGGATATTGAAAAAAATCTGATAAATGTATGAAGTGGCATCGTTTGTCTTTATTCCAAGAGGTGGTGCCTAGGTAACTCGATCAGGAAGGTGAGCATGAAAAAAATATTTTTCAGAATTCAGAAACGACTTGTATATTCAATTTTTGATAAAATTTTTACTTTTTCTTCGGATGGATGGAAAGAAATTATTAGGAGTCTGTTGAATAAAGACAGGCTGTCCGTCTTATTCAACTTTGAAATAATGATCAGCAAGCACAAGGTCCACTGTTAGGCGCCAGTTGTTGAGCCAGTAAGCTAGCCGGTCCGTTTAATTAACGTACGAACTGCTAAACGGTTCGAAATTCCAGTAGAATCAGAGACGAGGGCACGAACCTTTTACCTTAACGCAGCCGGTACCTACCGCCATGTGTGAGACTGCGATCCTGTAATGTTAAAATAGAATGACCTGCCCAGCTTGCAAGGAAATCGATCAGCATGGTAGACGGCTTGTAAAGCAGGACAGATATATGAATGTCGTACGTAATTTTCTGTATGATAGCCTTCCGCCGATCCTTTCCGGTGATTGCATAACGTTACATCCATTAAAAAGTTAAAGAATACAACACACCCGGATCCACTAGAGCCTAATTACCAAAACGGTTTCGGATGTCTCACATTAAAAGATGTTTAAAACACGACCGCGTTAGGTGTACGATCACATCTTTTATTACTGATTAATAACACATAATTTATCACGGGATTTATCAACAAAAATATTGTCTGCGTGCAAGTGCACAATCATACAATGGTGTACACAATCATACAAGAACAGGGGCTCTTCTCCGGTTTAGCCAAAGGTTAGCAACATCCAGGAGGTAACATATTCTGCTCCATAATCCGGCAGCAAACATTTAACGGGATGCTGCTACTTCCGGCGGCGGAAAAAAAATCAGTTGCACATTGTACCACAAGAACACCAGTATGAAACGCATACTGATAGAATTGCCGGCTGTTAAGGCGCATCGTCATAGATGCTAGCGCTGGTTACGGTGCGGCCACTGTTGCTATAAACAGCCACCTCTGCATCCTCCGGTAACAAACATCCGACCGGGAGTTGAACCGGTCCGCAGCAAAGCAGCAAAGTGTCCACGCGCAGCCCAAACTCGTTTTCACCAAATGTATGCGACGTATCATTAACGTATCGTAGAATATAACTGAAACAATTTAAAACAGCAACCAATATAGGCTCTTCATTAGTCTTAAATCATAAAAAAGGTCGAGGAAAATAAACGATCACTTCCCTGCACAGTAACAATCCAAATGCAAAATGTAAACAAACATCCCCCCTCCGATTGACAAAACACGCATCGCGTGTGCAATAGCCCTGACCATTTTCGAACTGTCAAATCTTTGTTTGGGACTCTATTTTACCTTTTTACCAAAGTATCTTGCTCTTGGATAACACGCTCTGCCCTGATACTTGTCATGATGTTAGCTTCTGTAAACAACGCTAAATTTAACTTTACTTTGTTTCGGAAGTACTAAAAGACCGAAGGCAGAAGTCCGACACAAACAACGATCTTGTCCGGTCGGCAGGCGGTTTCTGATTGCCCAGCCGCGAGGATATTTTGTATGTATTTCCACTTGACATTTCTAAATCAAGATATATGCAGATATATACAAACATAAGGTACTTAAAACTATGGGAGCCTACATTTGTATGAATTTCGTGAACTATCACTTGTGAGCTATTCTCGAATTAACAAAAATCTATGAGTATTCGCTCAAATGGACATACATTTTCTTGCCATTTTGTTGAGAATGTTTCTTTCATTATAATCTGTCTGGAATGACAGATTGGAAAAAATAATGACGTAATAGAAATCCTGATCCATATTCTTCCACCATGCTTAGCTTCTTGCTGCCATTTTCATCCTCTCCGCCAGCGTTGCGTGGTTTTCTCTTTCAGTTTCTATGGTACTATCACTCTATCATGGCAAAGCAGCATTCCGTTTTCGATTCCCAAATAACTCTTAAGCTTAGCGTTATCTTTAAATTGACTCTACACATTTTGTGACCATCCGTATTTTACGTTCTTATAAACTTGTTGCATTGTCATATCGTTTTTCTGACACTTCCTTACCATTTTAATGTCTATGTGTGAGAAGTACTGCTACTGTGATTTTCTTTAACGCGTTCCGTTAGGATGCGGATTTCAATCTGAACTTTATTCCTTGATCCTTGCTAGCTATCCTTACTTTTATACTTCTTGCACTACGACTTACATAACGTCTTCTACACACCACTATTACTATTAAACATAAAGCCATTCTTTCGCGCGTTCTCTTCCAGTTCGGACCGAACAGAAACCTTCCGTCTCCTAAACATACGCCATAATTCCTTCCGAAACCCTTCCGAAAGCCTTCCGTGGGTGTGTATCCGTTGTGATAACCGTCCGCCATCCGGTTTACATTCGATGAACATGGTTCCGGTTCATTTTATGAGCAGGGTTCATTCAAAATGTAAACAAACAGTATCCAACCATAAACAAGTTATCCTCGAAATAGTTTGGAATTTCGTAAATCTTTTCCAGGAAGTTTCGTTAACGAATATATTTACCAAAAAATTTACGAAAACAGGGGAACCAGATAACTTTGGAAATGGTGCTGGTGCTCTGTCAAATCGACCGAAATTCACCTTCTGAATACATACACCTTGTTCTAAATACATACACCTTGCTCTAGATACATACACCTTGGTTGTGCCTGGGCAGTGTTATGTCACTATAGCAGTGTCGAGGTGTCATCCGGTGCGCGTGGCGCTCTGTGCAAAGTGCGCTCCATTTTTATTTGGTTTAAAAAGGGCGTAAAATTGTGCTCGATCCACCATATATTGTGCACAATGGAGGTAAAATGGCAAGTTTTACTATACCAAAGTGAAAACGGCTCCAAAATCGGTGAAATAACGTGTATATAAGTGCCCCATGGTTCCAGCACATAAGTGCAGTAAGCAGACTCAGATGGACACAGTTTTCCCGGTGATAGTGAACCGATCGGAGCGCGGTTTGTGTTTCAGTTCAGTGATAAATGATAAATGATAAAGTGGTTTCAGTGAAGAAACGGTGCATTTCCGCTGCTTTTAGGACGAAATGTAGCGGATGTAGGCCACATCACCAACAACAACAACAACAACAACAGCCGTCAACGTTGGTTGGTTTCTCGGGTTTGGAAGTGAGTGAAAACGGTCGATAAGGTGGCCAAAATGTTGCGCAAGCCGAAAACGGGGTAAAAATCGGCCAATTAGTGCGAAAGCTACGCGGTCCAAAAAGTGCATCAATCGTGGGATGATGGGGGTGATGCAGTGTCGGGTGTGTGGTTTTGCGGCCAATTTCCGGATCTGCGGCCGGATCTGTCCGGAAGCGGTCCTTTTCGGTGTGGTAGTGTGCAATCAATTGTGATGAAAGTGAAAAAACGGAGGTGGCAGAAGTGTGACAGTAGTGTGACAGCACCACCACGTGGTGGATATACCGCGTATAATGCAAAAGTGTAAATAACTTGCTCATTTATGGATCGAATTGAGTGCGGTTTGGATTGTAGTGATGTGAACCGAGTGTGATAGGTATAGCCAAAGTAAGGTGAAATTCATCTGAGAGCTGAGCAGCACGAATCTGATTGGTATGCACCATTCTAACATTCCAATGTAAATTAATTAAGTAAGGACTAGGACTTATTTTCTCTAATACCATCGCGGGTATCCATCTAACAATATCTTCTTGATGATTTCTATATAATATTGTGTCTCCACGGCTGTAGGTATGATGAGTGGGTCTAACTGGTTTCGTTACACTGTTAAAGTTAGGATCTTTACTGGATTGCTCGTATTTAGTAATGTGCGAGGCACATAGTTAAACAATAATGAAGATAGAGTTTTGCCAGTGGACGTAGATGGAGTATTACGATAAGGAAACAGAATATTGGTAATCTTTTTCTAAAGTGGTATCGGTTTTAATCGCTCATCTACCAGATACTTTTTCAACAAATTCTTGAACGTCTGTACCCCCCTTTCCGCTAGTCCGTTGGATTTAGGGTGATAAGGAGGAGATTTAAATACTTTTATATTATTTGAATTACACGCATGTATAAACCCAGATGAGTTGAAAGATGGACCATTATCCGAACACACTTTAGAAGGCAACCCAAAATACGTTTACATTTCTTCCAATCGTTCCAATACACTCTCCGTACACGTTCTTCGTAGTATTTTCACATCTATAAATTTTGAATAGGCATCCACTATTATCAGAAAGGTATTTCCATCAAAATGAAATAAATCCAAATGGATTCTAAGTGGTAACTATTTCCCTTGGTACTTTTTGCGATTTTTGACACGCGGGGCACGACTTTAAAAAATTGACAATATGTTTATCAAACCCTTTCTACCAAAAATATGATCGTCCGATCATTTTCATTCTGATTACTCGATCATGATTTTCATGTAGTTTATCCAGCACGCGGCGTTGAAGGGCCTTGTGTACCACTACACGATCCTTAAAATAAAGACAATGATTTTCTATTTCAAAATTGTGTCTGGTCATTGCACATTGCTTAACTCCTTCCACTACTTCTTTAGGCCAACCGGTTTGTGTCACTTTGAGCAGTTCAACGATCACAGCGTCTTTGTGCTGATCCTCTTTTATCTCTTCGATACCAATAAATCCCTGTACTTTACTTTCAGTAACTGATATGTGCTCAATCCGGTTTTCAGTTGGCAACGGTAAACGAGATAACGCATCGGCAATTCTAATACATTTACCAGGCCTATGTACTACGCTATAGGAGTAATTAGACAAAATTACAGCCCATCTGTGCAATCTAGAAATTGCCACAGCAGAAGAACTCTTGTGTGGGTTAAACATTTGTTTGAACGCAGAACTATCGGTAACGAGAGTAAAACTCATATCATACAAATACTTGTGATTTTTTTTTTCCAAATACAACTGCTAATGCTTCTTTATGTATTTGCCCGTAATTTTGTTGTGCGGGTGTGAGTGTTGATGACGCAAAATACACAGGCTTCTCCAATTGTCCCGCTAAGTGAGATAAAATAGCACCAAATCCGTACGGACTGGCATCCGTAGTTAGTATTTGTGGCTTTTTTGGATCATACGGCTCTAATACGTCATTGGAGATCAACAATTCTTTACACTTTTTAAATGCGTTTTCACACTCGACTGACCACGAGAATCTACTTTCTCTCCTTAACAATTTATATAACGGATGTCATTCCAACCTCAGATTTGGCTAAAATTTGTGGAAGTAGTTCAAAAGACCAAAGAACGGCTGTAATTTCTTAAGAACGACTATATCTTTAGGTGCTGGAGCAAGACAGATTGCTTCCACTTTAGCTTGACATGGACGAATTCCGTCAGATGTGAGCATGAAACCGAGATGTTCAATTTCTGTTTCAAAAAATCGCGATCTGGCCCAATATATTTGCACTTTATGCTTATTTAATAAATCCAACACATGGAATAAATTTTCCTTGCATTCATGTAGCGTACTGCCACCAATAAGGATATCATCGAAATACGGAATAGATTTTGTTCCTAGCAAAATTTGATCTATTATAGACTGAAATACTGCGGGCGCCGAACTTATCCCAAATGGCATTATTGTATACCTGCATCATCTCATCCACGGTGGGTATTTATGGTACATAACTCTTGATCTGTGCGTGACAATCGTACTTGGAGAAAGGCTCCCGTTAAATCGATTTTGCAAGGTTCCAATCCCGGCTGTTCCTACTAAATGGTTCCCTGAAAACTGCTCCGAGGAGTAGTAAGGCTGTGTCCAAAGGTCTGTTGGGGGTATCAGAGCGATACCCTCGATGAATAGGGGTACCAACTGAGTACGATATGAAGGTCCCCATAGTCGCCATACATGTTACAGGAGGAGTCCAAAGAACGAAAAGGGTTCCATAATCGGCTGTTCCTACTGTTTGGTTCCCTGATGGCTGCTCCTAGGAGTAGTAAGACGGTGTCCAAAGGTCTGTAAGGGGTATCACAACGATACCCTCGATGAATAGGGGTACCAACTGAGTACGAAATGAAGGTCCCCATAGTCGCCATACAAGTTATAGGAGGTGTCCAAAGAACGAAAAGGGTTCCATATTCGGCTGTTCCTACTATTTGGTTCTCTGATGACTGCTCCAACGAGTAGTAAGACGGTGTCCAAATGTCTGTACGGGGTATTAAAACGATACCCTCGATGAATAGGGGTACCAACTGAGTACGAAATGAAGGTCCCCGAAGTCGCCATACAAGGTATAGGAGGTGTCCAAAGAACGAAAAGGGTTCCATATTCGGCTGTTCCTACTAACTGGTTCTCTGATGACTGCTCCAAGAAGTAGTAAGACGGTGTCCAAAGGTCTGTTGGGGGTATCACAGCGATACCCTCGATGAAAAGGGGTATCAACTGAGTACAAAATGAAGGTCCCCATAGTCGCCATACAAGTTATAGGAGGTGTCCAAAGTACGAAAAGGGTTCCATATTCGGCTGTTCCTACTATATGGTTCTCTGATGACTGCTCTAAGGAGTAGTAAGACGGTGTCCAAAGGTCTTTTGGGGGTATCAAAGCGATACCCTCGATGAATAGGGGTATCAACTGAGTACGAAATGAAAGTCCCCAGAGTCGCCATACAAGTTATAGGAGGTGTCCAAAGAACGAAAAGGGTTCCATATTCGGCTGCTCCTACTGTTTGGTTCTCTGATGACTGCTCTAAGGAGTAGTAAGACGGTGTCCAAAGGTCTGTTGGGGGTATCAAAGCGATACCCTCGATGAATAGGGGTATCAACTGAGTACGATACGAAGGTCCCCATAGTCGCCATACAAGTTATAGGAGGTGTCCAAAGTACGAAAAGGGTTCCATATTCGGCTGTTCCTACTATATGGTTCTCTGATGACTGCTCTAAGGAGTAGTAAGACGGTGTCCAAAGGTCTGTTGGGGGTATCAAAGCGATACCCTCGATGAATAGGGGTACCAAATGAGTACAAAATGAAGGTCCCCATAGTCGCCATACAAGTTATAGGAGGTGTCCGAAGAACGAAAAGGGTTCCATATTCGGCTGTTCCTACTATATGGTTCTCTGATGACTGCTCTAAGGAGTAGTAAGACGGTGTCCAAAGGTCTGTTGGGGGTATCAAAGCGATACCCTCGATGAATAGGGGTACCAAATGAGTACAAAATGAAGGTCCCCATAGTCTTCATAAAAGCTATACGAGGTGTCCAAAGTACGAAAAGGGTTCCATAATCGGCTGTTCCTACCATATGGTTCTCTGATGACTGCTCTAAGGAGTAGTAAAACGGTGTCCAAAGGTCTGTTGGGGGTATCAAAGCGATACCCTCGATGAATAGGGGTATCAACTGAGTACGATACGAAGGTCCCCATAGTCGCCATACAAGTTATAGGAGGTGTCCAAAGAACGAAACGGGTTCCATATTCGGCTGTTCCTACTATATGGTTCTCTGATGACTGCTCTAAGGAGTAGTAAGACGGTGTTCAAAGGTCTTTTGGGGGTATCAAAGCGATACCCTCGATGAATAGGGGTACCAACTGAGTACGAAATGAAGGTGCCCGTATTCGCCATACAAGTTATAGGAGGTGTCCAAAGAACGAAAAGGGTTCCATATTCGGCTGCTCCGACTGTTTGGTTCACTGATGACTGCTCTAAGGAGTAGTAAGACGGTGTCCAAAGGTCTTTTGGGGGTATCAAAGCGATACCCTCGATGAATAGGGGTATCAACTGAGTACGATATGAAGGTCCCCATAGTCGCCATACAAGTTATAGGAGGTGTCCAAAGAACGAAAAGGGTTCCATATTCGGCTGTTCCTACTATATGGTTCTCTGATGACTGCTCTAAGGAGTAGTAAGACGGTGTCCAAAGGTCTTTTGGGGGTATCAAAGCGATACCCTCGATGAATAGGGGTATCAACTGAGTACGATATGAAGGTGCCTGTAGTCGCCATACAAGTTATAGGAGGTGTCCAAAGAACGAAAAGGGTTCCATATTCGGCTGTTCCTTATATATGGTTCTCTGATGACTGCTCTAAGGAGTAGTAAGACGGTGTCCAAAGGTCTGTTGGGGGTATCAAAGCGATACCCTCGATGAATAGGGGTATCAACTGAGTACGATATGAGATCCCCATAGTCGCCATACAAGTTATAGGAGGTGTCCAAAGAACGAAAAGGGTTCCATATTCGGCTGTTCCTACTATATGGTTCTCTGATGACTGCTCTAAGGAGTAGTAAGACGGTGTCCAAAGGTCTTTTGGGGGTATCAAAGCGATACCCTCGATGAATAAGGGTACCAACTGAGTACGAAATGAAGGTCCCCATAGTCGCCATACAAGTTATAGGAGGTGTTCAAAGAACGAAAAGGGTTCCATATTCGGCTGTTCCTACTACATGGTTCTCTGATGACTGCTCTAAGGAGTAGTATGACGGTGTCCAAAGGTCTGTTGGAGGTATCTTAACGATACCCTCGATGAATAGGGGTATCAACTGAGTACGATATGAAGGTCCCCATAGTCGCCATACAAGTTATAGGAGGTGTCCAAAGAACGAAAAGGGTTCCATATTCGGCTGTTCCTACTATATGGTTCTCTGATGAGTGCTCTAAGGAGTAGTAAAACGGTGTCCAAAGGTCTGTTGGGGGTATCAAAGCGATACCCTCGATGAATAGGGGTATCAACTGAGTACGATACGAAGGTCCCCATAGTCGCCATACAAGTTATAGGAGGTGTCCAAAGCACGAAAAGGGTTCCATATTAGGCTGTTCCTACTAAATGGTTCTCTGATGACTGCTCTAAGGAGTAGTAAGACGGTGTCCATAGGTCTGTTGGGGGTATCAAAGCGATACCCTCGATGAATAGGGGTACCAACTGAGTACGATTTGAAGGTCCCCATAGTCGCCATACAAGTTATAGGAGGTGTCCAAAGAACGAAAAGGGTTCCATATTCGGCTGTTCCTACCATATGGTTCTCTGATGACTGCTGTAAGGAGTAGTAAGACGGTGTCCAAAGGTCTGTTGGGGGTATCAAAGCGACACCCTCGATGAATAGGGGTATCAACTGAGTACGATTTGAAGGTCCCCATAGTCGCCATACAAGTTATAGGAGGTGTCCAAAGTACGAAAAGGGTTCCATATTAGGCTGTTCCTACTATATGGTTCTCTGATGACTGCTCTAAGGAGTAGTAAGACGGTGTCCAAAGGTCTTTGGGGGTATCAAAGCGATACCCTCGATGAATAGGGGTACCAACTGAGTACGATATGAAGGTCCCCATAGTCGCCATACAAGTTATAGTAGGTGTCCAAAGAACGAAAAGGGTTCCATATTCGGCTGTTCCTACTATATGGTTCTCTGATGACTGCTCTAAGGAGTAGTAAGACGGTGTCCAAAGGTCTGTTGGGGGTATCAAAGCGATACCCTCGATGAATAGGGGTACCAACTGAGTACGATATGAAGGTCCCCATAGTCGCCATACAAGTTATAGGAGGTGTCCAAAGTACGAAAAGGGTTCCATATTCGGCTGTTCCTACTACATGGTTCTCTGATGACTGCTCTAAGGAGTAGTAAGATGGTGTCCAAAGGTCTGTTGGAGGTATCAAAGCGACACCCTCGCTGAATAGGGGTATCAACTGAGTACGATACGAAGGTCCCCATAGTCGCCATACAAGTTATAGGAGGTGTCCAAAGAACGAAAAGGGTTCCATATTCGGCTGTTCCTACTATATGGTTCTCTGATGACTGCTCTAAGGAGTAGTAAGACGGTGTCCAAAGGTTTGTTGGCGGTATCAAAGCGATACCCTCGATGAATAGGGGTATCAACTGAGTACGAAATGAAGGTCCCCAGAGTCGCCATACAAGTTATAGGAGGTGTCCAAAGAACGAAAAGGGTTCCATATTCGGCTGCTCCTACTGTTTGGTTCTCTGATGACTGCTCTAAGGAGTAGTAAGACGGTGTCCAAAGGTCTGTTGGGGGTATCAAAGCGATACCCTCGATGAATAGGGGTATCAACTGAGTACGATACGAAGGTCCCCATAGTCGCCATACAAGTTATAGGAGGTGTCCAAAGTACGAAAAGGGTTCCATATTCGGCTGTTTCTACTATATGGTTCTCTGATGACTGCTCTAAGGAGTAGTAAGACGGTGTCCAAAGGTCTGTTGGTGGTATCACAGCGATACCTTCGATGAATAGGGGTAGCAACTGAGTACGAAATGAAGGTCCCCATAGTCGCCATACAAGTTATACGAGGTGTCCAAAGTACGAAAAGGGTTCCATAATCGGCTGTTCCTACCATATGGTTCTCTGATGACTGCTCTAAGGAGTAGTAAGACGGTGTCCAAAGGTCTGTTGGGGGTATCAAAGCGATACCCTCGATGAATAGGGGTATCAACTGAGTACGATTTGAAGGTCCCCATAGTCGCCATACAAGTTATAGGAGGTGTCCAAAGAACGAAAAGGGTTCCATATTCGGCTGTTCCTACTATATGGTTCTATGATGACTGCTCTAAGGAGTAGTAAGACGGTGTTCAAAGGTCTTTTGGGGGTATCAAAGCGATACCCTCGATGAATAGGGGTACCAACTGAGTACGAAATGAAGGTGCCCATAGTCGCCATACAAGTTATAGGAGGTGTCCAAAGAACGAAAAGGGTTCCATATTCGGCTGCTCCTACTATATGGTTCTCTGATGACTGCTCTAAGGAGTAGTAAGACGGTGTCCAAAGGTCTTTTGGGGGTATCAAAGCGATACCCTCGATGAATAGGGGTATCAACTGAGTACGATATGAAGGTCCCCATAGTCGCCATACAAGTTATAGGAGGTGTCCAAAGAACGAAAAGGGTTCCATATTCGGCTGTTCCTACTATATGGTTCTCTGATGACTGCTCTAAGGAGTAGTAAGACGGTGTCCAAAGGTCTTTTGGGGGTATCAAAGCGATACCCTCGATGAATAGGGGTATCAACTGAGTACGATATGAAGGTGCCCTGTAGTCGCCATACAAGTTATAGGAGGTGTCCAAAGTACGAAAAGGGTTCCATATTCGGCTGTTCCTACTATATGGTTCTCTGATGACTGCTCTAAGGAGTAGTAAGACGGTGTCCAAAGGTCTGTTGGGGGTATCAAAGCGATACCCTCGATGAATAGGGGTATCAACTGAGTACGATATGAGATCCCCATAGTCGCCATACAAGTTATAGGAGGTGTCCAAAGAACGAAAAGGGTTCCATATTCGGCTGTTCCTACTATATGGTTCTCTGATGACTGCTCTAAGGAGTAGTAAGACGGTGTCCAAAGGTCTTTTGGGGGTATCAAAGCGATACCCTCGATGAATAAGGGTACCAACTGAGTACGAAATGAAGGTTCCCATAGTCGCCATACAAGTTATAGGAGGTGTTCAAAGAACGAAAAGGGTTCCATATTCGGCTGTTCCTACTATATGGTTCTCTGATGACTGCTGTAAGGAGTAGTATGACGGTGTCCAAAGGTCTGTTGGAGGTATCTTAACGATACCCTCGATGAATAGGGGTATCAACTGAGTACGATATGAAGGTCCCCATAGTCGCCATACAAGTTATAGGAGGTGTCCAAAGAACGAAAAGGGTTCCATATTCGGCTGTTCCTACTATATGGTTCTCTGATGAGTGCTCTAAGGAGTAGTAAGACGGTGTCCAAAGGTCTGTTGGGGGTATCAAAGCGATACCCTCGATGAATAGGGGTATCAACTGAGTACGATACGAAGGTCCCCATAGTCGCCATACAAGTTATAGGAGGTGTCCAAAGCACGAAAAGGGTTCCATATTAGGCTGTTCCTACTATATGGTTCTCTGATGACTGCTCTAAGGAGTAGTAAGACGGTGTCCAAAGGTCTGTTGGGGGTATCAAAGCGATACCCTCGATGAATAGGGGTACCAACTGAGTACGAATTGAAGGTCCCCATAGTCGCCATACAAGTTATAGGAGGTGTCCAAAGAACGAAAAGGGTTCCATATTCGGCTGTTCCTACTATATGGTTCTCTGATGACTGCTCTAAGGAGTAGTAAGACGGTGTCCAAAGGTCTGTTGGGGGTATCAAAGCGATACCCTCGATGAATAGGGGTATCAACTGAGTACGATACGAAGGTCCCCATAGTCGCCATACAAGTTATAGGAGGTGTCCAAAGTACGAAAAGGGTTCCATATTCGGCTGTTCCTACTATATGGTTCTCTGATGAGTGCTCTAAGGAGTAGTAAGACGGTGTCCAAAGGTCTGTTGGGGGTATCAAAGCGATACCCTCGATGAATAGGGGTATCAACTGAGTACGATACGAAGGTCCCCATAGTCGCCATACAAGTTATAGGAGGTGTCCAAAGCACGAAAAGGGTTCCATATTAGGCTGTTCCTACTATATGGTTCTCTGATGACTGCTCTAAGGAGTAGTAAGACGGTGTCCAAAGGTCTGTTGGGGGTATCAAAGCGATACCCTCGATGAATAGGGGTACCAACTGAGTACGATTTGAAGGTCCCCATAGTCGCCATACAAGTTATAGGAGGTGTCCAAAGTACGAAAAGGGTTCCATATTCGGCTGTTCCTACTATATGGTTCTCTGATGACTGCTCTAAGGAGTAGTAAGACGGTGTCCAAAGGTCTGTTGGGGGTATCAAAGCGATACCCTCGATGAATAGGGGTATCAACTGAGTACGATTTGAAGGTCCCCATAGTCGCCATACAAGTTATAGGAGGTGTCCAAAGTACGAAAAGGGTTCCATATTAGGCTGTTCCTACTATATGGTTCTCTGATGACTGCTCTAAGGAGTAGTAAGACGGTGTCCAAAGGTCTTTGGGGGTATCAAAGCGATACCCTCGATGAATAGGGGTACCAACTGAGTACGATATGAAGGTCCCCATAGTCGCCATACAAGTTATAGGAGGTGTCCAAAGAACGAAAAGGGTTCCATATTCGGCTGTTCCTACTATATGGTTCTCTGATGACTGCTCTAAGGAGTAGTAAGACGGTGTCCAAAGGTCTGTTGGGGGTATCAAAGCGATACCCTCGATGAATAGGGGTACCAACTGAGTACGATATGAAGGTCCCCATAGTCGCCATACAAGTTATAGGAGGTGTCCAAAGTACGAAAAGGGTTCCATATTCGGCTGTTCCTACTATATGGTTCTCTGATGACTGCTCTAAGGAGTAGTAAGACGGTGTCCAAAGGTCTGTTGGGGTATCAAAGCGATACCCTCGATGAATAGGGGTATCAACTGAGTACGATATGAAGGTCCCCATAGTCGCCATACAAGTTATAGGAGGTGTCCAAAGAACGAAAAGGGTTCCATATTCGGCTGTTCCTACTATATGGTTCTCTGATGACTGCTCTAAGGAGTAGTAAGACGGTGTCCAAAGGTCTGTTGGGGTATCAAAGCGATACCCTCGATGAATAGGGGTACCAACTGAGTACGATATGAAGGTCCCCATAGTCGCCATACAAGTTATAGGAGGTGTCCAAAGAACGAAAAGGGTTCCATATTCGGCTGTTCCTACTATATGGTTCTCTGATGACTGCTCTAAGGAGTAGTAAGACGGTGTCCAAAGGTCTGTTGGGGGTATCAAAGCGATACCCTCGATGAATAGGGGTATCAACTGAGTACGATACGAAGGTCCCCATAGTCGCCATACAAGTTATAGGAGGTGTCCAAAGAACGAAAAGGGTTCCATATTCGGCTGTTCCTACTATATGGTTCTCTGATGACTGCTCTAAGGAGTAGTAAGACGGTGTCCAAAGGTCTGTTGGGGGTATCAAAGCGATACCCTCGATGAATAGGGGTATCAACTGAGTACGATATGAAGGTCCCCATAGTCGCCATACAAGTTATAGGAGGTGTCCAAAGAACGAAAAGGGTTCCATATTAGGCTGTTCCTACTATATGGTTCTCTGATGACTGCTCTAAGGAGTAGTAAGACGGTGTCCAAAGGTCTGTTGGGGGTATCAAAGCGATACCCTCGATGAATAGGGGTATCAACTGAGTACGAAATGAAGGTCCCCATAGTCGCCATACAAGTTATAGGAGGTGTCCAAAGAACGAAAAGGGTTCCATATTCGGCTGTTCCTACTATATGGTTCTCTGATGACTGCTCTAAGGAGTAGTAAGACGGTGTCCAAAGGTCTGTTGGGGGTATCACAACGATACCCTCGATGAATAGGGGTATCAACTGAGTACGATATGAAGGTCCCCATAGTCGCCATACAAGTTATAGGAGGTGTCCAAAGAACGAAAAGGGTTCCATATTAGGCTGTTCCTACTATATGGTTCTCTGATGACTGCTCTAAGGAGTAGTAAGACGGTGTCCAAAGGTCTTTTGGGGGTATCAAAGCGATACCCTCGATGAATAGGGGTACCAACTGAGTACGTAATGAAGGTCCCCATAGTCGCCATACAAGTTATAGGAGGTGTCCAAAGAACGAAAAGGGTTCCATATTCGGCTGTTCCTACTATATGGTTCTCTGATGACTGCTCTAAGGAGTAGTAAGACGGTGTCCAAAGGTCTGTTGGGGGTATCAAAGCGATACCCTCGATGAATAGGGGTATCAACTGAGTACGATACGAAGGTCCCCATAGTCGCCATACAAGTTATAGGAGGTGCCGAAAGGGTTCCATATTCGGCTGCTCCGACTGTTTGGTTCTCTGATGACTGCTCTAAGGAGTAGTAAGACGGTGTCCAAAGGTCTGTTGGAGGTATCACAACGATACCCTCGATGAATAGGGGTATCAACTGAGTACGATATGAAGGTCCCCATAGTCGCCATACAAGTTATAGGAGGTGTCCAAAGAACGAAAAGGGTTCCATATTCGGCTGTTCCTACTATATGGTTCTCTGATGACTGCTCTAAGGAGTAGTAAGACGGTGTCCAAAGGTCTGTTGGGGGTATCAAAGCGATACCCTCGATGAATAGGGGTACCAACTGAGTACGAAATGAAGGTCCCCATAGTCGCCATACAAGTTATAGGAGGTGTCCAAAGAACGAAAAGGGTTCCATATTCGGCTGTTCCTACTATATGGTTCTCTGATGACTGCTCTAAGGAGTAGTAAGACGGTGTCCAAAGGTCTGTTGGAGGTATCACAACGATACCCTCGATGAATAGGGGTATCAACTGAGTACGATATGAAGGTCCCCATAGTCGCCATACAAGTTATAGGAGGTGTCCAAAGAACGAAAAGGGTTCCATATTCGGCTGTTCCTACTATATGGTTCTCTGATGACTGCTCTAAGGAGTAGTAAGACGGTGTCCAAAGGTCTGTTGGGGGTATCAAAGCGATACCCTCGATGAATAGGGGTATCAACTGAGTACGATATGAAGGTCCCCATAGTCGCCATACAAGTTATAGGAGGTGTCCAAAGAACGAAAAGGGTTCCATATTCGGCTGTTCCTACTATATGGTTCTCTGATGACTGCTCTAAGGAGTAGTAAGACGGTGTCCAAAGGTCTGTTGGGGGTATCAAAGCGATACCCTCGATGAATAGGGGTACCAACTGAGTACGATATGAAGGTCCCCATAGTCGCCATACAAGTTATAGGAGGTGTCCAAAGAACGAAAAGGGTTCCATATTCGGCTGTTCCTACTATATGGTTCTCTGATGACTGCTCTAAGGAGTAGTAAGACGGTGTCCAAAGGTCTTTTGGGGGTATCAAAGCGATACCCTCGATGAATAGGGGTACCAACTGAGTACGAAATGAAGGTCCCATAGTCGCCATACAAGTTATAGGAGGTGTCCAAAGAACGAAAAGGGTTCCATATTCGGCTGTTCCTACTATATGGTTCTCTGATGACTGCTCTAAGGAGTAGTAAGACGGTGTCCAAAGGTCTGTTGGGGGTATCAAAGCGATACCCTCGATGAATAGGGGTATCAACTGAGTACGATATGAAGGTCCCATAGTCGCCATACAAGTTATAGGAGGTGTCCAAAGTACGAAAAGGGTTCCATATTCGGCTGTTCCTACTATATGGTTCTCTGATGACTGCTCTAAGGAGTAGTAAGACGGTGTCCAAAGGTCTGTTGGGGGTATCAAAGCGATACCCTCGATGAATAGGGGTATCAACTGAGTACGATATGAAGGTCCCCATAGTCGCCATACAAGTTATAGGAGGTGTCCAAAGAACGAAAAGGGTTCCATATTCGGCTGTTCCTACTATATGGTTCTCTGATGACTGCTCTAAGGAGTAGTAAGACGGTGTCCAAAGGTCTGTTGGGGGTATCAAAGCGATACCCTCGATGAATAGGGGTACCAACTGAGTACGAAATGAAGGTCCCCATAGTCGCCATACAAGTTATAGGAGGTGTCCAAAGAACGAAAAGGGTTCCATATTCGGCTGTTCCTACTATATGGTTCTCTGATGACTGCTCTAAGGAGTAGTAAGACGGTGTCCAAAGGTCTGTTGGGGGTATCAAAGCGATACCCTCGATGAATAGGGGTATCAACTGAGTACGATATGAAGGTCCCCATAGTCGCCATACAAGTTATAGGAGGTGTCCAAAGAACGAAAAGGGTTCCATATTCGGCTGTTCCTACTATATGGTTCTCTGATGACTGCTCTAAGGAGTAGTAAGACGGTGTCCAAAGGTCTGTTGGGGGTATCAAAGCGATACCCTCGATGAATAGGGGTATCAACTGAGTACGATATGAAGGTCCCCATAGTCGCCATACAAGTTATAGGAGGTGTCCAAAGAACGAAAAGGGTTCCATATTAGGCTGTTCCTACTATATGGTTCTCTGATGACTGCTCTAAGGAGTAGTAAGACGGTGTCCAAAGGTCTGTTGGGGGTATCAAAGCGATACCCTCGATGAATAGGGGTACCAACTGAGTACGATATGAAGGTCCCCATAGTCGCCATACAAGTTATAGGAGGTGTCCAAAGAACGAAAAGGGTTCCATATTCGGCTGTTCCTACTATATGGTTCTCTGATGACTGCTCTAAGGAGTAGTAAGACGGTGTCCAAAGGTCTTTTGGGGGTATCAAAGCGATACCCTCGATGAATAGGGGTATCAACTGAGTACGATATGAAGGTCCCATAGTCGCCATACAAGTTATAGGAGGTGTCCAAAGAACGAAAAGGGTTCCATATTCGGCTGTTCCTACTATATGGTTCTCTGATGACTGCTCTAAGGAGTAGTAAGACGGTGTCCAAAGGTCTGTTGGGGGTATCAAAGCGATACCCTCGATGAATAGGGGTATCAACTGAGTACGATATGAAGGTCCCCATAGTCGCCATACAAGTTATAGGAGGTGTCCAAAGAACGAAAAGGGTTCCATATTCGGCTGTTCCTACTATATGGTTCTCTGATGACTGCTCTAAGGAGTAGTAAGACGGTGTCCAAAGGTCTTTTGGGGGTATCAAAGCGATACCCTCGATGAATAGGGGTACCAACTGAGTACGAACCCCATAGTCGCCATACAAGTTATAGGAGGTGTCCAAAGAACGAAAAGGGTTCCATATTCGGCTGTTCCTACTATATGGTTCTCTGATGACTGCTCTAAGGAGTAGTAAGACGGTGTCCAAAGGTCTGTTGGGGTATCAAAGCGATACCCTCGATGAATAGGGGTATCAACTGAGTACGATATGAAGGTCCCCATAGTCGCCATACAAGTTATAGGAGGTGTCCAAAGAACGAAAAGGGTTCCATATTCGGCTGTTCCTACTATATGGTTCTCTGATGACTGCTCTAAGGAGTAGTAAGACGGTGTCCAAAGGTCTGTTGGGGGTATCAAAGCGATACCCTCGATGAATAGGGGTATCAACTGAGTACGATACGAAGGTCCCCATAGTCGCCATACAAGTTATAGGAGGTGTCCAAAGAACGAAAAGGGTTCCATATTCGGCTGTTCCTACTATATGGTTCTCTGATGACTGCTCTAAGGAGTAGTAAGACGGTGTCCAAAGGTCTGTTGGGGGTATCAAAGCGATACCCTCGATGAATAGGGGTACCAACTGAGTACGATATGAAGGTCCCCATAGTCGCCATACAAGTTATAGGAGGTGTCCAAAGTAACGAAAAGGGTTCCATATTCGGCTGTTCCTACTATATGGTTCTCTGATGACTGCTCTAAGGAGTAGTAAGACGGTGTCCAAAGGTCTGTTGGGGGTATCAAAGCGATACCCTCGATGAATAGGGGTATCAACTGAGTACGATACGAAGGTCCCCATAGTCGCCATACAAGTTATAGGAGGTGTCCAAAGAACGAAAAGGGTTCCATATTCGGCTGTTCCTACTATATGGTTCTCTGATGACTGCTCTAAGGAGTAGTAAGACGGTGTCCAAAGGTCTGTTGGGGGTATCAAAGCGATACCCTCGATGAATAGGGGTATCAACTGAGTACGATATGAAGGTCCCCATAGTCGCCATACAAGTTATAGGAGGTGTCCAAAGAACGAAAAGGGTTCCATATTCGGCTGTTCCTACTATATGGTTCTCTGATGACTGCTCTAAGGAGTAGTAAGACGGTGTCCAAAGGTCTGTTGGGGGTATCAAAGCGATACCCTCGATGAATAGGGGTACCAACTGAGTACGATATGAAGGTCCCCATAGTCGCCATACAAGTTATAGGAGGTGTCCAAAGAACGAAAAGGGTTCCATATTCGGCTGTTCCTACTATATGGTTCTCTGATGACTGCTCTAAGGAGTAGTAAGACGGTGTCCAAAGGTCTGTTGGGGGTATCAAAGCGATACCCTCGATGAATAGGGGTATCAACTGAGTACGATATGAAGGTCCCCATAGTCGCCATACAAGTTATAGGAGGTGTCCAAAGAACGAAAAGGGTTCCATATTCGGCTGTTCCTACTATATGGTTCTCTGATGACTGCTCTAAGGAGTAGTAAGACGGTGTCCAAAGGTCTGTTGGGGGTATCAAAGCGATACCCTCGATGAATAGGGGTACCAACTGAGTACGATATGAAGGTCCCCATAGTCGCCATACAAGTTATAGGAGGTGTCCAAAGAACGAAAAGGGTTCCATATTCGGCTGTTCCTACTATATGGTTCTCTGATGACTGCTCTAAGGAGTAGTAAGACGGTGTCCAAAGGTCTGTTGGGGGTATCAAAGCGATACCCTCGATGAATAGGGGTACCAACTGAGTACGATATGAAGGTCCCCATAGTCGCCATACAAGTTATAGGAGGTGTCCAAAGTACGAAAAGGGTTCCATATTCGGCTGTTCCTACTATATGGTTCTCTGATGACTGCTCTAAGGAGTAGTAAGACGGTGTCCAAAGGTCTGTTGGGGGTATCAAAGCGATACCCTCGATGAATAGGGGTATCAACTGAGTACGATACGAAGGTCCCCATAGTCGCCATACAAGTTATAGGAGGTGTCCAAAGAACGAAAAGGGTTCCATATTCGGCTGTTCCTACTATATGGTTCTCTGATGACTGCTCTAAGGAGTAGTAAGACGGTGTCCAAAGGTCTTTTGGGGTATCAAAGCGATACCCTCGATGAATAGGGGTACCAACTGAGTACGATATGAAGGTCCCCATAGTCGCCATACAAGTTATAGGAGGTGTCCAAAGAACGAAAAGGGTTCCATATTCGGCTGTTCCTACTATATGGTTCTCTGATGACTGCTCTAAGGAGTAGTAAGACGGTGTCCAAAGGTCTGTTGGGGGTATCAAAGCGATACCCTCGATGAATAGGGGTATCAACTGAGTACGATATGAAGGTCCCCATAGTCGCCATACAAGTTATAGGAGGTGTCCAAAGAACGAAAAGGGTTCCATATTCGGCTGTTCCTACTATATGGTTCTCTGATGACTGCTCTAAGGAGTAGTAAGACGGTGTCCAAAGGTCTGTTGGGGGTATCAAAGCGATACCCTCGATGAATAGGGGTATCAACTGAGTACGATATGAAGGTCCCCATAGTCGCCATACAAGTTATAGGAGGTGTCCAAAGAACGAAAAGGGTTCCATATTCGGCTGTTCCTACTATATGGTTCTCTGATGACTGCTCTAAGGAGTAGTAAGACGGTGTCCAAAGGTCTGTTGGGGGTATCAAAGCGATACCCTCGATGAATAGGGGTATCAACTGAGTACGAAATGAAGGTCCCATAGTCGCCATACAAGTTATAGGAGGTGTCCAAAGAACGAAAAGGGTTCCATATTCGGCTGTTCCTACTATATGGTTCTCTGATGACTGCTCTAAGGAGTAGTAAGACGGTGTCCAAAGGTCTGTTGGGGGTATCAAAGCGATACCCTCGATGAATAGGGGTATCAACTGAGTACGAATGAAGGTCCCCATAGTCGCCATACAAGTTATAGGAGGTGTCCAAAGAACGAAAAGGGTTCCATATTCGGCTGTTCCTACTATATGGTTCTCTGATGACTGCTCTAAGGAGTAGTAAGACGGTGTCCAAAGGTCTTTTGGGGGTATCAAAGCGATACCCTCGATGAATAGGGGTACCAACTGAGTACGAAATGAAGGTCCCCATAGTCGCCATACAAGTTATAGGAGGTGTCCAAAGAACGAAAAGGGTTCCATATTCGGCTGTTCCTACTATATGGTTCTCTGATGACTGCTCTAAGGAGTAGTAAGACGGTGTCCAAAGGTCTGTTGGGGGTATCAAAGCGATACCCTCGATGAATAGGGGTATCAACTGAGTACGATATGAAGGTCCCCATAGTCGCCATACAAGTTATAGGAGGTGTCCAAAGAACGAAAAGGGTTCCATATTCGGCTGTTCCTACTATATGGTTCTCTGATGACTGCTCTAAGGAGTAGTAAGACGGTGTCCAAAGGTCTGTTGGGGGTATCACAACGATACCCTCGATGAATAGGGGTATCAACTGAGTACGATATGAAGGTCCCCATAGTCGCCATACAAGTTATAGGAGGTGTCCAAAGAACGAAAAGGGTTCCATATTCGGCTGTTCCTACTATATGGTTCTCTGATGACTGCTCTAAGGAGTAGTAAGACGGTGTCCAAAGGTCTGTTGGGGGTATCAAAGCGATACCCTCGATGAATAGGGGTACCAACTGAGTACGAAATGAAGGTCCCCATAGTCGCCATACAAGTTATAGGAGGTGTCCAAAGAACGAAAAGGGTTCCATATTCGGCTGTTCCTACTATATGGTTCTCTGATGACTGCTCTAAGGAGTAGTAAGACGGTGTCCAAAGGTCTGTTGGGGGTATCAAAGCGATACCCTCGATGAATAGGGGTATCAACTGAGTACGATATGAAGGTCCCCATAGTCGCCATACAAGTTATAGGAGGTGTCCAAAGAACGAAAAGGGTTCCATATTCGGCTGTTCCTACTATATGGTTCTCTGATGACTGCTCTAAGGAGTAGTAAGACGGTGTCCAAAGGTCTGTTGGGGGTATCAAAGCGATACCCTCGATGAATAGGGGTATCAACTGAGTACGATATGAAGGTCCCCATAGTCGCCATACAAGTTATAGGAGGTGTCCAAAGAACGAAAAGGGTTCCATATTCGGCTGTTCCTACTATATGGTTCTCTGATGACTGCTCTAAGGAGTAGTAAGACGGTGTCCAAAGGTCTGTTGGGGTATCACAAGCGATACCCTCGATGAATAGGGGTATCAACTGAGTACGATATGAAGGTCCCCATAGTCGCCATACAAGTTATAGGAGGTGTCCAAAGAACGAAAAGGGTTCCATATTCGGCTGTTCCTACTATATGGTTCTCTGATGACTGCTCTAAGGAGTAGTAAGACGGTGTCCAAAGGTCTGTTGGGGGTATCAAAGCGATACCCTCGATGAATAGGGGTACCAACTGAGTACGAAATGAAGGTCCCCATAGTCGCCATACAAGTTATAGGAGGTGTCCAAAGAACGAAAAGGGTTCCATATTCGGCTGTTCCTACTATATGGTTCTCTGATGACTGCTCTAAGGAGTAGTAAGACGGTGTCCAAAGGTCTGTTGGGGTATCAAAGCGATACCCTCGATGAATAGGGGTACCAACTGAGTACGAAATGAAGGTCCCCATAGTCGCCATACAAGTTATAGGAGGTGTCCAAAGAACGAAAAGGGTTCCATATTCGGCTGTTCCTACTATATGGTTCTCTGATGACTGCTCTAAGGAGTAGTAAGACGGTGTCCAAAGGTCTGTTGGGGGTATCAAAGCGATACCCTCGATGAATAGGGGTACCAACTGAGTACGATATGAAGGTCCCCATAGTCGCCATACAAGTTATAGGAGGTGTCCAAAGAACGAAAAGGGTTCCATATTCGGCTGTTCCTACTATATGGTTCTCTGATGACTGCTCTAAGGAGTAGTAAGACGGTGTCCAAAGGTCTTTTGGGGGTATCAAAGCGATACCCTCGATGAATAGGGGTATCAACTGAGTACGATATGAAGGTCCCCATAGTCGCCATACAAGTTATAGGAGGTGTCCAAAGAACGAAAAGGGTTCCATATTCGGCTGTTCCTACTATATGGTTCTCTGATGACTGCTCTAAGGAGTAGTAAGACGGTGTCCAAAGGTCTGTTGGGGGTATCAAAGCGATACCCTCGATGAATAGGGGTATCAACTGAGTACGAAATGAAGGTCCCCATAGTCGCCATACAAGTTATAGGAGGTGTCCAAAGAACGAAAAGGGTTCCATATTCGGCTGTTCCTACTATATGGTTCTCTGATGACTGCTCTAAGGAGTAGTAAGACGGTGTCCAAAGGTCTTTTGGGGGTATCAAAGCGATACCCTCGATGAATAGGGGTACCAACTGAGTACGAAATGAAGGTCCCCATAGTCGCCATACAAGTTATAGGAGGTGTCCAAAGAACGAAAAGGGTTCCATATTCGGCTGTTCCTACTATATGGTTCTCTGATGACTGCTCTAAGGAGTAGTAAGACGGTGTCCAAAGGTCTGTTGGGGGTATCAAAGCGATACCCTCGATGAATAGGGGTACCAACTGAGTACGAATGAAGGTCCCCATAGTCGCCATACAAGTTATAGGAGGTGTCCAAAGAACGAAACGGGTTCCATATTCGGCTGTTCCTACTATATGGTTCTCTGATGACTGCTCTAAGGAGTAGTAAGACGGTGTCCAAAGGTCTTTTGGGGGTATCAAAGCGATACCCTCGATGAATAGGGGTACCAACTGAGTACGAAATGAAGGTGCCCATAGTCGCCATACAAGTTATAGGAGGTGTCCAAAGAACGAAAAGGGTTCCATATTCGGCTGTTCCTACTATATGGTTCTCTGATGACTGCTCTAAGGAGTAGTAAGACGGTGTCCAAAGGTCTTTTGGGGGTATCAAAGCGATACCCTCGATGAATAGGGGTACCAACTGAGTACGAAATGAAGGTGCCCGTATTCGCCATACAAGTTATAGGAGGTGTCCAAAACACGAAAAGGGTTCCATATTAGGCTGTTCCTACTATTTGGTTCTCTGATGACTGCTCTAAGGAGTAGTAAGACGGTGTCCAAAGGTCTGTTGGCGGTATCAAAGCGATACCCTCGATGAATAGGGGTATCAACTGAGTACGATTTGAAGGTCCCCATAGTCGCCATACAAGTTATAGGAGGTGTCCAAAGAACGAAAAGGGTTCCATATTCGG